>NC_136434.1:59165461-60595461 GCF_052849685.1 Lactuca virosa
TTCTCATTTGCCTATTGCTTGTAACAATCTCCACAATCCTTGATGTATCCTTGGGTCAGTTGCCTCCTTTAGACGTGGCAACGCTATCATAATCTTTCTTCCCTCATTTTTTCGATGATTGACACCACTCCCATCCAAATTATGATTATTGTATTTGTTACTATGTCCAACATTGTTTTGCCATAAGTAATGTAGCACCATCAAATTTGCAACTTCCATGTTACTCTCATTTGCCTTTTTTAGTGACTAACATTCAGATCTATACAACATAGTTGGCATAACCGTCAATTTACATTTCCCAACGAAACCTCTTTTCATAAAATTCATGTATAAAATTCATGTGGCTGCCAGATGCCCTTTCACCACCACACCCAACATCTCCAATGAACCGCCGTATACTAGTACTCCATTAGTAGAACAAAAAAATTGAAATATGCGCTCTAAATAAATCATTTGAAATATATACTACACGTTTTTTAATTAGTCAAAAAGTTTCACTTTAGAAGAAGTATTTACAAGAATAAAATAATGAAATCTTAATATATAACTATAACAAAAAAAGATATTCTTAGTTGTTTTTAGAAAAGATCAATAAATAATTGAATAGAAGTTATGAAATTTTTAAAAAATATTGTTATTGAAAATTATATAAATAAATGTAACCAGTTAACCTTTTTCTATGGATATTTTTATTGCTGCTTCCATCAAGGAACGAAAAAAAAAAAACACATTCCTCCTCCATAGAGTGAAATTCAAATGGGAATCACATTTCATGAGGAATATTATGTAGCAAACAAATGACTTTTTTTTTCTTCATTTCGTTGCAATGCCCGATTCAATTAGTGCATACAAAACACAACCTAAAAGACTCCAAAACGAAATCTCAACTACTTTTTAGATGTCAAATAAAGAGGCCGAATTAGTATTTTGAATCATTTTACTACTTGGATTCCATATCAACAAGAAAATGCAAACTCAAGTTGACACAAAAGAAGGAAAAAGACATTACAATTAACCAAAAAACTGTGCTGCTGCATGCCAACATACACCATTCGAGCCCTGATAAGAAATCTACAGATTGTTCATTTAAACATGTAAGATACCAAGAAAACTACAAGACTGGAATATATGGATGTTTCTTTTCAACTTAATGCATAAATAAGGACTTAAATACAAAAATTAAGGGAAACAAGGCTTTCGCGATTAAGTCCCAACTTTTTAAAATTTCAAATTTGCCCTCAATCAGTTTTTTCCTTCCATTTGTTTTAATTTAGAAATTGGCTTTTGCATACCTATTTTGCAATTACTTCTTTATGAGCTTTATAAGATAGAATTACATTCCACACCAATGCAATAAAGTTAGCTGCAAGGACCTGCCAAATCAATTTCAACATTAATAAAAAGAACAAATTTTGATTTTGATCATAAAAAAAATAAAAATAAACAACTCAAACCTGAAATTGTTGAGGGACAAAACGGAAGTTGAGAAATTGAAAAGGTATCCATAGCTGCCAATTTGCAATTACCGAAGATACCCACTCCTAAATCATAAATAATTATTCGTTTTTATTAAAACCGGATTTCATATATTATATAAAAACAAATCAGTCTCGATAAATGTTATAAAATATACTAAAATATAAAAGCATACCTGCTGAAGCTTTGGCATAACCTGGGATGGCCTCCCCTCTAATGTCACCAATGTTGATAGAAAAACTCCAATAAAAGCCGGAGCAAATATAAACTGAAAATATTTATATATTAATAGACCTCTTGCTAACAATTTTGAAAAAAAAAATCATCCCAAAATGATTTTATAAAAATAAGTCACCTGATCGATTATGAGGCGCACAAAAGCACCAGAAGCTCCAGTCATTGTTACCAATTTACTCAAGTATAAGTACCTACACAAAAGTTTATACTTTTACTTCTTTTACACAACAAAATTAATGAAATTATATGCCCACATTACAAAATCAAGATTTTGATGTAATTACCAGAAGTGCAATGTGGGTCCAACCAAAACCAGCCCAAGAAGCGTGAAAAGAGATACCCGTTTCAGATCCAAAGATGGCACTTGATCGATTACAACCTGAATCATACAAGTTTTGGATTTATTTATATTTATGATATTGTTATAAATAGTTTTCACCATGAGAGAAGAAAGATATACCTGGCATATCAAGTCTCCAACGAAAGTCAAAAGTGCAGATGTCACTGCTTTTGTCCATACAGGGTGTGCTTCAAGAAGAGTCAAATACCTAGTAGTATAAAAGTAATGAGATAATGGATGCATGGATGCATAATTAGCTTCTTAATTGTGTTCCTCTAATGGGTATCTTGGTATTTTGAATTTTAGCATATGATGATGAATTGAAGAATTTTGGCTGAAAAAGGACGATTGCTTTAATGATTTATTCTTCAAGTTCCAGCATCTACATACCTTTACTAAAATTGACATGAACAGATTTAATGCAAAATCGAATGTGAAATTCAATTCAAATTGAGAACCTTTACCATGAAACAAACGACCATTTCTTGCCACCGTCGCCGTCGCCGCCACCATCACCACCACCTCCTCCAGAACTTCCAGAGTCGGAACCACCGTATCCACCACTTCCACCACCGCTGGAGGTGGACTCAACCCGAAATCCATTATGACCCGATATCCGTGACCCTTTTCCAGAAAACCCCAATTCTGTAGAGAATTTTTTGCGAAGATTACACTGAAATGTAGATGGTGAAAAGCTTCTATTACAAGGGTTCCCAAGAGAATCTGGTTCCTTGACTCTTGCCAGATTGACTCTATGGAAAGTGGGCTTGACGTGGCTGCCAAATATCACAGGGCTCGACACCATGGTTGTTAATTTTATAGTTGTAAGCATTTTTCTCGATAATTCTCAGGCCTCAGCAGTCCCCGAGCAGGGTTTATCGGAATGGGGTATGTACTAGTTGGAACTTTGAAGTGACAAACTGACAATCATCTTTTTGCAGTATCACCCTTCAATTTTCCAGACATGTAATTTTAAACCCTAAACTTCCAACTCCATGGGCTTTCATTAGAGCGGGCAAAAATCGACCCAACCCGAACCGAACCCAAAATTAACAGGTTGGGTTGAGATTTTCAACCCACTTAGACTAAATGGGTCAACCCGTCTAACCCATTTAATCAAACGGGTTGGGTTGGGTTGGGTAAAAATTATCAACCCGTTTTCGACCCACCAACCCATTTAACTCTAATATATATTTAATTTAATAATTATTTAAATATTACCATGTATTAATCTAAGTATTAATTTATAAATTACAATGTTGTATTTTTATTTATTTTTTAAAAAATGAAATCCTAATTTTTATCTTTTTTCTTTATACCAACAACATTAGTCACTCTTCAAAATTATTTTGAAATTACATATCTTTAATGTTATTTGAACAATTTCTTTGTATTTATGAAGTGAGATTGTGCTTTTATTATACTTTCAAAATTTATTTAAGTTTGGAACTATTTTAAATGGTGTAATCTTTAGTTAATTTATTTATATTTTTATTTTAAATAGATTAACCTAGGTTTAACCCATTAATTTAATAGGTTGGGTTAAAATTATATAAACGGGTCAACCCGATGACAACCCATTTATCTGAAAGGTTGGGTTGGGTTGGAAATATTCAACCCAATTAATAAATGGGTTGAACCCGAACCCAACCCAGATCTAGCTTTCATAACCATATCGTGTGTGTGTCTATATATATATATATATATATATATATATATATATATATATATAATTAGTCATTTTGTTTGATATATTCATTAGAACGTTCTTAAACTTCAACCCTTAACTTAATTTATTTCGAAGATTTTCGAAATTTTACTATTATTTTTCTCCTACATCACATCTTTTTGCCGAACACCTATTAGACTATATATATTATAATTGAAAATGAAAATTATGTAAGAAGAAGGTAAATGTGAAATTTATAGAAACCATGAAAGTAAATCACGTTGGAAGTTCAATTATAAGAACATTGGACAATTACAATGTATATATGATCTAAATCAGTACCTAAAACTTCGGACATCTGAAATTTTGGATTCGGATTAGAATCCCAAAATGAATTTCCAAAATTTTAAGATTTTGTTCACTATTAAATATCATTTGGATTAAAAAAAAAAAAAACCAATGTTATATATGTTAATTCGCTACATTAAAATAGCCACATCTAAATTCCTTAACAATATATTTTGGGTTAAGCAAACCATTTTTCATCACTTCATTATGACATAAGATATTAAGATATGAGTTCGACTATAGATTAGATTTTTGTATGTGAAAAAAGGTGGTGTTTCAGGCCTTCGTTATATTATTTTCAACTTAGTATTATAGGGATTTTCTAATATGTGCCCTAAGGACACATATAAGAAGTATTAATTATGGAAAATATTATCATAATTAAATTCAAAATACATTTATTACGGAAATTATTAATGCATTTTACATTTAATTATGTTAAGAGAAAAAGCATGCGTGATTCGTGAATGCGTACATATTTAAATTCTTTATTCTCGTGAGTACGTGACTAGCATGCTGGTAATAAAGGGGTTTAAGCTTTAACCAAAGGGTATTATGAATACTTTTAGTAATTCATTTTTCACCCGTTATGTAGCAATATTATTGGAGCCTGAAATTAGACATCGTAAGAAGGGTGTGGAATATTGAGTTTGAGAGCCTCACCGTGGTCTCTTTGATCCAGAAACTTTCACGTAAGTTATGGCTAGTTAAAACTAGTCCGATATAAACATGAGAAATTGAGGAATTAATCATTATAAATAAGTTTTTTTCCAAAGAAATCTCTCTACTTATGTCTGAAATGTCAATTACGAAACGTTTAATGTCATCGTTTTTCAATAAAATGTATGATTGTATGCCCTAATATCATATATAGCTCACATTTACTATATTTGTTTAACTTTTTGTTAGCTTTAAGTAAAAAAACAATTTTTTTTCTCGAAATTCTGGAATTGTTCATCAGATTTGTTACTTGTTTTTGAAATTCCGGAGTTTCTTTTTCGAACTCTGAAATTTCATTTGGGAATTCCGGAATGACAGTCTCAATGTATTTTTTTGTCAAAAAACACATGTTTTTTCTAAGTCCGGAATGCCCATTCCGGACTAAGTGGTTATTTTTGCCAAAAACATTTTTTTTATTATTATCTCAAATACACATTAAATTGTGGTTAAATTACTTAATTTCTGTAAACAAATGGAGATTAAAAATAAGAGAAAAGAAATGAAAATTGTTGGGTGATCTCACTAAAAACATTGTTGCCATTGATACTATTGTCAAAGTCGGATTTTCATAGATGATAATTAGTTAAAGGCGAACTAGAAAGAATGTATTGTAAATATAAAAGAAATTGAGACTACTCGATTGCTTGACCTTAAGCAAAAATTCACGATGCAAATGGTTACTTGAAGGTGATGAGAACTCGAGTTTTTCCACCTGATCATTAATGCTAACCTTAAAAACTCAAGAATAATTTGTCTCGAGATCAATGGTGTGCGGTGTACAAACTCAGGGGTGATCAAAAGAGAGACATTAGAGTTTTTCAATAAAATGTTTAAGGAGCTGACAACAATAGACCGAAATTCCAAAGTAATAAATTTAACAATTGAATAATGAAGAAAATGATTTGTGTACATGTCTGTTTAGTACGAAAAAAGTAAAACATGCAGTTTGGAGTTGTGACAATGATAAATCCCCCAACTCAGATGGCTCCACATTCGAATTTATAAATAAATTTTGGAATATTTTATGCTCGAACATTTTCTTGGCTATAATTTTTTAGCAAAACACATACATAAATCATGGGAGTAATGACTTTTTCATTACCTTGGTTCATAAAGTGAAAGACTCTCTTATTCTTTCGAATTATATGCCTACTAATCTTACCGGAAGCATTTATAAAATTATCACTAAAGTCCATGCAGAAAGATTGAATAAGGTTATTGGCTCAATTATTAGTAGTGAGCAATTGAATTACATTAGTGATAGAAACATCCTTAATGTAACACCCGTTTTCCAGGATAGATCGATTTAGGGTTTCAAGGAATCAAAAGGTCGATTTTTGGAAGAAATGGAGTGTCACGACGTGACCATTGAGTGGTCACGGCGTGAAAAGGGTAAACATGAGAATTGTGTTTTGGGACCAATCTCACGACGTGAGACATAAGGTCTCACACGTGAGAACTGTTGCAGCCCAAGCCCATTATCTTTTAGGGTTTCCTTCGTATTTAAGCCCCTCTAAGTCATTTTTAGGGTTCATTACCGACCTCTAACACCCTTTTACCTTAGAAATTCCCTAGCCCTAATTCCTTGGTTGATTCTTGGCCTTTTGGAGAATTTCTTGTCTTGAAGAAGAAGAGAAGAAGGAGAAGAAGGTGTTCTATTGGTGGAGCTTGCAAGGAATCATCATCTCATTTTTTTTTTGGACCTTTGTAAGTGGGAAAGACTCAAACTTTATTGCTTAAAGTGGTTAGATCTAAGTTATTGTCCCATTTCTTTCATGTCTAAGCAAGTTTGAAATGAAGGAATACGTAAAGTTGGCAACTTTATGCTTTCTAAGGGTTCATTCAGTATTATATTGTTCAGATCTAAGAGTTGGTTGATTATTGGTCCCATGCATGAAGATTTTGGGTTAATCCCTTCATTTTGACCTAGAATAGATGGAGGACATGCATGCGACATGCGTGTCCATCAAGTTATCATTTTATGGACCTTTGGAGTCCCCTTTGGCTTCTGGAAAAGTTAGAGTGAAAGCCTTAATGGATTAAGGACTTAAATCTTTGGATATTGGCTTCAGACTGTAGTCACGACGTGAGACATAAGGTGTCACGTCGTGAGAATGATAGATCTCGTTTATGTTGAACATTTCTGGGGATCACGATGTGAGGTTAGCTTAGTGAGTTATCCGTGTTTGAGTTGGCTGAGTTGGAGTGAATCGAGTTGGAATTGGGTCGAGTGAGCTCTCACGACGTGACCAAGGGCTAGTCACAACGTGAGGCTTGATAGTTGACATTATGGGTTGTTGACTTTGACTTTGACCGTTGAATTTTGTCATGGGTTGACTTTTGGTCAAGATGGATGGTTTTAGTGTGTAGACTAAGGTTGAACCTTGTATGTTGTGATAGGAGTGCTGGAGCAGCGGTTGCAAGGCCTTGAGCTGTAGTTTAGCTGATTCGAGAGTCAGGTGAGTCTCCTCGCTAAACTTGTGGGTCAAAGGCACCAATGCCGACCCATTAGAATGTGTTTCGTAGGATGCTAGCTATCTTTGCGACTCTCACATTATATGTTGGGATGGGCCCATTGGCATGCATGTAGGTTTGGGCCCATTTGCATGAGTAGGTTGGGCCCATTCTATGTTAGACTAGGCCCATTGTATGTCGGGCTAGTCCCGTTTGTATGATGGGTTGGGCCCACTGATTAGGAAGGGATAGGCCCATTATTATGGGTCGGGCCCAATGTGCGAGCTAGGCCCGATGATATGTATGGTATGTGGTATTTTGGGGAACTCATTAAGCTTTGTGCTAACAGTTTCATGTTTATGGTTTTAGGTACTTCCAGTTCCAAAGGGAAGGGCTCGGCATGACTGCACAATATCCCCCAGAGCTTATTCCACATCAACTATTTGTGATTTTTACTCTGATGTTTAAATATTATATTTCACTTAGATTAGTTTTGGAACAACTTGTTTGTATTGTTTATGGTTTTAAAAATGAAAATTTTACTATGAATTTTTTTGGAACGTTACAAGTTGGTATCAAAGTCTTGGTTTGAGGGATTCGGGCACACTCTCGGGTGTGTCTGGAGTCAAACCGAGGAATTGGTAATCTTTTTGAAAGAAAATAAGTTTTCTAAAAAGATTTTTTTAAAGAAAAAGGGAGTGTGATGCATGAATCAGCCGAGCTCAAGTAAGTGATTCCCAGAATACCCATACATGTTGATATGTTATATGATATGAAATGTTTGCATGTTAGGATAAGGTTAGGGATACCTTCAGGAATTGCATGATAGATTGGCCTGATTTGTGATGTCTTGTAGCCTAGGAGGAATTGGATGCTATGTTAGATTTGGAATCTATAACGGTGGAAGTGATTGCTAAGTGTATGTTTTAAAAATTGTATACGATTAAGATCACATAGCCCTAAAATGACTGATTAAGCCTTATCTCTTGGTCCTTGTTTGGTTGTGGTCTTAGGGTATAATATTTTATTCGAAAGTCTATTTGATCTCATATTGTGTATAATTTGCATGCATAAGGCAACTGACAGTGTTAGTAGAAGTTTCTAGCATCGTAGCAGCAAGTGAGTAGGGGATGTCATTTAATTGTTTTGTGGCTTCTTAGTGTTACTGCACGAATGTTGCTTGCTTTGTGCTTTGTGGGACTCTTGATGATGTGAGTTAACAATTAAGTGAATACTTTAAGTTACATGCTGCAAAGGTTAAGTAATCTCAGAGTGATTGATTTGGCCCTATTGCGCAACTCTCGTTTGAGTCTAATCGTTGTAGGGTTGAATATTTTAGTCGAATATTTATCCAAGCTTTGTTGATGTAATTGTATTCATGAAGTAGCTAACTAACATAAGTGGGAGGAAAGTATGGATAGGTGTGGAAGGTAGTATTGGATCCGTACTACTAAAAGCACATAATCCGTACTCAAATCGAGGAAAGACGCGGAGATTCTAGGAAGCCTGTAGGATGAGGAATTTTGTGGGTATGTTCTGATTATTGTATGGTTGTTTTTTCAGAATGGCGATGAACACTCGTGGAGAAGATTCAGGTTCTAGTTCAGGCTCACGTGTTGGTGCTGAACCAATTGATGAGCACACAAAATGAAATCTAGACTCGGGACATTATATTACGATGAAAGAAAATCTTAATCATTCAAGTAAAGCACACAAAAACAAGCTTTGGGTCTCACACGATGTTGTGATGGAGAACTCTATACTACACATTCACAATTCGTATAAAGCTTTGGAGAAAAAACAAAAATTGAGATGCAATGAAATTATACTCATCAATCTTCATTGCAACCTACAAATAAAAACAAGCTAATAATATATAAGCAAGAATTACTTCTACGGTTCTACCACTAAATATTTGCACATAAAGACTAAGAAACGTAATCGAAATATAACAACTCTTTTAAATAAATAATAAATAGAACTAAGCACTACTAGCTAGAAATCCTTGATCCAACCTTTGATCACAAAGATGCCAAAACAGGAGTGTTCAAAAGACTCAAGGCTGCCAGATAATGGTTGTCTCAGCAATCATTGAAGTGACAACATAAGGATCCATATTCGATGATGGCCTTCTGTCCTCAAAATAACCTTTATTTGCCTTCTCCGTTTCTCTTCCAACCCTAACTGATGCTCCACGATCCGCTACACCCTGTAATTAATTAACCAAACGCTAATTACACATTCATGAACCAACCAAAATATATTTATAAAGAAATACCCAATTGAAGTTATTGATATCTGCCGTCTCATGCTTTCCGGTTAGTCGGCGCTCATTGCCTTCTCCATAAGCAGCTATATGTTCCTTATGCCTCTTTTCAAGCTTTCCAATCGCCTTCCTTATCACATCAAAACCTCCATCTGATCTCATTGATTTCGTACTACATACAAACCAACATACATATATATTCAAGTATAACAACATTAATTCACGTAAATATATATCTCAAAATGTCTTGTAAGTAGCACCATTTGTATGTATGTACCTGTAGTTCGTGTGAGCACCTGCTCCATTCCAATCACCATGAACAGGTTTTGGGTCAAATGAAAGAACCACTCCGGCGATCTCAGTTATCCTCTGCGTATATTCGTAGATTAAAAATAATGTCTTTAATTAACATCAAACTTGATTATTTTTGGATTTTTTTAAAGAACACATGCATATAATATTACTTAATTTATCAATCATACCTCTAAAATGTAGCGAGCCACCCACACCTGGTCGCCGGCGGAGATGCCAACCGACGGACCAACTTGAAACTCCCACTGGTGATCATAAGCACATTAAAGATCATAAGTTCACCCAATTATTACAAATACAAATGAAATTTATATATCAATCGTCTTTTTATTTTTGTATAGATCAGAATCAGATCAGATAAGATATATACCTGGCCAGGCATAACCTCTCCATTAGTGCCACTAATATTTATTCCGGCATACAAACAAGCCTTGTAATGTGCATCAACAATATCGCGCCCAAAGGCTTTATCAGCACCTGTACCACAATAATACGGTCCCTATACATATACCAAAAAAAAAAAAAATCATTCAAGATATATTTATCATTATATATAGAATCTATATATGTTTTGACAGTTTGAAAAAGGTGATCGAGACATTACTTGAGGTCCAGGGTACCCTCCAATAGGCCACCCAATTGGCCACTTTACATCTTTTTGTAGCAATGTATACTCTTGTTCTATGCCAAACCTGTTTTCATTTATAACACTTGTATCATGCAATCTTTATAATAGACAATAACTTTGGGTTTAATTCGTTTTCATCAAAATAACGTATGCATGGTCAATCGTTGTTGTAAAAGTAGTTTTTTTGTTTTCCAAATGAAAACTATAGATACATATATACATATACCAGGTTTCTTCTGCAATGACGTCAGAATGGCTAAATATTTTTGCGGCATTATGACGTTTATTAGTTGGAATCGGGTCTCCTTGAGGGTTGTATGCATCACACATCACCTATAAATATACATATATATTATGAAATGAAATCAACTTTAATTAATTTTCCAATCAGTAAACCAGCTAGCGTTTAATTAGAATCTATAAATGGTTATCAACAAGTTTGGAACATTTAAACAAACATAGATATGAACAACTTACAAGAATGTTGTTGCCTCTCCTGAATGGATCCTTATATATTGCTTGAGGACTAGAGACATGATAAAAATGTGTTACTTGAGTCGATTCAGATTATATTAATTATATATTAATTACTGGAAGTATAAGTTTTGATGAAAGATGGAAATTAACAAACTGTATAATGATTTCACTGTCCTCGCCAGGGGCTTGCTTGGTGCTAGATCCATCGTAGTTCCATTTTGGTAGTTCTGAAGGATCAGAAACCGGTCCAGGAAGGGTCTAATAGTAATTAAACACAATATATGGCATACAAACCTCAGAGCATGATTTATGTAAGTTATTCATGCATGAAAGAAAAATTAAGAAACTATTTTTTACCCTAGCTTTGCTTCTTATGTCCACACCAGAACCACCAATCCTGTTTGTTGATCGATCACAAGTTAATAATCAATCCAATATTAGCAAATAAATAAACTGTACAACTTTCATGTGGTCTTCTAAAAATGAGTATAAATGAATAAAAAGAAAGAGAGCATGCATGCATGCAGACAGATCTAACCATATGTATTCTGCAATGATCTTTTCAGTGGAACCAGAAAGATCGAGATTAACGAGATCGGAAAGAAGAGACATTTTGATGATTAAACAAAATTTTGTTCTAACTTTTTTAGTTTCTTTCTAAGGTTTTTTCTAGGGTTTTGTGTTCTTGAGATGGAGTTTAAAGAGAGAGAGTGAGGCATTGACGGGATTCTTGTTAACAAACCCCATCCTCTATTTGACCCATCATTAATTTGTGAGTTTGTTATGATCTAAAGTGAAATCATTTATCTAAATCTAAATACTTTAGTTATCACTAAATCGTATATAAAATATATATTTTTATTTAGTTGATAAATTTTATGTACTAGTTGTTAACTAAAAATATAGCTAATAGTTAAAAAGTTAGTTGTTAGCCGAAAAATTAACTACTAACCGATAAAAAAAATATTTTATAAAAACTATAAAATTACATAAAATGCATTTAGAATAATATTTTTATACTCCATCTGTGTCATTTTTATTGTCTAACTTCCTATTTCTAGTTGTCCCAAAATTATTGTCATTGCTAAAAAGTGCAGTTTTACAATTTTACCATTTATTTGAGTCATCTATCATATCTTTAATATTCTAATTTACGAGAAAGAAAATAAGAGTAAATTAAAATATGTACTTTACGAAAACAAAAGACACAGTGGCAGTAAATTTGTGAACTTCAATTCCAAAAGAAAAAGCTCTTTACTTTTTCATTACATTCAAAACACCGTGAATAGTTTTTTACAAAAACTTTCGATAAACAATTTTTTAATGGTTCAAATACATTACAGCATCATCTATTAAACTCTGATCACACTCAATTTGGAGTGGCAAGTTACCTTGTCCTTCTAACCTATTTTTACCAATATGCGGTACATGATGGTTGTTGCCACCTTGAACCTTCATGATTTCCTTCATGCATGTTTGTAGAGTTAAAAAATCATTGTTAAGTTGTTATGATTGCATTCTTTCAAATGATGTTTGAACCGCATCAACCAATTCATCAATTGTATGCAAAGCCTCTTGTTCTTGAAGTGATTGTATTGCTCGAAAAAATCCAAGGTCTAATACATTCAAACCCGGGCTATTTGGGAGCTGAAAACAAAGTCGAATATCAAACTCATCTCGAGATGCCGCTTCAAGAAACTCGCTATCATTAACATCAACATGGGGTTTTGCGTTGTCTTGTTGAATAAATATGGGACCTGTGTAACCTCACGGCCATTTAGCTCTAATATCCGGTAGAACTTTTTCTATCAACCATGAATTTGTTACCTCTTTGTTCACCGATAGAATAGGTTTTGTCTCCAATGTTTCAGCAACACGGTTTTTGCTTGAACATTTAGCGGGTTCTAATGTTGTAAATGGATAGATACCTATTTTTCCTGAAAAAACTCCGTTGCCCGATGAATCAAATCTTGGTGTTGCTACCGCCGTAGAAACATAACATTTGTGATAAATTTTTTGCTTTTGCATGTTCTTGACAGTTCATCCTCACCGGGGACTAGATAGTAACGTTTTGATGGTTTTGACATGTAAAACCATTTCTCATCAATATAGACAACGTTAAACATATCGTAGAATGTAGGAAGTGGACTAAATAATGATGCCAACGTAATTTTTGATAAACAAAATTCTAACCTTGCACTTTTATTCTCATGAGTTAGAGTCGGCTTGATGGCATTTGTATGCGGTCATAGCACACCTTCCTTAATCCGTCTATGCATAGTTGATTTTGAAACATTTAAAGATTTTGCAAGAGATCGTATATTGGATCAACGACGTAACGTAATTTCTGAAACTTAATTCAAATTTATTTGTACCCTTTTCCGCCTGACAACCATTGACATGTTTGAAGATAAATCAACCGGTAATCCTTGCTCAACTTGATTTTTACCTTGACACCAAATACGACTAACGGTCCGTTTAGAAACCAAGAATAGTGAAGCTACTTCACGTGCAGAACCTTTCTTTAATCGTCCATCCAAACTTTCTTGCAATAAGGCTTGGAATATAGGTTGATCGTTGTGCAATGGTAGTGTTTTTCTAGTGAGTGGATTTGTGGAATGCTCCATATGAAATTTAAGTGTCAAATGAGAGCAAACTAGCTTGAATCTGGTGTATTACGAACTGTTAGATGCAGATAAATATAGCCAAATTTATCTTTAAGTATGGAGTTATACATATTTGCCATCAAAAGAATATGGAATTTTAAAAGTGGTTGAAAAAAAATTGACGATTAAAATTCTTCATTTAAAGTTAGGATATGGAATAGTCAAAAATTTAGGTGATTTTGGTATAAAAATATGGCGGCACTTTTACTTCCATTTGTTTACCAAAAGAAATCAAAATTTTTAAAATAGGAATACTACTTTTGTCAAGTAAACATTTTACAGCAAAGTTTCTATTGCATACAGAGTAATTAAAAATCTAGAATTTTAAAAGGAGTAAATTACACGAATGGTCCCTATGGTTTAGGGTAATTTAAACGAATGGTCCGTAACTTATTTTTTTAACTCGGAAGGTCCCTACTTGTTGTTTTTGTTACGCACCTGGTCGCTATCTTACCTAAAAAGACTATTTTGTCATTGATTTTTTATTTTATTTAAATAAACACACCTCCAACCCCACCCCTTTCACCTTACCTTATACACCCCACAATTTTTCCCTATTTAAATAATAATAATTTTAGGTAAGACATGGACCAAACGCATAACAAAAACAAACAGTAGGGACCAAGCGCGTAACAAAAACAAACAGTAGGGACTTTCCGAGTTAAAAAAATAAGTTAGGAACCAAGCACGCAAATTACCCCAAATCATAGGGACCATTCGTGTAATTTACTCTTTTAAAAGAAAGTAATGTAAGATTTTTAAAAAATGTATAAATGTCATTTTACTGAATAAAGTAATAGTAATTATTGTATTCTTAAACTTTGTGTTTTTTTATCTGTGGACAATAAAAATGGGACGGAGGGAGTAATTAATTAAAGATATATTTGGAAAAATTTTTAAAAAAAAAAACTCATAACAATGAGTCTAGCTAGTTTTTTAAAAAAATAGCTTATAAGTTTTTTTTGACTTTGTCAAACATGACAACTATCTGTGGCACGCCAAACACAGCCTAAGTAGATTTTTAAAAAGTTAGCTTATAAATTATTTTTTATTAGTCAAACATGACAATTTAAAATAACTCGAAAAATAAGTTAGTCGTGGCACGTCAAATACAATATTACAAATATGCACAAAAAAAAGTTTTTATCATTTTATAAGTTTAATCGATGCACTTGTTATTAAATTTTGGATGGTTTTTTAACTTTTGGTAATTATAGTTTAGAAAAAATAAGTTATCATCATTATATTTCAATTTTGGTTTATATCCATAAACTATATATCTTTTTATCTAATTTTACATATTTAAAAAGCTTTCAACTTATTGTGTTGAACACCCAATACGAATAAAACCTATAACTTCTAGCTTTAAGTTGCTGGTTGTCAATTGTCAGCTTCCAGCTTCCAACTTCAGCTTCAGCTACCAGCTTGCAGCTTCCAATTACTTTTGAGGAACACACCCATAATGTTCAGACTTATGGCTTGTTGGGCACGTAGTTTTTAGGAGCTTCTATCTTTCAACAAAAACCACCTTGACTTCACTCTTAATTGAGAGATGAGTGAAAAAAATAGCTTAAAAAATTTATAGGTAGTTTCCTAGCCACTTACAAATATCACTAGAGCTTGAAGACATTCTAAGCTATCTCAAATTAATTAAGACAGAGGGATTTGTAGTATTGTTATTGGTGACTTAGGTGTTGTTTGTTTTTTCTGAGGCAAAATGTTTGTAGTCTGCGGACCACATTTGTAGACCTCTACAGTAGAAGATGTGCAGTAGAAGAGGTGGACCAAACGTCTGTAGTCTGAAAAAAGAAGACTGTTTGTTTTTGTAACATCTGCATGTTACTAAAATCTAAATAAACTGATTTTTTTAAACTTCAAAGTGATTTTTTAATATTTTTATGACTTTGTTATAAATACTTAACAAAACTAGATCAGCGTCTATGTATTATTGTATAAAAATTGAAAATAAAAATGATACAAATTAACGTATATATTTGATAAAAACGAACAATTTTGGTCGCAAAGTTATACTTAAACATTATAATTAGGAATCAAATAATTTGATACTTAAATGGATGAAAATAAACTTCGATTTTTTCAATTAAATCAATTAAAAACATACCATAAATATTTTCCCAAGAAATTGACGATACTGTATTAAATAATGTTTTATAAAATTTGGCACAAAAAATATAAGAATATATTATGCTTTTTTTCATATTTATATAAACAACTTCAACAACCATTATTGTAATAAATATTTGTATATAAATTTGTCAAAAATATCATGTTTGTGTCATCGAAAATTTTTTATAAAGTATTGTAACAAACGATACCTTATTCAAACCTTGTCCTTAAATGTTTGTTCAGCTCCAAGTTTTGTACTTTAAACCAAAATCTTTTTAATAAGAAATTTTTATTATCCTTGGAATTTTATTGTATCCTATTCTGCCTTCTACAATATTTATCTCTATTATTACAAGTATTACAATATTTAGGCCCTCAAGAGCAAAACAGTTTATTTTCCAGTTTGGTTCAGACATATGGTCATTGATGAAAGAATGAATTACGTTTGAGTTGTCAACACGATCTAACGCCACCTATTTCCGATTCTTTTTTCAAATAAAGGATTCCAAAAAACATATCCTAAATCATCATCGCATTAGCATTCAATCGACCAAACCTTCAAAACACATATCTAATGTTGAATGATGATTTAACCACACATCACGACTTAATCAACATCATAACTACCGTTTGTAACCCATATGAACACAATCACTTTATTTGCAACGCTAAAGAGTACACTTTTACACAGAAACGAAAACATGTAAATATATTTAACTTAAGAAACAATTCATAAACAACCCTTTTTGGTTAATTTATCCATGTTTTAATCATCAATTAGAAACCATGCTTTCACTTTCTTTCACAAATCCATCTCCAGTCCAATCTTTATCAGATGCCAATCCTTTCTTGATCGCGCGTCTCTCCTTAATTGCTTCTTGCTGTATTCTCACAAGTTCAGTATGCGTAGTAAAATATTGAAGTGAAGCCCTGCATAAAAGATTAAAAAAACATTTCAAAAATCTCATTTCTTTTATAAAATGTAATTCAAACTGACATTTTCAACTGCATACCCTCTAAATTCTTCTATGGTTGCAAAGTTATGAGCTCTCATGAAGTCCTTGAGCTCCTCACACAGCTTCGATACCATATCATATCCATACATCATCACACCCGTGCAAACCTAAAGTTACAAATAATTTTTAGCAGTTTGATTTGTTATTTGAATAAAATATAACCCGATTTTTTTTTTAATTTAATTATACATACTTGAACTGTATTTGCACCAAGAAGAATGAATTCAGCAGCATCTCCACCAGACTCTACACCTCCAATTCCAGAAATTGAATAGTCTCCATCTTGAAATTCTGATTTCATCATTTGTGCAATGCTCATTACTTTTGCAAGTGCAATGGGATGAACTGCCTTTGAAGAATAGCCTCCTGGAGTTGAGTATCTGTGATGTGAGTCATACAAGTGAAAGGTTGTTATTGGAAGGAATGGAATCTGTCAAAGGAATTGGAAGTTTGAAGGAATTGTAATGTATTGTGTGTTTAGTTGGCAGGAAATGAAATGGAATTCAATTAAAAAAAAAAAAAGATTGAATAAGTTATTAGTTTTCATTTATAATTTAATCTTTTACAGTAAATTATATTTTTGGTCCCTGAGTATAACTGTTTTTTCAATTTTGATCCCAAACGTTTCTCTTGCACTTTTGGTCCCAAAAAAAAATCTTGCAATTTGGGTCCTTATTTGAGGTTTTTGTAAAGTTTATGGTCCTGTTCCAAGAAAAAGATCATTTTGGGACCAAAATTGCAAAAATCTGCTATACTCAGGGACCAAAAATGACTTATTTTACTTGGAATAGGGACAAAAACATTACAAGAATCTCAAATAAGGACCGAAATTGCAAGAGAACCACTTGGGACCAAAATTGCAAATATCATCTACACTTATGGACCAAAAATGTAATTTACTCAATCTTTTATTTCAATATATATGAGGGGTATTGCGGTCTTTTGATAAAAAAGAAAAGAATAGAGCTGATTTCCTTCCACCCGACCGCCCTTGAGAAGGGTGGAATCCATAAAACAATGAAATTTGAAGGAATCCGACTGAAATGAATTCATCTAGCAACCAAACACACCATGGAATGGAATCTCGGATTCCAATTCCATCAAATTCCAACCGAAACCATGGAAAACACTTGTCAAACTAGATATACAATATAATAATACTAATACTAACCCCTCAACACAAGGCTCGGGATGTAATGTCTTCAAATTAATGCCCATCACACTCATTATTGTGTTAATTGCAGCTATACCCTCGCATCCGGATTTCAAAGCCACCCTAGCTGGCTATAACACACACACAAACAATAACTTTTCATATAACCTGACAACGACGTTGTCACTGACACCTCACTTATGGATTCTGACCTCCTTACTGCTAAAGCAAACACGCATACCTGAGTAATATCTGTAATATTTGGAGTCATTTTTGCCCAAACCGGAACCGTAGCTTTAGCATTGATCCATCCACATACCTCTTCCAACAAATCACAATCCTGCCCGACTGCTGCCCCCATTTTTCTTTCGGGCATACCATGAGGACACGAGAAATTGACTTCAATAGCATCCTATTTTTTTTTTTTTTTTTAAAAAAAAAGTTAAAAATATGACATTCCAAATGACAGATGAACTTAGATTTTTTTTTAATATTTTACAAAAACTTACAATTCCAGTTTGCTCGACTCGGTCAACGAGTTCTTCCCATGCAGCTTTGTTGTATTCCTCCATGATTGATGCAATAAGTATCCTGTCCGGATACTCTTCTTTCAATTGTTTGAATTCTTTCAACATTGTTTCTAAAGGTCGATCACTTATAAGTTCAATATTTTGCCACCCAATAACTTGCCCTTTAGCTGACCCATTCACGCCAGCTCGTAGGCGAGCGTATCTTGGGGTAACATTGATAACTTTTGCAGCATCTAGTGACACCTGGATAATATTGCAGGTTAAAGTTAGAAGCTTGATTGAAACAAAGGTCAGTTTTTTGAAATTTGAAGAGCCCAAAAGTCATTATTGCGACTTGAAGTGGATTTCTGACTGATTTATGAAGCCTGTTTGGAACTTGACTTCATCAACCTGTGAGAAATCAATTTTATTGCATATTTTGGTAGAAACGTGTAAGCTTGTTGGTGGATTTGCTTGGGAAAGAAAGGAAAGATTCTTAAGTTGCGTGAGAAGCTAAGAAAGGCTGATAGTTTGACCATTTGGCACTTAGTGCAAAAATAACAAACTCTTCCTCCTTTTCCCTTCTCTGATCACGACTTTTCTTTGTTTCTTTTCCTTCTAATCGAGATCAGATCAGGATCGGAAGATTGGAGGAAAAAAAGTTAAAAAGTAATTATAGCAACTAAAACAATCGAGATCAGATAATTTGAAGTTTATTCCGGTGTTCATATCAGAATTCAACATTATAATCAGTTTACACAGACGCAAACAACCATCCGACTTCAAATTCAAATGGAGGTGATCAGTTAAAATCAATCTATGAAACTTCACACTGTTGTAATGGAGTAAAGTTATAGAAGAAATTAAGAACGATCAAACATTATGGATCAGAAGACTTACTGTTTTAGCTATGACTGCACCCCAGCCTTCATCGAAAGCTTTTTTCATGACTTTATAGTTGGTCCCTGGAGGACCCGACCCGATTACGAATGGATTGGGCATATGTAAGCCATTAACGTTGACACTCAGATCAGGTTCTTGTTGCTTCGTTTCTGAAGCAACGATCTTCAAACCGCCAACTCTTGCTCTGCCACTGACACGGCGGCGAGACGATGGTAAAGCGACGCGGGAGGATGTGAGGCCACTGAGATTGGTTAAACCCAGGGAAGACGCCATACTCGTAAGGAAAGAAAGATCGAAGGAAAGACGATGGAGATGGGGACTGAAATCTGGGGAATATGATGAGGAGAAAATGGTGAAATTGAATATCTGGGAATCTGAGTAAAATGTTAGAATAATTGGGATCGGGGAAAATGAGGCATCTTGTTGTGAGTGGATTGGCGTTGGTTTATGAGCTGAGGCTGAGCTGCCGAAAATGTGTTACGTAATCCTTTGAAAAAACAATTAAGATTCTTATGTAATAATAGAAGGTGATATGCTCGTAATGAATTATTATTTTTATAAAATATTATAATTATTTTAAATTGATATCCAACTATATGTTTTATTTTTTTCACAGTTCATTAAAATAATGGTATTTTTTTAATATGCCTACTTAATTCTGGAAAGCGGATGATTTTCTGACCATTTCATAAATAATATTATTAATTCATATGCCAAATTGTCATTATCAATTTCATAGATGATATCATCATTTAGAAGATGATATGAGTAGAATGGATGGCTATTTTGTTGAATAGACTAATCTTTTTCATTATTACGTGAAGAATGATCGATGATATTAAACATATTGGTTTTTTTTCCTTTTTTATCAAATATTAGAGAAGCAATAAATATTAATTAGAATGTTAGGAGTTATAACTTCAGATAACAAACATGTAGCAAAAGGATTCTAGCCCAGTGGTATCCGATGTTGCCCTCTCTCTTTGAGGTTGAGGGTTCAAGTCACTGTGGACATATGTGGAATAATTTTGGAGTAGTTTAGTAAATATTTGTATTTGTCGTTCCAAAAAAAAGAAAAAAAAACTTTTCTTATATTCTATTTTGTTGTCACTGGTTATCAAATTATTATTATTATTACTAAATGATCATTTTCAAGTACAACCGTGGTCTAACATCATGTTAGAGTTACGTATGAACAAATATGATGACAATGAAAGCATTATTAATCTATTCTAAATCATATATATTATCATTTTCTTATTATTGTGATATTGTCTTTTTTCCAATACAATAATAATATACTACCATGTTCGTTCATTTTAAGAGTAGACTTTTGTTTACTTTTACTATAATATAAAACATTTACAACTAAGTTTAATCATTATATTAAAAAATGAAGTAAAGAGAAAAAGATAAATCTAGTTAAATTTACTAATTATTTTTAAAAAAAATTAAAAAATACCTATATATAATCATCAAAATCACAGTTGGACATTTACAAACTGCAATTTCATCAAAAGTATTTAAAAAAAATAGGTTTTATCATTTTGACATGATGAAAATTGCAAATGACATGAAATTCATCCAAACCCATTGGTTATTTCTCAGAAAAAAGTTGAAAAAATTAGGTTAAATTTGTAGGGAAAATGACATAAAACCCCTTATGTTTATTTTCAAAAACAAAAATAAAAATAAAAATAAAAATAATACAGTTTTAGGCTAACATGACTTTAGTAGGTAACACCCTTCTCAGCGGGTTACCACTAGCTGATGTGGGTTGTGTAAGTTACCATTTGAAAAAGTTCAAATGTTCCCCTTTGTATAGTCATAGTCAAAGCACATCTTTGTTCTTCCCGCAGCCACATAGGAAAATAAAGAAGGGGAAAGAAAGAAGAGGTGTTTTCTTTGAGAAACAGGTTTTGAATATGAATACTACGACTTAATGTTAGGAACACTTTCAGAAATATGTAATGCACGAATTCAAACTTGGAATACATGTTTTGAAGCTCTAAAATCCTTTTAGAACATTTTCCCAGTGCCATCTTTTCGTGGAATAGACTCATCTAGCTCCATTCTACGCCATCCCCCAACCAATGAACCTATTTCTTCGTTTTTATCATACAAACCAAGAAGCCCTCCCGTGTGTATAAACAGAATCTTTCTTCCTTCCCACTTTCTTGGATTTTCTGCCATGTCTTTCATCATTCCATAAGCCGCCTTTCCACTACAAAACACACATAAATAAAAACCAAAATATGAGTTTTTTTTTTTTTTTTTTTTTTTTTTAAAAGTCAAAAAATAGTTTCATGGTTCAAAAGCAAATATAATAGCCCGAACCTGTAAACAGGATCCAGGATCACAGCGGTGCTTTCTGCAACTTCCTTGACAAATTTAAGCTCTTCTGCTGTACTCATGGCATACCCGACTCCTTTGGCCTATCAAAACAAATATTAAACAAACATCAAAATGTCAAAAATTATACATGAAAATAAGTTTATGTTGTTACATTTTCGATTTTGACTATATCATGTGAATCGACTCCAGCTTCAAGTCCATCAAGTAGACCTTGGACATAATCATAGAAGTATTCCGGATCATCGCATACACAATATGCAGTAACCTGCAATTTAATTTTGTTAAATTAAAAGTTTTGAATCTTTAAGGAAAGAAATTAAATTAAAATAAAAGATGTACTTTTGTTTTAAGTTCACTTAGACATGAAGCAATTGACAAACCAGCAACTGTACCACCACTAAAAATCAACACAAATACAATAAAAAAGATGAAGTTAGAGAGAGATAACTTCATATCATATCATGCTTAAAATATAAAAGTAATCACATTAAAAGTTGAAATAATAACAGGACTAAAACCTGCCACATGCTACAACAATATCATCAAAGCTTGTTTTGATTGTCCCTTTTTGGACCTGATTCTCAATCTCCCTAATTGCTTCAATATATCCCCTACATCACATGTTGGAATTCATCTTTTAAATTTTTTTTAATATTTTGTAAAAAATATACTGTATATATCTTAAAAAAAATCCAATCTCACCAGGTCCCTAAGGAATTTGATCCACCAACCGGAATGACATAAGGTTTTCTTCCTTCTTTTATCAACTTTTCTTTCAACAAATTAGTAAGTGTCTGAAAGTCAAGCAAAAAGGAAAGAAAGTTTTGTAATTTACTACAATATTTTTATAGACAAAATGTTTGAATATATTACATACCAAACTTCCAATTCTTGAATATTCTTCCTTTGAAACAAGATCAATATGTGCACCAACTAATCGCTCCACCAACAGGTTTCCTGTCAATCCAGGGTCTTTTTCCACAAGCATCTGCATAGTAAATAAATTAAATTAAAAAGTAAAATTTAAAGATTAAGAAAAAAATGAGAGATGGTTTGAATATAGGACACCTTTGAGGTACGAAGTATTAGAAAACAATCTAGGTTGAGATACTTGGCAGCGACAGCTGTCGCACGACAATGATTGCTTTGAATGCCGCCAATGGTTATGATGCAGTCTGCTCCTTGTGCAACCGCATCTGCTAACAAGAATTCAAGTTTGCGAACTTTGTTCCCGCTCAATTGCATACCTGAAAGATCATCACGCTTACATGATGAAGAGTTTCGTGTCAGTATTGCAAAAAGAAAGTAATAAACTATGATGATATCCAGTATTACTGATAACTACCCATCTAGGTTTTACTGGAATTCGATGCTATCCGTACACATTTTCAGAAAAGAAAGCAGCAAGTACTTGTAAAAATCATCAATCATACAACAATTGCATCAATAAAAACACTTCATAAGTCATGTAACTAGGCATAAAACCAAAACTTTTCACCGATCTGCATTCAAACAAAATCCATATACTGAACGAAGTACAAACCAAAATATGGATATGAGCTAGTTACCTTTAGCCAGACTTCAGTGTCCTTGGGCAAGTTAGGAAGGTTCCATTTGTGAATTGGAGTCGGAAACTGAAATCAAACAGAACCAACAATAAAAAACGGCATAAAACAGGGAGTGAAAGAGGGAAAAGGGTACGAATTACATGTCCAAGAGAGAAGGCGTGAGAAGGAATTGGATTGAGTTTAGATGCCCATGTCGGAGGATGATATGGTCTCTGCGTCAAGAACTCAGAAGTCGATTGTTGTTGTTGTTGCTGTAATTGAGTTGTGGATGCCATGAAACGAAATGGAGTTTGATTTGGGCGTAATTTGGGGGTGTTGGTGGTGGGTAATGAGAAGAATGGTGATAGGCTGGGACTTGGGGTTAATCGCCGAATGCTCCAGGTGCTGTTCAACATCAGGAGAGTGGACTAATCACTATGGTCCCAAATCTGTGAAGAAAAGATAACCATGGTGGCCAGGTAGTAAAATATAAGACTACAGTGCTCAAATTGTTAAGTTATTATTGAAGATAATCAAGAAGAGCACACAACTTGAAGTCATGTTTTATGACTCTAAAAGAAATTAGTATATATTATAATATTTTATTCAAGAAATTTATTACTTTTATAAGAAAATAGTTTTTAAATCATTTAAAAAGCATACAACAAGTTATTATGAGAATATGAGATAATGTTGTTAAATAATTATTAAGTTTCACAATTATATTACTTATTTATTACATGAATTATTAAACTTATTTAAGAGGTAACATGTTTCATGTTCATTTATTCCATTATCGATATTTTTTTTCTAACCTAGAATATAGTATACAGTCATGTGTTTTGAAATTATTACGATAATATTATTAAATAATAATCAAATTATATTATGGTTCATTCTATTTTAAACTTCTGTTAATAATTTAATACCAAGTTTTAATTTTACACTATTATTACCAAAAAAAAAAAGTATACCGAAAACTATTTGGTCTACTACCTTCTTGATTTTCAAATATTATTGCTTCGACTTTACACAATTTAGAACAACAAACTAGTTCGATTATGAAATTGTGATGATACACAATACTTAAAAAATGAAATTTTATTATATACAAATTAAAGCATAATATAACATAATATACAAATTACAGGTGATTCATACGACATGTCAATCCAACACATGAAATAAATAGTTTTGGTAAGATATTTAAAAAAATGAATTAAACAGGTCGACACGATATGATATGAAAATTAAACATGTAAAGTTAGGATTGAGTATATTAGACAGTTTGTAATATAGCTAAGTAGTAGAAGGGTACAAAGTGTAAATATCTACTCTATATATATATATATATATTGTAATCGTATTCTCATATTATAATAATACACACAATATTACAATCTGATTATCTTGGTATCAGAGCACAATTGTCGCTAAACCTAGCTGCCGCCAAACCTTCTCTGATATTCATCTTCTTTCTTTCTTGCTATCAATGGCGTTAATTGCTGCTTTCACAACGGCTGAGAAAACCTCTCATAATTCCCATAAGTTCGGTTTTACTCTCTCTCCAACAAACTATGGATTTTGGAAAACAATGATTCATCCTTTTCTTATCACAAACAACCTAATTGGTTATGTTGATGGTACCGTCCCTTGCCCATCACCACTGATTGAACAAGCAACATCATCAGACAAAGATGCCCCCAAACAATCCCAGCCGAACCCGAACTATGCGATATGGGTCGCCAATGATGCTCACGTAAGAATGCGGATCATCTCTACAATCTCAGAGGCTGCTTTTCCTCATGTTCAAGGTACTACTACATCTCGTGACGTTTGGTTGTCCTTAGAGCGTGCATACGCTCCACATACATCTTCTAGGGAATATACCCTAAAAACACAATTACTAAAGATTCAGATGAAAGGAGACGAAACATCCTCTGTGTAACACCGTAATTTTTCAAACAGATTTTTCATTTTAAAATCGCATACTTTTCATAACAAATTGTATGGAAATCTCGTTTATTCAAATTACAAAACACAACTCCATTAAAAATTCAGGATCCTCAAAACATAACTCTTTCTCTGGTGTGTACAATCAAGCTGGTGCCTTCCCGCGATCCTCTGAGATACCTGAAACACATAACACATAACACGGTAAGCACGAAGCTTAGTGAGTTCCCCAAAATACTGTTGGATTAGTGTCTAAGTCCATAACTATATTTGGTATGTACTTGACCCAACCAGGCATGGTCCATTTGGGTTGCATGGCATCATGCACTTGGATAGACTAAATGAGAGAAATAAGACACTTATGGTTATTAATATATTATAAGTTCTAATATATTAATAATAAGAATAATAATATTTAATTAGTATTGATCAAGAATTAATTTAGAATTAATTATGTGATCAAAAGAAGACTAATTAAATATATGGGTTGATTGTGTAAATCATCCATAACTTATATAGTGGGCCAAAGCTCCATGGATAATCAAGTTAGGTTAAACCCATAGGATACTCCATGGATGCTCCATGGAGGTTACTTAACCCATGGGTCATGGAAATGAAAGGTCATGACAATTAGGGTTTACATGGTGTAACCCTAATTGTAACATACTATATAAGCATCATATTATTCACCAAAATCGGGACTATGTGTGAAAAAGAAGGGCTAGCCGATTTCTTGAAGTGTGGATTTCTCTCTAAGTTATTCCAAGAGCATTTGATGTTGTGTGAGCCATTTGAGGTGTCACATTTGAGGCACTAGGCACTCAAGCCCCATGGAGTCAAGCTACACTACAAAAGGTATGTATTTTATCTATATTATTACCCAAGTATCTATGATTGTATGCTAGATAGGGTAATACCTTGGAATATTAGCATTTGCATGTATATTAGAGAAAACATAGATCCAAGGTATTTAGGGTTGCATGTACACCATAGGAGTGTTAGAATGTTCAAAACCCAACAATGGTATCAGAGCCTAGGGTTGTTTTCAATTATACTTGATGCAACTTATTTTTCAAGGCTGAGAATCTGTCCAGACAGAAAACTCGATGAGTTCTGGCCATAAACTCGACGAGTTCATGTGTTAAGGCATGAACTCGACGAGTTTCCTATAAGAACTCGACGAGTTTGTGTCCCAGACAGCATATCTTCGACTGTTTTGGCTGGAATTGGACTAGGAACATTACCATAAGTTGTTTTTGAACTTATAAACTTGTTTTTGATGTGGTAATGTTCATGCTAATCCAATTTCAAAGATAATTGTCAATAGATTCATGTTTTGTATTAGTTTAAGTGTTATGCTAATTACATGAAAAAGTTTGATTCCAATTATCTTGTCCATATGAGTTGCTTAGATTAATAGGAAAGTTAATTGAATAGTTGTTTTCAATCCATTTTAATCTAAAAGTTGATTCTAAAATGTGTTTTTGTAACTTGTCCTCAAGTTATATGAAAAGTCACATTTAAGTTTCATAAAACTCATAAAAGTTGGCAATGGTTACAAAAATGAAGAGTCTTGTCCTCAAGTTATGGAGATTCAAAAGTCACTTCATTAAGTAATAAAATGTGTAACCTTAATTAGTTCCATAAGTTACAAAAATAAAGAAAAGTTACATTCTTTTCTTAGTTTAAAGTCTTCCATAACTTGTCCTCAAGTTATGGAACTTGAAGAGTTTTTTAATTAAAACTACTTTAAACACATAAGTTATGGAATTAATTAGTTTTGAATGTTTTCAAAACTTGCCCTCAAGTTTTGGAATATGTAAAGTTTCCCTCAAGAATACTTTAACTCCAAGTTAAGCCCTTAGAGTTTTAAAAGTTAAAATTCAACCCATATACTTTATAATATTATAAGTTAATAATATATATATATATATATATATATGTATAAGAGCAAGTCAGTCTTACCATTAGTAGGCCTCATTCACGAAGCCGGTCTATAAGGGGGGTATAAGGTTGTTGCCTATAAAATGGCAGCTTAATGGGTGTCTAATCTCACCCACCGCTTCCTTGACTGGTGGAGGGTCGTTAGCCGAACGGGTAGGACAAAGATTATAATTCTCCCTTCATTAAAAGTATTAATGATAAATACTAAGTAACTAAACATTTATAAATTCCCAATCTTAGTTACTTAGGAAAATGTGAATAAGGTGCTAATCCATGAAATTACACTTTGCACTTTGTTTAAGCCGTTAGTGGAGCGTGTGTGGTTAACCGGCACACTAACCTGGACTTAACAAGGTAGGCAAAGGGTAACTTAATGTTTATCATAGTATCGATGGAGTGTGTGTGGTTAACCGGCACATCGATTGAGGGGTAAACACTTAAGGCTACCAAGTAATTTGCATGGTTACTTCACACCTTGCTTTGTGATCCTCGGCATCCCAGTCACAAAACCTGAAGGGCACACTCGAGCTTGAAACATGTCATTGAAAAGTTCAATGAATCTCAAAAGATCTAGGAGTTTCAAATCCAATTAAAACCTAATAATACATTTCGTTTATCTTGGTGGAAATTGGTGAATCGGCATTCACCTACCTTCAAATATTTTATAGCTTGGATTACGGCATCCCTCTTCTAAGTTATAAAATAGTTTGTTGGGTCCTAGCCTTAATATTTCATATTGGGTGTCATATTAAGGACTTTACATCAACTATCTTGAATATCTCCCAAAAGATGTCTAAGTTCAGACATCTATGATCTTCCCAAATCTCTTGGAACTTTACTTCCTCCACCTCCTCCAATTATTCTCCCTAACCCACAAGTTCAAAGGTCACTCAATCCCTATTGGCAAGCAAGGTCTATGTGTGATCGCATCTTGGAGATGAAGTCACATATTGACAAGCTGGGAGAGTTGGGTGTCAAAGTCTTAAGAAGGTTGGATGTTCAATCACTTTCTAAGTCACATAGTAAGTTCCTTATGGACTACCATGTAAAGTACTATGACATGACCCTTAATGATCTTATCTATTTGCTTTGGGGTGCTTAATCAGCAATGATTTGGAGCACTGGCAGAGCAAATCTGATTAGTAGATCAACTCCCAAAACCTTCAATGGACATTGACAATGGTAACATTGGATACCCAGAAAAAGCATTCTCTTCCCAATGGAAAGGGATTGGCCATAGTCAACCTGGTTGACCAAATGGTAAAGAGAAAGGCTAAGTCTGAGATAGTCCCATTACCAAAGAGTCCATATGTTTACCTTACCAAAGGAAGGGGCATTGATTGCGAAGCTGCCTATTTACCTGAAAGATCAAAAGGTTGATCAAGTCAAGAAGTTTGACTCTTCTTCAGGTAAAAGTCCACTATCTAACTCTGTTAAGTTTCTGTTATGAGATTCTCATTACATGATGTGACTGGGTCACATGTTGATGCTTTAAGAATCAAAGAAAAGTGAAGAAACTTAAAGGAAGTACATGATGATTCTGATCACGAAGATGGATTTCGATCGAATCAGAATTTTTGAGCTGTTACTTAGGAGTTATGATATATTGCTTAGGAATAGATAACAACAAGTTTTTCATATGCATTTGCACTGTAAGGATAAGTTTTTTCCGCAAAGTTTTGAAATAAAATAAAAGGTTTTAATTTTATATTTATTTTAAATATCCTTACAGTGGCATTTGTGAAAAATGGTTGTTTATATGATTCCATTGATAGCGATATTGGAAAAATGGACTTAATTCTTCCGTTTGTGGTAGTGTCATAATTTACCAAATAAGGAAAGATTCTCATTCCCAAGGCTTCAGTTGGATAGAAACTTGGAATCATGCAAGTTGAATAGTATGATGAATGAGAACTTTCAAGCATTGGAAAATTAAGACTTGTTCACATGGATGTGTGAATCAAGTGAAGGACTAAAGGGATCGAGTACACATTCTTGTGCACTGGTCATGTCCACCACAAAGCTCATTAAGCCTATTCGTCATGATTTACTAAAGTTTAGTAAAGATGGTTATACTTATAAGTTTAAGTATAATTCTGAAGCATTGGAAAAGTCTCGATGTATGGCAGAACGAATGAGAAGAATCAAATTAGGCAGAAAGATTAAAGTTTCTCAAATCTGAAAAGATGGGAGAGTACTTTAGTATAATGTTTTGTGATCATCTTAATGATTAAAGAACCACATCACAATTGGTCTTCTAAGGACATCTTAGTGCATTCTTATGGATAAGAAGAGGAGTCATGAATTGTTGAAATGGTTAAATCAAGAAGATGAGTCATACCTCGTTCCAAAACAAGTCTTAGAGTCATACTCCAAGACTATAAGTTGAGTGACATATCTTAAAGAAAGGTTTATAACACTTGTCAAATGTAAGAGTAAAAGTGTCCTACTCTTGTACATTTGAAATTGGTAAGTTGTGATGTTTTGGGTTAAACAAAGACCAACTTAGGCCAAGTGTGTGAAGTGTTTGTCTTGATAAAGAATCCGCACTATCTCTTGTATATTTGGCAAGTGAGTCTTATATGTCAAGAGGACAGTGGGAGCCCTAAAGCTCTTGAACGTTTCAAGACCTAATCAAGAATAAAACCTGGAATTCTTCACTAGCACACGACTTGAGGTGTATAACCTATCGTGTTGACATTTCTGTGCCTATTCAAGTTGACTTTGCATAGGAGTTCTGAAAGTTCTCAATTGGTTGCACAGCTACTTGGAAGCTATGGCAGGCCCTTGTGCTGCCAGGTGGCAAGAACTTAAGATTGCACAAGTTCAATCCATATGAGTTTGGATTTGTCACTAACCTTGTATTGTGGTTATGGTTTTGACAAATTCATATGGGTAGGAACTCATACACCATAAAAATCTAAGTGTTATAAGGTTTCTCTCCGATTCATGAAAATGATGGTGAGGAAACACTTTCACTAAGTAGATTTTTAAGTAGATAGTAATCTTTGCATTCTCAAAGTCGTTAGTAGAGCACACTAACATGGACTTATGAGAAATAGCAAAGGTCTAACCAATTGAGACTATGATTACGGCATCCCTTTTCATAGTTCTTAAATTTTTTAGACACTCCAGTGAGCTATTTACAATAAGGTGTATGATTTTGATAAAGTCTTATCAAAGCAATCTAGTATCAGAAATTTGAACTTTGGTAAGAAAGTCAATAAAGTATTGATTTCTAGAAGTCCACTAATTTCTGAATAAATGTCAAAGCTAGTGGGAGCATAAGTATTATGCTGATAATCATCATGTTAGTGGGAGCATGATAATTATGATAAGTATTGCAAGTTAGCAATGTTAATTATAGAAAACAAAAGTTTAACTCGTGAGGTTGCAAGGGTTGAAAAAGTTGTTTTACTATAATTAAGAGAGAGGAAATTATACTTCATTTCAATTCTAAAAGGCTTAGATTGAGATTTTAATCATTTTAGTCAAGAATATATATATGAATTTCATGTTGGATTGGTTCAACTTAAGAAAATTCTATATATTGCGTTCTCAAAATTCGGTTATGATTACGGCATCCCTCTTCATAGTCAAATTTTGAAAACATGGCAAACAAAAATTATTGTAGCAAAAGACTGGTCTAGAATCATGTCTTTATGTGAGACATTATGAATCGTGTCCCATTTGCTTTGGGTACAGGATCGATTGCATGTGCTATAATATTTGTCCTTTCTAAAATTTTCCGAATGCATGGGGCATTAAGAAGGGAAAAGGTCTAGAATTGGATATGACTAAAAGGATTAAGCAATTGTCGAGGACAATCTAAGGTTTACCAAAGATTAGTTGCTCAGGGACAGTTGGAAGTATAGTGCTAATTTTGGAAGGACCATATTGACATATTCTGAAAAGAGGCATCTCTTGTTCAGAAGTGATAGTCAAAATGAGAAGATGGATTTGTCTCCATAGGTGGAAGTTATCTGTGTAAGATTAGAAAACTTAATGCAACAAGCATGTTCAAAGCAATGTACTTTGAATATGAGACTTAGTTTCCATGGAGTTGAACTCCATTGGAATACCTTATAATGACTGTTGACAAGTCTTTGTGACTTTGTACATATTCATTACAGGAGGGTCAGTGCATATAAGTTTAAAATCTAAACAGATTTCGATAAATGATAGGAATTTGAAATTCTCACATTTTTCGATAAGGATTTGGAGGTGTGAAATTAGAATCATTGAAATTATGTTCAATTAGTCTATTTCACAAAGTAAGGATCATAGACAAACATAGAGTGCATACTTGATGCATTGCAAAGCTATTTCTTAGAAAAACATAGTGTACATGCTTGGAGCATGGGACAACTAGTGTTTTCTAAATTCAAGTATAAAGTTGATAAAACCGAAACAATGAATAATGAGTAATCAGTATGGTGATAAATAAAAAGTGTTTTATTTATATTCATAGTTTGATACCATATTAGATTCATTTATTTTTGTGTTTCATTTTGCATGTTTTGACTTCCAGAATAAACTAGGTTATTCTTCCTGAATGACTAAGTTATTCAAACCATCCACAGTCGGTCATATGTTGGAAGTAGATATGAATCAAGACTGTCATGGGTTGGCTTGTAGAGGTCCAAGTTGGTGGACAAAGTGGTGCTACAACACTCATGAGTGCTCATAAGTTCTGAGTATTGGATTCAACCGGCGCTCATTTGAATCACTTCATGGATTTTATCACGAGTGATCATGACACGATAATATCGTATATTCTTCAAAGCTAGAGATATGAGTTGTTACTATGAGTTGATAGTACATTGATTGCACGAAAACGCATTGGTAACTCGATGTTATAAAACGTGCCTTTGTATATGATTCAACAAGTAGTAGAACAAGCCATATGAGTCGAAGTTTATCCATTCCTTTTACCTTCGGGATAAAAACGATATATGTGTGCCCCTCGATGATTTAGTGATGACACATGTGAGTGCTTGGCCAAGCCAGGACTGATTTGATTTGTTCAATCAGTCAATCGTCATAAATCGGAAATCGGGAAACAACAAATGGACAGAGAGAATGATTATAATCCATGTCTCAGTCCATATGATATCTAGAATGGAGGAATATATGATCCCTTATCTAATAGACAAGTCATTGGCAAGGTCAGAGTTCAGTTACAAGGTCAGAGTTCGACAGCGGCTTTTGAGAGCTACGATTGCCAGTTGGTTCTTGAAGTCATACGAAATAATAGTTTGAGACTTATCCAAGTGGGAGACTGTTGGAGTAGTGTCTAAGTCCATAACTATATTTGGTATGTACTTGACCCGACCAGGCATGGTCCATTTGGGTTGCATGGCATCATGCACTTGGATAGACTAAATGAGAGAAATAAGACACTTATGGTTATTAATATATTATAAGTTCTAATATATTAATAATAAGAATAATAATATTTAATTAGTATTGATCAAGAATTAATTTAGAATTAATTATGTGATCAAAAGAAGACTAATTAAATATATGGGTTGATTGTGTAAATCATCCATAACTTATATAGTGGGCCAAAGCTCCATGGATAATCAAGTTGGGTTAAACCCATAGGATACTCCATGGATGCTCCATGGAGGTTACTTAACCCATGGGTCATGGAAATGAAAGGTCATGACAATTAGGGTTCACATGGTGTAACCCTAATTGTAACATACTATATAAGCATCATATTATTCACCAAAATCGGGACTATGTGTGAAAAAGAAGGGCTAGCCGATTTCTTGAAGTGTGGATTTCTCTCTAAGTTATTCCAAGAGCATTTGATGTTGTGTGAGCCATTTGAGGTGTCACATTTGAGGCACTAGGCACTCAAGCCCCATGGAGTCAAGCTACACTACAAAAGGTATGTATTCTATCTATATTATTATCCAAGTATCTATGATTGTATGCTAGATAGGGTAATACCTTGGAATATTAGCATTTGCATGTATATTAGAGAAAACATAGATCCAAGGTGTTTAGGGTTGCATGTACACCATAGGAGTGTTAGAATGCTCAAAACCCAATAAATATCACATACAACATATACGCCACTCGAGGCTACAGTGCGACCCTCCGGTCGATGTGTCTCAGCGGAACCCTCCAGTCCCGTAGCTCGTTGGACCCTCTGGTCCGGTCATAGCTCGTTGAACCCTTCGTTCCGGTTTGTATCGTTGGACCCTTCGGTCCGGTCTATGTCGTTGGACCCTCCGGTCCGGTCTATACAGCACATAGCATACATATATCACAATGCACATAATCTCATACATACACATAGCACACAAGACCCTCCGGTCTACATATAGATACCACTCTAGGTAATGTATAGTGAGAAGACTCACCTGGCCAACAGCAAGTAAAGACCCCGCTCCCGGATCTCGAACTAGCCTCCACCTAACACAAGGGATGAATATCTCTAAGTGATACTATAATCACAACTCTAATGACCGAAGGCTATTCTTCCTCCCTTTAACATTTGAAGTGGATAAAAGACCATTCTACCCCTCCATGGTCTCTACTACTTATGTTGATCAAAGCCCCAAAGTCAACAGAAGTCAAACTCGAGTCAACAGTCCATGTTTGACCCGACTCGCCGAGTGCACCCTTGCGACTCGTCGAGTCCACTTACTTTCCTCAGAAATCTCGTGACAGTCCAACTCAGCTCGTCGAGTTGACCCCCAACTCGTCGAGCTATCGCATGCTCAAGCTTATCGGGACAAACCCTCACTGACTCGTCGAGTCAACTCATGGACTCGACGAGTCCCCTCGGTCTGATTCCTCATTCAGAGGTCTAAAGTCAGATCTCTCATTCCAAACCCTAGATCTAGCCCTTTAAAACACCAGAGGCACATAAAGTATCGACCTTTACGTTCATGCATGGCATAAATGCCTCAAAATGCCAAAACAAGCCCTTCTTAAGGTGTTAAGCACAACATGTGACAACCGTCAAATTTCGGTCAAGGCAAAGTCAAACTAAGTCAACAAGTCAAACCGGTCAACTCCCTTAACCCTTGTATGTTAGGGTTTACGTTATATAATAACTGTACAATTCGCTACTTTAATGAGAAAACATCATTTGGAAAATTCGTGTGTTTGATTTTCCTTAGCCTTTACAGTGCTAAACAACATTGGAAATTTAATAAACCCTACTCAAGATTACTTGACGCTAATAGGATCAAAACCCATACACTACGATATAAATTGACGTTAATAGCAACATAGTATAGTACAACGTTATAACTATAATCTAATTAAATTATGATACCATATTAAAATCAAATCAAAGTATAATGCTCTAATTAAATTAAAAGAATCAAACTTGAATGCTATAATTAAACTTCAAATCAAAGTAGATTGTTATAATCAAATAATAACCTATCTTTTATAAAACTCTATTTTTATAAACTTTACATTAAATTTTATAAAACTCTTATATTAATTATGTAAGAGATGCTTATGTTAGTGGGAAATTATGAAGACCACCAAAAGCAAAAAGATTATTCCCATGGTCTCCCACTCACACCTCCCATCCACTTTCCTTTCCTTTTTCTCCCAACACATTATTCTCTTCACCACTTAAACCTTCTCTATTCTTTCTCTCACTCTCAATCTCGAAATTCATCCAAGAAATACTCATATTCCAGCCAAGAACAATCTATTATACTCCAATCTTCATCCCTCTTGAAGCATTCAACAAGGTATGTGGTTAAAAGTTTCAAATTCATACAAGAAACAAATTAAATCCACCAAACTATCTAAAACTCATTTTATGCATAAACCTGATTTTTCTCAGAATCCCATCAATAAAATAAGAAGTTCTGGAAATTTTCAGAAAATAACTTATTTTTATTGAATTACTATAATTATTGCAATAAAATAGGGCAATAATTCACATAAAATACTTTTTGCATTCAATAAATTCTGAGAAAACTCTGGGATGACCTATATATTGATTAAACATAATTTATGAAGTTTCATACATTTATATTACTGTTTACTATTATTTATGATTTTATTGATTAATTAATAATGAAATATATAAAAAATACTTCCCATAGTCACAAATATCCGAAACTTATACAATGGGCTCTATATTATGTTATAAAACTATGGTTAATTTTACAGAACTTTTGGGAATCATTTATTATTTTTCCCGGATTTTGTTGTTGTTTAATCATTAAAGTATTAAATAAATACTAAAACAGTTCAGAAAAATATAAAATTTTTACGGTAATTATTATTGTATGAAATAATGATTTCCTAATAATTTCATAATTTTTCAATATTGTTTACTATTTAAAACCATTTTCCTAAGTATTTAAGCATGTAAAAATGTATTTTAATGATTATTTCATATAAATAATTGTTAAAATCTGTAAATAATTATAATTGGGCAAGTTATTATTTTAATAAGAAATTATTAAAATCTAGCCTAAATTGAAAATATAAATTAATTATGCAAAGTAATTAATTCAATTTAAAATTCATTTAACAAATGAATACCTTAATATTCTAATCAAAATGAATTATTGTTAATTCATCTAATATAAGAATATGTGTCTAATTATTTGTATTAATACTCTATTCTCGTTTAGCAGTTCCTAAACCAAAACTATTAATTATATTAGGTTCTACGCCATTTTGACCCGAACCGTCTATCGTACGACACACGCATTTCGTTTTGGGACTAAGGTGAGTAATCTACCCCATATTTTATAATTTCAATACTTTTGGGGTGTATCATGTGGTTCTAATATGTTCCAACTTCATTTTATTGTTTTATCACAATTGAGACATTGTTGGGACATTTATACGTGAGTCATTAATTGTATAACTATAGTTTGTTTACGCTACATGTACTTGTAGTGCATTACCATTTTTAGTCTAATCTTCATGACTATGCCCGTATTCTTGAGGTACGTTATGGACAATAATAGCGCTATTGGGTTGACCACCCCGCCTTGGGACGCTAAGGTGATTGATCGCACGTGGTTGAGTGTGTTTGATGATTAGATGCTCCATCCTATATATATATATATATATATATATATATATATATATATATATATATACATATGTATATATATAGGGTGAGGACTTATTGTTGTTGTTATCATTTGTTAATCAATTTTTGATTTATAAATCGTTATCTCAAATACAATTGTTTGCCGACTTCAAAAGAAAACAAATTTCAAAGTATAAATGTTTCAACTTCACAAATTTCTCTACTAAAATTAGATTACTCACCAACTCTCGTAGTTGACCTGTTTTTACCCATGATGCAGATTTGAAGAATGAAGTTGATGAAAAATAGGTTGTGCCTTAGAAATCCACAAGACTATTTAAATTTGATGTAATAAATGTTGTTCGTATTTGGATTTGTATTTGTATGTTGTGGATCTTGTTTGCATACTTAGTACTTAATTGAATCTAATCATATTATAACATAGTTGTCATGAGACTTTGAACAATATATCACGCCTTGATCGATTCCAACAAGGATCGGGGTGTGACAGATTGGTATCAGAGCCCTTGACTATAGGGAATTAGGTTAATTGCCTTGACCTAGTCTATAGCCTCTAGGGTCCTCTCGTATGCTAGTTTATAAAATGCACACACAACTGCATGCAATTCACACTTAGAAAAGCCTAGGAATACCTTTGTGTGTTAATTGCTCCCTTAAGTGCATACGTATTACTCCTGACACTTATATGTGTGCATACACTGGTGAATATTCTCCTCTTTCTCTGAAAAATCACACACATATTCAAGTGGTAAAAAAAATGTATATACATATATATTCCTTAAAGCTCATAGGAAATTCAAAGTCATCCACTCTAGTTGGGTAGGATCATAGTAATGGACGCGTAGTAACTGGAAGGGGGGAGGTGCCGGTAGCCCGAAAGTCCTGACTAGGCAAGCATTCGTATACATCCCAATCAACCGAGGGACCAGTTTGCTTACCTGGGGACCAAAGGCGAGAGTTCCCAAACCTATAGGCCAAAGCACGTCATTCACATTACTTTTGAGCCATCAAAATACCTGACCTTATCAAACGTATCCGAAAGGATACACTCCAAAATGGCCAACTCATTGGACTATTAAGTTCCCTAATGGGCCTAGAAGTGGGAAAGACATGTGAAAACTTAGTTTTATGGGGGCCCACGCAAGTGCTACATGTTTCACATTTAGTAACCATGGAAAGCCCAAAAGGTGCCCAACACTCCTAACCATGGCCCAACAAGTGTTTTACAATTATTTTACCCAACAATGTCTAAAAACTTTATTTCCATAATCAATTTACAAATAACTCACAAGTCCATATGCGTGTTTCTCGTAAATGGCATTACGACCCCCATATGCTGCTCGCAACAACCGAAGGCTAGCTGCCCTTATCGCCAAGGAGGTAGCAAACGTCATCCCAACAATTGCAACCCAACTTCATTCTCTTCAGCCACAAGCTCCAGCAACCACTCCTCGTTGCTCGTTCAAGCACTTTCGTAACTGCAATCCACCTTACTTCAAAGGCATCGATGGTGCCACCGCACTCCTCACATAGATTGAAGAAATGGAGAGTACTTTCATCCATAGCGAGTGTCCGGAGGACCTGATGGTCCGTCATGCTACAGGGTGCCTCCAAGGTCATGCTCTCACATGGTGGAACCTAGAAAAACGGGCAAAGGGAGAGTCTGTTGCCTTGGGAATGACCTGGTCAAAACTAAAGGAACGCATGATGGAGAAGTTCTGCCCTGACAGCAAATTGCAAACTCTCGAGGATGAATTCTGGAATCTGAAACAGGTGGGAGGCGACAACGCGACCTACACCAATAGATTCCATGATCTCTCGAGACTCCTACCTCACATGGTTCAACCTATGAAAACTGCAATACGCCGCTACATCAAAGGGTTACCACGCCAGATCCGTGATTCGGTGACCAGCAGCAGGCCATCTACCCTAGAATCCGCCATTGAAATAGTAGGTCAACTCAACGAGGACAATATGAACGATGGTGTCCTCCCACGCAAGGGTTCAAAGATGTCAACTGAAAAGCGGACCCCTGAGACCTCCCTAATTGTCAAGTCCGAGTCCTCCCACCGACATGACAAAAAGAAGCGGAAAAGTCATCACCACAACCATGCTGTTATTACCCCTGCTACTCCTATCACCCAAGTCACCCCACAAGCCCAACCGAATAAAAAGCCGTATACCGGACCTCACCCCCTCTGTAACCACTGTAACTATCACCATATGACCACCAGCCCATGTCGCCTCTGTATGAATTGTGGTCGCTATGGCCACTTGGCGGACACATGTCGTGCACAAAAAACTCAACGACCACTCTATCTACCCTCAAATCAGCAAACACAAACCCGGTATCCAACTGGAACATGCTTCAACTGTGGTGACCCCACCCATTTCAGAAACGCGTGTCCTAGGCTAGTCAATATCATCAACACCCACGCCCAGGCAAATCCAACAATGCAGGTTCCAGCTCCCAAAGGCCGAGCCTTTGTCATTACCGCAACCCAAGCAAAGACCGATAACAAGGTCGTAAATGGTACGTTTCTCATAAATGACTGCTACGCGTCAGTACTTTTTGATTCAGGTGCCGATAAAAGTTTTGTGTCTTTGGAATTTGAGCCCACACTTCACACATCTCGCACGATTCTTGATGAGTACTTTACCGTAGAAGTCGCCGATGGAAAATACGGTTCACTCAATGCAGTCATCCAAGATTGCACTTTCGATTTTTGCGGTCATAAATTTTCTGTCAATTTAGTTCCTATGGAACTTGGTAGCTTCGACATCATCGTAGGAATGTATTGGCTATCCCAAAACCATGCTGAAATAGTATGTTACGATAAGTTCATTCGTATTCCTCTCGCCAACGGTCAAAGTCTTCGTATTTATGGCGAGACTCATTCGAAAAAGCTTAGTCTTATGTCATGTACTCAAGCTCGATCATATCTACGAAAAGAATATATGTATTTCTTAGCCCATGTGGTGGAAACAAAGGTCAAAGAAAAGAAGATCGAAGATATTCAGGGTAGACTCATTAGGATCAACAGTCTAATAAAATTTTAATTACACATAACTAGGGGCATGTCGAGTGAATCTTAGGAGTGGATCAGACATGGAACAAATCACAAGATTATAATCAAGTTATTCCTACTAAATTCATAAGTCTATTTATATAGACCTCTGGTATAGAGTCGTCAGCGTAGTCGTGTCGGCAATCTAGAACATAGCTAAATACATAATACAAACTATAATACCCAAATTATACAAAATTTTCTGCATTAAAAATCAATAGACAAACACAATGAAACTAAAAAGGGTATCAAACTGTCAAGAGAAAAACACATACAATGTAGATTAAAATCCACTAATTATAACAAAATGGCTAAAAGAAAAGATAAGGACTAAGGATTGTTAAGTCCTCTCTTCTTATAAATAGCTTTGAAGCAAGCTTGCCTAAGCTTCTTTGTTCTTTCTGTCAATTCCATACCTGGCAATTTCTCCATCATCTTCTTGTGCCCTTCTAACGTCTCTATCTCCTCCTTTAATCCCAACTCCTAGTTTTTTTTTAAAAAAAAAAGGTAGATGCAATATATTTTCGTGTGAGTTCACAAAATTTACAATGAGTTAAGTTTATATAAATATAAATCAGGAAATCGTAGTAAATCAATTGATTTGATGTGGAATATGCCTAGGGCCATTGTTTATGTTATAAAGAAACTAATAATTAAAATTTTAGAAAATACCAAAACTACTTTGGTTACCAAGTGCAGGCATGCATGCATGAGTAATGTATAGAAGGTTATTATCGTAATTTACGTTGGCATTTTGAATGAGGGATTGTAGGCTCGTAAGTTTTCTATGAGGCCATCTGTTTATGTTTAGCTCTCTGCATCTTTTCTTCAACAATGTTAACCCTATCCCTAGTTCCTTTGCTGCCATGATTATCGGCATCTCAAAGTACTTCTCTATCTCTTCAAACTCCAATGGTCTCAATCTCTTTGCCACCTTCCGGCCACCGTGATCAGTGGTGGCAGCACTAGAACTACATGTAGCCTCACCACCGGATTTACAGTCTTCACTGAAACTAACCAATGGTAAATTACCATCCTCCCAACAATCCCATAAGCTTATGTCTTTAAGGGGATCAAAATCGTGAAACTCATTTCTAGAAATGATGTTTTGATCTTTGTTAAGTACTGTGGAAACGTTCTGATCGAGCACTTCATGCAATTTTTCCGACAACTCGTAATCACGATGGTCGATCATGTCACCACTACAAAAAAATCCAAAAAAAAAAAAAAAAAAAAACTCAAGATAATCAAATCCAACACGATGAAAGACTCTTTTTGATCACTACAAATCCAAACCATGTTTTGATCAATGTCGACAAAATCACTTTTATGTGCGAAAGATGGTGTAATGAGTGACGTTTATATATACCTGAAAAGATCTTGATGATCAAAGTATTGAAACCAATCGAGGTCATCTATGGGGTTTTGGTGATCTGCAGGTGGATCCATTTGTGAGGGAGAAGTTAAAAGTCGCGATAAGAATGTGATGATTTATATAAGTGAAGTGGGAGAAGTAATTAATAGCAAGTTGTGGGAATGCAACAAAACAAGTTAAGCACTTCTGAAAAAATTGATAAATGATTTCGGTAACACTCGCGGAATATAAACTAGTGAAAATTACAAACGAAATTGAATATATATAGTCTATGATGTTATGGTTATTGTGTATCTAACAAATGAAGAAGAAAATGAATATATATATTCTTTGAGCCGTAACCTTCTTCTTCAATTCACACACATATACGTATATGGTGCTGAAAATTATGACTTGTGTGCCTCATGCATTTAATGCATCACATGCCTACTGCATATTCTTGACTTTGAAGCTACGTACCAGTTTCCAATTTCCCCAGTAGCACACTTTTCATTAGAAAGTACTCCAAGTCTTCACGCATGCAAATTATGACTTGTGTGTCGCTATAGGTATGTCGTTGGCCCTTGTTAAAAACCTATAGCGACAACAAGTCATCGTAATAGATTAAACCTGTGGTGACAACGAGTCGTCGCTATAGGTAACTAATAAAACTATATTTTAACCCCGTAGATATGATTGACAAAATCTATCCGACGAGACCCTCGTGATACCTCGTGACGAAATTGAAATCAACGAGAGTCTCCACTTCGTGGAAGAACCGGTAGAAATCATGGATCGAGAGATCAAAAGAACAAAGCAAAGTCGTATTCCCATTGTGAAGGTCCGCTGGAACGCTAAACGAGGACCCGAATTCACCTGGGAACGCGAGGATCAGATGAAACAAAAGTATCAACATCTCTTCCCAAACTCTCGAAATCTCAGTCAAAATGAAAATTTCGGGACAAAATTCCTTCTAACGGGGGGATGATGTGACAACCGTCAAATTTCGGTCAAGGCAAAGTCAAACTAAGTCAACAAGTCAAACCAGTCAACTCCCTTAACCCTTGTATGTTAGGGTTTACGTTATATAATAACTGTACAATTCGCTACTTTAATGAGAAAACATCATTTGGAAAATTCGTGTGTTTGATTTTCCTTAGCCTTTACAGTGTTAAACAACATTGGAAATTTAATAAACCCTACTCAAGATTACTTGACGCTAATAGGATCAAAACCCATACACTACGATATAAATTGACGTTAATAGCAACATAGTATAGTACAACGTTATAACTATAATCCAATTAAATTATGATACCATATTAAAATCAAATCAAAGTATAATGCTCTAATTAAATTAAAAGAATCAAACTTGAATGTTATAATTAAACTTCAAATCAAAGTAGATTGTTATAATCAAATAATAACCTATCTTTTATAAAACTCTATTTTTATAAACTTTACATTAAATTTTATAAAACTCTTATATTAATTATGTAAAAGATGCTTGTGTTAGTGGGAAATTATGAAGACCACCAAAAGCAAAAAGATTATTCTCATGGTCTCCCACTCACACCTCCCATCCACTTTCCTTTCCTTTTTCTCCCAACACATTATTCTCTTCACCACTTAAACCTTCTCTATTCTTTCTCTCACTCTCAATCTCGAAATTCATCCAAGAAATACTCATATTCCAGCCAAGAACAATCTATTATACTCCAATCTTCATCCCTCTTGAAGCATTCAACAAGGTATGTGGTTAAAAGTTTCAAATTCATACAAGAAACAAATTAAATCCACCAAACTATCTAAAACTCATTTTATGCATAAACCTGATTTTTCTCAGAATCCCATCAATAAAATAAGAAGTTCTGGAAATTTTCAGAAAATAACTTATTTTTATTGAATTACTATAATTATTGCAATAAAATAGGGCAATAATTCACATAAAATACTTTTTGCATTCAATAAATTCTGAGAAAAACTCTGGGATGACCTATATATTGATTAAACATAATTTATGAAGTTTCATACATTTATATTACTGTTTACTATTATTTATGATTTTATTGATTAATTAATAATGAAATATATAAAAAATACTTCCCATAGTCACAAATATCCGAAATTTATACAATGGGCTCTATATTATGTTATAAAACTATGGTTAATTTTACAGAATTTTTGGGAATCATTTATTATTTTTCCCGGATTTTGTTGTTGTTTAATCATTAAAGTATTAAATAAATACTAAAACAGTTCAGAAAAATATAAAATTTTTACGGTAATTATTATTGTATGAAATAATGATTTCCTAATAATTTCATAATTTTTCAATATTGTTTACTATTTAAAACCATTTTCCTAAGTATTTAAGCATGTAAAAATGCATTTTAATGATTATTTCATATAAATAATTGTTAAAATCTGTAAATAATTATAATTGGGCAAGTTATTATTTTAATAAGAAATTATTAAAATCTGGCCTAAATTGAAAATATAAATTAATTATGCAAAGTAATTAATTCAATTTAAAATTCATTTAACAAATGAATACCTTAATATTCTAATCAAAATGAATTATTGTTAATTCATCTAATATAAGAATATGTGTCTAATTATTTGTATTAATACTCTATTCTCGTTTAGCAGTTCCTAAACCAAAACTATTAATTATATTAGGTTCTACGCCATTTTGACCCGAACCGTCTATCGTACGACACACGCATTTCGTTTTGGGACTAAGGTGAGTAATCTACCCCATATTTTATAATTTTCAATACTTTTGGGGTGTATCATGTGGTTCTAATATGTTCCAACTTCATTTTATTGTTTTATCACAATTGAGACATTGTTGGGACATTTATACGTGAGTCATTAATTGTATAACTATAGTTTGTTTACGCTACATGTACTTGTAGTGCATTACCATTTTTAGTCTAATCTTCATGACTATGCCCGTATTCTTGAGGTACGTTATGGACAATAATAGCGCTATTGGGTTGACCACCCCGCCTTGGGACGCTAAGGTGATTGATCGCACGTGGTTGAGTGTGTTTGATGATTAGATGCTCCATCCTATATATATATATATATATATATATATATATATATATATATATATATACATATGTATATATATAGGGTGAGGACTTATTGTTGTTGTTATCATTTGTTAATCAATTTTTGATTTATAAATCGTTATCTCAAATACAATTGTTTGCCGACTTCAAAAGAAAACAAATTTCAAAGTATAAATGTTTCAACTTCACAAATTTCTCTACTAAAATTAGATTACTCACCAACTCTCGTAGTTGACCTGTTTTTACCCATGATGCAGATTTGAAGAATGAAGTTGATGAAAAATAGGTTGTGCCTTAGAAATCCACAAGACTATTTAAATTTGATGTAATAAATGTTATTCGTATTTGGATTTGTATTTGTATGTTGTGGATCTTGTTTGCATACTTAGTACTTAATTGAATCTAATCATATTATAACATAGTTGTCATGAGACTTTGAACAATATATCACGCCTTGATCGATTCCGAAAAGGATCGGGGTGTGACACAACAACCCTTATTTGGACGAATAAAGTTGGGACCTTTGGACTCTAGGGACCTTACAAGGTCCAGATCTGAGGACTAGGCTTCTAGCTAATCCATTTTACTCAAAGTCCCAAACCAAAGGTGGTAAAAGCCCTAGAACTCCAAACACATGAGATCTAACCAAAATAATGAGAAAGGTGCAGACTTTTACCTTCCTCAGAAGCTCTGGACGATCTATCACTGGATCCAACTTTCCCCCTCTTGATCCTTGCTTGATCTCCTTCTCTTCTTCTCAAATGATGCACTAAAAATCCCAAGATAGCTTCTCTCTCACTTTCTAGCTCAAATGACCTTTAGGGTTTGCTTCCAGGGAAAGGGTGGCCACAAATGAGGCTATAAGTGCCTTTAAATAGGTCCCAAACCCCAGAAATTAGGGTTTCTCTAATCAGCGCCTACTCGGCGAGTCCCTCTCCTCGGACTCGTCGAGTCCACTCATTAAATCCACGGGAGAAACCCGACTCGACTCGGCGAGTTGGACCCTCAACTCGTCGAGTCCCTCCTTTAATCACAAGATTAACCTACACCATAATACCTCTGAAAATCCGGATGTTACAATTCTCCCCTACTTGAATTAGATTTCACCCTCGAAATCACTCCTTAACCACTCACATAATGAAATCATCAACCCAAAAGGCACCACCGAAAGGATCTCATACTACACCGATATCTTTCTCTATGGACACCCGAAACCACACAAAACTCCCAAGACCAGAACTGAACCAACTCTTCTGTCGCTAATATACTCCTTCCCACTATCCGGAAGCTCTAGTGGCATGACCCGCCGCCAAACCGCCTACTCAAGCGATCACCATGATATTCGCTCCTCGAATATCAAACCCTGATAACTCACTGATCCTCTGATTCTCACAAGACCAAATCCAACAATCGGTTACCGCTCACTCATCTCATCATGCTAATGATCCAAATCACGCTCCAAAAACGGAAGGGTCCACACCCCACCAGGGATCATACACTAAACTGTTATCAGAACCCATCCGAACAAAGAATCCTCAACACTCTGCCCTTCAGACACAAGAGAATAACCAGGCTCGCTCAGAAGTGTCCTCAGACATCACAATCACAAGTCCCAGCTTCGTTCTTCATACCCCTTTTTAAATGAAATTCAGCTCTGAATCCGGAATCTCATTCTGCCTACTCAACGCACTACCAGAGCCAAACTCAAACTCGTGAGTTCGACCTAACCCAGAGCTGGAACCACTTGCCCCAACGAACCACTCAGCTCATGACTCGTGACCCGCAACCCATGCAAACCTCACTGATCCACTTCTCTTTGGCCATGAAAACCACTACTCAATTCAGAATATAACGACTTCCGACAAACATGGAGACCCTAGTCTTGCCCCTCGTCCGACCCCAGGCTTCCACAAGTCAAATATTAGGGCTACCCAAGCCTAAAACTCTTTTGCGTCAAGCTCTAATCAGAGAGCACTTCATCACAACATTCTCTCGCTGACTAGTGGGTATTTCAGCTCTACGTAGTATCACAATGACCTCCCACTGAATAGTGAGTACTACGGCTCCCTGTAGCATCACCACACCCCTCACTGAATAGTGAGTACTACGGCTCCCCGTAGCATCACCACAACCTCTCGCTGAATAGTGAGTACTACGGCTCCCCGTAGCATCACCACAACCTCTCCCTGAATAGTGCGTACTACGGCTCCCCGTAGCATCACCACACCCTCTCACTGAATAGTGAGTACTACGGCTCCCCGTAGCATCACCACACCCTCTCACTGAATAGTGAGTACTACGGCTCCCCGTAGCATCACCACAACCTCTCACTGAATAGTGAGTACTACGGCTCCCCGTAGCATCACCACACCCTCTCACTGAATAGTGAGTACTACGGCTCCCCGTAGCATCACCACACCTCTCTGCACTGACTCATTGAAACTGCAGCTCCCCGCAGTCTTACCGTACTTACTCTTACCACTTCACAATCTCATTCTCAGGTTGACACCATACTGCGATCATTAACTCATGCTCTGCGGCCCAGCGTAGATAGGTACACACACACCCATCCGGGCTAAGCATCACTACTTCGGACGATCATCGTCGTGACAACACCTCTCTTTCTCGCTGTAATTCACATTCTCAATAAATCCATTTGATGTCAATTAGATGAAGGGTCCCCACCAGAACCATAGACACTTGATACTCCACTCGTCATCTCAAACTCAAACTCAAAATAATCCGAGATTTTAGGACATTAAACTCGGATACCCCGGAATACCATCACAACGCCTCGCAGTGTCTTGACTCTACCACTGATCTCATACTCATGGCATCATACTCAGATACCGCATTGCTTCCTCGGAGCCTCGCAACCGGTCTTTCTCTCGTGCCACTTGTAACCCCGGAATACTCCATCTCCCAAACTGAAACACGGAGAAATCGCCAACGGCTCGGAACACGAAAATGACCCTCGAAAAATTCTTATCTGCCACAAGGCCTCTGACCAACGGCCACCTGCCGTGCAGACACTCATCCTTCCTTGAACGCGGACAACATGCATTAACTCCCTCTGCAACTCACCTCGACCACTGATAACCCTGGTCTCGGGAATTCGCACCGCATGTCTCTATATCCAGTCCTCTAACCACTCTTGAACAAATCTCTGATCTCCTCAAAAAAGTACCCGGTTCTCCCCCACTCAGGGTTCGAACCATCACTAATTGGTTCACCAACAATCTATCCCACAGACTGTTTTTACCAGTAAAATCGCACATACTCTTAGAAGGTGATACGCAATGCTTGATGATCCCCCCGATGGAGGTCAAGCAATTCCAGATACCCCGAATCTCCGATGAAATCCTCAGAAACTTCTCATCATGACTACCTCTAGTCCTTCAGAATCTCGTACCATCCCACTACCGGACATCTCAACTGTTCAGTCGTAGCCCTGACTCTCAGTCTGAAAATAAGGAACTATCATATTCCTCATCCTCGACTCTTCAACCAACGTTCCATCACGTGGGTTGTAATAAAAGTGGAGTTCTCATTGCCACACTCGATACTCGTCATAACAATAAGAGCCACCGCCCCAATATCTTCTTCTTGATCGTCTGCCGCTGCAGCTAATACATGCCCTAATATGCTCAAATAGGGTGTATCCTTGTCCTTAATCATCTCAGTCCCCGCTGACAACCTGCTCATGCTCTAACATTACCTCTCGACAAACATACTGCCCAAATACTCTGATGAAAGATCGTAACCAAAGCTACCCCACAGGGCTCACCCCCAACCTTGGAAACCGAAAATCTCAATACCTCTCCTGTTTCCCACAGGAACAGAAATAACACCGCTCAGGTCACAGAAAATAACATCTCCACCATCGGCTGATTGCTCAACTCATGCCGTAATCCTCCATAACCGCCATCTCTACTCATTCTTGAGCATTGCGACTCCAATTGGCATCTCACCAACAATCCCTCGGCTAACTCGATTTCCCTCTCAAGGGATGCTCCACTAAAACTCGTTCATCATGGCCCTCTGGCCCCCATACTCTTTCACATCTAATCTCAGTCAAACCAATTTCAACGGAATAACTGGTAGAACCAGTAACACTAACCGCCATGGGTCATGGTACTCGAACCATGTGGCCACCTCTCGATCTGCTATGAATCATGGTACCCGAACCATGTTATCTCTTCTCAATCACTACGAGTCATGGTACTCGACCCATGACATCACCTCTCGATCTGCTACAAATCATGGTACTCGAACCATGAAATCACCTCTCGATCTGCTACAAATCATGGTACTCGAACCATGAAATCACCTCTCGATCTGCTACAATTCATGGTACTCGAACCATGAAACCACCTCTCGATCTGCTACAAATCATGGTACTCGAACCATGAAATCACCTCTCGATCTGCTACAAATCATGGTACTCGAACCATGAAATCACCTATCGATCTGCTACTTAAAACCTCCGGAATGTTCCCTGTATCGAGTATGGGTCCTCTGCTTTCAGTAGTACGGGCCCATACTACCTGCCACATCTACCCATACTTTCCACACGGACCATCCCCGAGTCCCTAAGTAGCTGCTCGACCTTCTCAATCACCAACCCCGTCATGCGTGTTCGCTCCTCTTGCGAAATATCCAACTTTGTCAGTGTACTCATTTGACTAGAGTCACCTTTTCCTAGGCTCTTCCTAGGTTCTCACACCTCTCCGCCATCAGCTGCTGAAAAACTCCTAATGATGCCAGCCATCTACCTCCTGAATATCGTCATATTCACTTGGTAGCTAACTCCCATCATCGAGAGTTCCACAAAGCACGAAGCAAGCAACATTCGGGCATCGAATAACCTCATAAAACCTCTCTAGGCTATTATCCTACTTGCCTTCCTCACACTCGTAGGATATCACCGAACTCAAGCAACTTCACCCCACGCGGGCCTATGACTACCCTCTCAGAGGATTCCACGAATGCTCATCTAGGTATCTCTCCTAGATTACTCTTCTACTCAATCCCTCTCTCAAAAGGATTCCCTCTGGATACTCTTACTCAGCACATACTCGAAAGCATATCACAGATAACCGCAACTCCTAGGCTAAGGCATCACAAATCAGGCCATTCTAGTCCTAAAATATGAAATACCTAGCCTATCTCTAGCATGCATAATATCTCATAGAATATCTCATAACACAAAAATAAAGGTATATTGGGAAATCACCGTTCGGGCTCTGGCTGATTGTACACACTGCTCCTTCTCGTTTTCTCTTAGAAACTCTTGTTTGCTTTAGAAAAATAATTTCTTTGAAAATTTTTCTCAAATCCTCAGTTTGAGTCCAGATTTACCCGAAGGCGCATCCGAATCCCTCAAACTAAGGCTCTGATACCAACTTGTAACACCGTACTTTTCAAACAGATTTTTCGTTTTAAAATCGCATACTTTTCATAACAAATTGTATGGAAATCTCGTTTATTCAAATTACAAAACACAACTCCATTAAAAATCCAGGATCCTCAAAACATAACTCTTTCTCTGGTGTGTACAATCAAGTCGGTGCCTTCCCGCGATCCTCTGAGATACCTGAAACACATAACACATAACACGGTAAGCACGAAGCTTAGTGAGTTCCCCAAAATACCACATACAACACATACGCCACTCGAGGCTACAGTGCGACCCCCCGGTCGATGTGTCTCAGCGGAACCCTCCAGTCCCGTAGCTCGTTGGACCCTCTGGTCCGGTCATAGCTCGTTGGACCCTTCGGTCCGGTCTGTATCGTTGGACCCTTCGGTCCTGTCTATATCTTTGGACCCTTCGGTCCGATCTATGTCGTTGGACCCTCCGGTCCGGTCCATACAGCACATAGCATACATATATCACAATGCACATAATCTCATACATACACATAGCACACAAGAACCTCCGTTCTACATATAGATACCACTCTAGGTACTGTATAGTGAGAAGACTCACCTGGCCAGCAGCAAGTAAAGACCCCGCTCCCGGATCTCGAACTAGCCTCCACCTAACACAAGGGATGAATATCTCTAAGTGATACTCTAATCACAACTCTAATGACTGAAGGCTATTCTTCCTCCCCTTAACTTTTGAAGTGGATAAAAGTGTTGGGTTTTTGAGCATTCTAACACTCCTAAGTGTACATGCAACCCTAAATACCTTGGATCTGTGTTTTCTCTATTATACATGCAAATATGAATATTCCAAGGTATTACCCTATCTAGCATACAATCCTTGATACTTGGGTAATATAACAAGTTAGAATACATACCTTTTAATGAAGCTTGAAGTCTTGAACTTTAAGAGCTTAGCCCCAATAGTGTGGAAGCCTCAAGTGGAATCACAAATCACCAAAACACCTTGGAAGACTTTAGAGAATATGGATACTTGGCTCACACTTATGAAATCGGTTATTGCCCTCTTTAGTGTATCCACACTAGCCACTAGCCTAATTTCATGAACCATAAGACCCTTTATATAGTGTGGAGGATTAGGGTTAAACCCTAATACCCATGACCTTTCATTTCCTAGGATCCATGGGTTAAAGCTCCATGGACTATCCATGAAGACTTAGCCCAACCTAAATGAACTTGGCCCACTACACATATATATAAGAGTCCATATTTAATTAGTTCTTTTTGATCACTTAATTAATTCTAAATTAATTCTTGATCAATACTAATTAAATAATATGATTCCATATTAATATATTAGAACTTATAATATATTAATATAAATCATAAATATACTATTCTCAAAAGACTATCCATATAAATTGTGCCGGTGAAGTGCAACCCAAATGGACCATGCCGGGTCGGGTCAAGTACATACCAAATATAGTTATGGACTTAGACATTAATCCAACAGTCTCCCACTTGGATAAGTCTAAAACTATTATTGAGTATGACTTCAAAACCTAACTGGCAATCGTAGCTCTTAAAGCCGCTGTCGAACTCTGACCTTGTCAATGACTTGTCCATTAGATAAGGGATCATATATTCCTCCATTCTAGATATCATATGGACTGAGACATGGATTATAATCATTCTCTCTGTCCATTTGTTGTTTCCCGATTTTCGATTTATGATGACTGACTGATTGAACAAATCAAATCAGTCCTGGCTTGGCCAAGCACTCACATGTGTCATCGCTAAATCACCGAGGGGCCCACAGATATCGCTTTTATCCCGAAGGTAAAAGGAATGGATAAACTTCGACTCATATGGCTTGTTCTACTACTTGTTAAATCATACACAAAGGCACGTTTTATAACATCGAGTTACCAATGTGTTTTCGTGCAATCAATGTACAACCAACTCATAGTAACAACTCATATCTCTAGGTTTGAAGAATATAAGATATTATCGTCTCATAATCACTCGTGATAAAATCCATGAAGTGATTCAAATGAGCGCGGGTTGAATCCAATACTCAGAACTTATGAGCACTCATGAGTGTTGTAGCACAACTTTGTCCACCAACTTGGACCTCTACAAGCCAACCCATGACAGTCTTGATTCATATCTACTTCCAACATATGACCGACTGTGGATGGTTTGAATAACTTAGTCATTCCGGAAGAATAACCTAGTTATTATGGAAGTCAAAACATGCAAAATGAAACACAAGAATAAATGAATCAAATATGGTATCAAACCCTATGAATATAAATAGACCACTTTTATTTATCACCATACTGATTACTCATTATTCATTATTTCGGTTTTATCAACTTTATACTTGAATTAAAAACACTAGTCGTCCCATGCTCCAAGCATGTACACTATGTTTTTCTAAACAATAGCTTTGCCATACACCAAGTATACACTCTATGTTTGTCTATGATCCTTACTTTGTGAAATAAACCAATTGACCAAACTTTCAATGATTCTAATTTCACACTCCCAAATCGAAACCTTGTTAGACTTTAAACTTAAATGCACTACCCTCTTGCAATGAATGTGTACAAAGTCACAAAGACTTGTCAACAACCATTACAGGGTATTCCAATGAAGACCTACTCCATGGACACAAATCCTTTTGTTCAAAGTATGCATTGCTTTGAACATGCTTCTTGCACTAAGTTTTTTTTTCCTAATCTTACACAGATTGCTTCTATCTATGGAGACAACTCTATATTCCCATTTGACTACCACTTCTGAACAAGAGTTGCCTCTTTTCAGACTATGTCAATATGGCCCTTCCAAAATTCACAGTATACTTCCCACTGTCCTTGAGCAACCAATCTTTGGTAAACCTTAGATTGTCCTCGACAATTGCTTAATCACTTTAGTCATATCCAATTCTAGACATTTTCCCCCTTAATGCCCCAAGGCATTTGGAAAATTCAGAAAGGATAAATATTATAGCACATGTAATCGATCTTGTTCCCAAAGTAAATGGGACACGATTCATGATGTTTCACATAAAGACATGGTTCTAGACCAGTCTTTTGCCATAATAATTTTTGTTTGCCATATTCTCAAAATTTGACTATGAAAAGGGATGACGTAATCATAATCGAATTTTGAGAACGCAATATATAGAATTTTCTTAAGTTGAACCAATCCAACATGAAATTCATATATATATATATATATATATATATATATATATATATATTTTGACTAAAGGTGATTAAAATCTCAATATAAGCTCTTTAGAATGATTATAAACTCAATCTAAGCTTTTTAGAATTGAAATGAAGTATAATTTCCTCTCCCATAATTATAGCAAAACAACTTTTTCAACCCCTGCAACCTCACGAATTGAAACTTTTGTTTTCTATAATTAACATTGCTAACTTGCAATACTTATCATAATTATCATGCTCCCACTAACATGATGATTATTAGTATAACACTTATGCTCCCACTAGCTTTGACATGTATCCAGAAAACAACTGGACTTCTAGAGGTCAATACTAGATTGTTTTGATAAGACTTTATCAAAATCATACACCTTATCTTAGATAGCTCACAGGTGTGTCTAAACAATTTCAGAACTATGAAAAGGGATGCCGTAATCATAGTCTCAATTGTTTAGACCTTTGCTATCTACTTCAAATCTACTTGGTGGAAGTGTTTCCTCACCATCATTTTCATGAATCGGAGAGAAACCTTATGACCCTTAAATTTTATGGTATATTTGTTCCTTTCCATGTGAATTTTTTGTCAAAACCATAATCACAAGACAAGATTAGTGACAATTCCAAATTCATATGGACTGAACTTGTGCAATCTTAAATTTTTGCCATCTGGCAGCTCAAGGGCATGCCATTGCTTCCAAGTTGATATGCAACCAATTGAGAACTCTAAGAACTCATATGCAAAGCCAACTTTAACTGGAATGGGCACAGAAATAGAAATATGTCAACACGATAGGTTATAGACCTCACGTCGTGTGCTAGTGTTAAACTACAGGTTTTTTATTCTTGATTAGATCTTGAAATTCTTTTTAGGATCTTTAAGACTCCCACTGTCCTCTTGACCTATAAGACTATCTTGCCAAATATTCAAGAGATAGTGCGGATTCTTTATCAAGACAAACGCTTCACACAATTGGCCTAAGTTGGTCTTTGTTTTATCCAAAACATCACAACTTGCCAATTTCAAATGTACAAGAGTAGGACACTTTTACTCTTACATTTGACAAGTGTTTTAAACCTTTCTTTAGGATATGTCACTCAACTTACAGTCTTGGAGTATGACTCTAAGACTTGTTTTGGAATGAAGTATGACTCATCTTCTTGATTTGACCACTTCAACAATTCATAGCTCCTCTTCTTAGCTATCAGAATGCACTTAGAGGATGAATTGTGATAAGGTCTCTTAATCATTAAGATGATCATATAACATGATACTAAAGTACTCTACCATCTTTTCAGATTTGAGAAACTTTTATCCTTCTGCCTAATTTGATTCTTCTCATTCGTTCTACCATACATCGAAAATTTTCCAATGTATCAGAATTACACTTAAGCCTGTAAGTATAACCATATTTACTAAACTTTAGTAAATCATGACGAATAGTCTTAACGATTATTTGTGGTGGGCTTGATCAGTGCACATGAATGTGTACTCGATCCCTTAGCCCTTCACTTGACTCACACATCCATGTGAACAAGTAATTAGTCTTAATTTTTCCAATGCTTGAAAGTTCTCATTCATCATACTATACAACTTGCATGATTCCAAGTTTCGGTCCAATTGAAACTTGGGTGATGAGAAACTTTCCTTATTTGGTAAATTTAGACACTACCACAAATAAAAGCATCAAAACCATTTTCCTATATTACTATCAATGGAATCATATAAACAACAATTTCTTTCACAAATGCCATTGTAAGGATACTTAAAATAAATAAAATCAAAAATTTCCTTTTATTTTAAAAACTTTGCGGAAAAACTTATCCTTACAATCCATATGAAAACCTTGTTGTTATATATTCCTAAGCAATGTGTCATTACTCCTAAGTAACAACTTCAAAATTCTGATGCGATCGAAGTCCATCTTCGCGATCAGAAGCAGCATATACTTTCCTTAAGCTTTCTCTCTTTTCTTTGATTCTTATAACATCACCATGTGACTCAGTCACATTATGTAATAAGAATCTCCAAATAGGAGCTTAACAGAGTTAGACAATGGACTTTACCTGAAGTAGAGTCAAACTTATTGACTTTAACATCCTTAGGTAAATTTGGCAGCTTCGCAACCAGTGCCCCTTCCTTTGGCAATTTTAACAAATGGACCCTTTGGTAATGGTACATGGGACTATCACAGACTTAGCTTTTCTCTTTACCATTTGGTCAACCGAGTTGACTATGGCTGATCCCTTTCCATTGGGAAGAGAATGTTTTTTCTGGATTTCCAGTGTCATCATTGTCAATGTCCATAAAGTTTTGGGAAGTCGATCTTCTAATCAAATTTGCTTTACTAGCCTTCCAAATCATTGCTGATTCAGCACTACCAAGCAAATAGATAAGATCATTAAGGGTCTTGTCATAGTCTGTTTCATAGGAGTCCCAAAGGAACTCACTATGTGACTTAGAAAGTGATTGAACCACCAACTTTCTCAAGACTTTGACACCCAACTCTCCCGGCTTGTCAATATGTGACTTCATCTCCAAGATGTAATCACACCTAGACCTTGCCTTGCCAATAGGGCTTGAGTGACCTTGAACTTGTGGGTTGGGGAGAATAATTGGAGGAGGTGGAGAAAGTGAAGTTCCAAGAGATTTGGGAAGATCATAGATGTCTAAACTAGACATCTTTTGGGAGATATTCAAGTTTAGTTGATTTAAAGTCCTTAATATAACACCCAATATGAAATATTAAGGCTAGGACCCAACAAACTATTTTATAACTTGGAAGAGGGATGCCGTAATCCAAGCTATAAAATATTTGAAGGTAGGTGAATGACGATTCACCAATTTCCACCAAGATAAACGAAATGTATTATTAGGTTTAATTGGTTTTGAAACTCCTAGATTCTTTTGAGATTCATTGAACTTTTCAAAGGCATGTTTCAATCTCGAGTGTGCCCTTCAGGTTTTGTGACTGGGATGCCGAGGATCACAAAACAAGGTGTGAATAACCATGCAAATATACTTGGTACCCTTAATATTTACCCCTCGATCGATGTGTCGGTTAACCACACACGCTCCACCGATACTATGATAAACATTAAGTTACCCTTTGCCTACCTTGTTAAATCAAGCTAGTGTGCCGGTTAACCACACACGCTCCACTAACTGACTTAAGCAAAGTGCAAAGTGTAATTTCATGGGTTAACACCAAATTCACATTTTCCTAAGTAACTAAGATTGGGTATTATTAAGAGTTTAGTTACTTAGTATTTATCATTAATACTTTTAATGAAGGGAGAATTATAGTCCTTGTCCTACCCGTTCAGCTAACGACCCTCCACCGGTCAAGGAAGCGGTGGGTGAGAGTGGACACCCATTAAACTGCCATTTTATAGGCAGTAACCTAACACCCCCCTTATAGACCGGCTTCGTGAATGAGGCCTACTAATGGTAAGACGACTTTACTCTTATACATATATATAAATATTATTAACTTATAATATTATAAAGTATAAGGGTTGAATTTTAACTTTTAAAATTCTAAGGGCTTAACTTGGAATTAAAGTATTCATAAGTGAATACTTTACAAATTCCAAAACTTGAGGGCAAGTTTTTGAAACTATTCAAAACTTTTCATTTCATAACTTATGAGTTTAATGGTTCATTAAAATGAAGACTCTTCATTTTTTATGTAACCTCTTATTCTTTAATAACACTTTTAAAGAAGTGACTCTTAAACATCCATAACTTGAGGACAAGTTATGGAGTAATAATAATATTTAATGAAAAAGACTCTTCATTTTTTTTATGTAACCTATGGCTCTTTTATGAGTTTTAAGATTCATAAATGTGACCTTTTATGTAACTTGAGGACAAGTTACAAAAACACATTTTATGAACTACCTCTAGATTAATTAAGATTGAAAACAACTAAAACACAATTTTTTTTCCATTAATCTAAACTAACTCATAAATCAAGGAAACATAAACACTTTTGGTAATCCATAACTTATGGAGTTAAATGCTTGTTTTATGATGAAATTTTTCATGTTCCACAACTTAAGAATAAGTTATGGAATTCTTTAAAACATTAACACCAAATTTTGTAACTTCATAAAAACTTTGAATCAATTTTTTTTTCAAAACCTTTTCATATCCATAACTTATGGAGGTTTCAAAACACTTAAGATCACAACTTTTAAAAAAAACTTTTGAGCTCCAAAATTTTATGACAAAATTTGTAACTCCTTAAAACATTTAGATCAAACTTTTAAAACTAATAAAATAATCATATTATTTTATCTTTTACTAAATTTGACCTAATTCAACTCATATAACAAATGATTCAAATTTTACAAATAATTAGTTTTTCACAAAACAAGTAATTATCTTAAAATTTGACAAACTTCATGCTTTTTTTTCTTTTTTTTTTCAACATTGAAAATCAAACATTTGCATGAATATAACAGAAAACAACCCATGGCTCTAATACCACTGTTGGGTTTTGAGCATTCTAACACTCCTAAGTGTACATGCAACCCTAAATACCTTGGATCTATGTTTTCTCTATTATACATGCAAATATGAATATTCCAAGGTATTACCCTATCTAGCATACAATCCTTGATATTTGGGTAATATAACAAGTTAGAATACATACCTTTTAATGAAGCTTGAAGTCTTGAACTTTAAGAGCTTAGCCCCAATAGTGTGGAAGCCTCAAGTGGAATCACAAATCACCAAAACACCTTGGAAGACTTTAGAGAATATGGATACTTGGCTCACACTTATGAAATCGGTTATTGCCCTCTTTAGTGTATCCACACTAGCCACTAGCCTAATTTCATGAACCATAAGACCCTTTATATAGTGTGGAGGATTAGGGTTAAACCCTAATACCCATGACCTTTCATTTCCTAGGATCCATGGGTTAAAGCTCCATGGACTATCCATGAAGACTTAGCCCAACCTAAATGAACTTGGCCCACTACACATATATATAAGAGTCCATATTTAATTAGTTCTTTTTGATCACTTAATTAATTCTAAATTAATTCTTGATCAATACTAATTAAATAATATGATTCCATATTAATATATTAGAACTTATAATATATTAATATAAATCATAAATATACTATTCTCAAAAGACTATCCATATAAATTGTGCCGGTGAAGTGCAACCCAAATGGACCATGCCGGGTCGGGTCAAGTACATACCAAATATAGTTATGGACTTAGACATTAATCCAACAGTCTCCCACTTGGATAAGTCTAAAACTATTATTGAGTATGACTTCAAAACCTAACTGGCAATCGTAGCTCTTAAAGCCGCTGTCGAACTCTGACCTTGTCAATGACTTGTCCATTAGATAAGGGATCATATATTCCTCCATTCTAGATATCATATGGACTGAGACATGGATTATAATCATTCTCTCTGTCCATTTGTTGTTTCCCGATTTTCGATTTATGATGACTGACTGATTGAACAAATCAAATCAGTCCTGGCTTGGCCAAGCACTCACATGTGTCATCGCTAAATCATCGCGTGGCCCACAGATATCGCTTTTATCCCGAAGGTAAAAGGAATGGATAAACTTCGACTCATATGGCTTGTTCTACTACTTGTTGAATCATACACAAAGGCACGTTTTATAACATCGAGTTACCAATGCGTTTTCGTGCAATCAATGTACAACCAACTCATAGTAACAACTCATATCTCTAGGTTTGAAGAATATAAGATATTATCGTCTCATGATCACTCGTGATAAAATCCATGAAGTGATTCAAATGAGCGCGGATTGAATCCAATACTCAGAACTTATGAGCACTCATGAGTGTTGTAGCACAACTTTGTCCACCAACTTGGACCTCTACGGCTCCCTGTAGCATCACCACAACCTCTCACTGAATAGTGAGTACTACGGCTCCCCGTAGCATCACCACACCCTCTCACTGAATAGTGATTACTACGGCTCCCCGTAGCATCACCACACCCTCTCACTGAATAGTGAGTACTACGGCTCCCCGTAGCATCACCACAACCTCTCACTGAATAGTGAGTACTACGGCTCCCCGTAGCATCACCACACCCTCTCACTGAATAGTGAGTACTACGGCTCCCCGTAGCATCACCACACCTCTCTGCACTGACTCATTGAAACTGCAGCTCCCCGCAGTCTTACCGCACTTACTCTTACCACTTCACAATCTCATCCTCAGGTTGACACCATACTGCGATCATTAACTCATGCTCTGCGGCCCAGCATAGATAGGTACACACACACCCATCCGTAGGGCTGGCAATTCTCGACACGACACGCGACACGACCCGCGACACGACACGAAATAAATGGGTTTGGGTTGATTTTTTCAACCCGCCAACCCGCCAACCTGTTTATTAAACGGGTCATATATGGGTTTCTCAAAAAATAAACGGGTTGACCCGCCAACCCGTTTATATTCTTAATAAAAAAATTATTATATTTTTAAATGTATTTATGTATCAAATTTTAATATTTAATAAGTATTATATAATATATACCATTTATTCATAGACCATTTGATTGTTTTGACATTATTACTCGTGGTGGATGGTCTAAGGTCATAAGTCGTAACCTATAAGACTAAGTCTGTAACATGTTTCTATGAATGTTTGTAATTTTTATTTGGATGTTTAAGACTTAAATATCTAAAATTTGGACCTACGAACCCAAATCTGACCCACGAACCCGCTAACTTGTGAACCCGTATAAATAAATGGGTTGGTGGGTCATATATGGGTTTATGTTCCAAACCCGCCAACCCGTGACCTGTATATTTAAATGGGTCGTGTTTGGGTTGGCATATTTTGACCCGCCAACCCGCCAACCGGCGACACGCCAACCCGAATACGACACGATTACCAGGCCTACCCATCCGGGCTAAACATCACTACTTCGGACGACCATCGTCGTGACAACACCTCTCTTTATCGCTGCAATTCACATTCTCAATAAATCCATTTGATGTCAATTAGCTGAAGGGTCCCCACCAGAACCATAGACACTTGATACTCCACTCGTCATCTCAAACTCAAACTCAAAATAATCCGAGATTTTAGGACATTAAACTCGGATACCCCGGAATACCATCACAACGCCTCGCAGTGTCTTGACTCTACCACTGATCTCATACTCATGGCATCATACTCAGATACCGCATTGCTTCCTCAAATCTGTGCAAACAGATTGGGGTGGAGAATTCCGAAATCTCTCCAACTTTTTTTCTCCACTTGGCATCATTCATTGTCGCTCATGTCCACACACAAGTGAGCAAAATGGTTTTGTGGAACGCCGCCATAGACATGTGGTGGAAACAGGGCTCACTTTACTCGCTCAATCTGGCGTGCCATCTCGTTTTTGGCATTTTGCTTATGACACGGCTGTTTATCTAATCAATCGCATGCCGTCTCGTACTTCGTCAAATGTTTCTCCTCTTGAGCACGCTTTTTCTCACAAACCAGATTTCTCCTTTTTACGTGTTTTTGGCTGTGTGTGTTATCCTCACCTTTGTCCATACAATAAACACAAAATGGATTTTCGGTCTCTTTCATGTGTTTTTCTTGGGTACAGTCCTACTCATCATGGTTACAGGTGCCTTGACCCACAAACCGATCGCATCTACATAGCCCGTCATGTTCGGTTTGATGAGAAACATTTTCCCTTCTTACAAACCTCACCCATACCACCTTCCGCTTCTCCTTCAAATCCGTATGTCTCTAGTTACCCTACACCCGTTCCATCACCTGATACTACTATACCTACCACCATTCCATCTGATACACCCGTTACATCACCCGACTTTACCATACCTACTACCACTCCTACTGAAGACTCTCCATCCAGCCCCTCTTCCTCCTCACCGAACCAACCTACTGCTCCCATTAGCGAGCCGACTGCTACTGTGCACACCGATCAACCCCAAACTCGTGCACGACCACCCAATCTTCGTCAGAATCCCAAACCACGGGTTCCCTTTAACCCTTACACATATACTACCAACACCCACTCCTCTAATAGTAAGCCCACAACCTTTGCCAGTGCCAACAAATCCCCTCAATGGCGGGCTGCTATGGCCGAAGAATACGCAGCCCTAATGCGCAATGCCACATGGTCTCTTGTTCCACCTATTCCTAATGCAAATGTGGTTGACTGTAAATGGGTGTACAAACTTAAACGAGATCAAACAGGAAAAGTCACTCGTTACAAAGCACGCCTTGTCGCAAAGGGGTTTAAGCAACAACAGGGCATTGACTATTTTGAAACATTTAGCCCCGTTGTGAAAGCTACTACTATTCGTACAGTTCTTTCTCTTTCCATTACACAAAGATGGACACTTAGACAGTTGGATGTTCAAAATGCATTCTTACATGGAGAACTCAATGAGACAGTGTACTTACGCCAGCCACCAGGGTTCATTGATTCAACGAAACCTGATCACCTCTGTTTACTTCACAAATCCTTATATGGGCTAAAGCAGGCACCCCGTGCATGGTTTCATCGGTTAACCAAGGCTTTGCATAACCTTAGGTTTCAAGGATCCAAAACCGACCCTTCACTCTTTATTTATTCCTCTAAGGGCACGCTTTTATATATGCTGGTATATGTTGATGATATCATTCTTACAGGTAACAATTCTATTGCCATTGATAAGATCATTAACAATCTGAGTCAAATTTTTGCCATTCAAGATTTGGGTTCGCTTTCATATTTTTTGGGCATTGAGGTAGTTCGAAAGAACTCAGACGTGATTTTATCTCAAAAAAATATATCTTGGATCTACTTCAACGAGCAAATCTCTCACATGCAAAACCGGTACCATCTCCGATTACTACAACTGCAAATTTATATCTTGGAGACAGTCCCTTGTTTAACAATCCAGTTCAATATCGCCAAGTTGTTGGTGCCCTTCAATATGTCACCTTATCACGTCCAGACATTACCTATGCTGTAAATAAAGTTTGCCAGTTCATGCATTCACCGACTGAAAATCAATGGTCCGCTGTGAAAAGAATTCTACGATATCTTCATGGGACATCTAATTATGGGCTTCTCATCAAACATGACTCGGGGTCTCTTCTTCATACCTATACTGACGCCTATGCCTCATCTTTGCGTGCTTTCTCGGATGCAGACTGGGCTGGTAGTCTCGATGACCGTCGATCCACCGGGGGATATGCCATTTATCTTGGAAACAATCTTATCTCGTGGTCAGCTCGAAAACAACGAACTGTATCTCGGTCATCAACGGAATCCGAGTACAAAGCTCTAGCTGACACTGTTGCTGAACTCACGTGGCTTGAAGCTCTTCTTAGAGAGCTAAAGGTTCCAATGGCATCAGTCCCGATTTTATGGTGTGACAACTTGGGTGCCACATACTTATCAGCTAATCCTGTCTTTCATGCCCGTACAAAACATGTTGAGGTTTATTTCCACTTTGTCAGAGAAAAAGTTGCTGGAGGGAAACTCTCTGTTCAGTTTATTTCCACTCATGATCAGATTGCAGACATTTTTACAAAGCCTTTATCTTCTCAACGATTTGCTGATTTACGGTCCAAGCTGCAGGTCGTTACTCGGCCTTAGCTTGCGGGGGAATATTAGACAGTTTGTAATATAGCTAAGTAGTAGAAGGGTACAAAGTGTAAATATCTACTCTATATATATATATATATATATATATATATTGTAATCGTATTCTCATATTATAATAATACACACAATATTACAATCTGATTATCCGAGTATTTCAACTCGAATACAACCCGTTTATTTATATGCAGGTTTTTATAATTTTTTAGATAAACTAGAAAGACCAAAAACAAAACCATATATAAAAGAAATAATTTTTGTTGAGTCATTTTGTAATGTGGAAACGACTTAGCTGACTAAATCAAGATATCATTTTTTCAGTTTTTTCGTTCTCTCCCAAAATACACAGTTCTTTCGACCATTTCCTTCACGATCCCGCCCATCAGTCTCACAAAATCCTACTCTTTTAATTTTTCCTTTAAAATTATTATGAATTAGTTATTCCGCATTCCAACTACTACTTTTTCTAATTTTCTATTTTTTTTTCTTTCTGTATGTTCATTTCTATTCTTTCAAACATATTCAGTTTTTCAACCTCACAAATCACAACACATTTTAAGGTCTAATCCTAACCGAAACTTGACTCTGGACACAAACTCAACACACAATTAAATGGGTTGACGTGACACGATATACAAACAGGATGAGTTATAGTCAAGCTTTCTCAATTCATTTGTTATTTCAACACAACATGACACATGTGTAAATATTATACATAAAATTATTAAAATACAAGACATCAAAGCATGCGTGATTGGTTTGCAAAATTTCACATAGGTTTGACAGACAGGTTTACTGATATCAAACTGTGAAGTACAAAAACTAATTATGAACAGATTAAAACCGTGAACAATGAAAATTGAAGCAATATTCGTAAGTACATCCTTTAAGCTAAATTCGGCGAAGAAATCTTAAATCGAAAAAGAAGGTACCTGGCCTTTTCCTATACATCGGTTGTAAAGGTAAATCAACGGCGAACCAAAGGTGACGAGACAATAGCACGATGAGTCTGTTTGAATCCTATTTTTGTTGGTGAAAATAATACAATATTTTACGGGTTTGTAGTATTGCGACGTGTGGCTTTCCTTTGGTTCGGCTTTTTATGTTACGTTTCAATACAAGTAACCATATGAATCACAATGAACGTTTATCTTATGTATAATTAGGTGAATGCCCGCACGTTGTTGTGCAGAAACACCTATATAGTTGAAGTCTTTACAAATATATGTTTTTTTAAAATATAACAATAATGTTGTTGTTAAATTTGATATAATAATTTGTATACTAAATTGATATAATATATTGATTATTTTGAATTATATGATAATATATACATCTATTATAACTGCATTATCTCAATCGTTTGAATAACTTCTACCCGCGAGTTACTAATGAATAAAATTAAATATAATATATGGTTTAATGTTATTTATAGTTATTGTTATTGTTAATAAAGTTTTTAAAATTTATTTGCTTAATGTTTTAATTTTTGTCATTATAATTATTTAAAACATCAAACATTGTTTTTTTGATTTTAAAGGTAACAATATAATCATTTATATATAGTTATTTTTAACTATTGTTATTGTAAGTTATTTTAAACTACTTATTTGAAAATTTTTAATGATTATAAAAAATATCTTTAGAAATATTTTAGTTAAATTGAGATTACAATTTAGTTTTTCATTTATCACTACAATTTATCACTTTGAACTATTTACAAAATATTCTTTGGTTTTTTTAAGTGGAAGTGAAATTTATATTTAAGTTGACACTATAATGTTATATTTAAATTAACAATTCAAGTATTTTGTTCAAACTGTTCAAAAGTTGTAGCTTTAAACTGATAATGGTTTACATACAACAACATTTTAAATCTAATAAATTAAATATAATATGTTAAAAGTTAAAGACATAACTTTATAAGTAGAAGTAAATGTATTATTAAAAAATTGAAATTTAGTTTATTTATGATTATACTTTAGGTTTGATCTTTATTTAACTTTATTAATCAACTTATAATCATTATTAGAAAGACACTACAATTTATCACTTTAAACTATTTACAAAATGTTTTTTGGGTTGTTTAAGGTAAAGTAAAATTTACATTTAAGTTGACCCTATAATGTTATATTTAAATTAATAATTTAACTATTTTATACAAATTGTTCCAAAATTGTATCTTTAAAATGATAATCGTTTACATCCAACAATATATTAAACTAATAAATTAAGTATAATATGTTAAAAGTTAAAAACATAACTTTATAAGAAGAAGTAAATATATTATTTTAATATTGAAATTTAGTTTATATATGATTACACTTTAGGTTTGATATTTATTTAACCTTATTAACCAACTTATAATTATTATTAGAAAGAAATTGAAAAGTCATGGGAGTTTCAAATGAATGTAGTGAAAGGAAAGATGCATGGGAGTTTCAAATGTATGAGGTTCAAGGAAAAATGCTAGCTTTATAAGATATATAGATATCCAGTAATATGAATAAAAGGCTAAGTTAGATTCTATATAAGTGTCCAATGCTCAAAAAATAAGATAATTATAGAACATAATCTAAAATGCTTAGTTATTGTGTCTAATGTTTTAAAAATCGGTTTTTTTCAGTTGTACCGGTTCGATGATTGGTTTCGGTTCAACCGTTTCGACCACCAATTTGACTACCAGTTTAACCGTCGATTCAACTAAGAATTTTTCTACATCTAGTGGTGGTGTGCGTCGGCCTTCGAGTTATGTAAACTCCGAAAATGTTTAATTTTCTTTAAAGATATGTTGTTTTTTAACAAACCAAGTGAAATTCAACTATACAAATCTAATAAACATGTTCAAACGATTTTTTACCAGTTCCATCACACCGGTTCAACCTAGTTTTTGAAGAAATCGTCCGGTTTATCGGGTCTAAAATTTGACATAAAACCAATTGCTATTAAACTGTTCCCGTCATCGATCCAAACCGACCGATTCAAACCGGTTTTAAAAACATTAAATTTGTGACATTGTGTGTATTTGCAAGATCCAACAATAGCTTCTTCACGGGTCCAAGCCAAAAGAGTGAGAGGTTCGGGTCGATCCGGGTTGATTTGCCCCAAAACAACGACAAAAGCTTGTGGCTTTTTTCCTTTCCATATAGAAGCATAGAGGAGTGCGAGTGCCTGGCATGGCAGGATAAGCTCGTGCGATTGAAACTTGAAACTGAAGAGCAGAGGAAATCCCACACCCAATTCCTGGCAATTGCAACTCACATTTTCCTTTCTGTAAGCGTAGGATTATGTGTTCTCTAACTCTAACCCTACCATGTATCCCACCAAAAAGTCTCAAATGTTCCACTACAATCACTCGAAAGACCACTTTTTCATCATATTCAGTTCCAGTTAAATATAGGAGCATCAAAATTCGATTACAACCTTGTAAATGCTCTTCCACATTATCATCGTCATCGACTAAGAAACCCAACTGGGTAAGACGGGAGCGGGATAAAGCCGATGAGGTCTTTGAGGAGGGTGAAAGGGTTTTTTTAGTAGTTAATTTCTACCGGTTTGTGTTCATCAAAGACCCAGAACAGGAGGTCTCCAAACACCTTGCATTTCTACAGGTTCCCATTTTCTGTTTTCAATTATAAGGAATTCATTTCAATGTTGAAGTTGATTTTGATAAGCGTTGTAGTGGGTGTTTGAATGTGCAATTGAAATGATTAGGTTGTGGTGATGACTGATGACTTATGACTTACTTGTAGGGTCGTGACATACATGGTCGGATATACATGAATGAACAAGGAATCAATGCTCAGGTAGGTAAAAACGATTCCTGCATGGCATCTAAATTGGGCCTGAATCATATTTGAAGAATGATATGAAGCCTAATTTGGTTAATTTGTGGTGCAGTACAGTGGGCCATCAGAAGATGCTCTTGCATACGTGAATTGGTTAAAAGAAGATGAGAGATTTAATGATATATTAGTTCAGATATCACCTCCTGTTCACAGGCATGCTTTCCCAAGACTCAAACTGCGGTATAAACCTTCTCTTGTACAGGCAAGAAAGCAGTCACACTCCTCTAAGCTGATTTTTTTTGCTAGACATGGTTTTTCTTGATACAAAAAGTCAGGAAAATGAATCAAGTCTAGAGGTGGAAATTATTCTTTTTTATTAAATGTTTTTAAATTTGTTTTAATTTTGTTCAGTTGGAAGGAGGGGTATCACATCTTCCTTTAACCGACTCATCTATGCGAGCAACGCCTCTCACACCATCTGAATGGAGGAAGAGACTCGAGGATAGAAATGTCATTTTATTAGATGTCAGAAACGGTACTTTTCTTCTCCCCTCTCCTTATTTGATCATATTTAACACATTAATTAATTATTATTGTGGTAATATGGTTTTGGTATTTAGGTTATGAATGGGATATTGGTCACTTTCGTGGAGCTCAACGACCAAATGTAGACTGTTTCAGGAGCACAACTTTCGGGATATCTGAATCAGAGGTATATAAATATAACTTGCTCCATGTTTGTCATGTACAAGTCAAATATCAGATTTCAAATTATAAAATGTATCTATCAATCGTTTGTTTATCTCCATGTTTATTCATTTGATACAGGACGTTGCTTCAGATCCTTTAGCTAATGTTAACAAAGAAAATACAGAGATATTAATGTATTGCACAGGTGGTATTCGTTGCGACGTATATTCCACTATCCTTAGGTATGTGTGTGTGTATATGTAAATGTATATATGTCATTATATGTGAATAATGAGTTGTGTATGATTTGATAGACAAAGGGGTTACAAAAAGCTGTATACATTGAGAGGAGGAATCTCACATTATCTAGAGTGTGAAGGCTCGGTGGAATGGATTGGAAATTTATTTGTTTTTGACTCTCGCCTCTCTCTACCACCACCTTCAGTAGTTAAACATGATGAAACCAAAGTTCATGATGATGTTGTGTTTGCTAAATGCTATATTTGTAATTCACAAGTCTCGGAATTGAGACATCGGAATTGTGCAAACCTGGATTGTAATCTGCTATTCCTGTAAGTAACTTTAGTGTGTACCATAGTTTTATATTTTTTTTATAATTCGATGTTCATAAACAATATTTTTTTTCTTTTCAGGTGTTGTTTGAATTGCATGGATGAGTTAAGAGGATGCTGTTGTTCACAATGTACATCTGCTGATAGGATTAGACCTGTGCTTTCAGGTCATGAAAGATACAAAAAATGGCATCACTATCGCGACACATAAAGATTAAAGATCCATTGGCATTGTAGTGGAAGACACAAAGTGTAATATGAACACCTAATAAAATTAATTTTTTGTACATTTCTGAAACAGTTAAACTAAACCCACAACAATGTTCTATCAAGGTTATAAAAAAGGAACAAAGATATGAAAAAACTTGTAAGAGCTCCAGACAATGAGTATGTATGATCATGATTGGATTTCAACATCACCTTCACAGAATTTCCATGATCCATCTTCTTGTTTCTTCAGTAAATATCGAATCGTGTAGGTACTGAAATTAGTCATAATTAATGTTATCAATATAGTTTGTAATGATTGTTAAGAGGGTAAATTCGTAAAAATGCAAAATATTTACCTATAATAATTTGGGTTCTTCTTATGAGATGAGTCCACAAGTTCAGCTGCTTCTTCAACAAGAGCCTCTATTTCTGCCATTTCCTTACCTGTTTCATCTGACAAAATGTCTGCTTGAAGAATAGTCAACTGCAGCAAAACAAATCTCCAAAAGCAACACCTGTCTTTTGCTGACTCAGCTAAACCCTTCCACTGTGTTCAGATTAATGGAAAGTTGTAAATATCAGAGACCTTGAAAAAGTCAAAGATTTATTATACGTTTTGAACAAATATTTAAAAGGTTCATACTCTTGATAACATGATTGACTCGATGAACCCTCTGAACATGAGTAAATGTCTATTTTACCCTTTTGTTACCATTAAGTTAAAAAGAAACAGCCCCTAAGCAAAACATTACTTACCTGAAGAAGCATCGACTCATCAAGAACATCAACAAGATTATGAAGTTGATGATTAGGCCCAAGAGCTTCAGCTTTAACAGTTTGCCATTGTTTAACAAGACTTTCAGCTTCTTCCACACGCATTGATCTCTTTTTACATGAATTTAAACTCGCACCCATGCTAGAATCTTTTACACCTCCACCTTCGATTCCACCCTTGACTTTTTCCTTTTGCGTTGACCACAATGACATCACCATTTTAGCAATAAGATTCCCCTTATCACAAGCAGATCCCCAAAGACCATGAGAAGACTCTGTAAGTGATCCCGTGTTGGGCCCACTGAGGGCCCAACTAGATACCCTCCTGGGCCCACGAAACCGCACACCCATGGTTGCAAATAATAAGCAAAACATTGCTGTGGCAAAGCTCATATACCTAATTGTGTTATTTGGATCCAACCAAATTTCCCAAACTTTATCATAGTGTACTCCTAAATTTCTCTTTAATTGAACAGATGGATAGCTTTCGGGTTTCAAATTGTTTGCTATTAGTGGGCTTTGTAGATTTGATGGAGTCAACTGTTTCACAGTTGACCCAAGACGTGGTGAAGATGAATGATCTTCAATAGTTCTCCAATCAGATGAAAAAGTAGAAGAAAGTGGTCTCTGGTTTAAACTTGGTGATGTTTGTGGTGCTCTTTTTCTATTCTTGTTTTCAGAAACCTTCTTTTCACCAACAAAAAAGTTATCCTGAAGAAATTTGTTTAAAAAATTAGCTTCTTTTAAGACTAAAAACAGATATGTTTTTGAACAAGTATTAACTCACCAAAGATGGAGAACAATCCCTTGTGTCTGGAAACAAGCCAAGTAAAGCATCCTTTACCCATGATTCCTGATCAATCCAGCAACAATTCTTGTGTGAGATTATATCTACATTTATCACATAACCCATGATTTAAAGGCATTTGAAATTTTGTAAAAAATGCATAAACAAAAACATACAAGCAACTTCTTGGCATTTGAAGCATCCTTGATGTCCATCCGTGATAACAAAGTTCTTGAAGTTGAATTTAAATTTGTCTCAACTTGTTGAAGCCTTTCAATAACCACAGCCTCATCGCCCTATACAAAATGACGAATATAGCCCTCAATATGTTGATTAAACACATTCTATACAAGAGAAAATCACCTCTCCTAGTAGAAACAAGCAAAAGGCTTCTTCAAGTTTTAAAGCAATTCCTTCTGATGCCACGAAACACTCAAGAATGCTTTTTGCTTTCTTAATCTACAAAACAAAATGAAAAGACTTTAATGAATAGATATGTGAGATGTATTTTTTTTTTAGATATGTGAGCTTAAAATAAATAAAAAATGTACCGGGTTTCCAAAAGGAATATACCATCTCTATTTGCTTGCTTGAAAAACCAAGGGCAATATGGGCCATCATTACAGTATAGAGGCAATTTGCATCAACTACTACTCTTTGATTCTGTGACTCGAGTGACTTCTTGTTCTTTCGCGTATTAGCTAAACTATCCCAAGTAAGAAGCTCAACTATTTCTGCAGCCATGAGCTTATTTAAAGCTTGATTCAAGAAGGTTGACCAATCTTCTATTTGGCATTGACTTTCCACATCCAGTCCCTGTCTTAACAGTTCCCTTAAGGCTGCAATTGCCCCTACTCTCCTCTCAGCATTTTCTTGTGTATGAGGCATGCCTAATAACTCCAATGTGCATGCAGGAGCAAGCTCTTCCAAAGATTCTTCAATCTAATGCATATTGTAATTGATATTTCCGTTTAGGGTGTTTCTTTATTTGAATAAAAGGGAAGTGAAGTAAAAAGCACCTGAGATAACAATGTCATCTGCTCAAGTGAAGGTTTGCTTTTGAGAAGAGACTGAGCACGAGCTAAAGCTTCAAATCCTTGGGAAATCTTGTTCTTTTCAAAGTTTACTTTTGCTATAGCACACTTCAAGAAAGCACCTATAAGGCTATAATAAGAAAATGTGAAGGAAAAGACAGGTGGCATGCTCAAACCTCTTTCTGCCTTTTCTTACCTCTGCAAGAGCCATTGATAAAAGCAAATCATGAACAAAAGGCTTAGAATCAGGGTGTTGTAGTGCTGTTCGCCCAATATCTAGAGCAAGCTTCTCTTCTCCAACCTAGAATAAACTTAAATTAGATATACATCATAAGAAATTCAAAAGAACATGAAAAAAAATGAAAAACAATACAATGTAGTTCCAAGAATCATCTACCTCTTGTAAGAGGGAAAGTGCACCAGGCAACCAGGACCATGGAATTTGAAGAGATGACTTTGGTGGAACTTTTTCTCTTACATTACCAGCATAGTCTGCTTCAAAAAGAAGCTTATCACGCACATCCATTAAAAGATTCTGAAAATATGCAAAAAGAAGCTACATATCAATGCTTATGTAGCGAGTTTATTGTTATCCTGTAACAAAGGGATCATACTAATGTTACTAGGGATATTAAAATAGATTTAAAGGCACCTGGCGAGAAACAATAGTATCCATGGTGTATCCTTCTTCAATCTCAGCAAGTTTTAGATGCTTCATGGACTTAACAATCTCATCTTTCTCTGATTTATCGGGAATACCAAGAATCTGCAATATGTTCATTGTAAGTAATTCAGATTGATAAGCATCTTAACTTATCATAGGTCACAAATACCCTAGTCTTCAACAAGAGGCAACATAAGTCATCTCATTTGCGGTTGGTAGAAATATTAAAGACTATACATGATGAAGCAGAGAGAGATATATACAAGGATGTACCACTAAGAAATCCCTCATATAACCACTATCAGTCAGATTAGATTAATTGATCCCAGTATTAGACAGTTAAACCCAATAATATACAGTATAATTACAGCAACAGAGTAATCAATAACATTGGATGCTTGTTTTGGTCAAATCTAGAGCCAATCTGATATTAAGGATACATGTAACTGTGAGTGGTGAATATGAGAGTACAGTGTCAAGAAATTGACACCAATAAGGCACAAATTAATCATGAAACAAGTACAAGGAACCTGGTAGCAAGTGACAGGTATCTCAACAAATGCTGATCGTGTATGATGAACATTGTTGCTATTATCAGCGACACGAACGTCAGCAATTTCGCGACCGCTTACAGACAGCAAAATTCGTCGTTGACGCCTTCTCGACAACGAATCAAACGAAACCCTAGAAGGATAAGAAGAACTGGTAACTTCACTGGAGCTGTATTTACTGAATCTCGTGTGAGTCTTGTTGTTTGGAGAGATGTAGCAGCACAGAAGTAAAATGTGTGATGAATCAACAAATAATGCTGCCATGGAAGAAAACGCCGGTGTCCCTCAAGTAGCAGATAGAAAGAGAGAGTGAGTGAATGAAGGAAAGAACAATGTTACAATGCAATTGAAGCTTGTGGAAAGAATTGGAAAGAAGAAGGGCGAGAGGAAGCCATGGCCCAAAAAGCAGCTAAAGGAACTTCTGGAATTGCAATTTGTACCTTTTCCATTGAGCCTTGGAAATCCCTTTCCCTTTCCCTTTTTTTTTTTCTTTTTTTTTCTTTTTTCTTTTTGTTGGTTGGATCATATATATAGCTCTCGAGATTTTTGTAAAATGTTTTAAACATGGTAATGGTAAGGTAATTATAGAACGTAAGAAAAAAAAGTTACATAACGTCTGAATTAATGTCATTTACACCGATTTTAATCTAAGAAATTTCTAATTTCACAATTATTCAAGATAATAACAATAATACTCAAACCACATGAGAATGAAATAAGATTGTGACTAAAAAAACAGAAAGCGACTAATCATACTATCAGTCCGTTTTAACATTATTCAAAGATTATAATTGTTATCATACCTTGAAGAATTTGATACAAATAAAACTAATTTAGCATGTTAAATGGACATTGTGTTTTCTTGTGTGCGCCTAAAGGGGAATTAGAAATCAACAAATAAAGCCAATTACTAGGGACCAAAACTAACAAGTAATAGTTAGGATTAGGATATCCAATTGGTTTTATCAAAAAATTAGAGGTATTAATGTATTATCGCATGTTGTGCGGAAATAAATTGTAATTGATAGATGTATTTTTTTTTAGAATAGTCATTGCAATGTGAAGTTTCCAAAAGTGTATTGGCTTGGGAATTTTTTATATTATTTTAAAATAAGTTAAACGTCATCAAACACAAACACAATCAATGTAAATAATAATCAATTTACAAATGCCAATTAAGATTATGTTGAGTTTAATCGCTTAATCTGCAAATGTCAACTGATATTTTAAGTCAAATTCAACCACTTGAGGTATAAAATTTGATCGCAAGCGTTATAAAACTTGTGATATTTTGAAACAATATTCGTCAAGTATCTTTTAATTATATTATCGATTATTAAAGTTTTATTCACTTATTTCTTTCTTTGTGGGCAAAAAACTAAAGCGGCATTGATATAAAGATTTGTGAAACACCCATTGTTAAGGTAAATTTTAAAAAACTTCTAAAATCTTTTTGATTTTAAATCTCATTTTGAAGGTCAAAAGTGCAGAATAACAGTCTCAAATATCATAATCATAGTTTAAAGTTTGAAATAATAAGGTTGTTACAATTTATATCAAAATACCATACAAACTGGATTTCAAAATTTTCATTGTCATCTTCCGTTCTTATCTCTAGGTCTTCATCTAAATAGATGTTAAATTATAGTTAGGCAATGGAATATCTGGTGGGAATACTCGATGTTGACTAATTTTGAGTAAGTAATGATGACAATCATTATAGTCGATTCAAATCTCCAAAATCAATAGAAAACCAACAAAGTTTTCAAAAACTCAATAATATCAAATCAAGGATACAAGGGACCCAAATTTAGCTCAGAATGGTTTAATAACCAACAAATCAAATCTCAAGGGTGTAATAAATAATAATCCAAATCAAAGGGGTACATAAACAAGTATCCAAAGTCAAGGGGTATATGAACTCATAATCCAAAGTCAAACACCAAAGAATTTCTAAGATGTTAAACAATGGTAAGATTAAATAAGATGATAACAAGCAACGATTTATAAGTTTGTCAAGATTTATTTTCGTTTTAAGTTTTAATAACGTTGTTGTCTCTGTTACTATATATTTATTGAGATATTTCATGTCACATTGATATTTCTATCCATTTCGTTTTACACATTTGACAAAACAAACATTTTAATAAAATTACATGTCAAATTTAAACGCTATAATTCTATGGAACATAGACAACAACAGGTCTTTGTAATGAAAAGAATCCATAAGACTATAATAGTGCACAAATCAATTGAAACATATGCATACAACATTTGATGAAGAATGTTCCCAAGAGCTTCGGTTGACTTTAAATGTCAAGTCAAGCACCCCAGTCTTCATCACTTGAATCCTGAACATATCATTTGAGGATGAAATTAGTTGAATCCAAAAATTTCAACAATGAAAATACAATACAATTTCTTGCATTTAACCCTATTACTTATACTAAAACCATGTGTAATTACACAATTTGCATTATCACATATACATGAATCTTGAAGTGATTATTTCATCATATGAATATATAATAAGTGACATTAAGTAAAAATTGTAAAAAGCTGATTGGTAATAAAAAATCTTACCTCGGATGGATTTGATATATCTTCAATTTCATCATCAGCAACCTAAAAAAAAATGAGAATGTTGTCAAACGAAAATCTAGAAATATTTCTGTTAAGTAATTAAGGAAAGATATATAAAGTTTCTCAGCAAACTATGTAAACATGACACTATATTTTCACAACCTTTTTAAATATATACTTGAACATAAAATATTTATCAATCCAAACTGCTAAAAGAAAAAAACAATTTCTAGCAAGTAATCTTATAAAAGAAATTTAATAAGAATACCTTAGCCTTTTTCTTCCTTGGAGTAGATTTTGTACCTAAGTGAGAAATATACCAATAAATTAGACTAATATGCTTACTAGACAATAAACAAAATAACAATCATATAACATATGATATAGTAATATACCACTAGCTCTTCTTCCTTTAACTCCTTTTCCCTTTTCTTCCTTTATTGCCATCTGTAAACATCAGAAGTTTAATAAAACAAGTCATTAACACTTAACACATTAATTATTCTAAAAGTGTATATGGTGGAAATAATGATCGAAAATATTTCATGATTTAAAGTATGACCTTTTCCTCTTTTTTCTTGAATAATGTAGAGATAGTGGCTTGAACAAGAGAACCACGATCCTTCACTTTTGTTGCTGAAATACTACTTTCTGTAGCTTCTTCAATCACTTCTGTTTCTTCAGGATCCTTACTGTAGAATATAGCAAAAGGACTTTCAATTTTCAATCTCCATTTTTGTTAAAACAAAATGTTTTCAGAAGATACCTGATTGGACTTCCACCCGTTACATTTTCTTCCTCATTAGAAGATTCAGAGTTGATATCCAAATCAATTGCATCATCTGCAGAAGAAGATTCTGCAAACCTTTCAAAAAATATATATCCGTAGTTATTAGTTATGTGTATGCTTATAAACACAAAACCTATTAACAATAAATGAAAGAATGCTTACTTATAGTTCTTTCCAGAAGTCCTTGCTGAATGCCTAGTTGGTGTTTTTTGACTCAAATCTTGTAAATCATTTTCACTGTCTGAAAATTCCTCTTCTAGTTTATGTACAGGAGTCTCCTGATGTTTGACTTTGACCTGAGTTACTCTACTTGGAGTTACCCCTTGTATTCTTTCACTTGTTGAACCTGCACCACCTTTAAAATCATACTCTTTTTGCTGCCCCTGTGGAAAATATGGAATATGTCAAGATTATGTCCAAGAATTTGATTTGCAATTGTGGGTAAAAAGTTAATAATTGTGGTGACCATATTCATATTTTCTGGAAAGCTGAGTTGGGTTTCTTCTGGATTCTCTTCCTTAGTTCCAATCCACCATGCATCAGAAAATACAATCTGAAGAAGTAAAACATTTCAAGAAGCTTAAAAATTGCAGACCTGTAAATCATGAGAGAATGGTGATAAGAAGTAAACAAACACTAACCATGGTATCAAAGTAATCTTCACACATCACGTTCTTCCCACCTTTAGAGAACTGCAGTGTTAGGTACCTGTTTTTGGGATAAACAATAGTCCCAAACAGCTTCATCCTACCCTACATACAGAAGAGAGAAGATCCAGTCACAGTCAGTTTATGGTGATTCAGGCATATGCCCCATGATTAATAATCTTAAACATAACTTGATTTCAGTCACAGTAAAGTAGAATAGACAAGTAAGATAGATCTTACATTTATTTCCCTTTCTAATGCAATTGAATAGTTGGTTGAAAGGGGCATTTACATTTTTCACATCTATCAAATCCTACCAGACACACGAGGACTCATAAACTCTCACAACTTTCAACCGGATTGAATTCCTAAGCATAGACGGAAGCAAATCACTAGATGAAGTAAACAAACCTGGGGGAAATCGAGGTACAGAATAGGGTTTTTGGAGCTGAGATCTTTGAGCTCGCCGAGCTTGCCACCAGAAATCGGAGAAATTAAACCCGGAAATGAGAATAAAAACCGATTCTTCCGGGTAGATTTCCTGAGTACGTCTGCACCGTGGTGTTTGATCACTGTCTTGGAGGGGTTCAGAGCCAGCGAAGAAGCTTTCGCCGGAGCTTCAGATAGCAAGTTCTTTGAAATTGCAAGTTTTCTGAGTCGTTTCCGTTCTTCTGCTTCAGGGTTTGTTTGCTCCGCCGCCGACCGGCCACTTTTATCATTACCACCTCTCGCCATCGGTGGAGATTATGGAAGGCGGGAAAAGACTGCTTTCACTAGTAACCAAGCAGGGTACACACTACACAGTCTACCGCCCACGAGGCCACGACTAAAAATCAATTGTAGAATTATCGCATATTAAATTGGATTTGGGTTAAAAACGAATTTTTTTTTTCCCTTTTGTTATTCATTTGTTTGGCAAATTGGATGGGATTTTCACCACAATCATCATTTTCTCATGTTTTGTTCAAACTTTAAAAAGGAATTGAAATTCTTAACGAGTATAACTTGGGAATGTAAATTTTATAATATATATATATATATATATATATATATATATATATATATATATATATATATATATATATAATTAAAATCTCTTTCAAAAAATGTTGAATATTACCATATTACTCTCTATCACCACGACAATCACAATCATCACCCACCACGACACCACCATCATCATCACTACCACCGTCTCTACCACCATCGTCACCATCATGTACTATTTTTATAATTTGTATAATACACATTTACATATAAAACAAAGTAAAATTAAGAAAAAAAACAATAAACACAATTATGTCATTTATATTATGGAATAGTAAGTTTTATTCTAATTCTGTTTTATACCAACCAAACAAAATATGTAATTCCAATTCTTTGATAAATTTTACATTTTTTTAGAGACATTATGTGAACCAAACGTTACCTTATGTTTTTAGGGAAGCAACAATCGGCAAAGAAAAGACATCAAGAAGCATGGAGAAAAATATATATATTTGTTCCAACAACATCTAATGTAATTTTTAGAGAAAACAAATATTTTGGTTTATCAAATGGCGAAGTTGCACGTATTGATTAAAAAATAACAAACATGTTTTAAACTTTGTCAAACCATTTTGCTTTGTGGGACAAATTAGTGTGAATTTTACACACTTTAATTTTGTCTTTTTATAGGAATAAGCACGTACAATGGATTAGTTATATGATCTTATCATTTTTCATGAATATAAATGTCCGACCTTTTTCTAAGAGTACTTTCATCAAGTTTATCATGAACCCACGACACACATGAATTTTCTAACATACATATGCATATGATAGTCATCTCAAAAGAGTTGTTTACAACTAATCATTTATTCTACAATTAAAGACATTGTATTCCAAATCATTAAGATCATTGGAGGCATATTTACTAAGGGTGAGCAAACCCGAACCAAGAAACCGAGAAACTGACTAAAACCGACGAAACCAAAAGCAAAGCAAAACCGAAGATTAGGGTTTGAATTTTTTAAAAACCGAAAAATCGGTTTCGGTTTCGATTTTTACCCAGAAACCGATCCATCTAACCCGAGAAACCGATCCATACATAAAACTGACAAACCGACCCAAGAAACCGACCATCCAAACCGGACTTTGTGTTTTACTTTGATTGTGTTTTTGTTGTAATAGACTATTTCGGGCTTTGGTTATGACTTGTAATAGACTATTTGGTTGCAAGACTCATGTTTTTTGAAGTATTTAACTTCTATTTGGTGTTTTTTGAAGTATTTAACTTCTTGCTTCAAACGGTCATAACTTCTTCGTTTCAACTCCGATTTCGACGATCTTTATATCCACATAAAGGTATTGAGGAGTTCTACAACCCTATCTAATTACTTTTGACTTAAAACACAGCGAACTAAAATCCATAATTCATAACAGAAGTCTGAACACTACTTTCCCATTTTACCTTTTGACTCCAAAGCACAAACCGAACTCTTAGATCACACAATCTACAATACCCACATCCAAATGGGTCTAAACCTCTCATTACCAAAACCCGAAGCCTTATGATACCTGACCTTCGGGTCACGGCCATGAATTATAAAACGACCCGAAACAGGGTGTAACATCCGAAATCGTGAAGAGAAATTGTTGAGAATAACCCTATTTCTAGGTGAACTCGACGAGTTGGAGGGACCAACTCGACATGTTTAATATGGAAGGATCGCGATGGTTTAATGAACCAACTCGACGAGTTGAGATGCCTCAACTCGGCGAGTTGGCAGCTGGGAAGGAAACCCTAATTTTTAGGGTCTTGCACCCTATTTAAAGGCCTTAAATCCTTTTTCTAGCCTCCTTATCAGCCTCCATTGTTATCAAAACCCTAAAAAGAGTTGTAGCCTCCATTGTCAAGTTTTTGAGCCTTGGAAGGAAGTTTGGTGTTTATTTTGTGCACTGTGAAAGAATTAGAAGATCTTGAAGCTTCTGGCTTGGAGAAGGAAGTCTTGGATCCAGAATCACGCCATTTCTTGCAGTCACTTTAAGGTATCAAGTTCATACCTTGATTTGTAGATGATTAGATCTCCTTGTTTTGGTTTTTGTTGTGTTTTGGCCTCTTTTGGGGGATGATGATGGAGTGAAGTCATTTAAGGGGTTGTTCTTTCAGATCTGAGTTGGTTTTGGTACCCTTGAGTTTAAAGGTGCAAACTTTATGAGGATTTTGGTGTTATGCATGCATTAAGTCAATTATTAAGTCCATTCTAAGCTTAAGAGCTTCATTTAGACATGCATAAGCATAAAGTTGGCAACTTTACGTGGTTTTCTAGCTCAAGGAAGTCATATCTATGTTTTGGAGTCATGTCCTTATGGATTAAGTGCTTAATGTATTAAGTTGTGGGTTTTTGGCGAACTTGGCAAGTTTATGGATAAACTCGACGAGTTGGCTCGTTTTTCCCACGCCATTTTCAGATTGATAGAGGAACTCGGCGAGTTGTTGGTCAACTCGGCGAGTTGACTTGGTTTTCCCGATATGTGTAGTTGATGGAGAAACTCGACGAGTTGAAGGACAACTCGGTGAGTTGGGTAAACTTGGACCGTTGACTTTGACTTTCGATTTATGTCTTTGAGCAAGTTTGTCCTAAGGTGTACTTGAGGTAATCTGAATTGTAATACGGAAAATTATGGGCTTAGGATAAGGCCCATATGGGGTTGGGCCCAATTTGGAAAATTAGGCCATTAGTGGGCCTTTGTGGATCTTTTGGTTTGGGCCTCAGATTTAGTTCATGTTGGGTCAGGGGTAAAATGGTCATTTTACCCCAATTAAGGATTATGGATTATAGCATGGAACCCAATTGATAATTGGGTGTGTTGTTGGTATTGATAACTCGGGAAGCCGGCAGGGCAGCAGCTAGGGATTTCTTTTAGTGAGCTTCTGCATTCGAGGTGAGTTTTCCTCACTGTACTTTTGGGTCGAAGGCACCAAGGTCAGCCCATTGGATTAGATATTATGTTATGTGATAGTATGTTATTGTTCAGTAGTGATCTGTTAGATCGGTATCCTGGTTTATAGGATGATGTTATGAGTAGTGATGTAACACCCCGACTCCCAGGTATATATCTTTACAGTTTTATGTCCATATCAGAAGATCTACTCGACGAGTTGGTGCCTAGACTCGTCGAGTAGGGACGCGTTTGGCCATGTGGTTTAAGTGACCAACTCGACGAGTCGGTGAACCCGACTCGGCGAGTTGGAGCTGGAATGAAAAACCCTAATCACCGGGGTTTTGCACCCTATTTAAAGGATCCTTTGCCCCTTAGCCTCTCCTTACAGCCCCTTGTGAGTCCAGAAACCCTAAATCGCCGTTTTTCTCTCTTTTTGTGTGATATTAAGCTTTGTGGTGAATTGTGGAAGGAAGATCTTGAAGCACTCAAGTTTGGAACAAGAGGAAGGCTGTAGATCCGAGTTCTTTTCATCTTAGCATCGTTTTTGAGGTAACAAGTTGTTACCTTGACCTTATTCTATCTAGATCTATGCATGTATGAGATTAGGGCCACTTTGGCAATGTTGATATGTTATTTTGGGTATTAGGCGTGATCTGAAGTTGCAACATCAGATCTAGGCTTATCTTGGTCTGTAAGATCATAAAGTTTCAGCCTTTAGTGAGTTAATACCTTCTTCATCCCTTAGAACCTTTCATTAGCTTGATTTGGGCCATTATCACCTTGCATGTACGTAAAGTTTGCAACTTTACGTTAGAAGTATGCCTTAAGAGCTTAGATCTGCATTATGGAGCCTTAAAGTGGCTTAAAAATCGTCTGGGTGGAGAAAGGACTGAACGGACTCGACGAGTTGCATGGCCAACTCGGCGAGTCCGATGAAGATTGTCGTGCAAGGATTTCTGCATGGACTCGGCGAGTCAGCTAGGGTTTTCCCGACATTTGGACAGACATAAACTCGGCGAGTTGCAGGGAAACTCGACGAGTCAACCGGGGATTTCACGACTTCTCGAGTTCAGGGAGGACTCGACGAGTTAGTGAACGACACTCGATGAGTCAGGTCAACATGGACCTTTTGAACTTGACCGTTGACATTGAATTTGACCAAGGATTTACTAGTTGACTTCTGGGGTATTTTGGTAAATTGGAAATTTATGGGAATGATTTTATGGTAAATATAGGTGGTGGAGTTCGTGGCCGTGGTTCGAGAGTTTGAGTTTATCACTTCCATTCGTCAGCTGAGAGGTGAGTTATCCTCACTATATCAACAGGGTCTAAGGCACCAATGTCGGCCCTTATCGGATTTGTATTCGGGTTTATTGCATGATATACTTATTGATTTACATCCTGGTAGTTAGGATGGTGATATGCTTAGTGACCTGGTTAGGTCGGTATCCTGGTATATAGGATGATGATATGTTAGTGACCAGTTAGGTCTGTGTCCTGGTTATAGGATGTTGCTATGATTGATGATCTATTAGATCAGTTGCATGTTATATATGCTAGCGTATGATATTATGTGCACATGTATGTTTGATTGGGGGTTGGGTTGAGGCGGTCCTGCTTTATGCTGAAGGCCAACATACCCAGGGCGGTCCGGATAGACTACAGGCCCATGAGGGCTTGTTGGTCAAACCGAAGGCCCGACGAGCGGTCCGGATAGGTTGTAGGCCTTGCGAGGCAGTCCAGACGTGTCGAAGGCTCGGAGAGCGGTCCAGATAGGTTGAAGGCCTGCGAGGCGGTCCAGTCAGGCTAAAGGCTAATTATGCATGTTGTTTGTTTATATGTTATTGATATGTTTATGGCGTTGGTATTTTGGGGGTAACTCGGTAAGCCTTCGAGCTTACATTTATCGATTATTGTTTCAGGTACTTCGGATGATCGCGGGAAGGCGAAGGCGTGACCGTACACTTCCTCGATTTATGATTATGATTTCTGGGAACTCTGATATGATACTATTTTGAAAAAGAACTGTAATAACTTAACGATTTTAAATGTTTAAAAAGTTCAAATTTGGCATGATTTTTATGAATGTTACAAGTGATCTGTAGATCTGCCCCTGTATGTAGACTGTTTATATGTTTATATGTTATATGTCGGCATGTTGTGTTGGGTTGAGGTTGTACTTCTCCGTGTTGTAGCCAACAAACCCAGGAGTATTCCAGATACGAGCTGAGGACCGGGCGGTATGCCAGACTCGTACTGAGGGCTTGAGGGTATTCCATCCCGAGGATGACTGGACCCGTTGTGTATTAGCATTCCAACCCGAGGGTTAATTGGGCCTGGGGTATTCGAACCCGATGGTTGACTGGAACCGATATGATAGTATGGTATGTGGTGAGACTGAACTGCTTTGTGCGTCAGTCAATAGGCCTGGGGTATTCCGACCCGATGGTTGACTGGACCCGACATGAGTATTTGAGCATGGTGTTAATTGTATTTGTTATATGTTTGGTTTTGGTACTTTGGAGGAACTCACTAAGCTTCGTGCTTACAGTTTTGGTTTATTGTTTCAAGTACTTCAGTGAATCGTGGCAAGGTGAAGGCGTGACCGTACACATCCTCGCGTTTTGGACTTATGATATTTGGGAAACTCTGATAATGTAAATATTTTGAAAACTATGTTGAAAGCGATTCTGATTTTTAAATAATGTTTTGGGAACAACGGTTTTTGTAAACACTTCTTTAGAAAAAGGGTTGTTTTGAAAAGTTTATATTTTATGAATTTTTATGGATGTTACACAGGGTGTTACAACTATACTCCAAAACCCTTAGTTTGACCAAAAGTCAACCCAAGCCGAAAGTCAACGGTCAAAGTCAAAGACGACAATCACCATGTAACGTCCGCAAATTCGGGCTAGTCAATTTAGAAATAATAAGCGTTGAAAATGGCTTTTTGATAGAAGATTATTTAATATTAACAAAAGTTATAGTATATGTCACAAGGATTTCATACATATAAAAAACATTGAAATCTGACTTATAACGAAGAAGTTATGATTCGTTGAAGTTTTACGGATAAACCGACACGGCTCTGCGTATCGTAAAAAGTAAATTTTTGAGAAATTACTTTTTATCCTTAGTAGTATAAACAAAAGTCATAGTATCCGTTAAACCGAGAGCGTGCATATAGTGAACGTCAAAATCTGACTTCATTTGAGGAAGTTATGATTTTTCTAAGATTTAGCGTATCAGTGTACAACTCAGAAATCGAATTTTAGATCGGTCGATTTTTAGCCAGAATAATCTAAATGATAAATGAAGATATCGTTAATAGGAGTTCAACGATAAAAAGACAGTCAAAAACGGAACTCGTATGCGAAAGATATGGACAAAACTTAGTCCCTACTCTTCGAGCGCGACGAATTCGATACAGATTTGTAAATTTGAGATAGAATGAGAATCAGCCGATGGAGTCTAAATGAAAGTTGTAGCACTCGTAAATACAAACACGTGGATATAAAGAACGTCGATAGTAGAGCTCTTATGTTAAAGATATGGACGAAACTTAGTCCCTACTCTTCGAACGCGATAAATTTGATACAATTTTGTAAATCTGAGATAGAATGAGAATTAGCCGACGGGTTCTAAATGAAAGTTGTAGTACTCGTAAATACCAACGCGTTGATATAAATAACGTAGAAAACGGAGTTTGTACGCGGAAGATACAGATGAAACTTAGGGCCTACTCTATGATCAAACCTATAAATAGAGGATGAATTCTTCATATTTCCTTACTCCATTCCTCTAAACTCTCTCTAGAATCCTTCTTTATTTCTTGATCGATTTCTCCTAGTTTAGGGTGTGATAGAGAAACTCTGAGTCGTCAAAAAGCCGATGAAAGAAGTCTTTAGAGTCGGAGTTATGCCCGTTTAATTTCCCGGTTTTCATTAAAAGCTCGGTAAGTTAAGCTACATTATTCTATTTTCAGTGTAACTTATATTTATAGTCATAAGTCATTATTATGAACCTATAAATACGATTTATCAGTGATTCAAAGTCGTTATACTGATTGATCTACTTACGGGGATGATGTCTAGGTTGTGATTTAGTGAGGTGTTTAAAGTGGGATTTCCACACAGTATGCTTCGTATACCAAACAGACCCTACCACCGATATGATCCTACCCGGTTGTTCCTTACTTGATAGATCTTGAAGTAGACTTTGAGTTAATGATGAATCTAGGCTAATAATTAGTCGCAATAAATATTAGACTAAAACTTAACGATAATAATGCTAGGTTACATCAAAGGAAAAGACAGTTGATAGAAGCGAAACGTTGCCCAAATTTCAAGTCGTCACTTTAACAAGTGAGTGCATAGTCCCTTTCATGAACATGATTTTAATACAAGTATTAATAAAAGTATTAAATATATGTTGAAAGTTTATATGTGAGTTATATGCTTATTATCTGGAAATATGTGTTATATGTATATTTGATGATATACGCTATGCAAACCAGACATGGATCTATATGTGTTAAGATGTATTTACATGATAATAATAAAAGAAGTATTATAAATGAGAAGACAAATGTATGTTAATACATAGTACTTTGTATAAAATATTACACTAATATAGGATAGTGTTTCTGAAACATGGTTAGTATTGAAAGTTGATTATAAACATTGTAGGCTTGCCCAGAGAAGAAATAAGACTTAAAAGAGATGCTTAGTTCAATTAAGTTTAGATAATGGGTAGTATCTTATTAAGGGTACGTGTGTGATCGGAATAGAGAGTAGAAGCTCTGTTCGAGGAGATTGATGATCGATGGAGTATGTCCTACATACAAACGTACTTTCTATGTACCTAGTATTTTTCAAAGCTTTGTATCTTAGGTGCTGCTTGTGCCAGGGTATTATTATGTTATAGGGTACAAGTCCTACTCATACCAGGGTACTATAATGTGCCAAAAGTACTATCATGTACAAAGTCCTTTTTTACACTAGTGTGTGTTAGTTTACGGGAGCGTACGGGAGTACTTTATTAGTATTTTCCCATGCTTTTTCTTTTGATGAGCTTTGTGTGTCAGCGTTTCCTTTCGCGGAGTAACTGAGGGAACTTCGTAGACTGCATAATAGAGTGTGTCAGTAATAGACCACTACCAGGTATGTCTGACGTTGTATTGCCTGATAAGGTGAGTCTGGGGTAAAATACCTCACGGTGTCAGACCACTGCTAGGCACAGTTATCTAGATAACCACCCCTGACTTAATTGTCTTGTTGTTTTTACGAACGGAGGATGTCACACCCCTAAACCGGAACGACGGAAACGTTCGGGGTTGGAGGACGTCATGCGTAGTATCACAACAGTTGTATCACAGCAAGCATAGTAAACACAACCAAACATTGAATACATATAGGAAAAAGGTTTACATTGGCTTAGTACATAGTTTTGTTCATGACAAAAGTAAAATCGAAAGACGTGACTCTAACGCGCCGACTTCTCCAAAAGCCTGGAAGTATCTGTCCACTAATCCCCTGAGAATACAAGCAGTTTTGAAAGAATATCAGCATAAAGCTGGTGAGTTCATAAGCATTTTAGTTTTGGTGGAAAATGTTCTTTGAATCCTTTTGAAAAGTGTTCCTCAAGAAAATCCTATATTTTCTTATGGAAAACGGTTTTGAAAGAGTGTCTATTAGTAGAAAATAAACCATCAGTTTTAGAAATGCCGGTGTTATCTTGGGAAAATCCCATATTTTCCCTAAAAAACAGGTTATCCGTCCTAGAGGTAGATATGCAAGTTTAGAAATCCCTTATTACTATCAGTATATATGAAAGTAGTTTTATTACTCAAAATAAAACAAATGAAGAGTAGAGTCCGTAAACCAAAGTTAGTTTATACTTATTTGCGAGTCGTATAACCATGCTTGATATGACCGAGACACCTTTACAACGTTCGTCAGGCGTTAAGCTAAATGAAATTTGTTCACCTCAGGCATGTCTGCCTAACTATAGCTAGCAGTTCAGGTGTGGGATTGTCAGTCCCGAATAGATCTATTCACAAATATCACGCTCTCCCTCAAGGAGACTCTGGTTATACTAAAAGGATTTATCCCTGTACACCTAAGGGTACAGTATTGAAGTAGAGCCTCACAATTATGTATAATCTAGTTTACAAGCTAGAAACAATATAAAACAATAATTATCCTTGAATAATTGTACTTTATACTCCTAATAAAATATATAACATAAACTAAATCTGTCATAGTTTATACATATCCATGAAATATGATTTGGTAAAAACTGACTAGAGGGTTATCCCAAACTATACCCATTATAGTTTATTAGAATTGATATGGAAAATGTTTTGTAAAAACCTTTCTGAAAGCTATGAAGTTAGATTTCCAAAATAAAAACTTCCCTTATGCTCAACATATTACAAAAAGGGATAAAATATCCGAATATGTTATTAAACGTGGAAATCGTTGGATTGTATTAATAACTTTAAAACTTAATAAAATACTTTGAGTTTAGCTTGTATTCCCCCTGAAAACATTAAAAACACGGAAAATGTAGAGGTATGAACTCACCTCGGGTAAGTGGTTTGATTGAAGGATCGATACGGAAGGCTGGATGTTCAAGTGAAGCCTTGAACACGATTTGATCCTAATTAACACGTAATGACACATAAAGGAGTCAAATGAAGGTATTTCACCACTAGATGTGATGGAGAACCACTCTAAGGACTTGGAACTACTTGCACTAAGTGTTAGGACCTTAAAGGATTGCATGAGGGAGGTGTATGGCCACCTTAAAGGTGTGTGCGGCCATGGGTGTGCGGCCCAAGGGATGTGCGGACGTACACTCATGATGGAAGGTGCCTTCGAGGTGTTTTCAAGGTCCATACTTGCATCCATGAAGTGTTCTAGGTCCATACTTAGTTGTATTACAAGTTTAAGGTCTTAGAAATGGGTTTGTGGTCCTAGGGTGTGTGTGTGTGGTCGCACACGGGAGTGTACTGTCGCACACAAGGAGTGTGCTACCGCACAAGGGTGTGTACGCCCGTACAAAGGTGTGTGCGGTCGTACACCCTACATGATGATGTCCAAAATGCCAATTCTAGGGTGTAGCAAAGCTAGGTTCATGTCCAACTCGAATATGGAAGTCCAACTCTCACTTTAGAGGGTCTTTTAGGAGTGTGAGGCCACCTTATGTGGGTGTGCGGCCGCACTCCTTCAAAGAGATGAAGAACATGACGAGACTCAATGATTCAAGGCTTAGATCAAGTGGTTCTTCAAGCACAACAAGCTAAGGGATGGATTACTCACGTTTTTTAATCTTTGGAGAGTTTGTGGTTGAAGAAGCTTGAGAGAAATGGTGTTGTATGCTGCCAAGGTGTTAAAGGATTGAAAGTAAAGGGGTCTATCCTTTATATAGGGGTAGGTGTGCTGCCTAGAAGTGAGTGTGCGGCCAAGAGGTGAGTGTGCAGCCGCACACCCATGTGTACGGCCGTACACTCCCCCTAAGGGTGTGTATGGCCCGGTTTTGTCACCCTACGACTTGTTGACTCATTCCTAACCTCAACCTTGGGTATACTCAAGCTTAGAACGCTTAAATGGACCCTTAAACCGTACAAGAAGTCAACAGAATAAGTTTAACATTGATTGAATTGACTAAGTGTTCAAGATAAAAGCTCCGGGTTGTCACATTATCCCCCCGTTAGAGGGAATTTCGTCCCGAAATTCAATAATAAAGATGTAACTCGCGGACTTGGAAATGATGGGGGTACCTCTGTTTCCTTGTATTCTTTTGCTCTCAAGTGAATTCAAGTTCCCGCTTGGCATTCCAGCGTACCTTCACTATCGGGATGTGACGTTACTTCGTTCGATTGAATTCATGTCCCATGAATTTGAATGATTCCCCCATGAAGTGTAGACTCTCGTATAGCTCGATATCGTCGAGGGGAACCACAAGTGTCTTATCGGACGGACACTTCTTTAGGTTCAACACGAGGAAGACGGGATGAACGCTGTTAAGCGCTCGAGGTAACTGGAGTTTGTACGCTACGGGATCGATCCTAGCAAGGATCTCAGACGGTCCAACGTATCTTGGATTTAGCTTTCTACGCTTTCCGAAGCGTATCAGGCCTTTCCAAGGTGAGACCTCCAAAAAGAACACGTTCACCAATCTGGAACTCCAATGGTTTTTATCTCTTATCGGCGTAGCCCTTTCGTACGATCCCTTTCAGTCGCCTCTCGGATGATTTCAGGACTCGTGAGAGTACTGTCGTGGACTTGACTCTTGACTAGTTGCGTGTCGCCCACCTCAGCCCAGCACAGAGGGGATCTATACTTACGGCCACAGAGGGCTTCGAACGGCGCAACCTTGATGCTGGAAAGGTCGTCGTTGTTGCAAGAAAGTTCCATTAAGGGTAGATGAGTGTCCCACGACGTATTTACAATTGTCCGGATTATTCTATTACTTTGTCCATCTCTTTGTGGATGATACTCTTTGTATGAATACTTTCGGGTTTTCGAAGAGAGATGAATTTTCGAAGTTCGCATCCAGTTTGTCGTTACGAGCGACGGGAGTTTTGCGATCGAACGATTCAAGACAAAAGGGTTTGGTATAACATAGACTCAGTCGGACTAAACAGGATGACGTCGTAGAATCGCACGTTAAGTTCGTCCGGAAGGATCATTTTGTTAGCACATTGGTGCCCCTGGGTGAATGTCTCTGATGTTTGTTGTGTTTGATTTGAAATTGAAGGGTACCACAAGTACGAGGGTTCTGATACTTCGAAATCATGAACTTTTTATGAAATGGTTCTTACTAGATTTTCCTAGTATAACTACAACTGACTGTAACGTATTCACTAAGCTATCATAATTTACTCATTAGAGCTTCAAATCTTATAGGAATGTCGTGATTTAATTTGGACGAGAAAGTAATCACAGTTATGAACAACTATTGGGGTTTTCGAAAATGTACCAAAACATAGCAGGGTTCTTTGATGTTTCCTCATTCTCTGAGGTCAGACTCCTCCTGCTCCCCCGTTGTTCTTCTCTGTTGGGCAGTCTCTTTTGAAATGTCCCATTTCACCACAGGTATGGCATACTTGAACTATACTGGCATCGGTAGTGGAAGTGATGTGATGAGTCGGGGTTCTTTTGAGGCGAGCTTCCTTCCCACCTTTAGTCCTTGGACAATTTCTTTCGAAATGTCTGGGTTCGCCACAGCCATAACAAACCTGACCCATTTTCACTCCAAAACTGAGGTGTTTGGCTGTGTCGGTGCCCTGCAGTAACGAGTGGTGTGTCCTTGTCTGTTGCATTCTTACATCGCAATTTACGGCATTTTCCTACGTGATGGAAATTGCACTTCTCTCAAATTGGTAGATTCCCAACATATCGTCGTACTGGCGTTGGCATTGGAGTGGCAGATGTTGTGGCTGTAGGAGTTGGCATAGATTGTTGTCTCATGGCAAGTCTTTGAGATGACTTACGCTCCCTCTTGTTCCAGAATTTTCGTTTGGCGCTCTTAGGTTTGGGAGTTGGAGTGCTCTCCTGGATAAGCCCTTATTGGTTTCCTGGTGTGCTGCTACAATTCGAGGTGTGGAAACTGTTCCCATTCCTATTTGGGTTGTTAGCGTTAAGAAAAACTAGGGTGGCTGCTACGGCTGCTGTGACAGTAGCTTGGAACGTAGCTGAGTTCATCTGGAGGATTGGTGTCTTACCGGTGGGTTGATTACGTTTCTTCGGAGGCATGATTCTGCTACATGTCAAGGAAAGAAGCTTGTGAGCAACAATGGTTGTCTCTAGATGTATCCTCAATGTTTATCTATGCATTAAGATTTCCCGTTTTGCTATCTGACTCTCATTGATTCTACCTGCATCCCCATGATGTGGTCCTAGCAAGAATATAAAAGATTTGAACACAATAAAGTTCACATACAATAAACTTACTAACTCCTTGTTGCTCAGTTCATTGTGCCGGCTGGATAACTCTCACATTTTCGTCGGCTCTAGACGATATGGAGATTTAGCTATAAGGGTAGTTCCGGGGGTCAAGTCGATACGGGATTCAACTTGATACTCGGAAGAAATCCCTGGAATGTCTTTGGGGAAGTCACCAGGAAAGTTGCAGACTTCGGAGATGCTCTCGAGGCCTTTAACTTCTTGCGTTTCATCGGCAACATGAGCCAGGAATGCATGGCACCCCTTTCGCAGATACTTCTAGGCTTTGGCGCAGGAAATGATACGAAGGTTCGAACAAATTTTATCACTATAATCAATGAGGGCTTCGTCAGAGGGAAAGATTGAGACGAATCGCCATCTCGAAGCAAATGACATCAGCACGATTTGGGCTCAAACATCTCATGCCGATTATGACATCGTAGATTTTTATGGAGACGGATATGAAATCGATGGGGAAAAGGAATGATCGTCTTGAGGTAAAAGTACTTCCTATGACACATGCTTTTAAGACGAAGCAGTGGTGTGACTTTGATAAAATTGGTGAATTTGCATGCTACTGATCCAAGGTATACTTTTGACAATGATAATCTTTAACTGATATATGCTTGTTGCCACTATAACTGAAACTGAGATTACACATATTTCGGAAACCTTGACCTAAAAGTAGGTCTAAGTCATACTAATAAAGAGAAAATCTTTGCAACATGAAAGACGGAGATGTTTACGGAAAAGGGCTACTAAGAACATAGATATGAAAGTTATTCCTTAGACCAAAAAGGATGGATGAGTAGAGTATCCCCCTATCGACGACGGGTACTTCTCGGACGGATCCTTAAGTTAGCCAGCTGGCGCTCCATGTCTAGCATGCGGCTCTCGTATACTGACCGTCGTGCGTGGAGCTCTATGACTTCGGCTCGAGTTGTAGCTAACTCTTGGTGCAGAGCTTCATTGTTCCTTGCAGCCCTCGCATGAGCAATCTCGAGGCGACGAATGCGATCTGTGCTGGTGTTCGAATCCTCTTCGAGCTCCACGGTTCGCTGAAGAGTCGCCATACCTAGCTCCACATTGCGAACCACTCGGCGTATCAGGATTGGAAGGGCCCTGTCCGTGGGGCCTCCTTCGTTCAGATTGTAGAAGTTGCAGTTTTCGTCGTATGGGAGGGGTTGGTCTTGCTCGTGGCTCCACCTATTCAAACTCCCGACCCACATAGGCGTTGGACCTTGGAATCCAACTTGAGGTTTAGGGTTCGATATTGGGGTCACTTGAGGTAGGTTTTCAACTTCGAGTTCCGAGTCAGTCTCTTCAGGAAATGGTTCGGCAAAGTCATCGTCCGAAGGAATTTCATGGTTTCCTTCTGGCTCTGGATCGATCCATCCATCATCTCCTTGGTTGGGAAAGTACGGGTCGCCAGGAAGATGGAATCCAACCATGCTATCCACGCGAGGTGATGGTAAAGGGATAGTTAATAGGCTTCGACTCTAATAATACTTCCAATGTATTATAGCTACATGATTGATTCTTGAAGAATGGATTCTTGGGTCAGTTTCCGGTTCGGTCGTTATAGCATCCTAAATTACTCCTATAGTATTTTAACCCTTATGTTTGATTCTAGAACTCTTCTGGTATCTAGTAAGTTTTAGGCTTGCTGCAACACCACAGTCACTCCCAAGCACATGTTCGTCATGTCTCGAATGAATATAGTTGATCAAGCTATATTGATCCTAGACATGATTACATAACTGCCCAGGTTTAACCGCGATATCCAACATCCAAATACTTTTGTTTTGTTCTACTTACAACACGGATTTTGGTACTCGGATATACTTATATACTTTGTTATAAAAATACTTATATTTTTGAAAGTATACTTTTAGTTTAGAGCACTTAGGCCCCATAATGTTTATAGTTGTATACCATGTAAGGTTCGGTATACTTAGTTCGCTATAAACAAGGGCTCTGATACCAATCTGTCACACCCCCAAACCGGAACGGCGGAAACGTTCGGGGGTGGAGGACGTCATGCGTAGTATCACAACAGTTGTATCATAGCAAGCATAGTAAACACAACCAAACATTGAATACATATAGGAAAAAGGTTTACATTGGCTTAGTACATAGTTTTGTTCATGACAAAAGTAAAATCGAAAGACGTGACTCTAACGCGCCGACTTCTCCAAAAGCCTGGAAGTATCTGTCCACTAATCCCCTGAGAATACAAGTAGTTTTGAAAGAATATCAGCATAAAGCTGGTGAGTTCATAAGCATTTTAGTTTTGGTGGAAAATGTTCTTTGAATCCTTTTGAAAAGTGTTCCTCAAGAAAATCCTATATTTTCTTATGAAAAGCGATTTTGAAAGAGTGTCTATTAGTAGAAAATAAACCATCAGTTTTAGAAATGCCGGTGTTATCTTGGTAAAATCCCATATTTTCCTTAAAAAACAGGTTATCCGTCCTAGAGGTAGAGATGCAAGTTTAGAAATCCCTGATTACTATCAGTATATATGAAAGTAGTTTTATTACTCAAAATAAAACAAATGAAGAGTAGAGTCCGTAAACCAAAGTTAGTTTATACTTATTTGCGAGTCGTATAACCATGCTTGATATGACCGAGACACCTTTACAACGTTCGTCAGGCGTTAAGCTAAATGAAATTTGTTCACCTCAGGCATGCCTGCCTAACTATAGCTAGCAGTTCAGGTGTGGGATTGTCAGTCCCGAATAGATCTATTCACAAATATCACGCTCTCCCTCAAGGAGACTCTGGTTATACTAAAAGGATTTATCCCTGTACACCTAAGGGTACAGTATTGAAGTAGAGCCTCACAATTTTGTATAATCTAGTTTACAAGCTAGAAACAATATAAAACAATAATTATCCTTGAATAATTGTACTTTATACTCCTAATAAAATATATAACATAAACTAAATCTGTCATAGTTTATACATATCCATGAAATATGATTTGGTAAAAACTGACTAGAGGGTTATCCCAAACTATACCCATTATAGTTTATTAGAATTGATATGGAAAATGTTTTGTAAAAACCTTTTTGAAAGCAATGAAGTTAGATTTCCAAAATAAAAACTTCCCTTATGCTCAACATATTACAAAAAGGGATAAAATATCCGAATATGTTATTAAACATGGAAATCATTGGACTGTATTAATAAGTTTAAAACTTAATAAAATACTTTGAGTTTGGCTTGTATCCCCCCTGAAAACATTAAAAACACGGAAAATGTAGGGCTATGAACTCACCTCGGGTAAGTGGCTTGATTGAAGGATCGATACGGAAGGTTGGATGTTCAAGTGAAGCCTTGAACACGATTTGATACTAATTAACATGTAATGATACATAAAGGAGTCAAGTGAAGGTATTTCACCACTAGATGTGATGGAGAACCACTCTAAGGACTTGGAACTACTTGCACTAAGTGTTAGGACCTTAAAGGATTGCACGAGGGAGGTGTATGGCCACCTTAAAGGTGTGTGCGGCCATGGGTGTGCGGCCCAAGCGGTGTGCGGCCGTACACTCATGATGGAAGGTGCCTTCGAGGTGTTTTCAAGGTCCATACTTGCATCCATGAAGTGTTCTAGGTCCATACTTAGTTGTAGTACAAGTTTAGGGTCTTAGAAATGGGTTTGTGGTCCTAGGGTGTGTGTGTGTGGTCGCACACGGGAGTGTGTGTCACAACTAGGAATTCTAATGCTTTGTAAACATTTAACAAGAATAACATTGTAACTAAAACTTGAAAGCATGTATGATGCTTATTCAATGACAACAAAATTCTATCAAACACTCTATACAAACACTCAAATAGTCAACAAAAGGTTGGAAACGCTAGAAATCCCGGTTTAAGTCCAATATGGACTAGGATTTCCTTATTGGGCCTAATGGGCCAATAAACTTCCAATTTGACTATTTTGGGCTTAGAACTCTTATATGGGCTCTCATTGGACCCACTCTCATGAGACTTAACCTTTTTGGGCCTTATAAGTCTAAAATGGACTAGTTTACCTTTAATGGGCCTTATAAGGCCATAACAAATCCAATTAGCCTTAATGGACTCAAATCCATTCTTTTATGCAAGATTCGGGTCGTGAACTACTCTAAAGTCCCAATGAGTCGAAAACCATCAAATTGGGCCTCATATTATGGACTCAAGCACAAAAGGCCCAAGCCATTCTCTTCCTTCTCTCTCTCTCTCGGCCCAAGTAGGAAAAAAAAGAAAAAAAAGGAAAGATGTAAAAATGGGGAGGGTTGACTTTGGGAGGTGCCACCTCCTTATTGCACATCATGTACCCATGCATGGACCAACATGCATCTATAATGGTCACCTCACCCTCTCTCTCTTCTCCTTCTTCTACTCTCGGCCGAGGATCACCAAACACACACACACACATCTTCAAACTCTCATCCCAAACACTCTCAAGCACATCCTCTTCTCCATTCAAATTTTCGAGATATTGGAACATTTTGAGGAGGTTCTTCCACAAGAATCATCATCCTAGGTAAGTTGATGCTTGGATCCATAATCTAGTCTCTTTATTTCATCAAGAATCTCTTCTAAACTCACACAAACTCATGATCATCATCCTAGAAAACTCTAAGTTCGAGATCCACCCAAGAAGGCTTGCTAGGATCAAACTCTTACATTTCTTTCTTCAAAATCGACAACAACAAGCAAAGGTGAGTTCATACCCCTCTATTTTCGGTTTTCATATGATTTATGGGGGAGAATACAAGTAAAATGTGTAGATCTATGTGTATTTGTATGTTATGTGTGATTTCTTATGTTTATGTGGTGAATATGTGCTAAAAATGAAAGATATTTCGAGATCTATAGTTCAAGAAGGAAAAATACGTGATTTAGGATATCTTTCACTTAACATGTCAAGATAAACTACCATACAAGGTTTAAAATAAGCATACTACAACATAAAATTTGTTATTGGACTATTTTTGGTAAATAAACAAAAGATGGGGAAAAAGATGTCATTCATGGGTTCTACAAGGATCAAAAGGTCAAAACAGCTAAAATAAGAGTTTTTATAAATATTATGCTTTCTAAGGGACTAAAAATGTAAATTTTAGCCTAATGGGCTAAAATTTGGGCTTTTCGACTATTTAGGCCCAAATATGCGAAAAATCAAATTTAAGGGGGGCTGAAATGAAAAGTCTTTCTAAAACAGGGGATATAAACGTAAATGAACCTATTTCAGGGGTTAAAATGGCCTTATTTAACAAAAAGGACTAAAAATGCAAAGATTTTGGAATTTGGGTCAAAATTGTAAAAATTGCGAAAAGTGTGGATTTAAATGCAAATCTTTTAACTAAGGGGCTGAAACTGTCCAAAATTAAATTTTGGGCTTAAAACATTTTTTAAATGAGTGTTTGGGCCGAAAATATCAAGAAACATAATCTAAGGACCTAAAATGTCACTTTTCATGAAAAGGGGTAAAAATTGTCATTTTTATAGAAAAAGGTGTCACAATGGTTAAACTAAATGTTTTTGGGCAAATTAAACTACTATAACTTTTGAGGGTAAAAATATCAAGTTTATAACGCATAGTTTTAAATATATATATATATATATATATATATATATATATATATATATATATATAAAATAAAAACTTCGTTATAAATCAAACGTTAAAATGTTTCGTTATTGCGAATAAACATTTAACATACCACGAATACCAACAATACGAACTTAAACTCGATAAAACATAAACGATTCGAAAGTTGGGCTCAAATACCTTCTATATGTGCTATTGGGCCCTTGTGGCCCAATATCATGTTTATTTGGGCCCGATATATTCACACATGTTTATTGGGCCTCCTGTGACCCAATTACATGCCTAAGGGACCCTCAATGGCTTTTACATGCTATTGGGCCTCAGTGGCCCATTAGCATTGCTAGTAAGGTCCAAATAAATCATATGCGAAATAGGCTAACGCGTCCTTCGTGTACTCGACAGCCTTAAACAACATACGTGATTAGTAGGGCCTCGTAGTCCTATTCTCTTCGTCTGTTAGGCTTACCTTCTATTCAAGTAAACAAAAATCAGGTCGTTAATCAAGGTTATTCAAATTCATTTGGATTAAGTGAGCAATAACGGGCGACACCAATAAGTGTCGGTCGTAGTCTGTAGTTATAATCAAAGTCTCCTGGAGGGAGAGCGAGAGTTTGTGTATAGATCTATACGGGGGTGACTCCCCCACACCTAAGCTGTTCGCTACAGTTAGACTCGGCCAGTCTTGGGTGACAAAATCTTAAGATCAATTCCAGCGTTCACTAGAATGCCAAGACAGACGAACTAGTCATTATCATGCATGGTTATAACGACTCACATAGAGATCCAACACCATCTAAGTAATCATGGGAAATCATATTCATTCGTTGTGACGATACAATAATACAAAACGATCATACTATTTTATCGGAAAACCTCGGGTTTTCCGGGGAAACAACATTATCCACTTGTGCTTTCAATAACTATAATGCAAGAATTCATCATGGGGAAACATATCATTTTTACACGTTTTGAAATCATTCACGCATATACTTATGTACCATCACACCTTTTGTATAAACAATTGTCGTTTCAGAAAATATCGGATTTTCTGGGTTTTACAAACAATACGAAACATTTTCATATCTAACCTGCTTATGAACTCACCAACATTATATATGTTGACCGTTTTCAAAATAACTTGTATTCTCATGTAACAGATAAGATGAAGAACAATACCAAGTGTGTTAGGATGTTATGTTTTGAAAACTCTCAAACAATTTATGCTATGGATATGTAATATTTAGACAATGTACTTGATGTGAACAAGGTCAGTTGTAATGTATTAATGCATGGTGATGTTTATGTTATGTTTCATGTATATTCATTGTGATGATATTTCAATTTAAGTCACACGAGCCCTCGGACGTTTCCGCCGTCTGGTTCGGGGGTGTGACAGTGTGCTGCCGCACACAAGGAGTGTGCTACCGCACAAGGGTGTGTGCGGTCGTACACAGGTGTGTGCGGTCGTACACCCTACATGATGATGTCCAAAATGCCAATTCTAGGGTGTAGCAAAGCTAGGTTCATGTCCAACTCGAATATGGAAGTCTAACTCTCACTTTGGAGGGTCTTTTAGGAGTGTGAGGCCACCTTATGTGGGTGTGCGGCCGCACTCCTTCAAAGAGATGAAGAACATGACGGGACTCAATGATTCAAGGCTTAGATCAAGTGGTTCTTCAAGCACAACAAGCTAAGGGATGGATTACTCACGTTTTTGAAGCTTTGGAGAGTTTGTGGTTGAAGAAGCTTGAGAGAAATGGTGGTGTGTGCTGCCAAGGTGTTAAAGGAATGAAAGGAAAGGGGTCTATCCTTTATATAGGGGTGGGTGTGCTTGCTATAAGTGAGTGTGCGGCCGCACACCCATGTGTACGGTCGTACACTACCCCTAAGGGTGTGTATGGTCCGGTTTTGTCACCCTACGGCTTGTTGACTCATTCCTAACCTCAACCTTGGCTATACTCAAGCTTAGAACGCTTAAATGGACCCTTAAACCGTACAAAAAGTCAACAGAACAAGTTTAACATTGATTGAATTGACTAAGTGTTCAAGATAAAAGTTTCGGGTTGTCAGAGAGGACCGTGGTGAAACTTATTCTATTCCCTCATTTGATGTATTTATGATCCTTGTTTGCTGCCAGGGAATTTTCGAAACAACATCGTCAGTTTGTTGTTCATATTGATCCTTTAGGCTAGATCTTGTAAGATCGTTGTATATGATCTATACGTGGGAATCGATGGGATGAGATAAATTGTTTTAGAGATATGATATATCTATGTTAATGATAATAGTTGGATTTGCAGGTTTGAGATATACATTATTATCACATTGAAATCCCTATGTACTAACCAGGTTTCCCAACCTGACCCACTCAGTTTATTGTATCACAGGTAGCTATACGAAAGATACATTATGCTGAGAGATTCAAGGAGTATTAAGCCACTAGTTTAATTACTATAAGGCTTGTAATATTTCGTTATGCTTATGTTTCTGTATTGACGATGACATCCCAATGTTTTAATATAAATAAAATACATTTCTTCGGAAATTCTTTGATAATACATTTATCATTTTTTTTTGGGAACAAATTCCACAACCTTATTCTTTAAAAAAATACTCTGAAATTTTAAATAAGCATAAACAAATCGGTCTTTTCTGGCCTTGAAAATGGGGATGTCACACACCAAAACCAAAAATTGATTCTCACGTCGTGACTGGTCCATGGTCACGCGTGCCCAACAAGTTCATCCCTGATCCAAAACTTTGGATTCGACAACTCAGTCGTGACCCAAAACCATCTCCATGTCATGAGGATCATGCCCTCACGTCGTGACTAAGCCAACCAAAATAATCGAGATAGATCTCATTGTTACGTTGTGATCACCATATGGTCACGTCATGACTACAACAAATTGGTAAACTTAATGCTTTCATCTCTTAATCCTTAAGGCCATCCATTCCAACTTTCCAGAAGGCCTTCTTTCTCCAAAGCATCCTAAAAAGCCATGTTTTATATACATGCATGTCCAGTGCATGTCTTGATCTCATAAAAAGTCAAAATGAAGAAGAAATGGAACCATACTCACATGAATGACATCAAAACTCAACCAACCCTCATATCCATTATACACAACCTTCAAGGGACGACAAAGGACCCATAAAGTTGTCAAGTTTATGGAATCCTCCCATCCAAATTTCCACAATATGAAGAAAAAGGAACAATAGGCTTAGATCTAGAAGCTAACATCATAAAGTTTGGATCTTGAATACTTGCAATGCTCTAAAAATGGCTCAAACTCAAAATCCAAGCTTGCCAAAAGGTATTCTACACCATAAGGGTCTACTCTTCATTCCAATGACACCAAAACTCCAATAATAAGATCACAAATGAAGATGAGTCTATTAGTGTTTGATCAAATCTCTAGAGGGTGATGGAGGTTGGAAGTGAAACCCTAAATTCGAGATTAGGGGCTTAAATACGAAGGAAACTCTAAAAGATCATGGGCTTGGGCTGCAACCCTTGTCACATTGTGACCATACACATGTTATGTCGTGACTAGCCTCCCGACACACGTTCTCATTCTTGACTTGTCATGTCGTGACTCATGGTTTTTCCCAAAAACCATGCCTTTGACTCCTTAATGCCTTACACTGATCCATTTTGGAAAATGGATGTTACACTAACCGAACTTGTACCAAGAAGCATAAAAAAGACAATATGGCTAACTAATTGTCATAAATTAGACTACAATAAATTTCTTTATTTTCTAACAATTATCAATCTGGCCATCATCTACATATTCACACATTTTGCAATTGAGACATATTGCAATGACTTATAAGTTTGACACATGCTGCACAATCAATTATTACATGGTTTGTAATAATCTATCTATTACATCCGAATTGAGACTAATAGTTTACTATAGCTAAGTGCAGATGTTGTGTTTTGAGCTCCCATGGAGGCATAAAATTGTTTAAAAGAGTGTTCAACGTCATAATTATTGATAATAATTTTAATAATAGAAGAGTCATTTTTGGGTTGCCCTCAAGACCCAATTGAGCAAATAAAAGACAAGAAGAATTTAGGAGAAATTAGTTTATTAATTTTGCATGACTTTATAAGTTAATTAGAAACTATTTTGGAATTAACTAGGAATTATTTAATTAAATGGGTTGAATGTTGATTAATTTAAATGTTAATTAATTGGAACATTCCATAATCCTTAAGGGATTAGGTAGACAGATTTGATAAGGTTTATTTAGGGTTTTGGAGTTGTTTTGGGACTAAACAACTGAAGACCAATAAATAGGGTGATAAGGATCAAACCCTATTGCTCATCCCCTCATAGAAAATTTGACCCTTGATTCCTCTTCTTAAGGTAATCGAAATTTCGATCTTGCCTACATTCTCTTATTTTTCTTTTGTTTTTCTCTTTAGTGTTCTTGGGTGTGAACCATTAGAGAGATTCTATTTTGGGTCCTCTCATCCAAGTAAGGTGGCAAGAACTAGATCTCAAACAAGGAGATAATCACTTTAACAGAGGTATGTAAACTTTCTTATTAGTTTTGGTAGTTGCAATAACAAAATAAAACTTAGATCCATATATGTTGCATGAACACATATGAATTATTGTTTGTTTCTGCTGCACATAATCGTGTCCTAGCATGTAGAAAATCTATCAAAAATGATATTAATGAGATCCACTGATGTTAAAATAATGTTATACATCCTGGAAAGTTTTGGAATTTGTTACCTAATCACAATGAACACAAGGTTGGTCGCGTACCGACAGTCATTTCCTTAAGGATAAGCTCCTGCACTCTAGTTAGTATCGTTTTGAGGATAAAATGCACAAATATGAATGTAGTTAATAGTTTAAGGTGGGAAAAAGATGATAATTGTAACGTCCCCAAAACATAGAGTAAATATTTCATTCTAAATAATATAAAACCATTAATTTCCATTCCATCAAAAGATAACCAAAGTATATAACATGTAGTCTCGTCAAACATTAGAGTAAAATATAAAACATATAGTGCGAAATTCTCTGGAGGATGCGATGCAATCAGGTCGGACTCTTCCCTTTGCTACCAGAAGTACCTAAAACATTTAAACTTAAACCGTAAGCATAAATCTTAGTGAGTTTCCCAAGATATAACATACAACACAAGTAATGGGCCCACCCTACATAATGGACCCATCCTGAGTATTTGGCCCCACCCTGAGTATTGGACCCCGTCCTGAATAATGGGCCCACCCAACATAGCATAAAAACAGGCCCCACCCAACAAACACATAAACATACTAGCAAAAGTTACAAAGACATCAATCATTTAATGACACTCCGTGTCCAAACATAGTATAGTGAAAAAACTCATCTCACAGCCAAAGCAGACAAACACCACAACTCGCAGAAAACATAATACTACAAACCACCTAAACGCTAATTAAAAGGTCAAATCTCAGTGTATGACCTAAAACCCTAAAGTTTGACCTAAAGTAAAACTTAGTTAAAAGGTCAAAAAGTCAACAACTTAGCTAAAACAGGTGCCCCACACCTCATAATGACGCATCACACCCACTAAATGACAAAACAGTCAGGTTTCTCAGCCTAAACAAGTGTATTCCAGATAATTCAAAAAGGCGCGCCGCGTGTGGGAAAGACACGTCGCACCCATGCCATATTCATAAGACAAAATGACTTATTCCATTAAGTCAATCCTCCACACTTCTAGATTTGGTCCTTAACAACATATTATGGATAAAGTTTCAAACTTTATCCATTAAGACACTCCAGTCCAACAAGATCTAAACTTTAAACATCAAAAAAACCTAAAATGTCCATAGAACTTGCATGGCTTAGAGAACATGCATAAGATACCAACTTTCCAAGTCTAAATGGTTCATATAATAACCCTAAGTGTTTTAAAGAAGCTTGAGTCATCTCAACTCCGATCCTCGTGTCTTGTCATGTACATTTAATATAGGTTCCGTGGTTGTCCCACGTGTTGACCTTTGTAGGTTTCTTCGTCATTAGCTTCAACCTTGTTCTAGATAAGATATCTTACTTATCTTAATTAGCGGATGCTCCGACCGTTTTTACCTCCAATCTCATAGGTTCTTTCACATTGATCCTACACATTTTCGTGGGCTAATCTTGGAGGGGGTTTGATCATCGGTGTTGGTCAAACAATTTTTTTTTTAAAATCAATAAATTTAATCTACTTTTAATTTCATATATGTTTTAGATGAGACTTGAACTGTGACAAAACTAGATACCGTTGGTCTAGAAGCCTATGATGGTGTTGGTCATATAGATAAACCTTGAAAATAATAAGCTATTTTTTTTTACCAAAACTAAAGAAATTAGTAATTACCAAAACTCAAAAATGAAAAAACCAAAGAGCTACCCAAGTTTGAATCGAAGAAGCTAACGAAGAGCCCACATACTTCACTAAAATACACATATTGCCACTTAATTTCCACCATAAAGAGCCGGTGCTTCTCTACCCTTTTTTGAATTTGCATCGACACGATGTCACAAGAAGTCTACAGCGGCGGCGGTGGTAACGGTGGCGACGGTGCGGCCCCTCAGCTATACTTCTGTTACCAATGCAACCGTACGGTGTCCATCAGACCTTCGCCTACAGCCTCCTCCGAACTCGTTTGTCCCAATTGCAACGGTGGGTTCCTAGAGGAATACGAAAACCCTAACCCTAGGCCGGAAACCCCAAATCCTTTTCTTGCCTTCGAAGATCCTTCCCCTTTCTCCTCCTTCTCCTCTGGCTTCCCGCTCGTTTTCTCTACCACTTCCCGTGCCGGCGCTGGGAGTGGCGATTTCCAGAATCCCAATGATCTATCGACACTCTTTGGTGGTCCGATATCTCGACCTGGAGGTGTCCAGAGCCCAGGAGAGTTTAATCCTTTTGCATTTCTACAGAATTATCTCAACACCTTACGAGCAGGTGGGGCGAACATCCAGTTTGTTATTGAAAACAACACAGATGGAGATCCGTCGGGGTTTCGTCTCCCATCGAATCTCGGTGATTACTTCATTGGTCCTGGGTTAGAACAATTGATTCAACAGCTTGCTGAAAACGATCCTAATCGATATGGCACTCCCCCTGCATCAAAATCAGCCGTCGAAAACCTTCCTAATATCAAGATCACGAAACAGTTGTTGGAGTCAGATTACTCCGATTGTGCAGTTTGTAAAGACAGCTTTGAACTTGATGAGGAGGCGAAACAGTTGCCATGTAAGCACATGTACCATCAGGATTGCATTTTGCCGTGGTTGGAGCTGCATAACTCCTGTCCTGTTTGCCGGTATGAGTTGCCTACGGACGACCCAGATTATGAGAACAGGTCACGCCAAGCTTCTAGCGGTGGTGGTTCTTTAGGCGCTGCAGCGTCTGGTGGTGGTTCTCAGGATAGTCCTCTGACACCAAGGACTCTGGAGAGGAGGTTTAGGATAAACCTGCCATGGCCTTTCACGGGATCCAGTACGCCTGCTGAGACAAGCAATAGTGGAGCAGGGAACAACAATTCTGGAGATGCCAACCAGGGGAGTGGTGGTCACGCTAGACAAGAAGATCTTGACTAAAGGCAGGTCCGTGTGAATGTGATCACCTTACCTTATCTTGACAAGTACTTATTTTCTATCATTCATACGTGTCTATCTGATATTATGGTTGTGCAAGATCCAAATTTTCATTGATTTTGTCTTTTTGATCAGTTTGTCTCAGTTGTGATTCATTCAAGAATTGACTTGACTTCTTCCCTATATTAGAAAGCACTTACATATTTCATATATAGAGCCTTACACCATAATTGTTATGGTATTGTCTTGGCGTCATGCTGTTGTACAATTGTGGTGGTGTCCTCTTGCCTTAATCACTAAGGCAGATTAATCAGTTTTTTTTTTTTTTTTTCTTTTTTTTTTCTTGTATGTTCACATTACTGGCTCCTGTTTTTTGTTATTCCATTTGCCTTTTCACTTCTTCTATTTCGTCCTGTATCTTGATACCTGTACTGCAGATGTAAATAGCATCTATTTGTTTGTCCATCACTTTTTCTTCTGTAGTTATTTGTTTCTATGTTTTCTCTTGTGTGGGTCAGTGCATATCTGTTTATTTAACACTGTTTACAGCACCAGTAAATGCTTTTCACACCAGGAAACACTGTTCACATTTATTTGTTAGTTTGTATATTGATTTTATTTACTTCTCTTGTATGCTTATACTCATATGTATATACTTATTTGTTTACTTTATATTGTTTATTCGTTACATTGATTTTGATTTTTGAGTATTTGGTCCATCTTGATTCTTGAAGCAGTTGAAGAGTAAGCAATGTACACTCTTTAATGCGATATATTTTTTTCTTTTGAAAAGTATGTTCTTTTATGACCTAGACTTTGTTTTTAACATGCTTCCCTGATCTAAAATGGTTTTGAAATTAAATCCTATTGGTTTATACTTTATACACAACCTTTTAAAGTGTTGAAATTCTAAGATGTGTTTCATATTCTTTATGTTGAAGGGTTAGTTGCTTGGAAACTGGATTATGAGGAGATTTGTCTAGGATACTTGGTATAGAATATTACTTTTAGGTGACTTTAGATTCTAGTTAAGTAGTAGTTGTTTCCATATGGACTTTGAATATTGTGAATTCATTGTTTCTCAATCATTCGATAGATGTGTTCAAACCACATTTTTTGTTATTTCCAACTAGGGACTATTTTATTTCTGCACTCTCTTTTATTTATAAGAAGTACAAGTTTCCATGGGTAGTATATTATTTGAATATAAAATTATTTGGTATGTATGCATATATAATCACTTCTTCTGAGTTCAATGATATATTTATTGCTCCATTTCTTCAATATTGGGTACTCTGTCTTTTTGACCTACTACATTTTTTTGCACATGAACTCTTCTGCAAGTTTGTAATTTTTTATGTTTGGTTTTTAATATGATATATGTATTTATTATTAAGGGGTATTTTTTACTTCAAGTTGGAAGGAAATTAGTCACTAGATCCTATCACTAGTTGATTTCATTGTTTTATATGGTAATCACAAACCTGAAAGAGCTTAACAAATATAGTAGCATAAACCCAAAAGAACTTATATTATATCCTAACATAACATAGGCAACACCACCTGATTTTCCTTCCTCCCAAAAAAGACCAACACATGCTTAACAAAAATTCTCCAAAATGCCCTTCAATAAGGAGCAAAGCAACCTCTGTATCTCAAGTTAAGTCACTAGATGACCATTTATGTCATTGTACTTTTTCTTATCAAGACATAGTACAATGAAAAATTTAGTCTATTATAGCAATGAAAATTGCTTTGTGTTTAATAGGAGTAAAAGAAAGTAATATATGTGTGTGAAAGTACATTGCTATTTCTTGTAACTAAACCCTAAAGTATACGTCACACACAATTGTTTTTATATTTTACTTGATGTGAACAGAGGGAAAGGAAGAATCGAAGGTGGTGTACTATGTTGAACATACAGTGGAATCTTCTTCTTGGTCTTATATACATGGAAGATTTTAGAGAGAGAGAGAACGAAATAGATTGATGATGTATCTTTTAGCAGCATTTTAATAATCACATTTACATGCATGCAGTTCAAACTTGTTATCTCTGCACCTTTTTGATCATGTGGTAATACAATTGTTATGCATGCATGCATCACTTTTCGTATAAAACTCTTACCTCTCAAAATCATTTTCATGTTGTTCTATATTGGTTGAGGAACATGAAACCGGAAGGAAGAACTGTGGAGGAGATGGTTGAAACTTGAAAAGGTGGTTTTGGGTTGGGGCCCACATCAACATCAACAATAATACTACAAATAATTAATTAAAAAAGTACAATACTGAGGTTAAATTAGTATTTTTACACCTATTTAACGGAAGATATTAAATGGTATCTATGATGAGGGCAAATTGTAACCTTTGTTTTGAGTTTTGACGACGTCCACAGACAATTGTTCTCTTGGTTAAGATATGTTAACCTATTATTTGACATATCTAACATAATTATAATTTATTCGATTCATATTAACAACAAAAAACGTGACAAACCACCAAATGAGTATTTCGACACATTTTTCTGGAAATAATTATTGCAACCTTTTAAAATCAAGATTGGGTGGTGGGTTACATAAAAATCCAAAAGTTTGATGTTTTTTACTGTTTAAACCTGAATTATGTTGGCTTTGGTTCTAGCTGGTGGGCACATAATCACCACCACATACACATATTGCTGCAGGAAGACTAGAATACCCATCGACTGCTGACATTATTCTACACTCAACAAATCTACATTAGTAATCACAATGATGTTTTAGCTCTTTTTTTGGTTGCATTAACAGGCCTACTGAAATAATTTCGTAAGTTTGTAACTTGCATCATATTTTAGGTGGTGCCCTCAATCTTGTAAATACCTTATAATTGTCATAATATTGTTTTAACATCCTTTTAGCTATATTTTTTTTTGACATACAGTACTACAATATCTTTGATTTGATTGATATAAAGGGTGTCTTACTATTTCGATATTTACTTTGATGCAAGAATGCTGCATATTGAATCATTCCAGAAACGACAACGCTACATCTACATGTTTTTGTTGTTATTATGGAGAATAATAATAAAAGGTTATGATAAAAGTGATATCAAATAAAATCAATTGTATAAAAGATCTTATATAGTACCCTTCTATTTAAACCATTTTTTTAATTTAAAAAAAGATCTTATAATTTTCGTTTTTTTTTCGATTTACTCTTTATCAGAATTACCGCTAACCTTTTAGTTTTACACATTTTTTTTCTTGAAAAACCTCATTTTTTTTTCAAAACCTCTAACTTTTCTTTTCTAAAAACAATCACATTTTACAAAACTTTTTCATTCGCACCAACCTTTTGACTTTGACTCAAAGTTTTTTTTTTTTTTTTTTTTTTTAAAAAATATGTATTTTTAATATGATTTGTCTAGTTATTAGTGATAAAATACATATTAAAATCTACTTGCATGATGCTCAAAGATTATAACTAGGGGTGTTCGCTTGGATGGATCCGTTCGATCCGACGATTGCTCTCGTTAATGACCACAAAGGCATACATAGAAGGCGGATGAGAGAAAGCGCTCGATGATCCAATCAAATGAATCCAAATTGATTTCGGTTTTCAAAACATGAATCCAAATAGTCCAAATTAATTTCAAATCCGATCTAATCCGACCAAATTATAATTCGGTTGGATCGGTTTTTATAATTCGGTTTAAAAAAACCGGAACATTTTTAAAACTGCATATAATTAGAATGTTAACCAACTTTATAGAAGAAATAAAAATAAATTATATAGTTTTGGTTTAAAGTTTATAAACAACTACGAAAACAATATATTAAAGTTTAATATTTTTAAAAAACTTTTGAGGGAAAATACATATAAGGTTTTTAATTAGGTGATTTTTTTAATTTATTTGAAAAATAAATTACTAAATTAATAAATAGTTATCGATATATATTAAGAATAAATAAATAATAAATTGTTATTCATTTTTTAGACTATTCAATTATTATTTTATAAATTAAAACCAATTCGAAATCCAAATTAATAATTAAGTTTTATTGAAAACCTCTCTAAATATCCAAATATCCGAACCAAACAATTCAGTTTTATCCAAATAGTGAACAACCATAATTATAAGAGTTACAGAACAACAATTATGATGGTTTAACATCTTAGATTATTTTTAGAATAAAATAGAATGTCAGCTTCTAAACACTAATCAATGTCTATATATTTTGTTATATATATGTCAATGACTTTCAGCCTAACTGGGAAGAGACATGAGTTTTATACCCATATGAGGTTGAAGTGTACCGCCCTGTTTCGAATCGTTTCCCATTTTGGAGTAGTGATCATGGATTGGGTATTAGCGGGCTTAGGACCCTTGAAGAATTGAGATTTGGACTCATTTAGGGTTGGATAATATAATTTGGATGAATCAGGTATTCGGTTTGTGTTTTGGAGTCAAAGAGGTATTTTGGTAATTTGTCAGCTCGGGCTTCTATGGAAAATGGATGTTTTTCGGGAATTGGTAAGGCAGGTACGAGTTGATGGAAGTGTAGAGCTTATCGTTACCTTTTTATAGATATAAGGATCGTCGGAATCAGAATTATAACGAAAAAGTTATGGTCTTCAAAATATGTTAGGGTTTGTGGGGAACCCTAGTACGCGGGGCGTACCTAGGGAGTACGCGGAGCGTACTCATGTAAAGGGGATTAAGTTGCGCGTAATGTTGAGTACGCTTAGCGTACTGCGAAGGTCAGATCGGGTTTGCGAGACCTCGTACGCGGAGCGTACGAAGGAGAAGTAAAAACCCTAATTCTTGGAGTTGTACCCTATATAATCTCATTAAGTCTTTTTGGTTGGTCCCTATACCAGCCTCCAAGTCCCCAAAACCCTAGAAATCGTCTCTAAGCCTCCATGGTTGTAATTTTGAGCTCATGATGTGCATTTTGGTGTTTTTGGGTCATTTTCAAGAAAATGGAGTTTGATGCAAGGTTGTGGATCAAGGTTGAGCTTGTGGATCTTGATTATGTACTTAATTTCCAACTTGTTTGAGGTAAAAAGCTTTGATCTTGTTCATTGTTGGCTTAGATCTAGTTTGTATGAGTTCTTGGTTCATTTTGGTCCCAAGAATGAGATCTAGTGGTTTGGTACCACTCCAGGAGCTATGAGTTGCCACTCTTGGTGTTTCTGAGGTTCTAGAAGCTTAAGGTTGTCTCCTTTAGGGTTTGGAATCCCCCATGCTTGAGATGGTGTCCATTCGGTGAAAGTATAATGCTTTATTTTGATGTTGGGTTCTTTTGGGGCAAGCAAATTCATCAAGTCAATGACTTTGTGGTTCTAGACGTTCTTTAAGAAGTAGATCTATGGTTTGGACTCCTGGTCTTGAGCATTAAGTGCTTAATGAAGTTTTTGGCTTAATGGATGAGTACGTTGGGCGTACAAGTTTGTACGTGCAGCGTACAAGCCAAATTGCATGTACGCTTAGCGTACAGCTGAGTACGCCCCACGTACTCAGTCAAGAGGGTTTTGGCTTTTAGGCTTCGTGTTGGGCTTCCTTTTTGGGCTTGGGTGTTTGAGTTCTTAATGGGTCATCTGAGCACAAGTGTTTTGGACTAGGAAAATTGGTTGGGCTTTAGGGTAAGGCCCATGTAAGGGGTTTGGGCCCAATTTGGAAAATTGGGCCATAATTGGGCCTTAGTTGGTTATTTGGCTTTTGGGCCTTTCAGGTTGTGAGTTTGGGTCTTGGTCTTGGACCAAGCTAGGTTAGGGGTAAAATGGTCTTTTTACCCCGAGTATGGATTTATGGTTATGGTTTGGAACCCAATTGTTAATTGGGTGTTGTTTTGATATTGTCAGTTAGGGGAATCGGTCAGCCAGCAACCATAGATTTATCCGCGGGATTCAGCAGTGCGAGGTTAGTTTCGTCACTATGTTTAGCAAGTCGAAGGCACCAATGCCGACCCATGGTTTGCTATGTAGAATGCTAGATGTCTGTGTGACTCTTACATGTGCATGTGTTTGTATGCTTATTGGGCGGGGCCCGACGGTTATTATGCATGCTAGTATCTGTGACAACCCGGAAAATTTTTTGTTTTAAAAGCTCAGTCAGTCAACTCAACTGAGTGTCAGACTCATTGGTGATGAGTTCTAGCCTGGTTAAAGGTCATTCTAAGGAGTTTTAAGCCTAATACACTCAAGGAATAAGTGTTTGGAAGTACCTGCTAGAACCACCGTATAACATACAAGCCTTAAACTCCATCAAGAGGAGTTTACGGCCAAGTTACCAAGAGTTTACGGCCGTAAACTCACCTCTACATATATAAAACTTGGCCATTTTTCTCATTCTTTCTTTCCTTGGCCGATTTTCTTCAAATCCTCTCAAGTATCATCCAACTTTTCATCCAAGATCTTCATATAAGTAGGTATTCTATCCTTTGATTAGTTGATACACCTTCTTAACTAGCTTCATCCATTGATTTCATCAATAGAAATCATCTTTTCTTAGATCTTCAAGAAACACCAAGAACGCCAAGAACACACACTAGTGTTCTTGGCCAAAATCAACCATTTCAAGCCTCTATATCGTAAGTACTCTTCCTTACACTTGATATCTAGTTAGGACTCATGCTTAGAGCCTTGAAAACATCAAAAACACAAGAACAAAAGGAGTTTACGACCAAGCCATCTCCCATGGCCGTAAACCCCTTTAAGGGTGCCATTTTGGCCATAAACCCTCCTAGATGCAAAGCTTGTGACCTAGAATCATTCATTGACAGGAATAGGACCTTAAACTACTCTCAAATGCATAATGACCATGAGTTTACGGCTGTAAACTCCTTTGGGCCGTAAACTCATCAAAAGCCTCCATTGAGTTGGTCTTTCTCATCCTTGTGTAGAGCAAAAGTCCCTCAAGCTTCCCTAGCCTTCAAACAAACACTTATGCATGTTTGACCATGAGTTTACGGCCGTAAACTCCCTTTGGCCGTAAACCCATGGTAGTAAACTCATGGTAGTACCATTCCACTTTCCTTTGATGAATCACATGTGATTCCAACACTTGGTCAAAGTGTTTCCAAGTCCCGGAAGGTGTTTCCTTTCATATAGTTGCTTATAAACACTATATTCATGCCAATATATGTCATTTAGGACTTGTTGTGTCTCGGGACTTCATTCGTGGAACTTCTCATCCTTACACGTATATTCGTTGAATCACCCACATCAGGTGAGTTCATACCCCGTAATGAATCTTTTAACTGTTTTAAATGCTTTTAAAGGGGGGGAATACAAGTTGAACACAATGATAATTGTGTAAATGTTTGTTATATATACATTGCTTATGTCTTCTATAAGTGATCAAAACATTTCAAAAACTCTTTTAAAGTTATGTTACTTCATAGTTTAACAAAACTCTATTTTTAAAGTACAAGCATAACTTAGCAGATAAATGAGTCTTTTCAATAATAGTTCAAGTAAAACATTAGTAAACTATAATGGGTATAATTTAGAGATTCAGTTCATACTAGATACGATACACGATAACAGAACGAATACTATATGAGAAACAGAACAAACATATTAAGTTGCTGTAGCATGGAACTACTACAGGATCTAATTATACCAATTAATCACTAACTCATTGTTCTAAACAAAAGGTGATAGTTATATTGGGTATACATGATCATATAACTTTAATGTGAATTACACGGCTTGCAATGGATTGCAGAGGTCGCGTTTGGTTCCCTTAATCTCTAGACAAAGAGAGCGTATAGTAGGGGTTCTAGCCTTCACATTATGACCATTATAAAACAAACATGTTTTAAGGTCATGAGTACATCCGTATGTCATTTTAAACGACAACTGTGTACTTACATTCCCATTTCTTTCATAAAGTGACAGTACCACTTGAAAGTCAAATGCAAACTATTTTCGAGTTAAGATAGTTATAAACTAGGGAAAACTTACATTTTACAAACGACAAACAGAACAGTCGAGTCTAGTACATTCAGTAGAAAGGGACCATAATGCTAACCTTATGATTCCTTAATGTATACATCAAAGGATATATGTATATAACAATAGGATCCGACAGATAATAGGATGTGTGTTCTCCGCTTCACTTCCTGTTCCTTGTTTGGTTGTGGGCTTGGAACGGATTCACCCAATCTATTATCTCTTTGATTTTAGATATATATAGGTTCAGTATACATTAAGTCATCATAAGGGTATCAGGTATGGGTCAAGTCATAGGACACAAAGTCAACGCACAGTTTTCTAGTACAAAACATACTTTCCAAATCAGAACTTTTGGTATTCAAAACTAGAAACTTTCCAGTAAAGGGTTTAATACATTTTATTAAACCAGTATAAACTTAAAGGACTTTAGGTGATTGACTCTATAATACCTTAGTTTATACATCATGGTTATATATCATTAATACCCAACAGATAGTTGGATGTGTGCTTTCCGCCTTACTTCCTGTTCCTTGTTTGGTTGTGGGCTTAGGGCAGATTCACCCAATTAACTATCTATTCGATATTAGATCATATATAGCCAGTATAAACTAAGTGATTATAGAAGTAATCACTGTGGTCACCATTTTATTATAAGAAATAAGGGTTTTCTTAAAGAATATTTTCATTAAATATAAAGGAACTATTACAATTAACTCCATGAGTAACAAGTGAATACGCCAGGGTTATATACAACAATGAACTAACAAACAATGGGATGTGTGCTATCCGCCTTACTTCCTGTTCCTTGTTTGGTTGTGGGCTTAGGGCAGATGCGCACAGTCGATTGTTTGTTTACTCTGAGTTTTATATAACTTGTATCCATTTAGTACTCATAGAAAGGATTGTAGAATCATTTTTACGTATCTTTCATCAAAGTAGGAAATATAGGATTTTCTAGAGGAACAGGCGAACTTTTCTAAAGAGAACTTATAACTTACTACATTTCAACTACATTTTTCAATAGCTTTCTACAACTTACTTACATCACTAAAATCTTATGAACTCACCAGCTTAATTGCTGATCAACTCTTTCAAATAACTTGTATTCTCAGGAAACTAGTAGACAAGTACTCGCTCTGGGAAATCAGAAGATGGAGCAGTATAGCTTCAAGTCTTGTTTTGTTATTTGCATATGTATTCTATGTTTTGTGAACACACACTTTGTAAACACTTTCTTTCTAATGAAATGGTTGTTCATTACTTGCTTACTATGATACATGTCTTGTGATACTAAACATGACGTCCTCCACCCCCGAACGTTTCCGCCGTTCCGGTTTTGGGGTGTGACAGATTGGTATTAGAGCATTGTTTATAGTGAACTAAGTATATCAACCGATAAAAGATATACAACTATAAATACAATGGGGCTTAAGTGCTCTGGATAACAATATATTTGAAGAGTATAACGATAAGTTATAAAAATATACCTACTTGCTTATACATGTAGACCAAGTATCACAAGAAGAACAGAACTAAAGTATTTAAAGGTTGAGCACTGTCGTCAAACCTGAACAGTTATGTAATCATAGCTAGGACCAATATAGCTTGATCAACTATATTCATTCGAGATGTGACCGACATGTGTTTGGGAGTGATGTGGTGTTGCAACAGTCTTAAAACTTACCTAAACACCAGTCAAGAGAATTCTAGATCAAGTACATTACATTAAAGTACTATAGGAGTATTTTAGGCCATATAAATAACTTGTGTGATAAATTAAAAGACCCTTACGAATAGGTCTATAATCTTGCAATGTATACTCTTAAAGTTTTATATAATTGAGATCTTATAGACTCAGAATTTGTGATCTACGCTTCACTACCCATTTCTCTTATGGTTGTGGTTTTGAAGTAGGATAACTTATTCGAAGGTCTATTTAATCTTGAATTATATACAACTTGTATACCTTGTGCAATTATAGGAGGACTCTGTAAGGATCACCCCATAAAGTTACCTTAAAATCTCATAGATTCTTTAGTCACGTCTATTCTCGCACGACAAACCCAGATAGATGTAACCACTTCCTCATAGTAGACAACAGAAGCGTCAGGAGAAAACGAGAGCAAGTTCATGAGGAGCTTTCAAAGAAGGATCAATCGAAGTAACCAAAACGTCTTACACGTCACACTAATAAATAATAATCTTGTTAACTTAATGAGCGAGTGGAGACACTGCTCACATTATGTGTTAGGATTATTTTCTTACATGCAGCTGGTAACAGTTATTCAGGCAACAGATATTCATTCGAGGATAGCCATTTCAAATTCATAGAGTTTATTAGCAAAGATGCCTCCTCGCAGACCAAACAGGCGCACTACTCCGATAACTCCAACACCTCCTCCACAAATCGATAAGGCAACTCTAAATGCTGCAGTAGCTGCGGCTGTGGCAACAGCCATGGCTCAATATCATCCTACCAGTTCCAACGGAGGTGGAACAATTGTTCATTCTACTCAAGGTGAGGTCCCTGTGCGCTCGAGAGAGTGCTCCTACAAGGACTTCACCAACTGTAAACCCCTTTCCTTTAATGGAAATGGTGGAGTCATCGCTCTGATGCGATGGTTCGAGAAAACAGATTCGGTCTTCGAAATCTGTTCATGCCCAGAAGGGAGCAAAGTGAAGTTTGCTGCCTGCACCTTCTCCAACAGACCCCTGACATGGTGGAACAGCCATGTTAAGTCACTGACCCTATCAGTGGCTAACTCATTAGGTTGGGAAAACCTAAAAGAGTTAATGCTGGAAGAGTACTGCCCAAGGGGCGAAGTACAAAAACTGGAACAAGAACTATGGGAGCTCAAGATGGTCGGCTCAGACATAGTGGCCTACACTGACAGGTTTAGTGACCTGGCAGCACTATGCCCCGGGATGGTTACCCCGGAGAGCAAGAAGATATAACGATACATTTGGGGTCTGACTGCTCCGACCCAATGAGATGTGTTGTCTTCTAACCCAGCCACATTCGATAGTGCCAAACGCCTGGCCCAACGACTCATTGACCATGGAGTCTGCCATGGTGTAGAAGTCCTCGTTCCCGAGCCATCAAAGGGAAAGGACTATAATCAAAAGTCGGGGAACAAGAGGAAGAAGAAGCGAACAACACAGGACACCCCGCAAGAGAAACAAGCGAGTACTATGTACGTCGCTACAACGCATGCTGCTCCAGCACCTGCCAGTCGATATGCTGGAACCCTCCCGAAGTGTGGAAAGTGCAACTATCACCACACCGGAGTATGCCGGGAAATGCAGTGTTTGAACTGCCACAGAAAGGGACATATAGTCCGTTTCTGCAGGGCACCGGCTCAACCGATCTCCCAAGTCCCCGGAGCTGAAGAAAACCAAGCCTGTTATGGCTGTGGTGAGACTGGACACAATCAGAGGGACTGCCCGATAGCAAAGAACTCAGGAGCGGATGGACACATTCTGATGATCACCGCAGGAGAATCAACCCCGGAGTCGTCAACGAGTAGCGGTACGTTTTCGAAATAATAGTTACTTTAAAAATTAATTTATATTTATATAAGATTAAAATTTGGGGGAAAACACTTAAAAAGTAATTATAATAACTCACATATTGAAATAGATCACAGTATTCAAGAGAACTAAAGGATCCGTTTAGAGAAGCTATGATGGCGTAACATATACATCATGGTTGTGAATAACTGAGAGGCTGCAGGCTTAGAGTGAGTGATTCCGCCTTAATCCCTGTTCCTTATTTGGTTGAGGATTTGAGGCAGAGTTACTCAGTTGACTGTCTTATTCATCTTAATTATCCATAACTTGTATATGACAGGCGATCGTAGTGGTACCAAGGAGGATCATGATATAAAGTATCATCACCAATTATCAAAGCACTTTCATTTGTATGTATGCGCACATAGCGGTACGATACGTAGGAGTGTTAACATCAAAGGGAAAACAGTAACACTGGAACATTTACAAAGAGTACATTGTCGAACACACTAGGAGTACATTATCGAACACACAAGGGATACATCATCGTATAACAAACGTTTCTTTCAAATTGGCCAAAAACTTTGTTCAATAAAGAGTCCGTTGCTATCTTTCGTCATGAGTTGGCGTGGTCCTCACCATACTAAGTTCATATGTTTCTATCGCCTCGATCGTCAAGTTCTCGAAACCTTCGTCATTCGTATCGACAGTCCAACCTAAACCTCAGTTTTATCTTTCGTATTCTAAATCCCGAAGTACTCATGCGAAGAGTACTTTCTCCTCCGAAGCCTTGTCGTCAGAGCTCCGCAGACCATCACGAAATACCACTCGTCCAGCAGACCAAGTTCAAGCATAGAGGCTAAGGATGAATACAGCCTACCTATCACTATTCAGTGTATACGCAAGGGTGGTATATGATTATGATTACGCAGATTTAGTATGTGTGCTTCTGCCCTATCTCCTGTTCCTTGTTTGGTTGTGGACCTAGGGCAGAGTCGCACATCTGACCGTCTTACTAATCCTAATTATGTACGACTTGTATACACGAGGTAATGATAGATGGACCAAGTACGAATCCTATCATGAACACCAGGGCAAAGTTGCCAGGTCTACGAGTAGGTATTCTGGCAATCAAAGGAGCGCAAACCCCAGTAGTACTTCTAAGAAAGCTAATTTCAGGACGAATTTCCATCTAACGGGGGGATGATGTGACAACCCGGAAAATTTTTTGTTTTAAAAGCTCAGTCAGTCAACTCAACTGAGTGTCAGACTCATTGGTGATGAGTTCTAGCCTGGTTAAAGGTCATTCTAAGGAGTTTTAAGCCTAATACACTCAAGGAATAAGTGTTAGGAAGTACCTGCTAGAACCACAGTATAACATACAAGCCTTAAACTCCATCAAGAGGAGTTTACGGCCAAGTTACCAAGAGTTTACGGCCGTAAACTCAAGGGGGCCGTAAACTCACCTCTACATATATAAAACTTGGCCATTTTTCTCATTATTTCTTTCCTTGGCCGATTTTCTTCAAATCCTCTCAAGTATCATCCAACTTTTCATCCAAGATCTTCATATAAGTAAGTATTCTATCCTTTGATTAGTTGATACACCTTCTTAACTAGCTTCATCCATTGATTTCATCCATAGAAATCATCTTTTCTTAGATCTTCAAGAAACACCAAGAACACCAAGAACACACACTAGTGTTCTTGGCCAAAATCAACCATTTCAAGCCTCTATATCGTAAGTACTCTTCCCTACACTTGATATCTAGTTAGGACTCATGCTTAGAGCCTTGAAAACATCAAAAACACAAGAACAAAAGGAGTTTACGGCCAAGCCATCTCCCATGGCCGTAAACCCCTTTAAGGGTGCCATTTTGGCCATAAACCCTCCTAGATGCAAAGCTTGTGACCTAGAATCATTCATTGATGGGAATAGGACCTTAAACTACTCTCAAATGCATAATGACCATGAGTTTACGGCTGTAAACTCCTTTGGGCCGTAAACTCATCAAAAGCCTCCATTGAGTTGGTCTTTCTCATCCTTGTGTAGAGCAAAAGTCCCTCAAGCTTCCCTAGCCTTCAAACAAACACTTATGCATGTTTGACCATGAGTTTACGGCCGTAAACTCCCTTTGGCCGTAAACCCATGGTAGTAAACTCATGGTAGTACCATTCCACTTTCCTTTGATGAATCACATGTGATTCTAACACTTGGTCAAAGTGTTTCCAAGTCCCGGAAGGTGTTTCCTTTCATATAGTTGCTTATAAACACTATATTCATGCCAATATATGTCATTTAGGACTTGTTGTGTCTCGGGACTTCATTCGTGGAACTTCTCATCCTTACACGCATATTCGTTGAATCACCCACATCAGGTGAGTTCATACCCCGTAATGAATCTTTTAACTGTTTTAAATGCTTTTAAAGGGGGGGGGGGAATACAAGTTGAACACAATGATAATTGTGTAAATGTTTGTTATATATACATTGCTTATGTCTTCTATAAGTGATCAAAACATTTCAAAAACTCTTTTAAAGTTATGTTACTTCATAGTTTAACAAAACTCTATTTTTAAAGTACAAGCATAACTTAGTAGATAAATGAGTCTTTTCAATAACAGTTAATGAAAGAACCCCTTTCTATACTTTCATATTTCTGAAAGACCCAAACTTTCATACTTGGCAATATAGTTATTCCAAAACATGCTACATGAATATTTATAAAATAATATTTTTACATTGATAAAGTCATTACAAAAGATTGGATACAAACCGACTATGTTTTAAGATTTTACATAACTACCCAGGATATTGTAATTTTATACAAACATAAGCTGAAGTACAAAAGTACTAATACAAACTATTCTAAGTCTTCCAACTATACTGGGTGCTTATTGCCTGCATTATGTTAAAACATTGGGAGGGGTAAGCGATAACGCTTAGTGAGTTCAATAATAGATACAATATAACGTTATGCCATATATATACCAATATGGCAGAAGCAAATAGGAGCAAGGAACAACAAGACATAATGTGATAAGCTTTCCATACTTGATATACAATCAATAAAGCTTTGGCCCAAATGGCACATAAGACATACAACTTCGGATTAACCTTTTAGTAGATTTCAGGCTTGTAGCCCTGTCTAACCTTCTACCAATGCCATAGAATAGAAATCATTCTCTTACGGAGACATGTTCTACATGGCCAGAGGCTACATACCAGTACCAATATGAATCTAAGTCCTTTCACCGATCACATGGTCAAAGGTATTTCTTTTGCTATTAAAAATAACGAATAATAATGACACGGAAAAATACTCAAGAATATTATTTTGCTAGAATATCCAGACTTCCAGCCTTATCTTAGCATACTACCAAAGCCAAAGTGATGCCTATGTCATACACTTCATGGTCAACGGTTAATATCAATACCCAAGTGATGCCTATGTCATACACTTCAAGTCAAAGGTATAGCTCCGTTAGTATTCCGTTAGTATACAATTCATGCTTTACATAGCCAAAGGTATAAAACCAAAATAACACAGGAAAATAACCCGGAATAATAATTCTGAAAAGCACATAGCACATATAACACATAACATACAATTGTTCCTATATATTAAACTCACCGTGAAATAACCGGGGGTCAAAATAGTAATTCGGGCAGCACTTCGGCTCTAAATATGACTTTCTTCGTTGAAAACCGGGCTCTACGAAGGTAGAGCTTCGAAACCGAAAAGATAAATTTTTCGGGCTTCTCGGGAATCTCGGGGCGCGTTTCGGGCTTTGGAATAAGTACCGGGGCTTCGGGGAATGTCAAAATAGTAAAAATATTGAAAAAGGGTGAAAAAGTGCCAAAATTCTAAAAATACCCGGGAGGGTTCGCATGGTTGCTATTTATAGGGGAGGAGGACCGAAGGCTCGGATCCGAGGCTGGGAAGCGAGAGGCCCGTATGCGAGGCTCGGTTCGGACAGATGCTCGCTGCGGATTGGGCCTCCTCCTCGGTCGAATCAGGAGGCTACACGCGAGTCGGATCACGTGGGTGCATGCGAGGATCACGTGGCTTCTTCGGACACCTGTGCGACACACGTCGCTTCTCGGACATGCCACGCAGCAGCTTCGGACACGTGGCCAGCTCCGAGCGAGGGTGACGTGGCAATCACTATTCATGCGATTTTTCTCGAAAATTATGCCAAATCTTGTAAAATCCATACCTTTCTCATACGGGCTCCGTTTTTGACGTTCTTTATATGCACGCGTAGAGAAAATTATGCTCTACAACTTTCGTTTAGATTTCATCGGAAAATTTTGACTTTATTTTTATATTATTATTTTTAACAGACCGGGACTGGTAAATCCGTTAAAAATTCATAACTTCTTCATCCGACGTCCGTTTTCGTCAGACTTTTTACCGTTGTACTACTAATGACGAGACCTTCGATTCTCATTTAGGTTGTGTCGGCTAAAAATCACTCGATCTAAAATTCGAGTTTTTAGCTGTCTACTGCTAAACTGAAACTTGTAAAAATCATAACTTCCTCATACGAAGTCAGATTTTGGCGTTCTTTTTATCGAAATTCTCGGTTTAGCGAATACTACGACTTTCATTTAGATCACTAAGGCTAAAAAGTAGTTTATCAAAAACTCACTTTTTACGTCATTCGGCACCGTGCCGGTTTTATCGCGGATCTTCGATTGGTCATAACTTTTTCGTTATAACTCGAATTTCGATGAAGTTTTCGCCTACATGTTTCTAACGAGATTATCTACAACTTTCAATAATAAAATTTTACTTATTTCAAATTTTATATTTTCGCTAAATTTCATTATTTAGCTTTTAATTGGAATCTCATAAGTCTTCCAATATTTTATGAGTGATTCTAAACATAGTTTTACTTTATTTCTAGTAAAAACTATCTGTTAGAACCCAACACTCAAATTCACATATTTTTCAAATTACATAACACGATTTCAAAACGTGTATGTTACAAATACCTCCTCCTTTTGAGGATTTCGTCCTCGAAATCACAACGATTTAGACAAATGAGGATATTTCGCTCTTATCTCATTCTTATTTTCCCTAAGTATAATTTGAATCTTATCAGTGGTGTCTTGAATCATTTCAGGACCACCAAGGATTTTCTGTCCTACATTATGCCAACATAATGGTGTTCACATTTACTACCGAACTCTAAGACACATGTACGAAGCATATCTTCTACTGCTTGGATTGTTCTCTCCGTCTAACCATCTGTCTGGGGATGGTAAGCCGCGTTGGGAGCAACTCGAGATCCCAATTCACTTTTCATACTCGCCCAAAAGTGAGAAGTGAAGCGAGTATCACGATCAGAAATAATCTTTAGTGGCACACCATGTCTCGTCACAATTTCGTCTATGTAAACTTGTGCGTATTTCTCCATTAGAATCGTTATACATATGGCGAGAAAATATGCACTCTTATTCAGCCGGTCGATAATTATCCAAAGGCTATCATTCACAGTTTTCTTATCCTCTTTCAAGGTATTAACTGTATAAGCCGGATAAGTAGAATATCCCTTCGATATAATTTACGAGTTTTTTTAAGAAAGAAATTTATTATTTTTACGGTAGATACAAATAGAATCCTTCCTTTCGATAGGGATGCATATCATCTCTTCGTAGCACAAGAGTTCTGCGTAGTTCTTTGACAATCGATTCATGTCGAGAATAATATCAAAGATAGGAATTAGGTTAGCAGGAAGATTATAACTTTCAATTCTTATAGCACTATCTCTATAGACTTTATCAGCAAGTAATGATATCTTTCCTATGTTATCTATATGAAATGATTGGACAATTGCATAATATGCAATTTGAAAAGAATGAGCGAATTTATAAGGCACGAAAGAATCTGAGGCATCACAATCAAATAAGATGTGCGCAGATCTAAAGTTTACGAGAAAATTACTAGTCACCACATTCGAGTCCTAACTTACTTCCTCTGTGGTAATCTAAAATGTACGATATTTAACTTTTGGTTTGCCAAGCGATTGTCAAACTCTTCAAACTTCTTAATTACTAGCGGTGCTCAAACCTGCACCCGCTCATCATTCTCTATTGGGCTTTCGATCCTAATCTTTGAGTTAAAACTCAATTCTCATTGCAGACTCCTGCTCCTTCTTGGTTTATAGACTAAACCCAAGATAAGGTCTTTACTTTTGCTATAACAGCAACTCAAATGGTTTTATTCTAATGACATTTGTATTTATAACACACAAGACACATAACGAACCAAACTCTTGTATTAGAATCAGATCGAATAAATCAAGTTGATGGAATAAAGAAAACAAAAAGAGTTTGATCAACACGTGGATGCTTCAGAATAGAAAGAATAGCACCACGTATCTCTAATTCGTGCTTTCGGACATATACATCTTTTAGCTTTTGACACCTCCTCCTTTTTAGTTGGAGTACTCTTTGATTGTTGAACGAAAACTTGACTCCCCGCCATTTGACTAGTAAGAGTAGGGCGGAAACATTTCTTGTGGCCAGTAACACCACATAACAAGTCACATCTCTGGCTAATGATTGCTCAATCCTTTAATGAAGATCGTTATATTTCTATCGACTAACTCGACCATTTACTTCTTCAGTATTCCTACTGAAGTTTCGTCACTATACAAGACATGGTTCTCTGAACCAATCAACTCCTTTCGCGGATTTATACTAATCGGACTCCACTCTTTATGACATTAAGATTTAAACAATAATTATCTTCTTAGCCATTACCGAAATGAAGGTAACGACACACATGAATAAAACAGAATCATTTACTAGCTTCTTGGTAACCTTTTGACTTTACCTGATCCAAGTGTGAGTCCTGTGCTTCCAGTAGTATAGGCATCTAGTACTATTCACACCTACTCATACTCGTCCCAAGTATTGTCTCGCAGTTCCCAAGTAACCATTCAAAAGTTTTCACAAAGCAAATTTTTCACACCTAAGTGTGTTCAAACAAGTACATACAACAATTTCTCCTAGACTCAACTAGGGTTTTCGCGTTTCTATCAAACATATATTGGATTACCTATACTCGCCCTCTAGGATTCTTCTCACGCATATGCTCGATTTAATATATCCTAATACTTTTCCATAGGTCGATAGAAATTTTACTTCCATGTCTTCATATAAATTCTTTCTCGGGTAGTGTCTACTCTGCAAGACATACTACACCCAAAATTTCCTCTAGCAGTGTAAAGACAAATAGCTTCCAACTACTTACATCATCTTCTAACTCATGCAAACCATCATGCATATTTGTTGGTTTCATTATCCTTTCATGACATCGTCATTCCTGTATCTGAGTAAGTCTTCTTCTCATGGTTGTATCTTTTAAGTCTACTTCATATGAGTCTATCCTAAGAAGTCTGCATTATAGCTGCATCTCAGCAAGCTCTACTAGCTTCAACTTGGTTCTCTACCATTCCTAACTACAACATCTCTTCTCATATAATAATATGAGTATATATCTTCTTCAACTAAGTACTCTACCTTACTTTAACAAGTAAGCCACTCAGCATTTTCACAACCAAATAACCTATTTCACTATCCCAATCTTGTATGTTAAAGTCGGCTTAACACACAATGGAACTTCCATAAGGATGTGACAGAAGTCAATCATCACTCAGTATTATTAAATACTAAGTCTGAACATCTTGTATAGGGTTACTACTCGAACTACATACTACATCACAAAGTCTTGGCCTAATGAGTCTAAAACTTCATTAGCCTTTTCTTTGATCTTCATTTAATTCTTTTAAATCTTGGACTACATTAATTTCAATACTGTTGAAGTATTTATCACCATCCTCGGTTCTTCCGACTCTATAAACTATCACTGCTTTAATCTGGACAGCGGTGGAACAACTTCATCGGTTATGCCAAAACATTTATCTTATCCAAATGTATTTCAAACACACATCTTTCTTCCAAATATGTTATTATATTATCTTACATATTTTAAATGTATAATACCACTCTGTTGGTATTAATACACTATTTACGATAACACTTCGATCGTTTACCAATAAACTTATCAATGTCAACTATCACAAGTATCTTTATCACTTCGAAAAGTTTAATGTAAATTCTATTACGAAAATTCTTAGAATTCTGAACATAAAATTTTCTAAACCAAGGTCGGCAACAGACCTTAAACTTTCTCAAATAATAGCAATATAGGTATGAAACCTAAAGCATGCTATATTTACTTATCATTTAGCACTTAATAGAATATAAGGCATATCTCCTCTTAATATTCTAGTGCTTACCCCATTAGGTATTCAACCTAAAGTATACTAGATACATATTGTATCATTACTTAACAATTCATGTCTAAATCTAGAAATTCTCAAAATTCCAGTTTACATAAACTAATTCTCTAAAATTCTTGGAGTAACTTAATATCTTAGAATACTAGGGTTTATCACTACCCAATACCCCACTTAAGTGTTTCCTATGGTTTGTATCCATATATTTACAATGATTCAGTTCATATATTGAACTTCCAATAGTTTAAGTCTAAATACCAATCCATGGAATTTAGTTCACTTAAACCACTGCTCTGATACCATGATTGAAATAACCCCTTTCTATACTTTCATATTTCTGAAAGACCCAAACTTTCATACTTGACAATATAGTTATGTAAAATCTTAAAACATAGTCGGTTTGTATCCAATCTTTTCTAATGACTTTATCAATGTAAAAATATTATTTTATAAATATTCATGTAGCATGTTTTGGAATAACTATATTGTCAAGTATGAAAGTTTGGGTCTTTCAGAAATATGAAAGTATAGAAATGGGTTCTTTCAGTTCAAGTAAAACATTAGTAAACTATAATGGGTATAGTTTAGAGATTCAGTTCATACTAGATACAATACACAATAACAGAACGAACATATTATATGAGAAACAGAGCAAACATATTAAGTTGTTATAGCATGGAACTACTACATGATCTAATTATACCAATGAATCACTAACTCATTGTTCTAAAAAAAAGGTGATAGTTATATTGGGTATACATGATCATATAACTTTAATGTGAATTACATGGCTTGCAATGGATTGCAGAGGTCGCGTTTGGTTCCCTTAATCTCTAGACAAGGAGAGCGTATAGTAGGGGTTCTAGCCTTCACATTATGACCATTATAAAACAAACATGTTTTAAGGTCATCAGTACATCCGTATGTCATTTTAAACGGCAACTGTGTACTTACATTCCCATTTCTTTCATAAAGTGACAGTACCACTTGAAAGTCAAATGCAAACTATTTTCGAGTTAAGATAGTTATAAACTAGGGAAAACTTACATTTTACAAACGACAAACAGAACAGTCGAGTCTAGTACATTCAGTAGAAAGGGACCATAATGCTAACCTTATGATTCCTTAATGTATACATCAAAGGATATATATATATATATATATATATATATATATATATATATATATATATATATAACAATAGGATCCGACAGATAATAGGATGTGTGTTCTCCGCTTCACTTCCTGTTCCTTGTTTGGTTGTGGGCTTGGAACGGATTCACCCACTCTATTATCTATTCGATTTTAGATATATATAGGTTCAGTATACCTAAAGTCCTTTAAGTTTATACACAAAGTCAACGCACAGTTTTCTAGTACAAAACATACTTTCCAAATCAGAACTTTTGGTATTCAAAACTAGAAATTTCCAGTAAAGGGTTTAATACATTTTATTAAACCAGTATAAACTTAAAGGACTTTAGGTGATTGACTCTATAATACCTTAGTTTATACATCATGGTTATATATCATTAATACCCAACAGATAGTTGGATGTGTGCTTTCCGCCTTACTTCCTGTTCCTTGTTTGGTTGTGGGCTTAGGGCAGATTCACCCAATTAACTATCTATTCGATATTAGATCATATATAGCCAGTATAAACTAAGTGATTATAGAAGTAATCACTGTGGTCACCATTTTATTATAAGAAATAAGGGTTTTCTTAAAGAATATTTTCATTAAATATAAAGGAACTATTACAATTAACTCCATGAGTAACAAGTGAATACGCCAGGGTTATATACAACAATGAACTAACAAACAATGGGATGTGTGCTATCCGCCTTACTTCCTGTTCCTTGTTTGGTTGTGGGCTTAGGGCAGATGCGCACAGTCGATTGTTTGTTTACTCTGAGTTTTATATAACTTGTATCCATTTAGTACTCATAGAAAGGTTTGTAGAATCATTTTTACGTATCTTTCATCAAAGTAGGAAATATAGGATTTTCTAGAGGAACAAACGAACTTTTCTAAACAGAACTTATAACTTACTACATTTCAACTACATTTTTCAACAACTTTCTACAACTTACTTACATCACTAAAATCTTATGAACTCACCAGCTTAATTGCTGATCAACTCTTTCAAATAACTTGTATTCTCAGGAAACTAGTAGACAGGTACTCGCTCTGGGAAATCAGAAGATGGAGCAGTATAGCTTCAAGTCTTGTTTTGTTATTTGCATATGTATTCTTAGTTTTGTGAACACACACTTTGTAAACACTTTCTTTCTAATGAAATGGTTGTTCATTACTTGCTTACTATGATACATGTCTTGTGATACTAAACATGACGTCCTCCATCCCCGAACGTTTCCGCCGTTCCGGTTTTGGGGTGTGACAGTATCGGTTTATGCATATGTGATTTGTATGTGGGCGGGGCCCAATGATTGTGCAGTATGCTATTATCTTTGTGATTTCCGCATATGTTTGAATGTTATATGATTATATGGTTATATGTTTAGTGGGCGGGGCCCGTATCTCAGTGGACGGGGCCCGTTATGTGAGTGTGGGCAGGGCTCGCATCTCAGTGGGCGGGGCCCGTTATGCAAGTGTGGGAGGGGCCCCGTTATGCAAGTGTGGGCGGGGCCGGTATCTTAGTGGGCGGGGCCCGTTATGTGATAAGTCATGTATGGTGTGTGGTATATTGGGGAACTCACTAAGCTCTGTGCTTACAGTTTTCAGTTTATGTTTCAGGTACTTCAGTTTTCAAATGGAAGAGCTCGGGATGGTTGTAGGGCACACACAACATGTTTCCGCATTCTGTGAATTATTCTGATTTAGTGATGTTTTGCTAAATCTTGATTACCTCGGTTTTATGGAGATGTTATGTATTAACGATTTATTGAACTAAAAGAGAAAATTTTATGTCATTATTTTTGGGACGTTACATGGAGGTTGGGAGTTCGACTCTCGCAAGCACTCTTTAAAAAATATTTCCTCATGTGGAGAATCTCTCTGGAATTCCTATGGGGTCGTCTCTGCCCTATTGAATGATTCGATCTCGGTGTCTTCGTTGAAATAATACGATGAGGTTTCCGTTGAGACATGTCGTCGTTCCAAAAAAAAAAAAATTTGTTATATATGTTACTATTAATGAAAAAAAAGTCTCAAATGAATCTAATGAGATTATTATGGATTAAATTATTTTTGAGATTGAAAATATTTCTAACAAAGAAAACATGAAAGCTAAAATTATATTCAAACATAAATCAATGTTTGGAAGTTGTCATTCTGTTTTGATCCTAAAAATATTCTAAAATATGAATCAAACTTAAACCATTGTTTTTCACCTGTTATAATCATCGAACATTCTTCAAATAAAATTTAATATGCATTTTCAGATATCCTTTCTTTTTTTTGACAAAAATTAAATGTTTTCTTCGTATTTTAATATTGAAAACTATCAAAAACACCTTAAATACAAAAAAAGTTATGAGATTGGCCGAAAAAATGTCATATGTAAGAGTTTTCTTAAAATAAAAAATAAAAATTAAGAGTTTTATCGAGAAATATAAAAAATTAGAAGATTAATGATAAACTTGCTAAAATAGTGGAATAAAAAGATAAAAATATATATAATGGTTTTTTATGAAATATTTTTTTTAGATTTAAACAGATTTTTTTTTTCAATACAAATGTGAAATGCCCCCCTATAGTTTTTACATAAAGGATAAATACATGGATTTTGGGTAGATAGATGATAGATCCATCATCCAGTCCATCTAGCGGCCATGAGACACGGTCTACGTATTCACACGAGAAGGTAAGGATTCTCGTCTTTTTTAATTTTTACATCTCTCACTCACTCATTGATGACAGTGCGTTTTTTCCGATCTTAATTCTCTCCTTCCCTCCCTCCCTGCGATTGCGATTCTATCTCACCCCCACCCCCATTTTTGGATCTTTCTTCAAATTTTATCCTTTTCCAAACATTTACTTCTTCATATATTCAATCATATCCCGGCCCTCTTTCCTTCCTTCTTTCTTTCTTTATACATTAAATTATATATATATATGTATGTAATCCACAATCCACATACATACATACTTTCCTCATTTGACCACTCATCTCATTAATTATAGATGTATACCTGTGTTGTATCTGCATACCAGTAATTTATATCTATCTATTTCATTATATTACCTTCTCTCAATCCTTTGATCTGAGGTACACACTGCTTTCATTTCAATTCGACTTGTTTTCAATCAGTTCCAATTGCTCCAAACCCAAAGTTCCAACAAATCCTCGACTTGAAAAGATTATTCCGTGAATTGTTGATTGAATACCTAAATTGATCGATTCCATTTCCTTCTGCATCTCTTATGGTTTTGGTTTTGGGAGAGAAAAGGTGATTTGATTTGATTTGTTTGCATGTTGGATCTGTTTCTCTCTTGGTAGATTGAATCGGTACACTCCTTTTTCTCTCGATATATATCTTCCTTCTTCATCATACATCTGATTTGTTGTTGATATCAAATGAGTATCATCTTCGAAATCCAAAGAATCATCCGTATCTTAATGCACGAGAATCTGTAGATGAATTGTTGATTCAGAGGAACGACGCAAACACGAAGGGTTTCGTGTCTGTAAAAGGATCTGTAACGGATCCATCAACTGAAAATAGGGGGTTTGGTTGCACGGCTGTTCTGGAGTGCATATTGAGTATTATCAGGGCCCTAAGGATGGGGTCCTGCTTATCCGGAGAAAGCAGGAGCCCTCACCCAAGCTCTCCATCACCGACTTTCAGTATCAGAAAGAGGAAAAACGCTAAGAAAAAAACCTCCCGGAGCTCTTCTTTCAATTCCCAGAGGGAGGAGCACCTCCACCGGATTCCCGGAAGAATGTTCTTAAACGGATCTAGTCAGGCCGCATCACTCTTCACCCAACAAGGCAAAAAGGGTACCAATCAGGACGCCATGATTGTTTGGGAGGTTTGCCCCTATCTATCTCTCATTCTCTTCCATGATTCTTCTTTGATTATATGATTCTGATTGTTTATTTATTTATTTATTTTTTAGAATTTTGGATCAAGAACAGACACGGTGTTCTGTGGTGTTTTTGATGGGCATGGGCCGTTTGGTCATATGGTTGCAAAAAGAGTGAGGGACTCTCTTCCTTTAAAGCTGAGTGCACATTGGGAACTGAATATAAAGGGAAGTAATGATGTCCTACGAGAAGTCAACCTTAATCATGAAGTAGAAACTCCATTAACTGGTGATGATGATTCCAGGCTTCTCATGGATCTTGAAATCAATAAGAATCCTGAGAAATTACAGTCCTTGAAGGACACGTTTTTGAAGGCGTTTAAAGTCATGGATAGGGAACTCAGAATGTATGCAAATATCGATTGCTTCTGTAGTGGGACAACTGCAGTGACTTTGATTAAACAGGTATGATATGAAAAAGTTTATAGTTTTTTTGTTGGATTTGAAATTGATAGTGAATGATTTTTTTGTTTGTTGTTGTAGGGTCATGATCTTGTAATTGGAAATGTTGGAGACTCGAGAGCGATATTGTGTACAAGAGATAATAAAAGTAATTCTCTAGTTGCTGTTCAGTTGACTGTGGATTTGAAACCAAATCTTCCAGGTTCCTTTCTCTTTTCTCTGTTTTTGATTCAGAATCAAATGCATTTGGAGTTGCTAATTTGATGAGAGCTTAAATCAAAATGATTGATTGATTGTTTCAGCTGAAGCAGAACGAATCCGTAGATGCAAAGGTCGTGTTTTCGCTCTTCAAGATGAACCGGAGGTGACTAGGGTTTGGCTACCCAATAACGATTCACCAGGTTTAGCCATGGCGCGTGCATTCGGCGATTTTTGCCTCAAGGATTTCGGCCTCATCTCCGTTCCCGATATCTTCTACCGCCGTTTAACACAAAACGATCAATTCGTCGTCTTAGCATCAGACGGGGTACAATTTACAAATCCTTAATTTCTCACCATTTCCAATCAGTTTTTCATGTTTTTTATTTGAAAACGATTGACAGATCTGGGATGTGCTTACGAACAAAGACGTTGTGGACATCGTAGCTTCTGCTGAATCACGTTCATGTGCGGCTAGGGCGGTGGTTGAGGCGGCGGTGCGGGCATGGAAGTACAGGTATCCGACTTCTAAAGTGGATGATTGTGCAGTCGTTTGCCTTTTTCTTTCCCCGCATTCGAACAATAATATCTCGACGGCTTCCGCCGCTGATCTGGTGGATAAAAAGGAGCCGATCTCTTTGGCGGCGGAAGAAGGAGCCGATGCAGATGATGAGCTGGCGGGAACGCTAGACGAGGACCAGTCGACGATGGAGACGGAAGGTGGAATTGACTGGTCTGCCCTTGAAGGCGTGGCACGTGTCAACACATTGTTAACTTTGCCGCGGTTCGTGCCGGAGGAGGCCGGAAAACAGCCACCGGGAAACAAAAAGACCAATTGAAGACGACAGAGACGGACGGATTCTTGGAAATTTATTTTCGGATGCGTTTTGATTTTTTGTTCATTGTTGTGGTTTGTTTGATTAAAAAAACTGAAAATTGAAAAGGGAAAAAAGATTAAAGAACAAAAAGCCTCGACTATATTAGAGCGTTGGGGCAGAATCGTAATTTTGTAAAACCAGCTCTTCTTGGGTATATTTTGTTTTCTGTTTTTTATTTATTATTTTTTGTTATATTCAAACTGTGTCATTTGTTAACCAAAATAATATTGTTACATCAGAGGTTTTGTGTTTTTCTGAGTCAATCTGAATTCGTTTAATGTTTTCGTAATATAGATTTCGAATTTGGTGAGTGAAATATTTGTATCGGGATTTAATTCGTATATGTTCAATATCTTACTGAGTAGGAGGTCAAATACCAAGTGAAATATGTTATTTTTATAAAGGCAATCAAATCACTGAAAAGGTTTTACTTAGAACGTTTATGAAGACAACAAAGTTGTTTGTTTGCTAATTACTTAGGTGTTTAAGATTGCTTTTTAAATTTACATGTTAAGTTAACTTTTTAGAAAAATCAATAAGTTTAACTTTTTGGAAATATCAATAAGTTAAAAAGATGTTTAGAAAAAACCCTTTTGAAATCACTTTTTGGCAAGGGAAAAAATGGAGCTTTAAAGAAGTGACAAAAACATGTTTTTTTAGGAAACTCATTTTTTTTAACAGCAAAATATTTATTAAACCACTAGCAAGAAGCTAGAGGAACAGAGAAACAAGAAACAGAACGAGATAAAACCAAACTACATGTGCGACAAAGAAAAAAATACACCACGATTCCCGGTTCAAGACAAAACCATTCCCTTTATTTTTAATCCATAAGAAAGCCAATGTTTTTATGTCTTCAAAAACCTTTAATGGAGATGAGTGTAGTTTGTTGAAGATCAAATCATTCATTCCTCTCCATATTCCCCATAGGGCAGTTAGAAAGATAGCATGCAAGACCTTTTGGTGAGATGCCCTTTGAAAGTAATTGTGTTTTTTCTTGAGAGAGAAGATTTTCAGTTGATGTGGGATGAGTTACATTCACATCACACCATGTTTGTATTAAGAGCCAAATCTCCTTTACCCATCGACAATCAAGTAGAATGTGAATGGAAGATTCCACCTCCAACCCACAAGATTCACACAACATCGAGTCCATTCTAACACCTCGCTTTTCCAGATCCATGTTGGAGGGTAAATGGTTCAACACAGATCTCCATCCGAAGAAGTTGATCTTAATTGGGACCAATTTATTCCAAAAATGTTTATATGCTAACGGAGTGCATACATTAGATTCCCACAAACCTATGAGAGAGCTCACAGAGAACTTTCCGTCCAAGTTGTCGAGCCATTTCCAAGTGTCATTCGAGTTATGGAAGACAGTCACATTAATCTCCGGTGTACATCAGTTTAGCTCATCCAGTTCAATCAAAGATCTGGGCAGCCGACTCTAACTCCATAAGCAAAGAGGTACGCCATCTGATTTGGTGCATCTATCCATAACTGTGCATTGTTTTATGGATTCTAATTTAAACACAGATGGGTATTTCTCTTTCAAAGTATAATTACCCAACCATTTTTCATACCAAAATGATGTCAGTTTCCCACACCCAAATTCTTTTTTAAAAAGGGCTTGCAAATCAATGTTATGAACCTGGAAATTAGTTGTAATACTTACAATATTCTTCCAAACCCCAGAAACCGCCAATCTGACAGGAAACATCTTCTAGGATCTCACCATTCCATGTATTGAGACAATCACCTTTGACCAAAGGGCAGATGGTTCTGTTTTCAATCGCCACAACCATTTAGAAAGCAGTGGGAGGTTGGCAGCTCTCAAACTTAGTACTCCTAGGCCTCCAAATTTTTTTGGAGTTAATACATTGTCCCATGCTATCCAACATATCTTAGAACCCGAGTTGCTTCCGCCCCATAAGAACTTCTTCCTTATTCTTTCTAAGTCCTCAATCACCTTTAAAGGCGCTTTGAACATTGAGAAATAAAATATCGGTAGACTCCCAAGCACCGAATTAAGAAGTGTAATCCTTCCTCCAAATGATAACGTGTTAGCTTTCCATGACGACAGTCCGTTGGAATTTTTCAGTGATGGGAGCCCCATATTTAATGGGTGACCTGTTGGCACCCACCGGTAAGCCCAAATAGGTGAATGGGAATGAAGATGCTTGGAAGTGGAGAAATTGAGCAAATGATATGATTTCATTCTGATTAACCCCAACACTAAAACTTTACTTTTTGAGAAATTGACCTTAAGCCCAGATGAGAGATGAAAACATCAGAGGATTCTAGCAAGGTTAAGAAGATTGATTCTTGACCATTCTAAAACATCCCAAAAATACGGTCCAAAATTTTTGTTTTAAAACCATTATTTAAACCATAAAACATCCATCATCATAATAAAACAAGAACCATGTATCTCAAAAACATCATGCAAATAATGTATCAATATCATATAAGTAATCATCAGAGTCTAAAACAATCCCAGGCTGAAACTGTGGTGTGTGCCATGCGATCATCCCGAGCCCTTCCCCTTGCTAGTGGAAGTACCTGAAACCAAAACTGAAATCTGTAAGCACGAAGCTTAGTGAGTTTCCCCAAGCTACCACAGACCATACACATAATCACATACTGGGCCTAGCCTACTGCATCGGGCCCCGCCCAGCATCGGTCAAGTCGGGCACCGGGCCCCGCCCGACATCGGACCGAAGTCCGGCATAACTTGGGCCCCGCCCGACATCGGACCAAAGTCCGGTATACATATCATATCAACAAGTATATCATGAACATAAACATAAACATAACATGAAAGCTAACATTCCTCGGGCTTGCCCCGACATCGAACCAAAGTCCGGAACACATAATTAGACACATGCAAGAATCACAAAGACATCAAGCATTCTAACTGCATCGGGCCCCACCCGGCATCAGACCGGAGTCTGGAACATAAAACCTACATCGCGCTAACCTCGACACATATAATCACACATAAATGGACCGGCCTTGGTGCCTTAGACCCGTTCCTATAGGAGAAGACTCACCTCTTAAACTGAATGCTGAACTCGAGTGAGGAATCCCTGTCTGCTGCTCCGGCGACTCTTCGGCTATAATTCCATAATAATACTTAATCAAAAACTGATAACTCTTCATAGGGTAAAATGACCATTTTACCCCTGGTCAAGGTCAACGCTCTGGTCAAAGTCAACATTCTGGGTTGACCAACTCGCCGAGTCAACCTATCAACTCGTCGAGTTCTATAACTCAGAAATAGTAAAAATACGATTCAACTCGCCGAGTCGTTCCACCGACTCGTCGAGTTCTATCGGGCTGCTTAGTCGCGACTTGGCTCATCCACTCGTCGAGTCCTTCGACAGACTCGTCAAGTTCTACTAACTGTAATCAGGATAACACGATACGACTCGTTGAGTTCCCTTATGGACTCGACGAGTCCTTCTGTCTGTTTGGCCATCTTAACAAATTAAGCCCCTATCTCCTAGATCCAAGGCTCTTAGCTCGTCTGTCCACTGGAAAGGCCCTCCTAAGGGTAAAGTTTCCAACTTTACCCATTCTTAGCTCTTCTAAAAGGGTTTAGACAAAACCCTAATTCCTATAAAACATGAATCTTGTCCAAAAGGCCATATAATCTCAAATCCACTCATACAAACCCAGATCTAAGGTCTTAGGCTCTGTTGGACACATAAAGCTTCGAACTTCCCTTCCATGCATGGTCTTTTAGGGATAAAAAGACCATAAACTTACTCATATGCTTGCATGGGGCTTCCATGGTCATAAAGTTTGCACCTTTATGCCATGGAACCCTTTCTAGGTCCTAGATCTGAGATACAAGTCACTTGGGACGTCCCAATGTAACATACATGTTAATAACCTTGTTCGATTATCGTGTTTTATAAAGCTTATTAGCTTAAAATGAATAATATCACTCGAAATGTATTGGAAGTCTTATGAGATTCCAATCAAAAGTCAAATATTGAAATTAACGAAAATGTAAAATTGAAGTTGGAAATAAGTAAAAATAATGTTATTGAAAGTTGTAAATTATCTCGTTAGAAACGTTAAGGCGAAAACCTCATCGAAATCCGAGTTATAACGAAGAAGTTATGACGAATCGAAGATCCGCTACAAAACCGGCAAAACACTATTTAGCGTAAAAAGTGAGTTTTTGATAAACTACTTTTTAGCCTTTGTGATCTAAATGAAATTCGTAGTATTCGTTAAACCGAGAACTTTCATAAAAAGAACGTCCAAATCCGACTTCGTATGAAGAAGTTATGATTTTTTTCTAAAGATTCAATATAGCAGTATACAACTAAAAACTCGAAATAAAGATCGAGTGATTTTTAGCCGACACAAACAAAAGGATAATCGAAGGTCTCATCAATAGTAGTACAACGGTAAAAAGACAGACGAAAACGAACGTCGGATGAAGAAGTTATGAATTTTTAACGGATTTTCCTGTCCCGATCTGTTAAAAATAATAATATTAAAAATAAATTCAAAATTAGCCGACGGAGTCTAAACGAAAGTTGTAGAGTATAATCTCACCTACGCGTGCATATAAAGAACATCGAAAACGGAGCTCTTATGCGAAAGTTATGAATTTTTGAAGTTTGGGGCACAAAATCCGAGAACTTTCGCATACACACGGTCTAGAATCGGCCACGTCACCCGCTCCTCGCAGACGCCCCATGTCCGACGTGCGTTGCATTCTTCTCGAGTCTGAAGCGCGGCCCAAACAGCTGCTGACGCGTGTTGCTTCGGTGGCGAGCCCGAGATCCGACGCCTGGCCCCTCGCATGCGAGACGCGTGTCCCTCCTTTCCTCCAGATCAGAAGCCTCACACCTTATATAAGGGGAGGTGCGAACCCTCCCAGTTTTGTTTGGAAATTTCACACTTTTTACCCCTAAATCCATTTTTAAGCTATACCAACATCCACCGAAGCCCCGGGATTATACCTAACACCCGAAAAACGTCCCGAAGTGTCCGAAGACCCCGAGAAATTTATATTTTCGGTTTGAAGCTCAACCCTCGCAAGGCCCGGTTTTCAATAAAGCTCCCGGTTTTCATCGAAGAAAGTTAATTATAGAAACGAAGTGCTGCCGAAATTACTATTTTAACCTCCGATTATTTCACGGTGAGTTCAAATTATAGGAACAATTGTATGTTATGTGTTATATGTGCAATGTGCTTTCCCGGGTTATTATGAAAATGAGCTATACCTTTGACCACAAAGTGAATGACTAAGCATCACTTGGGTATTGGTATGTAGCATTTGACCATGAAGTGAATGAGTAAGCATCACTTTGGCATTGACAGAATGCTGGATAGGGCTGAAAGCCTGTAAATTCTAGCAAAATGTTAATTCAGAAATCGTTTATTTTCTGTGCCACTTGGGCTGAAGTCCTATTGATCTATATCAAGTTGAAATTGTTGTATCTCATTGATTGTAAATCTTTGAATCGATCATTTGTTGATATGGAAAGCTTGTCACATGATTCACATATGCCTTTGTTGTTCTTTGTTCCTCTTTGCTTCTGTCATATTGGTATATATATGGCATAACGTTATATTGTATCTATTTTTGAACTCACTAAGCGTCACCGCTTATCCCTCTCGGTGTTTAATTATTGCAGGTGATAAGCATCCAATATAGTTATGTACTGTTAGAAGACTTAGAATATATAATATTATAGCGTTTGTATTTAGTGTATAGATTCTTGGGAAGTTATGTAATATATAAAACTTTGTAAAAACCTCGTTAGTCTGTTTGTATCCAATCTTTTGTAATAAGACCATTTATGTAAAATATGTTTATGAATATGCATTTAGCATGTTTAGAGTAATAATGTTAAATATGGATGTAAGGGTCGAATTGTTGTAATAAGTCGAATTGTATTTTTATCTCTTCGAATGTTTTGTTATGTATTTTACTAAGGCGCTTATCGTTCGAAGCGTTAGTGTATATGCCTTAGTATATTTTTTGTACGCTTTCGGTTCCCTATAAATAGGGATATTTACTAGAGTTAGATAAGAGTTTTTACAGACCTGTCTTTGTTCTCTATTAACATTCGAAAGCGTAATAGAGCTGAAACAAGATCATATTTACATCTGGTGTTCAATCTCGCATTCTTAATTGATTTGATACTCTGATTCGTTTAAACTCGATTCTTTGATACATCAATTGGTATCAAAGCAGGAATCACATCTGTGATCTGATTTTCATCCATTCAAAAAGTTTTTGAATCAAATTTTTGGTTTGAAAGTTTCCGCACTTTTTGATCGTGAAAAATTTGTCTAGATCTTAGTCTGTGATTTGATTCTGCATTTGAATTGTTGAATCGAGTGTTCTTCTAGCAATTCCGATTTGATTCAACTAGTTTGTTTTCAAATTTCCAAATCTTCTTAAGAATTTTCAAAATCAACTTCCGTACAACAATGACAAGTTTCAATCTCAATTCGATGACCTCGTTTTCTTATCTGTTAGGATCATCAACCAAAATTCCAATGCTAATCCCTGAATACTATGATCAGTGGGCTGATCGTATGCAGGATTATCTGAATGGTCTTGATGAAGAATTATGGTCATGTATCACTGGAAATGTTAATGTTCCAGTGACTGTTCAAGCAATTGGTTCATCTACTACAAGTTCTGTTGTTGATAATCAAACTGATCGTCTGAAGAAACTGGAGAAAAGGTGTATAAGAGAATTGCGAGGAGCTTTACCTCCAGTTGTGTACAACTATGTAAGGAGTTGTACAACTGCAAAGGAGATCTGGAACAATCTGAAAGATAAGTTTCAAGGAAGTGAGAAGACGAAAATCAATTTAGTCAAACAGTGTTTGGTTGAGCTGAAAGATTTCAGACAAAAAGAAGGTGAAACAATTGAAGTCTACTATGATCGACTGAACGAGTTAATATATCGTTGTAATCGCTATGGAATTACCAGGACTTCAATGGAATTCAATCTCATTTTTGTGATGGGTCTTCGAAAAGAATGGAGAAGCGTAAGTATGATGGTGAAGAATCAACAAAGTTTTGATACATCAACTCTCAATGACTTGTACAATCAGTTGAAGACACACGAAACTGAGGTAAATGAAATTGCTGAGGAGACGAAGCTGAATTTGGGAGGTCCATTGGCACTTGTGTCAAAGATATCTGAGAAAGAAGCTGAAAATGGTGATTCTGAGGAAGAAGAAGGATTCATCATGAATTCGGATGATGAGACGATAGCTTTTTACTCGAATAATCGTGTTAAGAAGTTTTTCAAAAAGCCGTTCAATTCGAAGACTAAGCTTGCTGAGGTAAAAGGAAATGCTTTGAGTAAAACTGTTGTTGAGGAGAAAAAGAAAATTGAGAAGAAAGATTCGAAAATGTCTGAAGGAAAAATCGAGAAAAAGCTGAAAGGTGATGCTGGTGTAGATTGTCATTATTGCAACGGAGCTAATCATCTTGCGAATGATTGTATGCTTCGAAAGAAGGATGAGAGGAAGAATAAAGTTAAAGATGAGGCGTATTATGCTGAGAAGCTTGAGGAGGTTCGTGAAAAAGCCAAAAACTTGTCATTGGTTGCAAAAGGTGAACATGAGGATGAAGATGGAACGTATCAAATCTGGTCATCCGGATTAGACGATGAAGAAATGAGGAATCCAATACATGGAGCAATGTATGCGAAAATAGAGGAGGACTCAGATGACGAGGAATTCGAAGTGAAAGGACGATGCTTTGTATCCAAGACAGCAGACAAATCCCCAATGACAACAAAGGTGTGACAACCCGAAACTTTGTCCGTTTCTGTTACGCGAGTTTTGTTAATAAAATTTCGAATTTGCTAACTTTTCCGTCAAACTTTTTGGTTTAGAAAATAATCTAGTTATATTTAATTAAATTATTTACGAGTTGGAACCAAAAATCGCGCGGAAACCCGAATATCTCAAAAAAAAAAACCAAGCATTTGCGGTCTAAATGAGATTACGGCCGTAAACTCGTTTACGACCGTAAACCTGTTTACGGTCAGTGAAGAGTGGACCCCCCACAACACCCCTATAAATACGATGCCTCCACCTTCATTAGAACATTTATGGCCAAATACTCTCTCCTTCTCTCTCTAAGAACCTTAACCGTAAACACTCAAAACGCCTTCAAACTTCGGAAATCATCGAGAAACCACGTTTGGAGTCACTTGGGAACGCCTGGAAACGATTATCTTTTCGAAATCAGCAATCAGAACCATTTTTCCTGAGTTTACGGTCCACCTTCAAGAACCGTAAACCCCGTTCTTGAGTTTACGGTCCAACCTTCAGAAACCGTAAATTCTGTTCTTGAGTTTACGGTCCAAGCCTTCAGAAACCGTAAACTCTGTTCTTGAGTTTACGGTCCAAGCCTTCAGAAACCGTAAACTCTGTTCTTGAGTTTACGGTCCAAGCCTTTAGAAACCGTAAACTCCTCTTCGACCGTAAACACCTTTTAAGTGGTGTTTTTGGCTGAAAACTCATCTTCTTCGATTCGATCAAGTCCCGGTAACATTCCTCAACCGAATTCAAGTGTACCTCTAACACGTTATCTAACGAAATCGCTAATTTAGATACATATACGTATTTATTTGATAATAGGATTCCGTTAAGTGTCGCATGCAACAACTCGAGGATCTTCATTTCAGTCAACGATTTCACAACAAGAACTGTGAGTTCATACCCCTACATTTTTCCATATTTTCAATGTTTTCAGAGGGGGGGGGGATACAAGCTAAACATAAATATTTTCAAAAACTTATGCAAATCTCATACTTTAACCCTTTTGTACTGTGTTGAGCATAAGGGGCGTTTTCACAAAAATTTGCATAGTTTTCCGAACACGCTATTCACTATTCATGCAAACTGTAATCGGTATAGTTTGGGATTTTCTAAACATCACGAGTACAGAAACTTTCACTATTAAACATATGCACGAAGACAGAAATAGTTTACAGTTACATCACCACTTTATCATGGTTTTTCATAACTGTAATTATCATTATATACGGTATACATACGGATTTTCACTACGGTAGAACGCTACTACACTACATGTAAACTAGATTGTACAATACTGTGAGGCGCTACTTCACTACTGTACCCTTAGGTGTACAGGGATAAATCCTACCACTGTATAACCAGAGTCTCCTGGAGGGAGAGCGTGAGATTTGTGAATAGATCTATTTGGGACTGACAATCCCACATCTGGACTGCTAGCTACAGTTAGGCGGGCACGCCTGAGATGTACAAATGTCATTTAACTCGACGCCTGAAGAACGTTGGAAATGTCACTAGTCATATCAAGCATGGTTATACGACTCACATTATGTATAAATCACCTTTAGTTTACAACTTAACACTCTTCAACAGTTCTATTTTTACTAAATAGAACTGATACACACTGCGTATTCTGGCTAAGGCCAGGGCTTTTCAAACAGAACCGTTTATGCAATGGTTTCACCTATAAAATACTTACACTTCATGATTAGTTTTAGCTAGTCACATGAGGTAGTATTTTCGCATATCACTATAGTTTTCAGTAACGAACATTCATGGTTTTACACGAAATCGATAACACTACCTTTTTCACTAAATAAAATATCGGATATTCTTGGAAACATACATATATTCATGGTTTATTACAGAACTGATAACACTACATTTTCACTAAAGAAAATATCGGATTTTCTTGGAAACATACAGATATTCATGGTTTATTACAGAACTGATAACACTACATTTTCACTAAGGAAAATATCGGATTTTTTTGAAACTATTCAAATATTTTCCGAAACTCATCAACGATTTCCACTACAAACCACCGCTTATGAACTCATCAGCTTTATGCTGATACTCTTTTAAACTGCTTGTATTCTCAGGAAATCAGTAGACAGGTGCCTGTTGGGTTTTTGAAGAGTTGAAGCAATAAGAGTTTAATGTTATATTCATACAAGTTATATGATGTAATTCAAACAAGTTTCAGAATTGATGTAAACATCTTTACTTAAGTATTCACTGTAATGGTTGTGTTGCTATGATTGCTGTTATTCATTGGTTGTGATGCTGTACATGACGTCCTCCGCCCCGGAACGTTTCCGCCATCGGTTTCGGGGTGTGACAGATTGGTATTAGAGCCCTTGTTTATAGCGAACTAGTATACCGAACCTTACGTGGTATACAACTATAAACACTAAGGGGCCTAAGTGCTCTACGCTAAAAGTATACTTTCAAAATATAAAGTATTTTTATAAAAGTATACGAGCATGAATACATAACAAAATTCATGTTGTTAGTAGAACAGAACAAAAGTATTTGGATGCTGGAACCCTGCGGTTAAACCTGGACAGTTATGTAATCATGTCTAGGGTGAATATAGCCTGATCAACTATATTCAGTCGAGACATGACCAACATGTGTTTGGGAGTGACTGTGGTGCTATAGCAGGCCTAAAACTTACCAAAATCATCTCACATAAAATACTATAGGAGTATTTTCTCTAGAACCGAACTCAGTATACAGATTCACTCTGAGTGTTGCTACCTCTTCTCCCTTAAGCGATAACTTACTTGTATTAGTAACCTTTCTGTGTTTATCGCTCGGTAGAATACTTTCATTATCAAGATGAGATATATTTTGTTTTTATATCTCGAGGACTTACCATCCTCTTCTTCCTGATTGTTTCTAGAACAAGATGCCTCCTCGACCAAGACCCATCAGAAGGAACGACGACACTCCGCCACCACCACCACCTCCTCAGTTCGACCCTGTCATGTTTCAGGCTGCAGTTACCGCCGCCGTGACTGCAGCAATGACACAAGTGAACGCTGGTGGAACTGGAGGTGGAACCGACCCCCAGAGACAAGATGGAAGTCAGGGACATCAAAAAGAGTGTTCCTACAAGGACTTCATGACTGCGAAACCCAAGTCCTTCGACGGAAATGGAGGTGTCATCGCCCTGAATCGATGGTTCGAGAAGATCGAATCCATCTTTGAAATTTGCGTTTGTTCTGAAGCAAACAAGGTGAAGTTTACTGCCTGCACCTTCACCGACAGAGCCTTGACCTGGTGGAATGGTCGAGTCAAAACCCTAACCCTGCCGGTGGCTAATGCCATGGGTTGGGAGAGACTGAAGGAGCTCATGCTCGCAGAGTACTGCCCAAGGGGCGAAGTGCAAAAGTTGGAGCACGAACTCTGGAACTTGAAGATGAAGGGTTCCGACATCGCTGCCTACTCCGCGAGATTTTGTGACCTGGCTCTCCTCTGTCCGGGAATGGTCACCCCGGAGAGCAAGAAAATCGAGAGGTACATCTGGGGACTGACACAACCAACAAAAGGAAATGTCTTGGCTGCGAGGCCGACGACATTTGAAAGCGCCAAGGATCTGGCACAGACTCTGATCGATCTTGGAATCGATCTGGATGAAGTGGCAGCTGTCTCTGAACCACAAAAGGAAAGCGGTGGGAAGAAAAAGAAGTTTGGTAACAAACGAAAGGGTCAGTCTTCGCATGAGCCTTCCAAGAAACAACAAATAGTGGCAGTTCATGCTGTTACCGCTCCTGCTGCTGCTCCCACTGCTGTTCCAACCACCCAATCTCCTACCGGTGGTTATGCTGGAAAACTACCACTGTGCAACAAGTGTAACTTCCATCATCACGGACCCTGCCGTGAGCAGAGTTGCAACAACTGTGGAAGGAAGGGACACACAGCTCGATACTGCAAGACACCAGCTCAACCAACCAACCAGGCTCCGGGAGCGGGCGCTGGTCAAACTTGTTATGGATGTGGAGAGGCTGGGCACTTCAGGAGAAACTGCCCCAAGGCAACAATTGGTGGCAATGCAGGGAGAGTTCTGGTGATGGGCCAGGAGGAAGCAGTTGCTGATCCTACCGTTGTTATGGGTACGTTCCTCCATTACAACTCTTATGCATGCATTCTCTTCGATTCTGGTGCGGAGAGGAGTTTTGTTAGTCATACATTCAAACATCTAATCAAATGTAAATCCCAACCTCTAACCGAAACATTTATCGTCGAGATGGCTAACGGAAAGAAGGAGAGCACTAATGACATATTCATAGGCTGTACTCTTACCCTAGACAATTATTCTTTTCCTATCAATCTTATGCCTGTGTTCATCAAGAGTTTCGATGTCATTATCGGCATGGACTGGCTAAGCTCCAATCGTGCTGATATTCTTTGCTTCGAGAAGGCTATCCGTCTCAATCTTCCCTCTGGCGAAGCTCTCATGATTTACGGAGATAAGCCTAGCTCGAACCTCCGTATCATTTTTGCATCAAAGCTCGGAAGTATCTGCGAAAGGAGTGCCATGCATTTCTAGATCACGTTATAGACGTGACGCAAGGAGTTAGAGACCTCGAGAGCATCCCCGAAGTCTGTAACTTTCCTGATGTTTTTCCCGAAGATCTCCCAGGAATCCCTCCCGAGCGCCAAGTCGAGTTTCGTATCGACTTGATCCCCGGAGCTACTCCTGTAGCTAAATCCCCTTACCGTTTAGCACCAGCGGAAATGCAAGAATTATCCAGTCAGCTCAATGAGCTGATCAGTAAGGGATTCATAAGGCCGAGTTCCTCACTCTGGGGAGCTCCGATCTTATTCGTGAAAAAGAAAGATGGATCCTTTCGGATGTGCATTGAGTACCGAGAGCTGAATAAGTTGACCATCAAGAACCGATATCCCTTACCCAGAATCGACGATCTCTTCGACCAACTTCAGGGAGCCAGTTATTTCTCTAAGATAGATCTAAGATCAGGGTACCATCAGTTGCGAGTTCTTGAGAATGATGTGCCCAAAACAGCATTCCGAACTCGCTATGGACACTACGAGTTTGTAGTAATGCCCTTTGGTCTAACCAACGCACCGGCAGTATTCATGGACCTGATGAATCGGGTGTGCCGCCCTTTCTTAGACAAGTTTGTGATTGTATTCATCGACGATATACTTGTCTATTCACGGAGTGAGAATGATCATAAACAGCACTTAAGGCAGGTGTTGGAAACATTAAGGGCAGAAAAGCTATACGCGAAATTCTCGAAGTGCGAATTCTGGATCAGGAAGGTGAATTTCCTTGGACACGTGATTAGCAAGGAAGGAATACACGTGGACCCTTCCAAGATCAAGGCGATTGAGAACTGGTCTGCACCAAAGACACCCACAAAAATCCGGCAATTCTTGGGTCTCGCGGGCTATTATCGCAGATTCATCCAGAACTTCTCCAGAATCGCTAAGCCCTTAACTACCATGACGCAAAAAGGGGTAACCTTTAGTTGGGGAGTCAAGCAAGACACTGCGTTTCAAACATTGAAGCAGACCCTATGCAACGCACCTATCTTGTCCCTGCCCGAAGGGACAGAAGACTTCGTTGCCTACTGTGATGCATCCAATCAGGGCCTAGGCTGTGTGCTCATGCAACGAGGAAAGGCTATCGCCTACGCCTCGAGACAGTTGAAAACACACGAAGTCAATTACACAACTCACGATTTAGAGTTGGGAGCAGTGGTCTTTGCGTTAAAGATCTGGAGACACTATCTCTATGGAACCAAGTGCATTATCTTCACCGACCATAAGAGCTTGCAACATATTTTCGATCAAAAGGAGTTAAACATGAGACAGCGACGATGGGTAGAGTTACTCAGTGACTACGAATGGGAAATTCGCTATCATCCCGGAAAGGCCAATGTGGTAGCAGATGCCCTCAGTCGAAAGGAGTATTCAGGACGTAAGGTGAAGGCACTAACAATGACCATCCATTCCCATTTAACCGCGCAAATCAGAGAGGCTCAGCTGGAAGCCTTAAAACCCGAGAACGTGGCAAATGAGTCACTGCGAGGAATGGACAAGAACTTGGAGGTCAAAGGAGACGGAGCGTATTATTTCATGAACCGGATCTGGACCCCAAAGTTCGGCGGGTACAGAGAGGTTGTCATGAATGAGGCTCACAAGACGAAATACTCAATTCAACCAGGTTCGGATAAGATGTACTTGGATCTTAAACAACTCTATGTTGGATTAATGTCTAAGTCCATAACTATAATTGGTAAGACTTGACCCGACCCGACATGGTCCATTTGGGTTGCATGGCATCATGCATTTGGATAGACTATAATGAGAGAAATAACACTTAAGGTTGGTTAATATATTATAAGTTCTAATATATTAATAAGGTTATTTAATTAGTATTGATCATGAATTAATTTGGAATTAATTAAGTGATCAAAAGGAGACTAATTAAATATATGGGTTGATTGTGTAAATCATTCATTCTTATATATGTGGGCTTGTGATCCAAGATTCCTTATGTTGGACTAAGTCCATGGGGTGACCCATGGATACTCCATGGAGGTTAAAATCCTTGGAGCATAAGGAATGGGTAAAGTTATGAGTTACAGTGTGTAACCCTAATAGCCACCATATAAAAGAATCCCATGGCTCAAGAAATCGGGAACTAATGTGTGAATATGAGGGCTAGACGATTTCAAGGAGTGTTCCATTTCTCTCAAGTCATTCCATGTGCATTTGGTGTTGTGTGAACCATTTGAGGTGTCACACTTGGGGTACTAGGCACTTAAGCTTCATGGAGACAAGCTACATCAAACAAATGTATGTATTCTATCCATTTGATTACCCAAGTATCAAGTATTGTATGCTAGATAGGGTAATACCTTGGAAAGTTCATAATTGCATGTATAATAGAGAAAACATAGATCCAAGGTATTTAGGGTTGCATGTACACTTAGGAGTGTTAGAATGCGCAAAACCCATCAGTGGTATCAGAGCCAAGGCTTGTTTTCTTGTTATACTTGCAAAATTAGCTGAAAAATCGAATTGTATTAGGTTAAAAGTTATGCTAATTACTTGAAAAAAAATTTGATGTGAATTATCTTTGTTCATATGAGTTTATTAGATTAATAGAAAAGTTAATTGATTATGTGTTTTCAATCCATTTTAATCTAAGAGTTGATTCTAAAATGTGTTTTTGTAACTTGTCCTCAAGTTATATGAAAAGTCACATTTAAGTTTCATAAAACTCATAAAAAGTTGGCAATGGTTACAAAAATGAAGAGTCTTGTCCTCATTAAATGGTTTTATGACTCCATAACTTGTCCTCAAGTTATGGAGGTTCAAGAGTCACTTCATTAAATGATAAAATGTGTAACCTTAATTAGTTCCATAAGTTACAAAAATAAAGAAAAGTTACATTCTTTTATTAGTTTAAAGTCTTCCATAACTTGTCCTCAAGTTATGGAACTTGAAGAGTTTTTTTTAAATTAAAACTACTTTAAACACATAAGTTATGGAATTAATTAGTTTTGAATATTTTCAAAACTTGCCCTCAAGTTTTGGAATTTGTAAAGTTTTCCCCATGAATACTTTAATTCCAAGTTAGCCCTTAGAATTTTAAAAGTTAAAATTCAACCCTTATACTTTATAGTATTATAAGTTAATAATAAATATATGTATAAGAGCAAGTCAGTCTTACCGTTAGTAGGCCTCATTCACGAAGCCGGTCTATAAGGGGGGGTATAAGGTTACTGCCTATAAAATGGCAGTTGAATGGGTGTCCACTCTCACCCACCGCTTCCTTGACTGGTGGAGGGTCGTTAGCCGAACGGGTAGGACAAGGACTATAATTCTCCCTTCATTAAAAGTATTAATGATAAATACTAAGTAACTAAACACTTATAAATTCCCAATCTTAGTTACTTAGGAAAATGTGAATAAGGTGCTAATCCATGAAATTACACTTTGCACTTTGTTTAAACCGTTAATGGAGCGTGTGTGGTTAACCGGCACACTAACCTAGATTTAACAAAGTAGGCAAAGGGTAACTTAATATTTATCATAGTATCGGTGGAGCTCGTGTGGTTAACCGGCACATCGATTGAGGGGTAAATATTAAGGGTACCAAGTATATTTGCATGGTTACTTCACACCTTGTTTTGTGATCCTCGGCATCCCAGTCACAAAACCTGAAGGGCACACTCGAGATTGAAACATGCCATTGAAAAGTTCAATGAATCTCAAAAGATCTAGGAGTTTCAAATCCAATTAAAAACCTAATTACATTATTTCGTTTTTCATGGTGGAAATTGGTAAATCGTCATTTACCTACCTTCAACTATTTTATAACTCGGATTACGACATCCCTCTTCCAGTTATAAATAGGTTGTTGGATCCTAGCCTTAGTATTTCATATTGGGTGTTATATTAAGGAATTTAGATCAACTATCTTGAATATCTCCCAAAAGATGTCTAGTTTAGACATCTATGATCTTCCCAAATCTGTTGGAACTTTACTTCCTCCACCACCTCCAATTATTCTCCCTAACCCACAAGTTCAAGGTCACTTAAGCCCTAATGGCAAGCAAGGTCTATGTGCGATCACATCTTAGAGATGAAGTCACATATTGCCAAGCTGGGAGAGTTGGGTGTCAAAGTCTTGAGAAAGTTGGATGTTCAATCACTTTCTAAGTCACATAGTGAGTTCCTTTGGGACTACTATGAAACAGACTATGACATGAACCTTAATGATCATATCTATTTGCTTGGTGCTGCTGAATCAGCAATGATTTGGAACGATAGTAAAGCAAATTTGATTAGAAGATCAACTTCCCAAAAATTTTATGGACAGTGACAATGGTGACACTGGAAATCCAGAAAAAGCATTCTCTTCCCAATGGAAAGGGATTGGCCATAGTCAACCCGGTTGACCAAATGGTAAGGAGAAATGCTAAGTATGAGATAGTCCCATTACCAAAGGGTCCATATGTTTATTTTGCCAAAGGAAGGGGCGTTGATTGCAAAGCTGCCAAGTTTACCTAAGGATGTTAAAGTCAATAAGTCTGACTCTACTTCAGGTAGAGCCCATTATCTAACTCTGTTAAGTTTCTATTCTAAGATCCTCATTACATGATGTGACTGGGTCACATGTTGATGTTTTAAGAATCAAAGAATAGAGAGAAAGCTTAAAGGAAGTATATGCTGATTCTGATCGCGTAGGTGGATTTCGATCGCATCAGAATTTTGAAGCTGTTACTTAGGAGTTATGATATATTGCTTAGGAATAGATAACAACAAGTTTTCCCGTATGCATTTGCACTATAAGGATAAGTTTTTTCCGCAAAGTTTTGAAATAAAATAAAAGTTTTTAATTTTATATTTATTTTAAATATCCTTACAAGTGGCATTTGTGAAAAATGGTTGTTTATATGATTCCATTGATAGCAATATTTGAAAAATGGACTTGATTCTTTCGTTTGTGGTAGTGTCATAATTTACCAAATAAGGAAAGATTCTCATTCCCAAGGCTTCAGTTGGATAGAAACTTGGAATCATGCAAGTTGAATAGTATGATGAATGAGAACTTTCAAGCATTGGAAAATTAAGACTTGTTCACATGGATGTGTGAGTCAAGTTAAGGACTAAAGGGATCGAGTACACATTCTTGTGCACTGGTCAAGTCCACCACAAAGCTCGTTAAGACTATTCGTCATGATTTACTAAATTTTAGTAAATATGGTTATACTTACAAGTTTAAGTATAATTCTGAAACATTGGAAAAGTCTCAATGTATGGCAGAACGAATGGGAAGAATCAAATTAGGCAGACAGATAAAAGTTTCTCAAATCTGAAAAGATGGGAGAGTACTTTAGTATCATGTTTTGTGATCATCTTAATGATTAAAGAACCACATCACAATTGGTCTTCTAAGGACATCTTAGTGCATTCTTATGACTAAGAAGAGGAGTCATGAATTGTTGAAATGGTTAAATCAAGAAGATGAGTCATACTTCGTTTCAAAACAAGTCTTAGAGTCATACTCCAAGACTATAAGTTGAGTGACATATCTTAAAGAAAGGTTTATAACACTTGTCAAATGTAAGAGTAAAAGTGTCCTACTCTTGTACATTTGAAGTTGGTAAGTTGTGATGTTTTGGATTAAACAAAGACCAACTAAGGCCAATTGTGTGAAGTGTTTGTCTTGATAAAGAATCCGCACTATCTCTTGAATATTTGGCAAGATAGTCTTATATGTCAAGAGGACAGTGGGAGTCTTAAAGATCCTAAAAAGAATTTCAAGAACTAATCAAGAATAAAACCTGAGGTTCTTCACTAGCACACGACTTGAGGTTTATAACCTATCATGTTGACATATTCTGTGCCCATTCCAGTTAAAGTTGGCTTTGCATAGGAGTTCTAAAAGTTCTCAATTGGTTGCATAACATCTTGGAAGCAATGGCAGGCCCTGTACTGCCAGGTGGCAAGAAGTTAAGATTGCATAAGTTCAGTCCATATGAGTTTGGATTTGTCATTATCCTTGTCTTGTGACTATGGTTTTGACGATTCACATGGATAAGAACACATACACCATAAAATCTAAGGGTCATAAAGTTTCTCTCCGATTCATGAAAATGATGGTGAGGAAACACTTCCTCCAAGTAGATTTGAAGCAGTTGGCAAAAGGTCTAAACAATTGAGACTATGATTACGACATCCCTTTTCATAGTTCTGAAATTGTTTAGACACACATGCATGCTATCTAAGGAAAGGTGTATGATTTTGATAAAGTTTTATCAAAGCATCTCGTATCAGAAATCTGAACTTTGGTAAGGAAGTCAATAAAGTATTGATTTCTAGAAGTCCAGCTGATTTCTGAGTACATGTCAAAGCTAGTGGGAGCATAAGTGTTATGCTAATAATCATCATGTTAGTGGGAGCATGATAATTATTGTTAGTGTTGCAAGTTAGCAATGTTAATTATAGAAAACAAAAAGTTTCAATTCGTGAGGCTACAGGGATTGAAAAAGTTGTTTTGCTATAATTAAGGGAGATTATATACTTCATTTCAGTTCTAAAGGCTTAGATTGAGACCTTAATCATCTTTAGTCAAGAATATATATATATAAATTTCATGTTGGATTGGTTCAACTTAAGGAAATTCTATATATTGCGTTCTCAAAATTTGATTATGATTACGACATCCCTCTTCATAGTCAAATTTTGAAAACATGGCAAATAAAAATATTGTAGCAAAAGGCTGGTCTAGAATCATGTCTTTATGTGAGACATCATGAATCGTGTACCATTTGCTTTGGGTATAGGATCAATTGCATGTGCTATAATATTTGTCATTTCTAAATTTTTCCAAATGCCCAGAGGCATTAAGAAGGGAAAAGGTCTAGAATTGGATATGACTAAAATGATTAAGCAATTGTCGAGGACAATCTGAGGTTTACCAAAGATTGGTTGCTCAGGGACAGTTGGAAGTATAGTGCTAATTTTGGAAGGACCATATTGACATATTCTGAAAAGAGGCATCTCTTATTCAGAAGTGATAGTCAAAATGAGAATATGGAGTTGTCTCCATAGGTGGAAGTTATCTGTGTAAGATTAGAAAACTTAATGCAAGAAGCATGTCCAAAGCAATGTACTTTGAATATGAGACTTAGTTTCCATGGAGTTGATCTCCATTGGAATACCTTATAATGACTGTTGACAAGTCTTTGTGACTTTGTACATATTCATTACAGGAGGGTCAGTGCATATAAGTTTAAAATCTAAACAGATTTCGATAAATGATAGGAATTTGAAATTCTCACATTTTTCGATAAGGATTTGGGAGTGTGAAATTAGAATCATTGAAATTATGTTCAATTGGTTTATTTCACAAAGTAAGGATCATAGACAAACATAGAGTGCATACTTGGTGTATGGCAAAGCTATTGTTTAAGAAAAACATAGTGTACATGCTTGGAGCGTGGGACAATTAGTGTTTTTAATTCAAGTATAAAGTTGATAAAACCGAAACAATGAATAATGAGTAATCAGTATGGTGATAAATAAAAGTGTTTATTTATATTCATAGGGTTTGATACCATATTTGATTCATTTATTCTTGTGTTTCACTTTCCATGTTTTGACTTCCAGAATAACTAAGTCGCTCTTCCTGAATGATTAAGTTATTCAAACCATCCACAGTCGGTCATATGTTGGAAGTAGATATGAATCAAGACTGTCATGGGTTGGTTTGTAGAGGTCCAAGTTGGTGGACAAAGTGGTGCTACAACACTCATGAGTGCTCATAAGTTCTGAGTATTGGATTCAACCCGCGCTCATTTGAATCACTTCATGGATTTTATCACGAGTGATCATGAGACGATAATATCTTATATTCTTCAAACCTAGAGATATGAGTTGTTACTATGAGTTGGTTGTACATTGATTGCACGAAAACGCATTCGGTAACTCGATGTTATAAAACGTGCCTTTGTGTATGATTCAACAAGTAGTAGAACAAGCCATATGAGTTGAAGTTTATCCATTCCTTTTACCTTCGGGATAAAAGCGATATCTGTGGGCCCCTCGATGATTTAAAGATGATACATGTGAGTGCTTGGCCAAGCCATGACTGATTTGATTTGTTCAATTAGTCAGTCATCATGAATCGGAAATCGGGAAACAACAAATGGACAGAGAGAATGATTGATAATCCATGTCTCAGTCCATATGATATCTAGAATGGAGGAATATATGATCCCTTATCTAATGGACAAGTCATTGACAAAGGTCAGAGTTCATCGACAAGGTCAGAGTTCGATAGAAGCTTTTGAGAGCTACGATTGCTGATCGGTTCCTGAAGTCATACGCAATAATAGTTTTAGACTTATCCAAGTGGGAGACTGTTGGATTAATGTCTAAGTCCATAACTATAATTGGTAAGACTTGACCCGACCCGGCATGGTCCATTTGGGTTGCATGGCATCATGCATTTGGATAGACTATAATAAGAGAAATAACACTTAAGGTTGGTTAATATATTATAAGTTCTAATATATTAATAAGGTTATTTAATTAGTATTGATCAAGAATTAATTTGGAATTAATTAAGTGATCAAAAGGAGACTAATTAAATATATGGGTTGATTGTGTAAATCATTCATTCTTATATATGTGGGCTTGTGATCCAAGATTCCTTATGTTGGACTAAGTCCATGGGGTGACCCATGGATACTCCATGGAGGTTAAAATCCTTGGAGCATAAGGAATGGGTAAAGTTATGAGTTACAGTGTGTAACTCTAATAGCCACCATATAAAAGAATCCCATGGCTCAAGAAATCGGGAACTAATGTGTGAATATGAGGGCTAGACGATTTCAAGGAGTGTTCCATTTCTCTCAAGTCATTCCATGTGCATTTGGTGTTGTGTGAACCATTTGAGGTGTCACACTTGGGGCACTAGGCACTCAAGCTTCATGGAGACAAGCTACATCAAACAAAGGTATGTATTTTATCCATTTGATTACCCAAGTATCAAGTATTGTATGCTAGATAGGGTAATACCTTGGAAAGTTCATAATTGCATGTATAATAGAGAAAACATAGATCCAAGGTATTTAGGGTTGCATGTACACTTAGGAGTGTTAGAATGCGCAAAACCCATCACTCTATTGGTGGCCAAACATGAAAGCAGGGATCGCTACCTTCGTGGGCAAGTGCCTGACTTGCGCCAAGGTGAAGGTCGAATACCAAAAGCCCTCAGGTTTACTTCAGCAGCCGGAAATACCTGAGTGGAAGTGGGAAAGGATAACCATGAATTTTATCACCAAGTTACCCAGATCTCCGAGTGGGCACGATGCCATCTGGGTAATTTTCGATCGATTAACGAAGTCCGCCCACTTCCTGCCAATCAAAGAAAACTTCAAGATGGAGAGACTCACCCGAATCTACATTCAAGAGATAGTTCGCCTTCATGGGGTACCTGCATCTATTATCTCCAACCGAGATAGCAGGTTTACCTAGAGATTCTGGCAATCACTACAGAAGGCTCTTGGAACTAAGTTGGATATGAGCACGGCTTATCATCCGCAGACTGATGGACAGAGTGAGAGAACAATTCAGACATTGGAAGATATGTTGAGAGCCTGCGTCATCGATTTCGGCGCATCATGGGACGCTCATCTTCCTTTGGTTGAATTTTCCTACAACAACAGCTACCATACCAGCATCAAGGCTGCGCCGTTTGAAGCCCTCTATGGCCGTAAGTGCAGATCCCCTCTGTGCTGGGCTGAGGTGGGTGACATGCAGCTAGCCAGGGGTCAAGCCCCCGACAGTACTCTCACTGGTCCTGAGATCATCCGAGAAACAACTGAGAAAATTATACAAATCCGAGAACGATTGAAAGCCTCACGAGATAGATAAAAGAGCTATGCCGATAAGAGACGAAAACCCTTGGAGTTCCAGGTTGGTGACCGCGTCCTTCGAAAGGTCTCACCCTGGAAAGGCATGATACGTTTTGGGAAACGTGGAAAGCTAAACTCAAGGTATATTGGACCGTTCGAAATCCTTGCTAGGATCGGTCCCGTGGCATACAAACTTCAGTTACCCCGAGAGCTCAGCAACATCCACCCTATCTTCCACGTGTCGAACCTAAAGAAGTGTCTGTCCGATGAGACACTTGTGATGCCTCTCGACGAGATTGAAATCAACGAGAACCTCAACTTCGTGGAAGAACCTGTCGAAATCATGGATCGGGAAGTCAAATGAACGAAACAAAGTCGCATCCCGATAGTGAAGGTTCGCTGGAATGCCAAGCGGGGACCTGATTTCACTTGGGAGCGCGAAGATCAGATGAAACAAAAATATCCGCATCTCTTTCCTAATCCATGATTTGTATCCTATGTTCGAATTTCGGGACGAAATTCCCTCTACCGGGGGGATGATGTGACAACCCGAAACTTTGTCCGTTTCTGTTACGCGAGTTTCGTTAATAAAATTTCGAATTTGCTAAATTTTCCGTCAAACTTTTTAGTTTAGAAAATAATCTAGTTATATTTATTTAAATTATTTATGAGTTGGAACCAAAAATCGCGTGGAAACCCGAATATCTCGAAAAAAAACCAAGCATTTGCGGTCTAAATGAGATTACGACCGTAAACGTGTTTACAGCCGTAAACTCGTTTACGACCGTAAACCTGTTTACGGTCAGTGAAGAGTGGACCCCCCACAACACCCCTATAAATACGATGCCTCCACCTTCATTAGAACATTTCTGGCCAAATACTCTCTCCTTCTCTCTCTAAGAACCTTAACTGTAAACACTCAAAACGCTTTCAAACTTCGGAAATCATCGAGAAACCACGTTTGGAGTCACTTGGGAACGCCTGGAAACGATTATCTCTTCGAAATCAGCAATCAGAACCATTTTTCCTGAGTTTACGGTCCACCTTCAAGAACCGTAAACCCCGTTCTTGAGTTTACGGTCCAACCTTCAGAAACCGTAAACTCTGTTCTTGAGTTTACGGTCCAAGCCTTCAAAAACCGTAAACTCTGTTCTTGAGTTTACGGTCCAAGCCTTCAGAAACCGTAAACTCCTCTTCGACCGTAAACACCTTTTAAGTGGTGTTTTTAGCTAAAAACTCATCTTCTTCGATTCGATCAAGTCCCGGTAACATTCCTCAACCGAATTCAAGTGTACCTCTAACACGTTATCTAACGAAATCGCTAATTTAGATACATATACGTATTTATTTGATAATAGGATTCCGTTAAGTGTCGCGTGCAACAACTCGAGGATCTTCATTTCAGTCAACGATTTCACAACAAGAACTGTGAGTTCATACCCCTACATTTTTCCATATTTTCAATGTTTTCAGGGGGGGGGGGATACAAGCTAAACATAAATATTTTCAAAAACTTATGCAAATCTCATACTTTAACCCTTTTGTACTGTGTTGAGCATAAGGGGCGTTTTCACAAAAATTTGCATAGTTTTCCGAACACGCTATTCACTATTCATGCAAACTGTAATCGGTATAGTTTGGGATTTTCTAAACATCACGAGTACAGAAACTTTCACTATTAAACATATGCACGAAGACAGAAATAGTTTACAGTTACATCACCACTTTATCATGGTTTTTCATAACTGTAATTATCATTATATACGGTATACATACGGATTTTCACTACGGTAGAACGCTACTACACTACATGTAAACTAGATTGTACGATACTGTGAGGCGCTACTTCACTACTGTACCCTTAGGTGTACAGGGATAAATCCTACCACTGTATAACCAGAGTCTCCTGGAGGGAGAGCGTGAGATTTGTGAATAGATCTATTCGGGACTGACAATCCCACATCTGGACTGCTAGCTACAGTTAGGCGGGCACGCCTGAGATGTACAAATGTCATTTAACTCGACGCCTGAAGAACGTTGGAAAGGTCACTAGTCATATCAAGCATGGTTATACGACTCACATTATGTATAAATCACCTTTAGTTTACAACTTAACACTCTTCAACAATTCTATTTTTACTAAATAGAACTGATACACACTGCGTATTCTGGCTAAGGCCAGGGCTTTTCAAACAGAACCGTTTATGCAACGGTTTCACCTATAAAATACTTACACTTCATGATTAGTTTTAGCTAGTCACATGAGGTAGTATTTTCGCATATCACTACAGTTTTCAGTAACGAACATTCATGGTTTTACACGAAATCGATAACACTACCTTTTTCACTAAATAAAATATCGGATTTTCTTGGAAACATACATATATTCATGGTTTATTACAGAACTGATAACACTACATTTTCACTAAAGAAAATATCGGATTTTCTTGGAAACATACAGATATTCATGGTTTATTACAGAACTGATAACACTACATTTTCACTAAGGAAAATATCGGATTTTTTTGAAACTATTCAAATATTTTCCGAAACTCATCAACGATTTCCACTACAAACCACCGCTTATGAACGCACCAGCTTTATGCTGATACTCTTTTAAACTGCTTGTATTCTAAGGAAATCAGTAGACAGGTGCCTGTTAGGTTTTTGAAGAGTTGAAGCAATAAGAGTTTAATGTTATATTCATACAAGTTATATGATGTAATTCAAACAAGTTTCAGAATTGATGTAAACATCTTTACTTAAGTATTCACTGTAATGGTTGTGTTGCTATGATTGCTGTTATTCATTGGTTGTGATGCTGTACATGACGTCCTCCGCCCCGGAACGTTTCCGCCATTGGTTTCGGGGTGTGACAGATTGGTATCAGAGCCCTTGTTTATAGCGAACTAGTATACCGAACCTTACGTGGTATACAACTATAAACACTAAGGGGCCTAAGTGCTCTACGCTAAAAGTATACTTTCAAAATATAAAGTATTTTTATAAAAGTATACGAGCATGAATACATAACAAAATTCATGTTGTTAGTAGAACAGAACAAAAGTATTTGGATGCTGGAACCCTGCGGTTAAACCTGGACAGTTATGTAATCATGTCTAGGGTGAATATAGCCTGATCAACTATATTCAGTCGAGACATGACCAACATGTGTTTGGGAGTGACTGTGGTGCTATAGCAGGCCTAAAACTTACCAAAATCATCTCACATAAAATACTATAGGAGTATTTTCTCTAGAACCGAACTCAGTATACAGATTCACTCTGAGTGTTGCTACCTCTTCTCCCTTAAGCGATAACTTACTTGTATTAGTAACCTTTCTGTGTTTATCGCTCGGTAGAATACTTTCATTATCAAGATGAGATATATTTTGTTTTTATATCTCGAGGACTTACCATCCTCTTCTTCCTGATTGTTTCTAGAACAAGATGCCTCCTCGACCAAGACCCATCAGAAGGAACGACGACACTCCGCCACCACCACCACCTCCTCAGTTCGACCCTGTCATGTTTCAGGCTGCAGTTACCGCCGCCGTGACTGCAGCAATGACACAAGTGAACGCTGGTGGAACTGGAGGTGGAACCGACCCCCAGAGACAAGATGGAAGTCAGGGACATCAAAAAGAGTGTTCCTACAAGGACTTCATGACTGCGAAACCCAAGTCCTTCGACGGAAATGGAGGTGTCATCGCCCTGAATCGATGGTTCGAGAAGATCGAATCCATCTTTGAAATTTGCGTTTGTTCTGAAGCAAACAAGGTGAAGTTCACCGCCTGCACCTTCACCGACAGAGCCTTGACCTGGTGGAATGGTCGAGTCAAAACCCTAACCCTGCCGGTGGCTAATGCCATGGGTTGGGAGAGACTGAAGGAGCTCATGCTCGCAGAGTACTGCCCAAGGGGCGAAGTGCAAAAGTTGGAGCACGAACTCTGGAACTTGAAGATGAAGGGTTCCGACATCGCTGCCTACACCGCGAGATTTTGTGATCTGGCTCTCCTCTGTCCGGGAATGGTCACCCCGGAGAGCAAGAAAATCGAGAGGTACATCTGGGGACTGACACAACCAACAAAAAGAAATGTCTTGGCTGCGAGGCCGACCACATTTGAAAGCGCCAAGGATCTGGCACAGACTCTGATCGATCATGGAATCGATCTGGATGAAGTGGCAGCTGTATCTGAACCACAAAAGGAAAGCGGTGGGAAGAAAAAGAAGTTTGGTAACAAACGAAAGGGTCAGTCTTCGCATGAGCCTTCCAAGAAACAACAAATAGTGGCAGTTCATGCTGTTACCGCTCCTGCTGCTGCTCCCACTTCTGTTCCAACCACCCAATCTCCTACCGGTGGTTATGCTGGAAAACTACCTCTGTGCAATAAGTGTAACTTCCATCATCACGGACCCTGCCGTGAGCTGAGTTGCAACAACTGTGGAAGGAAGGGACACACAGCTCGATACTGCAAGACACCAGCTCAACCAACCAACCAGGCTCCGGGAGCGGGCGCTGGTCAAACTTGTTATGGATGTGGAGAGGCTGGGCACTTCAGGAGAAACTGCCCCAAGGCAACAATTGGTGGCAATGCAGGGATATTCTGGTGATGGGCCAGGAGGAAGCAGTTGCTGATCCTACCGTTGTTACGAGTACGTTCCTCCTTTACAACTCTTATGCATGCATTCTCTTCGATTCTGGTGCGGAGAGGAGTTTTGTTAGTCATACATTCAAATATCTAATCAAATGTAAATCCCAACCTTTAACCGAAACATTTACCGTCGAGATGGCTAACGGAAAGAAGGAGAGCACTAACGACATATTCATAGGCTGTACTCTTACCCTAGACAATTATTCTTTTCCTATCAATCTTATGCCTGTGTTCATCAAGAGTTTCGACGTCATTATCGGCATGGACTGGCTAAGCTCCAATCGTGCTGATATTCTTTGCTTCGAGAAGGCTATCCGTCTCAATCTTCCCTCTGGCGAAGCTCTCATGATTTACGGAGATAAGCCTAGCTCGAACCTCCGTATCATTTTTGCATCAAAGCTCGGAAGTATCTGCGAAAGGAGTGCCATGCATTTCTAGATCACGTTATAGACGTGACGCAAGGAGTTAGAGACCTCGAGAGCATCCCCGAAGTCTGTAACTTTCCTGATGTTTTTCCCGAAGATCTCCCAGGAATCCCTCCCGAGCGCCAAGTCGAGTTTCGTATCGACTTGATCCCCGGAGCTACTCCTGTAGCTAAATCCCCTTACCGTTTAGCACCAGCGGAAATGCAAGAATTATCCAGTCAGCTCAATGAGCTGATCAGTAAGGGATTCATAAGGCCGAGTTCCTCACTCTGGGGAGCTCCGATCTTATTCGTGAAAAAGAAAGATGGATCCTTTCGGATGTGCATTGAGTACCGAGAGCTGAATAAGTTGACCATCAAGAACCGATATCCCTTACCCAGAATCGACGATCTCTTCGACCAACTTCAGGGAGCCAGTTATTTCTCTAAGATAGATCTAAGATCAGGTTACCATCAGTTGCGAGTTCATGAGAATGATGTGCCCAAAACAGCATTCCAAACTCGCTATGGACACTACCAGTTTGTAGTAATGCCCTTTGGTCTAACCAACGCACCGGCAGTATTCATGGACCTGATGAATCGGATAACATTCTTTCTCTGATTATTTTCAGCTTTTCAGCGGTTTGATGAACCATCTCCGGTCCCATAAACTGCTTTTCCCCAGCCTCAAGCCAACAAGACGGCGTACGACACTTCTGTCCGTACAAAGCTTGATAAGGTGCCATCTTTATGCTCGAGTGGAAACTATTATTGTAGTAAAATTCTACCAAAGGTAAATGTTCATCCCAATTACCTTGGAATTCCAGGGTACATGCTCTCAGCATATCTTCAAGCGTTTGTATTGTCCGTTCGCTCTGACCATCGGTCTGTGGATGGTAAGCTGTACTCAAACACAACTTGGTACCCAATTCCTCTTGTAGACTTCTCCAAAATCGCGAGGTGAAACGGCTGTCACGATCTGACACAATGGTTAACGGAACACCATGAAGCCTCACAATTTCCTTCATGTAAGAATTCGCAAGCTTATCCATAGACCATTTCTCATTGGCTGCTATGAAATGTGCACTCTTAGTGAAGCGATCAATGACCACCCAAATCATGTCGTGACCATTCTTTGTTCTGGGCAGTTTAGTGACAAAATCCATAGCAATGTCTTCCCATTTACCCATGGGCACAGGTAAAGGTTCTAAACTCCCATATGGTTTCTGATGTTGTGCCATGACTCTCGCACAGGTCACACACTCCGCCACGTACTTTGCAATATCAAGCTTCATCGTTGGCCACCAGTAATAGGGTTTCAGGTCCCTATACATTTTAGTGCTACCGGGATGAATCGAGTACATGGTTTTGTGAGCTTCTTCCATCAGAAGATCTCTGGCTCCTCCTGTCTTAGGTATCCAAATACGATCTTGGAATACCTTCAGTCCGTGACTGTTTACACCGAACACCAACGTTTTGCCCAAACGTTCTTCTTTTCGGTCATTCTTCACAGAAGCTTCCTCTTGAGCTTTCTTTATACTCTCCACAATTGTCGAGACAACTTCAATTCTCAACGCTCTTGGCCTCTTTCTTTCAAGATTGACTTTCCGACTGAGAGCATCAGCAACAACATTAGCCTTACCGGGATGGTAAAGTATCTCACAGTCGTAGTCCTTATGTAGTTCTAGCCAACGTCGTTGCCTCATATTTAATTCTTTCTGACTAAAGAGATATTGGAGACTCTTATGATCAGTGAAAAGTTTGCACTTCGTGCCATAGAGGTAATGCCTCCATATCTTTAAAGCGAAAACTACCGCTGCCAACTCCAAATCATGAGTGGGGTAGTTTTTTTCATGCTCTTTTAGCTGTCGAGACGCATATGCTATCACCTTTTCTCTTTGGGTCAAAACACAACCGAACCCAACACCAGACGCATCGCTATAAACAGCGAAGTCTTCAACTCCATCGGGTAGAGAAAGAATCGGTGCCTCACATAGCTTCTTCTTTAACAACTCGAATGCTTCTCTATGCTTATCACTCCAAGCATAAGCAGCTCCTTTGTGGGTCAAAGCTGTCAATGGACTAGCGATCGAAGAAAAGCCTTGGATAAACCTTCGGTAATATCCGGCTAATCCCAAAAGCTTCGAATCTCCGTGGGACTTTTTGGTTGTTCCCACTTCATTACAGCTTCAATCTTTGCTGGATCAACCATTATCCCTTCTTGGTTGACCACGTGACCCAAGAGTTGGACTTCTCGAATCCAAAAATCACATTTGGAGAACTTAGCATACAACTTCTCCTTCTTTAAGACTTTCAACACTTCTCGCAAGTGTCGGCCATGCTCCTCTTGGCTTTTTGAGTAAATCAGAATGTCATCTATGAACACTATCACAGATTTATCTAGGAACGGATTACAAACCCTGTTCATTAAATCCATGAATGCTGCTGTAGCATTGGTTAGTCCAAACGACATAACCAAAAACTCGTAGTGTCCATATCGTGTTCTGAATGCAGTCTTCTCTATATCCTGCTCTCTTACTTTCAGCTGATGATATCCCGACCTCAGGTCGATCTTTGAAAAATAACTTGAACCTTGTAGTTGATCGAACATGTCGTCAATCCTCGGCAACAGATATCTATTCTTTATTGTTGCCTTGTTCAGCTCTCTGTAATCGATGCACATTCTCATACTTCCATCTTTCTTCTTCACGAATAACACCGGAGCTCCCCAGGGTGATGAACTTGGTCTAATGAAACCTTTGTCCAATAACTCTTGAAGTTGCATCATCAACTCCTTCATCTCCGTCGGTGCTAATCGGTAAGGTGCCTTTGCTATTGGTGTCGTATCTGGTAACAAGTCTATTCTAAACTCCACTTGTCTATCAGGCGGTAATCAGGGAAGATCTTTGGGAAATACTTCCGGATACTCACACACGACAGGAATGCTCCGCATCTCCTTTTTCTCCTTCTTAGCATCGATCACGAATGCCAAATATGATGTACATCCTTTGGCCAAACACTTTCTAGCTTTCATTAGAGAAATGATTCCAGAATTTACTCTGCGTTTGTCCCCATACACCACAAATGACTCCTTCCCAGGCGGGTTTACTTTTACTATCTTCTTTTGGCACAATATTTCGGCATCATTGGCGCTAAGCCAATCCATTCCAAGCACGACGTCGAAACCGTTAAGTTCGATAGGCAATAATTCCTCGTGGAACTTATTCCCATTCAGGTCGATTAAGATGTTTTTCATACGATGGCTAACAGGTACAAACTTGCCACTAGCAACTTCGACTAATAAAGCATTATCTAGTCTATCGACAGGCAAAGCTAGTTTTCTACCAAATTCATGCGAAATAAAGGAGTAGTTGGCTCCAAAATCAAATAAAATTTGGGCAGGCAATTCGTTTACGAGAAAGGTACCTGAAGCGACATCAGCTTCTTCTTTAGCGGCTTCCAGTGTCATCTTGAAGGCTCTCGCCTTCGGCTTTGGTGGAATGTTGGGCTTTGCTGCCTCCTTCTTTTTCGGGCAGCCCCTAGACATGTGTCCCTCCTCACCACAACCATAGCAAACTTTCTTGGTGAGAGTGCATTCATTGGCATAGTGCCCTGGCTTTCCACATTTAAAACATGTGGCCACTACCTCACATTTTCCATGATGCTTCTTCTTACATTTGTCGCACCATTTCGCTTCGCCTCCTCCTCCTCTCGAACCAGATTTCGAGAATTTACTTTTCTTGTTGGACCCTGAAGGTCCATCGAACTTCCTTTTCTCACCAACCTCTATTCTTTCCAGACCCTTTTCCTTCTGCTGGGCCTCCACATTCTTAGCTGCTCGAACAGCTGTTTTCAGAGTGGCTGCCATCTTGACTGTCGGGCCAAAGTCGGCAGGCAGTCCATTAGCAAACCTCTCAATCTTGGAGAGTTCCGTTGGCACTAGGTACGGAAATAACTTTATTTTCTCAGTGAATGCAGTAGCATAGTCGTCTATGCTCATTCTCCCCTTCTTCAAGTTTTGGAACTCATTGTTCAGATCAATCAGATCTATTTCTGAACAATACTGCACCCTTAGCTGTTCCAAGAACTCCTCCCATGACATTTTCAGGGCTTCTCCTCGTGGCATAGTATCTGCCAACAACTTCCACCAGCTCAAGACTCCAGTCTTCAGTTGTCTAACTGCAAAGACAGTCTTCTGTTTGTTGCTACAGTCGCAACTTTTAAATACCATCTCCATTTCGGAGATCCAATCCATAATTTCAACAGGCTTTGGGCTTCCAGAAAGACTTGGCGGCTTGGCGCCCAAGAAATTCTTATACATGCGCCCATCCTTGTTGTGTCCCCTTTCTGGGTCATTCCTTCGTTCTTCTCGAGTCCCAAATTGACTCACAATGCGACTATTGTTCCCTTCCTCTGATCGCTCGGGAATCAGTTCAGGTTCCTCAATGGGTATGATAGGTTCGTCCCTATTTCCATGCACCATCTGTCGTATTTCTTCCCTTTGTTCGGCTAACATAGCCCGAATCATGGCTTGCACTCCAGCCATTGTGATTGGTTCTGGTGCAGCAGCTACAACAGGTATTTGCTCAATCACTGGTGGTTGAGGCTGTTGATTCCTATTTTCGTTCGCGTTTCCAACTCCGCTTCTTGTTCTTGCCATACTTGATCTATACACCGAATAAGGTGAATTTAGATCCTCATCCATGATAGATAATTAAATCATCCTTATCACTCCGAAACGTTTACATGCTAGTTCTAATACCGTAGTCCTACGCTTAGAACCCTAAACACATAAGGTTTCCAGATCCGGTTGGCAACAAACCATAGATCCGAACAAATAATATCATATATGGAAAACATATAACATTTAGCACATAAAAGCATTTTAGGCAACTTTCCTAAAATAAACTAGTGCTCGTGTCTTAAATATAATAGACACACATATAACAATCTTCACTTAGCATTCTAAGTTTAAGTCTAGAAATCCTACAAATTCCTAGTTCGCTTAAACTAATGCTCTGATACCAACTGTGACATCCCCAAAATCTCGGCTAGAAAAGACCGGTTTCATTTATGCTTTTAAAATAATTTCAGAGTAATCCATTGATTAAAAAGGGTTGCGGAATTTGTTCCCAAAACAAAACATGATAAAATAGAATTTATCAAAGCATTTCATCAAGAGATGCATTTTCATTATATAACAATATTTGGGATGTCATGTTCCGATAAACAGACCAAAAGCATAAACAACACAGTATAGACCTTACAACAGTTACATATAACAACAGGTCTAAAATCAAAACATCTTGATTAAGTCATCCAACTTATGCTCTCGCGCCACTACCTGTAATATAAACAAAATTGAGTGGGTCGGGCTTGGGAGCCTAGTGAGCATATAGGGTTTTCAACCCACAATAAATAATTATATTTAATTTCACCAACCAACAATAACCCGATTACCCATTCCTGTTATCCTCACTTTACGTCCCTAAAACAACATCTATCTCAAGGGACCTAATCTAGGATTTTTCCTCGGGACGGACATTACTGCAAGGGGTTTCCTCAACAATAGATGTCCTAAAGGCAACCATGAGGGGGATAGAGTACACCGGTGAACACATCGTTCACAACACCTACAGGTTATGAGCCTGCTAGTGTTCCACTGGACTGTCTAGAAGGAGTCCGTGGTCGTCATCCATACTCCGCTAGATGACTAGATCAACAACAACATCGAGGCCTCTCATCTGTTTATCACACATCAACTATCTACCCATGTTCTACCCAACATATTAGTAGATAAAAATATTTATTTTTATACATAGTTTAAAACCTGTATAGCATTCTCATTCAATACATATTTCAAACAACAGATGAGACACATACACATAACACGTATTTCATAGATAATAAATCATATCTATGAGATAGAAGAAAGTGAATATACATTCACACATATAACAACAAAATATACACATAACACGTATTTCGTATAAAATACTTCATAATTATGCGTTAGAAGAAAGTAACTACACACTCACTTGATCAGAAGATGATCGGACAGCACTACGGCTTGTAGAAGTAGTATTCTTTGGTAGATCTGGAAGATCTTCACAAAAACTGGCTTCTCGCTGGCAGAGCTTCGGCTCGGTAATTGCACTTCTCGGGATCTTCGGGGCTTCGGGACTCGGTTCGGGTCTCGGGATGATACCGGGGCTTCGAGGGGTTAAAATAGGGCTTAGAGAGAGTATCGGGAGTGGGAGAGGTGAGAAGGAGCAACCAAAATTGGCTGACCCTCGATTTCTATTTATAGGGTGAATTTTCTGGGTTCACCTCGTGAGTTTCTAATATTCACCTCGTGAGTTAGGCTCACCTCGTGAGTTTCTAATATTCGCCTCGTGAGCTCGATACGTCATTGCGTTCATCATGGCCACTTGCCCTGGAAGATGTCCATCATCTATTCACCTCGTGAGTCACTAATGCTCACCTCGTGAACTGACTCACCTCGTGAGCCACATATGCTCACCTCGTGAGCTCTGACACAACCTTGGGGTTCACGCCCCGAACTTCAGAAATTCATAACTTTCGCATACGAGCTCCGTTTTTGACGTTCTTTTTATCCATGCGTAGGTGAGATTATGCTCTACAACTCTCGTTTAGACTCCGTTGGCTAATTTTGATTTTATTTTTATTATATTATAAATATATTATTTTTAGTAGGTCGGGACAGGAAAACTCCGTTATAAATTCATAACTTCTTCATCCGACGTTCGTTTTCGTCTGTCTTTTTACCGTTGCACTACCATTGACGAGATCTTCGATTCTCGTTTAGATTGTTTTGGCTAAAAACAGCTCGATCTCAAATCGAGTATTCGGGCTGCACACTGCTAAGTCGAAACTTCGGAAAATCATAACTTCCCCATACGAAGTCAGATTTGGGCGTTCTTTTTATGCACGCTCTCGGTTTAATGAACTCTACAACATTCGTTTAGATCACTAGGGCTAAATATCGCTCTAACATAAATTCACTTTTTACGTCATTCAGCGTCGTGCCGGTTCTGTCCCGAAACTTCGACATATCATAACTTCTTTGTTATAACTCGGATTTCGGCATTCTTTATATATTCGGAAACCTCGTTTCAACTACTACAACATTATCCATAGATATCGACTTTATCTAACATTTCATTTTGACGCTTATTTTCATACTTAATTTAATTAAGACACACAATTAAGCACAAAACACATAATACTCAAATAATACACTTCTATTATTTCCAAACGGGTTACAAAGGTTAACCTAGACTTAATACATCAACATTAATGACAAGCCCAGAAACACAGGCGTTACAAGACGGTTACTTATTTTGATTCAATTGTTGTGGCTGCTAGCAATGAGGCCAACAAGTTGTCAATGGAGTTGTTAGAGACCAAAAAGCGATTAGAAATGAAAATAAGTAAAATTGATTGTTTGGAATTACAAATAACAAATATTATGTGTGATAGGGATACTTTATCAAGTGATGTTAATCTTTTGCTAGCACAAAGAAACATTTATTGTAATGCTGCTAAAAGACTTTATGGAAAATTAACTGATTTACATCATTCATGTGAAATAAGTAAAGAGCAACATAGAAAATTACTACCTTTTCTAGCATACGAAAGAGCTAAGGTAGATAATATTTCGTATGATTGTGAGCAAATTATAGCTGATTTTGACAAAGTTCCCGATGATAGATATAAATATGGAATTGTCAAAATTGATGAATGTCTTGATGTGAATGAATTAGTTAACATAGTGAATGATACTTTGACTAAATCTGAACAGATTCAAATTTTGAAAAAGACTGAGAATTCAACATCTGATTCTCAATCTAATTTTGCTGATATTGAAGATAATTCTGACAATATTAGTGAAATTAGTGAACTTGAGGATGTTGATTGTTCCCAGTTGTCTGTTGTTAATGTTGCATCAACATTTAAAGGAAAAGAAAAAGTTAAGGATTTGATGGTTGAGAAAGAAACTGATATACCTTCAACTTCGAAAGTTTGTGATATGAACTTCGTGGATATCAAAGACAGTCAAACTGATGATAGCGATGATGAAAATGAAGAGAAAATTTCGAATGAAAAGAAATCTTCAAAGGAAGAAGAAACTCCACGAATAGTGGTTGATCAGGTGTATGGTGATACACAAAAGTTCGAACAAGTAAAGACTGAAAAAGGTGAACATTACCTTGAAACAAATACTGTTGTTTATCCAAATTTCAAGTGTACAGATGATGTCATTTTTCCAAATCAAGTTTTCGTAACAATTGGAAATGTTGAGAATATCAAACCAGAATTAAAGAAATTAGTTGAGGACGATAATTCAAAAACAACTGATGAAGGTTTTTTCGCAAATCAAAGCACAGTTGAAAACAACTTAACAAAGAATTCGTACATATTTCAACGTCAAAAACCACAAAGAAAATGGGTTGAAAAATCAAAAATTGAAAAAGAGAATTCAAAACAAGTTATAAAGGAAGAAGAAAAAGTTTTCAAACTAAACTCCAAGCAATTCAAAGATCAAATTGACAAATTTTCGAAGGAAAACAACATTTCAAAAAGACAAGCAAGAAAGAAAATATTTTGGCAAAATGTTGAGTCTCAAAAGATGTCTGAATCACAATCACCCAAAAATGTTTTCAAAGCTAAAAATTCCTCTTTTTCAACAAAACCTCAACATTCATCTCAATCAAATCATTCAAAGTCTGAAGTGAATAAAGAACCAAGGTTTTCGAAATTTTCAGAAACTAATATTCCAAGAAAATTTTCAAATAACTCAAATCTAAATCAAAAATTTCTTCAACGTCAACATTTTAAATCAACAATTCATACATCATATGCTCAATCTTTTACAACAAATCCAAAAGTTGATTTTGTTCCTCAAAAGTCAAATTTTCCTAATCAAACGAAGAAAGAAACTATGAAAATTTCACGAGAAAAAGGAATGAATTCAAGGAAGAACATTGATCATTGGCTTGAAGGCAAAGGAAAGATGTATCAGTCGAATACATTTTCAAAGGATCAAATTCATGATGCATATGATAAGTATGTGAATACTTCATCAAACGGCAGTTCATCTTCTAAAGATTCGAACATATCAGTCAAAGCTTGGAAACCAGTAATAAAAGCAAAGAATGTTCATTCACAAACTCAGAATTTGAAGGGTAATGTCAGTGAACATTCGAAACCATCAAAAACTTATGTTTCGGTTCCTTTAAATGAAGATGTAAACTTACTTGATAGTCTCAAAACTAAAGTTTGTGATTGGGTTAAAAGTTCTTCATTACATTCGAAATTGAAATCTAATTTCCAAGGACCCAAAAAGCTTTGGGTACCTAAATTTTTCCACTGATTGTAGGTACTATGTGACGAGTAATATGATAATAAATGGTACATCGATAGTGGTTGCTCTCGTCACATGACTGGGAAGAAGGAGAATTTACGTGATTTTCGAAGTCTAAAAAATGCTGGAGTTGTGAAGTTTGGGAACAATAAAAAATGTCAAGTCAAAGGATATGGGAAGATCACGAACGGACAATTCACAGTGAATCGTGTTGCATATGTTGAAGGTCTTCAACATAACTTGATAAGTGTTTCCCAACTAGTTGTGGGCACTGGCAATCAAGTTCTTTTTAAAGAAGAAGGAAGTGTTATTTCGAATGTCAACACAAAAGAAGTGTTACTGAAATCCAAAAGGAAAGGTGACATATTCACTTTGGACATCAATCCAATAGTAGGGAAACCTGCTATATGTCTTCTTTCGAAAGCGACATCAGACTTAAGTTGGCTTTGGCATCGAAGACTTTCTCATCTCAATTTTCGAAACATAAAAAAACTTGTGATACAAGATCTGGTAAGAGGTTTACATGTACTTAAATTTGACAATGATTCTTTATGCGCAGCTTGTGAAGTTGGAAAGCAACATAAACAAGGTCATCCAATTATGATAGATTCGAAAATAGTTGCACCTTTGGAGCTCTTACATATTGATTTGTGTGGTCCTTCGACAGTTTCAACTCTCAACAAGAAAAGGTACATTTTAGTTATTTTTGATGACTTTTCCAGATTTACGTGGGTTTATTTTCTCAGGCTTAAATCCGAAGTTGCACAAATCATGATTGACTTTATCAAAAAGATGGAAACAACATTGAAGAAGATTGTTCGAAAAATTAAGAGTGAACATGGAACTGAATTTAAAAACAAGGTTCTTGATTCATTTTTGGTGGACAAAGGGATTTCGCATAACTTTTCATCTCCATACACACCACAACAAAATGGTGTTGTTGAACGAAGAAATAGGTCTCTATACGAAGCGGCAAGGACTATGTTGGCATAGGCGAATCTTCCACAATACCTTTGGGCTGAAGAAGTATCAACCGCATGTTTCACTCAAAACAGATCTTTCATTCATCGTCGTTTTAACATTACTCCATATGAAATTCTCAACAATCGAAAACCTAACGTCAAATTTTTTCATGTTTTCGGATGCAGGTGCTTCATTATGAATCTCAAGGATAATCTTACGAAATTTCAAGCTAAAGCAGATGAAGGAATTTTATTGGGATATTCGCATAATTCAGTCGCATATCGTGTGTTGAACAAAAGAACACGAAAAGTTGAAGAAACTTTTAATCTTACATTTGATGATTACTACATTAAACAAACTACATCGCAGTTTGAAAATCATCCTATTCTGAAAAACATACAAGATGAATCTGAATCCTCACAAACCTTAGATATTGATTATGATTTAATTTTTGGAATTTAAGATCATGCTGTTGATGCTGAAATAAATGCAAATGATAATCATATCTCTGAACTAACAAAGCTTACTGATGATTCAACATCAACTTCTCAAGAGAAAGGCGAAAGTATGCAAAACAATCCAATGGAGGGGGAACAATTGGATTCGAATACTCTAGTTGAGGAAGAGCATTCTTTCGAGGGGGAGAATGGAAGAGTGAATGCTAATGTTGAGGGGGAGCATGATGTTGAAAGGTAGCAAAATGTTGAGGGGGAGCATTTAGAAAACATTGAGAATAATAATGATTTTGATGATGTTTGTTCGATTGCATGTTCGGAGAATGATGATATATACGAAGATGCACCTTTGGAATTTGATCCAGCATATCCGCCAATGGAAAAATGGACAAGAGATCATTCGAAGAATCAAGTAATTGGGAATCCACAAGAGGGTGTTTTAACAAGAGCTCAAGTTCGTGCAAAGAATGAGGTATTGAATACTCATCAAGAATTTTGCATGTTCAATGTTTTCATCTCTAAAATTGAACCAAAAACAGTTAAGGTTGTAATGGAACACTCAGATTGGGTTGTTGCAATGCAATCTGAATTGTCTGAATTTGAACGAAACAAGGTTTGGAGATTAATTCCTAAACCTGAAAATGTTTCGATTGTCGGGTTAAAATGGATTTTTAAAAATAAAACCGACAAAGATGGAAATATTGTTCGAAACAAAGCCAGACTTGTTGTTAAAGGATATTCACAACAAGAAGGAATCGACTATGAAGAAACTTTTGCCCCTGTCGCAAGACTCGAGGCGGTTCGTATATTTCTGGCTTATGCAGCTCACAAAGACTTTGATGTTTATCAAATGGACGTGAAATGTGCATTTTTAAATGGAGAGCTTGAAGAAACAGTTTACGTGGAACAACCCCCAGGTTTTATTAACGAAGAATTTCCAGATCATGTTTATATTTTAGATAAGGCAGTTTATGGTTTGAAACAAGCACCAAGAGCATGGTATGCAACTCTTACTTCATTTTTGAAACAATCTAAATTTAAACAAGGATCTGTTGACCCCACATTATTTCGAAAGAAAGTTGGGAATCATCTAATGCTTGTTCAAATTTATGTTGATGATATTATTTTTGGCTCAATTGACCCTGCTTTATCTAAAGAATTCGAAAATTTGATGAAAGGTAAGTTCGAAATGAGCATGATGGGAAAAATCAATAATTTTCTTGGACTGAATATTCGTCAAAAAAGAGAAGGGATTTTTATTAATCAAGAAAAATACACGAAGAATCAACTAGAAAAGTTTGGATTGACGAATAGCACAAAGTTACGAGTTCCAATGGCAACTGGCATAAAGTTGACACCTTCGTTAGATAAACCTGCAGTTGACATAACTCTTTATAGAAGCATGATTGGTTCATTACTTTATCTTACAGCAAGTAGACCTGATATCATGTTTTCTATGTGTAATTGTGCATGGTATCAGTCTAATCCACGAGAACCACATCTCACTGCTGTGAAGAATATATTTTGTTATCTTAAAGGAACAATTTCGTTAGGATTGTGGTATCCTTTGAAAACTGAGTTCTTTATACAAGCATATTTGGATGCAGACTTGGGTGGATGTAATCTTGATAGAAAAAGCACAAGTGGTGGATGTCAATTTCTCGATGGCAAATTGGTGAGCTGGCAGTCGAAAAAGCAAACATGTGTCTCAATTTCAACAGCTGAAGCAAAATATGTGGCTGCTGCTGCTTGCACATCACAAATTATATGGATTCAAAGCCAATTGCGTGATTATGCAATTAATATGAAAAAGATTCCATTATATTGTGATTCTCAAAGTGCAATAAGAATTTGTCATAATCCTGTGCAGCATTCGAAGACTAAACATATAGCTCTTCGTTATCATTTCATCAAGGATCATGTGGAGGATGGGAATATTGAAGTACATTTCGTGAAAACAACTGATCAGTTAGCTGATATTTTCACAAAAACTTTAGATGAAAAATCTCTTGTGAAAATTATAGAAGGACTTGGAATGATCGATGGAAATTCTGTTCCATGTGAAATAGGCGAATGATGAATGACCAGGAATGAATCAGAGGCGCTGAATGAAAGACAAAACAATAACCGTCAGCATTTAGAGGTTACTGTTCATAGTCAACGCTTCGACCCCTTCGAATTCGTAAATTTGTCACTTATTTTAAGGGTTCATTCAGAGGTTACTGTTCATAGTCAACGCTTCGACCCCTTCGAATTCGTACATTTATCACTTATAAGGGGATGATAAAATTTCGTATTTTTGCAACAAGTACAGTTTATTTTCAATTTTCGAAAAATCAAAAATCCAAAAAGATTTTCTTTTGTTTTGTCATTCAATTTTCGAAAAATCAAAAATCCAAAAAGATTTTCTTTTGTTTTGTCATTTAATTTTCGAAAAATTCAAAACAACAAAAATATTTTAATTCTTATTTCTTTTTAGTATTTTGTTGCAGAACAGCATGAAGATATAAAGTGAATTATGCTTGCAGTTCTAGGGTCAGGTACATTTTTTCGTATGAATCAATATTATTTTTTAATCACTTGAACTAGCTAAGTTGTCCCTAGAAGCATGCTGTTGCATGTTGTCCAAAGCCTCCAATGACTCAATGTGTATGTACGAAAGTCTTAATGAAATTCTTCATACAAAAATTTCTTCCCAATCAGGCTTATATTCACATTAGTCTCTGAGCTACCTGACACTTCTCAAAATGAGTTAAGAGTTTACTGTTTGGTCCAAATATAACAGAGGTACTTTTCGTGTCCTACATCAATCTTTTTCACCTATAAAGTTCTTACACGATCACACACGAAGACATATGTCCGAGAGGTCTCTGATCAAACCCATCGAGACTTAGACATATCAAAAATCTGTGTTTATGATCTGACATCATGAGACCGTGATGAAAGTGAAACCCAATTTTCTAAACTTTTAAGGAATTGACGGGGAACAATGTTCCAGATTTTCACGAAACATTAGTTTCAGTACCAAAATTCGAAACTTCAAATCATATTCATTTCAAATGAGTGGTCTTGATCAAACATTCGAAAACCATGATGTTTGTTACCCAACAAGATCCAGCACAAAGTTTTTTTTCTTGAATATGATTTCCGTGTGAGTTTCATTCGAAAGTCCATGTCACTTAAAATTTTTCAAAACACACTTGTCACTGACTACACTGGTTAAACAAGTAATTTCTGTTACAATTTCTCACCTTATGTTTAGGATGATATGTAACGAAATTTTTTTCCTACCCACGAAGCATTATAAAAGAAACCCTTTGATACTTAGCAACAAGTACTCGATTGTAATTCACGGGAACCCACACAAGCTGTTGATCATTTTTCTTAATGATTAATGAAGTGATCTTTTCCCGGGATTTCATCTGCTTTTGTGTCAAATTAAAATTTTGACATCACAATATCCCAAAATTTTCTTATATTTGTTTCTCGTCTACATTCTTTGGAACACTGCACTCACGAAATCCTTGAGGTTCTGAGTAATACCAACTCAGGCTGATGATTTCAAACATCTGGCATATGACTTCGCTTTTCATCCTAAAAGTGAAAGAGTCCTGCTTCCATACGAAGGGTCCTGACGGTTACAATCATCTTGGGGATAACAATAAAGGCTGTCTATAAATGACGTATGGTATTCTGTCCGATTTTCAAGGAGATGTGCCAGCTACTTTTTGACGCATGGCTACTTTTACGCAGTAATGGTCCGATTTTCAAGGTGCCACGTCGGATTTCATTAAATACCTATCCCGCTTTAAATTCAAACTTCAGGGTTACATATAAAAGGGGATTCAAGGGGTCATTATCAGTTTACGTGATCAAAAAGAAAAATTCCCAAATTCTCTAATCATCAAAGTGTTCAAACCCTAACAATGGCGACTTCTGTTCATGTTGATGCTGATCCTTCTCAGACCACTGAAGATGTCTCTTCATTACCAATAATGAAGATTCAAGCAACAAACTATTACTTGGAGGGTGATGTTTCTCAATACCCGGAAGAATTGAAGATGCTAATAGTTGCCTTGAAGAACTCTGTCTTGTCTGTGTTCAGTTCATTCTCTGTTCCAATGTCATGACTTTCTCAAGCAGGATCAACTGCTACTTACAACAAAGCTTCTGATATAATTACTTTTCATCTGGTGAACGACAAAAAGGTCAGACTATCCAAGAAACTCTTTTGCCAAATTCTTGAAATTCCGAATTCACCTCCATATGTTGCTTTCACATTTCCTCAAATTGTCAATATGTTTAATGAGATGGGATATCAGCCTCCACTATCAAAGATCAGTGATTTTAAGAAATCTGGTCTTCCAAGACTATGTAATTTCTTATTTGGAATTTTTCTAAGGTGTTTAACTGGGAGAACAGTTGGTCTTGATAAAGGAAGAATGGATGTTTATGCAATGGTTGCTGGAATCTATTATGATCTTCAAGTGGATTATTCTACACAATTATGGAAGGAATTCCAAAAAGGTGTAGAACACACGAATGCTATTCATGGTATTTCGTGTGCAAGATACTGGAGTTTGATTTTGCAATACTTTTACAACAAGGAAGGGATTTTGGTACCCAATGATGAAGCAAAAGCTGTTTTTCAATCATACCACTATCCGAAGGATGTCACAGATAGTGCTGAAGTGTTTCCATCAGTTGCTCGTATTCCCGATGCAATGCTTAAAAGAGTTGATCCTTCGAATTCTGTCTTCGTGGCATATTTGAAGACCATTGATTCTACAATCGAAACTGGCATACTATTGGGAAGAGATGATAAGAAATCCAAGAAGACGAAGAAGACTGAAACAGAGTTAAAATCTTCGAAATCTCCAAAGAAGAAGCCTCAAACGGCTGAAGTGTCTGTTGCTGAGACTCAATTGATTGAGCCTATTATTGAAGAAACACAAGAGCATGTAGTCATTCCTTCGAAGACTGGAATGTTTCGAAGAATCAAAATGAAGTCAACCCATAAAAGCAAGTCTCCTATACATAAAGTGGTTCGAAAACCTCAAATCACTCATCAAGGTATTTTAATTAGAGAAGTGCCAGCACCTGTTTCTCCAGTGTCCAAGAAACGAAGGGCTGAGGATATGGCAAAACATTTGTCAAAGAAGAAGAAGAAGAAGACTCGAAAACTCGTGATTTCTACTGAGTCAACAAAAGATGATGGTGAAAGAATTCCAGAAACACCAGAGTTAACTCCTCAAGCAGGAAGCTCAACTCCTGAGCAGACAGTAGTCATACCACCCGAAGATTCGGTTGCCAAATCAGTTTCTGAGGAGGTACGAACTTCAGGCATCCCTGCAAACGTATCTGATACGGATGCAAATGTCAATATGGGTGATGGAGATGCGAAGAATGAAGCTTAAGGTCAATTTACTTCTGCTTCTTTCGAAAGTATTGTTTCTTTACCACCGACCATTATTCCCATTTCATCAACCACCAAGTCTCCTACATTTGAAAACATTCTCAAACAACCATTTACTTCTATTTTTTCTTCTCAATCTACTGATACACCCCAACCTAATTCAACTGTTCAAGAAACCATTCTTATGGAAACAGAAACTGATACTGAGGGGTTTGGAGGTACGTTTGACGAATTAGAATTTCATGAAGAGGAAGAGACGTTTCCAGATCATATGCTGCTGACCATGAAGCAATTTAAAATTCTGAATCAGAAGTTGAATTCTATAATTCAATCTCAAGCTGATCTGGGGGGTGGTTCGTCTGTTTCAAGTCTGGAGGTTGATTCTTTGTTAAAAGTGTTCGAAGCCAGAATTGTCAGTAAAGTATCGGGGATGATTAAAGACTCTGAATCTCGACTTTTGGAGAAGGTTGATCATAATGATCAAAATAATGATTAAAGACTCTGAAAACTTGTGATTTCTATTGAGTCAACAGAAGATGATGGTGAAAGAATTCCAGAAACACCAGAGTTAACTCCTCAAGCAGGAAGCTCAACTCCTAAGCAGACAGTCGTCATACCACCCGAAGATTCGGTTGCCAAATCAGTTTCTGAGGAGGTACGAACTTCAGGCATCCCTGCAAACGTATCTGATACGGATGCAAATGTCAATATGGGTGATGGAGATGCGAAGAATGAAGCTTAAGGTCAATTTACTTCTGCTTCTTTCGAAAGTATTGTTTCTTTACCACCGACCATTATTCCCATTTCATCAACCACCGAGTCTCCTACATTTGAAAACATTCTCAAACAACCATTTACTTCTATTTTTTCTTCTCAATCTACTGATACACCCCAACCTAATTCAACTGTTCAAGAAACCATTCTTATGGAAACAGAAACTGATACTGAGGGGTTTGGAGGTACGTTTGACGAATTAGAATTTCATGAAGAGGAAGAGACGTTTCCAGATCATATGCTGCTGACCATGAAGCAATTTAAAATTCTGAATCAGAAGTTGAATTCTATAATTCAATCTCAAGCTGATCTGGGGGGTGGTTCGTCTGTTTCAAGTCTGGAGGTTGATTCTTTGTTAAAAGTGTTCGAAGCCAGAATTGTCAGTAAAGTATCGGGGATGATTAAAGACTCTGAATCTCGACTTTTGGAGAAGGTTGATCATAATGATCAAAATAATGATTAAAGACTCTGAAAACTCGTGATTTCTACTGAGTCAACAGAAGATGATGGTGAAAGAATTCCAGAAACACCAGAGTTAACTCCTCAAGCAGGAAGCTCAACTCCTGAGCAGACAGTCGTCATACCACCCGAAGATTCGGTTTCCAAATCAGTTTCTGAGGAGGTACGAACTTCAGGCATCCCTGCAAACGTATCTGATACGGATGCAAATGTCAATATGGGTGATGGAGATGCGAAGAATGAAGCTTAAGGTCAATTTACTTCTGCTTCTTTCGAAAGTATTGTTTCTTTACCACCGACCATTATTCCCATTTCATCAACCACCGAGTCTCCTACATTTGAAAACATTCTCAAACAACCATTTACTTCTATTTTTTCTTCTCAATCTACTGATACACCCCAACCTAATTCAACTGTTCAAGAAACCATTCTTATGGAAACAGAAACTGATACTGAGGGGTTTGGAGGTACGTTTGACGAATTAGAATTTCATGAAGAGGAAGAGACGTTTCCAGATCATATGCTGCTGACCATGAAGCAATTTAAAATTCTGAATCAGAAGTTGAATTCTATAATTCAATCTCAAGCTGATCTGGGGGGTGGTTCGTCTGTTTCAAGTCTGGAGGTTGATTCTTTGTTAAAAGTGTTCGAAGCCAGAATTGTCAGTAAAGTATCGGGGATGATTAAAGACTCTGAATCTCGACTTTTGGAGAAGGTTGATCATAATGATCAAAATAATGATTAAAGACTCTGAAAACTCGTGATTTCTACTGAGTCAACAGAAGATGATGGTGAAAGAATTCCAGAAACACCAGAGTTAACTCCTCAAGCAGGAAGCTCAACTCCTGAGCAGACAGTCGTCATACCACCCGAAGATTCGGTTTCCAAATCAGTTTCTGAGGAGGTACGAACTTCAGGCATCCCTGCAAACGTATCTGATACGGATGCAAATGTCAATATGGGTGATGGAGATGCGAAGAATGAAGCTTAAGGTCAATTTACTTCTGCTTCTTTCGAAAGTATTGTTTCTTTACCACCGACCATTATTCCCATTTCATCAACCACCGAGTCTCCTACATTTGAAAACATTCTCAAACAACCATTTACTTCTATTTTTTCTTCTCAATCTACTGATACACCCCAACCTAATTCAACTGTTCAAGAAACCATTCTTATGGAAACAGAAACTGATACTGAGGGGTTTGGAGGTACGTTTGACGAATTAGAATTTCATGAAGAGGAAGAGACGTTTCCAGATCATATGCTGCTGACCATGAAGCAATTTAAAATTCTGAATCAGAAGTTGAATTCTATAATTCAATCTCAAGCTGATCTGGGGGGTGGCTCGTCTGTTTCAAGTCTGGAGGTTGATTCTTTGTTAAAAGTGTTCGAAGCCAGAATTGTCAGTAAAGTATCGGGGATGATTAAAGACTCTGAATCTCGACTTTTGGAGAAGGTTGATCATAATGATCAAAATAATAATATTCGTATCAATTCTCAAAATTCGAAGTTTGCCAGTGATGTGAAAGAATTGAAGAATGTCACAAAAGAAAGGCATGTTCTTTTTGTTCAAGAAGTGAAGAAAGTAAGGGAAGATGTCAATTTGCAAATTCGTGAACTCCACGAAGATATGCAAAAAGAGATTGCCACTGTTCAACAAGATTATGCATCTCTGAATCAAAAATTTGACATCATTTGTGACGCATTCACAAGATTTGTTAAATTGTATGAAGATTTGAGTCCACAAATTACTCAACTTTCCACATCCGAAAGTTCCAACTTTTTGGAAGTGATCACTTTGTTAAAGGAGCTAAAAGATCTATCAGTCAAGGCGGTTTCTTCTTCCCTAATTACTCCTGAATTTTTATCACAAAAATTCATACAATTCGAAGCACTTCTCAACAAGCAACTTGCTCCTATATTTCGCATTACAAGCCTTCTTCCAACAACATATGCCCCACCTGTTTTCACAGGGGTGCAAGGGGGAGAAAGAAAAACTGGTGAATCGAAGGAGAGTAAGGAAGATGCGAAAGTTGTAGGAAAGGTATTTTATTCAAAGATCCCGACAACAAAGCCAGTTATAGTTTCTGCTGGGATGGTTACTTCAACAGTCGTTACAACGTTACCTATTACAAGACCTATTTCGAAAGGAATTGTGATTGGTAAATCTACAGAGACTGGTGAGAGTGGTTCGAAACCAAAAGAAGTAATTGATACTTCAGCCTTGAAAGATAAAGGGAAATCGATTGTTATGGAAAAGTCGAAAGAAGAAAGAAGGCTGAAGCAGAAGCTGAAATTGAAAAACTAAGGTTGATTCAAAGCATTATGACTCAGCGTGCTGATGATCCGAAGGGAATGGACAAAGGTGACCCATCCAAACACTACAATTACGAAACAATTGAGGCCAAGGTTGCATTCAATCACATGTATTCATTTGAGAAGAAACCAAAACAAAGTTATTTGGTTACGAATATTGATGCAAGCCAGTTGTATTTTCCAATAAACGAAATGATGTTTATCATGCCTCAGTTCAAAGCAGAAGGAAATTTTAAAGGAAAGGATGAAGGTACACACATGAAAATTCGTTTTCATGCTGTTCTTGCAAAAGCCTCTGAGGAAGTGTGGTCATTGATTAAAATCAAGAAAGTGATCAGTATGAAAAAGGATGTGGTATTCGAAAACACAGTCCAAAATTTCAAGTATGTGGTTGCCAGGGCAAATGGAAATATTTGTGAATTTACTGTTGCAGATTTTCCATTAATGAACTTGTATGATCTTATACAAGTTGCATTAATTCTAAAAGACAAGTCATTTTCATATCTTCAAAACACGGAACCTGATGAATTCAATCTTGGAGTTGCTCACATCAAGATTTTCATCGAAAATTATTATGAGTGCTTGGCACTTACAGATGTGGAGTTAGCTACGGCTAAGGGTATGGAAGTTAAAGTTCCGATGGCTCCTACGAAGACTCAGGCAGAATTGAAGAAGTATGTTGATGGTAAAATCTGCCTAAAGCCTTTTGGAATGGTCTTCGCAGGAAAGGACAAGGCTGGTAAAGCAAAACGTTTCTTATTCCAGGCATGCGAAGTGGAAAGGTATACAACGTCTCAATATACGAATTTAATTGTTCGTATGAATCATTGTAAAAAGAACAATGAAGGAGATAAGAAAGAACTGAAGAAGATAATCTCCTGGTACACGGAGATTCGAAGAGTGATGCTGTACTCCATCAAACTTCTTACAAATTAAGTAGTTCGACTTTGATTACAAAGGGGGAGATTGTAAGGGTCGAATTGTTGTAATAAGTCGAATTGTATTTTTGTCTCTTCGAATGTTTTGTTATGTATTTTACTAAGGCGCTTATTGTTCGAAGAGTTAGTGTATATGCCTTAGTATATTTTTTGTACGCTTTCGGTTCCCTATAAATAGGGATATTTACTAGAGTTAGATAAGAGTTTTTACAAACCTGTCTTTGTTCTCTGTAAACATTCGAAAGCGTAATAGAGCTGAAACAAGATCATATTTACATCTGGTGTTCAATCTCGCATTCTTAATTGATTTGATACTCTGATTCGTTTAAACTCGATTCTTTGATTCATCAATGGAAAAAGGGTCTTTCACCCAACCCCAAGGACCAAGGTTCTTGACCCAAAACTTTCATAATATGGAGTTAACTAGATCTAAGAGAAGAATGATCAAGTTGGAAGCTTGATTACCAGAAAATGCAGTAAATGAAGTGTAGCTCATGGATCTACTTCTTTCCCTTTGAGCCTTCTATCTTCTTCTTCTCCCACAAGTTTCACAATGCACAAAAACACTCATAAATGGCAAGAACTAGCTTAAGATCACTTATGGCGGATTAGGGTTTCAATAATAGGGTTTGGAGGTGATGGAGGCTGGGGTGGAGGCCAGATATGATGCTTAAATAGGGTGCAAACCCTGAAAATTAGGGTTTCCTCCTGATGGACCTACTCGCCGAGTCTAGGCTTGGACTCGTCGAGTAGACCATTTAAATCTCGCGATCAAGCTGGCACCTACTCGACGAGTTAGGGCTACCAACTCGTCGAGTAGATCTTACAAAATGAATATTTTAATAAATTAAATGCGTACCAGGAACGGGGTGTTATAATTCCCGGATAAATAGGGCATCATCTGCGTAAAACAGATGCAATATCCTAGGCCCTCCATTTGGGAATGGAATACCCCGGAAAATACCATGTTCACCAGCTTTGTGCATGATCGCTTTTAGCGACTCCATTGCAAGAATGAATAAAAACGGGTCCAATGGATCACCTTGTCTCACACCCTTGTTAACCGAGAATTCATGTGTTGGTGCACCATTAACTAACTAGAACTGATGTTTTGGATGAGAGATCCAAAAATCCATAGTCTCCAACGCGAAGGAAAGCCTGGTTGAGATATAATTGAATCAAGAAAGCTCCAACTCAAAGAGTCAAAGGCTTTGTTAAAATCAACTTTGAAAATGAGAGCCTCGTTGTTGTTTCGATTTAGCCAAGAAAGTGTTTCATTTATCATTAATGGCCCATCCAGTATGTTGCAACGTGCAATGAACGCGGTTTGTGTTGGATTAGTGTCTAAGTCCATAACTATAATTGGTAAGACTTGACCCGACTCGGCATGGTTCATTTGGGTTGCATGGCATCGGGACATTTGGATAGACCGTTTGTGAGAAGAGGACATTTGTGACATATTAATATATTATAAGTTCTAATATATTAATATAAAATTATGTTATTTAATTAGTATTGATCAAGAATAAATTTGGACTTAATTTATTGATCAAAAGAGACTAATTAAATATATGGGGATTGATTGTGTAAATCATTCATTCTTATATATGTGGGCTTATGATCCAAGATTCCTTATGTTGGGTTTAACCCATGTGGTGGTCCATGGATACTCCATGGAGGTTAAAACCCATGGAGCATAAGGAATGGGTAAAGTCATGGGTTACATGGTGTAACCCTAATGTGCACACTATATAAGGACCCCTTTAGCTCAAGAAATTGACACAAGTAATAAACATATGAGGGCTAGTCAATTTGAGCTTGGAGTGTCTTCTTCTCATGGTTATTCCAAGTGTTCATGATGTTGTGTGAACCATTTGAGGTGTCACACTTGGGGCACTAGGCTCTCAAGCTTCATGGAGTCAAGCAACAACAACAAGGTATGTATTCTATTTATTTTATTACCCAAGTATATGATATTTGTATGCTAGTATAGGGTAATATCTTGGAAACTTCATATTTGCATGTATAATAGAGAAAACATAGATCCAAGGTATTTAGGGTTGTATGTGCACCATAGGATGTTGTAGTATGCTCAAAACCCAACAGTGGTATCGGAGCCATGGGTTGTTTTCTGTTATATTCATGCAAATGTTTGATTTTCAAAAGTGAAAAACTAATTATTTGTAAAATTTGAATCATTTGCTATATGAGTTGAATTAGGTCAAATTTAGTAAAAGATAAAATGATATGATTATTTTATTAGTTTTAAAAGTTTGATCTAAATGTTTTAAGGAGTTACAAATTTTGTCATAAAGTTTTGGAGCTCAAAAAGTTTTTTTTTAAGTTGTGATCTTATGTGTTTTGAAACCTCCATAAGTTATGGATATGAAAAGGTTTTAAAAAAAATTGATTCAAAGTTTTTATGGAGTTACAATATTTGATGTTAATGTTTTAAAGAATTCCATAACTTATTCTTAAGTTATGGAACATGAAAAGTTTCATCATAAAACAAGCATTTAACTCCATAAGTTATGGATTACCAAAAGTTCTATGTTTCCTTGATTTATGAGTTAATTTAGATTAATGGAAAAAAAATTGTGTTTTAGTTGTTTTCAATCCTAATTAATCTAAAAGTTGTTCATAAAATGTGTTTTTTTTGTAACTTGTCGTCAAGTTATATAAAAAGTCACATTTATGAATCTTAAAAACTCATAAATATGCCTTAGGTTCCAAAAAAAAATGAAGAGTCTTTTCTTATAAATAGTTTTTATGGCTCCATAACTTGTCCTCAAGTTATGGATGTCCAAGAGTCTCTTCATTAAAAGTTTTAAAGTTTTACTTAAAACTCATAAGTTATGAAAATCCAAGAGTTTTGAATAGTTTCAAAACTTGCCCTCAAGTTTTGGAATTTGAAAAGTTATCTCTAATGAATACTTTAATTCCAAGTTAAGCCCTTAGAATTTTAAAAGTTAAAATTCAACCCTTATACTTTATAATATTATAATTTAATAATATATATATATATATATATATATATATATATATATATATGTATAAGAGCAAGTCAGTCTTACCATTAGTAGGCCTCATTCACGAAGCCGATCTATAAGGGGGGTATAAGGTTGTTGCCTATAAAATGGCAGCTTAATGGGTGTCCACTCTCACCCACTGCTTCCTTGACTGGTGGAGGGTCGTTAGCCGAACAGGTAGGACAAGGACTATAATTCTCCCTTCATTAAAAGTATTAATGATAAATACTAAGTAACTAAACACTTATAAATTCCCAATCTTAGTTACTTAGGAAAATGTGAATAAGGTGCTAATCCATGAAATTACACTTTGCACTTTGCTTAAACCGTTAGTGGAGCGTGTGTGGTTAACCGGCACACTAACCTAGATTTAACAAGGTAGGCAAAGGGTAACTTAATATTTATCATAGTATCGGTGGAGCTCGTGTGGTTAACCGGCACATCGATTGAGGGGTAAATATTAAGGGTACCAAGTATATTTGCATGGTTACTTCACACCTTGTTTTGTGATCCTCGGCATCCCAGTCACAAAACCTGAAGGGCACACTCGAGATTGAAACATGCCATGGAAAAGTTCAATGAATCTCAAAAAGATCTAGGAGTTTCAAATCCAAGTAAAAACCTAATTAAATTATTTCGTTTTTCATGGTGGAAATTGGTAAATCGTCATTTGCCTACCTTCAACTATTTTATAACTTGAATTACGGCATCCCTCTTCCAGTTATAAATAGGTTGTTGGGTCCTAGCCTTAATATTTCATATTGGGTGTTATATTAAGGACTTTAAATCAACTAAACTTGAATATCTCCCAAAAGATGTCTAGTTCAGACGTCTATGATCTTCCCAAATCTCTTGGAACTTCACTTCCTCCACCTCCTCCAATTATTCTCCCTAACCCACAAGTTCATGGTCACTCAAGCCCTATTGGCAAGGCAAGGTCTAGGTGTGATCACATCTTGGAGATGAAGTCACATATTGACAAGCCGGGAGAGTTGGGTGTCAAAGTCTTGAGAAAGTTGGTGGTTCAATCACTTTCTAAGTCACATAGTGAGGTCCTTTGGGACTCCTATGAAACAGACTATGACAAGACCCTTAATGATCTTATCTATTTGCTTGGTACTGCTGAATCAGCTATGATTTGGAAGGCTAGTAAAGCAAATTTGATTAGAAGATCGACTTCCCAAAACTTTATGGACATTGACTATGATGACACTGGAAATCCAGAAAAAGCATTCTCTTCCCAATGGAAGGGATCGGCCATAGTCAACTCGGTTGACCAAATGGTAAAGAGAAAAGCTAAGTCTGTGATACCATTACCAAAGGGTCCATTTGTTAAAATTGCCAAAGGAAGGGGCACTGTTTGCGAAGCTGCCAAATTTAACTAAGGATGTTAAAGTCAATAAGTTTGACTCTACTTCAGGTAAAGTCCATTGTCTAACTCTGTTAAGCTCCTATTTGGAGATTCTTATTACATAATGTGACTGAGTCACATGGTGATGTTATAAGAATCAAAGAAAAGAGAGAAAGCTTAAAGGAAGTATATGCTGCTTCTGATCGTGAAGATGGACTTCGATCGCATCAGAATTTTGAAGCTGTTACTTAGGAGTTATGACACATTGCTTAGGAATATATAACAACAAGGTTTTCATATGGATTGTAAGGATAAGTTTTTCGGCAAAGTTTTTAAAATAAAAGGAAATTTTTGATTTTATTTATTTTAAGTATCCTTACAATGGTATTTGTGAAAAAAATTGTTGTTTATATGATTCCATTGCTAGTAATATAGGAAAATGGTTTCGATTCTTTCATTTGTGGTAGTGTCTAAATTTACCAAATAAAGAAAGTTTCTCATCACCCAAGTTTCAATTGGACCGAAACTTGGAATCATGCAAGTTGTATAGTATGATGAATGAGAACTTTCAAGCATTGGAAAATTAAGACTAATTACTTGTTCACATGGATGTGTGAGTCAAGTAAAGGACTAAGGGATCGAGTACACATTCTTATGCACTGATCAAGCCCACCACAAATGTAACTTGAGTGACACATCTTAAAGAAGGTTTATTAACACTAGTGAAATGTAAGAGTAAAAGGTTTTCTACTCTTGTACATTTGAATTTGGTAAGTTGTGATGTTTTGGATAAAACAGAGACCAACTTAGGCCAATTGTGTTAAGTGTTTGTCTTGATTAGAATCCACACTATCTCTTGAATATTTGGCAAGAAAGTCTTATAGGTCAAGGAGACAGTGGGAGTCTAAAAGATCCTGAAAGGGTTTGAAGAAGTAATCAAGAATAAACCCTGTATTTCATCACTAGCACACAACTAGAGGTTTATAACCTATCGTGTTGACATTTCTATGCCCATTCCAGTTAAGTTGGCTATACATTTGAGTTCTACATGTTCTCAATTGTTTGCATAGCTACTTGGAAGCAATGGCAGGCCCTTGTGCTGCCAGGTGGCAAGAGGTTAAGATTGCACAAGTTCAATCCATATGAGTTAGGATTTGTCACTAACCTAGTCTTGTGATTATGGTTTGACAAATTCACATGGATAAGAACACATACACCATAAAATCTAAGTGTCATAAGGTTTCTCTCCGATTCATGAAATTGATGGTGAGGAAATTCTTTCACTAAGTAGATTTTAAGTAGATAGCAATTGTGATATTTGCAGTTCTCAAAGTCGTTAGTGGAGCGTGCGTGGTTAACCGGCACACTAACATGGACTTATGAGAAATGGCAAATGTCTAAACAATTGAGACTATGATTACGACATCCCTTTTCATAGTTCTGAAATTGTTTAGACACACCTGTGAGCTATCTAAGATAAGGTGTATAATTTTGATAAAGCCTTATCAAAGCAAGCTAGTATCAGAAATCTGAACTTTAGTAAGAATGTCAATAAAGTATTGACTTTTAGAGGTCCAGCTGTTTTCTGGATACATGTCAAAGCTAGTGGGAGCATAAGTGTTATGCTAATAATCATCATGTTAGTGGGAGCATGATAATTATGACAAGTATTGCAAGTTAGCAATGTTAATTATAGAAAACAAAAGTTTCAATTCGTGAGGTTCCAGGGGTTGAAAAAGTTGTTTTGCTATAATTAAGGGAGAGGAAATTATACTTCATTTCAATTCTAAAAGGCTTAGATTGAGATTTTAATCATCTTAGTCAAGAATATATATATACGAATTTTATGTTGGTTTGGTTCAACTTAAGAAAATTCTATATATTGTGTTCTCAAAATTCGATTATGATTACGGCATCCCTTTTCATAGTCAAATTTTGAGAATATGGCAAACAAAAAATTATTATGGCAAAAGACTGGTCTAGAACCATGTCTTTATGTGACACATCATGAATCGTGTCCCATTTACTTTGGGTACAAGATCGATTACATGTGCTATAATATTTATCCTTTCTGAATTTTCCAAATGCCTTGGGGCATTAAGGAGGAAAATGTCTAGAATTGGATATGACTAAAGTGATTAAGCAATTGTCGAGGACAATCTAAGGTTTACCAAAGATTGGTTGCTCAAGGACAGTTGGAAGTATACTGTTAATATTGGAAGGACCATATTGACATAGTCTGAAAAGAGGCAACTCTTGTTCAGAAGTTGTAGTCAAAATGGGAATATAGAGTTGTCTTCATAGAAGGAAGCAATCTGTGTAAGGTTAAAGAAACTTAATGCAAGAAGCATGTTCAAAGCAATGCGCTTTGAATTTGAGACATCGTTTCCATGGAATTGCTCTCCATTGGAATACTCTGTAATGATTGTTGCCAAGTCTTTGTGGCTTTGTGCATAATCATTACAAGAGGAACAGTGCATATAAGTTTAAAATCTAAACAGATTTCGATAAATGTTAGGAATTCTTACATTTACGACAAGGATTTGGGAGTGTGAAAAGAGAATCATTGAAATTATGTTCAATTGATCTAGTTCACAAAGAAAAGGATCATAGATGAACATAGAGTGCATACTTGGTGTATGGCAAAGCTATTGTTTAGAAAAACATAGTGTCCATGCTTGGAGCATGGGACAACTAGTGTTTTTAATTCAGGTATAAAGTTGATAAAACCGAAACAATGAATAATGAGTAATCAGTATGGTGATAAATAAAAGTGGTCTATTTATATTCATAGGGTTTGATACCATATTTGATTCATTTATTCTTGTGTTTCACTTTGCATGTTTTGACTTCCATAATAACTAGGTTATTCTTCCGGAATGACTAAGTTATTCAAACCATCCACAGTCGGTCATATGTTGGAAGTAGATATGAATCAAGACTGTCATGGGTTGGCTTGTAGAGGTCCAAGTTGGTGGACAAAGTTGTGCTACAACACTCATGAGTGCTCATAAGTTCTGAGTATTGGATTCAACCCGCGCTCATTTGAATCACTTCATGGATTTTATCACGAGTGATCATGAGACGATAATATCTTATATTCTTCAAACCTAGAGATATGAGTTGTTACTATGAGTTGGTTGTACATTGATTGCACGAAAACGCATTCGGTAACTCGATGTTATAAAACGTGCATTTGTGTATGATTCAACAAGTAGTAGAACAAGCCATATGAGTCGAAGTTTATACATTCCTTTTACCTTCGGGATAAAAGCGATATCTGTGGGCCCCTCGATGATTTAGTGATGACACATGTGAGTGCTTGGCCAAGCCAGGACTGATTTGATTTGTTCAATCAGTCAGTCATCATAAATCGGAAATCGGGAAACAACAAATGGAAAGAGAGAATGATTGATAATCCATGTCTCAGTCCATATGATATCTAGAATGGAGGAATATATGATCCCTTATCTAATGGACAAGTCATTGACAAAGGTTAGAGTTCATCGACAAGGTCAGAGTTCGACAACAGCTTTTGAGAGCTACGATTGCCAGTTAGGTTTGAAGTCATACGCAATAATAGTTTTAGACTTATCCAAGTGTGAGACTGTTGGATTAGTGTCTAAGTCCATAACTATAATTGGTAAGACTTGACCCGACTCGGCATGGTCCATTTGGGTTGCATGGCATCGGGACATTTGGATAGACCGTTTGTGAGAAGAGGACATTTGTGACATATTAATATGTTATAAGTTCTAATATATTAATATAAAATTATGTTATTTAATTAGTATTGATCAAGAATAAATTTGGACTTAATTTATTGATCAAAAGAGACTAATTAAATATATGGGGATTGATTGTGTAAATCATTCATTCTTATATATGTGGGCTTATGATCCAAGATTCCTTATGTTGGGTTTAACCCATGTGGTGGTCCATGGATACTCCATGGAGGTTAAAACCCATGGAGCATAAGGAATGGGTAAAGTCATGGGTTACATGGTGTAACCCTAATGTGCACACTATATAAGGACCCCTTTAGCTCAAGAAATTGACACAAGTAATACACATATGAGGGCTAGTCAATTTGAGCTTGGAGTGTCTTCTTCTCATGGTTATTCCAAGTGTTCATGATGTTGTGTGAACCATTTGAGGTGTCACACTTGGGGCACTAGGCTCTCAAGCTTCATGGAGTCAAGCAACAACAACAAGGTATGTATTCTATTTATTTTATTACCCAAGTATATGATATTTGTATGCTAGTATAGGGTAATATCTTGGAAACTTCATATTTGCATGTATAATAGAGAAAACATAGATCCAAGGTATTTAGGGCTGTGTGTGCACCATAGGATGTTGTAGTATGCTCAAAACCCAACAGTGGTATCAGAGCCATGGGTTGAATTTGCAGAAGTCCCAACACATCCGATCTTCTTCAGCTTGGTTTTAACAATCCTCTCAGAGGGCCTTCTTCTTTTCACAATCCTAAGGTGTATTGGTAATTCATGGGTGTCGTCAATGCCTTCTTCTTCTTCTTCTTCACTTTCTGGTTGTTCTGGTTGTGTCTCAGGGATAATTTCTTCATCCACATCTTCTGTCTCAGTCTGAGGTGGATACTCCTATTCCTGTAAAACATCAAGCAATTAATAACATAAATGAATGTTAACATTAAGGTAATATAGAGGGTTTACCATAGACATAGGAAGAACTTGTTCAATAGTGTCATTGTAATCATTGAGTTGTTTCACGTGTGAATCTGTCAGACTAAGGGTATTTTTAATTTCTTCAATTGAATACCCGAATAGTTTCAAATCTTGCATTGCCTTCCATAGATGGACTAAATATTTTTCAGGAATAGTGTCATCCTCATTTTCAACTTGAGCCACTCCACCACCTTCAACTTGAGCCACTCCACCATCATCAACTCCAACAGATGTCTTACTGCCCCTACCACCTCTTTTACTACCTTTACCACCTCCCTTACCCACTGCAACACCTCTGTTACCCTTTGCACCACCTGTGTTACCCACTGCACCACCTCTCTTACCCCCTGTACCACCTCTACTACCCCTTGCACCACATCTACTACCTCTAACACCACCTCTTAAACCACCTCTAGTCCAATGACTGATATCCAGATCCAATCTTGGTCTACCCATTTTTTTCTTGGGTTTAGGTTCTGGTGTGACCTTGGGATTCTTACAGGATGCCTTGTTATGACCCCTTTGAAGACAGTTTTTGCATTGGACTGTCCTTCCTATTCCAGTAACATTCATCTTATTTTGGGAGTATTTGTCTTGAGATTCAATGACATGTCTCTTTCTTTTTAGAGTTGGTCTCCCTGGCATTCTTCTAGCTAAAGGGGGTAGAGGCTTTGTGTATGTAGTTCTAGGCCATAAATTTCTACCATTCACAGGTAGTATATTGTTTGCATATATGGCCTTGAACCTGTCCACATTGAACCACTCACTTATGGATTGAACAAGATCTTGTCCAGTGAATAATATTGCACACTGTGCATGTACACATGGAATTCCTGAGATATCCCAAAGCCTACAGCTGCACACTTTCCTTTGTAAGTCAACCACGTACCCTTCAAATCCATTCTTGGCTTCAAAAATAGATGGTCCACTTGGATTCACATTCCAATTCCTACAATGACATTACTAAATGAAATCAGAACAATGAAATTAGAAGAATGATGATAAGGAACAATAAAAATGCTAAGACAAACCTCAAATCCACTCCAAACTTGTTCATTTTCTTAATAGAAGCTGGACAAACAACTGATTCCCACTTTTCTGCCTTTTGTAACATATGGTAGAACCTATCCATCATGTACAACCTAATTTCTTCAAAAAAAAATGCTAAAAGGGGTTTCTTTCTAGCATCCAATATGATGGCGTTGAAGCACTCTGCAATGCCATTTTCAACTGCCTCACATGCTACATCAGTCCTAAAATATGCCATGCACCATGTGTGAGGATGTCTTGCAAGCAAATGTTCATAAGCATTGGGATTGACCTCTTTGATATCATCCATTTTCCTCAGAAAATCACTCTCTATAGTTGAAAATGAGGCTGCCCAGAACATATTCTTGAACTCCACTCCCGTATAGGTCTTCCTAAAGTTAGCATATATGTGTCTTGCACACATTCTATGCTCCACATTTGGTAGTACTTGTGACAACCGTCAAATTCAAGTCAAAGTCAACAAGTCAAACCGGTCAAACTTAACTAGCACTTGTATGTTAAAACTTATTCTATGTATAAAAATGTGCATTTGTATGTCAAGAATTCAAGTGTCTCGGAGAATCTATGTGTTTATCAATGTAAAACCCTAAAAAGGGGAGTTAAACGCATCAAAACACGACTAAGGACCCTTTCGGGGACTTAAAACAATCATAAACAAAGCATAACGAGCTCCACGAACCTTGCATTACGAGATTACGCGATAATAATGGCTAAAATTAAATCTCTCCCAAATCTCTCCAAGTATGTGGAATCTCTCCCAAATCTCTCCAAGTATGTGAAATCTCTCCCAAATCTCTCCAAGTATGTGGAATCTCTCCCAAATCTCTCCAAGTATGTGAAATCTCTCCCAAATCTCTCTCAACTTTTTATGACCGTCCGGGTCATCCCGACCCTTAACTTGGCCAAAAACCACTTAAAACGGGGAGTTATCTTGAAAAACAGCTAAATAGGACCGAAACCCCTCTTAGGAACCGAACCCTTCTATTAGGGCCGAAGCTGTCAGAACCGAAGATGTCAGAAGCGAACCAGACTCCTCGGACCGAACCTCAGTAGACCGAAATAGACCGAGCCCTCGGTCTATTTCGCTTCCCTCACCAGTTCGGACCGAGACCCACCTTCGGTCCCTTCTCCCTTCTCTCGGTTCCTTCCCCTACCTTCGGTCCTCAGCACCTCCAAGAGCCGAACCTCGCAGGTTTGCTCCTTAAGCCCGATTTTCGACTACTTTCGCTTCCTAAGCCCGTTTTTGACGATTTTGACGGGGATTTTTCACCAAATTCATATTTTTACCATTTTAAACCCCTTGAACTCATATTTTATTCATTTCTCAAGGATTTATTAATTAAAAATCATTAATTTATATTAAGAAGAGTATTCTACCCCACAAGTGGGTCAAGTGTGCTCACTTGTCTCCATGTGTCATCTTCCCATTGGCCCAACCTTATCCACATCACACAAACCAAGGCAAACATCCCCTCATCCTTGCAACTTGCTCCAGCAACATCTATATAAAGAAATCCCTGGAGGATTTCTTGGCTTACTTTGATCATTTCCTTCACTTACACACTCCTCTTACCCTTCAAGAAAGCTTCTTTTCTCTCTACTTCCAGCCACTTTTTGGAAGTGTTCTTGAGCTATTACTCCACTTTTTGGTAAGTTTTCCATCTAAACTCAAGTATTATTCCATATTTTCATAACACTCTTGAATCATCAACCCACATTTTAACACCAAAAATCGTTCTTAGGATCACCCAAGCTTTCGCGTGTTCATCAAGTGTTCTTGACTTGATACTCCTCGTCTTCGACCTTAAATTCTTCAAGAAATCACTCAAGGTGAGTTCATACCCCTACATTTTCAAGTTTTCTTTAGTTTTCAGGGGGGGAATACAAGTTAAAACACCAAAACATATTTAAAACTTAACTTAACAGCTTACAACAGAAAAGTTGTGACCTGTTCACGAACTGTTTTACCCAACTTAAACTTAATATTTTTCAAAACTGTTTAATATGAAAATAGTTCAGGTTTATACCTTTAAAATGACTACTTGCACATCTCCATATGATTTTTCTACAATTTATGGTGATTTTTACAAAACTGCCTATCACTTTAGCATCAAAGTCGGACCAGGTTGTGAAGATGAACATTTTCGCACTGGTTTGAGACCACCAAAAATTATAAAAACATTTATGAACATAGTAGACTCTTTTTCCAAACACTCAGAGTTTACGGATTCAGTTTTCGACTTACGATGATTTTTCTATAATTATTCTAAAACAGTGACAGTTGAGGGTAAAACTGTCAAACACAAAATTTATTAGTTATTTACACCTTGTAACATGTTGAGCAAGGTGTGTAAGGTTTACATTTAGTAGTTTCAATGTCATTTTATTGAAATACAAAGACATGCATAACAAGGTTTCATTCAAACACACAACACTTTTGATAAACTATAATAGGTATAGTTTGAGCACTTCGTTTAACAAAGAAAACAGTAACACAAACGATTTACAAACCGAGTATTTCATTACAAATTACGTGAGCTTGTTAATGAATAAATTTGTGAGACATCCTCCTTCGGGGTACTCTTAAGTGCCACAGAAAAGTCCTGTAGTTATAATCAGAATCTCCTGGAGGGAGAGCGTGATAGTTGTGTATAGATCTATATCGGGTCTGACAAACCCGCACCTAAGCTGCTTGCAACAGCTAGACCGGCAGGTCTGGGGTGACAAGTGTCATAATATTCCGACGCTTGAAGAACGTCGAGTACGAGGTCTTTTAGTTTATAGTATGGTTATAACATCTCACATGGGGAATTAACAAAACACACAGTTCACGGGGAGTTAAGGAGTTTTATTTAAATATAAAACCACACACATAAGTATGACGATTTACTTACATATACTAAGTCTTGGTCCAGTTAAGACTACAACAAACCTTTTAGAAAATATTGGATTTTCTGGTAACAAACTTGTAACAAACAAAAAGGAACATCATTCATTTTTCATTCATAAATTGCTTATGAACTCACCAGCTTTATGCTGATACTCTTTCAAAACAACTTGTATTCTCAGGTAATCAGTGATATAGGTAATCATAAGATTTTTGAAGTCAAGACGCTAAGGCGTAGATTCTTTTGCTATATTTTGACATCATATGTAATTTATTTGGAAACATATACTTTTGAAACGATGTAACCTTTTAAATTATATGTATGATGGTTGTGTTTACTTTCTTCACTATGGTTATGATACTGAACATGACGTCCTCCGCCCCCGAACGTTTCCGCCGTTCCGGTTTGGGGGTGTGACAGATTGGTATCAAAGCTTTGTTTATAGTGAACTAAGTATATCGAACCACGTAAGATATACAAACTATAAATACATCGGGAAAAAATTCTCTGACATAGCTTTTCAAAAATACTTTAAAATAAAAATTAATGTTTTTATAAAAGTATTCCGCACAATCGCACATACTAATTCAGTATCATAATGGCAATCACATAAAAGTATCAAGACAAGTTGAACACCATGATTCAGCTTCGGGGTATGTAGTCAGATCTTGGATGAATATAGCATGATCAACTATCTTTAGCCAAGGTAGGACTAATGTATGCCGAAGAAGGATCATGATGAGCAACAAGTCTTCAATTTACCAAAAACTTTGAGGATCAAACATAAAAATACTATAGGAGTATTTTAACTCAAAAACCGTAATAACCACATTATAAATTGCGATAACTAACTTCTTCCCAAAATTTCTCGCGATATCCTTCTTATCCCTATTCTCGTACAGGCGCAAAGGCAGGATTTCACTTACCGGGTGATCCCTATTTCCCCAACCAAGGGAATGTCGGTTGGATTGTGGAAGACCCAGAGGAAGATCCCGAAGAAGAACCCATGGAGGATGAGGAACCCATGGAAGAGGAAGAATCTGTGGACGGAGAAGAGGAAGAAGACTCAGATGGAACCGACTCCAAACCCGAAGTTTACAATCCACACCTTGCCCCTATTCCTCCGCAACACTTCCAAGGCCCGACGCCCTAATGGGCCGAAACTATACATCGATGGAGCCGAGAGCAAGGTCAACGACCTCCCTATGGCATGCAACGAGGTTTTTACGACCTCAGCAGAGGAGGGTCAGCTGACCGAGCCCTTCCTGTTATGGTTCACCGTGTCGCACGCCACGAGGAGAAAACAAGAGTAAAACTCTGCCACCTCATGGAAATTGGTGCAACCAGCCAAGTCAACTCTGTTCGCATTCGCCGGTTGGATGATGATCACGATCGAACTCGAGACCGCACCGAGGTTCTTCGACGGGAAATGGCCACGACCCAAGCCGAAGTACGAGAGCTCTGAGAACATCGAGCCACTTTAGAAGGACGTCTGGCAGAAGCAGAGCGCCAAGCGGCAGAATCCATAGCAGGAATGAGGAACTTCGTGTCTTCATTTCGTGATCCTCAGAGCTTCAACCACCGCAAGTAGTGTCTGCACTGCTCGCTTCAGTTTAACCCAGTTTGCGGATAAATACTACTATTATTTTCTAGTATTTTATGTCCGATCTCGCGATTTAAGTGTTTACACTTCCGGGATCAGTTAGGCGGTCAAAATTTTCCCATACATTGATGTAGCATAGACTCCTCTTGGGTCAAATTTTTCCCAATATTGTATAAAAAGTCATATCAATGAAATTGACACGCTTTGTTACATCAATTTCATGACAGGGATTGTTTTCAGATTAAATTTACTAGTGTCCGATTTATGATTGTTTGATGTATAAATCAAAGTTATATATAATTAAGACCATGTCGACCTAGAAATGGTGGTTCCGCCTTGGGTCCTGTTCCTTGTTTGGTTGTGGGCCTAGGGCAGACCCATTAGATTCGAAAGTTTATTTAATCTTAATTATATATAAATATTATACCTCAAACGATCGATGAATGGGCCCGGTATGGATTCTATTACATACATTTCATGTGAATCAAAACTATCAGCATTCATAAGGTCTATATTTCATTATCTATAGACCTCTAGTATGAATGGATTCATGCAAAAATCCTTACAAGTAGGAATCATGATGCATATTAAGAACTAATAATGTTTAGTTTTAACTCTCGACTTGTGAGTGTTATCAAAGACTTATTGTATTTTCATTCTTGTTATGGCAGAAAATGCCACCTCGTAGAAATCCTAGATGCGGCAGCGCCGCAGGAGCTGCAGCGCCTCCACCACCTCCACCGCCCCCTCAGTTCGACCCAGTAATGTTCCAGGCGGCCGTGACAGCCGCAGTAGCAGCCGCAATGTCCCAAATTAGCACCAACAATGCGGGTGGTGCGGGTAATGGTGCCACAAATTCGAACCACGGAGACAGCCATGGACACTCGAGAGAGTGTACCTACAAAGACTTTACAAATGCCAAACCCAAAACCTTCAATGGAAGCGGAGGTGTCATAGCATTGCTGCAATGGTTCGAGAAAACCGAATCCATTTTCGAAATATGCGCATGCCCAGAAGCAAGCAAGGTCAAATTCTCCGCATGCACCTTCTCTGAAAGGGCCTTAACCTGGTGGAATGGCCACGTGAAGGCATTGACACTTTCGGTGGCTAATTCGATACCATGGGAAGACCTGAAAACGATGTTGATGAAGGAGTACTGCCCAAGGAGCGAGATACAAAAGCTGGAAGAGGAACTTTGGGGTCCAAAATGACAGGCTCTGACATCCTGTCATATACCTCGAGGTTCAGCGATCTAGCCATGCTGTGTCCCGGGATGGTTCCATCGGAAAGCAAAAAGGTAGAAAGATACATATGGGGACTATCTCCCCAACTTCAAGGAAATGTACTGGCCTCAAAGCCAACTACCTTTGACAGTGCCAAAGAACTGACACAACAACTCATCGATCATAAAGCCAGCCATGGCACTGTGGCAACCACCACCAAGCAAGCAAAAGGGGGAGCAACAAAAGAAAGTTCTAGAATAAGAAGAAGGGTCAACCTTCTCAGGACCCTGCCAAAAAGCAACAAGTGGTTGCGGTGCACGCTGCAACAACCACTTCCAGCCCAACTCTGATAAGGCAATACGCCGGGAACCTACCCAAGTGCAACAAGTGCAGCTTTCACCACAACGGCGTCTGCCGTGAAATGCATTGCACCAACTGTAACAAAAGGAGGCACATCGCTCGTTTTTGTAAGGCTCCAGCCCAACAGAACGCACAAGCTGCCAACGCCGGGGCCAGTCGAACCTGCTATGGATGTGGAGAAGCAGGACACTTCAAGCGTAACTGCCCGAAGGCAAGAAACCCCAACCCTAGTGAAGTGGGCAGAGTGTTGGCGATAGGTCATGAGGAAGCAGTTGCAGATCCAACTGTGGTCACCAGTACGTTTCTCCTCAACAATACATACGCATGCATTCTTTTCGATAGTGGCGCGGAGAAAAGCTTCGTGAGCCATCAATTTAAACGCTTGCTTAAACAAAAACCACAAATACTAAAAGAAACATTCACCGTACAAATGGCTAACGGAAAAACAGAGAACACTAACGACATTTACACCGGGTGTATCCTCACCTTCAACAATCACTCTTTCCAAATCGACCTTATGCCGGTCACCATAAAAAGTTTTGATGTCATCATTGGCATGGATTGGTTATGCCCTCACCATGCTGAAATCCTATGCCACGAAAAGGCCGTTCGCCTTAATCTGCCAAATGACGAAACTCTCGTCGTCTATGGCGACAAACCTAGCTCAAACTTTTAAATCATTTCTTGTGTCAAGGCTCAAAAGTATCTCCGCAAGGAGTACCATGCCTTCCTAGCCCACGTCGTAGACAAGAAACAAGAAGCAAAAAACATAAAAGACATTCCGGAGGTCTGTAATTTCCCCGACGTATTCCCAAAAGACCTTCCTGGAGTGCCCCCTGCTAGACAAGTCGAATTCTGAATCGACTTGATTCCTGGAGCTACCCCCGCAGCCAAATCGCCATACCGTCTAGCCCCAGCCGAGATGCAGGAATTGTCCAGACAATTGAACGAACTGCTAAGCAAAGGTTTCATTAGACCAAGCTTCTCACCTTGGTGAGCACCGGTCCTGTGCGTTAAGAAAAAGTATGGATCGTTCCGTATGTGCATCGACTACCGGGAACTAAACAAACTCACCATTAAAAACCGATACCCTTTGCCTCGAATCGTTGACCTCTTCGACCAGTTGCAAGGAGCAAGTTTCGTCTCAAAGATTGTCCTTAGATCAGGGTACCATCAACTACGAGTTCAAGAGGAGGATATTCCCAAGACTACCTTCAGAACGCGCTATGGTCACTACGAGTTTGTAGTGATGCCCTTCGGCTTAACAAATGCACCTGCGACGTTTATGGACCAAATGAATCGGGTGTGTCGACCTTACTTAGACAAGTTCATGATCATTTTCATCGACGATATACTAGTCTACTCCCGAAGTAAGGAAGAACACAACCAGCATTTACGTCTAGTCCTGGAGACACTGAGGGCGGAGAAATTGTATGCAAAATTCTCGAAGTGCGAGTTTTGGATTCGAGAAGTGAATTTCTTCGAACATGTAGTCAGCAAGGAAGGAATACATGTGGGCCCTTCAAAGATCAAGGCAATCGAAAGCTGGGCCGCACCAAGAACACCCACAAAGATCCGACAATTTTTAGGACTCGCCGGTTACGATCGAAGATTCATTCAAAACTTCTCCAAAATCGCTAAACCACTCACCACCCTGACTCAAAAAGGAGTGACTTTGGTCTGGGGGGATAAGCAAGAGGCTGTGTTCCAAACGCTGAGCGAACTCTGTGCAGTGCTCCGATCTTGTCCTTACCGGATGGAACATAGGACTTTGTGGTTTATTGCGATGCATCAAACCAAGGTCTAGGATGCGTGTTAATGCAACGAGGAAAGTTCATTGTCTACGCCTCAAGACAGCTGAAGACGCACGAGATAAACTACACGACGCACGATCTCGAATTGGGAGCAGTAGTTTTCGCCCTAAAAATCTGGAGACATTACCTTTACGGCACCAAGTGCACTATCTTCACCGATCACAAAAGCCTTCAGCATATCCTCAATCAAAAAGAACTCAACATGAGGCAAAGACGATGGGTGGAATTGCCAAATGATTACGAATGCGAGATTCGTTATCACCCCGAAAAAGCTAACGTGGTTGCAGACGCTTTGAGCAGAAAGGGATACTCGGGCCGCCGAGTAAAAGCCTTAACCATGACCATCCATTCACACCTGTCCGCACAAATCAAAGAGGCACAGGAAGAAGCCTTGAAACCAGAGAACGTGGCAGGTGAAGCGTTGAGAGGAATGGACAAAAATCTTGAAGTCAGGGATGGCGGAGTTCGTTGTCTCATGAACCGGGTCTGGACACCAAAATTTGGTGGATTCAGGGACGTTGTCATGAACGAAGCTCATAAAACTCGTTACTCAGTGCATCTCGGCACAGACAAGATGTATTTAGATCTCAAGAAGCTGTATTGGTGGCCGAACATGAAAGCCGAAATAGCTAACTTTGTGGGCAAGTGCCTGACTTGCGCCAAGGTTAAGGTGGAGTATCAGAAGCCCTCGGGAATACTTCAACAGCCAGAGATACCCGAGTGGAAGTGGGAGTGGATTACGATGGATTTCATTACCAAGTTACCTAAGACAACGGGTGGACTTGACACCATTTGGGTAATCGTCGACAGATTAACCAAATCCACACACTTCCTACCAACAAAAGAGACAGACAAAATGGAGAAGCTGACGAGACTCTACATTAAAGAAGTCGTGCGACTTCACGGAGTACCGATATCCATTATCTCCGATAGAGATAGTCGGTTCACGTCACGATTCTGGCAGTCACTGCAGAAAGCGATGGGAACTAGGTTGGACATGAGTACAGCTTACCACCCACAGACTGACGGGCAGAGTGAAAGGACCATTCAAACGTTAGAGGACATGCTAAGAGCTTGTGTAATAGACTTTGGTAAGGCTTGGGATGCTCATTTACCCCTTATCGAATTCTCATACAATAATAGTTATCACACTAGCATCAGAGTTGCTCCGTTCGAAGCCCTCTATGGCCGTAAGTGCAGGTCACCCCTGTGGTGGGCTGAGGTGGGCGATACGCAACTAGCAAGAGGGCAAGTTCCTAACAGCACACTCACTGGCCCAGAAATCATAAGGGAAACAACCGAGAATATCGTCCAAATTCGAGAACGAATGAAAGCTTCGCAAGACCGACAAAAGAGCTACGCGGATAAGAGACAAAAACCTTTGGAGTTCCAAGTTGGGGATCGAGTACTACTGAAAGTATCACCTTGGAAGGGATTAATACGTTTTGGGAAACTTGGGAAATTAAATCCAAGGTATATCGGACCATTCGAAATCCTCGCCAGGATTGGCCCGGTGGCACACAAGCTACGATTACCACAGGAACTCAATCACCTTCATCCTACCTTTCATGTGTCGAACCTGAAGAAATGTTTGTCTGATGAGACCCTTGTCATTCCTTTGAAAGAAATTGAGATCAATGAGAACCTCCACTTCGTAGAGGAACCTGTTGAAATCATGGATCGAGAGGTCAAATCGACGAAACAAAGTCGCATTCCCATCGTAAAGGTTCGCTGGAACGCCAATCGAGGACCCAAATTTACTTGGGAACGTGAGGACCAAATGAAACCAAAGTACCCACATCTATTCCCCAACCCTTGAAGTCCCACTCAAAATGCAAATTTCGGGACGAAATTCCTTCTAACGGGGGGATAATGTGACAACCGTCAAATTCAAGTCAAAGTCAACAAGTCAAACCGGTCAAACTTAACTAGTACTTGTATGTTAAAACTTATTCTATGTATAAAAATGTGCATTTGTATGTCAAGAATTCAAGTGTCTCGGAGAATCTATGTGTTTATCTGTCACACCCCGGCCGTCGGCGGAAACACCGGGCTGTGTAACGTCATTTCTCGTATCATAGTTATCAACTTCCTGAAAACACAGACAATTTAAAAATACGTCAACATAAAGTTGGTGAGTTCACAGGTTTTGACTCCGTAAAATAATACATTTTCCAAGTTCAAAAGTATAGTTTTGAAAGTATCATTTTGACTCTCCAACGTTTAGTATATATATCCTAGGTATAATGGTTTACTTACCAAATAAGTATATACCTATAAGTCTCATATATTATAAATATAAATGTTTGTAATTCCATACAAACGAAAGTTGCTACGTATAAATCTTATTTCAATTCCATACGAGTAGAACCGCTACATATAAATCTATTTCAATTCTATACGAGTACAACCGCTACGTATAAATCTATTTCAATTCTATACGAGTAAGTAGAATAGGTATAGTTATCTACTTAATATACAAGTAGTACCTAGGGTATAAGTAGGGGGAAACTTATACTTAACATTAATACTTGTATACGACAAAGTATAATGTTTCTAACAAGTTGCTACCATGAGTCTGTAACCGCTGCTTGACAACAAAACCTCTGACAAAACACACTCATGATTTACCATGAGAAACAATACACTCATGATTTACCATGAGAAACAATACAGCGCACTTCATCGACGCCGGAACAATAACAAATAAAAGGAATGAATCGTCACTCGCTTGTCTTGGGTTGTAATTAACAACCACGAATGGGGTCGTCAACTCGTATCTTATTCATACACGACTTCCTCGCTCACACGGGATTAACGGTTACAGGTCAGAGGACTTCCACTAAGATCCCCAATCTTATCTTAGTTGATGAATGAGGTAGCTCATGTAGACTTTGACGGCTTCCTATAGCTCTAACAACAAAAGCATTTTCATGTCTAAAACCCTAAGTTACTAGACTATGCTTTTAAACATTACTCCTAACTTCATAACATTTAGGCAGTATAACAGCTATATCTTGAGGTAAAACCAGGTTTTATCTTGACATAAAACCAATAACAACAACAACATATAACATACCAAGTTTTATCTTGTCATAAAACTAACCATAACAACATACTTTATAAATTAACATATAGAACTTCCGAATATAACTTCGGAACTATATCGCACACAACATATATATAGAATCCTAAGTATAACTCAAAATCTACATTAGTATACTACTATAACAATAACATGCTAACAACTTTACGATAGTTGTATACTTTCAGATACGAAATAACTATATCCCGATTATTATAACTATCTACGTTGATACTAATATACTATCATATAGACATAATAATAACGTATATATAACATTTATCATGCGTTTTCCTCAGAAATATTAGAAAGTGGGGCCGTGAAACTCACCTTAATAGCGTGATTTTATGTAATCTAAGCAGAAACGGTCAGCGGTACGAGGTCGTCGGGGCTCGGGATGCAAGAGGGCTTCTGAAAAGGAGAGAGGAGAAAGGGAAATGGTGTAAGGAATAGCTGAAGTCGGACCTGCTATTTATAGGAAGGATTTTGGACCCTCACGACGTGAGAAACTCATTGTTCACGTCGTGAGTTTCGAGTTTATCTCTTCGTAGACTTGTCATCCGTCTTCTAGCTTCCGAAGGTGGCCATATGACTCCTCACGTCGTGAAATATCAATGTTCACATCGTGAGTTTGGATCTTATCGCTTCGTAGCCTCGTCACGCACCTTCTAGATCCGAAATGTGGCGGTTTGACTCCTCACGTCGTGAGTTTCTGTGCTCACGTCGTGAGTTCAGTCAAATTAGGGTTTCTGACAACAGAATCCTCGGAAGGTCGTAACTTTTGCATATGAACTCCGATTTTGACGCTCTTTATATGCACGCGTAGGTATTTACGAGTACTACAACTCTCTTTTAGACTCCAATAGCTAATTCTAAGTCTATTTTAAATTCCTCTTTTTATATAGATTTATAGTGTTCGGTTTATCATAACTTATTCACGCGAAGTCAGATTTAGACGTTCTCTATATTTTTGGAATCGTATGGACGTATACTTTGAGTTGTATCATAAAGAAAGTTCATATTTGTATTAGAATTTATCATGAGCTACATAGTAAGTTTATCATATTACTAGTTTAACAACATCACATTACATGATTAGCATAATCACATGTCATTGTTATTGACCTAATTTTGACGGGTGTTACATTATCAATGTAAAACCTTAAAAAGGGGAGTTAAACGCATCAAAACACGACTAAGGACCCTTTCGGGGACTTAAAACAATCATAAACAAAGCATAACGAGCTCCACGAACCTTGCATTACTAGATTACACGATAATAATGGCTAAAATTAAATCTCTCCCAAATCTCTCCAAGTATGTGGAATCTCTCCCAAATCTCTCCAAGTATGTGAAATCTCTCCTAAATCTCTCTCAAAATCTCTCTCAACTTTTTATGACCATCCGGGTCATCCCGACCCCTAACTTGGCCAAAAACCACTTAAAACGGGGAGTTATCTTGAAAAACAGCTAAATAGGACCGAAACCCCTCTTAGGAACCGAACCTCTTAGGAACTGAACCTCTTAGGAACCGAACCCTTCTATTAGGGCCAAAGCTGTCAGAACCGAAGATGTCAGAAGCGAACCAGACTCCTCGGACCGAACCTCAGTAGATCGAAATAGACTGAGCCCTCGGTCTATTTCGCTTCCCTCACCACTTCGGACCGAGACCCACCTCCGGTCCCTTCTCCCTTCTCTCGGTTCCTTCCCCTACCTTCGGTCCTCAGCACCTCCAAGAGCCGAACCTTGCAGGTTCGCTCCTTAAGCCTGGTTTTCGACTACTTTCGCTTCCTAAGCCCGTTTTTGACGATTTTGACGGGGATTTTTCACCAAATTCATATTGTTACCATTTTAAACCCCCTGAACTCATATTTTATTCATTTCTCAAGAATTTATTAATTAAAAATCATTAATTTATATTAAGAAGAGTATTCTACCCCACAAGTGGGTCAAGTGTGCTCACTTGTCTCCATGTGTCATCTTCCCATTGGCCCAACCTTATCCACATCACACAAACCAAGGCAAACATCCCCTCATCCTTGCAACTTGCTCCAACAACATCTATATAAAGAAATCCCTGGAGGATTTCTTGGCTTACTTTGATCACTTCCTTCACTTACACACTCCTCTTACCCTTCAATAAAGCTTCTTTTCTCTCTACTTGTAACGCCCGTAGATCAGGGCTAGTCAATTTAGAGACGATAAGCATCAAAAATGACTTTTTGATGGAAGATTATTTAGAAGGATTAATCTTAACTAAGTTGTATTATATGTTACAAGGATTTCGTACATATAAAGAACGCCGAAATCCGAGTTATAACGAAGAAGTTATGACCTGTCGAAGTTTCGCGACAGAACCGGCACGACACAACGCGACGTAAATAGTGAATTTACGTTAGAGCGATATTTGTCCTTAGCAATCTAAATGAAAGTCGTAGAATACGTTAAACCGAGAGCGTGCATAAAAAGAACGTCTAAATCTGACTTCGGATGAGGAAGTTATGATTTTTCGAAGTTTCAGCATTAGCAGTATGCAGCCCGAAACTCGAGATTGAGGTCGAGTGATATTTAGCCAAAACTTTCTAAATGAGAATTGAAGATCTCATCATTAGTAGTCCAACGATAAAAAGACAGACGAAAACGGAGTTCAGATGAAGGAGTTATGAATTTCGAACGGAGTTTTCCTGTCCCGGCCCACTAAAAATAATATATTAATAATATATTAAAATTAAAGTCAAAATTAGCCAACGGAGTCTAAACGAGAGTTGTAGAGGATAATCTCACCTACGCGTGGATATAAAGAACGTCGAAAACGGAGTTCGTATGCGAAAGTTATGAATTTCTGAAGTTCGGGGTGCGAAACCCCAAAACTGTCAGAGTTCACGACGTGAATACGGTGTTCACGACGTGAACTCAGTATTTATGACTTCTGGAGCCTGAAAGACGCAAGTGGCGTTGACGCACCTGATGACTATTGGATTCACGACGTGAGAACTTAAAATTCACGACGTGAGAGCTGAAAAATGACCCTATAAATAGAAATCGAGGGTCAGCCGATTTTGGTTGCTCTATCTTTTCTCTCCCACTCCCGATACCCTCTCTAAGCCCTATTTTAACCCCCCGAAGCCCCGGTATCATCCCGAGACCCAAAGCAAGTCCCGAAGCCGAAGATCCCGAGAAGAAAAGAGTTTCCGAGCCGAAGCTCTGCCTGCGAGAAGCCCGGTGTGTGAAGATCTTCTAGTTTCACCGAAGAAATACTACTCTTAGAGCCGTAGTGCTGCCCGATCATCTTCTGATCAAGTGAGTGTGTAGTTACTTTCTTCTAACACATAGATATGAAGTATTTGCTATGAAATACGTGCTATGTGTTTATACATTGTTTGTTTACTTGAGATGGATGCTGAATGAATGTTTTATACGAGTTTTTAAATAGTTTTAAACTGTATATGTAATGTATATCTACAAATATGTTGGGTAGAACATGGGTAGATGAAATAGTTGGTGTGTGATGAAATAAGGTGATGATAGATAGGTGATGAAATACGAGTCCAGACGATGTTGTGGCTGCGTATTCAGGCGATGATAGTCTAACCCTTATTATGAATTACGAGTCCAGACGATGTTGTGGCTGCGTATTCATGCGATGATAGTCTAACCCTTATTATGATTTACGAGTCCAGGCGATGTTGTGGCTGCGTAATCATGCGATGATACCCTAACCCTTACTAGACACATATTGAGGGAGTGATCCCCGAATTAGTATTGTCTATGCGATGTAGGCGATGATCCTTAGGAAAAGTTCTTAGGAACAAACATATAAGGAAATAAGATGTAAGGAGATGAGAGGTAAACATGATATAGGAGATGACCCTTAGGATAATATCTTTAGGGAAGATTAAACGAAGATAATGGGGATGGGTAATTGGGTTGATTGTTTGATGATTGAAAATAATAATTATATTATTGTGGGTTGAAAACCCTATATGCTCACCAGGCTCCCAAGCCTGACCCACTTAGTTTTCTTTGCATTACAGGTTATGGCACGAGAGCATAAGTTGGCTGACATAACGAGAGATTTTGGATTATAGGCCAATAGTTATGAATAACTGTTGTAAGGTCTATTTTATACTGTTTATGCTTTTGGTCTGTATCGGAACATGACATCCCAAGATTTTATTATTTAATGAAAATATATTCTCTTTGAGAAATGTTTTGATAAATGGTTATCATATTTTGTTTTTGGGACAAATTCCGCAACTGTTTTCTTTAAAAGATTACTCTTATTTTAAAAACAAAGCATAAACAAACCGGTCTTTTCTGGCCGTGAAAATGGGGATATCACAGTTGGTATCAGAGCATTAGTTTAAGCGAACTAGGAATTTGTAGGATTTCTAGACTTAAACTTAGAATGCTAAGTAATGATTGTGAGGAGTGTGTCCAAAATATGTTAGGCAGTACACCTAAATTGACACAAGCACTAGTATATTTTAGGAATGATGCCTAAAATGCTTTTATGTGCTAAATGTTTTATGTTTGCCATATATGATGTTATTTGTTCGGATCTATGATCTGTTGCCGACCGGATCTGGAAACCTTATGTGTTTAGGATTCTAAGCGTATGACGACGACATTAGAACTAGCATGTAAACGTTTCGGAGTGATAAGGATGATATATGTATCTATCGTGAATGAGGATCTAAATTCACCTTATTCGGTGTATAGATCAAGAATGGCAAGAACTAGAAGCGGAGTTGGAAACGCAAATGAGAACAGGAATCAACCACCAGTGATTGAGGAAATACCTGTTGTAGCTGCAGCACCTGAGCCAATGACGATGGCTGGTGTACAAGCAATGATGCAGGCGATGTTGGATCGTCAAATGGAGGAGACCAGGCGGTTGCTTCGACAGAATCGTGAAGAACTGTCAATTCAAGTGGAAGAGCCCGAAGTAAATGGAGGGCATTCGGAAAGAGGGAACTACAATGAGACCGTTGGTCAAGCCAACCCACCAATAGTTCGCCGAAACAACCAGGATGGAGGAAATGACGGATGTGGATGCAAGTACAAGGATTTCATGGCATCCAAACCACCGTGTCTTTCTGGGAGCCTGACACCGGTGCAAGTCATGGACTGGATCTCCGAGATGGAGACATTGTTTGAAAGTTGCGAGTGTAGCAACAGACAGAAGACCGCTCTTGCAATTCCTTTGTTAAAATCTGGAGTACTGAGCTGGTGGAAGTTACTGGCCGGTTCGATGCCCAAGGGGGAAGCTAGCAAGATGTCTTGGGAAGAGTTCGTGGTGCAACTGAAAATGCAATACTGCTCTGAGCAGGATCTTCTGGAAATCAACAATGAGTTCCAGAATCTGAAGAAGGGAAAATTGAGCGTCACTGAATACGCTACAAGCTTTACGGAGAAGATGAAGCTTATTCCATACCTAATTCCAACTGAACATTCCAAGGTCAACAAGTTTGCCAATGGATTACCAGCGGACTTTGGTCCGATAGTCAAGCAAGCAACCACTCTGAAAGCCGCCATCTGGGCAGCCAAAAATGTTGAGACCCAAATAAAAGAAAAGGGTCTGGAGAGAGCTGAAGTTGGAGAGAAAAGGAAACATGAAGGATCTTCAATGATCAACAAAGAAACCAAACTCTCGAAATCGGGAGGAAGAGATGAAACCAAGTGGTGTGAAAAGTGCAAGAAGAATCACTTCAGAAGATGCGATGGAGAAGTGACCTCCTATAAGTGTGGTAGGACCGGTCACTATTCCAGAGATTGTACGTTCGACAATAGGAAGTGTTACGAATGTGGAGATGGTGGTCATATTTCGAAGAACTGCCCAAAGAAGGACGAAGCTGCAAAGAAAAACGCACCGCCAAAGCCAAGGGCATTCCACATGCTCCTCGACGAAGCAGAAACGGATGGGAGGATTAAAAGATGAAGACTTCATATCAATATATAAAGTCTGTATCAGGAAGTGTAGCCTATTAGAGGCATAGTATAGGGTGAACTTGAACCTTTGTGTAATCGTTTCAAGAAATAATATAAACCCTGGTTTTGTTATCTGATGTGTTGAATGATTATACGATTTATGTATGGTGACTTGGTTGACTGTGAGACAATACTTGGGACGAGTATGAGTAGGTGTGAATGGTAGTAGAGATCTATACTACCGGAAGCACGGGACTCGCACTTGGATCAGGGAAAGTCGCATGGTTACCAAGAAGCTAGTAATTGATTCCGTTTTATTCAAGTATGCCGTTACCCTTGTTTTGGTAATGGCTAGTAGGATGATGGTTATTCCGACCCTAGTGGTCATATTAAATTGAGTCCGACTGCGATGAGTTGGTTACATGGTCCAGAGGACCAAGTTCGATGTAACATCTGACTTAAGTCAGAAGATTGGAATCATTTTACAAGCCCTATTTCTTTGATGATTTCGGGACGTAATCATCCTAAGGGGGTGATACTTGTAACGCCCGTAGATCAGGGCTAGTCAATTTAGAGACGATAAGCATCAAAAATGACTTTTTGATGGAAGATTATTTAGAAGGAGTAATCTTAACTAAGTTGTAGTATATGTTACAAGGATTCCGTACATATAAAGAACGCCGAAATCCGAGTTATAACGAAGAAGTTATGACCTGTCGAAGTTTCGCGACAGAACCGGCACGACACAACGCGACGTAAATAGTGAATTTACGTTAGAGCGATATTTGGCCTTAGCGATCTAAATGAAAGTCGTAGAATACGTTAAACCGAGAGCGTGCATAAAAAGAACGTCTAAATCTGACTTTGGATGAGGAAGTTATGATTTTTCGAAGTTTCAGCATTAGCAGTATGCAGCCCGAAACTCGAGATTGAGGTCGAGTGATATTTAGCCAAAACTTTCTAAATGAGAATTGAAGATCTCATCATTAGTAGTCCAACGATAAAAAGACAGACGAAAACGGAGTTCAGATGAAGGAGTTATGAATTTCGAACGGAGTTTTCCTGTCCCGGCCCACTAAAAATAATATATTAATAATATATTAAACTTAAAGTCAAAATTAGCCAACGGAGTCTAAACGAGAGTTGTAGAGCATAATCTCACCTACGCGTGGATATAAAGAACGTCGAAAACGGAGTTCGTATGCGAAAGTTATGAATTTCTGAAGTTCGGGGTGCGAAACCCCAAAACTGTCAGAGTTCACGACGTGAATACGGTGTTCACGACGTGAACTCAGTATTTATGACTTCTGGAGCCTGAAAGACGCAAGTGGCGTTGACGCACCTGATGACTATTGGATTCACGACGTGAGAACTTAAAATTCACGACGTGAGAGCTGAAAAATGACCCTATAAATAGAAATCGAGGGTCAGCCGATTTTGGTTGCTCTATCTTTTCTCTCCCACTCCCGATACCCTCTCTAAGCCCTATTTTAACCCCCCGAAGCCCCGGTATCATCCCGAGACCCAAAGCAAGTCCCGAAGCCGAAGATCCCGAGAAGAAAAGAGTTTCCGAGCCGAAGCTCTGCCTGCGAGAAGCCCGGTGTGTGAAGATCTTCTAGTTTCACCGAAGAAATACTACTCTTAGAGCCGTAGTGCTGCCCGATCATCTTCTGATCAAGTGAGTGTGTAGTTACTTTCTTCTAACACATAGATATGAAGTATTTGCTATGAAATACGTGCTATGTATTTATACATTGTTTGTTTACTTGAGATGGATGCTGAATGAATGTTTTATACGAGTTTTTAAATAGTTTTAAACTGTATATGTAATGTATATCTACAAATATGTTGGGTAGAACATGGGTAGATGAAATAGTTGGTGTGTGATGAAATAAGGTGATGATAGATAGGTGATGAAATACGAGTCCAGGCGATGTTGTGGCTGCGTATTCAGGCGATGATAGTCTAACCCTTATTATGAATTACGAGTCCAGGCGATGTTGTGGCTGCGTATTCATGCGATGATAGTCTAACCCTTATTATGATTTACGAGTCCAGGCGATGTTGTGGCTGCGTAATCATGCGATGATACCCTAACCCTTACTAGACACATATTGAGGGAGTGATCCCCGAATTAGTATTGTCTATGCGATGTAGGCGATGATCCTTAGGAAAAGTTCTTAGGAACAAACATATAAGGAAATAAGATGTAAGGAGATGAGAGGTAAACATGATATAGGAGATGACCCTTAGGATAATATCTTTAGGGAAGATTAAACGAAGATAATGGGGATGGGTAATTGGGTTGATTGTTTGATGATTGAAAATAATAATTATATTATTGTGGGTTGAAAACCCTATATGCTCACCAGGCTCCCAAGCCTGACCCACTTAGTTTTCTTTGCATTACAGGTTATGGCACGAGAGCATAAGTTGGCTGACATAACGAGAGATTTTGGATTATAGGCCAATAGTTATGAATAACTGTTGTAAGGTCTATTTTATACTGTTTATGCTTTTGGTCTGTATCGGAACATGACATCTCAAGATTTTATTATTTAATGAAAATATATTCTCTTTGAGAAATGTTTTGATAAATGGTTATCATATTTTGTTTTTGGGACAAATTCCGCAACTGTTTTCTTTAAAAGATTACTCTTATTTTAAAAACAAAGCATAAACAAACCGGTCTTTTCTGGCCGTGAAAATGGGGATGTCACACTACTTCCAGCCACTTTTTGGAAGTGTTCTTGAGCTATTACTCCACTTTTTGGTAAGTTTTCCATCTAAACTCAAGTATTATTCCATATTTTCATAACACTCTTGAATCATCAACCCACATTTTAACACCAAAAATCGTTCTTAGGATCACCCAAGCTTTCGCGTGTTCATCAAGTGTTCTTGACTTGATACTCCTCGTCTTCGACCTTCCATTCTTCAAGAAATCACTCAAGGTGAGTTCATACCCCTACATTTTCAAGTTTTCTTTAGTTTTCAGGGGGGGGGAATACAAGTTAAAACACCAAAACATATTTAAAACTTAACTTAACAGCTTACAACAGAAAAGTTGTGACCTGTTCACGAACTGTTTTACCCAACTTAAACTTAATATTTTTCAAAACTGTTTAATATGAAAATAGTTCAGGTTGTTTATACCTTTAAAATGACTACTTGCACATCTCCATATGATTTTTCTACAATTTATGGTGATTTTTACAAAACTGCCTATCACTTCAGCATCAAAGTCGGACCAGGTTGTGAAGATGAACATTTTCGCACTGGTTTGAGACCACCAAAAATTATAAAAACATTTATGAACATAGTAGACTCTTTTTCCAAACACTCAGAGTTTACGGATTCAGTTTTCGACTTACGATGATTTTTCTATAATTATTCTAAAACAGTGACAGTTGAGGGTAAAACTGTCAAACACAAAATTTATTAGTTATTTACACCTTGTAACATGTTGAGCAAGGTGTGTAAGGTTTACATTTAGTAGTTTCAATGTCATTTTATTGAAATACAAAGACATGCATAACAAGGTTTCATTCAAACACACAACACTTTTGATAAACTATAATAGGTATAGTTTGAGCACTTCGTTTAACAAAGAAAACAGTAACACAATCGATTTACAAACCGAGTATTTCATTACAAATTATGTGAGCTTGTTAATGAATAAATTTGTGAGACATCCTCCTTTGGGGTACTCTTAAGTGCCACAGAAAAGTCTTGTAGTTATAATCAGAATCTCCTGGAGGGAGAGTGTGATAGTTGTGTATAGATCTACATCGGGTCTGACAAACCCGCACCTAAGCTGCTTGCAACAGCTAGACCGGCAGGTCTGGGGTGACAAGTGTCATAACATTCCGACGCCTGAAGAAGGTCGAGTACGAGGTCTTCGAGTTTTTAGTATGGTTATAACATCTCACATGGGGAATTAACAAAACACACAGTTCACGGGGAGTTAAGGAGTTTTATTTAAATATAAAACCACACACATAAGTATGACGATTTACTTACATATACTAAGTCTTGGTCTAGTTAAGACTACAACAAACCTTTTAGAAAATATTGGATTTTTTGGTAACAAACTTGTAACAAACAAAAAGGAACATCATTCATTTTTCATTCATAAATTGCTTATGAACTCACCAGCTTTATGCTGATACTCTTTCAAAACAACTTGTATTCTCAGGTAATCAGTGATACATGTAATCACAAGATTTTTGAAGTCAAGACGCTAAGGCGTAGATTCTTTTGCTATATTTTGACATCATATGTAATTTATTTGGAAACATATACTTTTGAAATGATGTAACCTTTTAAATTATATGTATGATGGTTGTGTTTACTTTCTTCACTATGGTTATGATACTGAACATGACGTCCTCCGCCCCCAAACGTTTTCGCCGTTCCGGTTTGGGGGTGTGACAGTACTTCCTTGGTTGCTTCAAGCAATCCCTGCAATGTAATAAATACATAAACATATAAGATGATGATAAGGAAAAATCATAAATATGCTAAGAAATTACAAACCTTATGTTGATCAGAAATTACAGTAAACCCTCCTCCATCTTGCAGATTAAGATCCTTTGTGAGCAGTTCCAAAAACTATTTCCAATTAGCTTTGTTTTAAATGTCAACAACTGCCCAAGCAATTGGATAAACTTGGTTGTTTGCATCCCTCCCTATTGTTGTGAGTAATTCTCCTTTACATGTCCCTTTCAAGAAAGATCCATCTAGACCAATTACCCTACGACACCCTATTTTCCAACCTTCATTGATTGCTTTAAAACACACATACATCCTGTGAAAGTATGTTCTTTGATCTGGATTGACAATGACACCCACTTGGACAGTGCTACCAGGATTTGACCTTAGTAATTCATGACAATAATCCCACACCCTAGCATAATGGTCTGTGAGTTTACCATCTATAATGCTCATTGCTCTACACCTTGTTCTGTAAGCCTTAGACCAAGACACCCCACAATGAAATTTGTTCCTAATTATTGATTGCATCTCCTTACACTTCAAGTTAGGTTTCATTATCAACTCCTTCAAAAAGTGTCTTGCTAGCCATCTAGGACTCAGTAAATTTGAAATATTGAAATTTCTTACACATTTGTGCTCATCGACTAAGGTTTTAATCTGAAAAGACCTTTCTTGAGTCATCCAGGAAGCATGAACTCTGAATGGACAGGGTTGAGACTTCATCTTAGAACCACATTTGGCAACTAATCTCACAGTGTCACACTTCGCAAATTTAATGTGATACCCTGACTTAATAGCATAATTAGTGAGACATTGTTGCAGCTGATGTGGTGATTCATACCTTTCACCAAGAAGGGGCTTCATCTTATTCCACTCAACTGATGGATCGTGAATAGGGAAGCCTGCACCAACCGCATCTCCCAAATGAAGATCATTAGCCCCTGTTGTGTCATCGATTTCCTCTTTTGACCCAAACCCTTCTTCATCTTCATCAGCAACGTCATTCTCTTCATCAGCTTCATTATCTTCATGATCAGAACTGAAGTTAAAGAAAGCATCCTTGCATCTCACTTTACCCTGTGTCTTGAAATCATCTTCTTCCATTTCCACATCTATGTGCGCACCTCCTCATCATCTTCATATTCTTCAGAGTCGTATTCTTTAGATGATTCATGGTGAACTTCCTCTGAATCGATAGCCATTGGGTTTTACTTTCGTTTCTCTCAGTAAAACCCTAATTCCTTCGTGTTTCACTCTGTAAAAACCCTAACTTTTTCTCTGAATTGGTTTACCGGACGACGAATGCAGTGGAAATGGAAGGGTAAAACTCTCGTGTACACGTAAGGTGCCACATGCGCATAGTACCGGTGGGATACCGGCTAACCCATTAAATATCCCGTTTTGATTACGTTTACCAGTATTTAGGACTAAATTGCAAAAAAAAAAAAAAAAAAAAAAAACAAACTATAGGGGCTAAATCGATTATACGGGCAATACATAGGGACGTTATTGCAGTTTTCCCTTAAATTAATTGGCCTATAATCCGAGAGTGAGAGAGGGTCGTTTACTTTCGGGACCAATAAAATAAATAATGAATTGCATCCGGTGTTTAGGATACGAGTGGAATGAAAATTATGAAAAATACCCATGAAATCATTCTAAAAAATATCCAAAAGATTTAAGAAATTTAAATGAGAAGTCATCCGGTCCTGGGGCCCACTCATTCCCACAGCTCCAAACCGCAGCCTTCACTTCCAATAAGTTGCTTTGGTAAACGGCCGCAAGCGCCATCCAATCTTTCTGCCCCTCCACTTCCATGTTTTGAATTGCATCCAACATTCTTATTCCCAAATTGCAAATTCACCAGTATTTTTATAGCGCACACTCAACTGTTCATCTTCGTGAGCATTAGACAATGCAAAATAACACTGCCCTCCTTTGGGCACCCTCACCTAAGTGGACAGTGCAATAACACTACTCTCCTTTGGGCACCCTCACCTTCAAGTGTGGCCAATCAGCCATTTTTGGCATATACTTGGGAATACAATAACTAGACTTGGATACCACTTGCCGGAAGTAAAAAGTTCAAAGTATGTCGGTGGTCTCCAATCAGTGGGCAAAAATGCAGATTTGTTGCTGAGAAAGACATGGGAAAAACAGGAGACATAATAGCTAGCTATTGTCGATACAAAAAATATAGTCTTATAAAAGGAAAAATTTACTGCTGATCGATTTCATTACTAAATCAAAGGAAAGATGCACCTTAAATAGGTATTACATCTAATATTTAAGTGCAAAAGTACCAACTACTAATCTACAACATGCATGCTTCATAAAATAAGGAAAAAATGAAGGACGACTCATCCCCCTAAACTGACAGATCTAGCTAGACAGCAAAAGAGAAGTCATTTTTTAATAAAAAAACTGTCAAAATAAGGTTTAATCATCAAAGAGCTGCGATGAGGCCGTGTAAGCTCTGTGCAAGTTGGCCACAAGTTCTGGAAGCCAAAAAAGAAGTCGTTCAGAAAAGTGAACAAGTGATGGCCACACGGCTCACGCACAACTTGGCCGTATATAGGGGTAAGCCACAATATATTTCTAAATTTTATATACATATTTAATACTTGAATTACCAGAAATAATTTGATACTCTACAAACAAGTTATAACTTGTTGATATTTTACATATTCGATATGTTAATGCCGAATAGGCAAATTAGTATGCATGCATTAGCTACGTGTATATATATGTTGATATTTTACATATTCGATATGTTAATGCCGAATAGGCAAATTAGTATGCATGCATTAGCTACGTGTATATATATGTAAAAATATCAAAATCTTTACACGTGTATGTAATTTCCTATGCAAATGTGAACATCGAACATACTCCAACAAAACCAGGGGAAAGGGTGAGCGGCATTATTTGTCTTCTTCAAACTCCAACACATCAAAAAGAAAACATTAAAAAAAAAAAAAAAAAAAAAAAAAAAAAAAAAAAAAAAAAAACTCACATAAACATTAACCAACGTCGGAAAACACCACAAAATACACAAAAGTAAATTAAACGCAACCCCTTTTTTATTACTTATACACTAATATATAGCATCATAACACATGGCTCAGAAGCCAAAACCACGACGACCACCTCCTAGTAATCTTCTGGAGCCAATGGCTGGTGGTGTGTATGCACCGGCGCCTCCGGCTGGATTATCCCGAACTCGTAGATCAAACCTGCAATCGCCGCCCCAATGAACGGTCCCAGCCAGTACACCCAATGGTTGTTCCACCGCCACCCAACCAACGCAGGTCCAAAAGCCCTTGCCGGATTCATCGCCGCCCCCGAGAAAGGCCCTCCCACCAGAATATTGGCTCCCAATATAAACGCTATTGCCAGTGGTGCAATCGTCCCCAACGTTCCTCTCTTATGGTCTATCGCCGTCGCAAATACGGTGTACACCAACCCGAATGTTAGAATTATCTCCATTAATAACGCATTCAAGTTTCCCACACCAGTCGCCACTGAAAACCCAATCGGTCTCTGCAAAAAATTAATTCCGATCATTTTAATTTGTCAGCTCTTGATTCTTCCGTCTCCGAAAGAAAGTTCAGTTTGTATAGTGTTTAGAGAAGCAATTGTAATCAAGAAACTTTAACTAATGGAATTAATACCATGCCGTCGGTGGCTAGACGAAGTAACAATGAGGCAACGACGGCGCCGAGGAGTTGCGCCACCCAGTAGTACAACGCTCGAACCACAGAAACCCTTCCGGCAACCAGAGTACCGAAAGTGACAGCAGGATTTAAGTGTCCACCTGACACGTTCAAACTCGAGGCCACGGCGGCGAAAAATGACAGAGCATGAGCCAGCGCCACCAGCAGCAGCCCGGCTCCTCCCAGTGCATGGTCACGACCGTACATCCTATCTGCATTCAAACTCGAATCAAAATTAACACTAAAAATTTGAACTTTCAATGATGATCGGAAATGATAGTTGTTAGTTACCGAGAGCTAGGACGGAGCCTTCGGCGGCGAAGACGAAGACGAAGGTGGAAAGGAACTCCGACAAGGTGGCGCGAGCGGAGTCTGGGTGTGTGGCTTCATCGGCTCTCCCGATGGCGTATCTACGTTGCGGCATAGCTTCGTTTGCTTTATGTAATCTAACTTTTACCGTATGTGATGACGGATATCGGTGATAGAAACCTTTGTTGATTATGAAATGTTAACCACGCAAGATTGGAAGTGAAACCTGTAAATTATATTGGGAAGGAAGAAGTGGAATGAAGATGAGGATGATGGATGGGTTTTTAAAACGAAGCGAAGGTAAACGCCATTGTATGGACACTTGGGTGAAGAACTGCAGAGAGTACGACACGTAGGTGTGTGTGTTGGCATGAATGTTGAAATCCAAGCTGAGTTTATGGGATATGTTTGTTTAAAACTAAAAAGGATAACTTACAAAGTTTGGTTTGATCTGTTGGGTCATGTGGAGGTTTTGGAGACACTTTTTTTTTTTTTTTTTTTTTTTTTTTTTTAATTGTAATTCTTGATCTTGATTAGGGTCTTGACTTTTCGGATCATATATTCATATGGGTTTTTGGCCTTTTGAGTATTATGGTTTCAACTTTCAGGAGCTTTTATACTCCAGTCTTGATTGCCTTCAGATTCGGGTTATACGGACTTTGAGACCTTGGGCCTTGGCCATACTTGATCGGGTCACATGGGCATATACATACTATTTTTTTTTTTTTTTGGAGAAAACACACAAAATTATGGTCGTATTAGTAAAAAAACGATTGGTGAATATCAAATTTAATAATATCAACTACATCTTTTTCAATCCGTTTTAATCAAGTTCAGTGGAAAACACAAATTAAAAGAGAGCATGCATTATTATCCATTGGTTGATAATTTATGTTTAATTAGTTTGATAATAATTGCTTAAAAGTATCAATGTCATTTATAAGAACAAAATTATGAGCAAAAAAATATAACAACCTACTGTATTCTTCTACCAGCAATGCAATTGATTTTTTTCATTTGAACCTTTTAAAAGAAATGCTTGGTACATAAATGTAACAAAGTTAAAAGTTGGGCATTATTTAATGAAATTATTTCAAATATGTTGCTACAACTTGTATTTTTAATCACAAATAATAGTAGCAATGCACTTACAATTCCTTACCCATAAAAACCACATACTTACATTTCTCTACACATAACAACAATATTTACCAATAAACCACATTACCCATATTTCTAACAAAATATATAAAGTACTTCATGATTATGGTTATTAAATGCATTGCTAACAACATGAATACTGGAAGTGAAAAAAATAAGTGACATACAAAATCAAAATGCATTCAACTATTGTTACACGAATCCTTGAAAGCCAAAAAAGAAAAAAGAAAAAGGGGTAATTGAAAAAAGAGCATCTTCAAGGCTTCCATAGTTTCATGGTGCAATCTTCACCATAAGTGGCTACAAGATTCCGGTGGGGATGATGGCAAATACCGATTACGTCCTTCTCATGCACCTTCATCAAGTGCTCCAGTTTCCCAGATTGATGGCTAAAACAGTACAAGTTCTTATCTTCACCAATACAATATATCCATTCCCCTTTAGGTGATATGCAAGCTGCAACAAAATCTCCACCCTCCCTTTTACCAGATGAGAAACTTTTCACCACCTTCATATTTTCAACACAAATATATTGTTATATTATATTTATAACTGAACGCATGCATCTTAATTAATAAGAACTTCTGATAAAAACAAAAAGCCACCTGTCCTTGAAGAGTCATGAGATAAATTGATGATGTCTTGTTGCAAACTATAACATGGTCTGGATTTTTTGGAGAAAGGTGAACTGAATTTACTGAAGCATCTCCTCCCTGTAAGTCAAACACAGAGCAACTGTAAAGTCAAACTTCAAAGAATCTTTGACTTAATATTTGATACAGAAAGAATGACTTAATAGAGAAAGTGTTGAGATTGTTTCTTTTTAGAAACTGAATGAACTGTCTGAACATGAGTAAATGACTAAATTACCCTCAATGGAGGTGGTGGCTTGAATGTTTGTAGACAATCTGTAGTCTTCAAATCCCAAACTTTTACTGTACAATCACTTGATGCAGTAATGATACGAAGTCCATCAGTTGTAAAAGTGGCATCATTTACATAAGAAGAATGACCACGAAATTCCTTTAACAATTTTCCATTCTTTATCCCATGGATCCTGGTATTCAATACAATACATAATAACCAAATGTGTGTTTATTATGTATATTTCAACTTAAATAAATTGATTTTTTTTTTTAATTTATAATATGTAAAACAGACCTTGCAGTTCCATCAAATGAAGTGCTCAATAACTGACTTCCATCACGCGAAAACACAACACTTGTGACACCTTGAGAATGAGCGTTTTCAAGGCGTCGCAAACATTGCCCATTCCTTATTCTCCAAACCTATAATTATATAATTAAACAGATTTTATATTTACAATTGAATAAGTGGTGTGTAAAATAAAAAATAAAAACACACAAGACAATGTATGCTTACTTTAATCTTTCCATCTTGTGATCCAGAAGCAAGCATCTCTGAATCTCTACTAAAATCGATACACAGAACAGCATCATCATGCATCATGAAGGATTCCTACAGAAGGAAAACACCATATTTTAAAAAATTAAATAAGAAATTATTATTATTATTATTATTATTATTATTATTATTATTATTATGTTAAAAAACAAAGTATCACTCACTTCTGCTTGGTACTGAAGATCTTTTTTAAGTTTCCCACTTATGTGATCCCAGACCTGGTAAATATTTCACATTAATGTAGCAAATTCCATATCATTGATAATCTCATAATCTAAACTATAATTTAACATGTAAATGACAAGATTAACCTCAATAAACCCATCAACAGAGCAAGAAACAAGGAATTGTCCATCTGGTGAGAACCTTGCACTTTCAGGGTGACTTTTCTTTCCAAACTGCAATAAAGTTAAAAACAGAAAGGTTAACAATGGAAGTGGAACTAAATTACTTACATGAAAAAAAAAATATCTAAGAAATCACCTTAATAGTATGACCAAGAGTTGTTGGGTACTTATCATCTACATCTTGTTTCATAGCAGCTGTTCCTCTAAACAAATCAAACTGTGTTCCAGGTGGCAGTAACCCTAAAAGAGCCAAGTAAAGTATTATCAATAACACAAATCTGATAAGCCCCAACTAATCCTAGAGTGCTTATATTTGATTTGCTTTATTAGAATCATTCCGTTACCTATTGAGCTTTAGGGGTAGAATGGTCTTTTTTGGTATTATGATTGTTATTGGCTGTTTTGTTATGTTAGGAGCACTATCTTTGTCCCTTGTTTGTTTGAGGGACCACTCCTTTTGGAGTATCTTTCCTTGGTCATGTCTAGTATATATACCCTTCAGGGGTTATTGTTTAGGTAGCTAAGAATTGATTTGTAAAGAACTTTGTTCTTCTTTTGGAGAGTCCATTCCTCTCGAATGAATGGGAATTCTATCTTAATTTTCTGGTATTATTGAGTGTTTTGTTGCTGTGAATCTGTTAGAATGCCTGGGGTTTACGATAGATTCAACAAGGATCTATCAAAATCTATGAGGAAAGGGCAAAGATTATAGTTTAGAATTAGACATTAGATAATGGTGTAACCTTGGTGTTGTTGCCACTTCAAAGCTTGACCAATTAGAGCCATTAAACGTGATGGTGGAACTACAGAGACTTCTCCCGCAATAGCTGAAAAGGGCAAAACGGGAAAAATTAACTTTTTTTGTTCTATTTCATGGATATCTGGAAAGGGTAGTATAGTACAAACTACAAACATTGAGCAATTTGTGCACGTCTTTTTTCTTTTGTTGACTCCTGATAAGCCTGAAGAGTAATAACAAAAAAGGTACAGCATAATTAGCACCATCACTAAACAAAATACTGTGCTATGTTATTGGAATTTTTATAGAATGAAGAAATTACGATTCTAACCTCATGGGGATCAAAATATGTTCTAACAAGAAGATGCTCAAGTCTTAAGTATCTTTCTGGCTGTTCTTGTTTCATGACACTCATTGCCTGAGTTTGCCTTAATATAGCACGAGCAGTATCCAACTCCCGAAGTTCAATCATTTCTAGAACAATCTACAGTGGAATTCAAATAGATAACTGACATCAATGCAAGATATAGGAATCACAAGAACAACCTTTGACTAGTCAATAAGGTGTTACATACTTGTTCATATAAATCTTCAAGTTTCTTTCTTGGAAGCTTAAGCTGTGCCACTTGAGGTAATATTGCATCCCATCTACCACTGTTGATATCTGCTACAAATGTTTCAAGGCTGTCCACTGTATTTAAAGATACTTGGCACTCGCTTTGCAGTGTTTGGAATGTTTGATGCAGAGAGTTCTCTTTGCAGAACTGAAGAACTATTTTAATCACACTGTAACCAAAAGTACAATAAAATTATATAAAAGCATATAATGTGCTTCCAGTTAACAAAAGTAGCTGGACGAATTCACAATACGTTGCTCATTCATGGACTATAAAGAACGAATTCACAAAGTATACCAAGGCAAGTATTTATATATAAGGTTTATCACTAACGAAAGGTTGTTAATTTGGTAATAGCTTTAATCATTCAGTCATACGTGATACATGAGCTGAGCTTACGATTCGGGTCATAATTTAGCGCATACAAGAGGGTTCCTCAATATTACCTCCAAATTGTACTCGCACAACGATGTATTTTCGGTCGGTTTATAAGATGGATTCGTTTCAATCATCTCGTTATCATAGCTTAAGGTATATCAATTTACATGACTCTACAAATAATGCATTACACAGTGACATAAAATTGACGAAAGAATCTACTTTTACTTACTCTCGAGCTTCGATTTCTAGGGCAGACATCGTACTGGGTCGTCCCTATCGGTGGAAGATTTAGGGTTTTGGGTAATAACAGCGAGCCTTTTGTCAGTTTGGTTTAAGCAACAACAAGGCAATGGCGTAGCAGCCTAGCAGGTTCTCACCTTTGATTTCAGAAACCCAAATAACGTAAAAGACGATATATCGGTAAAATTGTCGGATCCGGGTCCGGTGCTAATTAAGTTCATGCTGAACTTATTGTTTAACCTTTTAAATTTGGATAAATTACATAAAAGTTATGTTCTTTTTTTTTTTTTTTCTGATATTGTGTTCTTTTTCTTTCAAATATGAAAATTCCAACAAAATATTTGTAATGTTAGGCAATATAGATGTCGTACTAAGTTTTTTTTTATATGTAATAGATTGATTGTTACAGTGTAATAATAATGACTAACTAATCCTTATGTACAATCTTTTGATGCATATTGGTTTACTCAATCCAAAATTTTTTCATGTCCATGTCATTACATTTAAAAAATTGAATATGAAAACCAATTCTTTACTCATCTTATCAACTATCTATCTATCTATTTATCTTCCTCATAAACTATTGATTGATTGCAAGAAATAACTCATTAGAATCACCTTATAATGGCACACAAAGTCGTCGTCGGTTTTGAGGATGAGTTGTGGCGTTTATAACATTTAATTCATTGAGTGGGTATACCAACCCGTGAGTTGTTTCAATTGTATTCAACATGTACATGACATTTAAATAATCAAAACAGAAGTTATAAATGTGATAATTCAATTGAATTAATTCAATGACAATTCTGTCATTTTATTTTTGTGTATTTTGCTCCATACATGTTTTATTTTTTTGTTTTTTCTTTAATATAACTTTGTAGATGTTTGTGGGACAACAACACGTTTGATCTTGAACAAAATAAAATAAGTTAATTATTCATCCAAATCGAAAATTGTATGCAAGCTATAACTACAAAAATATGGTATGATCTAGGTTTGAAACATGTAAATTAAACAATAATTGAACTAAATTATTGAATTAAACGAAATGATTACAACGATTCCACCATTCTAAGACCAAAGTTTTAATGTATACCATCAACTAGGTATCTTATTAAAAAAGGACAAAGTTAAACTAACCCCATAATGACACCAGTATTGAGTACTTTTTCCTAGTGTACTCTAATGGTATGACATAATCTCATATACCACTTAAAGATGTTGAAATCTACCCGAATGGAGCAAGAAAACATAAAAAATACTCTATTGGTCTATTCGGTACAATTATCTAGTGAGAAGGTGTTACTAACAAGGTCTTGGGTTCAATCCCAGACATATCATTGTTCAAAAAAAAAATCTAGCTACTTCAAAGAGCAAATTGAGAGTTATGACATTAACCCTAAGAAAAAGTATACATGTTTTGAATTGAAAAATCAATGATTCAAAACTCTTTAACAATGTATTCAATCTCCAACAACGTACACGGAACACAAATGCGATAAATGTACATATAAAAACACGAATGAATTAGCTCCCTCCTGGACCTCGCATCTTCTCAACAATATGTCTTCCTTTCTCTTCAATATTCCGTCTCTTTTCTTCAAGTTTCTCCCCCATTTTTTTCCTCAACCCCAACATCTTGGCCTTGGTTCCCATTCTTCTTAACCTCGCATCCTCCCCTTCCGCCATGTCATTACTTTCTTCACTCGTCACCACCACTGGCTGAGGTGGCAATGGGTGGAGTTGCCAGCTTGGCAATTTAACTTCTCTCTTCTCATCAACCGACCGGAGTGACACAGTAAGATCCGCCTCTTGTCCATGTTCCTCACTTTCCAACAATGGAGTTTTCTCATCTACAGAAACAGGATCTTCATTTGCTCCCAAGTTTTGCTCATCAGTTTCAGATACGCTTTCTAAGCTACGATTGCTGGTGTTATGGACATCTTGTGGTTCTTGTGGATAAGGTTCTTGGGAAGGTTGGCAGGGATGAGGTTCGTGTACAATAGTGGGTTCGGTAGTGGTGGTGGTGGTGGTAGTTGTGGTGGTGGTGGTGGTGTTGGTGTTGGTGGTGGTGGTGGTAGTGGTGGTGGAGTTGGTGGTAGATTCAGAATTGGCAAATATAAAAGGGGCGGCTTTTTGTGGGATCCAGTCGTTCTTTTCGGCTAACATAAAGGGAATGGTTACACTTTCAGAGTTAGGGAGTACCATGGTTTCACGAATAGCTGTCTGTGAAAGTAAACCATGCATATATCAGAAGCTTCACAAAATAAAGATTTTCTATCCACTTGATGCTTTTTTCAGAAAACCCATATCAAAAACTTTTAAAAATCACATTTTTGGAAAACCCATATCAAAAACTTTTAAAAAAAAAAAAAAGATCACATTTTTCCCTAAAACCCATACCAAAAACTTTTAAAAGATCACATTTTTGGAAAACCCGTATCAAAAACTTATAAAAAAAAAATCACATTTTGGAAAACCCATATCAAAAACTTAAACAAAGATAACATTTTTGGGAAACCCATACCAAAAACTTAAAAAAAAAAAAGATCACATTTTTGGAAAACCCATATCAAAAACCTTAAAAATATCACATATTGAACCAAACCCAGATCAAGAATCAAGCTTTTGTGAACCACAATTGAAAAAGATAAAGAGATGGAAAGCAGGATTTCATCATTGATGGCAATGGGCAATGGGATTGGGTAAATTTAATTAAGTTATTAAAATGGTGCAAGAATACCCCCTAAATTTAATTAGTGTATTATACATTCTTTTTTTCAAAAATAAACAGAATTTTTACAACATTAGAACAGCTAAGGAATAGTGTACAAAAATTAGTTTAGAGGAGCTGATTGCTATTTTAGTAACATAAGCCCTTTTCTGAAATTTGGAAAGTGTTTTGACCTCAAAAGTAAAAGATCACCATTTTTGGAAGCAATTCAAGACATGTAACCAAAGATGCACGCAATTCAAGACAAAAACAAAAACAAAAGTTGCATAAGAGCATTTTAATCTAACCTTAAATTTACCGATTATGAACAATGCAATATGTCCACTTGTAATCTTGTGATCCCCAACAGAAGACTCCAAACTAAATTCTATATCAGGCATAGATGTAAAACCAAACCACAATTGATCTGAAGGAGGAGGTTTTATATGCACCCTTAAAGTTCCTCTAAGAGTTGTTACCCGTATTGCCATTGAAAGAGGCACCTTCACAAATCACAAGATTAATTTTTATAAACATTTTTACTTCATATCTATAATCAATAAACATTTAAATCCAAAATTATTGTTATAAAAACCTGAGACACTTGTTTCGCGACAGAATTTAACACGGATTTCCACTTGGATACAGCAGAACTTGAAGATGCTTGTTCATCTCCCTTAAAACTTTTTACCTCTTCTGTAACAAGATAAATTAGTATATTTTTCTAATTGATCAACTTACAAAATAAAAACAATGATTACTCAACTTACCCAATTTGCGTATTTCATCACCCTTGTGTTCATTAAGCTTCAACTGTTTTTCATAGTACCCAACACCTTCTAGAAGATCAGAGGTGACATCATTAACAGATTTGGAATCTGAATTCATAGTTTCTGGATTTTCAAGCTCTTGTACTTCAAGCCTTGTTTCAATATCCAACACTGCTCCACCATAATATTCAATATCAATTTCCATGGCAACCACTTCCTTCAGATCTGATGGTAGGACCCGCATTCCATGAATATATGGCGGGATATTTCCAGGATTTACCCCTGTGCAAACTATCTCCCCTATGTAACTTGGGGTCCTTATAGTAGAGAGTGTCCTCTATACACAAAATAATTTATAAATTAGTTATAAACTATGTGCTAAATCTTTTATTTCAAGAAAAATGTTATACACCTGAATTCGTGCTTGTATAGAGTTCTTCAAATCCGCATTGCTTTTGGCATCAAAAAATAACCGTGATATTAACAAATTGCAACATAATGTTCCATCATCACTAGCCATTTTGTTAATAGAATGAGTAGAATCTGTATCAGATCTTGGTGTTAATAATGCTTGAACAATTTCCTCTTCAGTAGAATGATTCTGTTTCTTGTGTTTTGAAGAGCTACCAACTGAACTCGAGTCTTGCACTGGATTAGATTTTTCTTTTTTATCTTCTCTACCAGCTTTAGAAGTCTTTTTGGCAAGTTTCTTTAAAAAGTGGCGAACTTTTGACGATGAAGTGTCTATCTTGATTGTTTTATCACCTGTTTCCGGATTGAAACCTATGGAGGGTTTTAGAAATGAAGGGTATTCAACATTTAAGGATCCTAGGTAACTGTGAAAGTCTGAAAGCGATTTGTGAAACCATTTGAGTTTCTCTTTGTCATCACATGAAGCAAGTCGTAGGGCTTTACACCATGATTCCTTTTCAGAAGATGTCTCAAAATATAAGTAGAATAACTTGCTTCCATGGTATAATACTGATGACTTGTTTTCCACTCTGACAGGATATTTTTTGGCCCTGTGGGATAAACACAACACCAAGATTTAGCAATAGTACATGAATTCGTGTGTAATTTGTATTTCAAACAAGTAGAAATCCATGTCACTCTAAGGGAAATCATCTGAGGTACCTAAAAGGCTAAAACAAACAACCTACCAAAGAAGCAAGACGAAGGGCTTTAAAAAGTTATGCAGCTGCAATATAAATGTATGTCTAACAGTCTCTTTAAGGATGTAACAATCACAATACAGAGTTTCTAGGCAAGAGAGCATCACCACTTTCTGGTGGGTAAATTTGTAGCAGAAACAGCTTCTACAGTGCAGCCTGAAAGAGGAATCTTCGTGAGGGTGCCATCTGGTTCGATAAGGATGAGTGATAGATCCTTGATGCTTGCATGCTTCCGCACAGGTGAAACCTCCACAATCTCATTTTTACGTTTTTGTGAACGTGATCCTTTATCAAATGATGGTAAAGTCTTTGGGATCTTTTCCTTTTCTAAAATCCAAACCCAACCCTGAAAACGCAAGCAGTTTGTAAAGAATTTTACATAAATGAAGTAGTTCTATTCATAACCAAATTCTTCAAATCCATCATATATTAGAAGACTAGATTCTATAAACAAGTAAGAACAATACAACTATAACAACCAATTGCAAATAGCGAAATGAAAACGGGAGGAAAACTGACCTGTTTATCAGGAAATGAAAACGGGGGTTCCTCTCTTTCATGCGATCTGGATTTGGCGACCTTAACAGCATCTTCCTTTGTTTTTCTACCCAATTTTTGTATAAAGAACAAAACTCCCACAACTTCAACACCGATTACAGCTAATGCCCCAACAACGAACCCCACAAACAATGCAAAGGCCACCATAACCGTGTTTTAAGTACTGATCATATAGACTACAGACAAAACCCAGTTTCAATAATGCACAAAAACACACATCGAACATCAAATCGGCGGAATCTTCCTCATTATCAATCAAAACTACGCAACAAGGTGTCAAAACTTACGCTCCAAGGGACTGACGAATCAAAAATCGATGCAAAGGAGTTGTATTAGAAGTGGGGTTTCCTGCTTGAACTTGAAATTCGAGAGAGGCAAGGTAAGAGTGGAGGACGGCAAAGACGTGGAATTAGGAGGACGTCGGACGCGGTTGCTTTTTAATTAGGGAATCAAAGATGATTTGATGATGGAGTGCACCGGTGAGCATATTTGGATTTCGTCTATTTTCTACCCCAATTCCAAGTTAGAAGTAGTATACCAGAATGGAGCAGCATAAGCATATGGCGTGGTGAATGCTGATCGTCGCAATCAACATAACGAAAATTGGAAAATGACTTTCCCATTCAACAATTTTGAACCTAGCCATTTTGGGATAAAAATAATTTCATTTAAAATGATAAAACAAAATAACATGTCGATGAAAGTGTATTTATTGCTTTCATTTGAGTGGTTATTTGGTATATGCTATTATTAACTTAAAAATATTATTTTGTATATGCTTTTATTAACTTTCACATACTGTATTTGTATATTTTAAATGTGAATATTATATTTTGTTTTTTTTAACTTTAAAAATATCATATTTATCAAAAAAAAAGTTAGTATTTTTATAATCATTTTAATTATACAAAAAGAAGTTGATGGTCATATTTCTCTTACATAACAAATCTTGTTTACATAAAATTGATTGATCATGTTGTCCTAACCATCATTAACCCTTCTTAAGAGCAAGTTTGGTGTAACTAGATGATATAACGCATACATTCAATATGCATGCATGCACACACGATCATGCATTCTAAATACACACATATGCAGATGACACATGCATTTAGTATTCACACATAAACAAACAATATGTTAGAAATAATTAATGATAGCAAGTTGGCTATTTTTCTTATCACACATTGGTGGGAATAGAGCCTCAAGTGGGTTTTTAAGGCTTCCTTTGCTTTAAGTCTTCGCATGCTCTAATAGAGGCGAAGGGATGTGTCAAGCCTGTACATGCACCTAATTGGGTCGTGGTCGTGGATGCAGAGTTTGTAAGATGGCAAAATTTAGGCTCATCGCGTACTTTGCACTTCACACGCCAAAACTGTTGGGAGCTAAGTAGTAGTTTTGCATTAACTCATGAGGTTTTACATTGAATCTTACAACCTAGAGCGATGTAAAAACATTTAAGGACAAAATTCATTTTGTGCAGCATTCAACAGTCAAGATCAACAATCAACATGTTGGTTTTAGATATGTCTTTTTTTTTATTTTACTAACAACGGGACAACTTTCTTTTATCTTTCATCCAATCAGATAGATCTGGTCACGAAGAATCAAATTGATTTCTAGACGAAATATGGTGATTAAACAATAATAATTGAGTTTTATTATTTGCGACTAATCGACATATAACTTTCAATATTATTCGTCGGTTTGATTTTTTGTCTATTAATGAATTTGTAACGACCCAAAAACCAGTATAAAATTTTTCATTTTAAAACAAGAGTTACAATCATCACATTGTTCCAAAACCATCACATAACAATAACGTCAAATCATCAGAGTACAATATCAAAAGTGTGGAAGTACCTAAAACCACAAATATAAATTGTAAGCAAAAGCTTAGTGGGTTTCCCCAAAGTACCACATACCAAACATAAATAAGTTAGTGCTATGGGCCAAACCATAGTCTTACAAGTAATCTCCTTCCGATGGCCAAATCCCGGTCTTCCATACAGTTTCCAGGGGCCAGATCCTGGTCTTTCATACAGATGTTATGGGTCATATCCCGGTGTTTCATACAGTTGTCAGGGGCCAATTCCTAGTCTTTCATGCACATATTACAAATATAGCTAACACCCTATATCATAAATAATGGGTCTGCCTTGATGCCTTCGACCCATTGATACAGTGAGAAAACTCACATCGGTCCGCTGATAAATAACTAAATGCTCGGCTGCCGAACCGGAAAATCCCACAATGAACACAAACAAATCACCCTAATCAGAAATAGGTTATAAACCATAACCATGGGCCTAAATCCCAAATTCATACCTCCTAAGATAAAAGCCCATTTTACCCTTCCCGTAATGGACCTAACCAAACTTGACCCAATACACAATAATGGACCCCAAGGCCCAAAAAGTCCCAACTCAAGCAACTTAAGGCCCACTAACGAAATCCTAAGGTCCACATATGCATCAAACAGTCCAAATCCCAAAACCTAACTAAGGCCCAAAAGTCCAAAGTCCAACCGAAGACCAAAAGCCCAAGGAAAAGCCTCTACTCAGCGTACGCATTGTACGCTTGGCGTACTCGACCACCCACCAGTACGCGCAACATACCCCTTGGTACGCTCGGCGTACTAGGCTGCTTGCCACCTTAAGCCAATAACTGCTTAATGCGTTCATCCATTAAGTCCAACTTTCAGATTTCGTCCATTTTAGAGTTCTAATACATAAAGTTGGCAACTTTAACCCTTAGCATGTCTTAACGGAACCCAACATCCATTTTTATCCATAAAAGTTCATATTAAGGAATCAAATTCATGCATGGACTCATATCAACCATCAAGATGACATTTTTATGCATCTATAACAACAAAGGGACTGAGATCTAACACCTCTAACTCCTGGAGTTACCCAAACTCACAAAGAGAACCCATGAAACCAAATAAATCTCATAAACAAGCCCTAAACCCTAACTATCAAATGAATCATCAAGGTAAGAACTTTATACCTTTTATAGCTCCCAAAGTTGATGAAGACTCTGGATCTAGAAGCTCAACTTCAACAAATGCTTGGTCTCCAAGTTCCTTCTTCTTGAATACACACTAAAAAAATGCCACAAAGTCACTTCAAAGCTCAAGAACGCTCAAAAGGATGAACTAGGGTTAAATGGGATGTAATGAACAGTGGAGGCTGATGAGGGTAAGTGTCCAAAGGCCATAATGATGTTTAAATAGGGCCCATGTGTAACACCCATAAAATTCAAGCCAATTTTAAAACTTTTTAAAACATTTAAACCATTAAGTTATCACAATTTGCTTTCAAAATAGTTTAAACATCATAGTATTCTTAGAATCAAATCATGAAAAATATAAGGAGGTGCACGATCACGCCTTCACCTTCCCGCGATCATCAGAAGTACCTGAAACATAATCAACAACTGTAAGTCCGAAGCTTAGTGAGTTCCCCCAAAATACCAACGTCAAACAATCATAATCATATCATATAAACAAATACAACATGCATATGAGCCATCAGCCTGACTGGACCGCCTCGCAGGGCCATCAGTCTATCTGGACCGCTCTCCGAGCCATCGACACGTCTGGACCGCCTCTCAGGGCCTTCAGCCTATCCGGACCGCTCGCCGGGTCTTCGGCCTGACTAGTATGCCCTAACCGGGTCTGCAGTCTATCCGGTCCGCCCTGGGTATCTTGGCCTACAGCACAAAGTAGGACCTGCCTCAACCCAATCCCCCAAACTAACAAGCATGTGCACATACATATCATACGCTAGCTAGCAAGTACATATAGTCATACAGATCTAACAAATCACTAATCATAGCAACCATCCTATAACCAGGATACCGATCTAACCGATCATTAACATAGCAACCATCCTATAACCAGGATACTGATCTAACGGATCACTAACATAGCAACCATCCTACAACCAGGATACTGATCTAACGGATCACTAACATAGCAACCATCCTATAACCAGGATACTGATCTAACCGATCACTAACATAACAATGATACTACACCCAGGATACTGATCTAATGGATCACTAACATAGCAACCGTCCTATAACCAGGATACAAATCATAAAGCATATCATGCAATAAACCCAGATACAAATCCGAAAAGGGCCGGCATTGGTGCCTTAGACCCCGTTGATATAGTGAGAAGAACTCACCTCACAAGTAGCTCGAAGTGATAAGGTCAAACTCCACCAAATGCAGCTCCAAGTCCAACACCTACATCCACCAATGGTTCACTTCCATAAATTACCAAATTACCAAAATATCCCCTGAAGTCAAACTGGTCAACTGTAACGCCCGGGTTTCGGGGCTAAGCATTTTTAGACGATGTAATAGTCTAGGTCAACTATTATAACTCTTTTGATGTAATAAAGATGAAACATTCGAGTATTTTGTTAATTATGTGAATTTATATGCTTATTTTTTAATTATAAATGTATAATTAATAAATGATAAAAATAAGCGTCAAAATTAAAGTGTGAGATAAGCCCGATATCTTTACATAAAGTTGTAGTAGTCGAAACAAGGATTCCGGGGATATAAAGAACGCCGAAATCCGAGTTATAACAAAGAAGTTGTGACCCGTCGAAGTTTCGTGATGAAACCGGCACGACACCAGGAAGCGTAAATAGTGAATTTACGATAAAGCGATTTTTAGCCTTATCGATCTAAACGAAAGTCGTAGAAAACGTTAAACCGAGAGCGTCCATAAAAAGAACGCCGAAATCTGACTTCGTATGAGGAAGTTATGATTTTTCGAAGTTTCGGCATAGCAGTGTACAGCCCGAAGTTCGAATATTATATCGAGCGGTTTTTAGCCAACACAACCTAAACGAGAATCAAAGATCTCGTTAATAGTAGCATAACGATAAAAAGATAGACGAAATCGGAAGTCGGATGAAGAAGCTATGAATTTTTAACGGACCAATCATGTACCGGCCTGTTAAAAATATAACTTTTAAAATAAAGTCAAAATTAGCCAACGGAGTCTAAACGAAAGTTGTAGAGTACGTTCCCGCCTATGCGTGGATATAAAGAACGTCGAAAACGGAGCTCGTATGTGAAAGTTACGAATTTTTAAAGTCGAGAATGCAATTTGCGAAACTGTGATGACGTGGCAAGATCCTAACCGTTGCTTGCTCCCCACGGTCTCGCTTCGGATGAAGGACACGTCGCCCCTTCGCTACCCCCCGCGTCCGAAATTGGGTGCGCCCGACGTACTTGATCTTGTGCGGTCCGAGAGATGGCCACGTAGCCCCACCGAAGCCTCGCCACCTGTACCCTATCCGAAGTTACGCCCCGCGTAACTTGCTGAACGCGCAGCGTAGGTCCGAGGTTCAGCAGCCTATAAATAGCTGCGAGATTTCCCGGAAAATTCACACCAATTCACTTCTCTCTCTCTAAAATACTTTCTCTCTCTAGCCTATTTTAACCCCCTAAACCCTAGGAAAAATCCCTAGCACCCAAAGGAAGCCCCGAGGCTCCCGGAGTCCCGAAAAAAATGGTCTTTCGGTTCGGAAACGCTGCTCCGAGCAAAGCCCGGTTTTCTTTAAAATTCACTGTAAGTGAGCTACGCCTACGCAATTTTTAATATAACTTTTAAATAATTATAGTAATGTTATTAGGTCCTTAAAATAATTGTTTGGACTATTATTATGAGTTATATTGAGTGTTATTTAACGCTTATATAATAATAATAATAGCTAGACTATTAATTAGTCGCGGTTAACGTTAAAACTAAACCCTAGTGGTATTGATACTAGGTTTTGGTCAAGGAAAAATTATTTTGAGATAACGAAGCGCTGTCCGAGTATCCAGTCACCACCTTCTTAGGTGAGTGCATAGTCTCTTTCATCTTACACATAGATATGAAGTATTTATTATAAACTACGTGTTATGTGTGCATATTATCTGAATATTTGTTGTCTATGCTGAAGAAAGATTTTTATACATGTTTTAAATGTTTTAAACTGTATATGTATTTTATATCTACAAAATGTTGGGGTAAAACATGGGTAGATGTAATAAGACGATGTGTGATAAAATGATGAGAGGCCTCGATGTTGTTGGTGATCCAGTCATCTAGCGGAGTATAGATGACGACCACGGACTCTTCTAGACAGTCCAGTGGAACGCTAGCAGGCTCGCAACCTGTAGGTGTTTGTGAACGATGTGTTCACCGGTGTACTCCATCCCCCTCATGGTTGCCTTTAGGACATTTATTGCTGAGGAACCCCCTTAGCAGTGGTGTCCATCCCGATAATGATCCTTAGTCTAGGTCCCTTATGATAGGTGTTTAGGGACGTAATGTGAGGATAACGGGAACGGGTAATCGGGTTATTGTTGGTTTATGAATTTAATAAATTATTTATTGTGGGTTGAAAACCCTATGTGCTCACCAGGCTCCCAAGCCTCAACCACTCAGTTTCATGTATTACAGGTAGTGGCGTTCGAGCATAGATGTGATGTTTTGGATGAGGGATTACGGATATAGGCCTGTAGATATGAAATAATGTAGTAAGACTTATATTGTACTGTTTATGCTTTTGATCTGTATCGAACATGACATCCCGAGTCTTTTAATGAAATACATTTCTTTGGAAATGCTTTTGATAAATCTTTATCATATTTTGTTTTTGGGACAAATTCCGCAACGCTTTTATTTAAAATGCTACTCTGATTTTCAAACAAGCATAAACAAAATCGGTCTTTTCTGGCCGTGAAAATGGGGATGTCACAGTTGGTATCAAAGCATTAGTTTAAGCGAACTAGGAACTTGTAGGATTTCTAGACTTAAACTTAGAATGCTAAGCGATGATGGTGAGATGTGAGCACTAGCTTATTTTAGGAATTATGCCTAAAATGTTTTTATGTGCTAAATGTTTTATGCCTTATGTGCTGTTAATTGTTCGGATCTATGGTCTATTGTCGACCAGATCTGGAAACCTTATGTGTTTAGGATTCTAAACGTACGACTACGATATTAGAACTAACATGTAAACGTTTCGGAGTGATAAGGACGGTTTAAACGACTATCCTGAATAAAGATCTAAATTCACCTTATTCGGTGTATAGATCAAAATGGCAAGAACCCGCAGTGGAGCTGGGAATGCAAATGGGAATAGGAATCAACCCCCAGTGATTCAACAAATACCTGTTGTAGCAGATGTTCCTGAGCCAATCACAATGGCCGGAGTGCAATCGATGATCCAGATGATGTTGGATCGTCAAATGGAGGAAACCAGGCGTTTGCTCCAACAAAATCGCGAGGAAGCTACCATACCAATCGTAGAGCCCGAGCTGAATGATGGGCCGTCTGAAGGAGGAAACTGCAGTGGGACTGTTGGTCAAGCCAACCCACCGATAGTTAGGCGAAACCACCAGGATGAAGGAAATGATGGATGTGGATGCAAATACAAGGATTTCATGGCATCCAAACCTCTATCTGGAAACCCGACACCGGTGGAAGTCATGAACTGGATCTCCGAGATGGAGACAATGTTTGAGAGTTGCGATTGCAGCAACAGGCAGAAGACCACTCTCGCGGTTCCTCTATTAAAATTTGGAGTACTAAGCTGGTGGAAGCTGCTAGCTGATTCAATGCCCAAGGGTGAAGCGAGCAAGATGTCTTGGGAGGATTTTCTAGTGCAACTAAAGATGCAATACCGCTCTGAGCAGGATCTTCTGGAGATCAACAATGAGTTCCAGAATCTGAAGAAGGGAAGAATGAGCGTTACTGAATACGCTGCAAGCTTTACAGAGAAAATGAAGCTTGTTCCTCACCTCGTCCCAACTGAACTCTCCAAGGTTAACAAGTTTGCCCTCGAATTACCAGCGGACTTCGGTCCAACGGTCAAGCAAACAACCACTCTGAAAGCCGCGATCTGGGCTGCTAAGAATGTGGAGACCCAGATACGAGAGAAGGGTTTGGAGAGAGCGGAGGTGGGAGAGAAAAGGAAATTTGATGGGTCGTCGAAATTCAGTAAGAAAAGCAAGTTCTCAAGGTCTGGTACGCAGAAGTCTGGAGGAGGTGAAGCCAAATGGTGCGACAAGTGCAAGAAGAAGCACCAGGGGAAATGTGACGGAGAAGTCACTTTTTTCAAATGTGGAAAGCCTGGGCACTATGCCAATGAATGCACCCTCACCAAGAAAGTCTGTTATGGGTGTGGCGAGGAAGGGCACATTTCGAGAGACTGTCCAAAGAAGAAGGAAGCAGGAAGACCCAACATTCCACCGAAGCCGAAGGCAAGAGCCTTCCAGATGACGCTCGAGGCTGCAAAGGAGGCAACAGACGTCGCTTCAGGTACCTTTCTTGTAAATGGATTGCCTGCCAATATACTGTTTGATTCCGGAGCAAACTACTCCTTTGTATCGCATAAATTTGGTGGGAAATTAGCATTGCCTGTAGAAAAACTTGATAATACCCTAATTGTGGAAGTTGCCAGTGGCAAGTTCGTACCTGTTAGTAATCGTATTAAGAACGTCGTCATCGACCTAAATGGAAACGAATTCCACGAAGAGCTGTTGCCCATAGAGTTGAACGGTTTTGATATCGTTTTGGGAATGGATTGGCTTAGCGCCAACGATGTTGAGATTCAATGCCGAAAGAAGATAGTAAGAATAAACACACCCGGAAAGGAGTCATTTATGGTGTACGGGGACAAACACAGAGTGAATTCTGGAATTATCTCCCTGATGAAAGCCATAAAATGTTTGTCCAAGGGATGTGCATCATACTTGGCATTCGTTATCGATGCTAAGAAGGAAAAGAAGGAGGTGCAGAGTATACCAGTCGTGTGTGATTATCCGGAAGTCTTTCCCGAAGATCTTCCCGGATTACCACCTGATAGACAAGTGGAGTTTCGTATAGACTTGTTACCAGGAACGACACCGATAGCAAAGGCACCATACCGATTAGCACCGACGGAGATGAAGGAGCTTATGACTCAACTTCAGGAGTTGTTGGACAACGGTTTCATTCGACCTAGTTCATCACCCTGGGGAGCTCCGGTGCTATTCGTGAAGAAGAAAGACGGAAGCATGAGAATGTGTATAGACTACCGAGAGCTGAACAAGGAAACAGTGAAGAACAAGTATCCATTGCCAAGGATTGATGACCTATTCGATCAGCTGCAAGGTTCGAGCTATTTCTCAAAGATCGATCTTAGGTCAGGATATCATCAGCTGAAGGTGAGAGATCAGGATATCTAGAAGACTGCGTTCAGAACGAGATATGGACACTACGAGTTCTTGGTTATGTCATTTGGACTAACCAATGCTCCAGCAGTATTCATGGATCTGATGAACAGGGTTTTTAAACCATTCCTCGATAAGTTCGTGATAGTATTCATATATGACATTCTCATCTACTCGAAAAGCCAGAAGGAGCATGGCCAGCATCTACGAGAAGTGTTGGAAGTCTTGAAGAAGGAGAAATTGTATGCAAAGTTCTCCAAGTGTGATTTTTGGATCCGAGAAGTCCAATTCTTGGGTCATGTGGTTAACCAGGAGGGAATAATGGTTGACCCAGCAAAAATCGAAGCTGTAATGAAGTGGGAACGACCGAAGAGTCCCACAGAGATTCGAAGCTTTCTAGGATTAGTCGGATATTACCGACGATTTATCTAAGGCTTTTCTTCGATAGCTGCTCCATTGACTGCTTTGACCCATAAAGGAGCTACTTATACATGGAGCGAGAAGCATGAAGAAGCATTCGAGAAGCTAAAGAAGAAGTTATGTGAAGCACCAATTCTTTCTCTACCCGATGGAGTTGAAGACTTCGCAGTCTATAGTGACGCATCTGGAGTCTGGTTGGGCTGTGTTCTGACCCACAGAGAAAAGGTGATAGCATACGCATCTCAACAATTGAAGGAGCATGAGAAGAACTACCCCACTCACGATTTGGAGTTGGCAGCGGTAGTTTTTGCTCTAAAGATATGGAGGCATTACCTCTATGGCACGAAGTGCAAAATTTTCACTAATCATAAGAGTCTCCAGTATCTCTTTAATCAGAAAGAATTGAACATGAGGCAACGACGCTGGCTAGAATTACTCAAGGACTACGACTGTGAGATACTTTACCACCCCGGTAAAGCAAATGTTGTAGCTGATGCTCTCAGTCGGAAAGTCAATCTTGAAAGGAAAAGGCCAAGAGCATTGCGAATTGAAGTTGTCTCGACAATTGTGGAAAGTCTCAAGAAAGCTCAAGAAGAAGCCTCAGAAAAGAATGACCGAAAGGAAGAACGTTTGGGAAAAACGTTGGTATTCGGTACAAACCGTCAAGGACTGAAGGTATTCCAAGATCGGATTTGGGTACCTAAGACGGGAGGAATAAGAGATCTTCTGATGGAAGAAGCTCACAAGACCATGTACTTGATTCATCCCGGTAGCATAAAAATGTATAGGGACCTAAAACCCTACTACTGGTGGCCGACGATGAAGCTCGATGTTGCAAAGTATGTGGTCGAGTGTGTAACTTGTGCAAGAGTTAAGGCACAACATCAGAAACCGTATGGGAGTTTAGAACCCTTACCTGTACCCATGGGTAAATGGGAGGACATCACCATGGATTTTGTGAGTAAACTACCCAAGACGAAGAATGGTCACGAAATGATTTGGGTGGTCGTGGATCGTTTCACAAAGAGTGCACACTTCATAGCTGCCAACGAAAGGTGGTCTATGGATAAGCTTGCAAATGCTTACATGAAGGAAATTGTGAGACTTCACGGTGTTCCTCTAACGATTGTATCGGATCGTGATAGTCGTTTCACGTCAAGGTTTTGGAGAAGTCTACAAGAGGAATTGGGTACGAAGTTGTGTTTGAGTACGACCTACCATCCGCGGACTGATGGTCAGAGCCAAAGAATGATTCAAACGCTTGAAGATATGTTGAGAGCATGTACCCTCGAGTTCCAAGGTAAATGGGATGAACACTTACCTCTGGTAGAATTTTCCTACAACAATAGTTTCCACTCAAGCATCAAGATGACACCTTATCAAGCCTTGTACGGACAGAAGTGTCGTACGTCGTCTTGTTGGATTGAGGCCGGAGAAAATCAGTTTATGGTCCCCGAGATAGTCCATGAGACTGCTGAGAAACTGAAGGTGATTAGGGAAAGAATGTTAGCAGCTCAGGATCGTCAGAAGAGCTATGTTGACAAGAAAAGACGACCGATGACCTTCGAAGTTGGGGACTCGGTTTTGCTTAAAGTCTCACCATGGAAGGTGATGGGTTTTTGAGCATTCTAACACTCCTATGGTGTACATGCAACCCTAGAAACCTTGGATCTATGTTTGACTATGATACATGCAAATAATTATTTTTCCAAGGTTCTTATCCTATCTAGCATGGCATGGGGAACTTGAATCAAATAAAGCTAGTAGAATTACTTACCTTGTAGTTGTAGTTGATTGCTTGGAGTTTTAGAGCCTAGCACCAATAGTATGGATGCCTCAAATGGAAATCACAAATCACCACAAACTTGGAACTTTGAGAGAATAGTAATCACCTTCTTGAAATCGGCCCTCTTACTTTACTCACCACAACTCATGTGATTTCAAGAACCAAAGCCTCCTTTATATAGTGTGGTGGATTAGAGTTACATTCATGTAAACCCTAATACCCATGTCTTTTCATTTCCATGAGATCCATGGGTTAAAGCTCCATGGAGTATCCATGGACTTTCCATGCAAGCCTAGCCCATTCCAAATAAGCATTAGCCCACACTATATAAATACAAGAGCCCATATTTAATTAGTCATACTTTTGATCTCTAAATTAATTCTAGATTAATTATAGATCAATACTAATTAAATAATATGATTTTATATTAATATATTAGGACTTATAATATATTAATAAATCATAACTTATACTATTCTCAAACGATTATCCATAAATTGTTCGGGTGAAGTGCAACCCAAATGGACCATGCCGGGTCGGGTCAAGTACATACCAAATATAGTTATGGACTTAGACACTATATCCAACAGTCTCCCACTTGGATAAGTCTAATAACTATAGTTGCAAGTATGACTTCAGGAACCGATCAGCAATCGTAGCTCTTTAAACTCTGTTGAACTATGAAGCGCCATTTTAGATAAGTGATCATATAATCCTCTGTTCTAGATATCAGTCGGACAAATACATGGAACATGGTCTTGCTTATTGTCCTGCATTTGTTTCCTGATTTCCGATTTGTTTGACATAGAACTTAACTGAACACATCAATTTAGTTCTGACCGGGCCCGGTACATAGGTCAAAACAAAATCATCGAGGGGCCCAGATATCACTTCTAATCCTAGAAGGAACAGATAAACTTCGACTCATATGTTTGATCTACTACTTGTTGAATTACACACAAAAGCACGGTTTATAACATCGAGTTACCAATGCGTTTTCGTGCAATCAATGCATAACCAACTCATAGGCAACAAATCATATCTCTAGGTTTGAAGACTTATATGATATTACCGTCTCACGATCACTCGAGATAAATTCCATGAAGTGATACAAGTGAGCGTGGGTTGAATCCAATACTCAGAACTTATGAGCACTCATGAGTGCTGTAGCCCCGCTTTGTCTAACATCTTAGACCTCTACAAGCCAACCCATGACAGTCTTGATTCATATCTACTTCCAACATATGACCGACTGTGGAGAGTTTGAATATTATGATATAAACAATAACATAATTATTCTGGAAGTCAAAACATGCAAAAAGAAATAATAGTAAACGATTGACAAGAGATAGCAACACTTTACTCATAAATAACAGCTTTTATTTATCATCAAATGTCAATTACATTTTACAAATTTCAAGATTATCTAACTACTAAAACTAATATCATCCTTCAGCCCTATGCTCCGAGCATGTTGGAGATGCTTAGCCAGAGTCAGTCCCTTCGTGAGAGGATCTGCTGGGTTCTCATCCGATGATACCCTCTTTGCCACGAGGATTCCTTCTTCTATTTGATGTCTAATGAAGTGATATTTTCTGTCAATGTGTCTGGATCTCCCATGATCTCTTGGTTCCTTGGCTAAGGCAACCGCACTATTGCTGTCACAGAAAATCTCCATTGGCTCCTTTATAGCTGGTACAACTCCAAGGTCTCCGATGAAGTTCTTTAGCCATATAGCCTCCTTTGCTGCCTCGCTTGCTGCTATATACTCTGATTCACAAGTGGAATCTGCCACTGTCTCCTGCTTGGAACTTTTCCAAGTAATTGCCCCTCCGTTTAGAGTAAAGACCCAGCCCGACTGAGAGCGGAAATTATCCCTGTCAGTCTGAAAGCTAGCATTACTGTACCCTACAACTCTCAAGTCCTCACTGCCACCGAGGGTAAGGACCCAGTCCTTAGTCCTCCGTAGGTACTTGAGGATATTCTTTACCGCAGTCCAGTGTGCCTTGCCAGGGTTTCCCTGATACCTGCTAACTATGCTCAAAGCAAAGGCTACATCAGGTCGAGTACACGTCATAGCATACATGATCGATCCTACAGCTGAAGCATAAGGTATTCGACTCATTTTTGCTATCTCAGCCTCAGTACTAGGGCTTTGTGTCTTACTCAATCTGGCGTTACTCTGGATGGGTAACTCTCATTTCTTGGAGTTATGCATGTTGAACCTTTTCAACACTTTGTCCACATAGGTTCTTTGACTAAGTCCAATTAGTCTTTTACTCCTGTTTCTCAAAATCCTTATCCCTAGGATATAGGCAGCTTCTCCAAGGTCCTTCATAGCGAAACACTTCCCAAGCCAGGACTTTACTTCCTGCAGGGTTGGGATGTCATTTCCTATGAGTAGTATGTCATCCACATACAGTACCAAAAAGCTAACTATACTCCCACTCCTTGAAAAGCCAAATTCTTTGATTTTCTCATCAAAGCAAAGATTCCATCTGCGAGGTGCCTGTTTTAATCCATAAATGGATTTCTCGAGCTTACACACTCTACTGGGGTACTCTGTACTGACAAAACCCTCTGGCTGAACCATGTAAACATCTTCAGCCAACTTTCCATTAAGGAAAGCGGTTTTGACATCCATTTGCCATATTTCATAATCATGAAATGCAGCAATGGCTAACAGAACCCTAATAGACTTAATCTTGGCCACTGGTGAAAAGGTCTCATCATAATCAACTCCCGGAGTTTGAGAATAACCCTTTGTAACCAGTCGTGCCTTATAAGTGTGTACATTACCATCCATGTCGGTCTTCTTCTTGAAGATCCATTTGCACCCAACTATCTTATGATCAGGTACATTGTCAACCAAGTTCCAAACTTGATTGTCATACATGGACTGTATCTCGTTATCCATAGCCTCTTTCCATTTAGCAGCCTCAGGGCCTGCCATGGCTTCCGTGTAGCTGTTAGGCTCATCCAGATTTACCAGTGTGTTATCACTGATAAGTGTTTCACCTTCTGCAGTAATATGAAAACCATAATAATGCTCAGGTGCATTCCTAACTCTGGTGGAACGCCTCAGAGGTATAGATTCTTCAGTCGGCTCAACAGGAGTTTCCTCCTCAGGTTGAGGGCTAGAGTTTGAGGTTCCTTCACCACTTGACTCTTGAATTTCCTCAAGGTCAATTTGCCTCCCACTGTCTCCTTGGCTCATGAATTCTCTCTCTCTCGAAAGAATCCTCTTCTTGCTACAAAGACCACATTATCACTGGGTCTGTAGAAGATGTAACCAAAGGATTTCTGTGGGTAGCCGATGAAAATACACCTTTCGCTTTGGGGTTCGAGCTTATCGTGAGTCTCGCGTCTCACAAAAGCCTCGCAACCCCAAATCTTGATGTGGTCTAGATTGGGAACTTTTCCAGTCCACACCTCGTGAGGTGTTTTGGCAACCTTCTTTGTACGGACTAGATTAAGGATATGGGCGGCAGTCTCTAAGGCATACCCCCAAAATGAGATTGGTAGCGAAGCTCGACTCATCATGGAACGAACCATGTCCAACAAGGTCCGATTGTGCCTCTCAGCTACACCATTCAACTGTGGTGTCCTAGGAGGTGTCAATTGTGAGACAATCCCACATTCCTTAAGATAGTCAAGGAACTCAGTACTAAGATACTCACCACCACGATCGGATCGAAGCATCTTAATGTTCCTGCCCAACTGATTCTCCACTTCTTGCTTAAACTCTTTGAATTTCTCAAAGGTTTCTGACTTATGCTTGATTAGGTAGACATATCCATATCTACTAAAATCATCAGTAAAAGTCACATAGAACCGATTAGCATCTCTTGTGGCGGTTCTGAAGGGTCCACACACATCCCTATGTATGAGGTCCAACAAACCTTCACACCTAGCACAAGTGCCAGTAAAATGTGACTTTGTCATTTTACCAAGCAAACAAGATTCACAACTATCATCTGACTTTAGGTTAAATGACTCCAAGACTCCATCCTTTTGGAGTTGGCCTATGCGTTTCTTGCTTACATGTCCAAGACGACAATGCCATAAGGATGCTTTATCTAAGCTAGTGGAAGAGTTAATACACAGTACATTATTTCCTAGATTATCTACAACAGATACAGTTTCATACACGCCATCACAAGGTAATGCTTTAAAATAAAGAACATTATTAAAGAAAGCATCAATACTACCATTATTATTATCAAAATAAAAGGTAAAACCTTGTTTATAGAATGCATGAAAGGAAATAACATTTCTTGCCATTTCTGGCGAATAATAACATTTATTCAAATCTAATGTACACCCACTATTTAGCACTAAGGAATAAACTCCTATCTTGGTGACATGTGAAGCTTTCCTGTTTCCCATGATCAAGTTTATCTTTCCCTGCTCCACATTCTCACTTCTTTTTAGTCCCTGCAAATCACAACATATGTGAATACCACAACCTGTATCAAGGACCCAAGACTTAGAATGAGGTGAGTTATTAGACAATATAGTGTATATAACTGCATGGTTGGGTTTTACTTTCCCATCCTTCAAATCTTGCTGGTACTTTGGGCAGTTTCGCTTCCAGTGCGACTTTTCATGGCAATAGAAGCATTCAACCTCATTAGGGTTAGCAGAAGGAGTGACAAAACCTTTCTTGGTTTTGCTTGAAGAGGAGCCTTCAAGGGTCTTACTCTTGGTACCCTTAGAAGGGTTCTTTCTCTTCTTCCCTTTGCCATGCCCGATTGCCAAGACATTGGCCGCAGTTGGAGTAGGAGTAGGATTAGTAACAACCGACTTACCCTTTAGACCACTTTCGGTGGTCTTCAAGAGTCCTTGAAGTTTGCTGAGGGTGACTTCTTCCTTGTTCATGTGATATGTCATGCGGAATTAATCATAACACGATGGCAAGGAGTGCAAAATGATGTCTATTGCTAACTCCTCAGGGAAGTTCACATTCAGCTTCAGTAAACGGTCCACATACCTTTGCATTTTCTGCATGTGGCCCGTGATGGGTTCACCATCCTTCATTCGGGTTGTTATCATGGAGGAGATTATTTCATATCGCTCTTGACGAGCACTTTAATGGTAGCGGTCCATCAAGTCCTGGTACATCTCAAAAGGATAATAGTCCTCATAGGACTTTTGGAGCTCGGCTGTCATGGTGGCCATCATGTTGCATGCCACTTTTGTAGCATCTCTTTCATGTACCTCATATTCAGCAAGCTCTTCAGGAGTAGCAGTTGGCTCGGGTACCTTCAGCTCCTTGTCGAGAACATATTCTTTGTTCTCATACCGAGTGACCATCCTGATGTTTCTGATCCAATCTGTAAAGTTGGACCCATCAAAGATGACTCTCCCACAAAGATTCATGAGAGAGAAGGAGCTAGTAGGGTTTGAGCCAGAAGCATTGTTATTGGAAGACATCTGAAAAGAAGAGGGAATATATTAGATTAGATATAGAGATATTCCTTAACAAAACACCCAAATGTAATATTAAGGCTAGGACCCAACACAATATTTTATAACTTAGAAGAGGGATGTCGTAATCTAAGCTATAAGATATTTGAAGGTAGGTGAATGACGATTCACCAATTTCCACCATGAAAAACGAAATATTTAATTAGGTTTTAATTGGTTTAGAAACTCCTAGATTCTTTGAGATTCATTGAACTTTCTTCAATGGCATGTTTCAATCTCGAGTGTGCCCTTCAAGTTTTGTGACTGGGATGCCGAGGATCACAAAACAAGGTGTGAAGTAACCATATTACTTGGTACCCTTAATGTATTACCCCTCAATCGATGTGCCGGTTAACCACACACGCTCCATCGATACTATGATAAGCATTAAGTCACCCTTTACCTACCTTGTTAAGTTCAAGTTAGTGTGCCGGTTAACCACACACGCTCCACTAACGACTTAAACAAAGTGTAAAGTGTAATTTCATGGATTAGCACCTTATTCACATTTTCCTAAAATAACTAGGATTGGGAATTCAATAAAGTTTAGTTACTTTAGTATTATCATTATACTTTTAATGAGAATTTATAAGTCCTTGTCCTACCCGTTCGGCTAACGACCCTCCACCGATCAAGGAAGCAGTGGCTGAGAGTGGACACCCATTAAGTTGCCATTTTATAGGCAACAACCTTATACCCCCCTTATAGACCGGCTTCGTGAATGAGGCGTACTAGCGGTAAGACGACTTGATCTTACATATATATATATATATATATATATATATATATATATATATATATATATATATATATATATATATATATATATTATTAACTTATAATATTATAAAGTATAAGGGTTGAATTTTAACTTTTAAAATTCTAGGGGTTGGAACTAAAGTTTTTAATATGACTTTACATGTTCCAAAACTTTAGGGCAAGTTTTGTAAACTTTCAAAACTTTTCATTTCTCATAACTTATGAGTTAATGGTTATTAAAAATGAAGACTCTTCATTTTTTTGTAACCTATGTGTTCTTTTAATGGTTATTTATAAATGTGACTTTTGGTTATCCATAACTTAAGAACTAGTTATGGACTCCATTAAAACACATAAAGATCAAGAATTAATCTAATCAATTATTAGCACATAATTTCTATGATCTTCTAAACTCATATGTTTATGAATGTTCATATCAAAAATTTCAAGAATCGTAAGAACATATACAAAACATGAAATTTTGATACGAGCTTTTGAACAAAACTTCGATTTTCAAGTTTTTTTTTTTTTTTTTTTTTTTTTTTTTTTGCATCAAGTATCAAATAAACAAACCTGGCTCTGATACCACTTATGGGTTTTTGAGCATTCTAACACTCCTATGGTGTACATGCAACCCTAGAAACCTTGGATCTATGTTTGACTATGATACATGCAAATAATTATTTTTCCAAGGTTCTTATCCTATCTAGCATGGCATGGGGAACTTGAATCAAATAAAGCTAGTAGAATTACTTACCTTGTAGTTGTAGTTGATTGCTTGGAGTTTTAGAGCCTAGCACCAATAGTGTGGATGCCTCAAATGGAAATCACAAATCACCACAAACTTGGAACTTTGAGAGAATAGTAATCACCTTCTTGAAATCGGCCCTCTTACTTTACTCACCACAACTCGTGTGATTTCAAGAACCAAAGCCTCCTTTATATAGTGTGGTGGATTAGGGTTACATTCATGTAAACCCTAATACCCATGTCTTTTCATTTCCATGAGATCCATGGGTTAAAGCTCCATGGAGTATCCATGGACTTTCCATGCAAGCCTAGCCCATTCCAAATAAGCATTAGCCCACACTATATAAATACAAGAGCCCATATTTAATTAGTCATACTTTTGATCTCTAAATTAATTCTAGATTAATTATAGATCAATACTAATTAAATAATATGATTTTATATTAATATATTAGGACTTATAATATATTAATAAATCATAACTTATACTATTCTCAAACGATTATCCATAAATTGTTCGGGTGAAGTGCAACCCAAATGGACCATGCCGGGTCGGGTCAAGTACATACCAAATATAGTTATGGACTTAGACACTATATCCAACAGAAGGGACTTATAAGATTCGGGAAACGAGGAAAGTTGAGTCCAAGGTTTATTGGACCGTTCAAAGTTCTTCAGAAGATTGGGAACCAAGCTTACAAGCTGGAATTGCCCAAAGAACTCGATGGTATTCATAACACCTTCCATGTGTGTTATCTGAGAAAATTCACGAGAGAAGTTCCCGACATAATTCCGATCTCAGAGTTAAGAATGGATGAAAACAAGAGGCTGATTGAAGAGCCCGAGGCAATTGTTGACCGTAAGACTAAGAAGTTACGACGCAAGATGGTCGACTTAGTGCTAGTCCAATGGAAACATTCGAATGGGCCGAATCTCACTTGGGAAACAGAGGATGACATGATGAGTCGCTATCCGCATCTGTTTGCTGACGCATGATTCCGGGACAGAATCATCCTAAGGGGGAGAGAATTGTAACGCCCGGGTTTCGGGGCCAAGTATTTTTAGACGATGTAATAGTCTAGGTCAACTATTATAACTCTTTTGATATAATAAAGATGAAACATTTGAGTATTTTGTTAATTATGTGAATTTATATGCTTATTGTTTAATTATAAATGTATAATTAATAAAGGATAAAAATAAGCGTCAAAATTAAAGTGTGAGATAAGCCCGATATCTTTACATAAAGTTGTAGTAGTCGAAACAAGGATTCCGGGGATATAAAGAACGCCGAAATCCGAGTTATAACAAAGAAGTTGTGACCCGTCGAAGTTTCGTGATGAAACCGGCACGACACCAGGAAGCGTAAATAGTGAATTTACGATAAAGCGATTTTTAGCCTTATCGATCTAAACGAAAGTCGTAGAAAACGTTAAACCGAGAGCGTCCATAAAAAGAACGCCGAAATCTGACTTCGTATGAGGAAGTTATGATTTTTCGAAGTTTCGGCATAGCAGTGTACAGCCCGAAGTTCGAATATTATATCGAGCGGTTTTTAGCCAACACAACCTAAACGAGAATCAAAGATCTCGTTAATAGTAGCATAACGATAAAAAGATAGACGAAATCGGAAGTCGGATGAAGAAGCTATGAATTTTTAACGGACCAATCCTGTACCGGCCTGTTAAAAATATAACTTTTAAAATAAAGTCAAAATTAGCCAACGGAGTCTAAACGAAAGTTGTAGAGTACGTTCCCGCCTACGCGTGGATATAAAGAACGTCGAAAACGGAGCTCGTATATAAAAGTTACAAATTTTTAAAGTCGAGAGTGCAATTTGCGAAACTGTGATGACGTGGCACGATCCTAGCCGTTGCTTGCTCCCCACGGTCTCGCTTCGGATGAAGGACACGTCGCCCCTTCGCTACGCCCCGCGTCCGAAATTGGGTACGCCCGGCGTACTTGATCTTGTACGGTCCGAGAGATGGCCACGTAGCCCCACCGAAGCCTCGCCACCTGTACCCTATCCGAAGTTACGCCCCGCATAACTTGTTGAACGCGCAGCGTAGGTCTGAGGTTCAGCAGCCTATAAATAGCTGCGAGATTTCCCGGAAAATTCACACCAATTCACTTCTCTCTCTAAAATACTTTCTCTCTCTAGCCTATTTTAACCCCCTAAACCCTAGGAAAAATCCCTAGCACCCAAAGGAAGCCCCGAGGCTCCCGGAGTCCCGAAAAAAATGGTCTTTCGGTTCGGAAACGCTGCTCCGAGCAAAGCCCGGTTTTCTTTAAAATTCGCTGTAAGTGAGCTACGCCTACGCAATTTTTAATATAACTTTTAAATAATTATAGTAATGTTATTAGGTCCTTAAAATAATTGTTTGGACTATTATTATGAGTTATATTGAGTGTTATTTAACGCTTATATAATAATAATAATAGCTAGACTATTAATTAGTCGCGGTTAACGTTAAAACTAAACCCTAGTGGTATTGATACTAGGTTTTGGTCAAGGAAAAATTGTTTTGAGATAACGAAGCGCTGTCTGAGTATCCAGTCACCACCTTCTCAGGTGAGTGCATAGTCTCTTTCATCTTACACATAGATATGAAATATTTATTATAAACTACGTGTTATGTGTGCATATTATCTGAATACTTGTTGTCTATGTTGATGAAAGATTTTTATACATGTTTTAAATGTTTTAAACTGTATATGTATTTTATATCTACAAAATGTTGGGGTAAAACATGGGTAGATGTAATAAGACGATGTGTGATAAAATGATGAGAGGCCTCGATGTTGTTGGTGATCCAGTCATCCAGCGGAGTATAGATGACGACCACGGACTCTTCTAGACAGTCCAGTGGAACGCTAGCAGGCTCGCAACCTGTAGGTGTTTGTGAACGATGTGTTCACCGGTGTACTCCATCCCCCTCATGGTTGCCTTTAGGACATTTATTGCTGATGAACCCCCTTAGCAGTGGTATCCATCCCGATAATGATCCTTAGTCTAGGTCCCTTATGATAGGTGTTTAGGGACGTAATGTGAGGATAACGGGAACGGGTAATCGGGTTATTGTTGGTTTATGAATTTAATAAATTATTTATTGTGGGTTGAAAACCCTATGTGCTCACCAGGCTCCCAAGCCTGACCCACTCAGTTTCATGTATTACAGGTAGTGGCGTTCGAGCATAGATGTGATGTTTTGGATGAGGGATTACGGATATAGGCATGTAGATATGAAATAATGTAGTAAGGCTTATATTGTACTGTTTATGCTTTTGATCTGTATCGAACATGACATCCCGAGTCTTTTAATGAAATACATTTCTTTGGAAATGCTTTTGATAAATCTTTATCATATTTTGTTTTTGGGACAAATTCCGCAACGCTTTTATTTAAAATGCTACTCTGATTTTCAAACAAGCATAAACAAAATCGGTATTTTCTGGCCGTGGAAATGGGGATGTCACAGGTCAACCCTTGGTTAAAATCAACGTCAACGGTCAAAGTCAACGGTCCAAGTTGACCCGACTCGTCGAGTTCATGCAGAATCAAATACGGGCAATCTTCATCTGACTCGTCGAGCCGGCTATGCGACTCGTCGAGTTCATGCAGTCCATTTCTTATGCAGATGTTTTTAAGCTACCCCAAAGCTCCAAATTGCAGATCTAACCTCCTAGGGCATGGTTTCCACATAAAGTTGGAAACTTTACATACATGCATGGTCCTAAATGCCAAAACCAAGCTAAGGGAAAGGTTTAACCCAAGGAGAACAGCCAAGGCTTGCTAAATCTGATAACTTTATGACTATATGGACATAGAGGAGTCCAGATCTGAAGTTACAACTTCAAATCATGACCAATACCCGAAATCCTCCACAAATATACTAAAAATGGCCTTAAACCCAAGAAAAATGGGATCTAATGCTAGAATGATCAAGGTAACAACTTGTTACCTTCAAATGGATGCCCAAACATTGTAGATGCTGGATCTACAAGCTCTTTCCCGTTCCAAGCTTCTCAACCTTCCAACTTCTTCAACAAAATACACCAAAAGAACTCCTTTCGTCTTACAAGCTCAAGGAAACAACAAATAACGGCTAGGGTTTCTTCTCTATGTAATGAAGTGGTAAGGGAGGCCACAAGGGGCGGATTAAGTCCTTTATATAGGGTGTAAAACCTAAAAATTAGGGTTTCATTTTCTAGCTCCTACTCGTCGAGTTGGGGTCCTTTAGCTCGTCGAGTAGACCTCATAAATCACGCGGGTCGGCTTCTCTCTACACGACGATTTGGGGCCTCCAACTCGTCGAATGGGCTTCCTTATTTTCCATAAAATCACTAAAACCACACTCCTGGAAATCAGGATGTTACACCATGCCCTAAAAAATAGGGTTTGGTCTTGGCTGTCGAACACCCTGCGTACACCACGTATGCCATGCGTACGTGGTTAAGTTCCCCGACTCCAAACGGGCATGTACGCTAAGCGTACCAAACGTACGCCCAACGTATGAGGGACCATTTTGCAAAGATTTTCAAACTTAAAGGACCAAACAAGAACATACTTGGAATCGAATGTTACAAATCTCCCCCACTTGAATTAGACTTCATCCTCGAAGTCCGTTGATGCAAACAAGTCTGGGTAATGCTCCCTCATATCGCCCTCCGGCTCCCACGTCCACTCAGAGCCTTTCGGTGCTGCCATTGCACCTTCACCAGATTCACCACCTTATTACACAGAGTCTTAGTTTTCCTGTCGAGAATCACAATCGACCATTACACATAATTTAGATGCTCATCCACCTGAATATCATCCAATAAAATCGTTGTTGAATCATCGGCTACACACTTCCGCAAATGAGACATGTGGAAAGTGTTATGGATCTGACTGAGCTCATTAGGCAAATCTAGTCGGTATGCAACCCTGCCCACTTAGGCAGTAATCCTGAAAGGACCAATAAACTGGGGGCCCAGCTTGCCCCACTTCCGAAACCGGATGACACCTTTCCAAGGTGACACCTTCAGCAGCACCAAGTCCCCCACCTGAAACTCAAGGTCTGAATAACGTCGATCAACATAACTCTTCTGTCAACTCTGCACGACCCGCAACCTATCGCACACCTGTTTGATCAACTCTGTGGTCTTAAGCACCACTTCAGTGCTTCCCATGACCCAATGACCAACCTCGCCCCAACAAATCGGGGTCTTGCACCTCCTCCCATACAACATCTCAAATGGTGGCCGGTCGATACTGTTGGGTTATGAGCAAAACATCAATCTTATGGTGCACATGCAAACCCTAAAACTTTGTATCTAGGTTTTTCTAATTGTACGTGCAATAAACATCCAAAGCTTACAAACCCTAATACTAGCATACAAAAAATCGAAATCAACATCTAATAAACAAGTTAGAATGTTACCTTTGATTGTAGCTTGATAACCTTGAGCTTTTGAGAACCTAGCACCTCAAATGTGATGCCTCTAATGAATCACAAACACCAAAGCAATTGGAGAATCTTAGAGAGAGAGGGAGGAGGCTCAAAATCGGCTAGCAATCCTTCTTAAGGTTTAGTGGCCGATTTTGGTTACCCCAAGGGTTCCTTATATAGCTGAGCAGTTAAGGTTTCAGTCAAAACCCTAATCCAGTTGCTTAGTCCTTAAGCAGCCCAAATGATCCTTCCAGAAGTCCCCTTGGACGATTTCTATGTGGACTCCCACATAGAATTCGTCCATTGCTTCCTTATGGATCCTAAGCCCAACCTCGTAGCTATCTTATAATTACAGTATCAGTCCCCTTGATTTAATTAATCTCTTTTGACCAAAAAATTAATTCTAAATTAATTCTTGACCAATATTAATTAAACAATATGATTTTTTCCTTTAATATATTATTCATATAATATATTAATAAACCATTATAACCTCTTTCTCTATTATTCATCCAGTCAAGTTGCTTTAGTGAAGGCAACCCAAAAGGACCATGCTACAACCGGTTCAAGTACATACCAAATATAGTTATGGGCTTAGACACCTAATCTAATAAATACTAGCATGATAATTGTTTTTTTAGGAGAACTCAGCCAGTGGAAGGTAAGTATCCCAACTCCCTCCAAAATCCAACACACAAGCCTGAAGCATATCCTCGAGCGTCTGGATCGTCTGCTCGCTCTGGCCATCGGTCTGAGGGTGGTATGTTATGTTGAAATGCAACTGAGTACCCAACTCCTCATGAAACTTCCTCTAAAACCTGGAGGTAAAGCGAACATCCCGGTCCGAGACCACTGAAACTGGCACTCTATGTCGACCTACCACCTCCCAGACATAAATATCAACTAGCTTCTCTGTGGATATGATCTCGGCAATCGGGATAAAATGTGTACTCTTGGTCAATCTGTCCACAATGACCAAGATAGAATCAACACTACGTGCCGTCCTATGTAATTTTGTGATGAAATCCATAGTAATCTCCTCCCACTTCCACATGGGAATGGGTAACGGCTGCACCTTGTCGTGGGGTCTCTGATGCTCAGCCTTGACTTTCCTGCAAGTCAGGCATCGCTCAACAAACCAAGCAATCTCCGTTTTCATACAGGGCCACCAATAACTCAACCTCAAATCCTTGTACATCTTCGTGGCCCCTGGATTGATAGAAAACTTTGACTTATGTGCCTCCTCCAGTACCAACTGTCTCATCCCACTTGATGTTGGGACCCGAACTCTACCACACTGAGTCAAAAATCCACGATTGTCCCTGAAAAACAAATGAATTTGTCCCTGATCCGCTCGACCTTCCAAATCTCTTTTTTCAAACCCTCCACTTGAGCTTCCTTGATCAGATCTAATAGAGGCAAGGTGACAACCATCCTCAAGCAAACGTCTCTGATAGGAGTACTCGCCGTCTTGCAGCTTAAAGCATCGGCCACTACATTGGCCTTCCCAAGGTGGTACAGGATCTCGCAATCGTAATCCTTTACCACATCCAACCATCTATGTTGCCTCATATTTAGATTTGATTGGTCCATCGAATATCTCAAACTCTTGTGGTAGGTGTAGATAGTACATCGGACCCTATACAAATAGTACCTCCAGACCTTGAGGGCAAAAACCATGACCCCCAACTCCAAATCATGTGTGGGGTGGTTTGCCTCATGAGGCTTCAGCTTCCTCGAAGTGTAAGCAATCACATGACCCATCTGCTTAAGAATAGCTCCCAAACCCGAGATAGAGGCGTCACAATAAACCACAAACTCATCCAAACCCTCGGGAAGCGAAAGAATCGGGGCCTCACACAATCTCTGCCTCAGAGTCTCAAAAGACAACTGCTGATCCGACCCCCACCAAATGGTCACATTCTTCTTTGTCAAACGGGTAAATGGCACAACAATCTTGGAGAAGTCATGGATAAATCTATGATAATACCCTGCGAGACCTAAGAAACTCTGAATCTTCGATGCGGTCCTCGGGACCTCCCAACGCATCACAACCTCGATCTTGGCTGGGTCAACCAAGATTCCTTTCTAGTTGACGATGTGCCCCAAAAACTGCACCTTGCACAACCAAAACTCACATTTGGAGAATTTGGCATGAAGTCTCTCCCTCCTCAGGGTCTCCAACACCTTTCAGAAATGCTGCTCGTGCTGCTTCTTGGTCTTGGAGTAGACCAGGATATCATAAATGAAAACAATCACAGACCGATCTAGCATTGGCATGCAGACCCGATTCATGAGATCCATGAACATTGTTGGTGCATTGGTGAGCCCGAAAGGCATCACCACAAACTCGTAATGACCATAACGAGTCCTGAAGGTTGTCTTCTACACATCCTCCTCTATGACTCTCATCTGGTGGTACCCTAACCACAAATCAATATTGGAAAACCAAGATGCACCCTAAAGTCGGTGAAACAAATCATCAATCCCCGGGAGTGGGTAACGGTTCTTCACCATTAGCTTGTTCAACTCCCGATAGTCAATGCACATCCTTTGTGATCCGTCCTTCTTCTTCACAAATAGGATCGGTGCTCCCTACGGATAATTTCTCGGACGAATAAACCCTTGTCTAGCAGATCCTGCAGCTATGTAGACAACTCCTGCATCTCAGGCGGTGCCAGGAAATACGGCGCCTTGGCTATCGGAGCCGCACCAGGTACCAAATCAATCTGAAAACTCGACCTGCCTCTCAGAAGGCACTCCAGGAAACTCCTCGGGAAAGATATCAAGAAAATCCCGCACAATGGGTACCCTACTCAACTCCGTCTTTCCCTTTACCCGCGTGTTAGAAACATAAGCTAAGAACCCATAACAACCCTACTGCAGATATCTCCTGGCCCTCGCAGCTGAATAGAGAGTTGGCTCATGCGAAACTCTCTCGCCAGTAATAACTAGTTCTCCCCCACTTGGGGTTCGAACTCTCACCAGCTGCTGCTCGCAATCAATCACGACCCCATTGGGGCCCAACCAATCCATCCCGATGATAACCTTCGATCCTCTCAAGGGAATCGGTACCAAATCAATAGAGAACCTCTCACTAAACATGTTCAGGACACACCCAGGGAAAAACCTCAAACCATTCACAGCACGGTCATCCGCAATCTCCACCTCTAGAGGGGAATCCAAAGTCACCAGAGCGTCTCGAAACTTTTTGCTGAGTGCAAGAGATACGAAGGATCGGGTAGCCCCCGAATCAAACAGAACATGAGCAGACAAACCGTTGACCAAAAAGGTCCATATACAAGATCATAATAAACATAAGCATAAACAAGGAAAGCAATAAAAGATAGGGTTAGAATACATACCAGTAACTACATTCGGTGCTACATGGGCCTCAAAGACGTTCAGCTGAAAAGCCCTGCTCTTCACCACAGGAGCCTCCGCCTTTCCCTGGCGGCCATCGGTAATCCTCAAGGTGGTTGGTGCAAGCACCACCACTGCTCCCCCATACAATCTTGGAAAATAGGTTTTTTTATGGCCGGTATGATTACAATGAAAGCAAACCAGAGCCCTATTAGGGGCAATCCCAGCTCACGTGACCCGACTGGCCACAGCTGAAACATCCTGAACCTGCTGATCGGAAAGTTCCACTATGCGGCTTGCCCCACTTGCCACAATGGCCCTGAGCCTGCTGGCCTCTGGAGTGGGTATCGGAGGTCTTGGGTCTCTTAGCCTAACCCACAGCTGTCTGAACCTGCTCCGGATTCCGCTTCGTCCGAAGCTCCAACTCAATCTCCCGCTCGCGGGCCTTCTCGATCATACCATTCAAGGTCTTGCATCCCGAGAAGCTTACGAACTCCTTGCTATCATCCCTCAGCATATCATGATACCTCGTCTTCCTTATCTCCTTATCCACAGCGTACTACGGGACCAACAATGCCCTATCCTTGAATTTGGCGGTAATCTCCGCTAATGTCGCTGTAGTCTGGCAAAGGTCCTAAAACTCCCTCGCCAACTGATGCATCTCGATAGCTGGCGCAAACTCCTTCTGAAACCTCTGAACAAAATCCTCCCATGTCATCATAGCCACTGTCGCCGTCCCTACCACTCGGGTAACCTCCTCCCACCAGTCCCACGCTCTGTCCCTCAGCAAGCAGGACGTGAATCCCACCTTTTACCCCCTCTGGGCAAAAACTCGTACGCTGAGTAATCTCCATGTCAGCGATCCAGCAACGGCGAGCGATAGGGTCCTTAACCTAAAAGAACTCAGGTACTCCACACGCCTTGAACTCCCGAAATGAGGAAGTCCACTCCCCAATCTGCCCTGCAGCAATCTCGGCTCGAAAAGAGCTGAGACGCTCCTCCATGGGCTCCAAAATCCCCTCCTTGATGGTACCGAATGTCACGGGGGTATCATCAAGAATATTGCGGGTAACCTCGGTTGCAATAAGCTCATGCAACCTCTCATCAATCGGTTCTGAGCCAGAGCCAGAACCTGAACCCAATCTAGAGCTAGAACTAGTACCTCTCGATCCCAAACGAGTGACCATCATCCTCAAAATGAAACACAAGATATAAACAATCAGCAAACACTCAAGGGAAGCTCGCAACACATAGATGCCCTTAGAATCCCCAGATCTACACTTGTCTCAGGTACAGGTCATGTGCTTCCAATAGTATAGGCCCAATACTACCTTCCACACCTACATGTACCTTCCTCAAGGTCAAATCTGATTCCTTTAAGTTACCACACTACAACCAAGAACGAACATATTCTACACATCATACATAACCTATACTCGTCTAGGAACTCTCAACCCTCACCACTAGCAGTACCAAGAACCTCAATTAACACCGATGGTTGCCCTATGCATGCAAGTTGTACACAAAATAGGATCGCATAGACTGTCGAATGAAGATACTACCCTAAGTCCACAACCAAACAAGGAATAGAAAATAAGGCTAAATCGATCATTCTAGGGCTATAAAATCCTAATCATAGACAACTTTGAAAGCATACACATATCAAATAACTAAGCCGATATCAATTACAAGTAATACATGGCATCAAGTTCTATCGAGCTACAAGGCATCACACAAATCAGGCAGTTCTATCATATGATTCCTGAAGGTATCCTGAGCCCTAATCTAGTAGGCATTTCACATATCAAGTATACTAATCACAATACATAAGTATGGGTAACTTGGGAAACACTTACTTGAGCTCGGATGATTGCACACATTGCACTCCCATTTTTCTTAAAAGAATCTTTTTCAAAAATTAATTTTTTTCTTTTGAAAAGATTACCATTTCCTTAGTTTGAGTTCTGACACACCCGAAAGTGTGTCTGAATCCCTCAAACCAACGCTTTGATACCAACTTGTAACAACCCAAAAACCAGGATAAAAATTTTCATTTTAAAACAAGAGTTACAATCATCACATTGTTCCAAAACCATCACATAACAATAATGTCAAATCATCAGAGTACAATATCAAAAGTGCAGAAAATAGTGAGGAGAGAATGTTGTGTCATCACGCCGGGCCCTTCCCTTTTGCACCAGAACTACCTGAAACCACAAATATAAACTGTAAGCAAAAGCTTAGTGAGTTTCCCTAAAGTACCACATAACAAACATAAATAAGTTAGTGTTATGAGCCAAACCATATTCTTACTAGTAATATCCTGTCGAGGGCCAAATCCCGGTCTTCCATACAGTTGCCAGGGGCCAGATCCTGGTCTTTCATACAGATGCCAAAGATCTTTCATACAGTTTCTAGGGCCATATCCTGGTCTTTCATACACATATCAGAAATATAGCTAACACCATATATCATAAATAATGGGTCAGCCTTGGTGCCTTCGACCCATTGATATAGTGAGAAAACTCACTTCAGTCCGCTGATAAATAACTAAATGCTCGGCTACCGAACTGGAAGATCCCACACTGAACACATATAAATCACCCTAATTAGAAATAGGTTATAAACCATAACCGTGGGTCTAAATCCCAAATCCAGACCTCCTAAGATAAAAGCCCATACTACCCTTTCCGTAATGGGCCTAACCAAACTTGGCCCAATACACAATAATGGACCCTAAGGCCCAAAAGGCCGAAATCAAGCAACTTAAGGCCCACTAACGAAATCCTAAGCTCCACTTATGTATCAAACAGTCCAAAGCCCAAAACCTAACTAAGGCCCAAAAGTCCAAAGTCCAACCGAAGACCAAAAGCCCAAGGAAAAGCCTCTGTGAGGCGTACACTTGGCGTACTCGACCACCCACCAATACGCGCATCATACCCCTTGGTACGCCCGACGTACTGGGCTGCTTGCCACCTTAAGCCAATAAGTGCTTAATGCGTTCAGCCATTAAGTCCAAGTTTCAGATCTCGTCCATTTTAGGGTTCTAATACATAAACTTGGCAACTTTAACCCTTAACATGTTTTAATGGAACCAAACATCCATTTTTATCAATCAAAGCTCATATTAAGGACTCAAATTCATGCATGGACTTATATCAACCATCAATATGACATTTTTATGTATCTATAACAACAAAGGGACTGAGATATAACACCTCTAACTCCTGGAGTCGCCCAAACTCACAAAGAGAACCCATGGGACCAAATAAAGCTCATAAACAAGCCCTAAACCCTAACTATCAAATGAATCATCAATGTAAGAACTTTATACCTTCTATAGCTCCCAAAGTTGATGAAGACTCTAGATCTAGAAGCTCAACCTCAACAAATGTTTGGTCTCTAAGTTCCTTCTTCTTGAATACACACCAAAAATGTCATACAGTCACTTTAAAGCTCAAGAACACTCAAAAGGATGAACTAGGGTTAAATAGGACGTAATGAACAGTGGAGGATAATGAGGGTAAGTGTCCAAAGTCCATAATGATGTTTAAACAGGGCTCATGCCCTAAAATTTAGGGTTTGGTCTTGGCTGTTGTACACCCCGCGTACACCACGTACGCCCAACGTACGTGGTTAAGTTCCCCGACTCTAAACATACATGTACGCTAAGCGTACCAAACATAAGCCCAACATACAAGGGACCATTTTGCAAAGATTTTCAAACTTAAAGGACCAAACAAGAACATACCTGGAATCGAATGTTACAGAATCAAGAATTTTCCAAACTGGAACAATTTGTCAATTAAAATTACACTCAATGGGTTAACAAGGTCAATTTTTTGCTTGTTGTACTTAAGCTTGTCTATGTTTTGGAACATGAATTACCCGTCGTTCTAGCTTACCCGATCCTTGAAGCAGGAAGGCTACATATCTAAAAGTCATTTCCAAACTAAAAAAGTTGAAGGCACTATATAAACAGTCTAAGGACTTTTGTCTTGTCCACATCAAAAACTTACTATATGACCGCATTTATGATCTGTACACACCAATTTGTGGAACACCTTGGAGATCAAGTACAAGGCACATGAAAAAGGTCGTAACAATTATGTCTAAAGTAAGGATGAAAAAAATATCCTAACCCGATGGGAAAAACCAAACTAGAAACTTTTGGGTTGTATAAATGGTTATGGGATCGGGTATGGGAAATTTTCTAAAAAATTTCACGGGTTTGGGATGGTTATGGTATTAGGGTTATACTCATCCGATTACCTAATCCCATACGTGGTCCAATTTATCTATCTTCAAACCATATATATATATATATATATATATATATATATATATATATATATATATATATATATATATATATATATTATGGTTCGTATACTTTTGTTATTAATATACACGATTTCAAAGTTATACTAAAACATTATATTGGATATTATAAATATAAATGTTCTTATGCAATTACTACTTATGAAAATATAAATTAATGATATTGTTTTTTAATATTCATGATCTTGATTAGTTTATCACAAAATTCGAAAATTATAACTTTGTTGCAGTGATGATGAATTTATGCAACATTTGTTAGAGACTAAACTTGTTCATGTGGTTAAAATTGGATTTATTACAAGAATTAAGTCATTTTTTTCGTATATTATTGTGATTGGATTCAAAGTAATGAAAGTTCCAATGGGTAAATCTTAACTTGTTAATACCATAAATAGGATACCTGATACCCACGAGTATTGTTGCTACGTGGCGACCCGAATGCTTGAGGTCGTGTAACACTCCAAATCAGGTATTACCTTTGGAACCCTTCAAATTATAAATATTTCATAATGGTCCCTTAAGTACACTGGGCGTACTTCAGGAGTACTAATGCTCTTGGCAGGCGAGCTAGCTAACCAGTAACGTGCAGACCCATCTAATGTTATCACGAAGTAAAGGCTCCATAACTTAGGATCCACCGAGATCATCTTGATGGCCCATCAGGATCCTCTATGCCATCATACAGTTTAACTCTAGGCCTTCAAGTCTTATCGGGATGGGCATCTCATTAATATCATATGTGAAAGGGTTTATGAAATTCAAGCTTTCGAAAGCTCTATTGTACCCTTTAACTTCTATTGTCTTCTGAATTACTTTCAACCTCAGTTCTGATGGGTTTTGAGCACCACAACATTCCTATGGTGCGCATGCAACCCTAATTCTTTGGATCTAGGTTTTTCTCATGTTATACATGCAAATTATTATCTAAAGCATAAACACTAATCTAGCATACAATTTTTGAAATTGATAACTTAAACATAGTTAGAAGTATACATTTTCTTTGTTGATCGGTTGATCTTGACCTTCAAGAGCTTAGTGCCTCAATTGTTGCATCTCTAATGAAGTCACAAACACCAACTAGCAATAGATGAACAAGAGAGAGAGGATGAAGGCTAGGATTTTCGGCCAGGTTTCTTCTAGGAATCAAGTGGCCGAAAACCTCATGCCATGGGGTCTTTATATAGTTGTGCTGCTAGGGTTTTAGACTGAAACCCTAATTCTCTGCGTAGGCCTTAAGCAATCTATGAAACCCTTCTAGAAGGCCCTTTGGACGAATTCTTCTATGGGCTTCCCATAGAATTCGTCCACCCCTTCCATTAGGAGTCCACAACCCAACTTGCAACTAACAGTAACTTGCAATATCAGTCCCCACACATTTAATCGGTCTCTTTTGATCACCAAATTAATTTCTGATCAATTAAATAATATGATTTCTCAATTAATATATTATTCTTATAATATATTAATAAATCATATATCAACCTCTTTCTCATAATTCATCCTGTCAAATTGCTATGGTGAAGGCAACCCAAAAGGACCATGCTACTATCGGGTCAAGTACATACCAATTATATTTATGGTCTTAGACACCTAATCCAACAAGTTCGTCTTTTGTTTTTCCCATATCTTCATTCTTTCCTGGAGTCTGCCCTTCTTTTACTGTTTTGCTTTCAGCTAGAGTCGCTGGAGTTATATGTTTGCCAACATATATTCCTGATCTTTCTCAGCTGACTTTTTTTTGTTCTTCTCGTCGCCTTTTCATAGCCTTGTATCTCTTAAAGGATTCATATTCTTCCATTTCTTGCATCTCGGTCATGAACTCACTTTTATTTCCTTCGACTTGCACACTGGACCAGATGGTCCTCTTGCTTCTCTACCTCTGATCACCTTCATTACTTGTGGTGTTCCTCCAGGGGGCTCTAGAGATTTCATCCATGGAACCAAACTAGTGTTATCGATCGGATCACTACCGGTGGCCATTTGTTGTGTGGTCCCACTGATGGCACCACGTCATGAATCTTAGCTTTTCTAACCTCTTCCTGGCAGGCCGAGCTTGGATCACTCCTATAAATTGAGAAGTCCGAGCCTGAACTACAACACAACCTTTCAGAAGCTCTTAGAGGTCAGACCTATAAGAACACCCAAATGGTTAAATTAGTGATCAATCGCGATTCGAATTCATATTGTAGAAATATTCTACCCAGAGTTAGCGTACCTGAATCCTTGATTTCGTAGATCTTTTGTACATATATTCTTATCGGGAATGGATGTCTTGTTTGACCTTGGTCTAATTGTCATTAATGACCTGACTGCCGATGATACCTCCCATTGTACTTAAATTGAGTCAGTGGTTATTTCTGATGGATTCCTAGTATTGTGGTCATGTTTAATGGTAATTTACAGTTGTTTATTGCCTTAATAATGACACGTCAACTTCAGTATTGTGAGCCTTTAAATGTGAGGAACAGTTTACCGATGACAGGTCCGATTCGATCGTTATCCACGTCCGACTTATTGGCGCATCATTTGTAACGACGTAAATTTCCAAAATAATTTTTCATTTTAAAAACATACTTTCATTCACAAAATATCATAGTAATCTAATGTATCACGTGTTATCACAATAAACAAATCCCAAGATCCTCAAATACATAAATTCTCTCAGTGTGTACGGATCATGCCGGCGCCTTCCCGCGATCCTCGCTAGTGCCTGAAACACACAACACAACAACTGTAAGCATAAATGCTTAGTGAGTTCCCCAAAATACCACATACAACACATACGTCACTCGAGGCTATAATACGACCCTCCGGTCGATGTGTCTCAGCGGGACCCTCCAGTCCCGTAGCTCGTTGGACACTCTGTTCCGGTCATAGCTCGTCGGACCCTTCAGTCTAGTCTGTGTCGTTGGACCCTTCAGTCCAGTCTATATCGTTGGGCCCTCCAGCCCGGTCTGTTCCACACATAGCATACATATAACACAATGCACATAACTCATATATATACACATAGCATACAAGACCCTCTGGTCTACACATAAATACCACTCTAGGTAATGTATAGTGAGAAGACTCACCTCGGGTAACTCGGTAATCTCGAACTCTGTAAAATCTGGTCTAGCCTCCGCCTAATCATATGAAATAAACACTTTAATCAATACATCTCTCAAGGCTAGACTATTCCCTCTCTTAGTACTCTAAGAAGGGTAAAAGACCATTTTACCCCTCTCATGGCTCAAAGACCCTAAAGTTGACCAAACCCTAAAAGTCAACAAAAGTCAACTCTCCGGGTTACGCTGCGCGTACCAAACATGTACGTTGGGCGTACCCGGCGTCCTCACAGAAACGGGGTGCGCGACCCCTTACGCCGCGCGTACTGGGATTACGCCCCGCGTAACTCCCAGTTTCAGACTCTAAGCTCTTGAGGTCTTAAACAGTTAAGACCCACGTCCAACTTCTAGATCTGACCATTTCTAAGCCTCTTAATCCATAAAGTTGGTGACTTTAAGCCTTTGCATGGCTGGACAAGTCACTAACACCCATAACATTCCATTTCCCAACTCTAGAAAGCTCATAATTCAAGCATGACCTCATAACAACGACCAAGATGGAATTTTTATGGATCTATAACACAAATATCCCTGAAATGGAACAGATCTAGGTCCATGGAGTCCCTTATGCTCATAAAGTCTCCACCTTTGGGACTTTAACCCTATAAATGGTCCATGCAACACCAAACCAAAATAAAGAGGAAAGTTCTGAGCTTTTTACCTCTAAATGAAGCTCCTCCCTCTGAAGAACTCAGATCCAAACTTGCACTTCAACTTCTAGCCTCCACAAGAACCTCCTCTTCTTCTTCACTAACACACAAAGGCACTTTCTAGCTCAAGAACTCACACACACTAGCTTTAGAACGATAATATTGCTCTCCTAGGGTTTCTCTCTGAGGGATGGTGGCTGGGGACAAGACCATCCCATTCCTTTTATAGCCCTCAAGCCACAATTAGGGTTTTGCACCTGGGCCAACTACCCCCAGCGTAACCCTGGGTACGCCCAGCGTACCTAGGCGAGTCCGCGTCCAAAATAAGAGCATGAGTACGCGCAGCGTACTCTTGAGTACGCCCAACGTACTCATTTGCTATAATTTCCACTCAAGGGCTAATCTTGACAACTTGACAAAAGAGAAGGGTTAAATAGCTGTACCTGAATTTCGGGATGTTACAATTCTCCCCCACTAGAACCAGACTTCGCCCTCGAAGTCTCATGTTGTAAACAACTCCGGATGTTGCTCCCGCATCTCTGACTCTGTCTCCCAAGTCAGCTCAGACCCCCTCCGATGTTGCCATTGAACCTGAACCAGGGGCACCTCCTTGTTCCTCAGAACCTTGATCTTTCGATCCACATTCGCGATTGGCCTCTCAGCATAATTCAGGCTCGCATCCACCTGAATATCCTCCAACGGTACCACCGCCGACTCGTCGGCTATACACTTCCTCAACTGAGACACGTGGAAGGTATCATGAATATGGCTCAACTCCGCAGGTAGCTCCAACCGATATGCTACCTTGCCCACCCTCGCGGTCACCATGAACGGACCAATGTACCGGGGCCCCAGCTTGCCCCTCTTCCTGAATCGGATCACTCCTTTCCAAGGGGACACTTTCAGGAGTACGAAGTCCCCCACTTGGAATTCCAGCTCGGATCGTCGCCGATCCGCATAACTTTTCTGACGACTCTGAGCCGTCAGTAACCTCTGTCTAACCTGCTGTATCTGCTATGTCGTCTGCAGCACTATCTCAGTGCTACCCATCACACGCTGTCCTACCTCTCCCCAGCAAATGGGAGTCCGACACCTCCTCCCATACAACAACTCGAAGGGAGGCATACCAATACTAGAATGGTGGCTGTTGTTGTAGGAAAACTCAGCTAACGGCAAGTACATGTCCCAACTTCCTCCGAAGTCCAACACACATGCTCGAAGCATGTCCTCGAGCGTCTGAATCGTCCGCTCACTCTGTCCGTCCGTCTGGGGGTGGTAAGCGGTACTGAAGTGCAACCTCGTGCCCAACTCCTCGTGGAACTTCTTCCAGAACCTGGAAGTGAAACGTATATGTCGATCTGACACAATCGAGATCGGTACTCCATGACGCGATACCACCTCCCTCACATACAACTCTGCCAACCTCTCAGCTGAAGAGCTCTCACTGATAGCAAGAAAATGCGCGCTCTTCGTCAGCCGGTCGACGATCACCCAAATTGCATCGACACCCCTCGTGGTCCTCGGCAATTTGGTGATGAAATCCATGGAAATATGTTCCCACTTCCACTGGGAAACCTCAAGCGGCTGCAACTCGCCATGCGGACGCTGGTGCTCGGCCTTAACCTTGCAACAGGTCAAGCACCTCTCGACAAACCACGCGACATCCCTCTTCATACAGGGCCACCAATAATCTTTCTTCAGGTCCAAGTACATCTTCGTGGCCCCAGGATGGATCGAGAACCTCGATCTATGCGCCTCCTCCATCAGAATGGTACGTGCCCCGCCTGCAAACGGCACCCAAATCCGACCTTGAAAGGTCATCAGCCCTCGACTATCGGTAACGAATTCGGACACCTGCCCGATCACCCGCTCCCTTTTGCGGTTCTCCGGTATCACAACCTCTGCCTGGGCCTCCCGAATGGTGTCCAACACCTGAGTCATCACTGTCAGTCGCATACAAATGTATCGAATCGGAGCACTCTCCGCCCTACGGCTCAGCGCATCAGCTACAACATTAGCTTTGCCCGGGTGGTACAAGATCTCGCAATCGTAATCCTTTACCACATCCAACCATCTCCTCTGGCGCATATTCAGGTTGGGCTGATCCATCAGATACTTCAAACTCTTGTGGTCCCTGTATATGGTACACCGAACCCCGTATAGGTAATGGCGCCAGATCTTGAGGGCGAACACTACTGCCCCCAACTCCAGATCGTGGGTGGGATACCTCGTCTCATGAGGCTTCAGCTGCCTCGATGCATACGCTATCACATGCCCTCTCTGCATAAGCACCGCACCTAACCCTGATATCGATGCGTCGCAGTACACCACAAAATCCTCCATTCCCTCTGAAAGGGATAACACCGGGGCTTCTCACAACCTCTGGCGAAGAGTCTCAAACGAGGCCTGCTGCTCAGGACCCCACGAAAAAGTAACGCCCTTCCGGGTCAACCTGGTGAGAGGCACGACGATCTTGGAGAAATCTTTAATAAATCTCCTATAATAGCCGGCCAACCCCAGAAAACTCCTGATCTCGGTGGGGGTTCTCGGCACCTCCCAACTCATCACCGCCTCAATCTTGGCCGGATCGACCAATATCCCATTCTGATTAACGAGATGTCCCAGGAACTGGACCTCTCGTAACCAGAAATCACACTTGGAGAATTTGGCTTAAAGCCTCTCCGATCTCAGAACTCCGAGGATCTCCCTCAAATGCTCCTCATGCTGCTCTCTGGATCTCGAATACACCAATATGTCATCGATGAACACGATCACCGATCGATCCAACATCGGCCTACACACCCTGTTCATGAGATCCATGAACGCTGCCGGTGCATTGGTGATCCCAAAAGGCATCACCACGAACTCGTAATGCCCATAACGAGTCCTGAACGCTGTCTTCTGGATATCCTCATCTCGTACTCTCATCTGATGATATCCAGACCTCAGATCAATCTTGGAGAACCAAGACGCTCCCTGTAACTGATCAAACAGATCATCAATCCTCGGCAGTGGGTAACGGTTTTTGACCGTTAACTTGTTCAACTCCCGGTAATCAATGCACATCCGATGTGAACCATCCTTTTTCTTGACAAAAAGGATCGGCGCTCCCCACGGTGAGCTACTTGGTCGAATAAACCCCTTCCCCAGCAGCTCCTGCAGCTGTGAGGATAACTCCTGCATCTCTGGTGGCGCAAGGCGATAGGGCGCCTTGGCGATAGGCGCCGCTCCCGGAACCAAATCGATGCGAAACTCCACCTGCCTCTCGGGAGGCACACCCGACAACTCCTCGGGGAAAACGTCCGGGAACTCACGTACTATCGGCACATCATCAACAGAACTAGGTCTCTCTGCTGCTACTCGTATGTCCATCACATAGGCCACAAACCCACTACAGCCTTGCTGTAGACTCTGCCTCGCTCTAGCAGCCGAACAGAATGCTGACCCTGAACGGGTACCCTCACCGTACACCGTAAGAACTCCCCCACTAGGGTCTCGTATCGTCACCAACTGTCGCTCGCAGTCTATAACTGCCCCAAAACGGCTCAACCAATCCATACCCACTATAACACACACGTCCCCCATCGCAATCGGGACCAGATCAATCGGAAAATCAACCCCGAAGATCTCGAGTACACATCCCCGAATCACCTCCGTAGCATATACCGCTCGCTCGTCAGCTATGGAAACTCGTAGAGGTCGACTCAACGCCTCCCGCTGGATACTGACGTGCTGACTAAACGCTAACGACACAAAAGACCGACTCGCACCCGAGTCAAATAACACCAAAGCAGGTACAGAACTCACAAGAAAAGTACCTACGCATAACATTATATAAGCACAATATCTCAAACTCAGCATAAATAAATGAAAGAATACATACCAGCCACGACATCGGGCGCTGCGCGGACCTCCTCCGCTGTCAACTGGAAGGCTCTCTCGCGAGCCTTCGGTGCCTCGGCCTTCGCTGGCCGGGTCTCAGTAGCTCGAGCAACAGGTGCAGATCCCTGCGCTGATCCCTGCAGTAGCTGTGGGCACTTGGCCTTCCGATGGTCGGTCTGGTTGCAATGAAAGCAAACCGAGAATCCCTTGGGGCAATGCCTCGCGTAATGCCCCTCCTTCCCATACTTGTAACACACCCCAGCCCAGCACACTCCCTCGTGGCTCTTGCCGCACTTTCCACAAGTGCGGCCCTTCGGACCCCCAGATCTCGAATCAGCGGGCTTTGCCCGCTTGGCTGCCGGCTGCACCTGTGCCGGTCGCCTGTCCTTCCTCTGAGACTCGGCCTCCTCCCTGACCTGAGTCTCCAGCTCAATCTCTCTCTTCCGAGCATTTGCCTGAAGCTCGGCAAATGTCCGGTATGACGAGTTCGCCACGAACTCCCGGATATCCCTCCTCAGTATGCTCAAGTACCGGCTCATACGTGCCTGCTCAGTCGACATGTGCTCAGGGCAAAACAACGCCCTCTCGTGAAACATCCTCGTAATCACCGTCACAGACTCAGTTCCCTGTTTGAGGGATAATAACTCTTGGGCCAGACGTTGCCTCTCCACAGGGGGAACATACTCATCTCGAAACATCATGGTGAACCTCTCCCAGGTCACCACAGTAAGCTCTGCCGTAGTGAAGTCTGCCGTCACAAACTTCCACCAGTCCTTTGCTCCCAAGCGAAGCTGGTTCAGCGCAAACCGAACCCTCAGATGCTCCGGACACGAGCAGGTGTAGAAGCATCCCTCGATATCAGAAATCCACCTCATCGCAGCAATTGGGTCCTGCGTCCCATCAAACTCTGGTGGCTTCGTGTTGCTGAACTCTCGGTACAGCAACGAGTCACCCCCCCTACGGCCTGGCAGCAGCGACGGCTGCGGTGGCCGCAGCAACAGCAGCCTCAGTAAGAGCAGCATACCGCTCATCAAAAGACTCGATCAGCGTGGTCTTGATAGACCCGAACATCTCTGGTATCTCAGCTCGAATGGCCGCAGCCACCTCCTCGTGAATCAACCTACGAATCTCCTCATCGCTGGTACCACTGGTACCACTGCCTCCTGGGTGGTGGCGCGTCCCAACCATGATGTCTCTGAAACACAACACAAAAGAATCAGAGACTCGTTCGAGCATACTCGCACTCGATACTCAACCCTACTTGTCCTTTAGTACCCTGAGGATTCTTACTTGGACTGCTCACCGATCCGGTGTTTCCAGTAGTACGGGCCCTTATACTACCTTCCACAGCGCATCGGTATTCACCCCAAGTCCTCCTCCTAGGATCCCAGATCACAAGTACTCTATATCTCACTAAACTCAGGCTACTCTCTAGTAGACCACTCATAAGTTCCTCGTTGCTACCTACTTACTCTCGAAGCATCTCATAGTAGCAATAACTCCTAGGCTAAGGCATCACAGATCAGGCCACTCTAGTCCTAATAGGAACACCTAGCCTACTCGAGCATGCATATCATATCATAACATATCTCATAACACATAATGTAAGGGTATTTTGGGGAAATCATCGTTCAGGCGCTGGCTGATCGTACACACTGCTCCGTTCTGCTTTTCTCAAAATCTTTTACTCTCTTAGAAAAATTGTTTATTTTATGAAAACTTTCTCAATTCATCAGTTTGAGTTCAGATTCATCCGAAGATGCACCCGAAACCCTCAAACCAAGGCTCTGATACCAACTTGTAACGACGTAAATTTCCAAAATATTTTTTCATTTTAAAAACATAAATTCATTCACAAAATATCATAGTAATCCAATGTATCACGTGTTATCACAATAAACAAATCCCAAGATCCTCAAATACATAAATTCTCTCAGTGTGTACGGATCATGCCGGCGCCTTCCCGCGATCCTCGCTAGTGCCTGAAACACACAACACAACAACTGTAAGCATAAATGCTTAGTGAGTTCCCTAAAATACCACATACAACACATACGCCACTCGAGGCTATAATACGACCCTCCAGTCGATGTGTCTCAGCGGGACCCTCCAGTCCCGTAGCTCGTTGGACCCTCTGGTCCGGTCATAGCTCGTCGGACCCTTCGGTCTAGTCTGTGTCATTGGACCCTTCGGTCCGGTCTATATCGTTGGGCCCTCTAGCCCGGTCTGTTCCACACATAGCATACATATAACACAATGCACATAACTCATATATATATATATATATATATATATATATATATATATATATATATATATATATATATACACACATAGCATACAAGACCCTCTGGTCTACACATAAATACCACTCTAGGTAATGTATAGTGAGAAGACTCACCTCAGGTAACTCGGTAATCTCGAACTCTGTAAAATATGGTCTAGCCTCCGCCTAATCATATGAAATAAACACTCTAATCAATACATCTCTCAAGGCTAGACTATTCCCTCTTAGTACTCTCAGAAGGGTAAAAGACCATTTTACCCCTCTCATGGCTCAAAGACCCTAAAGTTGACCAAACCCTAAAAGTCAACAAAAGTCAACTCTCCGGGTTACGCTGTGCGTACCAAACATGTACGCTGGGCGTACCCGACGTCCTCACAGAAACGGGGTACGCGACCCCTTACGTCGCGCGTACTGGGATTACGCCCCGCGTAACTCCCAGTTTCAGACTCTAAGCTCTTGAGGTCTTAAACAGTTAAGACCCACGTCCAACTTCTAGATCTGACCATTTCTAAGCCTCTTAATCCATAAAGTTGGTGACTTTAAGCCTTTGCATGGCTGGACAAGTCACTAACACCCATAACATTCCATTTCCCAACTCTAGAAAGCTCATAATTCAAGCATGACCTCATAACAACGACCAAGATGGAATTTTTATGGATCTATAACACAAATATCCCTGAAATGGAACAGATCTAGGTCCATGGAGTCCCTTATGCTCATAAAGTCTCCACCTTTGGGACTTTAACCCTATAAATGGTCCATGCAACACCAAACCAAAATAAAGAGGAAAGTTCTGAGCTTTTTACCTCTAAATGAAGCTCCTCCCTCTGAAGAACTCAGATCCAAACTTGCACTTCAACTTCTAGCCTCCACAAGAACCTCCTCTTCTTCTTCACTAACACACAAAGGCACTTTCTAGCTCAAGAACTCACACACACTAGCTTTAGAACGATAATATTGCTCTCCTAGGGTTTCTCTCTGAGGGATGGTGGCTGGGGACAAGACCATCTCATTCCTTTTATAGCCCTCAAGCCACAATTAGGGTTTTGCACCTGGGCCAACTACGCCCAGCGTAACCCTGGGTACGCCCAGCGTACCTAGGCGAGTCCGCGTCCAAAATAAGCGCATGAGTACGCGCAGCGTACTCTTGAGTACGCCCAGCGTACTCATTTGCTATAATTTCCACTCAAGGGCTAATCTTGACAACTTGACAAAAGAGAAGGGTTAAATAGCTGTACCTGAATTCCGGGATGTTACATCATTCTTGAAGGCAGGTCCGTCTTTGCGTAGGTTCATCCAATACTTACTCCTTATAGGTGCAGCTGGGTAACTTAACTGTGAGATCGGGTATATATCTCATTACAAGACAGGTTAGGAAACTAGTGGCTAAAACGTGCCACGCCACACCCTATCAATTCTCCAAGTTTCCATTTTGATTTTAGTTCTAGGGTTATGGTTATTAACGCTAGTTTGGGAACAAGCAAAAATGAAAAATAACCAACAGTAACGAAAATAAAACTTTCGCACCATAGAAACCCTAATTTCAAAAAACCATACCAACAAACAAAGATTAATTCTAATCAATTTGGATTTTATTAGTGCAAGTAATCATGAACTATGTCTCTGATACTACTGATAAGATTTCTACATCTAAACACATGATTATGTGTAGTGGAAACATAACAATAATTTATATGTGTTCATGCAACTTATAGGATCAAAGTTTCACGCTATTACTTCAACTACTAAAAGAGTGAGAAAGAAAGTATGTGCCTCTTTTGATGCCAATGGTCTCCTTGCTTGAGACCTTGTTCTTGCCACCTTGTTGTAACACTCGGTTTCGAATCGTTTCATTGTTCGAGGCCGTGGCCTGGTCATCAATCATCATAAGGCTTTGGGACTTGCGTAAGAAAGTATTTGGCCCTTTTTGGATGTGGGTATTATAGTCTAAGTGATTCGGGTGTTCGTTTGTGTTTCGGAGCCCAAGGGTATAATCGTAATTTGATATCTCGGTCCTTTATGAATTTTGGGTTTTTGTTCAGAAAGTTCTTAGGCGGAGGTAAGTTGATAGAAGTGTAGGGCTTCTCGTCACCTTTCCGTGCATATAAAGTTCGTTGGAAACAGACTTATAACGAAGAAGTTATGGCCTTGGGAAGTTTGGTGGTTTTAGGGCTTAGCCGGGTACGCGGGGTGTACACAGGTGTACGCGTAGCGTACTAGTGAATAGGGCAGCACGCAGGGCGTACCTCGGCGTACACTGGGCGTACTGATCAGGATGGTCGTGGGTGCTCTACGGAGTACGTTGGGCGTACCATATGTACGATGGGCGTACTCCCGTCAGACCCAAACCCTATTTTAGGGTCTTGGACCATATTTAATCTCCTTATCTCATAACCTAAACCTAATATCTTCAGCCTCCATCCCAATAAACCTTACAAATCGACCCTTAGCTTCCATTTGAGTGATTCTTGAGGTTCAAGGTGATTTAAGTGTGTTTTGGTGCTTGAGGAGGAAGAAGGAACTTCTTGAATAGTCATTTCTTGACTTGGACTTTTGGCTCCAGGATTTTTTCACCTAGATCTAACTTCTGGAGGTATAAAGTCTCAACCTTGACAACTCTTTCTTATAGATCTATCTAGGTGGCACTTTGTTATGATTTTGGTCCCTTTGTGGTGGTTCTTGTGAGTAGAAGTTACTCCATAACCTTTGAGCTTCATTTTTGGCCCTTGCTGGGTTATGGAGTCATAAAGTTTGGATCTTGATGAGTATAAACCTTCCATGCACGATTTGGTAGTCTTTTGGTGAAGTTTGGGACTTAGGGTTTTGATTTGGGTCCCATTAAGTCATGCTAAGTCATAAAGTCAGGAACTTTATGTAACAACCCGTTATTTTCAAGTCAATAAAAGTCAAACCCTTTAAATAAAATTCCGAGTTTCATTTATTTCGTTAAGTTCGTAAGGGTTAGTATATGATTTAAATTATATAAATGATGTTTTTATATAAGTATTTTATTGCAAAGGAATAAAATGCACTTAAAAATCAAAACTTTTCTCTTTGGAGCCGAGAACCCTCGCACCGAAAACCCTCCTCGCACCGAAAACCTTCGGGACCGCAACCCCCCCCCCCCACTGAAAACAGATTTCGGCCAAAAACCCCTTTCCGACCGAGAACCCTCTCGATATATATAATATCGCACAAAAACTTGAGTCATTTCTCACTTTTCCAGCCGAAAACACATCCATTTTGCTCTCAAGTATCACCCAAGAATCTTCATATCTTCAAGAAAAATTCTTCAAATCTTCATAATTTTCACCAAGAACACCAAGAACAATCTTCATATCTTCAAGCTGACCGAAAAATGCTTAGACCGAAAACTCACTCCTGACCGAGAACACCTTTAAGACCGTGAACTTGGTTCTCGGTTGAGATTTAAGACCGAAATCAAGTGATTGCGGTGAAGGCTAGACCGAAAACCCCTATCAACACTCCAAAATAATCCTCGGTAATCTTTGTAAGTAATCCTTACATATATTAAGTGTTGTTGAACACTTTAATTAATTATTTCGCTAATTTAAATACGATTACATGTATAAATAATATTAGGATACCGTTCTTTCCAAGTACGCTAGCCCGAGGATCATCTCTACAGTTCCGTTATCCAGACTTGAACACACACTAGAGGTGAGTTCATACCCCTCCGTTTTCACTATTTTTCAATGTTTTAGGGGAGAATACAAGTTAAACACAAGGACTCTTGTGTTAATATTCAAACGATTTCAAAACCGTTTCAAACCATTTGCAATTGTTTCATTGCATTCATCAAAATATGATTATATATATTTTTAACCCTTTTGTAGCATGTCGAGCAAAAGGGTATTTTTCCACAAACATCTTACTATTGCTTTATGCACACTGTTAAATTGCAAATGCTTCAGTACATTACATGACATACATTTAAACTATAATTGGTATAGTTTGAGAAACACTATGTTATTTTACAAATTCAAGAACACTATACAAGAACAAGTATATAAACTATAATAGGTATAGTTTATGGAACACTACTCTATTTCACTAACTCAAGGATACACTACTAAAATAATTATTTATGTATAATTATTTTACATTACAAAGTACACTACTACTACATACAATTTCAATTACAAGAGAACACTACTACACTACACGTAAACTAGTAAATACATGGTTGTGAGGCACTACTTCGGAGTACCCACCAGGGTACAGTTCTAAGTCCTATAAATTATAACCAGAGTCTCCTGGAGGGAGAGCGTGGATTTGTGTATAGATCTATACGGGACTGACAATCCCGCCCCTGAGCTGCTTGCAATAGCTAGGCCGACAGGCCTGGGGTGACAAATGTCATAACATTCTGACGCCTGAAGAACGTCGTAGAGGCCACTAGTCATATCAAGCATGGTTATATGAAACTCACAATAGTATCAACTAAAATATTTGTTTATGGGATTAATACTACTTCAAAGGTTTTATTTTAAATAATGAAACTACCGTACACTATTATACACTACAACTGGTGGATTCCAGGCATTCATACAAACACTACTACAATACAGTACTTTTCTAGTACCGAGTATACTAGTACAATAAACAAAATTTCAAGAACATTCATGATATAGTTTAATCTATTAATAAGACTACGGATCACTATTTCAGAGTACAGTAACAAACATACATTTTAGTCTTAAGGTCTAAGACTACATTTCATTTACTAGAGAAAATATTGGATTTTCTGGAAGTACACTATAACATTTTCAAATAACAAGAACAAGCTTTCCATCTCAAAACATACTTATGAACTCACCAACTTAATGTTGATACACTTTCAAAATAACTTGTATTCTCAGGGAACCGGTAGACAAGTATACCCACAGGTTTTGAGAAGACGGAGATCATAGAGTCGCGTCTTTTATACTTTTGCTATACATTTTTGATGTCATACATATTATGTATTAAACAGATGTAAATACTATATTTTATCAATGTAATGGTTGTGTTTGCTTTGATTACTATTATGCAATTGTTGTGATATTGTACATGACGTCCTCCGCCTCTGAACGTTTCCGTCGTTCCGGTTTGGGGGTGTGACACTTTATGACATAAGAAGTCCCTTTGAATCATATCTGGAAGTTTGGACTAAGGTCGTAAGGTATTAAGAAGTTTTAAGACATTTTGGAGTGATTTTGACATTTGGAGTTCATCTTTGGTGTTGGGCTTCATTAAGCCATGCAAAGGTTTAAAGCGTTCGACTTTATGTATCAAGTCACTTATATTTAGCTATTCTGAGGTTTTGGACGTGTTGGCTTATTGGATTAAGACGTTTCTAGGTTGGATGTGGGAAGGGTCAGTACGCGGGGCGTACTGGGTTTCTTGGGCGTACGCTTAGCGTACCCACTGAGTACGCGGGGCATACTTAGTCAGATGAGGTTTTGCATCTTGGGCTTTATTTGGGGCTTTCTTTTGGGCTTGGGCGTTTGATTTATTAATGGGCCATCTGAGTACAAGTGTTTTGGACTAGGAAGAATGGTTGGGCTTTAGGGTAAGGCCCATGTAAGGGGTTTTGGCCCAATTTGGAAAATTGGGCCATATTTGGGCCTTGGTTGATTATTTGGGCTTTGAGTCTTGCAGATTGTGAGTTTGGGCCTAAGTCTTGGCCAATATATGTTAGGGGTAAAATGGTATTTTTACCCCAAGCATGGATTTATGGTTATGGATTGGAACCCAATTGTTAATGAGGTGTTGTTTTGATATTGATAGTTCGGGGTTCGGTTAGCCAGCAGCCAGAGATTTATCCGTGGAATCCAACAGTGCGAGGTGAGTCTTCTCACTATATCCATGGGTCGAAGGCACCAATGCTAGCCCATTACATGTTATGTGGAATGCTATTTGTCTCTGTGATACTTGCATGAAAGACCATGGAGGTAGCCCATGACACTTGGATATCAGACCATGGGGGGAGCCCATAACATTCCAGGCAAAGACCATGGGGGAGCCCATGACACTTGGATATTAGACCATGGGGGGAGCCTATGGCATTCCAGGTAAAGACCATGAGGGGAGCCCATGGCAACTATATACATGTTGCATGATATTCCGTAGTTGTACGTTACGTGGTATTTTTGGGGAACTCACTAAGCTTTGTGCTTACGGTTTTCAGTTTATGTTTCAGGTACTCCAATTTTCAAATGGAAGAGATCGGGATGATTGCAGAGCACACACCCCAAGTTTACGCATTCTATGAATTACTCTGATTTGATGATGTTTTGTTAAATCTTGGCTACCTCGGTTTTATGGGAAGGATATGTATTAATGATTTTATTAATCTAAAAAAAAATATGTCATGATTTTCGGGACGTTACACTTGTTTGGATGAATGGATCCAAACCGGAATCCCTCTTTTGGTTCACACTCAAGAACACCAAAAAGCAAAAGAAACTACGAGAGAGGAGCAAGAGCGAAGATTCTACAAACCCTAGAAGGGTTAAGATTTCCGATCCTCCTTAAGGGAATAAGAGAGAACAAAAATTCAAGAATGAGAAAACACGGTTTGATCCCTAACACCCTATTTACAAGCTTTAGTTTCTTAGTCCCAAAGTAACTCCAAAACCCTGGATAAGCCTTATCCAATTTCTTCCCTTACCATATCTTTCAGGGATTCTAGAAATTTCAATTAATTAACTATTAATTAATTAACATTCAACTCCTTTGAATTAATTAATTCCAACTAATCCCAAAATAGTTTCTAATTAATTTATCAAGCCATGAAAAATTAACAAACTACTTTCTCCTAAATTATTTTTGCTTAAATGGGTCATGAGGGAAACCCAAAAGGAACATGCTATTATTAGAAATATTACCAATAATTAATGACCTTGGACACTCTTTCCAACAATGTAGCCTTCGACGATCTTCAATCGATCTTCTCTGGTGTGTGATTCCTCTTAATCAACACCAAGGGTTGGTTGCATGTGCTTTACCCCCACCTCCTCGATTCATAAGAATTTTAGTCTAAATTTTCTGAATCTGGTGTGTTCTTCCTCTTAATCTTCTTATCTTGTGTGTGCTTCCTATGAATTGATGTGCATGCATATGTGGGTTATGATGATAAATAAAGGACAAAAAGGGTGCAAGGAGTTCGTCAGTGGTCGGAGACTCATGACCTTAACTCCCGTCCACCCCTTTTCTGATGAGTTATGGCTCTTTTTTGTTGTTGAATCCAAAAGTGGCACACAAGCTGAGCTTCATATTCGATCTTGTAGATTTTTGTTGTAATCTTGATTTTTAGTATAAGATACATCCTTTTTATTCACCCTGTTAAACCTTATAACCAACTTCACCACCAAATTGTATTAGGTATGTTACTATAGTCGTATTTGGTTTCCTTTACCACCATATGATGAAGAAGTCATTTTTTTCATAGGATGATGATGAAATCAGACCCACGTGTGACGTTTTCTCATATAATGATATATGCTGTAAAATGGCTACATTTCGGGGCCCAAGAAGCCATTGGAGACTGGATAAAGGCATTTAAGGGATCTTATTTTATAACTCTTATAATCAAAGTTCATCAAATCAGATGAATGACTTGACATAATAACATCATTAACATGGAAAACCACAAACCTTGTGAATCCAAATACAAACCTTGTGAATCTAAATACAAATAAACGTGGTGGTATGGATCCTGGTAATTATGTATACATTAAATTTATAGCATCTAGTGGTAGTATGGATCTTGGTAATTATGTATACATTAAATGTATAGCATCTAGTGGTGGCGATAGGGGGAAGAGAACAAGGGGAAGAAATGACAAAGGTGAAGTGAGTAATAGGTATAAGTGTATATGGTAAAGGTATGACGAGCCATATTGCTCTAAGCCTTTAATATTTATATAAATCAAATATAAATAAAAGAAAAATATAAAAGATATTTAAAAGGGTATAAAGTTTTTCATATGGCTAAACCAATCATACTTGAAACTAAAACCATACCAAAACCATACCATTGTAACAAAAAAAAGTTAGGGACAAAAGCCAAAAGTCTAAAAAAAATAAGGACCATTTATGAAATTTTGTCTTAATTTACTTATCAAAAGTTAATAAACGGCAATTTCTTAGAAGAACCAAGAAGTCAATGTGTAGATTACTCTTCATCTTTGAATGGGGAACTGATTTTGCTGCTCCAAATATCTTGCTGATTTTTGCTTTTCATGTTCCGTTACCCTTCTGAAAGAACAACCAGTTTAAGAAATGACGGCTGTAGATATTGTTGTTTCTGTGCTCGCAAAGCTGCTTGAATATACGGCTCGTCCGATCGTACATCCATTTGATTACATTTTCCACCATAATACCAACATCAATGGTTTAAGAAACCAGATTTTGTTTCTGGAAAATACTCGATTTGGGGTTCAACAGCAGGTGAACATAGCTGAAAGGAATGGAGATATAATTCTCCCAATTGTTCAAGATTGGCTTGCCAAAGCAAACGGTTTAGCAACAGAATCTCAGAATTTTTTGAGTGGCGAGGTTGATAGAAATCACAGATGCTTCAGTGGGTCTTGCCCCGACTTGAAGTTGATTTACCGAAGTAGTAGAGAAGCCAAGAAGAAAAGAGCGGCTGTTGATGAGCTTGTTGAGAGGGGAAAGTTCGATTATGTTTCACAGCCTGCTCGTCGACCTCCCATATGGCCTAGTACTGGTGCTACTGCTACCGCATCCTTAGGAGATTTAGATGGTTTTGAATCAAGAAAAGCACAGCTAAGATTGATAATGGAGGCACTGGAAGATGATAATATCAACATCATTGGTGTATATGGTATGGGTGGTATAGGGAAGACTACTTTTGTGGAAGAAGTTGCCAGACAGGCTGATGCACTCCAGCTGTTCGATGAAATGGTCATGGTGGTGGTTTCCCACAAGCCTAACCTGAGAAAACTTCAAGGTGATCTTGCAGAGATGTTGGAACTGAATCTGAAGGAGGAAGGTGAGCTTCTGAGGACTGCACGTTTACGCGAAAGGCTGAATCAAGTAAAGAGGATCCTGATCATCATGGATGATGTATGGACACCACTTGATTTGAGGACTATTGGCATCCCACAGGGAAATCTTCATAAAGGGTGCAAGATTATCTTGACATCAAGAAGTCTAGACGTATGTAATGCTATGAATGCTCAAAGAAATTTCCATATGGATGTTTTATCTCAAGTGGAATCTTGGAATTTGTTTAGGAAAATGGCAGGCGATGCAGTTGATTCTACAGATCTTAATCCTATAGCCACTAAGATTGCTAAAAGATGCTCAGGTTTGCCTCTTGCAATTGTAACAGTTGCCCGAGCTTTAAGACACAGGAGTAAACATGCTTGGCGTGATGCACTTCGTCAGTTAAGGAGTAGTTCTACAACTAATGATGTTAAAGGATTGTATTCAAATATCTTTGCATCACTGGAGCTGAGCTTTAACTTTCTAAAAGATGAAGAATCAAAGTCTTGCTTCTTGATTTGCAGCTTGTTCAAAGAAGACCTTGACATTCCAATCGAATATTTGGTGAGATATGGAACAGGTTTAAGGGTGTTCCAAGATGTTCATACATTAGAAGAAGCAAGAGACAGGGTGCATACAATCATTGAGAATCTTAAAGCTTGTTGTTTGTTATTGGATAGTGATGTGGAAGACTGTTTCCGGATGCATGATGTTACTCGGGACTTTCTCCTCTCAGTAGCTTCCAAGGGTCTTTACGTCTTTTTGGAGAAGTTGATGCCTGGATATCTAGATTCACCTAATGAAAACAAGTTCAGTAATTCTTATGCGATATCAATGGTATTAAATGAACTTGAAGAATTTCCCATTGGCATAGACTTTCCAAAGCTTCAATTATGGCGAGTGGAAGGTTCTATGGGGTCAATGCAGTTTTCAGGTAATTTCTTTGATGGAATGAAAGAGCTCAAGGTTGTACTCATGCATCATGTGTCTATCCCATCTATACCATCATCATTTCTAGCTTTAAAAAAACTCCTAGCATTGTGCCTTGAGCATTGCAAGTTAGGAGATGTGTCACAAGTTAAAGAGCTGAAGAACCTAGAAATCCTTAGCTTTGTGCACTCAGATGTCGAAAAATTACCAAAGGAAATTGGAGAACTCTCGCGCTTGAGGCTTTTAGATTTGACAGATTGTAAGAATCTGACATCAATTCCATTTGGTGTGTTCTCAAATTTGTCCAACTTGGAATGCTTGTACATGATGAATAGCTTTGTCCAATGGGGGTTTGACTCTGAAGGTCAAAGTCAAGCAACCCTTGGTGAGCTGAAGCACTTGTTTCACTTGACCACTTTAGAAATGCATGTCCCAGATGTCAATCTTTTCCCTAAAGATCTACTGTTTGGAAACTTGGTAAGATTCAAAATCTTTGTAGGTATGGTTAGCCAGGTGATCAGTTACTCATACCCCAAAACCTTGACACTTGCACTCTATCATGGTCTTAGTTTACATAGTGGGATCTATAAGTTGCTGAAAGGAGCTCAACATCTAATCTTGGATTATTCAATTGTGAACTATCTAGAAGACTTGAATAGCATTGTCTATGACTTGAGAAAAGGTTTCAGACATTTGAAATGTTTGGAGGTGTATGGTTACACTGGGGTTGAGTCTTTGATTGACACAAACATCTTTCCAGTTTTGGAAAAGTTGAAGGTTGTTTCTGCAGCTGATCTTAAAACAATATGTTATGATCATCTCCCTGATCAATCCTTCTGTGAGTTACGTGAATTAATGTTGAGCATCTTACCAGAATTAACTTGTTTGTGGATGGATCCTCTGGGAAATGTATGCTTACGAAATCTAAGGACTCTATATGTATCTGATTGTCACAAACTCAAACACCTTCTTTCACAATCCACAGCTGGAGATCTTTCAGAGCTTCAAAAACTATATGTTTCCTCCTGTGAAGATTTGAAAGTAATACTATCAAAAGATCAAGCTGTTTCAGTTTCATCCAGTCGAATTGCCCTATCAAAGTTAAAGTCAATAAAGCTCGAGTTTTTGCCAAGTCTTGAGAGTTTCTGCCCTGAAGGAGATGCTAATTTAGCTTCACTACAAGAACCCCTTTTCAATTCAAAGGTTGACTTTCCTTCCCTTGAAGAGTTGACTCTTCGTGAATTGCATTCTGTCAATGAGATTTGGTCTTTCCAACTTTCTGCTGCAAACTTTTGCAGCATGAGGATCCTAATTGTATTCGGATGTGACAACCTACAGCTTGTTTTCCCTTCATATATGCAACACATGTTACCAAATCTTGAAATCCTCTCCATAGAGTGGTGTGATTTGGTACAAGAGGTCTGTGAACTTAACAATAACCTCCAAAATGATGATGCAAAATTAGCAACTTTGCCATCTGTTAGAGACCTAAACTTGGGAAAGTTACCATTACTGAAGCATCTATGGTGGAACATCGACCCTTATGCATATACAAGCTTAAGGAACTTGAATTCTCTACACATCTATGAATGTGATGGTTTGATCCATCTTTTCTCTGTTCATGCAATGAAGAATCTTGTTCAACTTCAACAACTGAAGGTACGTTCATGTAAGACAATGAAAACAATATTTGCCAATGAAGGAGAAGATGATGTTATTGTGCTGTCTGAATTATGTTCTGTTGACCTTGAAGATCTACCAGAACTCTCAAGTTTTTCCCAAGGGAGTAGTAGTTTATTGTTCCCATTGTTGGAGATGATTGAAATCAAGAGTTGCCCCAAAATGAAAGCATTTGTTGCTTCTCATGTGCATCAGGAGGAGAAATCCCTCTTCAGTGAAAAGGTATGTGTTATTGTGTTGTATTATACTCCTTAAATCCAAGACACATGAAACTATTTCAATTTTTGGGTTTCCTTGTTGAAAAAAGATTTAAATCCATATTTTGTAATCGGATTGTGTAGGTTTCATTGCCTAATTTGCAAACATTAAACTTGGATGGATTAAACAGCTTAAATGGCATATGGGAAACCCACCTTCAAGAAAAGAGCTTTACCAAACTTCAAATCCTGGAAGTCATCAACTGTGATCAACTACAAAACCTTTTTCCAATCAATCTGCTTCCAAGATTACAGATGTTGGAAGAAATTCATGTAACAAACTGCATTTCACTTGAAGAAATCTTTACCCTTAAAAACCCAAAACCCCACCAAAATCTTTCTTCCGTTTCACTAACCAGATTGGTTAGCTTAGTTTTAGAAAATCTACCAAATTTGAGACAACTATGGTGTCCAAACATGCCTCATAGGTTTCAAAGACTTACTTCCATTGAAGTTTCTAGATGTGATCACGTAGATTGCATCTTCACATCATCAGTAGCTAGAGGTGTACCCAGGCTCCAGAAACTGAAAGTAGATTCATGTATCTCAGTGGAAGTGATTATTGGAAATAATGAACGTGAATCAGAACCAGATGATTTAATTCTCCCTCAGATATGTCACATCGAGCTTGAAAATCTACCAAATTTGGTTAGTTTTTGTGCCAAGGCTTCTGCTTTAAAGTGGCTCTCTTTGAAAGAACTACGGATACTCAACTGTTCTAAAATGGTTGCAACTTCAAACTCCATTGAAGCGTACTTTGGTGAAAAGGTAACGTGCGCTGTTTTTTTTTTTTTTTTTTTTTTTTTTTTTTTTTTTTGGTACATAGTCTATGGAACTATGAAGTAAACGAATTGTGCAAAACAGGTTGTTTTTCCAAGCTTGGAGAACGTGCGGATTGATAGTGTTGGAAATTATATATACTGACAATAACCAAAGGATTAATAGTGCCCTGGTTTCTTTTATCCCGATCCGAGGAAGTTAAGTTTGTGAAGCTAACAGGAGATACCAGTTATTGGAACAATTTTGAATGCGATGGCAAGTTTGATTAAATGTTGAAAAGTTTGCCCACCAGCTGTTTGTTAAAAGTCCTCAATGAACTTTTTAAAGCTTATATGTTCTATCATCTATTGGTTTCTGACTGAAAGTGAAACTGGAATTGGGACTTGGTTTCTCTTCCGGATGATGGCAGATAGGAAGATGAAAGCTTGCAAGTATTGATAGTGGTATAACTTGGTTTGATACAGTTTAGGTTTATGGATCAAGGGTGAGTATAAATAAATTGCATATTATGATCGTACTTCTCTTGAAAAACTCTTTATCTAATTAAAGCCTCAATTTTATCTGTTTTCAGTTCTCATTTGGTGCCAAAACTTCTGAAACACTGCTGGGAAGGTAGTCTACAACATTTAAAGTGATGTAAGTGTTGCATACACAAAGTCTGATTCTTTTTTGGTCTAATGAACTGTCTAACTTGAGTAAAGTACCACTTTACCCTTCTTTATGGTGTAGAAGTGAATGGCCATTTTACCCCCACCCTTCTTTCTGATGTAGAAGTAAATGGCCATATTTTACTCCAAGTCTATTTATTATTGAAGTGAATATAATCTCATATTCGCTTTGGTTTTTATAGATTTATGAAGGAAAGGAAGCAAAAGCATCCGGAAGATGAGATAGGTGTTGCCACTAAATTTGCTGCATTGTGATAAGAAAAATGATATGTGTCCTTCTCAAATTGAGTTTGGAGAGGAAGCACATAGAAGACCACGTGAATGAAATTGCTCCTTATCTATTAAATTTATCCTTTTTCCCTGAATTTGTTTTTCTGCTTTGAGCTTGGGCAGGAAGAATATCCCTGTGATGGAATCCTTTTCTGAAAATCATTAGATTTACTAATGTGGTTAGGTCGCTTGGTCCGATTTACTAACCTTATGATCATAAGCGCTAACACAATGATCATGTAATTAACTAACCTTATTATCAGTCTTTAAGCTCATATCATACAATATTTAATCTATTGATCTCAATGGTCATTAGGCTGGAGGGTGTGGCTGCGGTCTAGGACCGCGGTTTGTGCCAGCTGGACCACGCACACCGTCCCAGACTGCCGGCTGGTGCGGTTTTGGCCGCACTACGGCTGGGGAGTACCGCGTCACGTGATTGGCTGGTGGAATAATTAACCGTTGAATGCTTTTGGGCGTTGCTTTTTTTTTTTTTTTTTCTTTTTTCCTTTCTTTCCTATATATACATATACAATTCATTTGTTTTTAACCATAATACAACCTCCTCTCTCTCAAAATTTAAAAAAAAAAATCACCACTCTCTCTCAAAAATGTCATGTTTTTTTTTTTTTTTTTTTTTTTTTTTTTTTTTTTTTTTTTTTTTGTGTGTGTAATGCGATGTAATGTTTTTTTTTTAATTTTCAAGTAATGAAAAATTATGTTTTTTATTAAAAAAGAAGTTTTAATTAAAATAGCTAAAAAAAACAAAAAAAAAGAAAATAAAAGTGTGGCACCACTCCCTTGGTGTGGCAAGAAACCACACTTGTGTGGTAAAAAGTGACGTGACGCTTATATGGCGGGGGAGGGAGTGCGGTTTCGGTGGCACCACTCCCTCCGGCCTTATAATCAGTCAACTACACTGGATGGTTATCACATGCAGTTGTTTATACACATTAAACTTAACTACTTTTATAACCTAACCTAGGATTTAGTTGGTTACTAGTCATATATGTCTAATGGTAAAAAAACAATTATGATTCAAGCAAATGTAATTGGAATGGTCATCTAAACTATATTAACTCAACAATAGGTCATAAAGAATCAAAGATAGAAACTTTAACACATGTATTTTTGATCTAACAAACAATGATAAAATAAATAACTACAAAAATATCCAAAGTATAGAAATCAAATCATAACATTAGGGTCTAAGTGAAAACAACTTTGTAGCTCATAATCATAAGTAAAAAACAAAATGAAATCATAGTATGAATGCTAATCATATCAAATAAGCAAATCGAATGAAGACCTAATGATTTTACTCTCGATCCTTCAAATCCTTGCTCCAAATCTTCTCTCCAGCATTGAAATCGCCATTCGAGTGCTTCTGGTCCTCAAAAGAGCCTAGGAACGGCTGCTCTCATTAAGTAAAAAATACGGCTTTATTTATAGTTTTCATAACCGACATAAAAACGTGTCGTGTTCTTCAACACTCTGCGATTTCTTATCCCTTAGTATCTTATCTTGGCACGTCACGTTCTCCATTCCTCATCATTATATTTCTACTTCTTTTGTTCCAGCAAAGTCTTTTAACTACAAAATTGAATTCAAACTTAATTAGTACCATTTATCTTATTTTTAACCAAAACAAAGCTCAAAACACCCGAATATCACGTGCAATACATATATAACAATAGTAAAAGCAGTACTCGTTACGGTAATGCTCACGAAGCACTCAAATCACTTTTCCAAGAAGATTGTGTCGAGGATTACATCTCCGAGTTTGAAGCACTTTCATCCCTCATATCCCGAATCAAATTGAAGAACATTAAATCAAATGGTTCTTAAGAGGATTGAAAACTGAGATCCATAATTAGGTTCACACCCTTAATCTATCAACCTCTGCTAAAGCAATTGAGTTTTCACATAACGTCGAAGCTGCCATAAGGCTCTACAACCCACAAAATTTTCACGTACCGTCAAAGCCGTTATAAGGCTCTACAACAGGAAGTAGGCCGCCAAACCTCGCTTTGGTCACACAATATTGTAACCCAAAACCAGGATTAATACCTGATTATCTTTCATCACATACTTTGTCACTAGTCAATTACAAATCTTAAAGCCTATCAATCTTTTCGGGCCTCCGACCTAAACCTAACCCCAGAAAAACTTAGGGTGCGTTTAGTTGCAGAAAAATGAGCCGTTTTCCGAAAAAAATTTCCAAAAAAAATGAGAATTTTGAAAACGCGTTAGCTCGTCTATTTTTCTAATTTTTTTTCACGGAAAATGAAAATTTTCTGTTTTCTAAAATTACAAAGAAGTTGAAATTTTTTGGAAAACTGATAATCATTGTTTTCCATATTTTTCTAAGGGAAATTGTCAGAAAAGTCCCAAAATTTTCAAGAAAGTTACACTTTAGTCCCAAGATTTTTTTTGAACATTTAAGTCCCGATTATTTGTAAAAACATGATAATATGTCATTTCTTATTAAAAGAAAAAAAAAAGGATTTTTTTTGTAAACTTGAGCCAAAATGAAATAATCGGGACTTTTATATTCAAATTTTTTTTTTTGGGACTAAAGTGTAATTTTCTTGAAAATATTAGGACTTTTCTAACAATTTCCCTTTTTCTAATTCCAAAATTTTTCTAAAATATAAACACCCACTCCCACCCCATTCCACCTCTACCTACCCTCACCTTAATACCCCCAACCCACCACACCCCTACCTACTTACACTTACTTCCATACCCACCCCCACCCCCACCCCCACAAACAAACACACACACACACACACACACCAACCCCCACAAACTAACACACACACATACACACACACACAAACACATACACACACACATGAACCCCCACAAACACACACACACACACCCACAAAGAAACACACACACCCACACCCACACCCACAAACACACACACACACATACACCCACAAACATACACACACCCCACAAACATACACACCCACAAACACACACACACACCCACACCCACCCCCACAAACACACACCTACACCCACCCCCACGCCCACAAACATACACCCACGCCCACCCCCACCCCCACCCCCACAAACACACACACACACACACAAACTCACACCCACACCCCCCACCCCATACCCCCCCCCACACACACACACACACACCCAACACCATTACTACAATTACCGTCCTACCATCACCATCACCACCACCACTACCCCATCACCACCACCACCACCGCCGCCATCACCACCACTGCCATAATTGCCGCCGCCACCACCACCGCCTGTCATCACCACCACTGTCGCCACCCCGCTGCCACCGCCACCACCACCACCACCATCGCCATCATCGACACCACCACTGCCCTCAGCCGCTGCTCTCACCACCGCCCCAGTCCCGACGCCCACCCTACCACTGCTAGCGTTTTCTAAAAATGAAAACCAATAGAAAAATACACATCTAAACACGTTTTCTAATTTTCTAAAACTGAAAATGAAAAATGAATAAGTTTTAACTAAACGCGTTTTCCAAATTTTCCAATGAAAACTGAAAATGGAAAATGAAAATTGAAAAGGGAAAACGAAAAACAAAAAACAAAAAATGAAAATTGTTTTTCCGTAACTAAACGCAACCTTAGGGTGTGTTTAGTTGCGAAAAAATGGGCCGTTTTCCAGAAAATTTTTCCAAGAAAAATGAGAATTTTGAAAGCGCGTTTAGTTCGTCTATTTTTTAAAATTTTTCACGGAAAATTAAAATTTTCCGTTTTCTAAAATTACAAAGAAGTTGGAAATTTTTTGGAAAACCAATAATTATTGTTTTCCACATTTTTCTAATTTTTTTCTAAAATATAAACACACACTCACTCCCACCTCTACCTAGCCTAGCCCCACCTTAACACCCTCAACACACCACACCCCTACCTACCCACACCCACCCACTCCCAAGCCCACCCCCAAAAAAAAACACACACACACACAAACACACACCTACCCCACCCCCCAAACACACACATAACCACAAACACACACACACACAAACACACATCCACACCCACACCCACCCCCACAAACACACACATACCCATAAACAAACACCCACCCCAACCCCACCCACCCCCACAAATACATTCCCACCCCAACCCCCACTCACACCTACTCCCCCACAAACACACACACACACACCCCCCACACACAAACACACACCCACCCCCCCCCCCCCCCCACACACACACACAAACATACACCCACACCCACCCCCATAAACACACACACACACAACACCACTACCACAATCATCGACCTACCATCACCATTGCCATCACCACCACCCCATCACCAGCATCACCACCATCGCCGCAATCACCACCATCGCTGCCGCCACCACCACTTCCTGTCATCACCATCACCATCGCCACCACCATCACCACCGTCACCATTATCGACACCACCAATGCCCCCTACCGCTACCCCCACCCCCACCCTACCACCGCTACCGTTTTCTAAAAATGAAAACCGGTAGAAATATACACAATACTAAACGCTTTTTCTAATTTTCTAAAACTGAAAATGAAAAATGAATAAGTTTTAACTAAACACATTTTTTTAAAATTTCCAATGAAAACTAAAACGGAAAACGAAAACTGAAAAGGAAAAACGTAAAACGAAAAATGAAAACTGTTTTTCCGTAACTAAACGCAACCTTAATTCTCCAATTCAGATGGCCTTGTAGTATTGATTGGTAAATTGGATGCATTGTGGAGAGATATGAAGAAGGTGAATCAAACGATCAATGCAATTCAGATTGGGTGTTATAGTTTTAATGGTCCTCATTTTGCAAAATATTGCATTTTAGATGAAAATAGGAACAAAAAGGCTCAAGTGTGTTACACATATAGAGATATGTATGATGATTGGAAGCCTCAGCAACAACAATTGGAAGCCTTACAACAAATATAAAAAAGAGACGTTGGTAAAGTACAAGCAAGGTAGACAAGGGTTATACCAAAACGAGCCAATGTTGGAGCAAGTTGTGTCGGTTCCATTGTTAAGGCTTCTTCGATTTTCGGGTAAGAACCGGACCTATTCGATATCCAAAGGTCAAAAGCATTATTTTAAAATTAAATATGGAATACTTACATTAGGCCACATGCATGATCTACCTGTTCCTTCCATACATAACAAAGAAAAAAAGATATTCTTTTCTCTTGCTTGGTGATCGACGACATGATCAAAAGCAATAGCGAAAAAAACTTCTTTGGTGATCGAGAGTAGCCACAAGAAAAAACCCTAGGTTCCTTTTTCTTCCGTTATCCTTTTCTCTTCTCCTTTATATAGCCACTCACAGTGATATCTACCGACTAGGTATGAGTGTGGGATGGAACCGGTACTGACCGTTCTTGATTTCTTGAAAACCGAATTTGATCGAAAGTCAATCCCGAGTATCGAACCAGATTAACATTACCGGTATCGGTACCGGGAATGCTACTGGTATTCAGTAGTAGTAGCGGTACAGATGGTACCGAATCCCGAATTTTGTGATTTTGGAGTATCGAGTACCGTCCTATATTTTTAAATTCTATAAGGTTCCATACCGGTTCCGGTATAATACCGGTACGGGATACGGATTTGGTACAAACTGCTCATCCCTAATAAACCCTCTAAATTCTCAACTCTCAAGTCCGATTTTTGTAGTGCTTCATCAACGACGAACGAAAATTGGGTTGACTCATCGATGGAAGATACTCAAGCTCAAGTAAGGTCAATTATTTTATGTTTTTGATGTTGTAAATGTTGATTATTCAATGTTAATCATGATTCTTGAACCATTCATGTTGTAAGTTTTATTGTTAGATGTCTATTGTTGAATGACATTCATTTTGTAAGTTTGATTGTTGAATGCCTTATGTTGAAAAGAGAATTATATGGTTATAACGAGACAATTAATAGATGATAATTAGGTAATGCATAAAAAGATTCTATACTTTAGACCCATAAATAGTCACGTTGGGGAAAAACATGGGTCGTTTAATATTGAATTGCATAAATAGGTGTGGGATAAAGAAATGTGATGACCATGACCGTCGACAATGCCTCTTGAAATGATAAATCATTAGAATTTTTGAGCAAAATCATGCCCAACATGTATAAAGGTGGAAAACATTTCCATGTTAGGTGCATGCGTAACACCCCATTTCTACCTTTGTTGTAGATTGTAATATAAGATGTTTATTATAAAATTTGAAGTAGATATATATTAATTTTAGCCTAAATAAACAACATAAACATGTAGTAGATGTCAATACTATTTCCGTAGATATACAGAACGCTTGAATCTGACTTCGTATGAAGAAGTTATAATTCTTCGAAGTTTTGCGTTCAGCCCTATACAACAAAGTGTGTCGTAAAAAGTAAACCGGATATATGTTGCTTATTAGCCTTAGTTTGAGTCTAGATTCACACGAATGTTCATCTAATTCTCTCAAACCAGGGCTCTGATACCAACTTATAACATCCCAAAAATCAGAGTAAAATTTTTATTTTTCAAGACCAATCCAATGACCATAATTGTGTACAAAACATTGTTCCAAAAGTAATAATCATAAATCAGAGTATCCTAATCTAATATCATAAAATCAGAAGGATGTACACGATTACGCATTTGCTTTCCCCCAAACATCTGAAGTACCTGAAACAATAAACTGAAACTTATAAGCCAAAGCTTAGTGAGTTCCCCCAAAGAACCATACACAACCATACTGATAACAACATGCATACATGAGCCTTCAGCCTGACTGGACCGCCTCTCAAGGCATGCAACCTATTTGGACCGCTCTCGGAGCCTTCGGCATGACTGGACCTCCTCATCGGGCCTACAGTCTATCTGGACCGCTCTTCGAGCCTTCAGCCTGACTGGACCACCTTGCAGGCCTTTAGTCTATCCGAACCGCCCTGGGTGTCTTGGCCTTCAACACAAGCTGGACCTCCTCAACCCAACAAACCAGAACACGTTGACATATACAATAACAATCAATAATCATCAAATACAGGTAGTCCTACATGTTAAATTGCATTATTAATTTTTATACATTGTATAGTGTAGGGTCCTCTTTGTAACTTTTGTACCTACATATAGAGATGAAATATACATAAACCCTAACGGGTATTTTCAGTAATTATCATGGTAGCACAACTGTTAATATCTCTATCATTTTCTTGGTCGTCGACTTCATCAAAGCCTCCTACCTTCTCTGATTTATTCAAGTTTTATTTTATTTTATTTTATATTTTTTTGCCGGCAATCATATCGTCGGTGTTTTCTAAAAGATAACCATCATCTTTATTGGTGGTCAACTTTGGTGGCTTTAAGGCTTTAGTGATACACGATCCTGCTTATTTTTAAGCATCTTCGCTGCTCTCTACAAGTCCTAGAATTACACTAGTTTTGATGCTACAATCCCTCTACCAAAGGTTAGTATCTTGACTTTTGTTTTGATCTTTTTTTCAAGTATTTTTTTTTCTCTGGGTTCATGTCGTCCCCCGCTCAAACCTACAACTCCATGCTGGCTGCCCATCAATTGGTTTATGCCGTCACTAACGTCTACCAACAGTTTAGCTTCAAACTTACCGTTGATGGCTTGAAGTACAAATTATGGCGTCACATTTTTTTGGATATTTTCAAAGGTGCTAACGTTAGTGGCCACATTACAGACAAATCTAAACCAAGCGGTGATAACGATGAAGATTGGGAGGCCATTGACTCACGGGTGAAATCTTGGTTCTACTCCACATGTGAACCGAACCTCCTTCAAATTGTCTCGCGTGATAATTGTACGACAAAGGATTTATGGGACAAATTAGATGAGTTTTTCTTGAATAACAAGATGCCTCGTATGTTGCAACTTCAATATCAATTTCGCAATACCAAAAAAGGTGCTTCTTCAATCACTAAATATTGACATGCTCTCAAAAATATTGTCGATGCTCTTGCCGATGTCGACTCCACAATTAATGAAATTGAACTTGTTATGCAAATCCTCCGTCAATTTCCACCATCATATCATAGCATCGTTGATGTAATTACTAACACAAAATCATTCCCTTCTTTTTTGGAAGATAAGAATATGCTCCTCTAACATGAATCCCGTGAAAAAAACACCGACTCTACACTTGACTCGGGAAATTCTACTACATCGGCTTTATATTCCGTCTCAACTCAACCCGGAAAACAGAAAAATAAGTGGAATAAAGGTCGAAATAATGGTCGAGGTACTTCCAAGGGGGGGGGGTAATTCTAGTTTTTCTACTAGTGCTAATTCTTTTACAGGTACAAACTCTCAACAACAAACACAGTTTGCAGGAATTTTGGGGTCCAATCCCACTGCCTACAATAATTTCCCACCTCAACAAATTCCCATTGGAGCATCACACGTGAACTATTCTTCCCAACAACAAGGATTGTCGCCGGCCCAACAACAACTTGGCTCAATTACTACTTTCAGCCCAACAGGCCCAATGCTCCCTTCATTTGGCACTACTTCATTTGGATTTCACCCATGAGCGAACCAACTTCCCCATATTGCACATCCTACTCAACAGCCCCAAGTGGGTTCTTTTTTAAATTTTTCGCAGATCAGGCCCCACGGCCAAAGTGGTCCACAACAGCAACACAATAATTTTGTTGGTGGATCTCTTCCGGCTAATCAACAAACACCTCAATTTACCTATCTTAACTCCGTTTTTCAAGCAATGTCTGTTTAAGCGCCACCGGATAACAACTATTACATGGACACTGGTGCAAGCTCTCATATGTCGTTTAACCAAGGTAATATGTGTTAGATTAGATGTCTAAGTCCATAACTATAATTGAGATGTACTTGATCTGATAGTAGCATGGTCCTTTTGGGCTGCTTTCACCATAGCAACTAGACAGAATGAGTTTTGGAGAAAGAGGTTGATAAATGATTTATTAATATATTATAAGAATAATATATTAATTGAGAAATCATATTATTTAATTAGTATTGATCAGAAAATTAATGGTGTGGCTGAGAGGCGCAATCGAACCTTGTTGGACATGGTTCGTTCCATGATGAGTCGAGCTTCGTTACCTATCTCATTTTGGGGGTATGCCTTAGATACTTCCACCCATATCCTTAATCTAGTCCCAACTAAGAAGGTTGCCAAAACACCTCGCGAGATGTGGACAGGGAAGGTTCCCTCGTTGGCACATATCAAGGTTTGGGGTTGTGAAGCTTTCGTAAGATGAGAGACTCACGAAAAGCTTGAACCTCGAAGTGAGCGATGTATTTTCATCGGCTACCCACAAAAATCTTTTGGATATCTTTTCTACAGACCTAGTGACAAAGTGGTCTTCGTAGCAAGGAAAGGGGTTTTCCGCAAGAGAGAGCTCATATGGAATCTCGCAGATGGAAGCTTTTCTAGATCCTTCACAGCGAAACACTTCCCAAGTAAGTAATCCGACTAAGTCCTATTAGTCTTCTATCCCTATTTCTCAAGATCCTTATTCCCAGAATATAAGCAACTTCCCCTAGATCATGCATAGCGAAACAATTCCCACGCCAGGACTTTACCTCCTGCAAGGTCAGGATGTCGTTTCCTATGAGCAGTATGTCATCAACATATAAAACTAGAAAGCTAACTATACTCCCACTAGCCTTGACATACACACAGGACTTAGTCGGGCTGGGTATTTACCCTAAATGGAGGAGAAGTTACTTGGAAAAGTTCCAAGCAGGAGACCGTGGTTGATTCAACGTGTGAATCAGAGTACATAGCAGCGAGCGAAGCGTCGAAGGAGGCAATATGGTTGAAGAACTTCATTGGAGACCTTGGAGTTGTACCAGCCATAAAGGAGCCCATGAATATTTTCTATGATAAAGAAGGGGCGGTTGCCTTAACTAAGGAACCAAGGGATCATGGCAGATCCTGACACATCGACATAAAATACCACTTCATCAGACATCAGGTAGAAGAAGGACTCCTCGTGGTTAAGAGGGTATTGTCAGAAGAGAATCCTGTAGATCCCCTCACAAAGGGTCTGAGTAGGGTTAAGCACGTTCAGCATACGAGGAGCATTGGTCTGAGGGACAATATTAGTTTTAGTGATTAGATAGATGTTTAGAAACTTGTAATAGATAAATGTAATTGACATTTGGTGATTAAGTAATGGAGATTTATTTATGAGTAAAGTTTACTATCTTGTGTCAATTGTTTACTATTGTTTCAATTTTGCATGTTTTACTTCCAGAATAATTAAACTGTTCAAATTATCCACAATCGATCATACTTTGGGAGTAAGTTATGAGGTTAGAGTGTCATGAATTGGTTTGTAGATTGTCTAATTGCTTAGACATAGCAAAGGTTTGCTGCGACGTTCATGAGTACTCTTGAAATAAGATTTGAGCATTGGATTAAACCCACGCTCATCTGAATCACTTCATGGAATTTATCACGAGTGATTGTGAGACGATAATATCGTATAATCTTTAAACCGAGATATATGAGTTGTTGTTTACAAGTTGGTTGTACATTGATGTGTGATTTATATATATATATATATATATATATATATATATATATATTTAATTGCTCAAGTTTTAAATTTATAAAACTGAATTTATCGCAACCAGACTAACACACACACACTAGGCAGTGGACCTAATCGTGTAATATTATAGTTGTGGTAAGAACAAGTGTAGAACACAAGGGGAACGGTAGTGAATTAATTTAGAATGTTTGATTATAGGTTACACAAAACACACAAAAGCAATAAAAAGATTTTTATTAAATATTTTAATACCACTTAACATCTAACATCCATAAACTGACTGAAAGACAAATCTCTTTAGGTACTTTGGTTTAGACAAATTACATCTTAAAATCATAGATAGTTGCACGCACAGATTTATTTATTCATGTTCACCGATTTCTAAAATGATTAGGTTCATGTTCACTATTACTAATCCTTTAGCAAACAAGTCAATTCAAACAGTGGCCAATTGATTAAACTAACAAGTTTCCTAGTGTTCATTTCGAATCAAGTAAGACTTGTAATATTAGTTAACTAGATTTGTCAATTCAATCAACTCATATGTGGTTGTTCATCACACATGCTCACACATTAACTTATTTATTTTCTAGTTAACCCTAGGTTCATGTTCACTAATACTAGGCATACAATCTTGTTTTCACAAAAATATATGATTCAAGCAATTAATAAGATATTCATACAACTCAATAAACTTGATTATTAACAGAAAATAATTATCATTAACACATAAGGATCTTTTAACAAGCTTAACAAGATTAATTAAACACGAATAAAACAATCCAAATAACAATTAATCCACAAATTCAAAGATTCATTCAATCATAAACACAAAGTAAAAAGTTTTTACACCTAAATTAGAAAGTAAACACATAATGGAATCACAATGGAATGCTAAACATGGTCACGATAACAAACCACATGATTATCGACATGAATCTGCTCTCCAATCCCTTAGATATTTTCTCCATATCAGCTTAACGGCCCTCTGGCCGCCTTCTAGACCCTCAAAACAGCAGCTATGAAGTTTTCTTGTCGTACAAGTCGAAGTGGAATATCATAGATGACGAAAATGGTGGAATGATATGGGGTATTTATAGTTGAATGGAGATGGAATTAATATGGAATATTAGGGTTGGATTGGAATAAAGAAACTAATGGTGGCTTAGGGATTAAGCAAATAAAAATAAGGTAAGTGGTGCTTGGGGAATAAGTAACTTGGAGGGAATTTCCGTCCAGCTTTTATGCTTCATCTTCAAGGCCGATTTTGGATATGATAAATGCCGAATTAGCAAAAAGGCCCTCTCACATAAGTAGTAGTAAATTTCGTCTAGTTTTCAGAACATTTTGAATTTTGGCAATCAGACTTATGAGTCATCAGATATACCCGAAACATTGAATAGGGGTCAATCTGCCAGCAATATCATTTTTGCATTTTTTTTTACCTCATTTCTCCTCCTTTTGCATTCCAGCTCCCATTTTAACTGTAAATGAATATTTCAATGCGTATTAAGTATATTTTAGTTCTAAATAACATAAAAACATAGTATAAAATAATAAGAAAATATCATAAATATATGCATAAAATAGACGTTATCAGTACCATATTAGTAATTAATTCTAGTTAAATATTCTGATTGGTCTACTTACGGGCAGTGTTGTAAAAATCTCGATTAGGTCCCGATTAATCTCCAATAGGCATTACCTAATCGAATAAGATATGCCTAACAATTAATCTCTGCCTACAAAATGAGTGAAGCAATAAAAAAAATGATGGAATTTTAACACTTTAAAGAAATTCTATCTCAATAGAAACTATCTGAGGAATGATTAAAGTTGTATTAATCATATTAACCTATTTTGTTATGATATTAGTGGTATTTTACAAACTCTCTTATTATATTATTCATATTTAATTTTTTAAAATTCAACGATTTAGTAAGTTATTGTCCCCGCTTAATCTCCCGATTAATCCCCGCATAGCCGATTAATCCCTTAAACACAATCCACAGACTAGCTAACGTCGAACATTTTTTACAACCTTGATTATGGGAGAGGTGTCTAGAATGGGAACGTTGACTTGGTTGTTGGATTTCAGAAAAGCTATATGTTGAAATGATCCTGCCTCCCAACTGTCCTGCCTAACTGATCCTTATTTGACAACCATGAAAGTATATTTTGGAATTAGTGAAAAATCTATCTTTTACCAGATTTCCATAAGAAATTAATAAATAACAATATTATAGGTTAATACATGTTAGATGCATTGCCCGTATCACCGGAGGGATAACTGCAAGTCGTCTGAGTAACTGTCAACGTGAGTTTTCTCACTATATTGTATACTCCAATATGTATCCTATGTATGTTAGGATGTAGTTGCCTTGTAGTATGCTATTAGGCAATTAGACTAGTTAGTTAGTTGCCTGCTATGTTGGACTGTTTGTCTTTTGTATGTGTGTTAATATATTATGTGGGAGTTGAGGGTGGACCAGTCTTGTGTTGAGGGCCAAAATACTAGGGCGGGCTAGCTTTATGTTGAATGCCAAAGGATCAAACCAACTATATGCTAAAGGCTAATAGGGTGGACCAGTTATATGTTGAAGGCCAAAGGGGCGGACCAACTTTATGTTGAAGGTCATTATATGTATGCATTGTATATATATATATTGGTATATGATATTTTGGGGGAATTCATTAAGTCTCAACTTATAGTTGTTGAATAACTATTTTTCAGGTTGTTCTTCCGATCGATGGATAACTCACGTATGACTGTACTTGCATCAAAGGCATTAATAATGTTTTCAGACTTCCGCTAAAACTCTATTTTATAAATAAATATATGAAAATGATATTTTAATGATAATGATAATGAGATGTTGAAGTTATGTTTTATATAATTTAAAAATGAAAAATTTGTGTTGAAAATTCGGGACGTTACAACATGAGTCATATTTTGAACCTAATAGTGAAAGATGGGCTAAAATATCACAACCACTATGTTCAATGTGTTCTAAAAGTTGTAATGTATATTAGACACTAAAACGGTAGAATTAGAAAGTTTAAAAAGTGTATGAAAGATTGTGGCCTAGAAGGGAAAAAAGTCTTGTGTGGAGAGTATCCAACGAGATGGAATTCAACATTTGAGTAGTTGAAGAGTGCATTGGACTTACAAGAGGTGTTTTCAAGTACAAATATTTTTTTGTGTGGAGAGTGTCCAATGAGATTATGTTGGGTAGTAAATTTAAATTGTCCTAATATTTTTTGTGTAATTTGTTAGAAGTTTTACATACTAACTATTTTTTGTTAATCATATATAGATTAAAGAGGCGATAGAAGCACAAGATGGTAAAGGAAATGGAAAGAAAATGGTTAGAAGTTTAAAATTTTCTTCTTGATGGATTGTTTCTTTCCGTATATTGGTATTTTGGTTATTTAGTACATTGCTATTTTGGTACAATGGCACTTTAGGATTTCACATTGGCATTTTGGTTTGTAAGTTGGAATTCTACATTGGTATTTTGGTTTGTAAGTTGGAATTTTAATTGGTATTTTGGAATTTTACAATCACAGTGGAATATTATCATAGCAAAAAGTCGTAAATAGAAAATAACTTGTTGGATAGATCTAGTTTTAAGTTTTGACATAATTCTTACTTGATAATCTTTTGCATTCATGTCATTTACATATCTTGTGGTCTTTAAGGTATCATTTGACTATGGGACAAGATTAGACTGGACTGGACCGAAGTGGATTGGACCGGACATAATTGGATTGGACCGGACAGTATAGAACCAAACAGATTGTTCAAATAGCATTTGGTATAACTATGACATAATAAACAAAATATTAAATTACCATATTGTCCTTAATATGAAATCATACAAAATAATAAACATGATTTTAAAGATAAATATTTCTTTTAACATATATTGATAAGACTATAATCCTTATTTTGATATGTTGGTTTGCAATTTCAATTTGATTGTTTCAATCAAACATAAAGAAAGCCGATGAAACCCATATTCCAACAAAATATATAGTTTAATACAAATTGTTTGGCTTAAACAATAAAATAAACAATGAGTAGTAAACCAAATACATATGAAGGAGTTGTTGGTGATTTGTTATTATCAATGTTATTTAAGTGTAATGGGATTACTCTGTTGACCAAAAGTGATATTGATAAATATTAAACAAGTAAGGAAGGTGTGGAGTACACACTTGTTTAAGTTTGATCAAGTTTCAAAGTACACTGTCATTTAGGGGCGACGCCCCTGAACGAACAGGGGTCCGAGGGCAGCGCCCCTGGGAGCGGGGTCCAAGGGGCAGAGCCCCTAGCTGGGGTCGAGCTGCCAGGTCAGCGCGTGATTTTTTTATATAGGGTATGTTAATATATTAAAAATGCATCAGAAAATTGGTTTTTCAGATAATTGACCATTGGTTTGACCCTTATCCATATATCTGTTTTTATGACAGTTTTTATGGTTTTATGACAATTTAAAACTGTCATATGACAGTTTTCAGACAAAGATCTTAAAGTTGGTTTTGGTCTCATTTCTGGTACATATGAAAATATCATTAAACATTTTCTGTTTTGGTCTCTCTGAGTCTTATCCAATTGAGGATTTGGGAGTACCATCCAAATACTTCGATTTGAAAGTGATAATCACAATTCTCAGAATTTCCAAGCCTTTCTATACCCAAATTTCTAACAAAAATCGAACTATTTTGTGATCATGGTAAGTGGCGATTCTGTGAAGGATATGACAAGCAAGTTTGACAAATTGAACAAGTTTGAAGGGAAAGATTTTCGTAGATGGCAGAAGAAGATGCACTTTCTCCTTACCACTCTGAAAGTGGTGTATGTTCTAAGTACACCCATGCCAGTCTTACCAGAATCTGTTGAAGATGAACCTTTGGAGGCAATAAGAAGGAGATCAAAGTGGGAAAATGATGATTACATATGTCGTGGTTATATTCTCAATGGTATGTATGACTTTCTTTTTTATATCTATCAAAATTTTGAATCTGCAAAAGAACTGTGGGATTCTCTTGAATCCAAATACATGGCTGGAGATGCTTCTAGCAAGAAGTTTTTTGTCAGTAACTTTATGGGTTACAAGATGATTGACTCCAGGCCTGTTATGGAACAATTCCATGAAATGTTAAGGATCCTAGGACAGTTTGCTCAACACAATCTAAAAATGGATGAAGCCATTTCTGTGGTTGTGATCATTGACAAACTGACCCCTTTCTGGAAAGATTTCAAACATAATCTGAAACATAACAAAGGGGAATTAACTTTGACTCAACTTAGAAGCCATTTACGGATTGAAGATTTCTTAAGGACTCAAGAACTTGATAACGATCCTAAAGGCAAGAACCAGGTTGGTTCCTCTTCTGTGAACATGATGGAAGGAGAAAGTTCAAAGAATCCCAAGAAGTCTTATGGAAAAAGGAAGTTTAAAGGAAAGGATGAAAATTCTTCCAACAAGAAGGCTAAGTTGGTTTGTTGGAATTGTAACAAACCGGGTCACTTCAAGAAAGATTGTCATCTTCGCAAAGTGAACAAGGATAGTGCTGGACCAAGTGGATCCAAGGATCCAGAAAAGCAACAAGGTCAGATTTCTGTTTCCATGCATAATTCTAAATATGTTCAGAATTATATTTCTGTGATTTCTGAAGCATTTTATGTGCAGGATGATGATGTTGCAAGGTGGGTTGATTCGAGAGCAACAAGCCATATATGTAAGGATCTTCATTGGTTCAAGGAATGTCCACCAATTGAAGATGGATCTGTGGTGAAAATGGGAAATGTTTCAACTGAACCAATCAAGGGTTTAGGACCTGTTTTACTTTACTTTACTTCTGGAAAGTGTTTGTGTCTAAACAATGTTTTATATGTACCGGGGATTCGAAAGAATCTTGTGTCAGAAATTGTTTTAAATAATTGTGGTTACAAACAAGTATTAGAAAGTGACAAGTATATCTTGTCAAAACATGGTTCTTTTATTGGATTTGTATATGTATGCAATGGAATGATTAGACTTAATATTAATTATCCTTTTATTGATAATTCTGTTTGCATGGCTTCTACTAGTACTAGCAATAATATTAATAAATCTGAATTATAGCATGCTAGACTAGGACACATTCATTACAATAGATTAAAAGACATGTCTAAAATGAGTTTAATTCCTGTTTTTGATATGCAAAATAATAGAAAATGTAAAACATGCATGCTAACTAAAATCATTAGACAACCTTTCAAAGACGTTGTTAGGGAAAGCAAGGTGTTGGATCTTATACATAGTGATTTATGTGATTTCCATGCAACACCTTCCCTTGGAAACAAAAAGTATGTTGTTACTTTTATTGATGATGCATCTAGATATTGCTATGTCTATTTGCTACATTCTAAGGATGAATCACTTGATAAATTTAAAATTTATAAATGTCACAACTAGCATTCTTAACTAGGAAATTCCGCTCTCATGTAAGCATCAATTATTGTAAGGCTTGTATCAACGCATTAAAGCTTACATTATGATTCCTAATGAGCCATGTATTGTTATAATGTAAATCTCTCCCAAATCTCTCTAAGTATCTCAAATCTCTCTCAAATCTCTCCAAGTATCTCAAATCTCTCCCAAATCTCTCCATGTATCTCAAATCTCTCTCAAATCTCTCATAAATCTCTCTAAGTATCTCAAATATCTCTAAGTATCCCAAATCTCTCCTAAATCTCTCTAAGTATCTCAAATCTCTCCCAAATCTCTCTAAGTGTCTCAAATCTCTCCCAAATCTCTCTAAGTATCTCAAATCTCTCTAAGTATCTCAAATCTCTCTAAGTATCTCAAATCTCTCCCAAGTCTCTCTATGTATCTCCCTTGGTCGAAAACAACTCAAAACGGAAGGAGAAAACTCAAAGGAACAAGCCCATTCCGGAATACACTATTCATTCTCTGAGCCTCTCTTCTTGGTCCAGAACCCTCTTGGCCCAGAACCCTCTTGGTCCGGAATACCTTCTAAGGAACCGGGAAGAATCGCATCTCGGAATTCCCCTGCTTCGGATCTCCTCGCGGCTCCGGAAGGTTTGGATCCGGAATGTATCGCGTGACCCGCTTCAGAATTTCTAGCCGACTTCGCTTCCCCGGTCCGGACCTGCTGGCTTCGCATATGACTTCGGAACCAAGGAATGCTCCAGATTTTTGGACCATTTCAGACCTTTCCTTAATTTTAGGAGATTTTACGTCGGGAATTCCTTCAAACTCGAAATTTTCATAACTTAGACCCCCTAAACCCCTATTTTATGTCAAATTTAATTATTTTAAACATAATTACATAAAATAACAATTAAATCTATAAAAGTATTATATTAAAAGTATAAAGAGATAAGGGGTTGACCTTATGATGGGATGTAATCTTCCATTTCCCATGCAATTCTCAGTAATCCATGCAAGAACCACCAAATAACAATGGATGACCCTTCAGACTTCCATGCACACTTTTCCCCCCTTTTTCCTTATCCTCTTAAAGCAACGACGGTGAGAGATTTTAAACTTCTCCACTTCTCCCACTTCCCTCATATTCTCTCAAATATTTCATTCAAGAGCAAAAGCAAGGATTTTGTTAAGGCTCAACTCTTCCAATGCTCCTTAAGGTGTTAGATAAGATATTCCATTAATCTAGTATTTTACATCTTTTGCAAGAAAAAGTCATATTGTTGTATTTATAATAATATGTGATAAAAACCCTTAGGACAACATTCCTTCCCAGGAAGTTCCTCAACTCATCCAAGAGCTTAGGCTTGAGATCTTCATCTCATCACTCCAACCAACTCATCAACCAACTCAAGGTGAGCTTCATACCCCTACTTTTTCGAGATTTTTATTGTTTTTGGGGGAGAATGCAAGTCAAAACCTTGTTTAAAACCTTGATTAAATTGCTTATTATGCTTGTATGCTAAGTATATGTACAAAAATTATAAAGACTCCTAAAACTCGAAAACTTGAGCAAGCCTCAAGAGTTTGAAGCTTATTTCACAACTTATGTATAAGAAATAAGAAATAGAAGGTTACAAAATACTAGTTACAAATTTTTATGACAAAAATCCTAAGTATTTACGTCAAAATTTGCTTAAACAAGTATTTTGGAGAAAATGGACCACTTTCAACAAATTACATAGATTCGAGCCCTTTTGACAAAAATGGGTATTATTTGTTAAATTATAAATTGAAAGACCATTTTGCCGACATCAAGAATATTAGGTCATTTTGACAAAACTGATTTACAAGGGAATATTTTCTATAAACAAAAACGAAATATCTAGTCAACAAGTACACCATTGTTATTTATGTAATAAATAATGGATTACAACGATTTACTCAAAAATCTGTTAGTATTCTAGTCAGATGAATCTTCACAGTACCTATATATATATATATATATATATATATATATATATATATATATAAATAATAGTGTACGCTTAAAGTCCTGTAAGAATTATAACCAGAGTCTTCTGGAGGGGGAGCGGAAATTTGTGTATAGATCTATACGGGGTTGACACCCCGCACCTTCGCTGTTCGCTACAGCTAGACCGGCCAGTCTAGGGTGACAAATGTCTTAAACGAAACTGACGCCTGAAGAACGTCAGAACATGCACTCCGTCATATTAGTATGGTTATAATGACTCACTAAGAATATAACAATATGTTTTAGAAAACTACCCAAGTTACACCTTTCGATTTTAGACAACGATTGTTTTGAGTACTATAACGAAGCTTTTATGACATCAGTCTTAGGGTTTTAAGACCACCACCTTACACATCAGAAAATATAGGATTTTCTGGGGAAAACAATTTTATACAATTTTGAAAAACGATAAACTAAAACACACATGCAACTATACCTGATTTGAATCGATACTTTACAACCTTATGATAAGAAAATATGAGATTTTTTGGTTTTACCAACTACCATAGATTTTTATACAAAATGCTTATGAACTCACCAACATATTTTATGTTGACGCTTTTCAAACGACTTGTATTCTCAGAAAATCAACAAGCAGGTTAATGGAACGTGGAACCAATTTTATTTTGATGTAGTTTGATATGTACTCAATATTGTCTCTTTTGTGTAATTCAAGAACATGAACAAGATGTAAAACAATGTAAGCTTGTTATATCAATGTATGATGTTTGGGTTTGCTATGTTCCAATTATATTCAATTGTTAGGATACTGCACAATGAAGTCACCCGCCTCCGGATGTTTCCGCCGTCTGGTCCGGGGGTGTGACAGATTGGTATCAGAGCATTGTTTATAGTGAACTAGTATATCTAGCCATACAAGATATACAACTATAAATACAATGGGACTAAAACACTCTGACTAAAAGTATACATACTTGCTAGGACTGTATCATAACAAGAACAAAACAAGATAACTTAAAGGTTGAACACTACAATCAAACCTGGGCAGTTATGTACTCATATATGGGATAAATATAGCACGATCAACTATATTTATTTGAGATATGACCAACATGTGTTCGGGAGTGGTAGTGGTGTTGCAACAAGTCTAAAGCTTCCCAACTTGTTACCCAAAAGTTTTAAGGACCAAACCTAAAATAATTAAAATACTATAAGAGTATTTTGGCATTCTATCTATTTTCTCGTACTCATATATTCTTGCACAGACGACATGGCAGGATTTCACCTCTCCGGAGACCCTTTTTCCCAATTAGGGGAATAGGGGTTGGATTGAGGAAGGCCCAAAAGAAGACCCCGAGGAACCCATGGAGGATCCCGAAGAACCGATGGAGTTTGAAGAAGAGGACGTCGATGAAAAAAATCGAGGAAGAGGACGATGAGGAAGTTGAAGAGGACGAGGAATCGGACGCAGAGTCTGAAGTTATCAACCCTCCCTACATGGCAAGGGTACCACCGCAGAGGATGGGCTACAATGACCCTACACCTCCTTGGGCTGACGATATTGAGAGATGGGGCCGACGCCAGGGTCAGCAACCGCCATTTGGGATAAACCGAGGTTACTACAACCTCCAGCATGGAGGACCATCGGATCGCGCACTCCCTGTCGCGGTCAGACGTATTAGGGACATCGGTGACCAGGCTCAAGTGACCGCCGACCGGGTAATGCAGATGCGGGCGGCTATGCAGGTTACGGATGCTCGCACGCGAGACCTAGAGCGAGACTTCTATCCAATGGAACGGCTCACAGAAGATCTTGCCACTGCACGAGCGGAGGTCAGAGAATACCAGGAGAGACACACCGCTCTGGAGGAGCGTGTACAGATCACCGAACGTAGGTTAGACGAACTCCAAGGCGCGTCTACCTCATCGTCAGCACCACCAGGCCCTACTCGTCGCGGCTAGTACCTGTTTATTTGCTACCGTATCGGTTTTCCTTTGTGCATTTCCCTATGTATTATCGATGACATGATTAAGTGATTACACTACTCGTGGAGTCGTTACTCTGTTAGATTTTATTTCACTTCAAGTATTGTACGCCTTATGAAGGCAATTTTCCATGTACTCAAAACATTATTATCAATGAAAAACGGATATATGTCTGCTCATGATGTGTTACCTGTTATGTGTTCTATTGCTATTATTACATGTTGATTTTATACACATACTTGCTTGTATGCAACCAAATCACCGATACTATTCTATAATCAAGAAAACGTGAAATAAAATACATTGAATACTTATTGTCCTTCTGATCCATGACAGAAAGATGACGATGAGACCAACCTGTAGGAATAACAACACAACGCCACCACCACCACCCCCGCCGGAAATGAACTCAACAGCCTTTCAAGCGGCAGTTTCAGCAGCAGTAACAGCATCGCTAGCCAACATTCAAAACGGAAATAATGGTGGTGGAAATGGTCAAGGGACGGGAAGTTCCCACCAAGGGATGAATCAAGGACCTGTAAAGGCCTGTACCTACAAGGACTTTTCCAATGCAAGACCCCGCACATTCAACGGGACTGGAGGAGTCATAACTCTGAAACGATGGATCGAGAAGGTGGAGTCGGTGTTCGAGATATGCGAATGTCCAAAAGGGAGTAAAGTCAAATTCGCGGCCTACACTTTCCTCGACCAGGCACTGTCATGGTGGAACGGTCACATCGAGGCCATGACACTTCCCGTTGTAAACGCCATGTCCTGGGAAGAGCTCAAGGAGATGCTAATCGCCGAGTGCTGTCCCCGAGGGGAGGTACAAAAACTCGAACAAGAAGTATGGAACCTTACGGTGCAGAACTCGGACATTGACGCATACATCTCAAAGGTTTAATGAACTAGCTCTATCGTGTCATGGTATGATTACGTCCGAGGGAAAGAAGGTCGAGCGATTCATCTGGGGGTTGACACCTCCCATTCAAGGTAACGTGATTGCCTCAAAACCCGAGACCTATGACAGTGCCAAGCGCCTAGCCAAGAAGCTTTATGATCACAGTGACAAGAAAAGTACCAAAGCAACCGAGGGAGAGAGCAAACAAGAAGGAGGGAACAAGAGGAACTGGGAGAACAAGCGTAAAGGACGACAGATTTCAGGACCATCCAAGAAACCACAGGCAGTAGCAGTCCATTCTGCTACCGCTCCAGCCACACCAGCCCCAACCGCCCCAGCCTCAACCACAACAGCGCCAACAAAGCCATACGCGGGATCCAATCCCAAGTGTGACAAGTGTAACTATCACCACTACAGGGCATGCAAGGATTTCCAATGCACCAACTTCAATCGAAAAGGACACACTGTCCGGTATTGCAAGATGCCCCCACAGTAAAACAAGCAGCCCAATGACAACAACGTCGAAGCCAGACGCGCATGTTACGGATGCGGGGAAACCGACAATTTTAAACGCAACTGCCCCAAGAACAACAATCAGAACGCAGGAAGGTCTTAACCATGGGGAAATGAGAGGCGATGCAAGATCCAACAGTGGTGACTGGTACGTTTCCCCTCAACAACTCTTATGCGTGCATTTTATTTGATAGTGGTGTTGAGCGAAGCTTCGTAAGTCACAGATTCAAACACCCACTCAATCAAAATCCTCACAAATTGAACGAAACTTATACGGTTGAAATGGCCAACGGTAAAACAGAATCAACCAACAATATCTACGTAGGGTGCACACTAACGTTAAATAATCACTCCTTCCCAATCCGTTTGATGCATGTTAATATTTGGAGCTTTGATGTGATTGTTGGCATGGATTGGTTAAGCCCCCATCATGCTGAAATTATGTGTCACGAGAAGGTCGTTCGCCTTCACCTACCCAACGGCGAAACCCTAATAGTTTATGGCGATAAACCCGGCTCAAACCTCCGACTCATTTCTTGCATCCAAGCGCAAAAGGGCTTGCATAAAAAGAATCACGCCTTTCTTACTCATGTCGTGGATATAACAAAGGAGGAGAAAAACATTAACGATATTCCTGAAGTACGTGATTTTCCTGAGGATTTGCTAGGAGTCCCTCCTGAGCGCCAGGTCGAGTTCCGAATCGATCTTGTACCTGGAGCCACCCCAATCGCCAAATCACCCTACAGGTTAGCTCCTGCCGAGATGCAAGAGTTATCTAGTCAACTAAGCGAACTCCTCGACAAGGGATTCATCAGGCCGAGCTTTTCACCTTGGGGAGCTCTGGTTCTGTTTGTCAAGAAGAAAGACGGATCTTTTAGAATGTGCATAGATTATCGAGAACTAAACAAGCTCACCGTCAAAAATCGATACCCACTCCCCCGAATCGATGATCTATTTGATCAACTCCAAGGAGCCATTTACTTTTCCAAGATAGATCTGAGGTCCGGATACCATCAACTAAGAGTCCGAGAGGAGGATATTCCAAAGACTGCTTTCTGAACCCGTTATGGGCATTTCGAATTCGTAGTCATGACTTTGGTCTCACAAATGCACCAGCAGCCTTTATGGACCTGATGAACCGAGTCTGTCGGCCGTTTCTCGACAATTTCGTGATCGTTTTCATCGATGATATACTCGTTTACTCTAAGAGTAAGGAGGAGCACAGCAGACACTTACGACAGATTTTGGGAACACTGAGAGCAGAGAAGCTTTACGTAAAGTTCTCCAAATGCGAATTCTGGATTTGTAGAGTAGAATTTTTGGGTCATGTAGTCAGCGAAGAGGGAATACATGTGGACCCTACCAAGATCAAATCCATTGAGGGCTGGGCAACCCCAAGAACCCCAACCGAAATCCGACAATTTTTAGGCCTCGCTGGTTATTACCGAAGGTTCATCCAAAATTTTTCCAAAATCGCCAAGCCTCTCATCACTCTTACCCAGAAGGGTGTACCTTTCCACTGGAATGACAAACAAGAAGCTGCCTTCCAAACCCTGAAACAATCCCTCTACAGCGCCCCAGTGCTGGCTTTGCCAGAAGGAACGGAGGACTTCGTGGTATACTGCGATGCTTCTAATCAAGGGTTGGGTTGTGTGCTTATACAACGAGGAAAGGTGATAGCTTACGCATCAAGGCAACTAAAGACCCACGAAGTAAACTACACCACCCACGATCTCGAGCTGGGAGTTGTGGTCTTCGCATTAAAGATTTGGAGGCACTACCTATATGGTACAAAGTGCACCATTTTCACAGACCACAAGAGCCTCCAGCACATTCTGAATCAAAAGGAATTGAACATGAGACAACAGAGATGGGTCGAACTATTGAACGACTATGAGTGCGAAATCAATTATCATCCGGGCAAAGCGAATGTGGTAGCCAATGCCTTAAGTCGAAAGGAATACTCGGGTCGCCGAGTAAAGACATTAACAATGACCGTCCATTCCCATCTATCCTCACAAATCAAAGAGGCTCAGCAGGAAGCATTGAAGCCAGAAAACGTCGCCAATGAGTTATTGCGCAGAATGGAAAAGAATCTGACGATCAAAGAAGACGGAGCCTATTATCTTACTGACCGAATCTGGACACCGAAGTTCGGCGGATTCCGGGACGTGATAATGAATGAGGCTCACAAAAAAAGGTACTCTATCCATCCGGGTTCCGACAAGATGTACCTGGATATCAAACAACATTATTGGTGACCGAATATGAAAGCAGAGATTGCCACTTACGTAGGCAAGTGTCTCACTTGCGCCAAGGTTAAAATGGAGTATCAGAAGCCCTCGGGTCTACTTCAACAACCCGAAATGCCCGAGTGAAATGGGAAAGGATCACAATGGATTTTATAACCAAATTACCCAAGACGACAGACGGTCTGGATGCCATCTGGGTGATCGTTGACCAATTAACAAAATCCGCCCATTTCCTACCAATAAAGGAGACATATAAAATGGAAAGGCTAACGCGGATATACCTGAAAGAGGTGGTGAGACTCCATGGAATCCCCATATCTATCATCTCGGATCGGGATAGCAAATTCACCTCTCGTTTTTTGCAGTCGCTCCAGAGAGCATTGGGAACCCGAATGGATATAAGCACTGCCTACCACCCTCAGACTGATGGCCAAAGCGAACGAACTATTCAGACTCTAGAAGACATGCTCCGAGCATGTGTAATAGATTTTGGCAAAGCCTGGGATACCCACATGCCCCTAGTTGAATTTTCATATAACAACAGCTACCACATGAGCATAGGAGTCGCTCCCTTTGAGGCCTTGTATGGCCGAAAGTGCAGATCACCCCTCTATTGGGCTGAAGTGGGTGACACACAGCTGGTAAAAGAGCAATCGCCAAACAGCACTCTCACAGGACTCGAAATCATACGAGAAACTACAGAAAAGATAATCCAAATCAAAGCCCGACTCCAAGCATCACGTGACCGACAAAAGAGTTACGCCGACAAACGACGAAAACCCCTGGAATTCCAAGTCGAGGATCGTGTGTTATTGAAGGTCTCTCCCTGGAAAGGGATGATCCGTTTTGGGAAACGGGGAAAATTAAACCCGCGATACATTGGACCGTTCGAGATTCTTGCCCGAATTGGTCCGGTGGCCTATAAGCTGCAGCTACCTTCGGAGCTCAGCAATGTATACCCCATGTTCCATGTATCAAATTTGAAAAAGTGTTTATCAGACGAAACCCTTGTCATTCCTTTAGAAGAAATTGAGATAAACGAGAACCTCCTGTTCGTCGAAGAACCGGTCGGGATAATGGATAGGGAAGTGAAACACACGAAACAGAGTCGCATTCCTATTGTGAAGGTTCGATGGAACGCAAAACGCAGACCAGAATTCACTTGGGAACACGAAGACCAGATGAAGCAGAAGTACCCTCACTTATTCTCTCGTGTATGACCCTACCTTTCAAAAGAATTTTGGGACGAAATTCCCTCTAACGGGGGGATGATGTCACAACTATCATTTTTAGTTAGGAAATTCCGCTCTCATATAAGCATCAATTATTGTAAGGTTTGTATCAACGCATTAAAGCTTACATTATGATTCCTAATGAGCCATGTATTGTTATAATGTAAATCTCTCCCAAATCTCTCTAAGTATCTCAAGTCTCTCTCAAATCTCTCCAAGTATCTCAAATCTCTCCCAAATCTCTCTATGTATCTCAAATCTCTATCAAATCTCTCTAATTATCTCAAATCTCTCCCAAATCTCTCTAAGTGTCTCAAATCTCTCTAAGTATCTCAAATCTCTCCCAAATCTCTCCCAAATCTCTCTAAGTATCTCAAATCTCTCTAAGCATCTCAAATCTCTCTCAAATCTCTCTAAGTATCTCAAATCTCTCCCAAATCTCTCTAAGTATCTCAAATCTCTCCAAGTATCTCAAATTTCTCCCAAATCTCTCTAAGTATCTTAAATCTCTCCCAAGTCTCTCTATGTATCTCCCTTGGTCGAAAACAACTCAAAACGGAAGGAGAAAACTCAAAGGAACAAGCCCAGTCCGGAATACACTATTCATTCTCGGGGCCTCTCTTCTTAGTCCGGAACCCTCTTGGCCCGAAATACCTTCTAAGGAACCGGGAAGAATCGCATCTCGGAACTCCCCTACTTCGGATCTCCTCGCGGCTCCGGAAGGCGTGACTCCGGAAGGTTTGGATCCAGAATGTATCGCGTGACCCGCTTCAGAATTTCTAGCCGACTTCGCTTCTCCGGTCCAGACCTGCTGGCTTCGCATCTGACTTCGGAACCAAGGAATGCTACGGATTTTTGGACCATTTCGGACCTTTCCTTCATTTTAGGAGATTTTACGTTGGGAATTCCTTCAAACTCGAAATTTTCATAACTTAGACCCCCTAAACCCTTATTTTATGTCAAATTTAATTATTTTAAACATAATTACATAAAATAATAATTAATATCTATAAAAGTATTATATTAAAAGTATAAAGAGATAAGGGGTTGATCTTATGATGGGATGTAATCTTCCATTTCCCATGCAATTCCCAGTAATCCATGCAAGAACCACCAAATAACAATGCATGACCCTTCAGACTTCCATGCACACTTCCCCCCTACCCTTTTTTCCTTATCCTCTTAAAACAACGACAGTGGGCGATTTTAAACTTCTCCACTTCTCCCATTTCCCTCATATTCTCTTAAATATTTCATTCAAGAGCAAAAGCAAGGATTTTGTTAAGGATCAACTCTTCCAGTGCTCCATAAGGTGTTAGGTAAGATATTCCATTAATCTAGTATTTTACATCTTTTGCAAGAAAAAGTAATATTGTTTTATTCATAATAATATGTGATAAAAACCCTTAGGACAACATTCCTTCACAGGAAGTTCCTCAACTCATCCAAGAGCTTAGGCTTGAGATCTTCATCTCATCACTCCAACCAACTCAAGGTGAGCTTCATACCCCTACTTTTTCGAGATTTTTATTGTTTTTTGGGGGAGAATGCAAGTCAAAACCTTGATTAAATTGCTTATTATGCTTGTATGCTAAGTATATGTACAAAAATTATGAAGACTTCTAAAACTCGAAAACTTGAGCAAGCCTCAAGAGTTTGAAGCTTATTTCACAACTTATGTATAAGAATAAGAAATAGAAGGTTACATAATACTAGTTACAAATTTTTATGACAAAAATCCTAAGTATTTACGTCAAAATTTGCTTAAACAAGTATTTTGGATAAAATGGACCACTTTCAACAAATCACATAGATTCGAGCCCTTTTGACAAAAATGGGGTATTATTTGTTAAATTATAAATTGAAAGACCATTTTGCCGACATCAAGAATATTGGGTCATTTTGACATACCTGAGTTACAAGGGAATATTTTCTATAAACAAAAATGAAATATCTAGTCAACAAGTACACCATTGTTATTTATGTAATAAATAATGGATTACAATGATTTACTCAAAAATCTGTTAGTATTCTAGTCAGACGAATCTTCACAGTACCTATATATATATATATATATATATATATATATATATATATATATATATATATAATAGTGTACGCTTAAAGTCCTGTAAGAATTATAACCATAGTCTCCTAGAGGGGGAGCGGGAATTTGTGTATAGATCTCTACGGGGTTGACACCCCGCACCTTCGATGTTCGCTACAGCTAGACCGGCCAGTCTAGGGTGACAAATGTCTTAAACGAAACCGACACCTGAAGAACATCAGAACAGACACTCCGTCATATTAGTATGGTTATAATGAGTCACTAAGAATATAACAGTATGTTTTAGAAAACTACCCAAGTTACACCTTTCGATTTTAGACAACGCTTGTTTTGAGTACTATAACGAAGCTTTTATGACACCAGTCTTAGGGTTTTAAGACCACCACCTTACACACCATTTTGCTTCGGCTCCTCCTCCTCTCGAACCAGACTTCGAGAATTTACTCTTCTTACCGGACCTCGAGGATCCGTCAAATTTCCTTTTCTCACCAACCTCGGCCCTCTCCAGACCCCTTTCCTTCTGCTGGGTTTCCACATTCTTAGCTGCTCGAACAGCTGATTTTAGAGTGGTTGCCATCTTGACTGTTGGGCCAAAGTCGGCTGACAGTCCATTTGCGAACCTCTCAATTTTGGAGAGTTCGGTTGGCACTAGGTATTGAAACAACTTCATCTTCTCCGTGAATGCAGTAGCGTAGTCGTCGATGCTCATCCTTCCCTTCTTCAAGTTTTGGAACTCATTATTCAAATCAATCAGATCTATCTCTGAACAGTACTGCATCTTCAGTTGTTCCAAGAACTCTTCCCATGACATTTTCAGGGCTTCTCCTCGCGGCATTGTATCCGCCAATAGCTTCCACCAGCTCAAGACTCCAGCTTTCAGTTGCCTAACTGCAAAGGAAGTCTTCTGTTTCTCGCTACAGTTGCAGCTCTCGAACACCATCTCCATTTCGGAGATCCAATCCATAATCTCAACAGGCTTTGGGCTTCCTGAGAGACTTGGTGGCTTGGCACCCAAGAAATTCTTATACATCCGTCCATCCTTGTCGTTTCCCCTCTCCGGGTCATTCCTTCGTTCTCCTTGAGTCCCAACTTGACTCACATGGCGGCTATAGTTCCCTTCCTCCGATTGCTCGGGACTCAGCTCGGGTTGCTCAACGGGCATGGTAGGTTCGTCCCTATTCAACATCTGCCTCATTTCTTCCCTTTGTTCCGCTAACATAGCCCGAATCATGGCTTGTACTCCAGCCATGGTGATTGGCTCGGGTGCAACTTCTACTACCACAGGGATTTGTTGAATCACTGGGGGTTGATTCCTATTCCCATTTGCATTCCCAGCTCCACTGCGGGTTCTTGCCATTTTGATCTATACACCGAATAAGGTGAATTTAGATCTTTATTTAGGATAGACGTTTAAATCATCCTTATCTCTCCGAAACGTTTACATGTTAGTTCTAATATCGTAGTCGTACGTTTAGAATCCTAAACACATAAGGTTTCCATATCCGGTCGGCAACAGACCATAGATCCGAACAAATAACAACATATAAGGCATAAAGCATTTAGCACATAAGGCATATTAGGTATACTTCCTAAATAAGCTAGTGCTCACATCTCACAATCATTGCTTAGCATTTCAAGTTTAAGTCTAGAAATCCTACAAATTCCTAGTTCGCTTAAACTAATGCTCTGATACCAACTATGACATCCCCATTTTCACGGCCAGAAAAGACCAATTTTGTTTATGCTTGTTTGAAAATCAGAGTAACATTTTAAATAAAAGTGTCGCGGAATTTGTCCCAAAACAAAATATGATAAAGATTTATCAAAAGCATTTCCAAAGAAATGTATTTCATTAAAAGACTCGGGATGTCATGTTCGATACAGATCAAAAGCATAAACAGTACAATATAAGCCTTACTACATTATTTCATATCTACAGGCCTATATCCGTAATCCCTCATCCAAAACATCACATCTATGCTCGAACGCCACTACCTGTAATACATGAAACTAAGTGGGTCAGGCTTGGGAGCCTGGTGAGCACATAGGGTTTTCAACCCACAATAAATAAGTTTATTAATTTCATCAATCAATAATAACTTGATTACCCGTTCCCGTTATCCTCACTTTACGTCCCTAAACACCTATCATAAGGGACCTAGCCTAAGGATCATCATCGGGATGGACACTACTGCCAAGGGGGTTCCTCGGCAATAAATGTCCTAAAGGCAACCATGAGGGGGATGGAGTACACCGGTGAACACATCGTTTACAAACACCTACAGGTTGCGAGCCTGCTAGCGTTCCACCGGACTGTCTAGAAGAGTCCGTGGTTGTCATCCATACTCCGCTAGATGACAGAATCAACAACCACAACATCGAGGCCTCTCATCATTTTATCACACATCGTCTAATACATCTACCCATGTTATACCCCAACATTTTTGTAGATATAAAATACATATACCGTTTAAATCATTTAAACATGTATAAAAATCTTTCATCAGCATAGACAACAAGTATTCAGACAATATGCACACATAGCACGTAATTTATATTAACTACTTCATATCTATGTGTAAGATGAAAGTGACTATGCACTCACCTGGAAAGGTGGTGACTGGATACTCGGACAACACTTCGTTATCTCAAAACAATTTTTCCTTGACCAAAACCTAGTATCAATACCACTAGAGTTTAGTTTTAACGTTAACCGCGACTAATTAATAGTCTAGCTATTATTATTATTATATAAGCGTTAAATAACACTCAATATAACTCATAATAATAGCCCAAATAATTATTTTAAGGACCTAATAACATTACTATATTAAAACATAAGCTATACTAAAGATAGGTTAGACGTAGCTCACTTACAGCGGGTTTTTCTCAAAACCGGGCTTCGCTGGAGCAGCGTTTCCGAGCCGAAAGGCTCTTTTCTCGGGACTTCGGGAGCCTCGGGGCTTCCTTCGGGTGCTAGGGGGTTTACCTAGACTTTAGGGGGGCTTAGGGAGCTTAGAGAGAGAGTGTAGAGAGAGAAAGTTGAAGGGTGAGGTGTGAGGAAGTTGGAATGCCCGGCACCTCTATTTATAGTGAAAATATCTGATGGACTCGCCGAGTCTTGACTCAGACTCGCCGAGTCTTGACTCAGACTCGCCGAGTTGGTGCATGTGGCAGCCTTCTGGTGGTGCCACGTGTCCAATTCTGGTGGTGCCACGTCACCAAATATCGTGTATCAGCCTCCCGACTTAGAAAAATCATAACTCTCGCATACGAGCTCCGTTTTGACGTTCTTTTTTTAAACGCATAGGTAAAAACAAGATCTACAACTTTCATTTAGACCCCGTCGGCTAATTCTCGACCGATCTTAAATTTAACAGTAGGAGGAGATTAGACTGTTAAATGACCGCGAAGAATTCGTAACTCCTTCATACGGACTCCGTTTTCATCTGTCTTTTTACCGTTGAGTTCCTATTAATGAGATCTTCAACTCTCATTTAGGTTGTGTAAGCCAAAAACCGCTCGAACTAAAATTCGAGTTTCGGGTCGTGCACTGCTAAGCCAAATCTTAGAAAATTCATAACTTCCTCATACGAAGTCAGATTTGGGCGTTCTTTTTATGGATGTTCTCGGTTTAACATTTTCTACGACTTTCGTTTAGATTACTAAGGCCAAAAAGTCTTCTATCGTAAATTCACTATTTACGCTTCCCGGTGTCGTGCCGGTTCCGTCGCGAAACTTCGACGGGTCATAACTTCTTCGTTATAACTCGGATTTCGGCGTTCTTTATATCCCCAGAATCCTTTTTTCAACCACTACAACTTTATGTAAAGATATCGGGCTTATCTCACACTTTAATTTTGACACTTATTTTTATTCTTTATTTATTACACATTTATAAATAAGTAAAAATCATATAAATTCACATAATTCGCATAATACTCAAATATTTCATCTTTATTATCTCAAAAAGTGTTACAATAGTTGACATAGACTATTACATCGTCTAAAAATGCTTAGCCCCGAAACGCGGGCGTTACATAACTGCATGTTACATCTTGAACAGAACTCCAAATAAAAGGAGTACGAATACTCCTTATGAACTTTGGTGTAAAATGGTACCAAATTTGAGTTATCTCAAAGTTTGGGGTTGTAGAGCAGTTGTAAGGCTCACTGAACCCAAAAGGAAAACATTGGGTGAAAGAGGTATAAATTGTATCTTTATTGGATATGCTGAGCATTCCAAAGCTTATAGATTCTATGTTTTAGAATCTAATGACTCCGTGTCTGTGAAAACTGTTATAGAGTCAAGAGATGCTATCTTTGATGAAGAAAGATTTACATCTATACCTAGACCAATGGACATGATTCAACAATCTTTCAGCAAGAACACAACTCAAGCTGGAGATGATTCTGGTGGTACAAGTTATGTACCTGAACTTAGAAAGAGTACTAGAGCTAGAAAAGCTAAGTCTTTTGGATCTGATTTTCAACTTTATCTAGTTGAAGGAACGAGGAATGAGACTATATGTCAACATCAATATTTTTTTAATATTGAGGAGGATCCAAAGACTTTTAGTGAAGCTATGGCATCTAGGGATGTTCATTTCTGGAAAGAAGAAATTCAGGATGAGATTGATTATATCATGCATAACAATACTTGGGTATTGTCAGATTTACCTCCTGGTTGCAAGGCATTGAGAAGTAAGTGGATCCTCAAAAGGAAAATGAAGGTGGATGACACAATTGATAAGTATAAAGCCAAATTGGTTATCCAAGGCTTTAGGCAAAAAGAAGGCATTGACTTCTTTGATACTTATGCTCCTGTTTAAAACTTTATATCATTACTGAACTATGTTTACTTAATGGAAAATTAAGTAATGTGACCACAATTTGATGTGTATTTGAAGAAAATAACCAAAAAATTTGTTTTTTAGTAGAAATAACCCCTTGGTCCGGAATGGGCATTCCGGACCAAAAAAACATTTTTTTGACAAAAAATTCCGGAAGTCCGAGCCAACATTCTGGATTCCGGATAAGAAACCTCAAAAGAGATTGTAATTGAATTGATTAATAAAATTGTGTTTATAATGGAGAGATAAGAACTATATAATTGACATAGTTACACAATGGTCCTTTGACTATAAAAGATTTGCTAAATGGTTTTAATATCGGACTGAAATTTTGGATTTCGAAAAAAAAGAAGTTTGAAATTTCAAGAAGAAGTCTGAAATCCGACGAACAGTTCTAGAATTTCGAGAAAAAATTGGTTTTTTTTTACTTAAATAGAACAAAAAATTAAACAATATAGTAAATGTGAACTATATATGATATTATTCATAAAATCAGACATTTTGTTTAAAACAGTGTAATTAAACACTTTGATATAGATATTTCGGATATTAGTAGAATTATATTTTTTTTTCAAAAAAAATTGGAAAAAACCAAAAAATAACTTCAAAATTTGAAGATCAAATCCAGAATTGAGTATTCGGGAGTAAGTGTTCATTTAAACACCTCAAAATAGATATTTCAGATATAATTATGAAGATTTATTTGATAAAAAATAACTCTGAAAATATAAACAATATGAGGACAATCGGAAGAAAGTGGTTATTATTATTATTATTTTTTTTGAAAAAACTCATTTATAAATATTAGATTATTTAATTTTTCTTATTTAGTTAATACGATAATTAGCAATATTTTTAGTTTGATTGGTAATAAAATTATTGACTTTCCGTGGTATTTATGTATCAACACCGTTTTGTAGAGAAATTAAATATTCTTCTATTTTTTTTTCTATCATCTTCCTATAAAACTTAAAATTGTGCTACTTAGTCATATTTAAATAAAATTAATAAATTTTTATTATACTTGTTATCATCTAAAAATAATAAAAAAATGGTTAGAAAGAAAAAATAGAAAGAATATTTAATATTTAATTTCATATATATTTTTATTATGGTATTTATGTATCAACTGTTCTTATAACTGATTTCATAGGAGTTACCGTCTAATACTTTGATTATTCAATAATTCAATAATCAATAATCACTATTTATTTTGACTAAAAAGTCTCCTTGCTCCATGATAGCCATAAGAAATTAACTACCGAAACTACCCTCGGATATTCGAATCAAATCCATCGAACTCAAGGGCAACTCCGTACTTTTACACAAGATATCGTACCATCAAGCTTTCTCCATCACATCTCCTTCCAAGCATTCAGATACTCCGAGATAACCGCCCTCCATAGCTACAATGGCGTTACAAATTCATCATGTTTGCCGGCCGATTCCGCCGCCGCCGTCAACTGGATCACGGTCGTCATGGCCGACTAAACAGTTTACCATCGGCAGAGACGTTCACCGATCCGTTGCTTCAACCAAGTCGATCGCTAGTAAAACCAGAAAAAACGTGAGGTCTTCGGTGAGGGTGAGATCGAGCTTGGAGATGTCCGGTCCAACAGTGGTTGTAGGTCAGGTTACCGAGGTTGATAAGGATACATTTTGGCCAATCGTTAATGCCGCTGGTGATAAGACCGTTGTTCTGGATATGTACACTCAATGGTAATTAATTAGCTCATATATATCTCCTGCATTTGCTGTTATTTAATTCCGTGATTGATTTTGTGAAGAGGTCAAATAGGATATACTTCTCTTTTGTGAAATCGAAACCCTAGACTTGGCTCCGTGGAGTGTTTGTTTATGGAATAAATCATCAGAATCAACAATTTACAAGTATCACAAAGGAAATTGGAAGTTAATGTGTTAATGAAGTTTTCATGTATGGAGGGCAGGGGTTAAGGGATAAATGTGTTAAAAATATTCTTGTTTCCTAATGATTCTGAATATGGAAATAGGAAACAAATGTGATTCCTAGGTGAGTTCAAGATGATTTCATATACCTTCTTTCAAACAGTAGGTTATGTTAAACTTCACTGCTAAGGTTCCATAGTCTACATATTTGTGCGAATAGCTGAATAGTGCTGATTATACATGCTGTATGGTTAGAGATCATTAAATACTCCCTCAATTGAATTCCTAAGTACTTGAGAAGCTTATGAACTCTTTCCTAGATTTTCCTTCTGTGTGTTGAGGTTTACTTTGCTCCATGGATCTTGTATCACTTTCTTGTAATTAAACCGTTTGCAATTCAGCTGGATTTTTAGTTTGTACTTATAAACATAATCGAAATACTTAAAGGCCAACAAATCTAAAAACATCGATTAATACTTGTTCATTGAAGTTCATTCAAGTGTCAAGCATGTTCCCTATCAAAAGCTTACATTCTACAAGATCTCTGTAGAACATTGAGTGTCTCTCAGTTCATGTGCACATTCTAAGGTACTCCCTTCACCCAAAAAAAAAAGTCAACCTTTGACTTCTGAATATATATATTGAGTTGGATCTAACATTGAAAATTGACAAACTGGGAAAATCTTTATATGCCATCTTCTATTTAACATAGAATCTGTGCTTACTTTTCTTAAGAAAAATTAAACTTTGGTACACCCAAGTTATTGTTTTTGTTACCAACTTGAATATTTTAAACTCCTTGCTTGTTAACAATTTCATGTAAAAGTATCTATTTGTTTATTGATATTGTTATAACATATTCTTGTAATAGGTGTGGTCCTTGCAAAATTATAGCTCCAAAATTCCAAGAATTAGCTGAGAAGTATCTTGATGTTGTCTTTCTAAAGCTTGACTGCAATCAAGAAAATAAGGTATATATGCTTATCATTTTTAATTATATCTGGATGTTTAATTTGTTAATCTTTTTATTCACGAAACATCTTTGCATAATAGGCAAGCGGAACTGATTTTTTTTTTGCTTTTCCCAAACTTTACATTCAAACAATAAGATCACAAGCTTGAATTTTTATAATCATACCAATTACATTAAATTTATCTAATTATGTTGGTTAATTTGATTAAAATTGGACAAAAAAGTTGAAAATTTGAAATTTTGGCAGCCATTGGCAAAGGAGCTAGGCATAAAGGTGGTACCTACCTTCAAGATTCTTAAACATGGTAAGATTCTAAAAGAAGTCACTGGAGCTAAGTTTGATAGTGTAGTTGCTGCAATGGAGGATGTTAGATCCAGTTAAACCCCGTGTGTATAGTGTATACCTTAAGCGTTCATATGTTTAAAATTAATCTAAACCCTAAACTCATTTTCCTTCTAGGTCCTTTTCTATTAATCATTGATTATCGACAACCAAACATAACACTTTTTTATTTAATACGGAAATATTATCATCACATATGCATAATAACCGACATAACATAGCAACAACAATTCAACAACAACCGAAAGGACACTTCAAACATAAAATAACATAGAATGAAATAAGACGAATTAATCATGCATTTGCATTCCTTCCATTAGCTTGCCTCCGAACATTAAAATAGGACAATCCTACCGGGTTTCCCATGTTGTGCCTGTTGGCAAAACCCTCAACATTGAAGTGAAAACGAGATTCAATTGCGTCTATATCATCGAGTCGAGCCTGTTGTTGGTATAAAAAAAGTATGTAACGGTGAACACCAATTTGAGGGTTGGGTCCCACATATGATGCAATTTCAGTACCTATTACATACACAATTTATTGTAAGCGGCAACAACATCAATGCCACAAATCTAATCAACCAACCCATACCCTAGGGTATGTAGAGAGACTGCTTCTATATATGACCTCTAACGTAAAAAGAAAATATTGTAGTTGCCTAAGTGTATCTACTACACATGAAACTTCAGTCCACAATGAAATATAAATTGTGGTTTGATTAAAAAAAAGAGAAAAAAATTGATATAAACACCAAAGTTGCAAGTAAAGAGGAGCGAGACTAAAAAACGATAGAAAGAAATATATGATGGACACTACGAAAAATGCATAAACATGAAGAAAATTCATTTCGGAACAACTTGTTTACCTTGCGCACATGACGCCCCACCAGGAATGTTGGTCACAATCCTAAAACAGAAACCACGTGTCAGGAAACATAAAATGAAACACAGCAACATTAAAAAAAAATCATAGTTTGACCAAAGAAAAAGGGCAAAAAAATGAAAAACATCTAACCATGATACGAGTTGGCTAAGGTGTGGCGCATTTGGGTTTGGCACATCTGGATCGATCATAACCAAGGTGTAGAGCTCATTAGGTTGACCACCAATGACAACTCTTGGAGCATTTTGAACAACTAAGGTCTTGAGCTCACAACTATTGATCAACGCATCGGCTCCAAAGTACACCGCCATAGGGATTGAAGGTATAAATGGTTCCATCACATCTTTAAGAGCATTTCTGAGAGCATCAAGATATGCGATTGCATTCATTTTTTGGTTTTGTTTGTACTTTGTATGTCTAATATGCTCTTAACGAGTCTCGTTATATAGAGATGCTAAGGCAATGAAGATGGCAACTCATGTGAGTAATCATCACATGAAAATGTACAAAAAAACATTGCAAGTCACACCTTATAAACCTTGTAAAATCAAGTCTTAACGCAACAAGAAAAGCATTAAGTTGCCCCTTTATAGACAAGGGAACCATGTAATACACATTGCATTAGCTATTTTTAGATATGTGATCATGTTGTTTATGCCACATTTTTGTGGATGTATATTGGTTGATAATAGTGATCTCGGAAAAAAGTTCTAACTTTAACTTTTGAATTCAAAAGTACTTTTTGATTTTTATGTCTAAACTTGTATCTATAACGGTAATTGTTGAAACTAACTTCATAAATAAGATAGGTTGTTACTAGAAAATTATAATGTATATGATAAAAGAGTTCTAGAAAATTAATAATTTAAAGTAACAAGCTACCTATAATTTTTATTAACATTAGTATAAAGTAACGAGACAATAGTACTTACAGGGGTGGACAAACATATAATACTAAATAAGATGAAGAAAATATATATTAAGACATTTATGGTTCCAAAATGTATAAGGAGTTGTATTGTAGTAGTTGAGTTCGATATAAAAGAGAACGCAAAAATATATATGAAAAACGGACGTAATGAATTATAAAGTAATGTAAAAGATGTAAATATTAGTTCCATCTTTCATTTATATATATTTTCTATAATCATTATTCTTATAGAACGATAGACTATCTAAAATTAAATATATGATATTCGAATCTAGCATAACTCATTTTGGAGTGCTTAATTTTCCAAGTGAGCATCCTAAATACTGGTTTATGATTTTTCAATGGTTAATAATAGTTAGCTTAATATATATATATATATATATATATATATATATATATATATATATATATATATATATATATATATATATATATATATATATATATATCATTTGAAACCCACATGATTATTAATTTCTTAATTTAAATATAATATTAAATTTCAAACATAAATCAAAATTTCAAATAAATCTAAAAAAATATATATCTAAAGATTATGATTTAAAATAGTTAAATTTTTTAAATATAATGTTAAAAATAAAACCTAAATCATTAACAAAAATGTTAATCAATATTTATTTTTATAATAATAAATTATTTCAAATATTAAACATAAGTGGAAATGTTATTTTCACACACGCAATCTACGAATAGATAACACTGAAGTGATATGATTATAAAAGATGTCTATTTTAACTCATTAACAATTTATAGTTAAAAATAGGGAAAAAATATAGAAAAACATAACTATTTATCTACCAACATTCAAATAATCCTTATATTTTGTTTATATACGGAAAAACCGTTATATTTTCAGTTACCTTTCAGATTTACCCAAATGTCTATTTTTTGAAAAGAATTACCGATTGTTTTGTGAAATGATATTTATCTTGTTCGGTTTTAGGTTGACATGGAAAAAAAATGATGTCACTTATATTTGCTTGAGTAAATGGTCGTTGAGTAAATGATACATTTCTCCTGTTTTAAGTTAGATAAGAGGTAACATCACTTATTTTTGTTTTCATGTTACATAAAAACGAAAAAAATAAATGTAATATCACAAAAGAACCAGTAATTTCTATAAAAACGTGATATTTAGGTTAATGTGAAAGGTAATTATAAATGTAAGGTTTTTCTATATATAAATAAAATATAAGGGATTTTCTGAATACTCATAGACAAATGGTTGTGTTTTTTCTGCATTTTGCCCTTAAAAATAACCATATATAAAAAATACTTTCCAAAAAACTATATATTAAAAAGTAAATTTATTTTTATTTCCATATGCAACCCATAATGTATGATATTGAAATGATACGGTTTTAATATATATATATATATATCTTATCATATATTTAAAGTAATTAGAATGTTTTTTAATAAATAGTGTAAGAATCATTAATTCAAAGTTAATAAGGGATATAGTTATTTTAATAACATATATTTGGAAATATTTTAATTACATTGTTTATTTTTCGCAACACACATCGTTCACCTTGTTAATATCCATATAATTATATAATTACAGAAGGACACCTTATCTCATGCTTTCAACCATAACATCTAGCATTTAAGAATAATAATCTTTGAAAATTAGGAATAAGAGAAAAACAAAATTAGAAATAAGAGAAAGGGAACCAAAGTGTCTTTATTGGATTGGTGCCCTCAGCCAAATGTAGCAAAATGTTGAGGGTTGAAGCCTCGTTGAAAAAGTGTGTAGATTTATGAGTTGAGTAAGAGGTATGTGAGTTTCTTGTTAGAAAAAATTGAACAAAGAATGAGAGAAAAAATTATTTGTGACACAAACTTTAAATGCGTTTAGAGAAACCCTAGCCCTCTCTAATTAAACCACATGTGTGTATCTTAACTATTCATATATTTTAAATTACTCTAAACCCTGAACTCATTTTCTCATAAGTTTTCTATTAAATATTGATTCTAGACAACCAAACAAAAAGAACTGTATTTAATACATAAATATTATCATTAAACCACATAATAACTGATAAACCATAACAATAAACGGAATTAGACTTGGTATATAAAATAAAATAGAATAAAATACGATGAATTAATCATTCTCTAGTATTCCCTTCGATTAGCTTGGCTTCGAACATTAAAATAAGCAATCCCAACCAAGTTTCCTAAGTTGCGCTTGTTTGCAAAACCATCAACGTTGAACCAAATACGAGAATGTCAAATTTGGATAGGAGCTTCTATGAAAACGTCATATTTGGCTTGGATCTTTGCGAAAAATGTCATATTTTAGTAGTAATCCTTGCAAAAATGTCACTTTTGGCAAGAGCTTTTACGAAAATATCACATTTTGGCAGGCGCTCCTGCCAAACCGTCAAATTTTTTGTAAGAGTTCTTACACAAATTTGATTTTCTTATTCAAAAACTTGCAAAAATCATGCATTTTCTCAACAATATCTTGTGTTAAATGTACCAAATAAGAACATCTTTTATCCTATAAGCAAAAACGGTATATTTTATCCTTCCACCATTCCTTTCAGAGAGAATTTTGGAGGTACTTCAAAGCTGCAACATGAAAAATAAGTAGTTTGTTTTTTGGGTTTAAGTACTTGGGTCACCAGGTGCGTCCTATTTCATAGGGAAATGGCCAAACACATACATAGGAATGCATGCAAAAATACAGTCTATTTTTATCATGTTTTCAGTTATTACTATTAACATTTTAAAAACGGAATACAATACAGTTAGGAATAAGAGAGATGAAAGATATCTATGATGGAAACCCTAAGTGTGTTTAGAGAAACTGTAGCTCTCCACTAACGAATACAAAAAAAAAAAAAAAAAAACCGAATAAAATTTTCATCTCTCATTAAAAACCTACCATGCATGTAAAAAGAATAGATCAATTATTGGTATTCTTTTAAATTGCTCGGTTATAATTCTTTATAAGAAATAGTAATATGCAACTAAAAATAATATTTTGTTCTATCATGTTATTTTTAATATGGTCGCATTTAGTTTACATATTATTTTGGAAGGATTAGAATCTTTCAAATGATAAGAAAGTTTTTTTTAGATAGTTGCATATTATAAAAAAAATAGCAAAACTCGCAAAGTTACAAAGAAGAAATATATATGATGAAATTCTTTAACCACCCCACCCAACTAATACACCATTCAGTTTTCCTATTTGTAACCCAGAAAAAAAAATGAGAAACTACAAAACGATAGATAGTCGATACCAAATAGTTTTTTTTTTTTTTTTAATTTATTTTTTAAGTAAGGGGGCCTTTAGTTTTTACATATTGTTTTGCGGTCGTAAGCCAAACACTTTTGTGCCAGATACGACATCTTTAGAGACGAGAGTCAATCTGTCCAATATGTAAAGGAAGAGAAACGTGAAGATCATATTCATTCCGGTACCGTAGTAGGTAACAGTTCCTTTTCCTTATCTCAGAAGAGAAGGAAATTGGCATATCCACATCCCACCATCCAACACAAAGACTCCAAAGTTCAACCGCCATGGAACAATTGAAAATTTGATTTGAAAGATTGGTTTACAAAAAAATGAAATAAAATTTAATCCCATTCTTTTGCATAAATTTGTTTGAGTAGTAATTCTGTCAAGAAATTTGGAATGTTCATATTAACAAATAACAAATATCGTTTATTAACTTTTCATTCAAAAAACATTTTAAATATATAAAATCGTATTTAAATTTTCTAATAATAACATTATCACATTATTTTTTGTAACCACTTTAAATATAAAGATAAATTATGCATATGATATCAATTCTTGGGCTTTAGCTTAAAATCAGACATGACTTAAACATGAAGACTATTTATTAAGACTAAAGAAACTATGACTTTATTTTGGTAATTAAGATTGTAAAAATTTGAAGAAACTATTGCTTATTTGTACTTATAAACATAATTGAAATGCCTTAAGACCAACAAATCGAAAAACATCGATCAGTACTTGTTTATTGCAGTTAATTTGAGTGTCTCTCACTTCGTGTACACATTCTAAGGTACCCCCTTCACCCGAAAAAAGAGTTAATCTTTGACTTCTGAATATCATTGGAGTAGGATCCAACATTGAAATTTGACAAATTGGGAAAATCTTTACATGCCATCTTCCATTTGACATAGAATCCGTGCTTACCTTTTTCTTAAGAAAAAGTCAACTATGGTACAGCTGAGTTATTGTTTGTTACCAACTTGAATGTTGAATATTTTAAACTCCGTGCTTGTTAACGGTTTCAGTTAAAAGTATTTATTTTATTGATATTGTTATAACATATTGTTGTAATAGGTGTGGTCCTTGCAAGATTATAGCTCCAAAATTCCAAGAATTGGCTGAGAAGTATCTTGATGTTGTCTTTCTAAAGCTCGATTACAATCAAGAAAATAAGGTATATATGCTTATTATTTTTAAATATATATGGATGTTTAATTTGTTAACCTTTTTAGTCATGAAACATCTTTGCATAATAGCCAATAAAAACTGTTTTTTTTTTCCAACTATACATTCAAACAATAAGATCACAAGCTTGAATTCTTATATCAAATTACATTCAAACTATCTAAAACAAATCATCAACAATCATTGAGACCATTAACATTCTTTTTATCAAACTGTTCAACATTCTGTTTTATTATGTTGGTTAATTAGATTAAAATTGAACAAAAATGTTAAAATTTGAAATTTTGGCAGCCATTGGAAAAGGAGCTAGGCATAAAGATGGAACCTACCTTCAAGATTCTTAAACATGGTAAGATTCTAAAAGAAGTCACTGGAGCTAAGTTTGATAGTGTAGTTGCTGCAATGGAGGATGTTAGATCCAGTTAAACCCGTGTGTATAGTGTATACCTTAAGCGTTCATATGTTTAAAATTAATCTAAACCCAAAACTCATTTTCCTTCTAGGCCCTTTTCTATTAATCATTGATTATCGACAACCAAACATAACACTTTTTTATTTAATACGGAAAATCATCATTACATATGCATAATAACCGACATAACATAGCAACAACAATTCAACAACAACCGAAAGGATACTTCAAACATAAAATAACATAGAATGAAATAAGACGAATTAATCATGCAATTGCATTCCTTCCATTAGCTTGCCTTCGAACATTAAAATATGACAACCCTACAGGGTTTCCCAAGTTGTGCATGTTGGCAAAACCATTAACATTGAAGAAAAATCGAGACTCAATTGCGTCTATATCATCTAGTCGCGCCTGCTGTTGGTATAAAATAAGTATGTATCGATGGACACCAATTTGAGGGTTGGGTCCCACATATGACACAATTTCAGTTCCTGTTACATATATAAACAATTTATTGTAAGCGTCAACAACATGAATGCGATAAGAGGGATGTAAAATGTATTCAACCAACAAATATCCTATGGTATGTAGAGAGACTATTTCTAAATAGGACCTCCAATAAAAAAGAAAATATTGTAGTTGCCTAAGTGTAGTATCTACTACACATGAAACATGAGTCCACAATGAAATATAAAGTGTGGCGTCTGAATAAAAAAAAAAAAAAAAAAAAAAAAAAAAAAAAAAAAACTGATATAAACACCAAAGTTGCATGTAAAGAGGAGCAAGACTAAAAACGATAGAAAGAAATATATGATGGACACTACGAAAAATGCATAAACATGAAGAAAAATTCATTTCGGAGCAACATTTTTACCTTGCGCACATGATGCCCCACCAGGAATGTTGGTCACAATGCTAAAACACAAACCACGTGTCAGGAAACATTCCGGGAAACATAAAATGAAACATTGGAAAAAAAAATCATAGTTTGACCGAAGAAAAATGGCAAAAAAATGAAAAACATCTAACCATGATACGAGTTGGCTGAGGTGTGGCGCATTTGGGTTTGGCACATCTGGATCGATCATAACCAAGGTGTAGAGCTCATTAGGTTGACCACCAATGACAACTCTTGGAGCATTTTGAACAACTAAGGTCTTGAGCTCACAACTATTGATCAACCCATCGGCTCCAAAGTACACCGCCATAGGGATTGTAGGTATAAATGGTTCCATCACATCTTTAAGAGCATTTATGAGAGCATCAAGATATGCGGTTGCATTCATTTTTTGGTTTTGTTTGTACTTTGTATGTCTGATATGCTCTTAACGAGTCTCGTTATATAGAGATGCTAGGGCAATGAAGATGACAACTCATGTGAGTAATCATCACATGAAAATGTACAAAAAGACATTACAAGTCACACCTTGTAAACCTTGTAAAATCAAGTCTTAACGCAACAAGAAAAACATTAAGTTGTCCCTTTGTAGGCAAGGGAACCATGTAATACACATTGCATTAGCTATTTTTAGATATGTGATCATGTTGTTTATGCCACATTTTTGTGGATGTATATTGGTTGATAATAGTGATCTCGGAAAAAAGTTCTAACTTTAACTTGTGAATTCAAAAGTACTTTTTGATTTTTATGTCTAAACTTGTATCTATAATGGTAATTGTTGAAACTAACTTCAGACATAAGATATGTTATTACTAGAAAGTTATAATGTATATCTTAAAAGAGTTCTAGAAAATTAATAATTTTAAAGTAACAATGTACCTTATAATTTTTATTAACATTAGTATAAAGTAACGAGACAATAATATTTACTGGGATAGAAAAACATATAATACTAAATAAGATGAAGAAAATATATATTAAGACATTTATGGTTCCAAAGTGTATAAAGAGTTGTATTGTAGTAGTTGAGTTCGATATAAAAGAGAATGCCAAAATATATATGAAAACGGAAATGAATTATAAAGTAATGTAAAAAGATGTAAATATTATTTCAATCTTTGATTTATAATTTTTTTATAATCATTAGGGAAATCTGCAGAAAAGTTCTAAAATTTTACCCTAATTTACGAAAAAGTCCCAAACTAAATTTTGTTTACGAAAAAGCATGAATTACCGGTAAAAATGACGATTTGACCTTTTTTTTCCGGTTTACCGGTTTTATTATTTACCTGTTTCACTAAAGTCTCATTATTTACCCTAATTTGCGAATAAGTCCCAAAATAAAATTTACTGATGATTTGACCATTTTCTCTGTGTAACATACATTTTACCGGTTTCATTGTTGACCCAGACGCCTAGTCATTAAATGAGATGATGAGATGGATATGTTAAGTTATATAATGTTATGTTTAGCATAAAACTTGATATCCAGGTGTATTGTGTATTTTTTTTGGAACATAAAATGCATTCAACGAAGACTACAATAACTACATAAACTAACAACAACTGCGTTATTTTTTACGTTTATAAGAAATATCAAATTGTTTATCTAATCTTATGTAACCCAATATATCCATCTCATCAAACATCAACTCATTTTCTGTCATTTTTTCTTTGAAACACACATTTTATTGGTTTCATTGCTGACGTAGATACATAGTCATAAATGAGCCGATAAGATGTATATCAAATTTTACAGTAAATGTAGCATTATATAATTCATCGTATCCATCTTATCAACTAATTTAATGACTAAGTGGTTAAGTCATCAATGAAACCGATAAAATGTATGTTACATGAAGAAAATGATCAAATCATTAGTAAATTTTATTTTGGGACTTATTCGCAAATTAGGGTAAAATAATGAGACTTTAGTGAAACAGGTAAGTAATAAAACCGGTAAACCGGAAAAAAAAAATGGTCAAATCGCGATTTTTACCGGTAATTCATGCTTTTTCGTGAACAAAATTTAGTTTGAGACTTTTTCGTAAATTAGGGTAAAATTTTAGGACTTTTCTGGAGATATCCCTAATATTATTCTTATAGAACGACAAATTATCTAAAGTTGAAATAGATGATATTTGAATCGAGCATAACTTCTTTTGGAGTGCTTAATTTTCCAAGTGAGCATATATATATATATATATATATATATATATATATATATATATATATATATATATATATACATATATATACATATATATATATATATATATATATATATATATATATCATTTGAAACCCTCACTTTATGATTATTAATTTGTTAATTTAAATATAATATAAATTTCAAACATAAATCAAACTTCAAATAAATTAAATATATATATATATATATATATATATATATATATATATATATATATATATATCATTTGAAACCCTCACTTTATGATTATTAATTTGTTAATTTAAATATAATATAAATTTCAAACATAAATCAAACTTCAAATAAATTAAATATATATATATATATATATATATATATATATATAATTAAAATAAAATCTAAATCATTAACAAAAATGTTAATCAAGATTGTTTTTTATAATAATAAATACTTTCAAATATTAAACAAAATGTTAAATTCACACGCTACCACGAATAGATAACACAGAAGTGATATGATTATAAAAGATGTCTATTTTAAATGATTAAAAGTTTATAGTTAAAAATAGGGCAAAATATAGAAAAACATAACCATTTATCTACCAACATTGAGATAACCCTTACATTTTGTTTATATACGTAAAAACCGTTATATTTTTAGTTATCTTTCAGATTTATCCAAATGTCTATTTTTTTAAAGAATTACTGATTTTTTTGTGAAATGATATTTATCTTGTTCGTTTTTAGGTTGACATGGAAAAAAAGCGATGTCACTTATATTTGCATGAGTAATTGGCCGTTGAGTAAATGATCTATTTCGCATGTTTTAACTTAGATAAGAGGCAACGTCATTTATTGTTGTTTCATGTTAACATAAAAACGGAAAAGATATATCTAATATCACAAAAGACCCGGTAATTTCTATAAAAACATGATATTTAGGTTAATGTGAAAGGTAATTATAAATGTAAGCTTTTTCTATATATATATATATATATATATATATATATATATATATATATATATATATATATATATATATATATATATAATATAATGATTTTTCTGAATGCTGATAGATAAATGGTTGTGTTTTTTCTGCATTTTGCCCTTAAAAATAACCATAGAGAAAAAATACTTTCCAAAAAACTATATATTAAAAAGTAAATTAATTTTTATTTCCATATGCAACCTATAATATATGATATTGAAATGATATGGTTTTAATATATATCTATCTTATCATATATTTAAAGTAATTAGAATGTTTTTTAATAAATAATATAAGAATTGTTAATTTAAAGTTAATAAAAAGTTAATAAGGGATATAGTTATTTTAATAACATATATTTGGAAATATTTTAATCACATTGTTTTATTTTTTGCAACACACAAGATTCACCTAGTTAATATCCATATAATTATATAATTACAGAAGGATACCTTATCTCATGCTTTACACTATAAATGTAGAATTTAAAAATAACAATCTCTGAAAATTAGGAATAAGAGAAATTTTTTTTAGGAATGAGAGAAGGGGAACCAAAGTGTTTTTATTGGATTGGTGCCCTCAGCAAAATGTAGTAAAATGTTGAGGGTTGAAGCCTAATTGAAAAAGTGTGTAGATTTATGAAAAAAGTGTGTAGATTTATGAGTTGAGTAAGAGGTATGTTGTAACATCCCAAATTTCAAGCCCAAAAATTTCATTTTTAATTAAGTAATTCACAACATAGTTTACCAAAACATTTCCCATGCCATATCATTTGTAAAAAGAAACTTAACAATGTGTCTGAAAATCATATCGTCAAAAGTAAAATAAATCAGAGTACATTCCCAGAAAACTCCATGCGGAAACCATGTGTGTGTGTGTGTGATGCGCTGCTACACCGCCGACTCCTTCCCCTTAGACGAAGAGGTACCTGAAACCAAAACTAAAACTGTAAGCACAAAGCTTAGTGAGTTCCCCCATCATACCACATATCATACAATCACATAGCATACATACTGCCGGGCAATTCTGGGGCGCCCGTCCTACCCATGTCAAGCCTTTCTGGGGGTGCTGACCTACCCATGTCAAGCCTTTCTGGGGGTGCTGACCTACCCATGTCAAGCCATTCTGGGGTGCTGATCTACCCATGTCGAGCCATTCTGGGGTGCTGACCTACCCATGTCAAGCTATTCTGGGGTGCTGACCTACCCTCCGGTCTATCTCAACCGAACTCGGGGACTATTTCACCCCTACTACTAACACATAATATCATATCATAATCATGTTGTCAGACATATCTGGGGTGTCCGACCTACCCATTGGTCCTAGCGACCGAATCGGGGACTAGTCCCCTTCTACCGATACTATCTCACATAACATAGTAACTAGCAAACTAGCATACTCACATATCTAACAAACTAGCATACTCACATATCCAACAATAACAGACCAGACAATTATCACAGAGATAATCGTCCCAACTATCATTCACTAGTGGGTCGGCCTTGGTGCCTTAGACCCACTTCTATTGGAAGGTAACTCCCCTCGATGTCGCGTAGTGTCTGAACTGTCCTTGGCATGAAGGTCGGCTCTCCTCGACTCCTCAATCCCTACACGACAACCCTCAAGTCATCAAACAGAACATACAACCCTAACCCGAGTCAATACCAAAACCAGGCAAAGTCAACATTGGTCAAAGTCAACACCCAGTTGACCTGACTCGCCGAGTTGTCCTACCAACTCGTCGAGTCCATGCTCCACTAACCCGATCCAACCCTTCCTCCACTCGTCGAGTCTAGCAAGGACTCGACGGGTTCTCCTTCATTCAAAACATCAGGACCATCTTCATCCGACTTGTCGGGTTCCTCCTTGAACTCGGCGAGTTCATCTCCCTCAAAAGAATGTGTCCGGTCTACGACTCGCCGAGTTGTATGAACAACTCGTCGAGTCCATCTTCAAAGATTGGGAGATTGCCTTGGACTCGTCGAGCCTGCTCATGCACTCGTCGAGGCCCATGATTCCTAGGTCCCTTTTCGCGTCTAAACATCTACGGGACTTTCCTCCCTAACAACTGGTCCATCCACAAAAAGGATTTGGTGGTCAATACACCGCGACTCGTCGAGTCCCAAGAACAACTCGTCGAGTCCATCCTTGAGCAATACTATACAGTCGATTTCAATGGGCCTTAACACCTCAAAACCATAGATCTGGCCCCCTAATGTCCATTTCATACGTAAAGTTCCAAACTTGGTACACATGCAAGGGGTCTTTGGCCCAAAAAGCCATAAAAGATGGCCTCCATGGTGCATGGGGTGTTCATGGCAACAAAATAGGCACCTTTGTGCCATAAAACCCCCCAATAGACCTGGATCTAAAGCATACACTGACTTCCAACACTAAATCCCGAATACCACCTCTCTAGGGCTTAGAAAGATGAAGGAAAAGGCCCAAAAATCAAGATCTATAGACAAAGGTTCAACTTCATACCTCCAATAAGCTGAAAATGAGCTCCAAACTCTGGATCTTCTTGTTTCCCCTTGGTCTCACAAGCTCCTTTCCTCTTCTCAAGCTTCACAACCCACCAAAAAGCACTAAAATGGCCTTAGAACACACAAAAACGGCTAGGGTTTCGTTACACAGCTTTCTGGGAGTGATAAGGGCGATGGAGGCTGAGATAAGGTGTTTAAATAGGGTGAAAACCCTCAGATTTAGGGTTTCACTCAAACAGCACCTACTCGCCGAGTCAGTCTCCGACTCGTCGAGTAGTTCACTTAAACTGTCTGCGGGTCTCGACTCTACTCGACAAGTTGGGCCTCCAACTCGTCGAGTCCCAGATAAAAACACAAGAAATGCTTGAATTAACTGCGTACCAGGAATCAGGTGTTACAAATCTCCCCCACTTATCTTAGAATTCGTCCTCGAAGTCTGCCGCTGAATCCGGAAAAAGCTCGGGGTAATGCTCCCTCATCTCGTCCTCCGGCTCCCAGGTCCATTCTGAGCCCTTGCGGTGCTGCCACTGCACCTTAACCAGCTCCACCCTCTTGTTCCTCAGATCCATTGACTTCCTGTCAAGGATTGCCACTGGCCGCTCGATGTAGTTCAGGCTATCATCCACCTGAATATCCTCCAAAGGTACCACCGCCGAATCGTCCACCAGACACTTCCGCAACTGGGAGACGTGAAAAGTGTTATGAATCTGACTGAGTTCGACTGGCAGATCCAGCCTATATGCCACCTTGCCCACCCGGGCTACAACCCTGAAGGGTCCAATATACCTGGGGCCCAACTTGCCCCGTTTCCTGAATCGAATGACGGCCTTCCAAGGCGACACCTTCAGGAGCACCATATCCCCGACCTGGAACTCCAGATCCGATCGACGCTTGTCGGCATAACTTTTGTGCCGACTCTGAGCTGAAGCCTGCTCCGAACCTGCTGGATCCTCTCCGTAGTCTTGAGTACCACTTCGGTACTCCCCATAACTCTCTGTCCAACCTCTCCCCAGCATATCGGGGTCCTGCACTTCCTCCCATACAACATCTCAAAAGTAGGACGGTCGATGCTCGCATGATAGCTATTATTATAAGAGAACTCCACCAACGGTAGGTAAGTATCCCAACTACCGCCGAAATCTAAAACACACGCCCGCAGCATATCCTCCAGAGTCTAGATGGTCCGCTCACTCTGACCATCCGTCTGCGGGTGAATGGCGGTGCTAAAGTGCAGACGAGTACCCAGCTCGTCATGAACTTCTTCCAAAACCTGGAAGTGAACCGCACGTCCCTGTCAGAAATCACTGAAACTGGCACCCCGTGCCGCGCCACTACCTCTCTGATGTAGATGTCAGCCAACTTCTTAGCCGAAATACTCTCCTGAATCAGAATAAAATGGGCGCTCTTGGTCAATCGATCAATGATGACCCAAATCGAATCCACTCCTCGCGCGGTTCTGGGAAGCTTCGTAATTAAGTCCATAGTAATATCCTCCCACTTCCACAGCGGGATATCCAACGGCTGGACTTTGCCATGAGGTCTCTGGTGCTCAGCCTTGACCTTCCTGCAGGTCAGACACATCTCCACAACCCAAGCTATGTCCCTCTTCATACAGGGCCAACAATAATCGAGACGAAGATCCATGTACATCTTCGTCGCCCCGGGATGGATAGAGAATCTGGATTTGTGCGCCTCTGCCATCAATACCTGGAGCACACCCCCATGATAAGGGACCCACACCCTACGGTGAAGAGTCAACAATCCCCAGCTATCATAGTCGAGTCAGTCTCCGATTCGTCGAGTAGGTCACCTACTCGCCGAGTCAGTCTCCGACTCGTCGAGTAGGTCACTTAAACTGTTTGCGGGTCTCGACTCTACTCGACGATTTGGGCCTCCAACTCGTCGAGTCCCAGAGAAAAACACAAGAAATGCTTGAATTAACTGTGTACCAGGAATCGGGTGTTACATATGTGCGTTAGTTGTTAGAAAAAATTGAACAAAGAAGGAGAGAATAAATTCGATGCGACACAAACTTTAAATGCATTTAGAGAAACCCTAGCCCTCTCTAATTAAACCATGTGTTTGTATACCTTAACTATTCATATATTTTAAATTACTCTAAACCCTAAACTCATTTTCTCATAAGTTTTCTATTAAATAGTGATTCTCAAAACCAAAACAAAAAGAACTGTATTTAATACATAGATATTATCATTAAACCACATAATAACTTATATACCATAACAACTTACGAAATCAGGCTTGGTATATAAAATAAAAATAGAATAAATTATGACGAATTGATCATTCTCTAGCATTCCCTTCGATTATCTTGGTTTCTAACATTAAAATAAGCAATCTCAATCAAGTTTCCTAGGTTGTGCTTGTTTGCAAAAGCATCAACGTTAAAGCTAATACGAGAATGACAAATTTGGATAGGAGCTTCTGTGAAAATGTCACATTTGGCTTGGATCTTTGCGAAAAAATGTCATATTTTAGCAGGAATCATTGCGAAAATGTTACTTTTTGACGAGAGCTTCTACGAAAATATCACATTTTGGCAGGAGCTACTGCCAGACCGTCAAATTTTTGGTAAGAGTTCTTACACAAATTTGATTTGCTTGCTCAAAAACTTGCAAAAATCATGCATTTTCTCAACAATATCTTGTGTTAAATGTACCAAATAAGAACATCTTTTATCCTATAAGCAAAAACATTATTTTTTATCCTTCCGCCATTTCTTTCGGAGAGAATTTTGGAGGTACTTAAAAGCTGAAACATGAAAAATAAGTAGTTTGTTTTTTGGGTTTAGGTACTTGGGTCACCGGGCCTGTCCTATTTCATAGGGAAATGGCCAGACACATAGGAATGCCTGCAAAAATGCAGTCTATTTTCATCATGTTTTTAGTTATTACTTTTAACATTTTAAGAACATAATATAATGCAATTAGGAATAAGAGAGATGGAAGATCTCTACGATGCAAACCCTAAGTGTGTTTAGAGAATCTGTAGCTCTCCACAAACGAATACAAAAAAAATACCACAAAACCAAATAAAATTTTAGTCTCTCATTAAAAACCTACCAATCATGAAAAAAGAATATAGCAATTATTGGTATTCTTTTAAATTGCCCAGTTATAATTCTTTCTAAGAAATAGTAATATGCAACTAAAAATAATATTTTGTTCTATCTTGTTTTTTTTAATATGGTGGCATTTAGTTTACATATTATTTTGGAAGGATTAGAATCTTTCAAATGATAAAAAAGTTTTTTATTATAAGAAAAAAACAAAACTCGCAAAGTTACAAAGAAGAAATAGATATGGTAGAATTTTGTAACCACCCCACCCAACTAATACACCATTAACTCTTCCTGTTTATGGAGTGAATATGTCGATTTTTTCTTCCTTTACATATTGGACAGATTGACTCTCATCTCAAAGGATGTCGTTGTTGGATTTGGTGCCTAAGCACATAACTATAATTGGTATATACTTGAATTGATAGTAGCACAGTCCTTTTGGGTTGCCTCAAGACTAGCAACTAGACATGATGATTTTGGAGAAGGAGGTTGATTTATTATTTGATTAATAAATTGGAATAAGTAATTTGTTAATATATTATGAGAATAATATATTAATTAGAAATAATAATATTTAATTAATAGTTAATCAGAAATTAATTGGATTAATTTTGGGATTAAAGGAATTAATTAAAAGTACAGGGACTGAATTGTAACTGTTCAATAGTTGAGCAAGAGGCAATCTAGAACCCTCCATAGAGTATGGACGGTTTCTTAGAGGCGAAGGGGTTCTAGAATAATCCCTGGTGGATAATCAGGAAAGTGGATAATTTCCTGGTTTAAGATAATCTTGGATTTGGGTTTATCTAGGGTTTCCTGACTGCACTATATATAGGGCTTAAACCCTATGAATTTCGGCCACTACTTTTAGAAGAGATCTAACCGAAATTTTGAATCCTTCTCCTCCTTCTCTAGCATTCTTCCTTGCTAGTGTTGGGTGTGAACCACTAGAGGCGTGCCAATTGTGACGTTTGCTCTCAAGCCTTCAACAACACCAGGATTTGGATTGCTATTGCTATATAGTGATCAAGGTATGATTATTCTAACCCTATTTGTGAATTTCGAAATATGTAGTAGCATGCTAGGGTTTTCTATTTGTTGTTCAAGTTGTATGTTCAATTAGAGAAAACATAGATCAAATTATTTAGGGTTGCATGCACACATAGGATTTATATGTTTTGCATAATTCCCATCATTTGTTTCCAGCACAAAAGTGTTTGGCTTACGATGTAACATCTAAGATTTACCAGGTTGGTTTTTAAACCCTTGAATTTTGATTTTATTGCACTTTTGGTCCCCAAGATTAAAATCTTGATTTTAAGCCTTGTTCTAGTACGCGAGGCGTACCTCTTGGTACGCTTAGCATATTAGTCTCCGTGTGAGTACGTTGTGCGTACTTGTAACACTCCAAATCAGGTACACCTTGAAACCCTTGAAAAAATAAATTAATTGGCAAAATAGTCCCTATCGTACGATGGGCGTACGTAAGAGTACGCTTAGCGTACTATGTGAGAAGAATCGCGAAGGAGCCTTGCATACGTGGGGCGTACGCAACAGAGGGCCAAAACCCTAATATCCGGACTTGTGACCTATATAAACACCTTTAACTCTTTTCAGCCACACCCTTAACAGCCTCCTTCACCTTCAAACGTTCCTGGAAGCACTATTAACCTTTGTGAGTGCTTTTTGAGCCTTAAGAGTGCATTGTTGTGACATTCCCATTTTCACGGCCAGAAAAGACCGATTTTGTTTATGCTTTATAAAAATCAGAGTACTTCTTTTAATAAAAATCTTGCGGAATTTGTTCCCAGAAAAACATGATAAATACGTTATCAAAGCATTTCCGAAGAAATGTATTTTTATTCATTTTAAAACATTTGGGATGTCATCGTCAATACAGAAACATAAGCATAAACAAAACTTACATTCATTTACACTAGTGATCTACATCTCTTTTAAATCTCTCAGTGTAAAGTAACTTCACATCGACACCTGTGATACAAATAAACTGAGTGGGTCAGGTTGGGAAACCTGGTGCGTACATAGGGTTTTCAACCCACAATAATATAATTATTATGTTTAATCATCAAATAATTAACCCAATTACCCATCCCCATTATCTTCTTTACTCTTAAGGATCTACCCTAAGAATTAACTATTCCTTGTTCATTCATTCCTAAGGAATCAGCACGAAGTCCATCGTCACCGGGGTTTAGGCACTAAGTCTGCATAGTCGCCAGGATTTATACAACATGCACTAAGTCCGCATAGTCGCCAGAGTTTATACAACAGGCACTAAGTCTGCATAGTCGCCAGGGTTTTGGCACCAAGTTTGCATGATCGTCAGGGTTTATACAACAGGCACTAAGTCCGCATAGTCGCCAGGGTTTTGGCACCAAGTTTGCATGATCGCCAAGGTTTAGGCACCAAGTCTGCATGATCGCCAAGGTTTAGGCACCAAGTCTGCATGATCGCCAGGGTTTAGAGTACACCGGGTGAACACATCGTTCACAACACCTACAGGTTGCGAGCCTGCTAGTGTTCCACTGGACTGTCTAGAATAGTCTGTGGTTGTCATCCATACTCTGCTGAATGACGGGGCCATCGTTTGGGAAAAAGGCTTCTCACATCGTCCACCTCTCACCCTTATCTTATGGTCTATATCACCTCTCAACTCATCATCCAACTCATACTTCATCTACCCATGTTTTACCCAACATATTATGTAGATATAATTACCTATACAGTTTACATCATATAAAACTTGTATAAAATCGTTCATCCATCATAGATAGCAAGTATACCGATAATATGCACACATAGCACGTAATTTATATAAAATACTTCATATCAATGTGTAAGATGAAAGTAATTATGCACTCACCTGATTAGGTGGTGACTTGGCACTTGAATAGCACTTCGTTATCTCAAAACAATTTTTCCTCGACCAAAACCTAGTATAAATACCACTAGGGTTTAGTTTTAACGTTAACCGCGACTAATTAATAGTCTAGCTATTATTATTATTATTATTATTATTATTATATAAGCGTTAAATAACACTCAATATAACTCATAATAATAGCCCAAGTAATTATTTTAAGGACCCAATAACATTACTATAATTATTTAAAAGTTATATTAAAAAGTGCGTAGGCGTAGCTCACTTACAGCGAATTTTAAAGAAAACAGGGCTTTGCTCGGAGTAGCGTTTCCGAACCGAAAGACCCTTTTCCTTGGGACTCCGGGAGCCTCAGGGCTTCCTTTAGGGGCTAGGGATTTTTCCTAGGGCTTAGGGGTGGTTTGGGGAGCTAGAGAGAGAAAGAAACTAGAGAGAGAATGAGAATTGGAGTGAAAAATCCGGAAACCCTCGCCCCCTTTTATAGCATGCGAGGCCTCGGACTACGCTGGGCGTAATCCTTGGATACGCGGCGCGTATCTTCGGATGAGGCTGCCAGCGAGCCTCCAGCTGTCTTGCACTCGGAACGGATAAGAGCCGGAGTACGCGGGGCGTACCCAACTTTGGACGCGGGGCGTAACGGCGAGGCGACGTATCCGAATCCGAAGACCAGACCGTGATCAGCAAGCGACGGCCCTGATTGAGCCACGTCGTCACCCCCCTCGCAGTTTTGCATTTTTCTTTCCCAACTTCTAAAAATCATAACTTTCGCATACCAGCTCCGTTTTCGACGTTCTTTATATCCACGCATAGGCAGGAACGTACTCTACAACTTTCGTTTAGACTCCGTCGGCTAATTTTGACTTTATTTTAAAAGTTATATTTTTAACAGGCCTGGACAGGATTGGTCCGTTAAAAATTCATAACTTCTTCATCCGACGTCCGTTTTCGTCTGTCTTTTTATCGTTATGCTACTATTAACGAGATCTTCGATTCTAGTTTAGGTTGTGTCGGCTAAAAACCTCTCGATCTAATATTCGAACTTCGGGCTGTACACCGCTAAGTCGAAACTTCGAAAAATCAGAACTTCCTCATACGAAGTCAGATTTGGGCGTTCTTTTTATGGACGCTCTCGGTTTAACGTATTCTACGACTTTCGTTTAAATCGCTAAGGCTAAAACTCGCTCTATCCTAAATTCACTATTTACGCTTCCCGGTGTCGTGCCGGTTTTGCCGTAAAACTTCGACGGGTCATAACTTCTTCGTTATAACTCGGATTTCGGCGTTCTTTATATGTACGGAACCCTTGAGACATATTCTACAACTTGGGTAAGATTATTTATTCTAAATAATCTTTTGTAGAAAAGTCGTTTTCGACCCCTATTATCTCTAAATTGAGTAGCCCGGATCTACGGGCGTTATAATTGTGGTCCTTTTTAGTGTTCATTCCAAGAAGAGGAAGTGGCCAAGCAAGCTTGGGACAAGTTGGTGCTTCAAGGATCTGAATCTTGGTCATCTTTCAAAGCTTCTAGAGGTAAAAAGTTTGCATATTTCCACTTAAATCTCTAGATCTAGCTAGGGTTTCCTACTTTGTCCTTTTTGATTGATTTTGGACCTCCATTAGTGAGTTAAGCAACTCAAGAAGATGGGAATGACAGATCTGAGGTCCATTGGTCCTTTAGTAGCATAAAAATGGAGTCTTGGTGGAAGTATTGGCCTCATGCATGTGTTAAAGACCTTGAAAAGGTCTTAATGGAGGTGTTGGGTGTATATGAGCCATGAAAAGGCATAAAGTTGCCAACTTTATGCCTTGGGACGTCTTAACAAACTTAGATCTGGCTTTTGGACGTAAAGGAATCGGGTATTAAGCACTTAATGGAGAAAGTGCTTAGTCTGGTAGTATGCTGGGCATACCCAGTGTACGCTACGCGTAGTTCCAAGACCCCAGTACGCTGCACGTACCAGGATGATACGTTGATCGTACGCATCACAGTTGGGCCGAATCTGTTTTGGGCCTTTGAGCCATTGGGCCTCATTTGGTTATTGGACTCGGTTGCATTCTGTGAATTATGGGCCATTTCATTTGTTATGGGCCATAAATATATTGGTTGGGCCTTATTGGGCCAAGAGGCCCATTAATGATTTTGGACTTCGACTTTGGGTCCATTAGCATGGGAAGGATAATTGGGCCTCATGGAAGGGTTTGGAGTTTGGGTTTCTTTTGATTAAGTAAGGTTCTGACATTAATTAATATTATTATTCAGCACGGGAGGTTACAGACTGTTAGGAGAGCATCTTTTGTATTCAGCAGACAGAGGTGAGTCTTCTCACCATACCCATGGGTCTAAGGCACCAAGGTCGGCCCATTATGTGATTATGATATATGTATTAGTCATTCTGTGATTTGATATGTTATGTGATTGCATGATTTGCATGGAAGACTTCGGGGGGAGCCTGTGACATTAGATATAAGACCATGTGGGGTAGCCCATGGCATTCCTAGGTAAAGATCATGTGGGGTAGCCCATGACATTGGATGTAAGACCATGTGAGGTAGCCTATGGCAGTCCTAGGTAAAGACCATGTGGGGTAGCCCATGACATTATTACAGGTTTTATGTATGCATGGCTTATGTGATATGTATATCTGTTATAGCTAGTATGATATGTTGTATGTGGTTTGTGTGTGGTATGCTCTGGGGAACTCCTTAAGCATTAGTTTATAGTTTGTGGATTTGTTTCAGGTACATCTGAGCCCAAGGGCAAGGGCAAGGCTTGATGGCGCGGCGTGCACTCTCACTTAGATATTTTATGGGACACTCTGATAGTTTGGAAATAAAGTTGTAATGGATATGTTTTGAAAACAATTGTAACTGGTTTTATGGATGATAAAAATGCAACTTGGATAATTAAAAATGAAAATTTTGTTTTGAAAATTCGGTCGTTACAGTACTTCAGTACACTAGGCGTACGTGGCTCTGACCAAAACCCTAATAATTAGTTTTTGTGCACTATTTAAACCTCATTATTGTTGGATAAGGTGTCTAAGTCCATAACTATATTTGGTATATAATTGACCCGATTTAGCATGGTCCATTTGGGTTGCATGGCATCATAACAATTGGATAGACAAAATGAGAAAAAGAGCACTTATGATTTGTTAATATATTATAAGCTCTAATATATTAATATGAAATCATATTATTTAATTAGTATTGATCAAGAATTAATTTGGAATTAATTTTGTGATCAAAAGAGACTAATTAAATATATGGGGATTGATTTGGTAAATCATCTATTCTTATATAGTGGGTTTATGATCCATGAGTCATTGGATCGGGCTGAAACCCATAGGATGCTCCATGGAGGTTAAAACCCATGGATCATGGAGGAAATGAAAAGTCATGCACATTAGGGTTTACATGGTGTAACCCTACATGTGGTACACTATATAAAGAGCCCCATGGCAAGCAAAATCGGCACTAAGACATAAGAGTGAGGGCTAGCCGAATTTTGTGCACAAGTGTTCTTCTATCAATTTATTCCAAGAGTAGTGGTGTTGTGTGAAGCATTTGAGGCATCACATTTGGGGTGCTAGGCTCACAAGGTCTTAAGGAATTCAAGCTACAAGAAAGGTATGTCATTCTACTAGTTTTATATTACATATACCCCAATTGTATGCTAGTTAGGATGAAACCTTGGAAAAATCAAAGTCTGCATGTATAATAGAGAAAACATAGATCCAAGGTTTCTAGGGTTGCATGTACACCATAGGATTGTTATAATGCTCAAAACCCATCAGTGGTATTAGAGCCTAGACTTGTTTTCAATTATACTTGATGCTACATGTTTTTCCAAAGAAGAAATTCTGCCATTTTTGCATCTGACTACTCACCACTACGTGGCAGTCTTTACCACGACGTGGTGATGCACTTGTGTGCAGAATTTCGGGGTTTTGATTGCTATTAGATGAGGATCATTACTCTAAACTGTTTTTGAACCTAGAAAACTGTTTTTCAAGAGGGTAATGTTCTTGCTTGTCCGTTTGAAAGGTGATTGTCAAAATTTCATACTTTGTTTTAGTTTATATGATTAATCTAAATTACATGGAATTTGTTTGATTTGAATTACCTTAATCATATAAGTTTAAGAAGGAACTTGAACATTCTTGTTAGTTGAATTGTTGTTCTTGATGATTTTAATGGACTCCATAACTTGTCCTCAAGTTATGGAATTCCAAAGGTTTTCTTTTAAATGGATCATTAAAAGTCATGGGTTATAAAAAATGAAGAGTCTCATTTTCAAGAACCATTAAACTCATATGTTATGAAGTTGAAAGGTTTTGAAAAGTTTCAAAACTTTCCCTCAAGTTTTGGAATTTGTAAAGTCACTTTAGAAAACTTTAATTCCAATCCCTAGAATTTTAAAAGTTTAAAATTCAACCCTTATACTTTATAGTATTATAAGTTAATAATATATATATATATATATATATATATATATATATATATATATATATATGTATATATATAAGATCAAGTCAGTCTTACTGTTAGTAGGCCTCATTCACGAAGCTGGTCTATAAGGGGGTATAAGGTTGTTGCCTATAAAATGGCAGCTTAATGGGTGTCCACTCTCACCCACCGCTTCCTTGACTGGTGGAGGGTCGTTAGCCGAACGGGTAGGACAAAGACTATAATTCTCATTAAAAGTATAATGATAAATATAAAGTAACTAAACCTTTTATAAATTCCCAATCTTAGTTACTTTAGGAAAATGTGAAATTGATGCTAACCCATGAAATTACACTTTGCACCTTGCTAAAGTCGTTAGTGGAGCGTGTGTGGTTAACCGGCACACTAACTTGGACTTAACAAGGGTGGCTTAAGGTTTATCATAGATCGGTGGAGCGTGTGTGGTTAACCGGCACATCGATTAGGGGATAAAATTAAGAGTACCAAGTTAATTTGCATGGTTATTCACACCTTGTTTGTGATCCTCGGTATCCCAGTAACAAACTTGAAGGGCATAATCGAGATTTAAACATGCCATTGAATTGTTCAATGAATATCAAAAGATCTAGGAGTTTCAATCCAATTAAAGCATAATAATCTATTTCATTTTTCATGGTGGAAATTGGTAAATCGTCATTTACCTACCTTCAAATATTTTGTAGCTTGGATTACGGCATCCCTCTTCCAAGTTATAAAATATTGTGTTGGGTCCTAGCCTTAAGATTTCATTTGGGTGTCTTATTAAGGACTCTTTATATAATCTAAACTTGTCTTTCTTCCTTTTCAAATGTCTTCCAGCAATGCTTCTGGCTCAAACCCTTCTGGCTCCTTCTCTCTCATGAACCTTTGTGGGAGAGTCATCTTTGATGGTTCCAACTTCAATGATTGGATTAGGAACATCAGGATGGTCACTCGATATGAGGACAAGGAATATGTCCTAGACAAGGAGCTGAAGGAAATCGATGAGTCGTCTGCTACTCCAGAGGAGATTGCTGAGTACACTAGACATGAGAAGGATGCCACTAAGGTGTCTTGTATCACGTTGGCTACCATGACAGCAGAACTCCAGAAATCCTATGAAGATTTCTACCCTTATGAGATGCACGAGGACCTGATGGAAAGATACCATCAGAGTGCTCGTCAAGAGAGGTATGAAATCATATCTTCCATGATAACAACCAGGATGAAGGATGGTGAACCCATCACGGGCCACTTGCAGAAGATGCAAAGGTTTGTGGACCGATTGCTTAAGTTAAATGTGAACTTCCCTGAGGAGCTGGCTATTGATATCATACTGCACTCCTTACCTCCATGTTATGATCAGTTCCGTATGAACTATCATATGAACAAGGAGGAGGTCACACTTAGTAAACTTCAAGGACTTTTGAGGACAGCTGAAACTGGTCTCAAAGGTAAATCGGTTGTATCTACTCCTACCACAGCCCCTGTTCTGGAAATCGGGCAAGGTAAAGGGAAAAATAGGAAGGCCTCTTCGAATGGTACCAAGGGAAAGTCTATTGATGGCTCCTCTTCGAGTAGAACCAAAGGAGGTTCTGCTACTCCGTCTTCCAACCCGAAGGATGCATAATGCTTCTACTGTCAGGAAAAGGGGCACTGGAAGCGAAGCTGCCCCAAGTACTTGCAAGATGTTAAGGATGGGAAAGTGAAACCCACCCATGCAGGTATTTACACTATATTGTCTAATAACTCACCACATACTAATTCTTGGGTATTTGATACAGGGTGTGGAATTCACATATGTTCTGATTTGCAGGGCCTAAAAAGAAGTGAGGATGTGGAGCACGGGAAGATAAACGTGATCATGGGGAATAAGAGAGCTTCACCTGTCACCAAGATTAAAGTTTATTCTTTATTGCTTAGTAGTGGGTTAATTTTAGATTTGAATAAATGTTGTTACTCGTCTGAAATGGCGAGAAATATTATTTCCTTTCATGGTTTGTACAAACAAGGATTTACTTTTTCATTTGATAATGAATGTGGTGGTATTAATGCTTTTTATAATGGTGTTCTTTATTTTAAATCATTACCTTGTGATGGTGTATATGAAACTGTGTCGGTTGTAGACAACTTAGGAAATAATGTTTTGCATATTGATTCTTCCACTAGTTTAAATAAGGCATCCTTGTGGCATTGTCGTCTTGGACATGTCAACAAGAAGCACATAGGCCAACTCCAAAAAGCTGGAGTCTTGGAGTCATTTGACTTGAGGTCAGATAATAGTTGTGAATCTTGTTTACTTGGAAAAATGACTAAGTCACCCTTCACTGGTACTTGTGCTAGGGGTGAGGGTTTGTTGGATCTCATACACACCGATGTATGTGGGCCCTTCAGAACCGCCACAAGGGATGCTAACCGCTTCTTTGTGACTTTTACTGATGATTACAGTAGGTATGGCTATATCTACTTAATCAAGCATAAGTCAGAAACCTTTGAGAAATTCAAAGAGTTTAAACAAGAAGTGGAGAATCAGTTGGGCAGGAAGATAAAGATGCTCTGATCCGATCGAGGTGGTGAGTATCGTAGTCTCGAGTTCCTTGACTATCTTAAGGAATGTGGAATTGTTTCACAATTGACACCTCCTAGGACACCACATCTAAATGGTGTGGCTGAGAGGCGCAATCGAACCTTGTTGGACATGGTTCGTTCCATGATGAGTCGAGCTTCGTTACCAATCTCATTCTGGGGGTATGCCTTAGAGACTGCCGCCCATATCCTTAATCTAGTCCCTACCAAAAAGGTTGCCAAAACACCTCACAAGATGTGGACTGGGAAAGTTCCCACTTTGGACCACATCAAGATTTGGGGTTGCGAGGCTTTCGTGAGGCGTGAGACTCACGACAAGCTCGAACTTGGTGTATTTTCATCGGCTACCCACATAAATCCTTTGGTTATCTCTTCTACAGACCGAGTGACAATTTTGTCTTCATGGCGAGGAGAGGAGTCTTTCGTGAGAGAGAATTCATAAGCCAAGGAAACAGTGGGAGGCAGGTTGACCTTGAAGAACTTCAAGAGTCAAGCGGTGAAGGAACCTCAAACACTAGCGATCAACCTGAGGAGGAAACTCTTGTTGAGCAAATTGATGAGTCTGTACCTCTCAGGCGTTCCAACATAGTTAGGAATCCACCTGAGCATTACCATGGCTTCCATATTACTGCGGAAGGTGATGCATTTATCAGTGATAGTACACTAGTAAATTTGGATGAGCCTAACAACTTTAAGGAAGCCATGGCAGGCCCTGAGTCCGCCAAATGGAAAGAGGCTATGGACAGCTAGATTCAGTCCATGTATGACAATCAAGTTTGGAACTTGGTTGACAATGTACCGGGTCGTAAGACAGTCGGTGCAAATGGATCTTCAAGAAGAAGACCGACATGGATGGTAATGTACACACTTATAAGGCGCGACTGGTTGCGAAAGGTTTTACTCAAACTTCGCGAGTTGATTATGATGAAACCTTCTCACTAGTAGCGAAGATTAAGTCTATTAGGGTTATGCTAGCCATAGCTGCATTTCATGATTATGAAATATGGCAAATGGATGTCAAAACCGCTTTCCTTAATGGAAAGTTGGCTGAGGATGTTTACATGAGTCAGCCAGAGGGTTTTGTTGATGCAAATTACCCTAATAGAGTGTGTTAGCTTGAGAAATCCATCTATGGATTAAAACAAGCATCTCGCAGATGGAATCTTTGTTTCGATGAGAAAGTCAAAGAGTTTGGTTTTTCGAGGAGCGAGGATGAGTCCTGTGTATATGTTAAGGCTAGTGGGAGTATAGTTAGCTTTTTGGTACTGTATGTGGATGACATACTACTCATAGGAAATAACATCCCAACCTTGCAGGAGGTTAAATCCTGGCTTGGGAAGTGTTTCACTATGAAGGACCTTGGAGAAGCTGCCTATATCCTAGGGATAAGGATATTGAGAGACAGGAGTAAGGACTAATTGGACTTAGTCAAAGTACCTACTTGGATAAGGTGCTGAAAATATTCAGCATGCAGGATTCCAAGAAAGGTGACTTATCTATCCAGAGTAACGCCTAACTGAGTAAGACTCAGAGCCCGAGTACAGAGGCTGAGATAGCTGAGATGAGTACCGTATGCTTCCGCTGTAGGCCCGATCATGTATGCTATGACTTGTATTCGCCCTGATGTGGCCTTTGCTTTGATCATGGTCAGCAGATATCAAGGGAATCCGGGCAAGGCTCACTGGACTGCTGTGAAGAACATTCTCAAGTACCTGCGGAGGACTAAGGACTGGGTCCTTACCCTTGGTGGGAGTGATGACTTAAGAGTAGTGGGGTATAGTGACGCTAGTTTTCAGACTGATAGGGATAATTTTTGCTCTCAGTCGGGCTGGGTCCTTACCCTAAATGGAGGAGCAATTACTTCGAAAAGTTCCAAGCAGGAGACAGTAGCTGATTCAACTTGCGAATCAGAGTACATAGCAGCAATCGAGGCGGCGAATGAGGCGATATGGTTGAAGAACTTCATTGGAGACTTTAGAGTTGTACCAGCTATAAAGGAGCCTATGGATATTTTCTGTGATAACGAGAGTGCAGTTGCCTTAGCCAAGGAACCAAGGGATCATGGCAGATCCAGGCACATCGACAGAAAATACCACTTCATTAGACATCGAATAGAAGAAGGACTCCTCGTGGAAAAGAGGGTATCATCGAATGAGAACCCAGCAGATCCCCTCACGAAGGGACTATGTAGGGTTAAGAATTTACAGCATGCGAGGCGCATTGGGCTGAAGGATGATATTAGTTTTAGTAATTAGATAGCTTTCGAAACTTGTAATAGTTGAAATGCAATTGCCATTTGATGTTTAAATAAAATGTGTCTTTATTTACTAGTATGATACTGTCTTGTGTCAATCATTTACTATTGTTTCATTTTGCATGTTTTGACTTCCAGAATAATTATGTTATGGTATATCATATTGTTCAAACTATCTACAGTCGATCATACTTTGGAAGTAGGTATTGAAATAAGACTGTCATGAATTGGGTTTGTAGATTTGTCTGAATTGTATTAGACATAACAATTGTTGTTGCAACATTCATGAGTGCTCATAAGTTCTGAGTATTGGATTCAACCCACGCTCACTTGCATCACTTCATCGAATTTATCTCGAGTGATCGTGAGACGGTAATATCATATAAGTCTTGAAGCCAAGAGATATGAGTTGTTGACTATGAGTTGGTTGTACATTGATAGTACGAAAACGCATCAGTAACTTGATGTTATAAAACATGTTGTTGTGTATAATTTAATGATTAGTTAGTACAATCATATGAGTCGAAGTTTATCTGTTCCTTTTAGTCCTTGGAGGATTAAAAGCGATATCTTGGGCCCCTCGATGATTTAGTTTTGACTTATGTGTCGGGCCCGGTCAGAACTGAATTGATGTGTTCAATTAAGTTCTATGTCAAACAAATCGGAAATCGGGAAAAAAACTATTGGACAATAAGTACGACGTTGTTCCATGTATTTGTCCGGCTGATATCTTGAACAGAGGATTATATGATCACTTATCTTAAATGGCGCATCATCTCAATTACGCGAGACTTTGAAAGAGCTACGATTGCTAGTCGGATCCTGAATTCGTACTTACAACTATAGTTATTAGACTTATCCAAGTGGGAGACTGTTGGATAAGGTGTCTAAGTCCATAACTATATTTGGTATGTACTTGACCCGATTTAGCATGGTCCATTTGGGTTGCATGGCATCATAACAATTGGATAGACAAAATGAGAAAAAGAACACTTATGATTTGTTAATATATTATAAGCTCTAATATATTAATATGAAATCATATTGTTTAATTAGTATTGATCAAGAATTAATTTGGAATTAATTTTGTGATCAAAAGAGACTAATTAAATATATGTGGATTGATTTGGTAAATCATCCATTCTTATATAGTGGGCTTATGATCCATGAGTCATTGGATCGGGCTAAAACCGATAGGGTGCTCCATGGATGCTCCATGGAGGTTAAAACCCATGGATCATGGAGGAAATGAAAATTCATGCACATTAGGGTTTACATGGTGTAACCCTACATGTGGCACACTATATAAAGAGCCCCATGGCAAGAAAAATCGGCACTACGACATAAGAGTGAGGGCTAGTCGAAGTTTGTGCACAAGTGTTCTTCTATCAAGTTATTCCAAGAGTTGTGGTGTTGTGTGAAGCATTTGAGGGCATCACATTTGGGGTACTAGGCTCACAAGGTCTTAAGGAATTCAAGCTACAAGAAAGGTATGTCATTATACTAGTTTTATATTACATATACCCTAATTGTATGCTAGTTAGGATGAAACCTTGGAAAAATCAAAGTTTGCATGTGTAATAGAGAAAACATAGATCCAAGGTTTCTAGGGTTACATGTACACCATAGGGGTGTTAGAATGCTCAAAACCCATCAATTATGGCCCCAAGACGTTCCCTTACCTCAACCTTCATTACTGTTTCGTCCCTCCTAGCAAACCCTAGCCATTTTTGAGCCTCTTGATCTTTTTAGAGTGATATTGAGCTTTCTTGGTTGTGAAGAAGGTGGTTCAAGAAGGAAGCTTTGCCCCCAAGACTTTGGATCCAACATTTTCTCTTCATTTTGCACCACTTGGAGCTATAAAGCTCAAATCTTGGTTTATGTTTCCCTAAGTTCTTGGTTTAGGCTAGATCCTCCCTTTTTGTCCCCAAAGTTTAGATCTTGGTAAGTATGAGCTACTCCCAAGCCTTCAAGTTGCATTTCCAGTCATTTCTAGGCATCTTAATTCATAAGGTGCAAGCTTTGATGTTGTTTAGTCCCCATTCTACAGTTAGAATGTAGGTGTAACATCCATAAAATTCATAAAAATTTAAAAAAATTTCAAACATCCAAAAACCATTAGTTATTACAAAATGTTTTCAAAGTAGTTTCATATCAGAGAATCCTATAAATCAAAATCATAGAATGTGAGGAGGTGCACGATCAAGCCTTCGCCTTCCCACGATCATCCGAAGTACCTGAAACAAAATTCACAACTGTAAGCCCGAAGCTTAGTGAGTTCCTCCAAAGTACTAACACCATACGAACCAGAACAATATCATAACAAACAACATGCATATAGAGTTTTCAGTATGACTGGACCGCCTCACCGGCCTTCAGTATATCTGGCCCACTCTCAGAACCTTCAGCATGTCTGGACCGCCTCAAACGGGCCTTCAGCCTGTCTGGACCGTTCTCCGAGCCTTCGGCCTGACTGGTACCCCCCGATGGGCCTTCAGTCTATCCGGGTTGCCCTAGGTCTGTTGGCCTAGAGCACAAAGTAGGAGAGCCTCAACCCACCCGCAAACACACAATCAACATATATATATATATATATATATATATATATATATATCAAACGCTAACTAGCATGTACACACATTCATACAGATCTAACAGATCACTAATCATAGCATCATCCTATATACCAGGATACAGATCTAACAGATCACTAAACATAGCACCATCCTATATAACAGGATACAGATCTAACAGATCACTAACATATCATCATGCAGTAACCAGGATAACAATCCAAAAGGGCCGGCCTTGGTGCCTTAGACCCTATTAGTACAATGAGGAAAACTCTCCTCACAAGTAGTGCTAAATCAAGAAGATCAAACCCCAACTCTCACCTCCGATCTCGACTGCCTACAACCACCATGTGACTCACTTCATTAAAAATCCCGAATTACCAAAATACCCATAAAGTCAAACTTGGTCAACCATGGTCAAAGTCAACAGTCAACAGTCAAGGTCAACAGTCCATGTTGACCCAACTCGTCGAGTGCATGTAGCAACTTGCCGAGTTCCTTCAGTGTTCATAGAATTGTGAAAAGATCGAGGCAACTCGCCAAGTTACCAGAGTAATTCGTCGAGTTCTTCAGCATCCAGAAAGCAGGAAAACCCTAATCAACTCGTCGAGTTGGCAGAGTAACTCGGCGAGTTTTCCTAGCCTTAATGCATCCAGACACTTCCAAGCGATACCAAAGCCCCAAACTATAGATCTGGTCCCCTAGGACTGAAATACCACGTAAAGTTGCTAACTTTACGTCCATGCATGACATCAAAGGGGCTAAAACACTCATATAAGACTTATCAAGGGATTTAGAGCATGAAGGAGGGCCAATACTTGGCAAAGCTTGGAACATTAGGCTCAAAGGACCACAATACATCCAGATCTGAAGTGGCAACTTCAAATAATGCATCATCCCAAGAATGACTCCAACATGGACCAAGAAGAACAAAATCTTTTCATAGAAGTACATCTAAGCAATAAGAGGCCAAGGTTTCGACTTTATACCTCAAAATGGTTGCCACAACAGAGTAAACACCGGATCTACATCCCCTCCCTTCAGCCAACTTCTTCAAGCTTCTTGTTCCTTTCAAAAGAGCACCAAAATCACTCTCTAAGCTCTCACACACACACACACACAAAGAGGAAAAAGCACGAACTAGGGTTTTTCTCTGGACAAGGAGGCGATGAAGGAGGCCACTAATGAGAGTTAAGGCCTTTAAATAGGGTGCAAACCCTAAAAACTAGGGTTTTCATGTCCAGCCTTCAACTCGTCGAGTTGGGGCCTTCCAACTCGTCGAGTAGACATTGAAATATACGCGAGAATTAAACATTCTACACGACGATTTGGAGCCTTCCAACTCGTCGAGTTGTCCTGAAATACAAATATAAGCTTTTAAATTCATACCTGAAAATTTGGGATGTTACATTAGGAAAGGGTGTAAGTGACTTGATTTTTGTGTTTGGGCTTCATGTAGCCATGCAAGGGCTTAAAGTTGGCAACTTTATAGCCCTAGAGGTCTTAATGGGTTTAGATCTATCTTTTTGGTCGTAAATCTTAACGAATTAAGAAGTTGCATGGATAACGCGTACGCCGCGCGTATACCCATGTACGACGCGCGTACTGCCTCCGGTTGGGTACGGTGCGCATACAAGTAGGTACGTCGGGAGTACGACACAGTCAGCTTGGGTGTGTTTTTGGCCTTAAATTGGTTTTAGGCTTTAACCTGTTCAGAGTAAATAGGCCTTAGGTTTCTGCTTTTGGGCTTTAAGTTGTATTAGTTGGGCCTTTTGGGCCTTAGAGTCCATTTTTATATTTTGGGCCAAGGATGGTTAGGCCCATTATGGGATTGGAAAATGGAACTTTATCCTAGGAGTTTGGACTCGGGGCTTAGGCCCACAAATATGAGTTATAACCTAATTTTGAATAGGGTTATTTGTTTAATTAGTGCGAGGATTCTCTAGTCCAGCAGCCTGATTGTTTATTAAAGATTTCCAGCAGTTGAGATGAGTTTTATCACTATATTCATGGGTTGAAGGCACCAATGTCGGCCCATTACTTGTTATGTAGAATTCTAGCTGATGTGTGATATATTTGTGTTTGTATGATTGGTTTGAAATATACCGCAGGGCGGGGCCCATGTTGGCATGTCCGGGTTGAAATATACCCCAGGGCGGGGCCTACTATCATATGATCGGGCTGAAATATACCCCAGGGCGGGACTCATACTTGCTTATTGGGTTGGAATATACCCCAGGGCTAGGCCCAGTTGTATGTTTGGTATGTGGTACTTTGGGAAAACTCCCTAAGCTTTTACTTATAGTTTGTTTTGTGGTTTCAGGTACTTCGGTACTAAAGCGAAGGGCCCGACTTGATGGCGTAACATTCATTTTCCACTATTTTCCGCACTTACTGATATTGACACTCTGATGATTTTTTATGTTGATTATGTAATGAATTTTGGAATCAAACTTATGGTTGTAAAAATTACTTAAAAATGAAAAAAATTCTCATTGTTTTTGTGCTGTTACATACGACCACTAAACAATATGTAAAAACTAAATACCCCCTTATTATTATTATTTTTAATAAGGGGGTATTTAGTTTTTACATAGTGTTTAGCGGTCGTAACCCAAACACTTTTGTGCTAGATACGACATCCTTTGAGATGAGAGTCAATCTGTCCAATATGTAAAGGAGGAGAAAAAGGGCATATCCATGCCCCTCCATCTAGCACAAAGACTCCAAATTTCAACCGCCATGGAACAATAGAAAAATTGATTTGAAATATTGGTTTACAAAAAATGAATTAAAATTTAATTCCATTCTTTTACATAAATTTGTTTGAGTAGTAATTCTGTCAAGAAATTTGGAATGTTAATATCAACAAATAACAAATATCGTTTATTAACTTTCCATTAAAAAAAGAGAAATTAAATATCCTCATACTTTTTGTTCCTATAAATCCTCCTACCCATTTAAATAGAGACATGTGTAACATTTAATGCTCATTTAATGATATTTTAATACACTAATATGACACATGTCATCCTTTAATTAGATAGGAAGATTTGTAGGAACAAAAGTAGGACGATATTTAATTTCTCTTAAAAATTATTTTAAATATATAAAATCGTATTTAAACTAACTTTCTAATAATAATATTATCACATTATTTTTTATAATCACTTTAGATATAAAGATATATTATGCATACGATATCAATTCTTGGGCTATAGCTTAAAATCAGACATGAAGACTATTTATTAAGACTAAAGAAACTTTGACCTTATGATACATTAAAATGTATTTTATTTTCGAATAATATAATAAAGTTTTTAAATTTGAAAAAGAAATTGACTGATAAAAAAACAACTATATAAAAGTTACAATGATTTTTTTCCGGATGTTACCTATAATCGTATTTTAAAATAAAATATGAATCTAAAAAAGTCAAGATATAGATGTAATATCTAATTACATTTGTAACATTTTAGCAATAAAATAATAATAGATGAAAAATATACAATAATAATAATAATATATATATGAATTGTGTATTTATAATTTTATATTATGGTAATGTAAATGTATATGGTATATGTTATATGTTGATGAGTTATAGAAGGGACCTATTATGGAAATGTATGTGTCAGATGTTGTTGAGTTATACAAGAAACACAACATAAAAATTTTAATCGACTAAATACGGTAAGGAGACAATATAAAAGGACTAATTGTGTAAATTTAACCTTTTCATATACAAAATAAAAACTATCATTTAGTAATTTAGGATATTTGCACTTTGGATGATATGGTCGACTATAGTAGGCTTATTAAGCATATGGATATTAGGGGGGGCCGAGCACCGGACAACCCTGGTACTCACTCCGCCATTGCAGCCTAATATTAGCAATGGAGTTACGCATAAAGGTGGTACTTGCCTTCAAGATTCTTAAACATGGTAAGATTCGAAAAGAAGTCATTGGAGCTATGTTTGATAATTTAGTTGTTACAATGGAGAATGTTAAATCCAATGAAACCGTGTGTGTATTTAGTATGCCTTAACCATTCACACGTTTCATATTAATCTAAACCCTAAAACTCATTTTTCTTCTTTGTGTTCTATTAAATGTTGATTATCCATAATAAAACATAACCGTGATTGCCATAACAACTAAAAGGGCACTTAATGCATTGAATAAGATAGAACGAAATAAGACCAAGCCATGCATCATGATCTAGCATTCCTTCTATTAGCTTGCTTTTACACATTAAAATAAGTCATTACAACTGGGTTTCCTAAATTCTGCTTGTTTGCAAAACCATTAACGTTGAAGCAAACACGAGGTGTAAGTGCATCCAGGTCATTGAGTTGCGACTCTTGTTGGTACAAAATAAGTAAATAACGATGAATACCAATTTGAGGGTTAGGTCCCACATATGGCACAGTTTAAGTTCTTATTATATATACAATTTCTTGTTAGCAGCAACAACAAAAATATATACACAATCCCCATAAGAATGTTGTAAGGGAGAGATAAAGAAAACCAAAATATAAACACTAAAGTTGCACCTAAATAGGATTAAGAGTAAACAAGTAATAGAAAGAAATTTACGATGGACACTGTTTTTTATTGTATATCGAAAAAATCATCTGGAAACACCTTGTTTACCTTGTGCACACGTTGTCCCCTTGGGAATGTTGGTCACAATCCTAAAACACAAATCAAGTGTCAAGAAACATAAAATGATCATCATGACATTAAAGAAGCAAAAAACTTCTTAATTTGACATAACAAAATGGATAAAAAATGAAAAAATAAAATAAAATAAAATAAATGAGTTGTCGAAAGCATGGCTCATTTGGGCTTGGGGAATTAGGCATCTACTTAGAGCATCGATAATCATAGACATCTATAATATAGTTTTATCATTTTCTTTTACATCAACTTTTCAATAGTTTTATTTAACAAAAACCAATTATTAAAAATAACATCCAACAATTAAGACAATTCAAATGATTTTTCTTTAAATTACTTAATTTATGCTCATACATTAAAAGTGTATTATAAAGTTATATCATTTAAGTTTTTCAGATATACACTACACACACAATTTTCATTATATTTTAAAAATACATTAATATCTAAATAATAAAATATACTACAATACAATTATGTTAGATATTTTTTCTCGAAAATATAATATATAATAAAATTATTACATACATAATAATAAAAATAAATAAAACTTTGTAAATGTTATATAGTCTATATGAATTTTATATTTGATAGATAAATATTATTATATTTAACAAATAAATTATACGGTCATAAGGGTAAAATGTGAACAGTTTCAATAGTCCAGTGACAAATAGATAATGAAAAAAAGTTTAGTAACTAAATGTGAACAAAATCAAAAGTCCATTACACTTTCAAGTCATTATCCCTTAAATATTATTAAATAATAAAATTAAATATATAAAATATAAAAATAAAATAATTTAATAAATAATAAGTGGTGGGCAGAAAATAAAAAAAAATTAAAACAAAATAACTCATAGTCTAACATGTTTGCACCATGTAATAGAGGGGTCTGAAGGAACATTTAATTAAACTAGAAGGACTAAAAAGAAAACATTCTATCACATTAATTTCCTATTTTTAAGTTCACTCGGTTTCTTCTTAACCTTCCATGTGGTCACTGCAGCTTCTTCCCCCTTTCCTCCTCAACTGAAGAACACACATTCTCTCTTCTCTACACTTCGAAATCTGTGCTTAAGATTCTACATCTTTTCTACTCATAGAATCGGTGAGTTTTCTTTTTCATTATCGTATAAAGATTCCGTTGATTCTCTTTTCTTATTTGCATGTTTTGTCGCAGCTGTCATTGCATTAGTAAAAAACGGTGGGGCTAGGGTTTGGTTTACACGTTCATTTAATAGTTGTAATTTGACATGTTCTTGTTCCAGTAGTGTATGGGAGTATTAAATGATAGGTTTGGAATTGGAATGGGGATTTGTATACCAGCTTGATTGGTTTTGAGCTCGGAAGCTTGGAAATTGGAATAAGAAATAAAGTTCTGTTTGGTTGAATTTCATTTCCATTTTTTCCGTTTCATACTCATTTGATTGGGATTCACAAATGGTAAATTACGTAGTCTTTGAGACATTGGAGTTCCAAATGGATCTTTTTAGATAAGATTTTAGATTTTTGCTCAACTTTCATTCTAAATCATGAAATTGGATTTGGTTGGTTCAAATCCCAATTCAAGGTCATGCAACTGGAGTACCTAAGCCTATCATTGGATTGGTTTGATTAGGGTTGATTTTTGCTACTGATTAGCCAAATTCGATTTTTTTCTAGCATGCTTTGGGTATGATAATGGTTGATTTTGGATTTAAACCAGCAACACTTTGTTCCTTTATGGCTTTATCTATCACCCAGTTACTTTTTTTTTGGACTTTTTATATACTATACTTCTCATGCATGCATCCAAAAGTTACCTTTTAAATCTGTTCATACTTAAATTGCTATACTTCCTATATTCGCTACACAACAACAATAACTCCTGAGATTGCTTTTTTGATCGTTTTTATCTTTACATTAAATCAGAATCAAGCAACTACTATCAAGCTTGACTCCAAGATCATTACTTTAAACATTCTCAAGCCACATCATGGTTTCCGAATCATGGTTTCATAGCATCTGGAAACCTTCAAAGAACCACAACCATGGTCCAGAAAAGGCACGAATTGGGGTGTTGGTGTTTGAAGTAGCAAGTGTAATGTCCAAGCTTGTTCATCAATGGAACTCCCTTACAGATAAACAAGTCATGAAGTTAAGAGAAGAGATCAGCAACTCAGTAGGCATCAAAAAGCTCATATCAGAAGACGATGATCATGTAGTAGACTTAATCTGCACTGAAATGCTACACAACTTAGAAAACATTGCAAAAGTTGTAACAAGACTCTCAAAGAAATGCAAAGATCCCCTTCTAATTTGCTTTGAACGCGCATACGATGATTTGATCAAACATGGTGTCGATCAATACCAATGGCAAGTTTCTTGGAAGAAGATGAACACAAAAGTGAAAAAGATGGAAACTTTCATCATGGTTAATGCAAATCTATATCAAGAAATGGAAACCCTAACTGAGCTTGAACAAATGTTGAAGAGAATGAAGAACAACGATGATCATGACACCATAATTGTAGCTGAATACACAAAGAAGGTGACATTGAAGCAGAAACAAGTGAGGCGTTTGAAAGAGATCTCTTTATGGAACAGGACATATGACTATGTTGTCCTCCTTCTTGCAAGATCTATTTTCACCATTTTTGCTAGAATTGGACACGTATTTGGAATCACTCATGTCTTACCTCAAATTGAAGAAAGTATGGTGATAGATTCTTCACGCAATCAATCCGTATCTGGGTTTCTTGAATCTTCAGTTACAATGTTCAATTCAGGTCCCTTGGGTAACATTAATGCTAAATCCGGCCCGATTTCAAAATTCTACTCGGGCCCACTTGGTAAACAAAGAAACACGAGTTATTTTTCGGGAACAATCGCGAATCCAACATCATCAAAATCAGGTCCTTTGACTCGAGCTGCTAAATCTGGGCTAAAATGGTGGAATAATTCATCAAAGATCCATGGAAAAAGCATTACCCCTAATCTTTCAAGTACTAATACAAAGACCCACAATCAAGTTTCAAGATTTTCTAGTAAAAAGCAAAAACCCCAAATTGCCCCTCCTCCTCCAGAAACCCTTGGTGCTGTTGCTTTAGCTTTACACTATGCGAATGTGATTATAGTACTTGAGAAGTTGGTAGCATCACCTCATTTGATTGGGCATGATGCAAGAGATGATTTATACAACATGTTGCCAAAAACTGTGAGAAATGGTTTAAGGGCAAGGTTAAAACCATATGCAAAAAGTTTGGGTTCTTGTGTTTATGATAATGATCTTGCAGAAGAATGGAGTGAGGCTATGTTGGGAATTTTGGATTGGTTATCACCACTTGCTCATAATATGATAAGATGGCAAAGTGAAAGAAGTTTTGAGCATCAAAATTTGCTTTCTAGAACCAATGTTCTTTTAGTGCAAACTGTTTACTATGCAAATCAAGAAAAGATTGAAGCTATGATTGTTGAGCTTTTGGTGGGGCTTAATTATATATGGAGGTTTAGTAGGGAAGTTAATGCAAAAAGTTTGGAGTGTGAGAATGGTGTTGATGACTGATGATTAAAGAGGGTACTCTTTACAATACAAGTTCATAATTTTCTGTTTGAAGGCCATATATATGTGTTATTGGCTTGTTGTTAGGTGGTCATAATAGGGTAGATTTATATATACTTAACTGTGAAATTATAAGGTTTTTACTATAGATATAAGATGTTTGAGAACTGAGGTTGATGTGGTTTTGGACATCTAATAATATTCTGTCTTGAACTAAATGTATAGAGGTATGATCTATAATAGTATTGTGTAACCCTTTTCTCTAATCTCCGTGTACTTGATGATGATTTATCAAATTTATTGGATATGTTATATAATAAGATTTTGACAAAACTGCAAAAATAGTCCCGGTGGTATGCATTTTTTGGGGGTTTTAGTCCAAACCACGACTATTTTGGATTGGTGGTCCTTTTGAGCTAGTTCTGTTGCGTTTTTGCGTTTTTGGTCCCTCGGTAAATTGAAATGACTTTAATACCCTTGGGTATTTATTTTCTATTTTTAAATTCATTTTTTTGAAATTTAATTATTACTTATTCATCTCTCTCTCTCTCTCTCTCTCTCTCTCTCTCTCTCTCTCTCCAAAGAAGAAGAAAAACCGGTGACCTTCACCAGCGATGGCAACCCTCCTCCCCTTCACTTCTATTCATCAGCTCCGGTTGCCAAACACCTCCTGTCCCGCGCAACTACTGCTGCTCTGCTTCCCTGCGTTTGTGATTACCGGAGAAGAGAAAAAGGACCCACAAGGGTCGCTGAAAAAGGGCAATAATCTTCTGCCGGCTAAGCCCTCCTCGCAACTGATTAAACACCACCGCAATCACCCCGTATGACAGTTGCACCATCGAAGGTTGGAGTACCGAGAGAAGGAGCTCACCGGAAGAACCAGCTGCTCTTCCTTCTTCCACCGATTGCAGTCATCCTCTCACTATTTGCTGCCGTTTTGTTCTTCTTCCCCTTGATTGGACCGTTGATGATGAACAAATGGACCAAGGAGGAGCTTGTCGGAGCTCCTTAACATTTTTCTCCGCTATTTGCTCACTATTTACTGCCGTTTCACTTTCTGAAAACCTAATTTTGACAATTACGATGCACAGGGCTTGATATAAACATATATGAGACTCGCTGAATCCATCGATCGTGAGTCTCACAGAGTTGATTTCTTCACCTAGGGCTTGATATGAACATATCTGAGAAGGGTTTCAGATGACGACAGAGTTGGAGATGTTTAATCAGATTCTTCGCAGACTTGATTTCATCATTGAAGAATGGCAGAATTTTTTTTGACATCGAGAATCAGAGTGGGTTTTGGGGGAGAAGACACCATTGAAGCATTATCTGTTAGTGAGGTGAATTGTGGGGCATGGTGAGACGAAGGTGATGATTCAGGAGAGAGAGAGAGAGAGAGAGAGAGAGAGAGAGAGAGAGAGAGAGAGAGAGAGAGAGAGAGAGGAGGGAGGGAGGGAGGGAGGGAGGGAGGGAGGGAGGGAGGGAGAGAGAGAGAGACTCTTTTTATTTTTTTTAATTATTAAAATAAATAAATTAGTATTAGATTTAAAAAGAAATGAAAGAAAAATGAAAAATAAATACCCTAAGGGTATTACAGTCATTTCACTATTCAGAGGGACCAAAAACGCAACAGAACTAGCTCAAAAGGACCACAAATCCAAAAAAGTCATGGTTTGGACTAATACCCCAAAAAAATGCATACCACAGGACCATTTTTGCAATTTTGTCTAAGATTTTTTATAACAAAATACATTATTAAAAAGTTGTTGACAAGACATCAATCTAAACATAAGTTGTTATAATTCATGGTTAAAATGACACCACTAAACATAAGTTGTATTTTATGTTACCTCATTTGCTCAACAACAATTTTCTATTACCCTACAACATGGCATGATTAAATCTTTGTCGCTTATTGATTGGTTGATTAATCATATTTATCAGATATATTAAATAATAATAGTTTTTAACAAAATACATTATTAAAAAGTTATTGACAGGACATCAATCTAACAAAGATTCTGTAAGTAACTTCCTTCATAGGGGGCTTAGGGCCACACTTATAATGTAAAGTTGCTTGTTATGGGGCTTCTGTCAATCCGTTATTCCGTTATGATTTCTAATAAAAATAATTTTGCAGCGGCATCGCTAGATGAACAACGCCATATAATCGGCTCATTTCATCGACAAGAAGATGTGACCCGTCCTTCTTTTTCACGAACAGAATCGGGGCTCCCCAGGGTAAACTGCTCGGTCTAATGAACCCTTTGTCTAACAGCTCCTGCAGCTGCGTAGACAACTCCTGCATCTCAGAAGGAGCCAACCGATACGGTGCCCTGGCTATCGGAGCCGCACCAGGGACTAGGTCGATCCTGAACTCCACCTGCCGCTCCGGAGGTATCCCAGGAAGCTCCTCTGGGAACACATCTGCGTAGTCCCGCACCACTGGAACATCGCTCACCGTCGCCTTACCCACCTCCCGGGTATCCATAACATAGGCGACATACCCAACACAACCCTGCTGAAGGTAGCGCCTAGCCCTCGCTGCTGAACATAATGTGGGTCCACGCTGTGGCCTCTCGCCGTGGATCACCAACTCTCCCCCACTTAGGGTCCTGACTCGCACTAACTGCTGTGCGCAGTCTATCACCGCCCCATTAGGGCTCAACCAATCCATGCCTATAATCACCTTGTTCCCACGCAACGGAATGGGAACCAAGTCTACCAGGTAGCGCTCCTCGAATAGCCTCAGAACACAATCTCTGAAAACCGCCGATGCTCGCACCGATCGGTCGTCCGCAATCTCAACCTCTAGTGGGCAATCCAACATACCCGAGGACTCAGGAAACTTCTTGTTAAGCGCAAGAGAAACAAACGATCGGATAGCGCCCGAATCAAACAACACCTGAACTGGGATACTGTTCACATGGAACGATCCTAAACGAAACATATCATATGGCACATCAATATCATAAGCAACATAAAAATAAATCAGAGGAAAGAATCATACCCGTCACCACATCGGGTGCGGCGCGTGCCTCCTCGGTAGTCAACTGGAAGGCCCGACTCCTCACCACTGGAGCCTCTGACTTGCCCTGCCGGCCATCAGTGATCCGCAGGGTCGCTGGGGCTGGCGCCTTCACTGGCGTTGCTGCTGTCAACTGAGGGCAATTGGCTTTCTTATAGCCCCTCTGGTTGCAGTGGAAACACAACAACTCGGACGTCTGAATAGTGGGTGCAGGGGCGGTACAATCCCTGCTGAAATGCCCCGTCTTGCCGCACTTGTAGCAGCCCGACGATCCCAACCTACATGCCCCCTCGTGTGGCCTACCGCATTTCCTGCAGCGGCCCTGTCCTGATTGGCCTTTCGGCCTACCATCTGATCCCTTGGGCTTCTTCCCCGAAGCCCCAATCACCTGCCCCTCCTCTACCTTCCTCTTCCGGATGTGCTCCAGATCAATCTCCCTCTCCCTTGCCCTGGCAATCATGGAATCCAGGGTCGGGCAAGCTGAAAAACTAACATGCTCCCGAATATTAGCTCGTAACATGTCATGGTAGCGGGTCCTCCTCATGTCCTCATCTTCCGCATACTGGGGCACCAATAACGCCCTCTCCCGGAACTTGGCGGTGATCTCCACCACTGTCTCAGTCATCTATCTCATATCCAGGAACTCCCTGGCCAACTGCTGAAGCTCCACCGCAGGTGCGAACTCATCCCTGAACCGGGTCACAAAATCCGGCCATGTCATAGCCTCAACAGCCGAGGCTCCCAGAGAGTCACCAATCGACTCCCACCAATCTCTGGCCCTGTCTCTCAAACACCCTGCTGCATATCTCACCTTCGACCCCTCGGGGCAGAAGCTAGTCAACTGTGCAGACTTAATGTTTGCAATCCATCGCCTGGCCGCAATGGGGTCCTTCGCCCCATGGAAATCCGGCGCACCACTGCCCCTGAAGTCCTTAAAGGACAGTGTGCGTGATCCTGACTGGCTGTTCGCCATGTCGCTCCTCAACGCCCGGAGGCGATCCTCCATCAGCTCGACAATCCTTTCCTTGATCGACCCAAAGATGATCGGGGTCGCATCAAGGATGCCTCTAGTGATCTCGGACGCGATGAACTCGCGTAGCCTCTCATCCACTGGTTCGGAACCTGAACCCGAACCCGATCCCTCTCCTGAGCTGCCAACTGCTGGCCTCGGACGTAGTACCACCATTCTGCAATACATAATGACAACCGTCAGTGATACTGATACATCTAGAGGGATCACATCTATCACAAGTTCCCTGGTCTTGCCTCAGCCTTCCTCGATTCAAGTACGAATCCTCTGCTTTCAGTAGTACGGGCCCATACTACCTTCCACATCTATCCGTACTTTCCTCAAGTACTGCCTCGACTCCACCAAGTCACTTCTACTGCTACTGATCTCTGCTACTCTCATCCTAGGCTTGCCCTAGGGAAATCTCTGACTCCACCCAATCTAGTCCTCAGCTGCTGAAGGCCTCCTTGTAATGCCAATTAGCCATCACCTGAATACCATCACATGTGACGAGGCTCGGATAATCCTTCGAGTAAAAGACTCGTCCCTACAACGGTTAGACTCAAACGAGAGCTGCGCAATAGGGCCAAATCCAGCACTCTGAGATTATTCAATCCTGATCACATGTGACGTGACGTATTCACCTAATGGCTAACTCTCATCACTCAGAGTCCCACAAAGCACAAAGCAAGCAGCATTCAGACACAGGAAACTACTCAAGCAATTCTATCCTCATAACAAGAAACTGTACTAGCATACAATGCTAAGCTCATACTATCAGGCATAACCTAAACAGGCTATCCTACTACTGTCTACTCAATACTAGCATGCAATTCTAATAAAGTTGAAACACATATAGCAGGCACATAAGGCATCCTCCTAGATCCTTAGTCCTATTCTAGCATGTTGTTCTACTGAAACTGAAATGATAATCATAATATAAACTTGTATGGGTACTTTGGGGAAAAACTTACTTGAGCTCGGCCGGTCGCGCACATCACACACCTTGTTCTTTCTTAACACTTTTAACTTAGCTTTTATAAAACCATTTTCTTTGTAAAAACCTTTTAATTCCTCGGTTTAAGTCCAGACACCCCCGAGGGTGTGTCCGAATCCCTCAAACCAAGGCTCTGATACCAACTTGTAACATCCCATTTTTCGAGTCCAAAAATTTTGATTTTTATATAACGACTTAGAAAACATTCATAAGAAAATATCATGAAGTCATATCATTTCGTAAAAACCATAATCTCATGTCTGAAAATCATATCGTAAAAGTAGTAACAATGTCAGAGTACAATCCCAAGAAATCTCATAATGCGGAATCCAGTGTGTGTATGATGTGCAGCTACCGCGCCGGCTCCTTCCCCTTCGCTGAAGAGGTACCTGAAACAAAACTGAAAACTGTAAGCACGAAGCTTAGTGAGTTCCCCCGATCGTATCGTACCACATACCATACAATCATATAGCATACATACTGTCGGACAATTCTGGGGTGCCGACCTACCCGTGTCAAGCCATTCTGGGGTGCTGACCTACCCGTCGATCCTAACAACCGACCCTTGGGGACTATTCCACCCCCTACTGCTACTGTCACATATATCATAACATAAACATACTATCAGACATATCTGGGGCGTCCGAACTACCCTTCGGTCCTAACAACCGAACTTGGGGACTATTCCCCTCCTACTACCACTATCACATATAACATATCATGCCAGCATATAAACATATCATCACATACTGTCAGACATATCTGGGGTGCCTGACCTACCCTTCGGTCCTAACAACCGAACTCTACTACTATCACATATAACATGTCATGCCAGTATACAACATACCAGGTAGTAGCAAACCTAGATGATATCACAAAGACGATCACCTAACATACAACTCTTACTAGTGGGCCGGCATTGTGGCCGTAGACCCACCGCTACTGGAAGGTAACTCACCTTGAACGAAGCTGCTGATAATCTGCGCGGGGAAAATCTATGTCTGCTGCTGCTCCGGAAATCCTCCGGCTATAATCCCCACAAAACACTTAGTCAGAGTCTGATATCTATTCTCAGGGTAAAATGACCATTTTACCCCTGACCAAGTCCAAGACAAAGTCAAAGTCAACTTCCAATTGACCCGACTCGCCGAGTTGGGCCGCCAACTCATCGAGTCCCTATCCTTTCATCTGTCCTTCTTCACGTCTCTACTCGTCGAGTTTGGCAACGACTCGACGAGTTCTCCTTCTAAAACAACCCCGGATGAACCTTCATCCGACTCGCCGAGTTGTATGAACAACTCGTCGAGTTCATCCTCAAGAGTTGGGAGATTGCCTTGGACTCGCCGAGTCTGTTCATGTACTCGCTGAGTCCTATGAACTCCAGGACTATGGCTTATCCCAATACGTTGGGGTCACTCCTCCGGACCCTCTAAAACCTTTCCAGCACTCCACTAGGTCTCCTTGACCCATAATAGAAAAGGGGAGTCTAGCCTCGGACTCGCCGAGTCCCAAGAACGACTTGCCGAGTCGATACAGTCCAAGTCTTATTTCTTCGATTTCTGGTGTACAACTCTTGTCCAAATGATAGATCTAGGTCCCTAAACTCAATCTAGCACGTAAAGTTACGAACTTTACGTGCATGCATGGGACTTTGAGTCTAAAAGGCTCTAAAAGAGACTCTTGGGTTGCATGGGGGCTTCCATGGGTGCAAAAGCAGCCCCTTTCTGCCTTGTAATTCCTCCATGGACCTAGATCCGAAGCCTCAACCCCCAACCATGCTTGCAATCATGGTTGGTTACCAAAAATGGCTTATAAAAGCCCTAAATCTCCCCAAAAAGGGATCTAGCAAAAGAACAAGCAAGGTATCGACTTTATACCTTCTGTGAACTGCAAATGGTGCACAAACTTGAACTCCCTTGGTCTCCTCTTGATTTCTCTAGGCTTTTCCTTCTCCTTTGAGTTCAAAATCACCAAAAAGCACCACAAATGCCTTAGCTCTTTATATAAACGGCTAGGGTTTGCTATGGGGGTTTTCTGGAAGCAATAGGGACGAAGGGTGGCTGAATGAGATGTTTAAATAGGGTGCAAACCCTTATATTAGGGTTTTGTCCAGTCAGAGTCTACTCGTCGAGTCTGAAGCCGACTCGACGAGTCCGTCATTTAAATCTCGAATCAAATCTGTTTCTACTCGACGAGTTGGTCCTTCAACTCGCCAAGTCTCAGGCCAAAAATGCAAAATACTTAAATAAAATACATACTAGGAACCAGGTGCTACACATAAATACTAGTAATTGAGTCCGCGCTTTGCTGCAGATTTTTATATGTTTTTGTTGCGTATTAAGAAAATATAAGAAGGAAAATCATATTATATATACTACGGGGACGAAGATAAACACGAAAGTTTAGAAAATGAAAGTGTGAAAGTGATATTAAGTTAAAGGTAGGGAGAGGGGGTGAAAGTAATATTTTAAAACATAGAAGGATGAAAGATATCATTTTACAAAATAGAGGGGTTGCAAGTGACAGATTATATAAAATTGAGAGATGAAAGATAAAGGGGTGAAAGTGATATTTTAAAAAGTATAGGGATGAAAAATATTATTTTACAAAATAAAAAGAGTTACAAATGACAGATTATATAAAATTGAGAGACTAAAGTTGCAATTTATGTATTAAAATCAGTAACTTTACCTGTTGTATATATTTATAATATGTTTTTATTTATTAGGTGGATACTCACACAACTTTTTGCAATGAAGAAATCAACTTTGGATTTGGGTTCAGTGGCGGAGACACCAGGGGGGCTGTCGGGTTTAATTAAGAAGGTAAATTTTACAACAAAAATCTATTGATATTGTTAATGTTTTATCCTTGGTTTCTACAACAAAAATATTGATTCAAAAGTTGAGAGATGAAGGTTGGCAAATGCTTTTGGACCAAGTGGTTTGTTTTTGTGAGAAAAAATAGCATTCATGTCCCTAACATGAATGAAACTTATAGATATGTAATTCGCCAACGTCGTGACAAAGATAATATAACCACAGAGCATCATTAACGAGTTGAACTATTCATTACTGCTATTGATAGTCAGTTGCAACTATTGATAGTCAGTTGCAAGAGTTGAACTCCAGATTTAACGAGTCTGCAACAGAGCTTCACTGTCTCAGTGTTATGCTAGATCCAAGAAAATCCTTAAATGTTGAGGACATATGTAAATTGGCAACATCATATTATCCTATTATCCTATGGACTTTACAGAGCACGAAAGGAATTTGTTGAAAATTGAGTTACAACATTATGAACTAGATGTGCAAAATCACTCACAACAGAAAAATTATTCTACAATTTATGAGTTGTGTAGAGGCCTAATGAGACAGGAAAGTCAGGTACTTATCATTTATTTGATAAATTGATTCGTCTTATTGACTCTCCCTATTTCTGCCGCGACATCTGAAAGAGCATTTTCAGCAATGAAAATTATGAAAACACGACTCTGAAATACCATGAATAATGATTTTCTTAAAAAATCGTTTGTTTGTTAACATTGAGAGAGAGAGAGAGAGAGAGAGAGATTGATGATATATTTCCTATGGATGACATTATAGATGATTTCTATTCCATTAAACAAATATGAGCACAACTTAAAGTGCATAAGGTATTATTTCTTATGTTTATATATATATATATATATATATATATATATATATATATATATATATATATATATATATATTTGAATTTTCTAAAATGAACCATATATATCTATGTTATAATTACTTATTTTAATAAGTGGAGGTTAATGAATGAATATACGTTAATGCTTATAGTTAGTTGAATTAAAACGTTTGAAGATTGTGGTTAATGGAGACAAATTTTTAGTTCTTTATGATTTTTTCTTTTAAAATTTTAGACCTATTACTTTATTCGGGTATAACATTATATTTTAATATATTATTATGATGTGAGATTCTTAAATCCCGGCTTCGCTACTGTTTGGGTCCGTTGGCAAGTTCGTAACACTTGCAGTTATGATCCTTCCTAGTTTAGAAAAGATGTGATGTTTGATAAGATTGTTGTGTTTTTGTCGGTGTTTTCATATAGGAACAAAAAAATTCATATATTTTGATGTAATTTATTGTTTGTTGCACTAGCTCATTGACGGTGGTTATTTTTAATAAAATCCGGCTGTTAAAAAAGAAATTTAAAAAAGTACTAGCTAAGCTCTTATTCAAAAAACTTTATTATGATTTTATTATTTAACTTTTTGTTACTATTAAAAACTTCTTGTAATAAAGTTTTAATAGTAAAATATTTAAATAAAAGAAATTAAATAATTTAATTACAATGAAAAAATATTTGAATAAGAGAGCACATGGTCGTATTTTTAAATTTGGTGGTCGCTTTTAGATCTCATTAGATGTTGAATGGTGTTGAAGTACTAATTTAATGGTGGTTTGTGTAGTATGTTGATAAGTAATATGCTATTCAAAAGTAAGACTTCAACATACATATTTAGAGAGGAGTCTTTAAAACTTGTTCAAAAACTAGAGATTTGTTATTCAAGGGCTTAACGATCATTATTTATACAATGTGGGAATTCTATATGGTGAAAAACATCATGATTACCTTATACGGACCATCAAAGTGGTCTAGTGGTAATTACTTGAGATTTAAACACTCCAATATAGAGTAAGTCTCAAATAATAAGAAAATTACAAAAACAGTAAATATATTTTACATTGTTACATTATTAATTGGACACATACAAGACCGGCCTGATGGTGAGCAATACAGACGGACGCCTAGGTTCCATGTCTCTAAATGACCAAAATTTTCTAAAATTTATGGTATAATTATATAAAGAAAAAACTAACTTATTTAAAAATGTTATGGGAAATATTTTTCTTTAGTATTGTTTTGACTATATTTGTGTTTTTTTAATAAAAATACTAAATTTTATAACGGTGTATCTATTTTCGATTTAATTTTTATTATATTTATGATTCTGAATGCCCATCTTTTCTTTTCTTCCTGGGTCCACTATATCTTTGGACTGGCCCTGGACATGTATGGTAATGTTCTTTTCATTTACTTGGTTATTTTTGGTGATGTAGCTTGGTCACATTCTCCATCAATGACAAAGATTTGGTAAATAACTTCCTCCTAGGTGGTGTAGGGCTACACTTACACTATATAGCCGCTAATTTATCGTCATGTAGGGCATTTGTGGACCCGTCATTGCTTAATGAAACCTTTTGTGTTTCGTTTACTTGAGAAAATATGATTTGCATTAAAGCATCTATCACTATGATAGAATATATATATATATATATATATATATATATATATATATATATATATATATATATATATAGAGGTTTAGGTTCTATGGAAAACAAAAAACCCTAAAAAAACCCTAAAAATCATAAAAAATGCATAAAAAAAATACTTAGAGATCACAAAACTTTTTTTTGAATTTTTTTTATAAAAAATCGCAGCTTTTTATTAAAATTCGCTGAAAAAAAAATTAAAAATCAGTTTTTTTTTATTTTTTATTTTTATAAATTTTTTTTTCAAAGTTTTTTTCAGTGAATTTCTTTAAAAACCTGCGAATTTTTCATAAAAAATGTCAAAAAAAAGTTTTGTGATCTCTAGGTATTTTTTTATGCATTTTTATGATTTTTAGGGTTTTTTTGTTTTCCAAATAACCCTTCCCTATATATATATATATATATATATATATATATATATATATATATATATATATATATATATATATATATATATATATATATATATATATATATATATATATATGGGCTAGGTTATAATGTGGATTAACAATATTGTGCGAACGCGTGGATAATGTTATTCTATGATAATTACTAAAAGAATATGTTGTTTATTAATATGAATACGTTAAACCTCGTACAACTATTGTTATTTTCATGCATTCTCACTAATTTTTATTCATTTTTATTGTTACGCATCGTTTTTCACTCATTTGTATTCTTACAGAATACGACTCAATAAACATTCTGACAACATTCAGACAGAATGAGAATAATAATAATAATAAATATATATTCTATAATAACCTTATAGACGATTTAATTAGTGAGTGAATGCATGATAATGACAATAGTTATGTAAGATTGAACGCATTCACATTATCAAACAATATATTTTCTTTGTCATTCTCACATAATAGCACTGTCCACACGTCCGCATAATAGATGTCAATCCACATTTGAACCTAGCTTTTATATATATATATATATATATATATATATATATATATATATATATATATATATATATATATATATATATATATATATATATATGAGCCAAAGATTGTGAAAATAGGTTTTTGTTAGTGGAAATAACCATGAATATTTACATTTATTAGGTGATCGTATAGGGTGGTGAAAATATTAGAGTGTGATACAGATTGAGTAACGTATTAATTATTTTCGGTTGGATCGTGATATTAATGATCTAAAATGTCTCTTCGTTGATATTAAGATGCACAACTTAAAATCCGTTTTACCTTGATTAACAAAATAAATGAAGCTTAAACTAACGTACAAAGATGACTAGGCCATGATAGATGATCCAAGATCGGTTAATTAAATCATCATGATCATCAACATTGTTTATCTTGATCGTAACTTTTATGCAAACAAAATGATAGATTTCATGACTTTTAAAATTCTTAAAATATTACTAGTTTTTAAAAGGTTAAAACACAATTTATATTATTTGTATCCGAACAACCCTTGTAGTAGTAAAGTACACCATTCTGGACGAAAGACCATAGAAGGGTAAAATGAGTGATTTCTAACTTTAAGGTACTCATTCTTAACTTAAACAAAGATCTGAGGGGTTTCAATGAAATTAGTACAAAGATTAGGGTACAGTCCAACACTTTGACGGGTTCCTTACAGAGACGTGACGGAAAATCCTTAACGGCACGAAACAGCTGAGCCAACAACCTAAGTAAAGCTTAACGGCTCATTAACGTCGTCTGTCTATTTTCTCCTCCCCTCGTCGGAGAAATCAGAAACCCTAACCCCAATTACTTTCTCTTTCTCCTTTCAATGGCTCAATCAACAAATGCTGAATCGCCTCCGATCGGCGAAGGGAGTAATAACATCAACAACGGAGAGTCGACGGCCATCGTTGCCACGGCAAATTCTCCCGCCACGCCTGCCGCCGTGAATTCTCCGGGTACCGGAGAAGACCTAACGAAATCTGGTGAAATCACTCCGAATGGAAGGCGGAGCAAGAAACCGAAACACGAATCCAGCGCAGGTGGAGATCACCGGAAGGAGCGGGAGGAGTGGAGTGATACTGCTATCGCGATCCTCCTTGACTCATACACGGACAAATACATGGCGTTGAATCGGAGTAATTTGCGAGGGAAAGATTGGGAAGTGGTGGCTGAATTGGTTGCTGAAGGTTGTGATAAACATTCGCGTAAGAGTATCGAGCAGTGCAAGAACAAAATTGATAATTTGAAGAAGAGGTATAAGCTCGAGACGCAGAGAATGGAGAGTAATGGTGGTAGCGTTAGTAGCTGGATTTGGTTCAAAAAAATGGAACGAGTGTTTGGAAATGCGACGATCACCAAGAGCGGAGCAGCATCCGACGATGATAAGTCCATTGGAGTTTCCTCCGCTCAGAAGCCAAGACGATCTGCCAGGTTTCTACTTAAAAATCCCCTTGTTCCTTCGCAATTCTTATTCTAGTTCATAAAATCTTTAATCTGGTGATACTTATTATGATTTGTTCATCAAGGATTGTATTACTACATGCTTATATGCCCTCGCATCAATTACAAAACCATGAAAAGATTGAAACAAATTCTGATTAATACATTGGATAAAGTTCAAAGCTTTTTAGGACAGTTACATAGAAACAAGAACAAGAACAGACTTAAGATCACAATCAAATGCATTATCATATATCAATCCCTTTAAAACGATTGCTAAGTTGACAAACCATATGGAAACAAACATGTAATCATTATGCAAAATACATCAAATCTTCTTCTGTGTTCTTATATATATGATCCACATGTTTAAAGGCTTACCCCCAACAGCATTCCTGTTCTGGACAACATAAAAACAACCACAAACACCAAATGGAAAAGAGTGGTCTTTAAAGTCAGTGGCACCTCATTAGCTGGAAGTGGTCAAAGCATTGACCCAAAGGTTCAAATTCTTCCAACTCTTTTTTCTTAAACACATTTCCATATACAATCTACATTCTAAACTCAAATCTTTCCACTTTTAGGTTGCTTTACAAATTGCAGAAGAAGTAGCAACCGCATCTCGCTGTGGTGTTGAGGTAATTAACTTTAACCTATCTTTCTTTTCTTCCTTTTTTTAAATTATTTTTTCATTAATATATTTATAACTTCTAATTCTAGGTTGCTATTATCATCGGAGGGCGTAACTTCTTTTGTGGCGATTCTTGGGTGTCAGCAACTGATTTAGATAGGCCAACAGCATATCAAATTGGGTATTTATTTCTCTTCATTTAATTTCTCTATTTCTTTTATAAATTCCAATATTGTGTTTCATGATTTTTTACAGCATGATGGCAACAGTTATGAATTCAATTTTACTTCAATCAGCATTAGAGAAATTGAATATTCAAACGCGCGTACAAAGTGCGTTTGTGATGCCAGAAATAGCTGAACCATATAACCGCTTACGTGCCATGCGCCACCTGGACAAGGGTAGAGTTGTCATTTTTGGCGGTGTTGGGGCGGGCACTGGGAACCCACTTTTTACAACTGATACAGCAGCAGCTTTACGAGCCTCTGAAAGTAAGATTAATACTTATTTTGAGTTTTTTCTTCTTAAATAAAAATAAATAATGGAATTTGAGATAAAATTAAAAATTTCTTTGTTTTGTTGACTAGTCAACGCAGATGCAGTTATTAAAGGTACAAATGTAAATGGTATATGCGATAAAAACAATGTAGCATTGGATCATATTTCCTTTCGTGATGCGGTTTCTAGAGATTGCTCTTCAATGGATTTAATGGCGATTCAATTTTGTGAAGAGAATGCCATTCCTGGTTAGTTTATTCAATAAATCATTAAAATCAAAAGATCAAAAAAAAGAAAATGATTGTTTTTTTTTTTTTTTACTTAGATGAATCTTTTTTGTATTTATAGTTGTGATATTTAACATGCTGGAGCCTGGGAATGTTTCAAAGGCGTTGACTGGAGAACAAGTTGGAACCTTGATAGAAGGGTAATAAGGTAAATTTATATAGGGTGGTTAAAAAATGTTAGTTTTTACCGTTGATAGTTTTAGTAAATTTTTCTAGATTATAATGGTGGTGACCTGACACCAAGGACATGAGGTTATTGATCTTGTACATTATTATTGCTATCGGATTATAATAAGAGAAATTGTTAGTTTGTTTGTAGTTTAAAATTTGGGCGACTTTTTTAATGGAAGGAGTTTAGGGGAAGTGTACATTTGTTGTGTCAGGTATGATCGAATCTTGATCTACTCATTATTATATAATAAGATTTAAAAAATGCTTAAACAATACTACAATTTAGAAATTTTCACTTAAATTAAGGAATTTATATACAAATATTTAGACGTAATGATAGAAAACAACGTGGAGTTATAATTACAAAAAGCATGTTACTATAATAATAATAGTAATAATCGTTATAAAGTTGATGTCTTATTGCAATATACCACAACTACGCTCTTTCTTATGAATGACACTGAAGCTGTTGAAGTTGGGACCATATAAAGACGGGGCCATCTATGATCTATCGAACCATACTTTATAAGACCTTTGCACACCAACCCACCAACATCATGTGTCAAATATCTATTCCACGTAATTTCACCATCCCTACCATTATACTCAACCTAACCTGCTACCCATCCATGGAGATATTAATCATACAAGACAACTCAGGGAAAACATAAAAACACTCATCTTCCACTTCATACACTACATCTTTAATCCTTCAACTCAACATTAGTTATAGAACAAAAAGCTCACTGTATGAACTATTAAAATAGTATTTTGAAAAGAAAAAAAAAGGTTTAAGATAATAACACAATTAAAACTCCAAAAACGTTCATACACAAACAAAAGATGTCCAATCAATCTTGAAACATACGCTAGACATAATTTGACTATATCCAAAGGCCATAAAATAACGTCAAAACGTATCTTTCATCAATCCTCAAGTGTCTCTATCTTCGAATGACAAATTAGTTTCTGCCAAGAAACACACCAAAATAACACACTTCGTTGGACAACGAAGTGAAATACAAACGGCTTTAACATATGAGAAATTAAATATTTTCCTATATTTTCTTCTTAATAATCTTCCTCTATTGAAATGATGATAAGTGTCATATTTTGATCAAATTATTTATATTTTAAGACATCTATCATCATTTTACATTGGTAGAAAAAAAAATAGGAAGAAAAATAGGAGAATATTCCACAAGGATTTTTTTTTGAAACGGTAAATCTAACCTACTTCTAAAACTCACATATATCCACGACGTGACTTCAACCCTCAACCTCAAGAAGGAAGAGCAACATTGGATATCGTTGGGCTAGAAACTCTTTGGGGTATGTGTGTGTGTGTGTGTGTGTGTGTGTGTGTATATATATATATATATATATATATATATATATATATATATATATATATATATATAGGAAGGTGAGAAGTTTTTTTCTGTATATCTTTTTGGCGAAGAAAACAAATGAATCACTAGAATAAAAATAACATGATTCATAACTAAAATTCCCGAAAAAACATCTTGATGATTCATTTTTATGATGATTTTGCTCATATTCACTAAAATTATCATGATAGTGAATTTTTTCTACATTTACTTTAAAAATTAATCATAAATATGTTTTTTTGGGAATTTTTTCTTGGAGAAATTAACACTGTAGAACAACGAAGTTTTGGCTTTGTCCTGGATTGGTCACTCAAGATTTTTTTTTTTTTTTTTTTTGCTTAATTAGTGTCTCAACTTTCAAATTACCTGTTTTTTGGATCGATTTTAGTCGGTTGTCCGGTTACGAAGCTTACTTGGCAATCCGACGTGTGAGAGAAGCTAAACCGTTATTGTAGCTACTCAGCCACGTCACAACCCACTCACCACCTACCTAACAAATTATACCATCATATAGCACACTCTCGGTTACATTGTTTCCTTCATTCGGCCATTCAAGCCAAGTTTTTCAACTTAAGAAATCTCCTGATGGCTTCCTCATCCTCCACCAGTCGAATGTTGAGGCTACGAGGTTCCAACGACGACGACGTGAACAACCCTCCTGAATATGACTGTGAGAAACCTTCATTGCAACGAACATCGTGGCGCATTGGAAATCCTGGGAGGAGGTTCTTTAACTGTCGTAATAGCTTGGTGAGCTTCCGATCTACCCACATTTACTTCTATGTTGATAATATTTTTACTTAATCTAAGCTTTATTCAAGAAATTAGGGTTTCAAAAACCTTAATGAGTCTGTCATAAACAATACATTAAAGATTACTTGATTAACAATTATGGCATTTTGTGTTTGTTTACCTGATTAACAGACCAATATTTTTTTATTAACAATTATGTCATGTGCTTGTTTAAATGATTAATAGACCAAGCTTATGAATGCGACTTCTTTGAGTGGATAAATGATGAGTTGGAAGATGGTTATTACAAAACATTGATTTACTCAATGAAGCAAAATTCGGACAGTGGAGAGGATCACTCTGAACTGTGTAAGTACAGGACTAAAGTGGTAGAGTTGGAGTTTCTCCTATCAAATGAGAATGATGAGGTTGAGAGGCTAAAGAAGCTCTTAGGTCAGTCAAACAAGGTAGCTACTGGGTTAAAGCTTGTGATTGTGGTTCTTGTGGTGGTTGTGCTGTAACATCCCAAAATTTCAGATAAAAATTTCATTTTTAGTTCATTCCAAGATATCCAATGTTCATGTCAAACAACCAAGAGTGTATCATAGTAAAATAACATCATAGTATAAAATCTCAAAATCACATAGTACGGATGTTGGGTCACTCAATTGTATAGATTTGATGATGCAAAATATATACTTCATAGTTATACTTTATATGCTCAATGTAGACGGTCATTCTTGTCTAAGTAAGTGTAAATAGTATAACTTAGACAAGCTGATATGTCAGAGCTAGTTTAGTTAGTTAATCTGAAGATATGTTGATGGAAGTTCATATGTCGAAGACTGAAGAACATCCATTGATGACTGGAAGACCCTGAAGACTCTATTAGCACCAAAGACATGAAGACACCATCTACTGAAGATTGATCAATGTGTCCAGACGTTGATGGTTATACACTGGTGACTAGGTATGAGAGTGGGTCCAAACCCGGACTGGTAGACCCGGACCCGAAAAACCCGGAAACTGATTAACGGGATTTTGTAGGATCGAAAATCGGACTAGTATATAGGAACCGATTTCGGTTTGGTTCCGGGTAAGGTACCCGGTAAAGTGGGTCTAGAACAAAAAAACCCAAAAACATTAAAGTGGTTCGGGTGGAACTGGGTAAATTAGGTCTAGAACCGGAAAACCCGGGAAATCTTGAAGTTTGTGATAATTACTTAGTGGTTGAACTTTGAAAATTTTCAACCTTGATATCCCAACTTTGGGGGACTGTAACTCATTGCATATTAAACCAAAAATGACAAAATTATAGTCTAAAATCATATACAAACTCTAAACTACATGTTGAAAAAAACCTCATGATAATCCGACTTCAAACGAATTAGATATGCATTTTTAAAATATCACAAAATATAAAAATAAAGTTGAAAAACAGAAAATTCACAGCATTGATATCCCAACTTTGGGGGACTGTAAGTCCATGAATATAAAACCAAAAATGACAAAATTATAGTTTAAAATAATTTACAAACTCTAAACTACACGTTGCAGAAAACCTCATGATAATCTGACTTTAAACGAATTAGATATGCATGTTTTAAAATTTCACAAAATATAAAAATAAAGCTGAAAAACAGAAAATTCATAACTTTGATATCCCCGACTTTGGGGGACTGTAAGTCAATGAATATGAAACGAAGAATGACAAAATTATAGTCTAAAATCATGTACAAACTCTAGACTACACTTTGGAAAAAATCGCATGCTATTCTGACTTCAAACGAAATAGATATGCATGTTCTAAAACATTCACATAATACAAAAAAAAATTGAAAAACATAAAATGTCCAGCTTTGATATCCCGAATTTGAGGGACTATAAGTCAATGAATATTAACTCAAAAATGACAAAATTATATTCTAAAATCATGTACAAACTATAAACTATACTCTGGAAAAAACCTCATGCCAATCCGACTTCAAACGGATGAGATATGCATGTTTCAAACTTTTCATAGAAACCGGTTTCGTCCCAACCGGTTCCGGTTCCTAACACGGTTCCGGTTCTTAAACCGGTTTACCCGGACCCAAGGACCCGAAAGCCGGATTACCTGGAACCCGAATAAAGTCATTCTTTAAATCCGGGACCCGGACCGGTTCTACATATTTCGGTTCTAACGATTCCGGTTTCGGTCCGGTTTTCCGGTTCTAAATCTCATCCCTACTGATGACACATGGATCAGATGATACGTTAATGATACTCACTGATGGTCATTCACTATCTGTTGAAGCTGAAGCTGATCAGCTTGACCCTGACGTTGATGACTGAAGCTGAAGCTGATCTCCTAGACGCTGAAGTTGATGCTCTGATCAACTTATGAAGTGTTGGTGCTGATATCCGAATCTGGAGAAGATCTGATATGATCCATTCCTTATTTACTTGTTCAGTTTATATTTAGATTAGATACAATCCCTTGATTAAAGGGATTCACTAGATTAGATAAGTATATATAAAACATTAGGGTTAACCCTAATGTTGAGTGTCTTGTAAACGCCTTGGTGTCGTAACCTTCTTTGTGACAACTTGTTTTCTTGGTGAAAACAAAATCTTTCTTGGTGAAAGAGACAATTTGGATAATCTTTTGTGTTCTTTACTTTTCATGTTCTTCATTGTTCTTTTTTGTTCTTTCTTGTTTATATTTGATCTACGAATCTACAAAGGGTTTGGGACTTTCAATTGGTATCAGAGCGGTTTAGAACATTTGTTCTAAGATCTGTTAAAGATTCAGAAGTTCAAGTATTTCCCAGAAACTCAAAAATTAGAAAGAGGAGAAGAAGAAGATATCTTATACTATCATCCAGACATGAAGACAACATCAGAAACAAAGAGGAAAGAGTATGGTACGTTTTCTTATCTTTGGTATTATCTAACTGCATTAGGTATGTTTGGTCCTTATAATGTCTCTCAGATGAGAGAACTATTTTTAAATGGGAGAATAAACAAAGATACAAATGTTTTTAATGAAGAAGAAAAGAATAAAAGTAAAATAAATAAATGTGCAATTGATGTGAGTCATTTATCTTGTTTTCATGAACTAATGTTAGATCCAAAGGCTCCTTTATCCGTTTTCTTCATGGCTGAATTGGATCTGAAAGACAAAATCATCAATCAGAACCAAGATGGTATAAAAGTGTTGAAGAAGAAGCTGGTTGAAAGGGAGAAGGAGATATCAGATCTGAAGGAGAAGTTAAAAGAAAAAGCTGACAAGAAGAAAAGCTTTTCATCTATTTGTAACGCCCGTAGATCCGGGCTAGTCAATTTAGAGATAATAAGGGTCGAAAATGACTTTTTGACAAAAGATTATTTAGAATAAATAATCTTAACCAAGTAGTAGAATATGTCTCAAGGGTTCCGTACATATAAAGAACACCGAAATCCGAGTTATAACGAATAAGTTATGTCCCGTCGAAGTTTTTCGGCAAAACCGGCACGGCACCGGGAGACGTAAATAGTGAATTTATGATGGATGACTTTTTAGCCTTATCAATCTAAAAAAAGTTATGGAATAAGTTAAACCAAGAACATACAAAAAAAAGAACGCCCAAATCTGACTTCGTATGAGGAAGTTATGATTTTTCTAAGATTTGGCATAGCAGTGCACGACCCGAAACTCGAATTTTAGTTCGAGCGGTTTTTGGCTTACGCAACCTTAATGAGAGTTGAATATCTCATTAATAGGAACTCAACGGTAAAAAGACAGACGAAAACGGAGTCCGTATGAAGGAGTTACGAATTCTTCGCTGTTATTTAACAGTTTAATCTCCTCGTACTGTTAAATTTAAGATCGGTCGAGAACTAGCCGACAGAGTCAAAATGAAAGTTGTAGATCTTATTTTTACATACGCGTGGATATAAAGAACGTCGAAAACGGAGCTCGTATACGAAAGTTATGAATTTTTGAAAATCGGCTGATTTCCACCCTGTGTGCGATGCCACGTGTCAGCACCAAGCTGTGACTTGGTGCCCAAGTTGGCTCACGACGTGAGTGACCCTCCAGCCTCCTATAAATAAGAAGTGAAGCCCTCTTCATTCCTCACACCTCTCATCACTTCCCTCTCTCTCTAGAACTTCTCTCTAGCCCCGAAACCCCCCGAAAAGCCTAGGGAACCTCCCTAGCACGAGGCGGAAGCCCCAGAGCGCCCGAAGGCTCCGAGAAGAAGAGACTTTCGGCTCGGGAACGCTGCTCCAGCGGAGCCCGGTTTTGAGAAAAACCCGCTGTAAGTGAGCTATGCCTACCCTATCTCTAGTATAGCTTATGTTTCAATATAGTAACATTATTAGGACCTTAAAATAATTATTTGGGCTATTATTGTGAGTTGTATAAGGGTGTTGCTTAACGCTTATATAATAGTAATAATAGCTAGACTATTAATTAGTCGCGGTTAACGTTAGACTAAACCCTAGTGGTATTGATACTAGGTTTTGTCAAGGGAAAATTATTTTGAGATAACGAAGCGTTGTTCAAGTACAGAGTCACCACCTTTCAGGTGAGTGCATAGTTACTTTCATCTTACACATAGATACGAAGTATTTTATATAAATTACGTGCTATGTGTGCATATTGTCTGAGTACTTGCTGTCTATGCTAGATGAACGATTTTATACACGTTTTAAATGATTTAAACTGTATATGTATTTTATTTCTACGAAAATGTTGGGGTAAAACATGGGTAGATGTAATAGATGAAATATGAGTTGGATGATGAGGTGAGAGGTGAAATAGACCATGAGGTGAGGGTGAAAGGTGGACGATGTGAGAAGCCTTGTACCTAAATGTTGGCCCCGTCATCTAGCAGAGTATAGATGACAACCACAGACTATTCTAGACAGTCCAGTAGAACACTAGCAGGCTCGCAACCTGTAGGTGTCGTGAACGATGTGTTCACCGGTGTACTCTAAAAACCCATTGACATGTATTGCGAGTGGATTCTCGGAAACGATACTGTCGATAAACGAGATAACCCTGGCAGCTGCGCCTAAAGGACAATACCGGCAGATGCGCCTCATAGAGAATGTCACAATTCTGGCAGCTGCGCCTAAGTGATAATATTAGCAGTTGTGCTTGACAGATGTGTCATTAGCAACGATGTATTTCGTGTCTATTCCTTAGGATAATCCTTAGGAATGAATGAACGAGGAATAGCTAATTCTTAGGGTAGATCCTTAAGAGTAAAGAAGATAATGGGGATGGGTAATTGGGTTAACTGTTTGATGATTAAACATAATAATTATATTATTGTGGGTTGAAAAACCCTATGTACTCACCAGGTTTCCCAACCTGACCCACTCAGTTTATTTGTATCACAGGTGTCGATATGAAGTTACATTACACTGAGAGATTAAGGAGATATAAATCACTAGTGATAATGAATGTAAGTTCTGTTTATGCTTATGTTTCTGTATTGACGATGACATCCCAAATGTTTTAAAATGAATAAAAATACATTTCTTCAGAAATGCTTTGATAACGTATTTATCATGTTTTACTGGGAACAAATTCTGCAACATTTTTATTAAAAGAGGTACTCTGATATTTATAAAGCATAAACAAAATCGGTCTTTTCTGGCCGTGAAAATAGGGATGTCACACTATTAGCGTTCAAACAGAAGATGTACCTGAAGAAGTTCATCATCAAGAAACCCCTTTTTTCACCCTGATGAACATCAGTGTGGCTCTTGCACTGACAAGTCTCATGTTGATAAGCTTCACGTTAAGAAATCACAAGCTGATCATACTCCCTCACCTTCAACTCACACTTGGACGACTTCAGCTCACGCTAACAAACTTCAAGCTGAGAAAGTTCGCACTACCAAGAAGTTTTGCTCTGTCAAGTCTTCCCACACATATAATATTGTTTACACTGTAAAGACTTTTGGAACTGTCAAGCCATCTCATGCTATGAAGACTCCATCTCACCCCGTCAAGACTCAAGCTCCATCTCCAAATATCATAAGAGCTCAAGCTGAGTTTTCTAATGTTTGTTATTGGTTTAATAATACTTCTTACAGGGGCAAAAACAAAAAGATAAAGATAAAGAATATGTGGGTTATAAAGAAAGAATCTCAAGAACCTAAGAAGATAAAGCAAGTGTGGGTTATCAAAGGCACATCTACATACTCTGATGTGAAGGAAACCAAAGAAAAAAAAGAGGGTTATGAAACCTCAAGCTAGTTGTTTTACATCTGATCAGAAATCTTCAGAATAAGTGAGGTATGTTCTAAAACCCATTCTCAAATGGGTTTGTAAGTGATTTTGTTAAATCTGAGAAAATTGAAAGACTCTAAAATTCTCAAAGATTATCTTTTGATGTCTCTCATTAAGCAAAAGGCATGAAAAGGTATGTCTATTTTTTGTTTTTGTTTCTAGTTACATTTAGTTCGTTTAAAATGTTTATTTTATTTTTCTAGTTATACTTTGAAAATAAATAATTTCGTTTTTTTAAAGAAGGAGAAAAAGGGACTTGAGTTTTCTACTATCAATCACCTGTAATGTGTGCAATTCAAAGAAGCGGATGTATCGTTCCTACAAGAGTATGGTTTCATGTTGTGGTTGTAAGATAAAAAAAAGGAGGGGGGGATGGTATCAGGTGTGTCAGTAAGTTAGCAAGGGCATTTCTATTATTAAGGGTCCTCATTACTATATGAAGAAAAGTTGAAACATGTATGGGTAAGGCTAGTCTAGTCTATGTTGAATACACATTGAATAGGACCTCCTTCAAGTCTTCAAGTGTGTTTGTCGCATGTGCATGGAACATGATCCATGATTTATAGGGCTTGTTTGGGTGTATTGATGATAAAAGTTTTGGCAGGATCATACATGTTGCTGCAATGGCTCTCGCTTAATAAAAATGACAAAAAATTGAAGACCTACAACAAAGATATAATTAATCATTATTGGGTCAAAAGTTTGTGTGTGTCGTCAAATCTGGGGAGAGAGAGAGAGAGAACAGAACTTGTTGTCAAGCTTATTCTCCTAACACACGCATGCTTTTATGTGTTATCGCTGATTATGAAGCATCTAAGGAAAGGTTTGAATTTTTGACCTATCACATTATGATGTTGATTTATTCTTATCTGATTTTTTTAAAGTGATGGTGTTTCCGTACTCTTCACGCGTTGCCCTCGCCACCTGTCACTCTCCTCTCACCGTCCAACCGCCCTCCATCATCTTTAACTATTTTTCTGTTGTTTCGCATGTTCTTCAACAGCTTGTATGCGTCTTACTTCATTCTGCGTGTTCGTTTTTTTCTTTTTCTCTTTCTGCATGTTTGGTTTCAAATAGCATATATTGATCGATCTTTTGTAACTCTGGATTTCTTGTGGATTCACGTGATCATCAACTAATTAGTACTTCCGATCAGTTCTTCCTCGAGAAGAATCCACTTGTGTTTAGATATCGATCAAAGCTATGATGTAACATCCTGTTTTAGGTCGATTCATATTCGGGACTGTGACCCGAATATATGCTACCAGGACGCTTCAGATCTTAGGGAAGAAAGGTTTAGACCCCTTTGAGTGTGGGTAATGTATCTTGGATGATCTGAGAGTTCGGTTTGTTTTTTTCGAGACCAAGGGTATATCGGTAAAGGGGTCGTTCGGGCCTTTTATGGAATTAGATTTTTGTTCGGAAAGTTTTATGGAAAGGGGGAGTTGATAAAAATGTAGAGATCTCTGAGACCTTTCCGTGGATATAAAGAACGTTGAAAACAGAGTTGAAACGAAGAAGTTATGGCCGTTTGAAGTTGGAGTGGTTCGGGTGAGTGATCGTTGACTTGTTGACCAAGCTCATTTAAGGCTCATGACGTGAGCATGAAGAGCTCACGACGTGAGAGGCACCTGATGCCCCCAAAACACTTATTTTCGGGTATTTAAAGGTATGAGATGATTAGGGTTTCTCCTCCTCAGCCTCTTTCACTTCCAAGACCTCTGGAAACCCTAATCTCAGCCCCCCATTAAAGTTCTTGGTCATTCTTGGTGTTATTCAAGAGCTTTTGGGAGAAGAAGATCATTGTGGTGCATTTGTTAGCATCTTGGCTTCATCATCAGCTAGTTGTGGAGCTTTTGGACCTCTGTAAGTCCTCAAGCTCATGCATTATCTTTTCTTGCTTGCTAGATCTAAGTTTCCGTGCATTATGGCTTGCAATGTTGGTTAGCATGCATGGGATCCATAAAGTTGGCAACTTTATGGATCATGGTGGTGTCTTAAGTCTTATAAGTCTTAGATCTGGATTTTGGTCATGGTTTTGGACTCCAAGCTTGAGTCTTGGTCCTTTTTCCTCCATTTTGACCTAATTTCGTGTTTGAGTCCTGTATTGGACATACATGACTGAAAAGCTTCGATTTTTATGGCCCTTCAGGTCAAGGAAGACCCTCTAGACTGCCCCATGTTTAGGCTTAATGGATTAGGAGTTTAATGCTCATTTTTGGTCAGATCTGGACTCACGACGTGAGATCGTGTTCGAGGATGTTTCTGGGCTAAAGCCACGACCTCACGACGTACACCTCCTGTGCAAGTATTGGGCTCTTTGATTGTTGGCTAACTTGGTCTTGGACTTATACTTTGGTTTGAGCTCATAATGGACTAAGGGTTTTAGAGTAATGGACTTTTGTTTCGGATTGCCTTGTTGGGAATGCCTTAATGGGCCTTGGATGGTGAATTGGACCTTAGTAGGCCCAATGGAGTTGGGCCTTGATTGGTCCCAATGAGATTGGGTTAATTATGGGCTTGGTTAGTTGGGCCATTAGTAGGCCTAGTGCTTGGGTTTAGACATGTGTATTGATGGAATTTAGTTTTGGGGTTTTGGTTCAGTGTTTCGAGCCGGTTCGAAGCAAAAGCAGTTGTAGGGTTTGTCTTTCTTTTGAGGTGAGTTACCTTCCCTGTATCTGTGGGTCGAAGGCACCAATGTCGGCCCACTAATTGATGTTTATAGTAAAGATGATTGTCTTTGTGATAATTGTCTGGTATGTCAGTATTTGCTGAGGTTTCTGTGATCATTTGCTTATGATATTATGTGGTAGTGGTAGGGGTGAAATATTCCCGGTATCCGGTTGAAATAGACCAAAGGGGAGGCCAGCACCCAAATATTCTCGGCAGGGTAGGTTGAGCACCCAGATATGCTCGGCAGGGTAGGTCGGGCACCCAGATAGGCTCGGCAGGGTAGGTCGGGCACCCAGATATGCCCGGTAGGGTAGGTCGAGCACCCAGATATGCTCGGCAATATGTTTGTTATGTATGTGGTATGTTGGGGGAACTCACTAAGATTTGTGTTTACGGTTTTCAGTTTGTGTTTCGGGTACTTCAGTTTTCAAACAAGGGAGCTCCGGATGATTGCAGAGCACACACCACATGTTTCCGCATTTTATAATTTACTCTGATATGAAATGATGCTAATACACTTATTTCGTTAAAATTTTATGGATGTTGTTTTTGGAACACTGTCTTATTAAATCAAAAATGAAATTTTATGGTCTTACTTTTGGGACGTTACATATGAACAGAAAAGTATTCATCTTGGCAGTCACTTTAGGGGTATTTATCTGGATCATATCATTATCATGTGCGATCTTCGGAAAAGCGTGATGTACTTGGCAGTGTATGAAGAAGGCGGTGCATCGGCGGTCAACCATTCAACAAAATGTCAATCGGCTACACGTCAGGGCCAAAGTAAATACATGGAAGATCGCACTTTCTGTACTCTCGACATTCACATTCCTTTTTCACATCATTGGCTCTAGAGATACTCCAGTTGGCATTGTTGTAGTTTTTGATGGACATAATGGTGTTGAAGCTTGTTAGATGGCCTCAAATATGTTATTGAAGTATTGCATGAATCATGCATTCTCTTTTTTCTCCAACACATCAACATCAATGTGAATGTTACCTGATATGCGAGAAGTAGAACATAACTATGCTAATTCTCATAATGGAAGGAATATGGTTACATTGTCAACCGTGTTTTATTTAGATGGAGCTTTCTAGTTGGAAATTCTGAAGGAATCATTTGTAAGAGTAATTGTTGATATTGAATAAGCATTCAGTGAGGAGGCTTCTAGATACAACTTCACTTCTAGATCCATTGCAACAGTTGTATTGATGGCATATGATCAAATTCTTGTTTCCAACGTTGGAGATTCAAAGGCTTTCCTTTGCTCTCAAACATTACAGTCACCTTTGGAAGCCAAAGCTACGTTATTGAGATTGTACAAGAAGAAAAGACAAGATGGTGTCTCAATACGCATAAAAGACTTTTATTTGACTTTAACCCATTTTTCTGCCAAAAATTTGACCAAGGATCACCATCCAGAAAGGGCAGAAGAAAGGCCCAAGGTAGAATCTGTTGGAGGTCATGTCTTGTAGTGGGCAGGTGTATCCTGGGTCAATGGTCAACTTGCAGTTTCACGTGCTATTGGTGACATATCCTATAAAAAGTTTGGTGTTATATATGTTCCAGAGGTGACAGATTGGCAACCTCTGGCACATGATGATAGTTATTTGGTGGTTGCTTTGGATGGTGTTTTTGAAAAGCAAAGCCCTCAGGATGTTTGTGATCTGTTAATGGAATTAAGAAACACTTCTTCTTCTTCTTTTTCATGTTAATATTCGTTGTTGTAGTTCTATTCTTTTAATTAGATTTACAATAGCCACTAATATAACTATTGAGTTTTCAAGATTTGAGGAAATATGGCAAAATACATTTGAGAATGTGGAACAAAATTTTTGTGCAAAAAATAAATAAATAATAAAATAAAATATTTTTTAAAAGTCTTAGTTTCTTTTTTGTTAAAGTGTTTTCATATTTTCGTTGATTTTTCTTCCTTTAACTAAATAATTTTTTTTAGTTTTCATTTTGTTTAAACTCCTTCTAGATAATTTTATTTTGGTTTTTCTTGTTATGGTTTTAAATATAAAGATACAAAAACAAGTTTGTATAGGTCTTCTTAGAAAAGATTTTCAAGTGTATATTATCTATCAGCTTGATAGAAATATACGCGCGGGGGGGGGGGGGGGATTTAACGATGTGTCTGATGTTTAAATTATCTATGAACATTAGAACTTATTTACCCCTTAAAGTGTCTAAGAGTCATATTTTTTTGTTTGTTTAAAGTTCTTTGGTTCCAGGCACTGATCTGCAGTTAAACAAGTGATAGCATCGACGTTAGATCACATGATGGTTCTTTTTGCTAAGAATTGATAGGCTCTAGTGGGTCTTTGTGACGATCTATCTAATGTGTCAATACACATTTGGTTCAATATTTGCAATTTCATTGCACCATTTTGGAAATATTTGACAGTGATTTATGTGTTCTAAGATGTCATGCTTCATGAGCCGAAACTGAATTTGTTAATAAACCACAAGCTTAGGGGAAGCATTCAAGTTTGACAAAGACAAATAAGCTAAAAATTGACATGCAGGTAGAAAAGTTTTTTGAAGCTGAGACATATGCTTCATTTGGTTTGGTCTCTTATGATAATATCATTGTACCTTTCATGATTTGACTATGGCATTTCATAAGCCAAGTATGTAACTTTTGACAAATCAATGTCCCTGGAACAAATGTTGTTGCGTATACCTTAAGTCTCATGTCTTCTAGCAGTTAATGACCTAATGAGACTTCACTTCAGAAGTCTCTAACCCAACAGATTATGATTTTCTCCGTTGAGACTAAATGAGCCATCAATCTCTTGTGTTGAATCCGATAGCAATGTCTATTCTTCAACTAAGAGATATTGTCTGGTCACAAATGAAAATTCTTATAAGGAAAGGATGATATCCCCTCTCTTAGCCAATCTTTTTCTCATCTCCTTGACCTCCTAGACTGAGGTATGACATGGTACCTATAACGTCCGCACATTCGGGCTAGTCAATTTAGAGATAATAAGCATTAAAAATGATTTTTTTATAGAAAATTATCTAGGATAAATAATATTAACCAAAGTAATATTTAGGGTCAACAATTGTAACCTATATGACGTAATAAAGAAGAATTATATGAATATTACGTGTTTCATGATTATTTTAATATAATAAAATAGGAAAAAATCAGTCGAATCGCCCGTAAATCGTAAAAATAAGTGCGTCGAAACATATATATATATATATATATATATATATATATATATATATATATATATATATATATAGAAAGTATATGTCTTCCTGATCCCGAAAATATTAATTTCATAGAAATCCAACTCGGTATGAATTAGATATGATTTTTATAAGATATAAAAGTCAGCCGCTGCACAACGAATGTACGACGTAAAAATATACGAAGAGAGTGGTTGACTTTTAGCTAAAGTCACCAAAAAGAAAATCGTAGTACTCTTTAAAATAAGAATTTTATGAAAAAGAATGTCAAAAACGGAGTCCGTACGAGAGAGTTATGATTTTAGCAAAATCATTGAATTTTATAAAAATACGGACGAAAAATAAAGTCAAAGTTAACAAACGGAGTCTAAACGAAAGTTGTAGATCTCGTTGATTGCTACGCGTGGATATAAAGAACGTCAAAAACGGAGCTCGTATGAACGAGTTATAATTTATAATATATATGTATACATATATATACATATGTATATATCATTAGAAAGGTATCGACGATGCGATCGTTATAAGACTAGTGTTGAGTACTTTCGACATTAGTTTAGTACAAATATCATTAAATCTACTTAAAATTGTAACATCCCAAAATTCATGACCAAAAATTTCATTTTTAATTAAGTAATTATAAAACGGTAATCTGAAAACATTGATAATGTCATCTCATATCATACTCAAAACCCATATATCAAACATCTCCAAAACATGTCATATAAAAATAATGTTAGAGTACATCTCCCATAGATCTCATGTGCGGAAAATCGTGTGTGATGTGTTGCTATCATGCCGGCTCCTTTCCCTTCGAAGAAAAAGGACCTGAAACCAAAACTGAAAACCGTAAGCACAAAGCTTAGTGAGTTCCCCCATCATATCACATAAACACGTTCTGCTTGGCATATCTGGGTGCCTGGCTTACCCTGTCAGGCATATCTGGGGTGCCCGACCTACCCTTGTCAAGCATATCTGGGTGCTCGACTTACCCTGTCAGGCATATCTGGGGTGCCCGACCTACCCATGTAAAGCATATTTGGGTGCTCGACCTACCCTATCAGACATATCTAGGGTGCCCGACCTACCCATGTCAAGCATATATGGGTGCTCGACCTACCCTACGGTTTATCTCAACCGGCTAGGGGGACTATTTCACCCCTACCACTACCACATAATACATAGCATAACATATTGTCAGACATATTTGGGGTGCCCGAACTACCCTCCCGTTTATCTCAACCGGCTACGGGGTCTAACCTACCCCTCCTACCACTTTCACATAATAACATAGCATACTAGAACATAAATCATAACAGATAGTGGCATACCAGACAATTATCATAAAGACAATCATTTCTACTATAATCAGCTACTAGTGGACCGGTATTGGTGCCTTCGACCCACTTCTACTGGAAGGCAACTCACTACAAATGTCTTGAACTAACTGAACTGTCCTTGGCTCTGGAATCAACTCCTCTCAAACTCCTACAAATAAAAATCTCCTTTAATTACCCTTTCATACTCATAACCCCTTTAAGGGTCAACTCTCGTCAAGGTCCAAGTCAAAGTCAACCTTCTGGGTTGACTCAACTCGCCGAGTTGGTCCATCAACTCGCTGAGTTCCATAAATCATAAACTCTGAAATCGCAACCGAACTCGTCGAGTTCCTTCCTATAATAGAATCGGGACATTTCGCTACAACTCGTTGAGTCCTTCCTTGAACTCATCGACTCCTTTCTTGAACTCATCGAGTTCTTTAATCTTCAAAACTCGGAAAACCTTAGCCAACTCGTTGAGTCATCTCCTAGACTCACTGAGTTTGCTCAGGAATCAGAAAAGGTTGGGGATCACGATCCAACTCGCCGAGTTGCATAAACAACTCGGCGAGTTCCCTTAGCCTACACCCATTTAGTCGTTTCCAATCGAGTTCAATGCTTCCAAACCATAGATCTGGTCCCCTAGGACTAAGTTACCACATAAAGTTGCTAACTTTACGTCCATGCATGCTGCCATGAAGCTAGAAACACCAAAAGTAAGCTATATAATAGATATAGGGCATGGAGAAGGGCCATGGCTTGATAAAGCTGGCAACTTTAAGCCTCATAAGCTCATGAGTGCCTAGATCTGAAGTCACAACTTCATGATATACTCAAATCCCGAAAATGACTTCAATATGGCCCAAAAGTGACAACATACTACCCTAAATGAAGATCTAAGTAATAGAAAGCTAAGGTATCAACTTTATACCTCAAATAAGTCATAAATGCAACTCAAACTCTGGATCTACTAGCTTCCTCTTGAATCCCCAAGCTTCTCCTTCCTTCACAAGCTTCAAAATCACAAATAATGCACAAAATGGCTCAAAACTCTCCAAAAGTGGATTGGGGTTTCTTGGCTAGGTTTTGGGACGATGGAGGATGTAAATGAGGCTAGCCTTTGGAGGTTAAAGTGATTAAATAGGGTGCAAAACCCTTAAAATTAGGGTTTCATTCTGCCAGGCCTACTCGTCGGGTTGATGCTCTCAACTCGTTGAGTAGACTTCATAACCCGCGCCCAAATCTATCTCTACTCGACGAGTTTGGGGCCTCCAACTCGTCGAGTTCTTGGACAAAAATGAATAACTTATAACTTTAAATACATACCAGGAACTGGGTGTTACAAAAATAGTATTATAAAGGGGTGTTTAGTCATTTAAGTAACTATAGAGGGTGGTTTTTGAAAATTCAATTACTATAAATAAGAGGCTCTAGGCTCTCATATTTCTTCCACCATTCTCTTGATTCAAGAGTCTTTCTCTTCTTATCCCCCGAGCATTTCGGTCCCTCTTGATTCGACTTCTTTTTTTGTAGTTTTAGTATAGTAAGGTGAGCGCTAAAGCGCAACAAGAATCCTAATTTTTAGAAAGATTCAGCGACGAAGTTCTGCCCCGCAGTGCCCGACTCCTAGCTAAAATCCCCTTGTAAGTGAGTTATGCTTACCATACTTTAATTATAACTTATGTTTAAGTTCATTATCGTTATTATCAACCTATAAACAATACATGTGCTAAGTATTATAAATTACACAAAACGTTATTATAATACCTTTTAACTGCTCACAGTACGGGGAATTTGGTTTGAAGGGTCGCATAGGGTTGTTGGATTTCAGATCAGCTTAAATGCCAAAATGGTCCTGCCCTTCGGTGTTTCATGTTTGGCCCCTGTCTGTACATAGTGGTTGAAAAGTATTATTTAACATTTATAAAACAATATCGCTTGTAGACCTTGAGTTAATTAGTTGCAATAAATATTAGACTAAGATTTAGCAATAATAATGTTAGCTATCATCGAAGGAAAAGACGATTGTTAGAAGCGAAGCACTGTCCGAATTTCGAGTCATCACTTTAACAAGTGAGTGCATAGTTACTTTCATCTTACACATATATATGAAGTATTTAATATTAATACATGTTATATGTGCTTATTATCTGTGTTCCTAATATCTATGCTAGATTAACGATTTATACATGTTTTACGTGATTTAAACTGTATATGTATTTTTATACTTACAAATATGTATTGGGTAGCGATGGGTGATGAGAGATAGGTGATGATAGAAAGGTGATGATAACTAGGTGATGATAGATATGTGACGATGAATAGGTGATGCGAGATAAGAGATGATTAGGAGATACCATAACCTTGACCTGCGATGTTGCGATGTAGTCATCTACCAGAGTACAGATGGCGGCCACTGAATAATCTAAACAAGTCATGTGGAAACACCAGCAGGCTCATAACCTGTAGGTGTTGAATTACGAGTTCAGGCAATGTAGTAACTACGTATTCGTGTGATGATACTCTAACCCTTACTGGACAAGTATTGGGGGAGTAATCCCCGAATCAGTATTGTATATGCGATGTAGGCGATGATCCTTAGGAAAAGTCCTTACGAACAAACACATAAGGAAATGCGATGTAAGGAGATAAGAGGTCAATACGATGTAGGAGATGACCCTTAGGATAAATCTTTAGGGAAGATTAAATGAAGAAAATGGGGATGGGAAGTTGGGTTAATTGTTTGATGATTAAACATAATAATTATATTATTGTGGGTTGAAAACCCTATGTACTCACCAGGTTTCACAACCGGACCCACTCAGTTTATTTGTATCACAAGTATCGATACAAAGACACATGACACTGAGAGATTAAAGGAGATGTAAACGAATGTAAGATCTGTTTATGCTTATGTTTCTGTATTGACAATGACATCCCAAAGTTTTAATATAAACAAAATACATTTCTTCGGAAATGCTTTGATAAAATATTTATCATGTTTTTTGTGAACAAATTCCGCAATATTATTCTTAAAAATGGATACTCTGATTTTTAAATAAGCATAAATAAATTTTTTAAAATGACCGTGAATTTGGGGATGTCACAGTACCATTATGAATTGACGGTGAATCTTTGATTCTAGACTGCAACTAACTCTATGATGCATGGATTAAACCATTTCTTGCTGATGAGTTATACCCTGTCAATGATTCTGTAACATCCAAAAATTCGAGCCAATTTAAAACTTTTTAAATCATTTAAAACCATTCATGTCATTACAATTTGTTTTCAAAATAGTTTAAACATCAGAGTTCCCAGAAATCATAATCATCAATCGAGGAAGTGTACGGTCACGCCTTCGCCTTCCCACAACCATCCACTGAACCTGAAACAATAAACTGAAACTGTAAGCCCGAAAGCTTAGTGAGTTACCCCCAAAATACCAACGCCATAGAGTTAGTAGTGGCAACTAGTTCCAGTGACATGATAACTAGTGGCAACTAGTTCCAGAGAAGGATTTCGTTTGGAAGTCGTGTGAGACGACTATGTGGGAGCCCTTTTAGCTCGGCGACCGGGCTGGAACCCGGTAATTCAGATGACTGACAGATGAATTGAGACCAGGAAGATCTCAATAGTTTTGGGGAAAACAGCCATGTAGCAGCACGTTGTTTCAGGCAGATTCAGTGTTTGGGCAGTATTAGTATCTGTGTTTTGGGTTGCAAGTACGGACCGAGTAACATATTGCTTGGGGAGTGACAAGTCACTCACAATGGGATTAGCTGAGCCTTGGCCAAGTATAAGTGATCTGCAGGGATAATTGGGTTTTTGATCCTGCTTTATAGTGGGAAATTTCGAGGTATCAGAAGTTGAATAGTCAGTTGAGGGATAATCAGACTAGATTCAACGATAAAGATTCAGTATGAGTGGTCTGACAAGGATTCAGACCATCTCGAGACAACCGATTTTAGAACGAGTAGATGTTATTTTGTTGCGAGAAATTCGTTCACCTGCGGATGTTAGGGCTTTGCGAAGATTGGTCACGGCTACCCTGAGAAGGCTAGGGTGCGCCCAGGATAGTGACCATGTTACTAGAGTGGTTTGGCGTATAAGAAATGGTAAGGAATGATTTCGAGGATGAAATCTAATTTAAGTGGGGGAGAGTTGTAACACCCCGTTTATTTATTAGAAAAATAAATAGATTAATGAACAAACGGTAGCCCTAAAAATAAATTATTATACATCAAAGGATGGTCTAGAAGAGCTAATTGGCATAATTTAGAAGTTGAGGGTTAAAAGTGTAAGTTTCGAACCCAATTTATAATTATTTATGAAGACGGGGGGGGGGGGGGGGTCCGTGATAATTATTTGGATTTAATTTAAAAGGAAATGAGGTGGAAGGGTTGATTATGTCATAATTAAGATATTGGGGGTTATATAGTAAACTTTGTACCTAAGGTGTAAAGGATTTTAATGCCGAGGGTTTAAATGGTAATTATTGGATTTAATTTGAAGAAGATTTCCAAAGTCAGGGTTGAAAGTGTAAATTGTGGGCTTTCTGTGAAAAGAATCCTATGGGGAGGGACCATTTATGTTATTATGGAAATATGTTTTTAAGGGTGTCGGGTATATAATTCACCTATAACCCTAACCCTAACAAACCCTCCAGCCGTCACCCCCTTATGTCTCCCACCGGCCACCACACCCCTCTTCACCTCCTGTCGTCGCCATCACCTAGAAGCTCTCCTCAGCCGCCGATGGCATCACCAAGATCGACCGTCTGCTGCCTCGTCGACAAACCTCGCCGTTCTGCCACCTGTCGTCGTCTGTCATGTCGTGAATGGCCGGAGAAAACCCCGAGATCAGAGGGTGAGCTGTGAACGATAAAGAGAAGGGCGTGAACAGCCGCTCCTGTCCGCTGTTGTCGCCATCTTGTGTCGCCGCCGCTGCCGGATCTTGCTGCTTTGCTGCTGCCGTTCGGAAAATCGCTACATCTCGCCGACGCCTCCATTAGCCACCTGCCACCGTGAAATGGTGGCTGGGTTTGTGGCCTCGTGAAGCTAGATTCGTATTAGGGTGTTGTAGGCGTGTGTTGCAATGGTCAGGACTGCAGGGGAGTCCTTTGGCCGGAGATATAAAGAAAACCCTACCGCCACCACCGTAAGGTGGTGGCTGTTGCCCCAAAACGCCTGATGTCGCCGCCATGAGCCGCCATGTGGGTGGCTGAAGTGTATAGCGCAACATGAAGTGTGTTTGGTGTAGCTGGAAGACCAAGAACCGCCACTGCCACCACCGTAGGGTGGTAGCTGCCACCATCTGCCGCCACCGGCCACCTTAAGGTGGTTGTGTGTGTTTAATTAGTGTAGTGTGTGTGTGTTTATTTGTGATTTCATTGTAAATTGTAATAATTGGAATAATGAAATGAAACTCAAACCACCACTATAGGGAGGTGGCTGCCGCCACCGGCAGCCGTGTCGGGTGGCAGTGTGCTTTGCCTCGTTGTGTTGATTCGTTTGGGGTGCTTGAAACCCTAATGGGCCCAATGAGGCTTAATGAGCTTAATAAACCCTAATGGGCCCAATGAAGCTTAATGGACCTAAAAGCCCAAACATATGACTAATGGGCCTAGTGAAACCTTAATGAGTTTAATGAACCTTACTTGATCAAAAGACATGTCAATTGGGCCTATTGGGCTAAGATGGGGTTGGAAACCCTAATTACGGTTTAGAAAACCCTAATATTGGATTTATGGGCTTGGACTTATTGAGACCCACTTTTGGGCCATTGGAATGGAATTGTGTGATTATGCCCAATCACACCATATGACTTATTTAGAAGAATGATGGACTTAATGGATTAAGTCCTTAATGGATTAAGTCTTTAATGGGTTAAGTGAGAAACACTTAACCCTAATCGTCATTTTATGTGAAACCCTAATTTCACTTGGGTTTATTGTTGGGCCTCTTTATTGGGCCTTGATAATTGGGTTACTAATGGACCATCCAAAGTCAAGCAATTGGACTAGAATAATTTAATGGGCCTAGGGTAAGGCCCATGTAAGGGGTTTGGGCCCAATTTGGAAAATTGGGCCATAGATGGGCCATAGTTTGGGCCTTAATGATTATATGATGTTGGGCCTTAGAATAAGACCATGTATAGGCCTGGGCCAAATTTGGAAAATTGGGCCATATGTTGGGCTTTGATTCCCAGTTGACTTTGGGCCTATGGATTGGGCCTTGGGCTTGCATAAAGCCAAGCTTGGGGTAATGTAGTAGTTATCCAGAGTATGTACTCATGGTTATGTAATGGAACCCAATTATTAATTGGGTGTTATTTTGGTGTTGACAGTTCGGGAATTTGTCATCCAGCAGCTGGGGTTGAGTCTGCGGGACTTCAGCAGTGTGGGGTCGTGTCTACGGGACTTCAGCAGTGTGAGGTGAGTTACCTTCCAGTAGCGGTGGGTCTACGGCCACAATGTCGGCCCACCAGTAGGAGTTGTATGATAGATGATTGTCTTTGTGATATTCATCTAGGTTTGCTACTACCTGATATGTTTATGTGCTAGCATGATATGTTATATGTTATAGTGGTAGTAGGGGGAGAATAGTCCCTAGGTTTGGTCGTTAGGACCGAAGGGTAGGTCGGGCACCCCAGAATTGCCTGACAGTATGTTTATGCTACAATATTATGTGGTAGTAGTAGGAGGTGAAATAGTCCTCGTATGTCGGGTGAAATAGACCGACGGGTACGTCAAGCACCCCAGAATGGCTTGACCTGGGTAGTCAGGCACCCCATAATTGCCTGACAGTATATGTGTGTTATACTATTACATGGTAGCAGTAGGGGTGAAATAGTCCCCGGTAGTCGGGTGAAATAGACCGACAGGTACGTCAAGCACCCCAGAATGGCTTGACCTGGGTATGTCAAGCACCCCAGAACGGCTTGACCTGGGTAGTCAGGCACCCCCATAATTGTCTGACAGTATGTTATTGTATGGTGTGTGGTATGATGGGGGAACTCACTAAGCTTTGTGCTTACGGTTTACAGTTTTGGTTTCTGGTACTCGTTTTCAAAGGAAAGGAGTCGGCTTGATCGCAGCGCATCACACTATGTTTTCCGCACATGAGATCTTTGGGATTACACTCTGATATGGTTTTATGATAATATGTTTTGATTATTGATACTTTGGTTTTGACATGAGATATTAATATGAATGTTTTTATACTGATGGTTTTATATAATTACTTAATTAAAACGAAATTTTTGGTCTTGAATTTTGGGATGTTACAGTTTTTGACACAGCATGGTAGGGTTTGGGTGCCTTACACTGGTGGAGCTTGGCCGATTTTGATGAATGAGGCCCACAAATCGAGATTTTCCATCCACCCGGGAGCTACAAAGATGTATCTTGACCTGAGACATGGCTATTGGTGTCCATTCATGAAGAGGGAGGTATAGATTGGTTCGTGGAGCGGTGCTTGACCTGCCGGAAGTTCCAAACATCAGCGTCCGCACGTCAAGTTGCAGCCTTTTGAGGTCCCATTGTGTAAATGGGAGAAAATACGGTGGATTTCATTACAAAACTACCTAGGACTGCCAAGGGTTTTGATGTCATCTAGGTGATAGTGGACCGTTTGACGAAGAGCGCTCACTTTTTGGCTATATGTAAGAGCTCTTCTGCCGAGAAATTAGCCAAGGTTTATGTTCGGGAGGTGGTAGCTTGACATGGTGTACCTATTTCTATCATGTCTGATCTATATGTCCGTTTCACTTCCAGATTTTAGAAGAGGTTTCATGAGGAGTTGGGTACTCGATTACAATTCAAAACCGCCTACCATCCGCAGACAGACGGGCAGAGCGATCAAACTATCCAGATGCTCGAGGACATGTTGAGGGACTGAATTATTGATATTGGTAGGAGTTGGGACTCCTACCTCCCCTTGGCTAACTTCTCCTACAACAACATCCATCATGTCAGTATTGGTATGCCTCCCTTCGAGCTTCTTTATGGGAGGAAGTAGCGGACCCCTATTTGTTGGGGATAGGTCGGACAGAGGGTCATGGGGAACACTGAGATAGTGCTCAAGATGACATAGCTTATACAGCAGGTCAGGCAGAGATTACTGATGACTTAGAGCCGCCAAAAGAGTTATGCGGACCGACGATGTTCTGAGTTAGAGTTTCAGATTGGGGATATGGTACTCCTAAAGGTATCACCTTAGAAAGGTGTTATCCAATTCAGGAAGCGGAGAAAGTTGGGTCTCAGGTTTACTGGTTCTTTCAGAGTAGTAGCCAGGGTAGGAAAAGTGGCCTACCGGTTGGATTTGCCAGGTGAGCTTAGTCAGATTTGTAACATACACGTTCAGTTATCGTGTTATGTAATTTTAAAAGTGAATAATATTATGAAATATTATATGATATTGAGCGTTGAGTTCTAACAGATAGTTTTTACTAGAAATGAAGTAAAACTATGTTTAGAATCATTCAGAATGTTTTGGAAGTCTTATGAGATTCCGAACAAAAGTCAAATATTGAAATTTAACGAAAATATAAAATTTGAAATAAGTAAAATTTTATTATTGAAAGTTGTAGATAATTTCGTTAGAAACATTTAGGCGAAAACCTCATCGAAATCTGAGTTATAACGAAGAAGTTATGACCAATCGAAGATCCGCAACAAAACCGGCAAACACTATTTAGCGTAAAAAGTGAGTTTTCGATAAACTACTTTTTAGATTTAGCGATCTAAATGAAAGTCGTGGTATTCGTTAAACCGAGAATTTTCATAAAAAGAACGTCCAAATCTGACTTCGTATGAAGAAGTTATGATTTTTCTAAGTTTCGGAATAGCAGTAGACAACTAAAAACTCGAAATAAAGATCGAGTGATTTTTAGCCGACACAACCTAAATGAGAATCGAAGGTCTCGTCAATAGTAGTACAACGGTAAAAAGACAGACGAAAACGGACGTCGGATGAAGAAGTTATAAAATTTTAACGGACTTTTCCTGTCTCGGCCCGTTAAAAATATAATATTAAAAATAAAGTCAAAACTAGCTGACGGAATCTAAATGAAAGATGTAGAGCATAATCTCACCTACGTGTGGATATAAAGAACGTCAAAAACGGAGCTCGTATGTGAAAGATATGGATTTTTGAAGTTCGGAGCATAAACTTCGAGAATTTGACTACATTCACGACGCGAACACAGTGTTCACGACGTGAACTCAGTGAACGACGCGTTTCGAGCCTAAAAGACACACGGCAAGCCTAGGGGATGACCAGGATCAAATTCACGACGTGAACATACATGGTTCACGACGTGAGAGTCAATTTTTCAGCCTATAAATAGAAATCGAGCCCTCCGGGTTTATGTTACAAATTCTCACTCTCATTCACTCTCTAGCCTCTCTCAAGCCCCTCTAGCACCCTCCGAAGTCCCGATATCATCCCCGACACCCGAAGCAAGTCCCGACGCTCCGAAGTTCCCGAGAAAATTATATTTTCAAGTCGAAACTCTGCCAGTGTAAGGCCGGTTTTCAACTAAAATCTCCGGTTTCATCGCAGAAAGTAATATTTAGAGCCGAAGTGCTGCCCAAAATATCATTTATTCCTTCGTTTATTTCACGGTGAGTTCAATATATAGGAACAATTGTATGTTATGTGTTATATGTGCTATGTGCTTTTCCGTGTTATTATTTCTGCTATTTTGATAGCAAAGTTGTACCTTTGGCCATGTGATCAGTGAAAGGACTTAGATTCACAGTGGTATTGGTATGTAGCCTCTGGCTATGTAGAGCATGTCTCGTAAGAGAATGACTTCTATTCTATGGCATTGGCAGAAGGTTAGACATGGCTGAAAGCCTGAAATCTACCAAAATGTTTAATCAGAAATTGTATGTCTTCTATGCCATTTGGGCCGAAGCGTTATTGATGTATATCAAGTATTAAAATTGTTATGTCTTATTCATTGATATGGAAAGCTTGTCGCATGATTCACATATGTCTTTGTTGTTCCTTGTACCCCTTTGATTCTGCCATATTAAATTATATATATGGCATAGCATTATATTGTATCTATTATTGAACTCACTAAGAGTCACCGCTTACCCCTCTCAGTGTTTAACAATTGCAGGTAATGAGAATCCAGTATAGTCTTATATTGTTGGAAGATTTAGAATAGTTTATACTATTATTTATGTACTTGGGTTTACGTTTGTATAAAAGCTTAAGTATCCTGGGTAGTTATGTAATATACTAAAACTTAGTCGGTTTGTATCCAGTCTTTTGTAATTAAATTATCAATGTAAAATATTGTTTATGAATATGCATGTAGCATGTTTTGGAGTGACAATGTCTTTAGTACGAAAGTTAGGGTTCTTTCAAGATTCATGACACCTTCCATGTTTCTCAATTGAGGAAGTATGTGGCCAACGGGGCAGCTGTGGTTCCGTTGGAAGATATCCAGTTTGATGGTCGTCTGAATTACATTGAGCGTCCGGTTGCGATGTTGGACAGCAAGTTGAAAGCTTTGCGGAACAAGGTAGTGAGATTACTCAAAGTTCAGTGACAGCACTGGAAGTGCTCCGAGTGGACTTGGGGGCCCGAGAATGAGATGTGTGAGCATTACCCCGATCTATTCACAGCTGAGGACTTCAATGACGAAGTCTGATTCAAGTGGGGGAGAATTGTAACACATGTTCCTTAGGTATATTTCTTTATGATTTTAAAGTTTATAATTTAAGAAATAAGGGTCTATGCAGGGCTTAATTCATTAAACTCAAGCGGGGATCTTATTCCCTACACAAGCGTAACCTTGATGACGCATGGCGTACTGGTGCAGAGTGTAAACCCAAATTTTCGGGGTTTTGAACCCTTTTTAAGGACCTTAACCCCTTGAGACCTTTCTTATGACCAGTCTCCATCCCCTTTAGCCCCCATATCGAAACCATAGTCCTTTGGAGAGAGTTTCGAAGCTTGAGAATGATTATTGGTGCATTTTGATTTTGAAGGAAGGCCATTGTAGAAGTTGTGGTGCACTCAAGCTTTTGGATCTAGATTTTGCATCCTTTTGTCCATCTTCAAAAGGTATTAAGTTCAAACCTTGATGAATGCTTTGTTAGATCTTGCTAGTTTATGAGTTTATCTCCTTTTTGTCCCATATTCTTGGTCTTCTTGGGTATTAACTACTCCAGACCTTGTGAGTAGCATTTCTAGACATTTTGGAGTGTATTAAGTCATAAAAATGCAATCTTGGTCCCTTCCTTTCATCCATGCATGAGATGTGGATCATGAGAGTGAGTAAATGGTTAGATTTTTGGATTCGATCTCTCTTTAGCCATGCAAATGCATAAAGTTAGAGACTTTATGATCTAGAATGTTCATTAGGGTCAGATCTGAACTTTGAGTGAAAGGTCTTAATGTATTGCTTAAAATAAGGATTGGCTAAATGTGTTGTATGTGGGGCGTAATCTGGGATACGCCTAGCGTAACCTAATTTCCACCCGATTCTGGTTAAGGCTCTACGCCCTGCGTAGCGCTTGGTGTACATCATGTGTAAGTCAACAAAAGGTTTATTGTTGACTTTTTGACCAGTTTGACTTTTGGTCAACAGTGAGGGGTTGAGGACTTGCAAGGGAAAAATGGTATTTTGCCCAAATGAGGATTAGTCTTGGTATTTGGACTTGTTGAGTTGGAATAATTACCTTAATTGTTAATTAGGGTTATTATGGATATGATTAGTAGGAGGAGTCTAGTACCGGCAGTTCGGGTGTGAGGTTTATCAGTCTTCTGTGAAAGGTGAGTCTTCTCACTATATTGCATATGTCATATAATGTGTGCATGTTGGCCAGCTGGGTCTTACTTGATATTTTTTGTTATGTGCTACCCGGAGTTGCTGATAACTTTTGGGCGTGTTGTTAGCCCACTGAGACTGCTAATAGTCTCTAGGGTTTCTAATAACCCACCGGAAGTGTTGTTAGCCCACTGAGGCTGCTAATAGTCTTCAGGGTTGTTGATAACCCATCTAGCATACTGTTAGCCCATTGGTATTGCTGATAATCCCCAGTGTTGTTGATAACCCATAGATGTTTATTTTATTTTGTGTTGTATGTGATATATTAGGGAACTCACTAAGATATGTGCTTACAGTTGTTGATTAAATGTTTTTAGGTACATCAGATGATCGCGGGAATGCGAAGACTTGATTGTACACATTCGTCTCTCATTTTGCGTTTCCCGTATATTTTGACACTCTATTATTTTGGGATGACTATATTTGACATTTATGTTGATGTGGGTTTTATGAACAATGTTTTATCTAAATTAAAATGAAAATTTTGGTTTGAAAATTTTGATGTTACAGCATAACTGACATTCTTGATAAATAATTTTAACATTCTTGAAATAATAAAAGACATTCTTGGAGAATAAGACCTAAAATATTAAAGGTTCATACCTAACAAGTTTTAAGAATAATTTAACATTCTTGAAAATATAAAAGACATTCTTGAATAATAAGACATGAAATAAAAAAACGCAAATTACAAGTACTAAATCTGACATTTTCATAGGAATGAACATAGTTTACAATTGCAAATATGACATTCTCGTGAAAATGAACTTAAATTAGAAGTGCACATATGAAGATCTCAAGAGAATGAAAGAATAAAAGGGAAAAAAACATAAATTACATGTATAAATTTGAAACTCTTATGACAAATGCACAAAAATTACAAAAGAAATATAATATTCTCATGGGAATGATAAAAATGGACAAATATAATTTAATAGGGGCTCAATTTTCATGATTAACAGTTATTCTTCCCATCTGTAAGTCTGGGAAAAAATTGATGTATAGAGGATTAATTAAATCCTTTGCAGGTATGCTCTTTTCTTCCCTTCGAATATTTATAGATTAACCTTGTTTCACCCATTTGTTATGTGTGTGTTTGTATTTATCTTGTTCATCCCCTCAATCAATTATAGGGTCGAGTAAAAAGATGACGAACAGCTTTCAGTTCTCCCCAGTCGATTATTGTTTCATAAAAGAAAATCCAGTAACACAAGGTTCTTTGTTATAATTAGAAGATTTTATAGAAAAGAGTCAGAAGTGACAATTTTATGAAAGATGGGTTTGAATAGGAGAATTGACTAAATTAAGTGAGCATGACCATTTTTGTCATGGAATATGGTAGGAATGACCATTTTTGAAAAATTCTTATATAGAGATTAGGAGAAAATTGTGACTATTTTGTCAAATTTAAAATTTAGTGGTTTTTGTGAGAGAGGAACTTATAAGACCCATTAGTCGCCTATTTTCCCTTACATTCTCTCACAAAAACGACTTGGAGCTTTGAGAATATAAGAATATAATATGATCTTGTTTGTTATGTGTGTAGTAATGGTATTTGTTTGCATTCATGAAACTTTTTTTGAGATATTTATTATTATGAAAAAATCTATGCATAGTCTTTGAAATGGTTTTGGAGCATCTTATATGTGCATTCATAATAGGATTGGGTTGACTTAAATGGAGACATGACATTTGGGATTCCTTATTTTGTGGAATATCCAACTATAGGGTCATGAGCAAGATTTTAGAAAGCCCTCATGTGTACAAGTGAGGTTCGTTACCCTTTATGTGGCATTGTGTGATGGTTCGCATTGCCTAGCTTGTAAATGGACAAAAGTTGAGGGTTTGTGTTTTGTGCTCACTACTTATGAATCTGATTTTGGATGCCATAATTATTTTAGAGTTTGGGCTTATGAGATTGACTTCGGTTGGAATAGATGCATAGACATTATTATTAGTAGTAGTATTATTTGTTTGTAGAACTATCTCATGTTGTTTTTTGTTATGTTTTTTTGACAAATATTGAAGGTGGTGCTTTGTGTATACTTCTCATGAGTTCATAAATTCTTTGGTTTATTGGAAGATTAAACATTTAATTTGAGTTTATTTTTTATTACTCCTTACGTTTTGGCTTATTGAAAGATTAAACGTTTTATTTGAGATTTTGGGTCATTTAACCATTTGCTTTGGATTATGGAATTATTAATTTTTTTTGTTATAGATTATGAGTTATTAAACCTTTGATGTTGGATTTTAGAACATTTACATATTTAGTTTTGAGTGATGCCTTATTAAACTCTTGGATTGTTTTGGATATTATGTCATTGATTTTGAACATGGGTTCATATACCCATATAGGTTTTGGATACTTGAGTCGTAAGCACTCTACGTATTGGTTTATTAAGTCTTATGGTATTTTGTTGGTTTTATATTGATTTCGAATGTTTGACTTGTATGTAATGATTGTCATTACTATTTACTCAAAAAGAATTAACCTCGGGTATTCTTACTAGACATTTTCATTGTTTAACTCATTTTTACTTGTGCTTGGATTTAAGACTTAGAAGTTTATTAGAAGGTAATGATGTCCTTTTAGAATGCCACAGGTTATATGGTAAAGATTTGAACTATGTTATGATATTAGTTTGGATATTATCTCGCTTTTTTAAAAAATCACTTTATTTTGTAACTTTTGGGACCTAATTCTTCATTATTATCTTTTTCCGCACATTTTGTTTCAAAACCTTTTTCAACTAAAACTAAACGGTTTATAATCATTTTTATAACTTCTCGAGCGATGAGTATTTCAGTTAAAGGCGCGCTTAGAATGAAAGGTGTAGATTCATATTTATACGTAAGAAATCTTTGAAAAATCTCTATATTAAAGGTTCATTATAAAAAAACCAAAACCAAAACAATAATTAAATTATCTCGTGTATTTTTAGATCTGAAACTTAACATAACTAATTAAATTATCTCGTGTATAACTCTACACATGGAGATGCCCACTTATATAATTTCTAATATGACTTTTCAGCCCACTTATATAATTTCTAATATGACTTTTCTTCTAGCTGATTATTCATTGGTGAAATATAGTTTTTTTTATTGATTATTGAATATATATCGGTCAATATATGTTTTTGTATATCCAACTTATTCTTCTTTAATTATATTATATTTTATCTTTTTAGTTATATTTTAATTTTAAATATTTTTTATTTTTATTAATTAGATACTTCTGTTAAATAGTTGATGAAATTTCATTTATGAAATAGAATTTTTATGATGAGTATATTATGTTTTTTTATTTTATAATTATAACATAACACTTTTATTGTATTTTGTGTATATAAATAAAGTAACAACACGTGCGTATTACTATAATGTAACAATTTTTTCATATTTTTATAAATCAATGTAACAAAAGTCTCGTAATGAAATTTAATTTGTCTTTAAAAATGGCTAATTAAATGGGGTGTCATAGATAGATGGATGAAAATAAATTAGTTAAATTTATAAAAATAAAAATAAACAGTATAAGAAAAAATTAACTATTAAAAATGTCATTTAGCTAGAGATTAAAATTAATATTGAAGTTAAAATAATTTTAAATAATATAACTGATATCATAGGTGATATCATAGGTCAACCAATGAGAATATTTTTATTTACATATCTTCATCCTTAAAAATATCATTTCAATTTAAACAATTACAAAATTAACATGCACGTAAAAAAAGTTTTTATAAAAGAAACATTTTTTTAAAATAAGTTATTATTAAAAAAAACGTTTTTATAAAATAAGTTATTATTAAAAAATATTAGTTCTATTTCACCAAAAGAGTATCAAAATATCTATCTTTTGTTCTTTTTTCTTTTTAGTTGTTGTAATCATCCCTTGTTTTTTATTACTGTTTACTATTTTTACGCAAACAAACGGCCAAAACCTGGAACTTGGGTCAAATTCGGGTGGTTCAAGGGTGGAAAGTGACTATACAACGACTCTCTCCGCCACCCCCACTCGCTTTAAATAAACAATTCCTTTTGCATTTCGAATTCATTTCCCCTAAAACCAAAACCAACCACCATCTCTGCATTTCTGATTTCTTCTTCACTTTCGATCCATAACCATGAACTCCAATCACTTGCTTCTCGAAGAACCGATACGTATGGCCTCGATTCTCGAGCCATCCAGACCTGTAAGTTTGTTTCGTTGTTTTCCGATTCTAACTTTTTTGTAATTACTTTGTTAAACTCGTGATCTTCGTTCGCAGAGTTATTTTCCCTCAATGACGAAGATCGTTGGTACTCTCGGACCGAAATCGAGATCTGTGGAGGTTATTTCCCGATGTCTCATGGCCGGAATGTCTGGTAATTTTCTTCTGCTTTCTCAGTTTCTCGTACCGAAGCATGGATCTGGTGTTCACAGTCTAAGTGTAGTAGGATAATACACATGACTAAAAACTGATAAAAAATTGATTGTTGAGTGAGCGTTTGGTTAATTGTTTATTTATTTTTTATTTTTTTAGAGAAGATAGTGACAGTTTTCAACACGGCAACCGATATTCAATTTAGAAAAAATTGACCTTAATTTTCGCTTGCTCAAATTCGCATAAAATTGTTTATCTTAATTCTCTTTTACTCGGAATATTTCTGATTCTGAATATGGAAAGTTACTTTTGCGAATTGTATGTTGAAATTTCACCCTACTTCGAGTTAAATCTGACATAATTCTTCTCCCCAGATTGTCTTAAATACTGTTAGATTTACTTACAGTTTCATCATAAATTTAAACAACTGCTTTGTGGACACTGATTCGCCCTCTTTTGAGTTTTTTTTTTTTTTTTTTGTGACATTTATTACTTTTCTGCCTGTAGTGGCACGATTTGATTTTACATGGGGTGATGCTGAGTTTCACCAGGAAACACTGGAAAACCTAAAAATCGCTATCAAAAAAACGAAGAAGCTGTGTGCTGTAAGCTTCATTACCAGTTCACCTGATGAATCATACTTACATTATCTTTATAAGCATAAATATATCAGAGACTAATGAATTCATGTTCTTTCCTAAATAACCAGGTTATGTTAGATACAACTGGCCCAGAGCTCCTTGTTGTCAACAAAAGTGATCAACCTATACCACTTGAAGCAGATTCCTTTGTTGTTCTAACACCCGATCAAGAGAAAGAAGCATCTTCAAATCTTTTGCCAATCAATTTCAGTGGACTAGCTAAGGTAATACTTTGTTATATAGGTTTAATAACAAATAATAAATACTCAAAGCTATTTTCCATTGTGATATGAATCTAATTTTAAGTAACCTTTGATATATACAGGCAGTAAAAAGTGGTGACACCATTTTCCTTGGCCAATACTTGTTTACAGGAAGTGAAACAACATCTGTTTGGCTTGAGGTAAATCACCATTAAAAATAGCCACATATAATATTTCATATACAAAACTTAGTGCTTTCTATATGCAAAAGTTATATAAATCCACGCGTTAATTCACTATCCCTTTGTTTCCTAATTAGAAATTTCCTTATGCAATGCAGGTTTCAGAGGTGAAAGGTGATGATGTTGTGTGTCTGATAAAGAACTCTGCTGTTCTTGCTGGGACATTGTACACTTTACATGTCTCTCAAGTTCACATTGATCTACCCACACTGAATGATAAAGATAAGGAGGTAAACTAAATCATCTCAAATATATTCAATATGGTTATCCTTCAAATTACATGGCTCTTATAAATTTTGATTAACTGTAGGTTATCAGCACATGGGGAGTTAAAAACAACGTTGACTTCCTCTCTTTGTCACACACACGCAGTGGTCAAGATATTCGACAAGTATGCGTTACATTTACATTTTATTTTATTTGTAAATTGCATGTGATTGTTTCCACTTTTTCCATATTTGATTCATGATTCTCTTTTTATGTTAAAGGCTCGCGAATATCTTTCTAAATTAGGTGACCTAAGTCAAACTCAGATTTTCGCAAAGATTGAAAACGTAGAGGTGAGAGATGCTTATTTGATATTAACATGTCAAGAATGAAGGTATTAACTTTTTGAAACTGTGTAACATATACTGCAGGGACTAGTAAATTTTGATGAAATCCTTCAAGAAGCAGATGGGATTATTCTTGCTAGAGGAAATTTGGGGATTGACCTTCCACCAGAGAAGGTCGGCTTTATATAAAGTAAAAAAATAAAAAAACCAAATTTATGAAAACTAAGTTGGTAGCTTACAAGATTTTATGAACAGGTGTTTTTGTTTCAAAAAGCAGCTGTTTACAAATGCAACATGGCTGGGAAACCTGCGGTTGTTACCCGAGTTGTGGATAGCATGACTGATAATTTAAGGCCTACTCGTGCTGAGGCCACTGATGTTGCCAATGCTGTTTTAGATGGTAAATATAAATAACTAAATATCCAACTGAATTGTTTATAAAGGAAGGAATGACATGATGTTTATGTTTGTGAAATTTGTTAGGTGCTGATGCAATCCTTCTAGGTGCAGAGACAATGAGGGGGTTGTACCCTGTTGAAAGTATCTCTATTGTTGGTAAAATTTGTGGTGAGGTATTGATTTCTTCCATTAATGTTTGTTTTTTAAAAAAATTATGTTTTGATATTGTAATATTATTTATTGTATGGTAATGGTATGCAGTCTGAGAAAGTGTACAATCAAGATTCGTATTTCAAGAAAACTGTTAAATACGTTGGCGAACCAATGAGCCACATGGAATCCATTGCTTCCTCTGCGGTACTCAATTTCAACTTTCACTTTCAAGAATCATATAATAGTATCCTTTTAAATCATGAATTAAAGATAATAATTTAACTTGTGGGGTGGTCTATTTTAGGTGCGTGCTGCCATCAAGGTGAAAGCATCCGTTATCATTTGCTTCACGTCGTCTGGACGAGCTGCAAGGTGTGTGTGTGTGTGTGTGTGTGTGAGAGAGAGAGAGAGAGAGGGGATTGGACATAACAGAACGGGTTGTATTGTGTTTAGCGTGCATTGGAGTGGGCTGATGTGAATGGGACAGATTTGCAGAATTTTATCCTACCCTAGAAAGTAGTACATGTAGGAAAGGAAAAGGATCCGCTCTCTATATTTTTTTTTCTGTGTGTGCAAAAAGACATAAATGCATGCCCTCTTGGTTGAAATGAATATATGGATGATGTTTTGTATCTCCTAAATTGAATGAAAAATGCAGGTTAATTGCCAAGTACAGACCTACTATGCCTGTGCTATCTGTTGTTATTCCAAGGTTGAAGACAAATCAACTTCGTTGGACATTTACTGGTGCTTTTGAGGTAACTAACTAAGTAATCATATTATCTACTCTTCTACTAAATCAAACTATATTGTTGTTCAAGGCAACTAATCCTGTGGGTTTTTTGGTAATTTTATTATAGGCAAGGCAATCGCTCATCATTAGAGGTCTTTTCCCAATGCTTGCAGATCCACGACACCCTGTAAGTTCACTAACAACTCAACTCTTTTCTTAATAACCACTAACACTTACTCTGCTTAACAAAACTCCATTTTAAAAATAACTTGAATCAATGTAGGCGGAAGGCACAAGTGCAACAAATGAGACGGTTTTGAAAGTGGCTCTGGATCATGGAAGGAACATTGGTGTGATAAAGTCTCATGATCGTGTTGTTGTTTGCCAGAAAGTTGGTGATGATTCTGTTGTCAAGATCCTTGAGCTTGAAGATTAGTAATATTAATAGTAGCCATAGCCAGCCAACTTTCGATTTCAGCAAGTTTTTTTTTTTTTTCTTTTTTTATCAAGTGTAAATGGCGGCAGAGCTTGAGATCAAGTTCTTTTTGTGCCACCACAAAATTAGCCTAGCCTCCTTTTTATTTATGTATTGAATTCTGATTTCATTAGTGACTTTATTCAGTTTATGTTTTGCAGTTCATGACATATCTTCAATAGTTTTCCCATAATTACAAAAAACCTGAAGTACTTTAATCTTTAATCATTTAGCATCTATACTTCTACGTAAATGAAAGAAGACATGACCGGAAAAATCATACTTGGTTGAAAACAAGTGTAATGGTTAACGGTGCATAAAAAAATCATAATCATATGTTTTAAACACAAAAACAAGTGTAATGGTAAACACTTCATAAAAAAAATTATATGATCAGATATGTACATAACTTATACAGGTTTGGTAGTGATTGTAGGAAACAATTTTTATTAAATCATCAGAGCATATAAGTTCAGAAAAATAGTTTTTTATATAATTCTTAAGATCGGCTACAACAATAATGATCTCGCAAAGGAACAAAATAAATCATTTGTATTCTATGCCACAACACAAACGCAACAAAAAAATTGATCAATTTAAAAACATTAAAAAAAAATAAACAAAAATGGGGGAAATTCAGACCAAATTTGGGCAAAGCCCTCAACTTTAATAACGGGTGATTCTCCCTCTGAAAACTACGATAGAATTGAGGCTTTTCCCTAATTTTAAGATCTAAACATGAACAGGAAACCTACCTTTACAGGACAACGATTATGAACACGTGACACCCAACAGAGACGCTCGATTAAATTCCTTGGTAACTAAAAAGTAAACAAAAAGTCACCGAAAAAAACAAACGAGAGCAAAATCGAGGAAAAAATGAACAATGTGAGCAAATTATGGCAAAATACGCGAATTTAAAGAATGTGACAACGAAAGCAAAATTATTAAACTTAATTCATTATATCATTTATAACCGGATCATTACAAACTTTTGCTACTTCTGCGATTCGGTTTTTTACGTTAAGACGCCACTTTAAACCTAAATTTACGACGCATAGAGTACCAAACCCTAACGTCTACGACTCTAAGAGCTAGTAAACTTAGTTACAGCCTTAGTACCTTCAGACACGGCATGTTTGGCCAATTCACCAGGAAGAACAAGTCTCACAGCAGTCTGAATTTCCCTTGAAGTAATAGTTGGCTTCTTGTTGTAACGAGCGAGCCTTGACGACTCCTGAGCAAGCTTCTCAAAGATATCATTGATGAACGAGTTCATTATCCCCATAGCTTTGCTTGAGATTCCGATATCGGGATGAACCTGCTTCAGAACCTTGAAGATGTAGATCTTGTAGGTCTCCACCGACTTCTTGTTCCTCTTCTTCTTCTTATCAGTCGAGGAGGCGTCCTTCGGAAGCTTCTTCTCGGCTCTGGGCTTCTTCTCTGCTGGAGCTTTCTCCGCTGCCGGCTTCTTCTCCGCTGGCTTCTTCTCCGCCTTTGGTGCCATTGCGATCGGTGGTGTTTGGTTTTTCGTTTGATAGATCTGTAAAATGAGAAAGGGTTGTGTGCTGATGGAAAGATTGATTGATTGGGGGTTATTATATATAGGGTAGAAGTCGCGTTGTGGTTGGTTGAAGTAGTTTGACGCGGATCGTGATTTTGGACCGTAGATTATTTGGGATGTTTATCGAACGGTGAAGACTGGAGTCGTGTGGAAGTCTTGAAGTTTGAGGTTGGATTTTGCTAATCTGACAGCGGGTTTTTTTTTCCGCATTAAAAAGGTTTTGGAGGTGTGCTAATAAAGAGAGGACGATGGTAAGTGGTATAACATAAATGTTTGAAATTTTTGTAATATTAGGTTAGGTTCAATATATTATTTCATAAATAGAAAACTACAAAATATATTTTTAGATAAATAGGTTTCAGATAAATAGATTCTTATGAGGTTAAATTGTTTATATATTTTCTCAACAAAGAGCTTAAGGAGATTGATGAATCAACCGCTACTCCCGAACAGATTGTTGAATACAAGGCCCATGAGTGGGACGCGACCAAAGTGTCGTGCATTATGATTGCTACCATGACTACTGAGCTTCATAAGTCCTATGAGGACTTTTGGCCTTACGAAATGCCCTAAACCCCCCCCCCCCCCCTCCCCATGCACACTAAAGTTGTAGCTAGCCGATTTTGATATCTTAAACCTCTCACTCGAGTTCATTCTCTTGTTCTTGGTTTGTTATAAGACATTTGTGGCATCACAGTTGAGGTGCTAGGCTCCTAAAGGTCAAAGACAAGCAAGCTACTACACAAGGTAATCATTTAACTGTTTTTATGATTGAAATGTTACCTTGCATGCTAGTTTAGGCTTTATGCTTTGGAAAAACAATGTTGCATGTATAATTAGAAAAAACTTAGATCCAAAGCATTAGGGTTTTATGTGCACCATAGGAATGTTAGAGTACATAAAACCCATCAAGAACATCATAGTGCGGAAAATATTGGTGTGATGCGCTACAGTCATGTCGGCTCATCTCCCTTCGAAAAAGAAGTACCTGAAACCAAAACTGTAAACCGTAAGCACGAAGCTTAGTAAGTTACCCCCATCATACCACATACCAAATAATCACACAACGTCTATCATATCTGGGTGTTGGCCTCCCTTTTCGGTCTCTTTCAACTGATAGCTGCCTAGCATATCTGGGTGTTGGCCTACCCCTTCGGTCTCTTTCAACCGGTAACTGCCTAGCATATCTCAGTGCTGGCCTACCCCTTCGGTCTCTTTCAACCGGTAAACGGGGACTATTTCACGTCTACCACTACCGTATAATACCTTAGCATATACATATAAATCATATATTTTGTGTATGCATGGCTTATGTGATATATGTAGCTTTTATAGTTAATATGATATGTTGAATGTGTGTGGGGTATGCTTTGGGGAACTCACTAAGCATTAGCTTACAGTTTGTGGATTTGTTTCAGGTACATCCGAGCCTAAGGGCAAGGGCAAGGGCAAGGTTTGATGGCGTGGCGTGCACTCTCTCAGACGTTTTTATGGGACACTTTGATGTTTTGAAATAAAATTGTAATTGATATGAATTTTGAAAACAACTGTAACTGGGATTTCATGGTTTGTGGAAAGTATTTTGGGTAATTAAAATTGAAAATTTTATTTTGAGAAATTAGGTCATTACAATTATCATAACAACACTTAGTCAAAATCCATAACACTCCTTAGGGTAAAATGACTATTTTACCCTTGGGTCTAATTTGGACCATATCCAAAGCCCAATTCCATTTTATCTTTCCAAACCCACTAATGGCCCACTAAAGGCCCACTAATGGCCTAATTTTCTAAATTGGGCCCAACTCCTCAAAATGGGCCTTATCGAAAACCCAATAAATCCTTAGCCCAAAATAAGTAATTTTGAGTGGCTCATTATGGCCCAAAAGGCTCAATCCTTTAAATCTCAGTTCTAGGCCCAAAGACCCTACTTCACAGTGGGCCATAAGGCCCAACCATCCAGGCCCAAAATTCTAAGGCCCAAAAACCCATGTTCGCCACTCTGCATGTGTATGTGCGACGTACCTGGCACGTACGTCTGGCGTACGCTGCCCTTGACCAAACGCGGGAAGTTGACCCAGTACGCGCGGCGTACCAGTGTGTACTCTCGGTGTACTGGCCGACTCCCTTGGGACTTCATTTATGACTTAATCCATTAAGTCCCTACGTCCAAAATATAGATCCAGGTCCTTTAAGACATCCTAATCCATAAAGCCACAAACTTTATGTCTTTGCATGCATGGATGGGGGTCAAAACATGATTTTAGTCCTTAAACAAACTTTGTGACCATCAAACACTTGCATGGTTGTGGCTTAACCATCAATGTCCGATTTTTATGACCCTAAATGCTTCCAAGAGCTCAAAAGGACAGCTCTTATGGTCCGTAACTATCAACATACAATAAACCCCAACAATGGAGTCAAAATGACCCAAAAAACACCCCAACATTATAACTAAGCATGCAATGGTCAAGTTTGAAGCTTGATACCTCAAATGAGTCAGAAATGGTGCTAATCCCCTGGATCTACAAGTTCTCTCTAACTTCTTACTCCTTCTTCAAACTTCTTTCTCTTCCAAAACTCCAAAACAACGTCAAAATGCTCTCAAATGGCTTCCAAATCACAAGAACACGCAAATAGGGGTTAGGGTTTTCATGGGGGCTGTTTAAAGGTAAGAGGGAGGCTAGACTAAGGGAATAAGGTCCTTTATATAGGGATTAAACCCTAAATTTTAAGGTTTTAGGAGTTGCATGTGTACGCTGCGCGTACCCTGTGGTACGTTGGGCGTACGTGCATGGCTTCCGCGTTCCAGTCTCTTGAGTACGCTGAGCGTACATGGAAAGGTACGCCCCGTGTACGGTGCTTCCTCATCCCAATCACAAGGGCCCGAAGGTCTAAGCCCAAACCTTTTTAAAACTATTAACCTTATATAAATATGAATAGTACCTTATAAATCTCGGACGTTACAAAACTAGGGAACTAAAAAAAAAGTCTAGAAAATTTGGTTTTCGAAATTGTTTTCAAGAGTAACCAAGGAAGGATGGGATGTGTACGATCAGCTGGAGCAAGAAAGTATACCCTAAGTTACCCCACTATTATTTGATATGATGTTTTATGATAGAACAACATACTAGTGATAGGCTAGGGGTCTTCGGGAATTGAATGATATAATTGCTTGATGTATGATGCCTGATAGCCTAGGGTTACTTCCTGTATGAAATTGACTTCAATATTGTAGTTGTTTAGTGTATGCATCATATGTGTACATAACTAAAAATTTATAGCACGAGAATGTTTTGTTTAGCCTTATTTCATGTTTCTTGTTTGGTTGTGGGCTTAGGGTAGAATCAAGTATTCGACTGTCTATAGGGTCTAGTGTTATGTATGATTAGCATACGCGAGTGTTGCAGGGTTGGTGGAAGTTTCATGGATGAGTATATGTGTGAGCAGCCATCCAGACGAGGAATGTTTAGCCACTCACAAAAGAGTGAGGATAGGATGTATGCGTATCTTAATTGTTATATTTGTGTTAGGCGGTTACGAGGATCCTTGAGGCAAATACAGGTAGGTGTGGAAGGTAGTATGGGCCCGTACTACTAAACGCATAGGACCTGTACGCGTAACAAGGAAGTCATAAACCCCAAGGGTTTAGTCTCGTCTCGTGATTGTAGCAATGTGTACTGTGGAATTCCTGATATATTCTGGTTTATTTTTAGTATGGTATTTACGAGAGGATCTAGTTCCGGGTCTGGAGCGAGTGGTCAGGTAAGGCCATGGTTGACTGATGATCAAATTCGGGAGATCATTGCCACTGAGGTGGCTGCTGCTGTCTGGAGGTCTATGCTAGATACGTTTGATCTATCAAGACCGACATGATTGAGTTATTTGATGATCGGTACGTTGCTCTTTCTGATGTTTCCGTTGTTGCAAGATCACTGTCGTTTCTGCTGCAGGGTTTCGAGGGGAGAGAGCTTCCAGTATCGGGACTTCGACAATACGAAGCCGCCAGAGTTTGATAGGGTTTGGGACCCAATTGTAGCGATGAGGTGGCTATCTGATGTGGAGGGTTGTTTCTTCACATGCTCTTGCCCTGCTGACCAAAAGGTCAAATGCGCCCTGAACCTTCTCAGGTTGGGGGCGAAGGATTGGTGAAGATTGGTGACTAGTGCTTGCACTCTTGAGTAAAGAGTTGCGGTTACTTGGGAGAAGTTCTCGAAGATGTTTCGTGTAAGGTACGTTCCCTTGATAGAGAGGGAGAGGTTGTTGGATAAGGTGTCTAAGTCCATAACTATTTATGGTATGTACTTGACCCGATTGGCATGGTCCATTTGGGTTGCATGGCATCATGACACTTGGATAGACAAAATGAGAAAGGACACTTATGGTTTATTAATATATTATAAGTTCTAATATATTAATAATATTATTTAATTAGTATTGATCAATAATTAATTTGGAATTAATTTTGTGATAAAAAATAGACTAATTAAATATATGGGGTTATTTGTGTAAATCATCCATTCTTATATAGTGGGCTAATGATCCATGGTTTATTGAATTGGGCTAAAACCCATAGGGTGCTCCATGGATGGTCCATGGAGGTTAAAACCCATGGATCATGGAGGAAATGAAAAGCCATGTCAATTAGGGTTTACATGGTGTCACAACTGACAATTTTAGCTAGGAAATTCTATTCCTGTGTAACCATTCAACTATTGTCAAACTTATATTATAAGTAAATATCAGTCAATGCTCAGTTAGATTCATCAACTATATTCATCAAAGAGTCTGACGCCCTAAGATCCATGGTTTAAGTCCATATTGGGCTAGGAGTTCCTTATTGGGCCTAATGGACCAATAAGCACCCAATTCAACTTTATTGGATTTAGAAGCCCTAATTGGACCCTAACTGGACCCAATTTACAACTTTAAAACAATTTGGACCATTTGGGCCTAGAATGATTCATTCTAACCCTAATGGGCCTTATTGGGCCATAACTAATCCAATTAACCCTAGTGAGCCATAAGCCATTCTTGTATTCAAATTGGGCCGTGAATGCTTCCAAGGGCCCAATGGGCCGAAAAATTATATGCTTAGGATCCAATTATCCTAGCTAAGGTGAATGGGCCCAAACTACTCTATCCTTTCTTCTTGGCCCAAAATCTCGGCCCATGTTTTAAAAATAAAAAAAAGAGAAAATAAGAGATTAAGGGAGGGTTGACTTTGGGAGGTGCCACCTCATTTTTATCTAGAGGGTAACTAGGCCTTAAACCACCATGTATCCATAATAGTCACTTCATCACTCTCTCCCCTCTCCTCTTCTACTATCGGCCGAAGGAAACCACACACACACACATCAAACTCTCTCACAACACTCTCAAGAATCATTCTACTACTTCCATCAAAATCTCGAAATTTACTTGTGTTTCAAGAAGGTTTTCACAAGATAATCATCACTTCTTGGTAAGTTTTTACACATCCAAGTTTTACAACTTCATTCTCTTGTTAGATCACTCTTTTAAGCAAAGTTATTGGTGATTTTGCTTCTTAGAACTTCTTAAGTTCGAAATCTAGTCAAGAAAGCTTGCTAGGACCAAAATCTTCTTCATTTCTTCTTCAAAACCAAAACATCAAAGCAAAGGTGAGTTCATACCCCCTTGTTTTCGGTTTTTACATGTTTTGGGGGAGAATACAAGTAAAATGTGTAGATCTATGTGTTATATGCATGTTTTGTGTGAATCCTTAGTTTATTTGGTAAAAATGTGTTAGATCTTAGTGAATCTCGAAATTTTAAGCATTATGTAATCAAGATCTAAGAACTACAACACTATATATATCATATTATCAAGCCAAAGGTGAACACATGTTTAAGATGCAAAAGAATTCAACAAAAACCTTGTTAAAGGCCAAAATTGTCAAGAAAACAAAAGATAAGGGTAGAAAGTGAAAATTCTGTTTTCAAAAGGGCCAAACATGCCCTACATGTATAAAAAGGTATTTTTATGCTAAACATGCTTTTAAAGGGGTCAAAATTGCAAATTTAAGCTTATTGGGTCAAACCTTTGGGCCTCACGGCCTATGGGCCCAATTTGCGAAAAAAATGAGGTTTTGAGGTGTAAAAATGTTATTTGGCCAAAGTTTGAGTCATAAATGTAAATAAACCAAGTTTAGAGGTGAAAATGTCATTTATTTTCAAATTGGATCAAAAATGTAAAGTTTTCCAAAATTGGGCCGAAAATGTAAATTTTTACAAACAAGGGACCGAAAATGTAATTTTCTGCGAAACAGAGTGTTTAATGTGAAATTATAACATTTTGGGTCAAAACTGTAAATTTACAGACTTTTGGGACAAAATTGCAAACTTTTATAAATTATGGACTAAAGTGTCATTTTTACAAACTTTGGGCCTTAATTAAAGATTTGAGTATTATTGGCCAAAAATGTCATTTTTACAAAATGAAAGCTTTTATCATCAATCTATTAAGCCTCGAACTAAAACAAACAATCGAATCAAACAAACGAACGAAATACGTCAAAAGCTATTTATTGGGCCCAAATATTCACATTTCTTGGCCATTGGGCCCTTAGGGCCAATTGAATGTGTGAAATGACCCCAATGTGTTCCATGACATGTTTATTGGGTCTTGTGGCCCACTTACATGTTAATTTGGGCCTAAGTTATGGACTACATGTTTATTGGGCTTTTGTGGCCCATTTACATGCCTATTGGGCCTAAATTACCCTTTTACATGTGATTGGGCCTTTGTAGCCTGGTTACACACTAATAGGGCTTGGAATGGAAATTTCATGTGTTAGTAAGCCGTAACGATACCCTTATGTAATCATAAAACTCCGTAAATGTATTCAAGTACCTTTCGAATACAAAAGCATCTCACAAATACGTAAACATTAAACATAATACAAAAAGAGGTTAAGAATCTAGTGAGACTTGTCGGTTGGCACCACTGAGTGTACAATCGTAGCTTGTAGTTATAATCAGAGTTTCCTGGTAGGAAAGCGGGAGTTTGTGTATAGATCTATACGGGGTGACCCCCCCACGCCTTAGTTGCTCGCTACAGCTAGACTAGGCCAGTCTAGGGCGACAACATCCTTAGTCAAGACCGGCATTTGGAAAAATACCAAGACGGGCGACCTAGTCATTATCATGCATGGTTATAACGGCTTATATAGGGATTCAATACCTAAAGTAAACTTTCGAAGATAAATTATTTGATCGTGTCAATACAAAATAACTTATACAACGATATAAACATTTAGACATTGTTATAAAACAAAAAATATCGGATTTTCTGGGGGAAATTATTCATATACACTTATCACTTATTCACAATACAATGAAACTAAACTACTCTTCTATAAACTATAACTATGAAATTCACACATGCATTTATACTTGATTTTCACAATATTTTCAGACAGTTTACAGAAAATATCGGATTTTCTGGGTTTATATGAAATATACAAAGACTTTTACACAAACATACTTATGAACTCACCAACATTATATATGTTGACCGTTTTCAAAATAACTTGTATTCTCAGGTAATCGTTAAGCTGGAAGATATGCAAATGTGTATGGTTTCGTTTTATGTAACAACACTTATCGTACTCTTAACAATCAAAACTTATGTATTATAACAATGTACTTGATGTAAACAATGCCAGTTGTAATATGTAATGTTGGTGATGGATGTGTTATGCTTCATGTATATTCATTGTGATGATTATTCAATTGTTAGTCACACGAGCCCCCGGACGTTTCCGCCGTCTGGTTCGGGGGTGTGACACATGGTGTAACCCTACTTGTGACACAACTATAAAAGGACCCCATGGGCTACCAAAATCGGCACTAAGTGTAGAACAAGAGGGCTAGCCGATTTTGAGTGTTTGTGTACTTATCTCAAAGTTATTCCAAGAGTTGTGGTGTTGTGTGAAACACTTGAGGCGTCACATTTGGGGTGTTAGGCTCACAAAGTTCTCAAGGAATCCAAGCAACAAGAAAAGTATGTTCTTCTACTAGCTTTTATGTTTCAAGTTCCCCATGCCATGCTAATTAGGTTAAGAACCTTGGAAAAATCAAATTTGCATGTATCTTAGTAAAACATAGATCCAAGGTTTCTAGGGTTGCATGTACACTTTAGGAGTGTTAGAATGCTCAAAACCCTTCAGTGGTATCAGAGCCTAAGCTTGTTTTCTTGATACTTGATGCAAATTGTTGAAGAAAATCGAAAAATATGCATTCTGCCGAGTGAACTCGCCGAGTCCATGGGGGTACTCGACGAGTCCATGCATAAATTCATCCCACTCGTTGAGTAGGTTCATGCACTCGACGAGTATGAGGCCCAGAGTGCAGTCTTTCGAGTTTTGCAACTGGAAATGGAATAGAATCATTACCCTATACTGTTTTGGGCTTATAAAACCTATTTTTGATGTGGTAATGATTATGCTAATTCATTTACAATGGTTATTATCAAAATTTCAAGTTTTATATGTGTTTATATGATTCTTGAAATTATTGATAGGAATGTTCATACACTTATGAGTTTGGTAGATCATAGGAATTATTTGCAAAATTGTTTGTTAGTTAATTCTTGATCATTATGTGTTTTAATGGAATCCATAATTTGTCCTCGAGTTATGGATTACCAAAAGTCTTTATTTTAAAGTCCATTAAAGAGCACATAGGTTACATAAAATGAGGAGTCTTCATTTTAATAAACCATTAACTCATAAGTTATGAAGTTGAAAAGTTTTGAATAGTTACAAAACTTGCCCTCAAGTTTTGGAACATGTAAAGTAATTTTAGAAAACTTTAGTTCCAACCCCTAGAGTTTTAAAAGTTAAAATTCAACCCTTATACTTTATAGTATTATAAGTTAATAATATATATATGTATAAGATCAAGTCGTTTTACCGTTAGTAGGCCTCATTCACGAAGTCGGTCTATAAGGGGGGTATAAGGTTGTTGCCTATAAAGTGGCAGCTTAATGGGTGTCCACTCTCACCCACCGCTTCCTTGACTGGTGGAGGGTCGTTAGCCGAACGGGTAGGACAATAACTTTAATTCTCATTAAAAGTATAATGATTATTATAAAGTAACTAAATGTTTCATAAATTCCCAATCTTAGTTACTTTAGGAAAATGTGAATTTGGTGCTAAACCATAAAATTACACTTTGCACCTTGCTTAAGTCGTTAGTGGATCGTGTGTGGTTAACCGGCACACTAACTTGGATTTAACAAGGTTGGCAAAGGGTGGATTAAGGTTTATCATAGATCGGTGGAGCGCGTGTGGTTAACCGACACATCGATTAGGTGATAACCATTAAGAGTACCAAGTAATTTGCATGGTTATTCACACCTTGTTTTGTGATCCTCGGCATCCCAGTCACAAAACTTGAAGGGCACATTCGAGATTAAAACATGCCATTGAAAAGTTCAATGAATCTCAAAATAATCTAGGAGTTTCAAAACCAATTAAAACCTAATAATACATTTCGTTTTTCATGGTGGAAATTGGTGAATCGTCATTCACCTACCTTCAAATATTTTATAGCTTGGATTACGACATCCCTCTTCTAAGTTATAAAATATTGTGTTGGGTCCTAGCCTTAATATTACATTTGGGTGTCTTATTAAGGACTATCTTTATATCTAATCTAAACTTGTCTTTCTTCTTTTTCAGATGTCTTCCAACAATGTTGCTTCTGGCTTAAACCCTACCGACTCCTTATCTTTCATGAACCTTTGTGGGAGAGTCATCTTTGATGGGACTAATTTCAATGATTCGATTAGTAACATAAGGATGGTCACTCTCTATGAGGACAAGGAATATGTCCTCGACAAGGAGCTGAAGGATCTTGATGAGTCTACTGCTGCTCCCGAGGAGATCGCTGACTTTAGGGCACATGAGAGAGATGCTACCAAAGTGGCATGTATCATGTTGGCCACTATGTCAGTCGAGCGCCAAAAGTCCTATGAGGACTTTTATCCTTTTGAGATGCACCAGGATCTGATGGAAAGATACCATCAGAGTGCTCGTCAAGAGCGATATGAAATAATCTCCTCCATGATAACAACCCAAATGAAAGATGGTGAACCCATTACGGGCCACATGCAGAAAATGCAAAGGTTTGTGGACCGTCTGATGAAGTTGAATGTGAACTTCCCCCAGGAGTTGGCAATTGACATCATATTGCACTCCTTACCTTCTTGTTATGATTAATTTCGAATGACCTATCATATGAACAAGGAGGAGGTCACACTCAGCAAACTTCAAGGACTTTTGAAGACCGCCGAAAGTGGTCTTAAAGGTAAATCAGTTGTTACTACTTCTACTCCTACCACCGCCCCTGTTATGGCTATCGAGCAAGGTAAAGGGAAGAAGAGGAAGAGCCCTTCGAAGGGTACCAAGGGACAGTCTCTTGATGGCTCCTCTTCAAATAGAACCAAAAGTGGTTTTGTCACTCTTTCTGCCAACCCTAAAGAGGCTGAATGCTTCTGTTGCCATGAAAAGGTGCACTGGAAGCGAAACAGCCCAAAGTGCTTGCAAGATGTTAAGGATGGGAAAGTGAAACCCAACCATGCAGGTATTTACACTATATTGTCTAATAACTCACCATATTCTAATTCTTGGGTCCTTGATACAGGTTGTGGTGTTCACATATGTTCTGATTTACAGGGACTAAGAAAAAGTGAGAATGTGGAGCATGGGAAGATAAACTTGATCATGGGGAATAGGAAAGTTACACCTGTCACCAAGATTGGAGTTTATTCTTTGTTGCTAAGTAGTGGGTTAACATTAGATTTGAATAAATGTTGTTATTCGTCTGAAATGGAGAGAAATATTATTTCCTTTCATGGTTTGTACAAACAAGGGTTTACTTTTTCATTTGATAATGAATGTGGTGGTATTAATGCTTTTTATAATAATGTTCTTTATTTTAAAGCATTACCTTGTGATGGTGTATATGAAACTGTGTCGGTTGTAGATAACTTAGGAAATAATGTGTTGTGTATTGATTCTTCCACTAGTTTGGATAAAGCATCATTATGGCATTGTCGTCTTGGACATGTTAGCAAGAAACACATAGGCCAACTCCAAACGGATGGAGTATTGGAGTCATTTGACCTAAAGTCAGATGATAGTTGTGAATCTTGTTTACTTGGAAAAATGACAAAGTCACCCTTCACTGGTACCTGTGCTAGGGGTGAAGGTTTGTTGGATCTTGTACACACAAATGTGTGTGGACCCTTCAGAACCGCCACAAGGGATGCTAATCGCTTCTTTGTGACTTTTACTGATGATTATAGTAGATATGGTTATGTCAACTTAATAAAGCATAAGTCAGAAACCTTTCAAAAGTTCAAAGAGTTTAAACAGGAAGTGGAGAATCAGCTGGGCAGGAACATTAAGATGCTTCGATCCGATCGAGGTGGTGAGTATCTTAGTACAGAGTTCCTTGACTATCTTAAGGAATGTGGGATTGTCTCACAATTGACACCTCCCGGAACACCACAGCTTAATGGTGTGGCTGAGAGGTGTAATCGAACCTTGTTGGACATGGTTCGTTCCATGATGAGTCAAGCTTCGCTACCAATCTCATTTTGGGGGTATGCCTTAGAGTCTGCCGCCCATATCCTTAATATAGCCCATACCAAAAAGGTTGCCAAAACACCTCACGAGATGTGGACTGGGAAAGTTCCCAATTTGGACCATATCAAGATTTGGGGCTGCGAGGCTTTCGTGAGGCGCGAGACTCACAATAAGCTTGAACCTCAGAGTGAGCGGTGTATTTTCATCAGCTACCCATATAAATCATTTGGTTACTTCTTCTATAGACCGAGTGATAATGTGGTCTTTGTGGCAAGGAGATGAGTCTTTCGCGAGAGAGAGTTCACAAGCCAAGGAGACAGTGGGAGGCAAATTGACCTTGAAGAAATTCAAGAGTCAAGTGGTGAAGGAACCTCAAACCCGAGCAATCAACCCGATGAGGAAACTCCTGTTGATCCAACTGACGAGTCTGTACCTCTGAGGCGTTCCACGAGGGTTAGGAATACACCTGAGTATTACTATGGTTTCCATATAACTGCGGAAGGTGATACACTCATCAGTGATAGTACACTGGTAAGTTTGGATGAACCTAACAGCTACACGGAAGCCATGGCAGGCCCCGAGTCTGCTAAATGGAAAGAGGCTATGGACAACGAGATACAGTCCATGTATGACAATCAAGTTTGGAACTTGGTTGACAATGTACCAGGTCGTAAGACAGTCGGGTGAAAATGGATCTTCAAGAAGAAGACCGACATGGATGGGAATGTACACACTTATAAGGCGCGACTGGTTGTAAAGGGCTTTTTTCAAACTCCGGGAGTTGGCTATGATGAGACCTTTTCACCAGTAGCGAATATTAAGTCTATTAGGGTTATGCTAGCCATTGTTGCATTTCATGACTATGAAATATGGCAAATGGATGTCAAAACCGCTTTACTTAATGGAAAGTTGGCTGGGGATGTTTACAGGAGTCAGCCAGAGGGTTTTGTCAGCGTAAAGTACCCTAATAGAGTGTGTAAGCTTGAGAAATCCATTTATGGATTGAAACAAGCACCTCGCAGATGGAATCTTTGTTTCGATGAGAAAGTCAAAGAGTTTGGCTTTTCGAGGAGCGAAGATGAGTCATGTGTATATGTCAATGCTAGTGGGAGTATAGTTAGCTTTTTGGTATTGTATGTGGATGACATACTACTCATAGGAAATGACATCCCAACTCTGCAGGAGGTGAAGTCCTGGCTTGGGAAGTGTTTTGCTATGAAGGACCTTGGAGAATCTGCCTATATCCTAGGGATAAGGATTTTGAGAGACAAGAGTAAAAGACTAATTGGACTTAGTCAGAGTACCTACTTGGATAAGGTGTTGAATAGATTCAGCATGCAGGATTCCAAGACAGGAGAGTTACCGATCCAGAGTAACGTCAGACTGAGTAAGACTCAGAGCCCGAGTACAGAGGCTGAGATAGCTGAGATGAGTCGAGTACCGTATGCTTCCGTAGTAGGCTCGATCATGTATGCTATGACTTGTACTCGTCCTGATGTGGCCTTTGCTTTGAGCAACCCTGGCAAGGCTCACTGGACTGCGGTAAAGAACATTCTCAAGTACCTGCGGAGGACTAAGGACTGGGTCCTTACCCTCGGTGGGAGTGATGACTTGAGAGTAGTAGGGTATAGTGATGCTAGCTTCCAGACTGATAGGGATAATTTCCGCTATCGGTCAGGCTGGGTCTTTACCTTAAACGGAGGAGCAATTACTTGGAAAAGTTCCAAGCAGGAGTCAGTGGCTGATTCAACTTGCGAATCAGAGTATATAGCAGCAAGCGAGGCAGCAAAGGAGGCGATATGGCTAAAGAACTTCATTGGAGATCTTGGAGTAGTACCAGCTATAAAGGAGCCTATGGAGATTTTCCGTGATAGTGAAAGTGCAGTTGCCTTAGCTAAGGAACCAAGGGATCACGGGAGATCCAGACATCGATAGAAAATACCATTTCATTAGACATCGAATAGAAGAAGGACTCCTCGTGGCAAAGAGGGTATCATCGGATGAGAAACCAGTAGATCCCCTCACGAAGGGACTGGGTCGGGTTAAGCATCTTCAGCATGCGAGGCGCATCGGGCTAAAGGATGATATTAGTTTTAGAAATTAGTTAGCTTTTGAATTTTGTAAAGTGTAATTGACATTTGATGATAATTAAAAGTTGTTGTTTATTTATATGTAAAGTGTTACTATCTTCTGTCAATCGTTTACTATCATTTCAATTTTTGCATGTTTTGACTTCCAGAATAATTATGTTATGATATATCATATTATTCAAACCATCAACAATCAATCATACTTTGGAAGTAGGTAATGAGGCAAGACTGTCATGAAGGGTCTGTAGTTTGTATGGGACAAAGGGACTGCAGTGTTCATGAGTACTCCTGTAATGGGGATTCGAGTATTGGATTCAACCCACGCTCACTTGTATCACTTCATGGAATTTATCTCGAGTGATTGTGAGACGGTAATATCATATAAGTCTTCAAACCTAGAGATATGAGTTGTTGACTATGAGTTGGTTATACATTAATTGTACGAAAACGCATTGGTAACTCGATGTTATAAAACGTGCCTTTGTGTATGATTCAACAAGTAGTAGAACAAGCATATGAGTCGAAGTTTATATGTTCCTTCGAGTCCTTGGAGGATTAGAAGCGATATCTGGGCCCCTCGATGATTTTGTTTTGACCTATGTACCGGGCCCGGTCAGAACTAAATTGATATGTTCGATTAAGTTCTATGTCAAACAAATTGGAAATTGGGAAACAAACTGTTGGACAATAAGTACGACGTTGTTCCACGTATTTGTCCAGCTGATATCTTAAGAGCAGAGGATTATATGATCACTTATCTTAAATGGCAGGTCATCTTAGTTTCGCAAGACTTTGAAAGAGCTACGATTGATGATCGGTTCCTAAAGACATACTTGCAGTTATAGTTATTAGACTTATCCAAGTGGGAGACTGTTGGATAAGGTGTCTAAGTCCATAACTATTTCTGGTATGTACTTTGCCCGATTGGCATGGTCCATTTGGGTTGCATGGCATCATGACACTTGGATAGACAAAATGAGAAAATGACACTTATGGTTTATTAATATATTATAAGTTCTAATATATTAATAATATTATTTAATTAGTATTGATCACGAATTAATTTGGAATTAATTTTGTGATAAAAAAGAGACTAATTAAATATATGGGGTTGATTGTGTAAATCATCCATTCTTATATAGTGGGCTAATGATTGATGATTTATTGAATTGGGCTAAAACCCATAGGGTGCTCCATGGATGGTCCATGGAGGTTAAAACCCATGGATCATGGAGGAAATGAAAAGCCATGTCAATTAGAGTTTACATGGTGTAACCCTACTTGTGACACAACTATAAAAGGACCCCATGGGCTACCAAAATCGGCACTAAGTGTAGAACAAGAGGGCTAGCTGATTTTGAGTGTTTGTGTACTTCTCTCAAAGTTATTCCAAGAGTTGTGGTGTTGTGTGAAACACTTGAGGCATCACATTTGGGGTGCTAGGCTCACAAAGTTCTCAAGGAATCCAAGCAACAAGAAAGGTATGTTTTTCTACTAGCTTTTATGTTTCAAGTTCCCCATGCCATGCTAGTTAGGTTAAGAACCTTGGAAAAATCAAATTTGCATGTATCTTAGTAAAACATAGATCCAAAGTTTATAGGGTTGCTTGTACACTTTAGGAGTGTTGGAATGCTCAAATTCAGAGGTTGGCTTAGGAGTATTTAGATTTGAGGCAGACTACTAAGATGGTGACGATGATCACCAAGATGTTTACTGAAAGGGTTCTTTTATGCCTTAAGTTTGCTTCTTCTGAGCATGCTCAAATGACACGATACTTGAGCATGCTCAAGACAGATATCTGGCAGTTTGTGTCCACCCAACGTTATGCTACCCTCGCTGAGCTTCGAGATGCTGCAAGGAGGCGGTAGATTGAGATAGAGATTCGATAAGAGTTTGTTTTCACAGAATGAGTCTCAACAGTGACCTTTTCGGATTAGGACTGACATATTTGTTTTAAACATCTCAACTATGAGGATTGGATGGCCTCTTAAGAATCTTAACAGGCATAAAGGTATTGTGGTTCCTAGTGGCTGGACTAACTATGCGAGACACTTTCTTTTCAGATTTCTCAATGAATCTGGAATTTTGCCTTGACCTAATTTCTTTCTTAAGGGCATTTTTTGCTTCGATCTTAGGGTGAACATTATCTTTCTTATTTAACCAAAGTTTCTTCCAATAGTCAGATGATGACTTGGAAGTTTGTCCAGATGATGGATTGTCGAACTTAGGCTTAATTGGCACAAGAGTTGTTTTCAAAATCACTTCATAGTTAGAGATACAAGAGTCAAATGAATCGTCACATACAATTTCGTTATCTACATCACTATCAAATGATGCCCAAATGAAGTCGGATTTGTCAGAGTCATGTCCAGTTGTCTCAGAAATTATTTCCTCAACAACATCATTGTTCAGTGGACCGAAGTTCGAAATTTGAACTCGGTACAGTTGATGGCAAGGAATGAATCTGAAGACTGATTCAGGTCCAGGGGTATCAGAGGCGGAAGAGGTGTGGAATCATTACATTTGACTATGATAGGTTGGAACTCAAGAATCATAGATTGGAACTGGTCCGAAGTCTCAGGAATAGGTGACAATGGTGAGACAGGGGTGTCCGAATGAGTGCGGTTCGGAACATCTCCCATAAATTTTAGATTTTGCAACTCCTTCAAGGGACAAGCAACAAGTTTCAGAAACTTGCTTCCGAGGCCTGGTACTTTGGACCATGGGTGACGAAAATTATGTGTCATCCATTCGTTTGCTTCAAGAATATCAATTGAGTTATGCAAAGCATTAATTTTGGCATTAAGATATTTTTTTATCAGAAACTAATATATTCCTTTCACAATAAGTGATTTCACATTTGTCTTTTAAAATGATACATTCATCGTTAGACCTTACAAGCTCTCTTTCTAGTGATTCTATCTTAAGCTTGCGATCTTCAAAGTGTAATCTAAGGCGAGTCAGTTCACTCTCCAACTCCTCACTTACTTTTATGGCAGACTCATAGGCTTTATGAATGATAGTCATATCTAGTTGGATCTGGGTTAGATATGGTTTCTAAATAGATAAATCAAAATTATTTTTAGTGATCATAGATCTTACCAACTGGACGATGCTTCTGCCTGGTGGATCATTTGTTGCTATATAGCAAAAGTTTGGCTCAACATCTTCCTCGTCTTCTTCTGATCCTGAAGACCAATATCCTTCATTACATTCGACGACTGTCTTGCTATAAGACACATATTCCTTCTATTTCTCACTTCATCCTCATCTCCAGAAGACCATTACCCTTCAACATCTCTTGACACAGTAGTAACAAAAGCTTTCTTACCTGCTACCAGCTCTTGGGCACTGCGAGCATAGTACACAAAATCTTTTACCTTCGGTTTCTGAGAGGTTTCAGCTAAACAGTCTTTGTCGAAATGATTACTAATACCACATTTATGACAAACTATCTTGGGTTTGTTTGATTTCATAGCTTCTTGGGATTTCGAGGAGTGACTTGATGAGGGGATGTTGGGTCGGTAAGCAGGTGGGTTTTCTGAAGGTTTCAGAAATGGTTGAAGATTGCTTTGATGAAGGGGCTTGAAATCGGTTTTGATAAGGTTTTTAACTAGGATTCCAGGGACATTTATATTTCATGGACAAGAGTGCAAATTATTGTTGAAAACGAAGTTCAGATTCGGTTGGATCGAGATCAAGATTTTCATGAAATGGACGATTCGGAACAGGTGGAGTGAGTGGAGTAGGAAATGCTGGTTGACTAGGAGAAACATTTGGGATAATTCCAAAGGGATCTGACACATATGTGTTCGGAATTAGTAGGTTAACACAACTAACCAAGGTAAGAGGACCTCCTGACAGTTCTCTTAATGTTTGAGCAACGTCAGATTCGTGGCCTTGTAGTCCGTCAAAAAGTTGATAAAGCTTTAGTTTCTTCAAGGATCCGTTTCTCTGAAGACATGACTTGACATTCCCCTAACCTTTTATGAGGCTATTGATAAAATTCAGATTGTACTCAAGAGGAGTTCTGACTATACCATGTGCAGTCATATTGTTGACAACAATATTGTACCTGTTTTAGGTTGAGGCTACAGATTCACCTGGAGTAGTGGTGAAGGTATCAAAATCGTTGACAACCAAAGTCAGATGCTTATCCTTCGTGTTTTCGGACCCTTTGAACAAGTCCTACAGAGTGTCCCAAATTTCTTTTGCAGATTTACACAACTTAATGTGGTCAAAGAGAGACGGAGGAACACCAAACACCATCTCGGAAAATCCAATATGTTCAACATGTAGATTTTCGATGTCTGAGGCAGTAAGAGGTGTTGAACGTCGTTCTTCTTGGCCCATTAGAGTTGCAACATCATCTCTTATTATTTGTATGACCGGAACATGAGGACCTTCTTTAACATATATCCATATTTCTTCACCTTTTTCCTTGCCAAGTAAAAATCTTTCCATCCTAACTTTCCAGTGATCATACTCTTTCAACAACTAGAAAGGGGGCATGAGAAGGGCAACCCACGCCATTTGCTATTTGCATAGAATACATTTGTTGAGTTTGATTAGGAGCAGACATTGAAGTTAAAGTATTAGAGCAGAAGTGGTATATAGAAGAACTTTTATCCTGGACATAGAAATGATTGAGATACCAAGGTAATCCCAGATCAACTATAATATGTTCTTATGGATTCAAAGGACAACCACTTAAGCTCTAATACCAATTGAGAGTGCAAGATTTAGTGCGCAGACAAGGTTTGAAAACTCAAACCTTGAATTAACTTTTAAGACCAATGTCTGGTGCTAATATATTAGTCTAGTCAAGTCTGGTAACCAGTCAAGATTTGAAGATGATATTCAACAAAGTGTTCAACAAAATATTTAAGTAAAGTAAAATGAGTATGAGGAAAGTAAAGACAATTTAAGAACAAGAAGAATGGAAGAGAAAGAGATTTGACTTGCAAGAGAATTTGTAATTGATGTGAAGAGAATAATTATATTTCTTTCTTACAATCCATGAATCATCATCTCATTAAATAGTAAAGAAAAGACACAGTACAAACCGAGAACATTCTATGGACTAGGTAAAAACAAGTGTTTGAAAAATCTGACACTTAAACGATTTATTGATTTAGTCCTAAGAACTGTTCAATCAGCAAAAGGACAAAAAGCATTTAATGCTTGTATAGACTCTATCACATCAAAAGATTAACTTCGGAACAATCTTCGTCTCGAAACTGGATAGACTTTGGAACTATTCACATCTTAGATTGAGGTTGACTTCGGATATGGTTTGACTCAAATTGCTAGAGGTTCACTTTTTATGCATCAACAGAGGTAGTCCTTCAGACGACAGAGCTTATCCAGTAGATTAGACAGAGACTGCAGATAGCTCAGAGTCGGCAGAGGAGTTACGTCGACAAACGTCGATCTGAGTTGGAGTTCCAGGTTGGTGGCATGGTTTTCCTGAAGGTATCACCCTAGAATGGGTGTAATATGCTTCAGGAATATGGGCAAGTTGGGGCCCTAGTATATTGGGCCATTTCGAGTGATCTCCAGGGTTAGGAAGGTAGCTTACAGATTGGATTTGCCTGAGGAGCTCAGTCAGATTCACAACACCTTCCATGTATCTTAGCTTCGGAAGTGTGTGGCTGATGATTTAGTGGTTGTTCCAATGGATGATATTTAGGTTGGTGATCACCTGAACTATGTTGAGAGACCAGTGGTGATTTTGGATCAGAAGACGAAGGCATTGCGTAACAAGGTGGTATCCTTGGTCAAGGTTCAGTGGAAATATCGGAAGGGATCCGAATAGACGTGGGAACCCGAGTCTGGGATGCAGGAGCATTACCCAAATTTGTTCACGACAGCGGAAATCTAGGATGAAGTCTAGTTCAAGTGGGGGAGAATTGTAAAATTTTGAGGATGAGGTATTTCTAATTTCAACCTTAAGTATGAACATTATTTGCATTTTAGCCATTGTGTATGATAAGTGTTACAAAATAGCCCATAATGGCATTTTCGTAAATCCTGGGCAGAGCTCACGTACGCTGGGTGTACATAACATACGTTGGGTGTACGTGCCAGAACTTTAAACCCTAATTTTTAGGGTTTGGACCCTATTTAAGCATCATTAAGTCCCAAAGATACCTTCTTTCATCACCCTCCAACCCACCTTCGTCCCCAAGCAAACCCTGATCCATTGTTAGAGTATTCTTGAGCATTTTTTGTGTGTTTTGGTAACCTTGAAAGAGAGAGGAAGAATAAAAGATCATATTGGAGGAGTGGGGCTCTTTGGATCCAGAATAGCAACATCATTTGGCATCATTTGGAGGTAAAAAGCTCTAAACTTGATGAAGCTATGCTTAGATCTAGTTTTGCCATGAGGTTTGTGTTCTTTTGGTCCCATTAGTTTGGTATTTTGAGTACGAACTACTCCAATCCATTTAAGCTGTCCTTTCAGACATTTCAAAGTGTTTAGAATCATAAAAATGTGGTCTAGGTCATTATTTCCCTTCCATGCATGAGTTTGTATGTCTTAATGGGTTAAGAGGATAGAGTTTTTGGTATTTAGCACTTAATGGCCATGCAAGACCATAAAGTTGGAAACTTTATGGTCCAGGACAACATTTAGGGTCTGGATCTGTAATTTGGACGTAAGGGATTAAGCATTAAGCTCTTAATGCGATGGAAAAGGAGCCAATCACGTAAGCTGGGCGTACCAAGTAGTATGTTGCGCGTACGTAGTCAAGCCCCCGTTTTTGGTCAATGCCCGTATACGCGAGTACGCCCAACGTACTTAGCTGAGTTGACTCAATTGACTTTTTAACTTTTGACCGTGACCAGGGTTTGACCAAGTTTGACCTAAGGGTATTTTAGGTATTTTGAGTTATGTTTGAGATTGGTCACTATTTGATGAATAAGTGACGGGGTAGAGGTAATATTCAGAGCAGAGACATATTCAACTATTTGTTCGGACCAAGATGCGAGTTTTCCCTCATTGTATGTATGGGTCGAAGGCACCAAGGCCGACCCTTTGGATTAGATATCCTGTTTTGTTACATACTGTTATGCTGAGATACGTGTTTATTGGTTATGTGAGTAGACTGGTAGATCTGTAGGATTACCTGTGTTTGTTGATTACTGCTTGTTGTTGTACATATCGACATGTTATGGGTTGATGGGTTGAGGCGGACTGGCTGGTGCTTAAGGCCAAAACACCCAAGGTAGCCTGGATGGACTTAAGGCCTATGAGGCGGTCCAGTCAGGCCGAAGGCCCGGAGAGCGATCCAGATAGTATGTAGGTCTGCTAGGCGGTCTAGTCATACTGAAGGCTCATGTATGCATGTTGTTGTTTGTTATGTTGTGTGGTGGTACTTTGGGGGAATTCACTAAGCTTTGGTTTACGATTTTAGTTTATTGTTTCAGGTACTTTAGAGGATCGTGGGAAAGCGAATGCGTGATCGTGCACATCTTCCTGTTTTTATGATATTGGATCTTGGGATACTTTGATTATGATTATACTTTTGAAACAACGTTTTTTTTGTAAACACTTTATGGTTAATGGGTTGTTTTTGAAATTTTTTAATTTTCCCTGATTTTTGAGATGTTACAAGAAAGTTAATTTCATTTTAAACTATTAACATTTTAATTAAAATGTCAATTTTAAAAAGTGTAATCAATGATTACAACATTAACTTACATAAATATTTTATTTTGATGATTATTATGAATAAATTGTTATACATAAAAAAACATATCTTAATAATATATTTTATGTTTTTATTTAAAAAAAAATTATACATACAAATATAATTCTTGCGAAACATTACTACATAGTTTATTACTTTATTGCATTTTGGTATCGAATATAATTTAATCTAGACATTATTTTTTAAAATGAAGTTGGACACCGAACACTAGTTACTCCGCTGCAAAATTAACTTTTTTAACATTATACCTCATATTTGTACTATTTTACAACAATACTTTTAAAGTCACATTTATCAAAGTACAATATCATATTACGTTGACAATCATTTTTCAATATAGTTTAGTATTAAATTTTTATTTTGATTTTATATTTTTACCAATCTATTTTCATGGTCTATCTTATAAACCCGTGGTTTCCACGGGTCTCGAACCCAGTGCTTGTGTGTGTGTGTATACACACACACTAGATGTGTGCCCGCGCAAAGCAGCAACGATAAATAGTTTTTTTGGTGAATAGTTTTCTTACGGGAAAATAATTATTAGCTTTTGTTATTAGTTAATATGTAATAACAAAAATTACCATTTTTAATTAAAATGTTTATGTTTAAAACCTATATTTATATTGTATATTTATATACATTTGATGTAAATTAATTATTATCTGTATCTAGTTTAAGAAATGTAAATTAACTTATATTGATGAATTTAATATTTTAAAATTGTTATTTTGATCCAAATTAAATTTTTATTAACCTTTCTTAATTCAAGTGTTCAAAATTTTGGTAAGTATTAATGGTTTTGTTATGCATAATTGATTTGTACAAAAAGCTTTGTATCTTGTACCTCTTAAAATTCAAGATATGACTAATATGTTATATATATATATATATATATATATATATATATATATATATATATATATATATATATATATATATATATATATATATATAAACTTATTGTACTTCAATTTCATTCATATCATAACTAATTTCAGATTAGGGTTCCCAATCCCATTTTGATTTCCCACTTTCAAGGAGATTTTAATGGAGTAGACTCATTACCTTTAATATAAACGCAAAGATGAAGCTTTATAGTTAATTCTTAAGATGAAGCTTTATAGTTAATTCTTTCAACCTCTCTTCAGGATTCGACACCCGGGTGAAAGACGCCCCAAAATCGCCAAACATTATTTTTGTTCTATTATGGTATGTTTTTAGGTGAAAAGATGAGTTACCATCTTTTATTTTCATTTTGATGTCAGTCACTGCACCATGGAGTTATCCTTATTGTGCTGTGGTGACATGACAAATGCTTACGTCATATTTTATCACTTTTCATGACACTTTTTATTCGTAACTAAAAGATTTTGTCACTAAAATATGTAGCAATCTACTTTCAACATGCCATTACAAACACATTTCCGTGCCGTGGACCTTTCAAAGTACGTTGCTATCATTTTTATGTCATCGTGGTCTTGCGTCCACCACGCCGCAGTTTCGCTGCTCAGGAATTTCCTTCTTTTTATTCCCAATTTACCCCTCTTTACGCTTCCTACTATATCTTATTGATTTTTTTTATCAATTCTAAATCATCATTTTATGTACTAAAACACAATTTATACTTTCAACCACATTCAACTTATTAATAATAGTAAATGACCAAAATGCCCTTCTTAACAATTAAGTTCTTAATGACATTTTATACTTCATAAATATCACACATATACACACATATTATACACACCATTCCTAACTTGCTTAATTAAATCAGGACATTACATTTTCAGATCTTGAAATGAAAATGAAAACGAAAAGGACTAACTCCGATAATCGAAACCAACACCAGATGAGACAACAACTAAAAATGGAAACATCCTAGCCAAATCTTGAAACATAAACAAAAATGAGTGTGGATTTGGAGCTGGTTGTCTGTGTTTTTTTAACCAAATTCCAAAAACCTAAAAACCTAAAAGTAATAAAGATGTATGGCGGTGTCGGAGGACATGGAATAGTTGAACAACAAAAGAGATGGGTGTAGGGTTTGCTATATCAAAGAGCAAAGAAAAAGATAGTATATGATTTACATTAGTTAGGGGCACTTATTTTATTTTTCTTTTTAAAAATGATAATAAATAACAAAATATTATAAAATAAACACATAAAGGAAAAATATCATTTTTACATCACACGTGGACTATTAATGCAACAAAAAAATACAATAAGGATTCATCAAAAGTTAGAAATTAATGCACAAGTTACCCCAAACCACATTGATCACCCGTGTACTTACTCCATTTAATTTTATATTGATTAATTAAAAGGTTTTAATTAATTAAACATCTTCTATTTAGTTAATAAATAATAAACTCTTTATTTATTTATTTATTACATGTTTGATCAATAATATACAACAAATGCTATATGTATCTATTTATATGTATCTATTCCCCACTCACATAAAAATATCAAACATGAGGGGTGCACACATACTCACTCACTCACAGGGATACAATAAACAATTAAGGGTACGTATAAAATTAGCCTATACAACAATTACTTCTATTATTTATTTTAAGTTGGTAAATATATATATATATATATATATATATATATATATATATTTATATTTATATTTTTTAATGTATTTTAGTGCGTGGCCATACAAATTTGCATACAAAAAACGATATATTTAATTATTTGTTCATTGCATATTAATTTTAACAAACCACTACTTAGGTAAAGATAACATATGTCACTTTTATAAATAATATAAAAATAATGTTAAGCGTCTAACATGTTACTACGATTAAACATATATGAATGTTTGTCTCAAACTAACTCCACATACAAATCTCCTTCAAAAACCAACCCTCGAATGGACATGAGAGGCTCACAATGCCTTCGACGTCCTCAAAACAACCCATGTTTCCACATGATCACACTAGTTTTTTTTTTTCCAACTTCACGGTTATTTTTTTATGTCACCATTGATGCTTTAGGCTTTGGTGTCGATGTCATCCTCTCTTAAGAGGATAAACCTATATGTAACATCTAACTTTTAATACAAAGTACACTAAAAATTTTCATTTTCAAATCACAAATCATAGTAATTATGGTGTACATTCGTATTAAAAAATTGATACAAGAAGTTATTAAAGGATCTTACGATATTCTCGTATAAGGATCAAAGCCGGACGCTACTAACTTCACACCTTTCTACCGAGTCTAGTTGAACCTGAAAGGCACATAACTAAGAAGATGTAAGCTACAAGAGCTTAATGAGTAACATGTGCACCAAGATGTAAGATAGTTACACAATTAAATATATCCACATATCCATAACTCATACAATCTCCAAGGTACCTTTCAGTTAATCCAATAATCATATCAATAGCTATTCAAGCTATTATTTCTACTGATAACTCTCTGTAGTAGACTTACAATCAACAGACTATTATTGTACTTCGATAACCTTCCTCCAACCTTCCTCCAGTGGTATTACATCTATTCAAGCTACAATTACAACATATTTACTTGCAAGTATAATATTAAGGCCACCAAATGTAACGATCCAAAATTTCCATCCGTCAACAATGTTAGTTTTCGTTACTTGAATATTAATTGTTGGTTAATGATTTTAGTCTTTATGATTATAAATTCAATAAATTAAAATAGAAGGGTGTTAATTTAATGCCTAAAAGTGTAAAAAAAAAACCTCAAAGAGGAATCGACATGTTTATTGTAGTAAAAGGCTTGCGTCCGTTTTTTTCCTTGCGTTGACTACACGTCCGTTTTGTCATAATCATATTAAAAATCGAACAAGAAAAAACGATTCCTAGTTTTCCTCTTGTGTGCGTCATCGATCAACATGGAAAGAGAAAGAAAAAGAAAGAGAAGAAGAAACGAGCGTGGGGGAGAGGGTTGCCGATCCTTGAGGGCATATCATCACCACACGAAGAGAGTACAAGTCTTATAGCTAGTGGTACAAGTTGTAATGCAAGAAAAAGAAAAAAAGAGAGAAAGAGAAAAGAAAGAGCTTGGGCCCGACCACTTTACCTATCGATCGATCTTGATGCTACACCATAATGGTGTATCCTAGGCATGCCCAAGTTCCAACTGTACAACCGAGGGGCCTTGTGTTTGGTATGTCGTGGGGGGTTGTGTGGGATTGCTTTTGAACATCAAAAGTTCTTTAGGTAGAATGACTTTTTATAGAAGGATTTTATGCAAAAGATGATACTTAAAATGTGTTTGGATTAATAAAATGACTTTTGGTCTAACTTTTATATGTAAAGCCCCAAAAAGTCACAAAATGTGGTTTTTTGAAACCCTTTCTTTTTCCTCTTTGCAAAAAGTAACTTTTTTATTATCCAAACAACTTTTGTCTTTTGTTAACTTTTAAAAAAAATTAAAAGTTAAAAAGCTATTCTAAAAGCAATGCCAAACACCCTCTAAATCAACATATTTCATGAAAAAAATAAAATAAATCGTAAGTTTTAGAATTACTTTTGAGATTGATTATTACATGTAGATGATATATTTGAATTTGGAAAAGAAAATTTACAATTTTTATTATTGTTAAATTTGCAATTTTTATTTTTAAGTGTATCTTTTTTGAAATCAAATAATTCAAACGGTTTGTTACTATCAAATTGTTAGGTTTTAATTTAGAGTTTATATATTTTTATATATGGTTTTGTAGAGTCAATGTATGTAATTTTTGTTGAATTTAAAAAATCATAGAGATAAGAAACACCATATATAGATTTTCAAAGAAGACTAAATCATGTATTTCATCATTGGGTTGTACATGTATTTAAATAATATTTATGTTTTAGTCATTTGACATGTACTATACGCAATGTCCCGAAGAACAACCTTTTTTACTAACCGATGCTTACACCGGTTTCTTAATTCCTTTCGGATCTTGAATCTCCTAATTTCATATAGAAACCTAAGTCAAGAACCAAGCCTCTAAAACTAAAGAATTTGATGGGAACATCTCTTGATGTGAGTTTGGGTTTCATAAGTTGTGGATATTAGTGGAATTTGTTGATACGAGTATCTACATTGTGTCAAAGGCAGGGAACAAACTTCGTACATGCAATAAGTCAATAACTATCCACTTGAAAGGAAAAAAATTTAGACTCGTATCAAAGAATATTTTAGTGACCATTAAAATGTGGGTTGGAGATGTGTTAGATAACTTTTAAATAAAAACCCTATTTTGAGGTAATAAATTTTGATTTTTTTTTCATTTTCTTTGTTTCAGTTAGACCAGTGGATGTAGGTGACATGACAATGAGGGGTGGGGAGATGCTAATATCAAATAATCAAAATCAAGACACCAAAATTCTAGAGTTCAAGTGAAACCTTTGAAGGATATTGATAGAAGGACCAAGAGGTCGATAATGACCGACCACCGATTGCACATCAGTCACCATTGGCGTATGCAACCACTACAATGCACTTTATAAAGTCTGATTATTATGGTTTGATAAATCCAACTTTACAACCACGTTCTATGAGGCCGAGATCATTATCAAATATCCAAAACTATCCTGTTAAAAATCGGATCCCATTGTACATAGAATATATAGGTAACCCACCAGATCTATTAATGTAAAAAAAACCATGACTACCTTGGAATCGTCTCCTAATTGCCTTGGTGTTGGTCAATGGTCACAAAACTAAGCGATATCAGTGTGAAATTTGGGAAAACTTTAAACATGAAAGTTGTAGCTGTTTGAGTCATTTTTTGGTAACTTGAATCAAGCCGCTATGAGTTATTATTAGCGACTTATGATTGGTAGAGGCTAATAAGGGGTCAAAAGAGGACTATAACCATATAAAACTGGATAATTAATATTAGTAGTATTTTTTAAGATTGGAGTGTCGATGTTAACTTCCATTATTGTGTGTACGTAGGTACCATCGGGTTTCCAATGTGTAAAGAAACCTAACAGTCGAACAAACAAGAACTAAAGCAAGTAGACATCATTTTATGAGCACATCTCAAGTAAAAATGAAGTACTTTTATCCTTAAAAGGTAATTGTGTATTATGCTACTACTATATATTTCTTATGTGATCATCATATGTGACATTCCATAAGAATTAAATATTTTTGTCTACATGGGGTATAAAGACGATACACCGCGTTTACTAACGAAGATTTAAAGATATGCTTAAAGGAGATTTGAAGATTTTATATGACATTTATGCAATAAAAATGTATTGAAGACCTTCTTTTACGATGTAAATATGTTTTAAAGATGCTATATGATGTTTGGGATGCATAGAAACAACCATTATAGGCATGAAACTCCACCGTCTTAGCAGCAAGATTTCTATCATATGTTGGTTTGGGCATGGGCATAAAACAACCGTGATAGGCATGCATATACAATATAAAAAATGGTAAACTTCACCGTCTCAACACCTAGATTTCTATCAAATGTGAGATTAGTAGTATTTTAGACGTGTCAGAATTTAAAAATCATGAACCTATTGTGTGGAGTTGCATACAACTTTTAAACACGTTGACCGTTGAGATTGACTTTTTGGGTCACAGATGTGGCTTGCTATTTACTCTCTCCGTTCCATATATATAGTCTATCTTTCTTTTTTTGAGTTGTCCCAAAATAATAGCTTACTTCTTAAAATAAATATTTTTTTTACCAAAATGTCCATCAATATTACTTAACCAACCAAAACATTTAATAATGAAATTAAATGCAAAAAAGGTAAAACTGTCATTTTATTGGAAAAAGTTAACAAGTTTTATACGTCACATGAATTCCAATTTTACGATGATGTTTTAAAGATGATATCTTATACCAGTACAAGTTTGAAGATTTTATTTGTTTAAATCTTATATACGACTTCCAAACCCACACATAGAACGCTAGGTTCCAAGTTTAATGTTCAGTTTGGATGTCTCAGCCTCTCCGGTGTCAAAACAATACTACATGTTTAAATCTTATATACGACTTCCAACCCACACATTGATTGCTAGGTTTCCAAGTTTAATGTATTAATTTGGATGTGAGTCTTAGGTGTCAGAAACAATAAGAATTATAAAGCAATGACCAAGTAAAAAGTGACTAGAGAATTGGATTTATTTACTCATTGTTGTAAATAGTTTTGACATAGACTTGTACGAGATGTATCAATCTAGATTCTGAGGGAAACACTCATAGAACTATTATTTGATGATGTGAAATCAGGTAAGACGTAAGATACCAAGATCCCACAATAAGGTTCCTGTTAAAATGTTTATACTTTTTCGAAATTATGTTGTTATCCCAAATGCCCTTTAGTGAGGAGTGTTTCAACTTATGTGAAGACATAAAGCAATTGTTAACTTAACTGATTAATCTAACAAAATTGTTAACTTTTAGTTTATGGCCAGATATAGATTACACTTAATGACATTACTTCAATATTTTGATAAAGTGGACGAAAATGAATATGTCTAGACAATTTCATCAAATAGCAACCTAGTTTCATTCCTACTGTTGCACCTTTAAAACATATACTACAAAACCATGTAGACCAAGTGTTGTTAACAAATTTGATAAAACACGGATTAAAACTTGTAAGATTTCAAACGAATATGGAGAGATTTTCAATCAAGTTCTGTTATCAATCAAACCCACAAATGATCAAAGGAATGTTTAATAACAGGGATTCTCACTGAACAAAAAAGACAAAATTCAAACATTTATGTATTCATTTATGATGTTTCACAAACTTTACTTCAGTTTGTAACTATAAACAAATATTCAGTTCGAGCTAAAAGCACAATGCAGCTTTTAGAGTCTCATGAAAAAAGATAGAGAGCACTGATTCATGAACAGAATTTTCCATGAAAAATATGCATTTTGTTAATATTGTGAACTTTCGATTATCATGTTAATCTATCACAGAACCAAGTTGAATCAAGCAATTTTACACTAAAAACAAATCATTTCAGGTTAATAAGCAACTAAAGTCCCAAATCCAACATCGATTTGATCCAGCATATTCCCATCATAAGCACAAAATTCGATTATAATTAAGAACTACAAAAGAAGACGCAAAATATAAATCGAAGGTGCACTAGTATCAATAAAAGTCTGAGCATTAAAATCCATCAGCGGAAAATTGAGAAGAACAAACACAAAAAAGGAAATGTAAAACAACTTATCTTTTGCTCAGAATCGGAGCTTTGAAAAGAACCAACGATTCTTCCCGGTCTTGAACCTCTCCTCCAATCGTGCTTTGGTCTCCTTACAGGCAGTCACCTTCTTGTCATGCGACTGAAGCGCGTCGACGGTGACAACATCCTTGAGATCGACGTCGAGCGTGTACCTAGTCGGCATGATGTGGTTGTAGTTCACTAGCTTGATGAATGCCTTCACCCGCGACTTCTTCGCCGTCTTCTTTGCCGAGTCCTTTCGGATCACCTTCTTCGGGTATTTGGCGATTCCGGCAACGAGGCAGTGGCCATAAGGACGATCACGGGTTCCGTCATCAAATTGCCTCACGATTACAGCTTTCCTTCCGGCGAAACGGCCGTTGAGAACCACCACAGCCTTGTTTGGCTTCAAAAACTTCACCATTTTCGCCGCCGCTGATCTCACAAACTAGTAGATCCTTTCTAGGGTTTTAGGTGTTGCACCTTGGCTCTGTTTTATAACATTTGTTTTTACAGAAGGAACCCCAGTACTTCCTAGAATTGCATAAATGCCATAAGTTTAGAGAAATTTGAATAATTTAAAACTTATGCCCTGATTTTCCAACGCATTGCATAATGAGTCCTTATCATCCAGTTTACAATTTTACATACATATAAGAGTTAAAACCATTATCTTATACCAACATTGTTAATATAAGAATTAGCTTTAAACAAATATATTATAATATACTCTATCAATTATCAATTATGTAAAACCCTATCAAATCCTTATCATAGTCACACCCATCTAGAAGATATGCAATAGTTTCTCGAGTAATAAAATAACCCAAATCATCAATAATGTCGGCCCATAAACAACTAATTTGGGTATGTTTGACATGTCATTAATTAAGTTTTTTTAGGTTGCTATGTTTAACAAACCAAAAAATAACTTATAAGCCAGCTTGTCAACTAGCTTATAGAGCTTTTTTAAAATTCTCCAAAAAATACCATTTATTGATTATATAAAACACTTTTTTATACATGCCTTTATACGTTATTTTACACTTTCCAACTAGTTTATCAATTAGTTTCTACCAAATGTCATTTTTATCAACTACCAACTAGTTTGTCAAATATAAACTAATTTTTACCCAACATCATTTTTATCGGTTACCAGCTAGTTTATCAAACATAACCTAAAACACCTTCATTGTAGTTTGATAATATTGCATTTATCAATCAAGGTCTCTTCTATTATTGAAAAAATGAAGTTGTAGGAATCAAATATGGCAAAATATGCATAGAAGCAATGGTACATAAAATCCACATTTTTGCATAAGCGGTTCAATCATCCAAACATTAATATCTTCAAACCATTTTATGCAACAGTTTTACAACGATAAACTTGCTATATTAAATAGTTAAAGTTTATATCACAGATCCATTAGATGGTTAACATTATCTTGTAAAATTTGCACTCAATATAATAACATATTGTCAAATTAAGCTAACTGAACTCTTCATAATATATAATCATCACAAATTTTACGAGCCTAGTTCACTTTGGGGGCTAATCGGCATTTTCTTTGTTCCATATAACATATTTAGTTGATGAATTTTGACCGAATCGGTTTATTACAAAGAAAAAACATTGTACATTGTTTTCTTTTTACAATGCCGGACTCTTGCCCAGTCCTACCTCAACAAAATGGTCAAGTCAAACCTCTCTCCAAAAGTCAAACCCTCTTTCATTATTATCAGTCATTTGCATATCTCTCGAAAAAATAAAAAAAAAGGCCGAATTCATCACACTATGGAAGAGATGTAAAATAGAGTAAAATTGTACACTGAATTCGCATTCATCAAAAGAATCATATGAGGATCTTAACTTAAATAAGTAGTCTCCTTATATCACTGAAGTTTGACTTTAAAGCTCCCATGAAATCACCTGAAAACAAATTACCCATTCATCACATGTCGTTTGAAGTTAAATTAAAAATAAAAAATGTGTTAAACCAAATACCTGCAACTTCTCCATCAAATACACGATGATCAGCAGATAATGTCACGTTCATTTTTGTAACAACAGCCGGTTTTTCGATTCCTGAAAGTAATAAATAATAACACAAGTTTAATTAATTAATTATCTAATCAGATCACTAGATTAATAAAAATATTTATAACAAAAAATGAGTGAGTTTAGTTTACCATCTTCATCGAAAACCGGTTCAACCACCTGGTTGCCCCTACCAACTGCAAGAATACCAGCTTGTGGTGGATTGATAATGGCACAAAATTGGTCCACTGGGAACATACCCAAATTTGATATACTGTAAACATGAATAAAAACAATATTCATGAGAAATTACTTTTTTGAGACACTATATTCAAATATTGAAAGTAAATGATAAAAAAACGTCACCTGAAAGTGCCACCTTGGAACTCATTTGGTGTAAGCTTCCCTAATCGTGCCTTTTCAGCAAGTTCCTTGACCTTCAAACGAACAAAACATATAAAATCACCTATTTGCTCTTTATCATCATTAAGAACATTATATATAAATGGTTATATTTTAATTCCAATGGAATGAACCATTCCATTCCATTCCATCCTGGATTCAATGTGAGAGAAGTCAAACTAATACACATTTAACCACCAATAATACCTCCAACGAAATAGACGATATGGATTTTTCATCAGCGTTTTTCACAATTGGAGTCATCAGCCCCTATAAATTCAACAAAATAAAATTAACTTTAGCAATAACAGAGGAAAAAAATAAATAGAAAATAACATGTAAAAAAGAAACTCATACCTTCTCAGTAGCAACCGCAATTGATATATCAACAGAATCACATAATACAATTTCCCCTTTTTTGTCATCCCAAAAAGCTGCAATGTATTTTCATAGTCAACTATCAGCACTTAATAATAATTATTATATTTAAATAATGAGCATCAAAGGGTCTTACTTACCATTAGCTTTTGGAACACTTTTCAATGCAATTGCTACAGTTTTTATAACAATATCATTCACCGAGACTTTCACCCCAAATTTATCTGCACAAAAAAAACGTAAATCATGCATCCATTAATTCGATGAAAAAAAGAAAATTTAACAAATAAGAGATTTGCAAACCCTAAACATACCCTTGAGCTCCTTTCTAAATAGCAGAAGAGGATCCAGTATAACATCTGTCAAAAACCATTAACTAGTTTAACCACAAATACAATGTTGTTTTGTATTTACCACAAGAAGCTTATAAAACCTGCGGTTAAATATAAATGAGGCGTGTTCTGTTTTGATTCTAGCAACCTTTTCGCAATCACCTGCAAAACAAGTATACTTTATTACTTGCTATTATACTTATTTATTTATTGATAATAGCATTGTAAAAAAAAAAAGTATTATGAATATGTGTATACCTTACGGATTTGGGTATTAGGAATATCCTCATAAGAATCTGACTCTTGAACTTCTGATGATACTGAAGTATGTGTCTGAGGTTGACTTTTTGGGGGTTTTACAGGTTCAGATGATGAACTTTTTTTTCCACCTGTCCCAGACTTTATTGCGGTTAAAACATCGGATTTTGTGAGGGTCCCACGTATGCCAGATGCGTTTATTGAAGAAGCATCCAGCTTATGTTCTGCAATTAGTATTTTTGCAGATGGACTGATTCTAGAGAAGATGGACTTCTGTGCTTTTGCTTCGTCATCACGCGTGGCATGCTGAGCTGGCTTTGCCTCCTTGGCTGCCGTATTAGTATTACCACTAACAGATGATTTCACCTTTTCCACATCAGCTGGATCCTCAACCTTACAAAACAAAAACAGTAATATCAGCTCCGATTTTATGTTTTATTACTTTTTGTGGTAATTGAAAAGTGGAAAAAAAAATTACTGTTATTGCGATGGGCTGTCCAACTAAAACGTTTTTTGAACCTTCAGGTGCCAGTATCTTTGCTAGGTAACTGTAGTTCAGTATCAAGAATGTAAGCATTAAAAGAATTTGAGCATTTTGGAAGCGTAACAGAAGATTACAATTTTACCCTTCTTCAAGACATTCGAATTCAAGGGTAGCTTTGTCAGTCTCTATCTCACATATGATATCACCAACTTCAATCTTGTCACCTTCTTTCTTAATCCACCTAGCAATGTTCCCTTGGTCCTGTAAATTTATTTAAAACATTAATGCCAAAAGCTTCTAGAAGCGAAATGAGAACGATTTTGACATGAACTAGACTCTGATTTGGTTAACTAACCATGGTTGGTGATAAAGCTGGCATTTCAATGAGGATATGCGGAGGTAGGTTAGATGCGTCAACTTTCCCTGAAGTTGACTCGTTTGCTGTGTCTTCAGTTTTAACATTAGGTTGAGTTGACTCAGTCTCTTTGACCTCTGACCCACCAAGAACACTATCAGGGATATTTTTTATATTTTCTTCTTCCTCAACCTAGTATATATGTACATGTCAGTCGTATGAAAAAGTAATTACATATGTATGTATGTATGTATGTATGTATGTATATGTGTGTGCTTATATATGTATGTATGTACATACATACCGTAATGAAAATAGGTTGTCCAACAGGCACATCTTTTGCACCATCAGGCACCAATATCTTTGCCAAAAACCTGCATGACATCATTTCAAGAAAATAAAAGTACTTAAAGGGTTGTTGTTGCATGAAATATATAAAGACAGCAGACAACAGTCATATATTTTTGTGGTAGATTAAATCAAGGAAAAGAGAAATACCCTTCTTCAAGACTTTCAAATTCAAGGGTGGCTTTATCTGTCTCGATATCACAAATGATATCACCCACTTCTATCTATTTGATCAAACAAATGATTAGATACATATAATAAACCATAATTACCGATAAAAGATCTTTAAATTTCTATATATCAACTTGGCATTTGCTTTGGATAGAATTAAATGCATGAAAATGGATTTCCCTATGATAATAACAACTGACCTTATCTCCTTCTTTCTTCCTCCACTTTGCAATGTTACCTTGAGTCTATATTGAAGCACAATGAATGCAAAAATTATGAACAAGGGAAGTAAATCAAACCTTAAAAACAGGAAAAAGAAATTGAATCAGTTTCTTGTCACATCTTACCATTGTAGGTGACAAAGCTGGCATTCCAATCACTATATGTGCAGGAGGTTCTGCATGTAAAAAAGCCCATAAATTTAGCTATCTTTTACTCATAACTTATTATAAATTTCGTATAGAAAAGCAAATAAGAACTGTAAATTGGCATTAAAAAGATTCATACCTTCAGATGAGTAACATCTGATGCCACTCGGAAACTGTAAATGAACAACCACTGTCAGGGGATGAATATTTGGTCAAAGGAAAAGCATGTTTGAAGTTTGACTACTAACCTTTAGTGTAGAATGGTCATGGACACCATTGAATGCAGACAAAAAGTTGGGCCTGATAAACCTCATTGTTAGAAAATTATGAAAACAGAAGGATGAATAGACTAGTAAAAGTCACCTCCAATATGGTGTTTACAAATTTATGAACAACATTTTAACTCAAACATAACAGCTTGAACAATGTTAAACTTTAACTAATATTTGATTCATAAGTAAGGACTTTTCTTGTTCTCTAATTAAAACTCACAAATGCAACTAATACATGAACCAGGTTAAAGTTCTAGTAGTATTTCACTCATAACAAAGACTTCTTTTGTTTTCTAATTAAAACTCACAAACTGCAGCTGAAACATGAGTATGAACTTACATGGACACAGGAAAAAGCTGATAGAAATAATAAAACGTGATAATACTGTGTTGACAGAGGTAATGGAGAGCAAGCAAAGTTAGACCTTAACAAAGTGCCACCATCTTCAACAATAGAATTCTGCAATCTGGAATAGCTGCACAAAGAATGCATCAATAAGTAACAACATAAGCACAGAGAGGCAAAGCCCACCCAATGTGATTAAACAGCATCAGATGATCATCCCCTGATTACATTCATAATCTGAGATCCCCTAGGCCCTAGCATTTACAAAGTAACATTTTTGGATATTACAGACACAACAATGTGAATGATCATGAAAAAGTAAGTATTAGATGGTCTGGAGGATACCCTTCTTAAAAACCCTAGAGGCTTTTAGGTGCTGAGGGTTTGAAATAACTCCATTAATATGCTATCAGCCTATCACACACATTATAATTAGCTCGTATTTTCTAATTAAATTGACCAAGGGATTTTGTTCAAGCATATTAAAAACACATAGAACAAGTTCAGACACTATCCTCTTGGTGGTAAACTGGTAATAGCTCGCAGTCCAAATTTCAGATCCTCTTCCCCTTGCGTACTTTACAAAATTACTGATTCATCGAAACTTTTCCTAATATTGGCAATCACTTTCAGATAACATGGAACCAGTTCTATCAATCAAAATCAAAGAAATTACAATTCCCTAATTCTCATCAAACAAGGATGATAGTTCAACCTCATATGGATCTTAACTTACATTAATAACAGTACAAACTAAAAAGTAAAAGCAACAAACAAAATAGCTAGAATACATAAACTGATAAATAAGACTCTAAAAGAAGCTAGGCAATTCACAGAACATTCGTGTACAACAAAACTACAAACAATATAACTTCAAAAGTAGTAATTAGTATGAAATCGGCGAATAACAATGAAGTAAAGAACTATCACCGGGAAATGGATCTGGAGGTTGAAGAAAGGAGGCGAGCCCTAAGCAGCGAAGGTACTCGTGAGATTACCGGATGATGTCTAAGTCGTAAAAGAGCCATCGATCATTCACCTCTGATTCTGTTCTTGTTCTTCAGTCGTGGACCAGAGAACTTTTGATTCTTCAGCACTCAAAAAAATGTGTCTCAAAGACGACTGTGGTTGGTTCAATCATCTGAAAAATATTGCATTTTGTAACCTCGCCGATTAATCGATTATGATCTTTATGGAAAAAAAATATTACGTATTCTCCAAAAACAAAAATAAGAAAACCATAAATGTTTTAGTTAATTTCTTTGATGAGAATATTTATTTTATTATTTTTGATATTCTAAATTTTTTATATATTTTTATGTTACTATCAAAAAACAAATTTTAAAAAAGCACAAGTTGCTCTCTTATGAAAAAACCATATACATTTAAAAACACCCATAGCCATATTTTCTAGAAACATTTTAATAAATAGCCATTCTTTGAACAAACAGCTCAAATAACCACCTATTTAAAAAATATGGATTTTGTAAATATTTTTCTTTCTTTCATTCTTCTTATTCTCTTTTGCATCTTCTTTAGCTATCATTTCTCATTATCATTCCTTTGTTTTTTTTTCTTCATATTTTCATTTTGTAATGAAGAATATTTGTTTGATTTCAGACGCACAAACCAGGTGGGTGTGTCTTAGCTTAGCAACTATGTTATACATTTGGTGCAGTTACATAAAAATTCTTAAGTGTCATGAACATGTGTAATAAAAAAAGTAAGTTGGGGTCACAGAATATGACTACTTGGGCAATGTTGGGGCGTGAGTAGACCTGTCAATGAGGCGGGTTTTGACCATGATTCGCTCCAAACCCGTAAGAATTTAACGGGTTTGGATTTTAATTTTTAATTCGTTTACCCGTTTACGATCCATACCCGTTTACCCTTTTAGTAAATGGGTCGGGTATGGATCATTGTCGATCTGCTCCACTTATGACCTGCCCCATTATATATATATATATATATATATATATATATATATATATATATGGCAACAAAATATACAACTCGATGTCTAAGTAAAATGTGATTTTTATTGTATTGGACTTTGAGTATTAATTAATGTACATCTTGTTTAAGTAGACATTTTATCTTTTTGAGAAATATAACTTTGTGGAACACATAAAAATTATGAAAATTTAATATTATAAAAGGGTCGGGTTAATGGGTCGGGTATTCGTTGATTCGGTGGATACGGGTATGGATTCGACTAATCAAGACCCTGAGGGTTGTTGGAGCGGGACGGGTCATATTTTTATTTTTTTAAATGGGTTTGGATCAAGGGTGATTCGCTCCAAACCCGCCCCATTGACAGGTCTAGGCGTGAGTGCACAATAATAATAATAATAATAATAATAATAATAATAATAATAAATTGAGTAAATTACATGAATAGTCATTATGGTTTGACTAATTTGTGCGTTTGGTCTCTAACTTTTTTTTCTCCGAGTTAGACAATTCTTATAGTTTGTTTTTGTTGTGTTGTTGGTCCTTGAATGACGTAAAAAGTCTATTTTCCCCTTACCGATTTATTTTTCAATTAATTTTTTTATTGTTTATCGTTTACATTATTAAAATATATTATAGGCCCCACCCCCACCCTATTTCTTCTCTTAGAACCTGACCGTATTTTCCCTATTTCTTCTAAACAAAATGGGTCGGGTATGGATCATTGTCGATCTGCTCCACTTATGACCTGCCCCATTATATATATATATATATATATATATATATATATATATATATATATATATATATATGGCAACAAAATATACAACTCGATGTCTAAGTAAAATGTGATTTTTATTGTATTGGACTTTGAGTATTAATTAATGTACATCTTGTTTAAGTAGACATTTTATCTTTTTGAGAAATATAACTTTGTGGAACACATAAAAATTATGAAAATTTAATATTATAAAAGGGTCGGGTTAATGGGTCGGGTATTCGTTGATTCGGTGGATACGGGTATGGATTCGACTAATCAAGACCCTGAGGGTTGTTGGAGCGGGACGGGTCATATTTTTATTTTTTTAAATGGGTTTGGATCAAGGGTGATTCGCTCCAAACCCGCCCCATTGACAGGTCTAGGCGTGAGTGCACAATAATAATAATAATAATAATAATAATAATAATAATAATAAATTGAGTAAATTACATGAATAGTCATTATGGTTTGACTAATTTGTGCGTTTGGTCTCTAACTTTTTTTTCTCCGAGTTAGACAATTCTTATAGTTTGTTTTTGTTGTGTTGTTGGTCCTTGAATGACGTAAAAAGTCTATTTTCCCCTTACCGATTTATTTTTCAATTAATTTTTTTATTGTTTATCGTTTACATTATTAAAATATATTATAGGCCCCACCCCCACCCTATTTCTTCTCTTAGAACCTGACCGTATTTTCCCTATTTCTTCTAAACAAAATGAACCCAAAACCATTCTCCACAACCACCGTCATTCCTTCCACTGTCGTCGCCGATTGTTTATTTCCGATTAATTGCCGCCGCCTTGTATGTTTTCAATCAAAAGTCGTCGACCTTGTCTGTTTCCAATCAATCGACTCATTGTATGTTTCCCCCTCTCTTCTCTCAACAACTTAATGTTTCCAATATGAAACTCAACGACCCACATCCATGGTTTTTCTGGCCTGAAACTCAACGAATGATGCCATGGTATTTTCGATCTGAACCCGATGAACAATTCCCTCCACCTTCTGAGGTGTTGCTCCACCATCTTTGTTCCCAATGAACATAAACCATGCCTGTTTGTATTCTCCGGTGTTGCTCCACACATTTGACAACGATCACACCTCTCATCCATATCGAAAAACTCACTCATAGATCTGACCTTGAAGTCTTTAGATTCCTGATATCGGGCTTTTGATATTCATTAGATTTAGGTGTGTATTAAATGTTTTTTGTATTCCTAATTTAGCTCAAATATCTTATTCAAAATGGTTTCCAGAGGTGGTGCCGAACGTAAGTGAAGAGAGAGTGGAGACTGGAGAGGAGATATAGTTTTGGTGGGTTAGGGTAGTATGGGTCCCATTATTTTTTTAATTACATAAATAATAAACGAACAATAAACAAATTGAAAAATAAATCAGTAAGGGCATAATAAACTTTTTACATCACTCAGGGACAATGACGCAACAAAAACATACTATGAGGATTGTCCGAGTTAAAAGAAAAATTAGGGACCGAATGTGCAAATTACCTCAAACCATATGGACTATTCGTGTAATTTACTCTAATAAATTTTGTTTTTGTTTGCGGCTTGTCAACATAAAAGAGTCCTGTCGACGTCTAAATCATATGGTAACCCAAACATCTATAAAATATAAAAGTTAAAAGAAAAATAATAATGATATAAGACTTTTAAGACTGTGGAGAGTGGTCTCACAATGTAACTCAATCCACACCGCCCTTTGAGTTCGGCATGTTGAGCTTGGCGTCCCAACTCGATAGAAACTTGACACTTTCACATATTTTCTCTGACATGCAAACACAACCCTCTTTGTATGACAAAATCATGGCAAAATGTGGTAAGTGATGTGGGGCTCATCATCTTCTACTACTACTCTCCATAGACTAAAAGTTAAAAAAGTTAATAAATACGAGTTATCCTATACAATTATTATGATATATTTTTTTTAATCTTTTTTTCGTTGTAACGTATTAAACTTTAAAAGGAAAAAACAATAAAATACCAAAAACAATAGACGAGTATTTCGTTAAATAAATTAACATAATGGTTTGCATGATATACAAACTATAACATGTAGACCCGGTAAACATGTAGTGTCGTGACGGGAACATGTTCGGTTTGTATATCATCCCAAAAATCAAGACCAAAATTTTCATTTTAATTCATTAATAAAACCATAAGTTATCAAAACATTTCATCAAAACATTGTCATCAGAGTTCCATATCAAAAATCAGAGTAAACCATCTCGTGCTAAACATCATGGTGTGTGCGATGCAGTCATCCTGAGCTCTTCCCTCCACTACCGGAAGTACCTGTAACCAAAACTGAAAACCATAAGCACGAAGCTTAGTGAGTTTCCCAACCTACCACATACCATACACATAACCACATACTGGGCTCCCGCCCACTGCATCGGGACTTGCCCGGCATCGGACTCGCTCCTGCATCAGGCCCCGCCTGTCATCGAGTCTCGTCCGGTATACATATTTGTTTCTCTTAGGCCTCGCCTGTCTCCGGGCCCCGCCCGCTATACATATACAATCACATAAACATACTAGCACATAAAGCAAACATACACTAGTGAATTCCTGTTCTAAGGCCTCGCCTATCTTGGGCCCCGCCCCTGTCTCACTACTCTCGCTACTGAAGAGTCATGGAACCCCGTCCACGCTCCTGCTAATGTTGAGATACGGTCCCCCACCCACACTCTCCTCTCTCCTATCACGGGCCCCGCCCCTGCTCTGCTAATAATGAGATATGGAACCCCGTCCGTACTCAGCTAGTGGTGAGATACGGGACCTCGCCCACACTCACCTCCCTACCATGCACATACTATGCAACTTATAACATTCCTCGGGCTTACCCCGACATCGGACCCTAGTCCGGAAACATACTACCGATACATGCAAGAATCACAAAGACCTCTAGCATACTAACATACCTCGGGCCTCACCCGGCATCGGATCGTAATCTGGAACATATACCATAAAAATGCCTAGGGCTAACCCCCGAGTCTTCCTACTATACACAAACATAATGGGTCGGCATTCTGGTCGTAGACCCATGCACACAGTAAGGAGACTCACCTCGCATTTCTGAAATCCCGCAGATAAACCTCTGGCTGCTAACTGGCAGTTCCCCGAACTGCTGCTCCTTCGGCTCCTCGAGCTATCAGTACCAAAATAACACTTAGCCCAAAACCAATAATCCTCATTAGGGTAAAATGACCATTTTACCCCTAGTCCAACTTGGTCCATATATAAGGCCCAAAACCATAATATAAAAGGCCCAACACTAGGTTGGCTTCCCAAGCCCACTAGTGGCCCAATCCCTCAAATGGGCCTTACCCTAAGCCCAAACATATTCTTGGCCCAAAACATCTGACTTCTGATGGCCCACTAAGGCCCAAAGACCCAAAGTCCACTGCTTGGTCCAACCCGAGGCCTAAAACACACCAAGCCCATAACTGATGAGTACGCGGGGCGTACTCAAATGTACGCAACACGTACTGGCTGAATGGAGTGTACGCAGCGCGTACCTACATGTACGCCCAACGTACTCCTTTGTTAAACCACTTTTTCATTAAGTGCTTAATACTCTACTCCATAAGCTACAATTACAGATCCAAGTCCTCTTCAACGTCTTAATCCATAAAGTTGCTTACTTGGTGGCTTGCAACCCACCAAATGAGCCCAAGCTTGAAATGTGACAACAAAACGTCCATGGAAATGACTAGATCTCATGCATGGACCCATTAGGACATCCAAGATGGCAACTTTCTGTCTTAGGGGCTCATTTAGAACTGAGAGTAGCAACTCCAAGTCCTAGAAATCGGATTGAACCACAAAGCTTCAACCTTTTGGACCAAAATGGTCCAAAAACTCAACCTAAGAGATCTAAGGAAGTAATCAACAAGTTCAGATCTTTATACCTTGAAATGATCAGAAATGAAGCAACAATCCCAGATCTACAACCTCTCCTTTGAACCACCACCTTGCTTTGCTCCTTTCTTGCTTGGAAAATGGATCCACAACACCAAAATGCTCTCTAGTGGCCTTCTAAGCTCCAAGAACACTCAAATATGGATTAGGGTTTCATAGCAGCTCTTTTAGGGTGGAAATGGTGGCTGGCCTTCAATACATAAGGTTCTTTATATAGGGCTTAACCCTAAAATTAGGGTTTGGGAACTCTGAACGTACGCTGGGCGTACGCCTCTCTGTACCCGCGTCCATATGACCTTATACGCTGGGTGTAACCCAGCTTACGCTGGGCGTACCCAGCTAAACACACGCATGCATGCATGGGGCTGCCTTGTCACAAAACTCCATTAGGGACTAAAATTGACAATAACTTCAAAGTGTTATAACTTCTTCGTTCTAAGTCCGTTTCCGATGAACTTTATATCCAAGAAAAGGTGGCGGGAAACCCTACGCTCTTAGTCACGCCCCCAAGCCTAAAACCTTACGAATAATCCCGAGACACATAAAAGACCGAATCACCCCTACCCTTTGGCCTCCGAGACCACAACCAGGTACTTTCAAAACTGGGTGTTACACGTTAAGTAAATAGGCTAATTTTTTTAAACGACCGAATAACTTTATTAGAACAGGTTAGCAAATAGCTAACAGTTAATTACATAGGAATAGACAAAATTGAATTTAACATCCACGATACTCAACTAATACTAATTCGCTTATTTATTAATAACAAACCAGTTATAGAATAGCTGATCAATTTATCCTAGTAACAATATGTTGACTAAAAAGAATGCTATTTCGAAAATTCCAAAGTAGCCACCACATAACTATACTAATAGAATCCAAAAAATTCCTTTTCATAATGGACAAAAGAATTGTATCAATCCAAGAATAACATCTTCAATATTTTTAAAAGTCGGAATGCTTATGCCACACCATTTCCCAATGAATCTATATAGGTTCGACGCCACTTGACAAGAAAGAAAAACATGTGTGTTGTCTTCAATTTCCGAATTACAAATGCTACAAACAATAGTCCGAATATCGAAGCCTTCTAAATCCAAATTTAACCTAGTAGGAAGTCTCTTTAATCAAAGATGCCAATTAAAGATATTTAAGTGTTGTTTGTTTTTTTAGAGATATAAGGTATGCAATATGTGGACCACATCTGCAGAAGAAGAGGCAGACCAAACGAATGCAGTCTGCAAGAAGAAGATTGTTTGTTTTTTAACGTTTGCAGGTTGATAAAATAAATTGAAATATAAATAATTTTTTTTAACTTAAAAAAGTTTTTCAACACTGAAATTTAAATAATTCTAGTTTTACAACAGAAATATAATTTATACTAACAACAATAGCATTTTTTAAAAATTTATCCATTCCATATAATTTGAAACGACGCATTAGGTTGCTCGTATTAAGAAAAGAACTTATCATTCAATCTTATTTTCCTTATAAAATTATGAAACACGGAACATGCAATTGTAATGTTTATTTGTGTAACCAACGAAAATAATATCTATAAGGATATGATTGAATTAAAAAAAACAATATTTTATAATTAAAAAAAACTACATTCATTTGTGTCTATTATAATCCTCACAATTTGTGTCTATTATAATTTTCACATAAATTTTCATATATATATATATATATATATATATATATATATATATATATATATATAACCTCAGATATTAAACACAAGAAGAAAACAAAAATTACAATCTAATATATAAACCTTATTGATTTTTTTATTAAAAAAAAGTAATAAAGTGGTTTTAGAAAAGATATGATTTTAATTTGCACAAAATTAATATAAAAAGAAAAAAAAAGTGAAGGATCCTTAATTATATAGAAAAAAATGTAATCATTATTATTGTTTAGAAGATGTTTGCGAGAAATATCTTCCTGCCCACAGACTTTGGTCCATATCCTGTTAGCAGATCGTGCACTTTTTTAGTTTTTTTTTACCAACTTTAATAGCATGTTATGGGTTTTCTATATTTGGTGCTATCTATATTTGATTACTTGGTTTATGATTAACATTTATAATGATGAATTTTAATAGGGTAAATTACAATTTTCATTTATATAGCATATTGAAAGTTTTATCATTTTGGTTTCCAATTGGTTTGTTGGTATAGATGATCTCTAAAATATAAACAAGGATAAAAAAGAAAGTAATTATATATACACTTAATGATAAAAGATTAAGATTGTTGAGTATGGGTCATCCATTGCGTGGATGATCCTATTTGGCATCCCCTTAATGTCGTTAAGGTTTGGAGAACACCGCCCCAAATATATGTTATGTTAAGGCTCGTTGCCATGTTAACGTGTCTCAACGCATAAAATTAAAGGCTTTGACCGTTCCAAACAATCACAATGGAATTAATATATATATATATATATATATATATATATATATATATATACTATCTTATTATAAAAGAAATCTGACTATTTCAAAAAATAGATTGAATATAATAATAATATTTTTTTGAGACGTTCAAATATCTATGCTTAAATTACAACCAATTTGTAATATATTAATATTATCTATTATCTTTTAAGAATATCATTAGTCCGTTATAAAAAACTTTGGCTCTTATCTCCTCCAGTTATATCGGACGCCTTCCCCCTGTTTCTTAACAAAATTGAATCGGCCAAACCTTGTCTTTTGGTTTCCCGTGCCTTTGTTTAAAGTAGCCGAGGAACTTGACATCGTCTTCTCCATCATTTTCAGTTTCTCAAATATTTCTCACCGTTTATCGTCGTCACCATCACTCTTCCTATCTACTTTCTCTAACATGCCGATCATTCATCACCATCTCCACAACACCGCATCGACACCACCATTGGGGTCTCTCTCCCTCTTACTGGCGCCTTAAATCACTGGTCACCCATGTCATCGACGTAAGGAAATCGAAATTATCTATATTTTTTCTCTGGTACATGGTCGATTTTTTAGAGCAGCGCTACAAGTTATTAAATAGGTTCGTATAATCGTATTAGCGGGATCAAATGCTGAGATAAGATATTGAAATCACCACCATCGTCTCCGTTTTGTCCTCCAGGTAATAGACCCACCCCTCTCTTTGTGGATTTTTATGGGTTTTGTTGTTTTATGCAACACAATCAAAATTTTTCTTGCAGGGTTTTTATGGAAATCACAATCATAATGGACTCTCTCCCCTCTCTATTGTTTCATTCAAAAGGTAATTGAATTTATAGCTTTATCACTTGTAATTTCTAGGAGTTTTGTTCTCATTTTGAATATTTTTGCAGTTGTAACAATAATAAATGGTGAAGCGAAGAAACAGAAGAAGTGATTAAAGGATGGGCGGGAACAAGTTGGAGTTTTATTGGGGCCTGGGGGTTTAAAGTATAAAGATGAGGAATGCGTTTCTTATGCTATTAGAGGTAAATAATATATTTTGAAGTTTTGATTGTGAGTTTGCTTCCATGAGTTCGGACTCTTCATTCTCAATCAGTACTCTACCGAGTCCCTCCATCTCCCTTTGCTTCCAAAACCCTAGCCGTGTATCACCATCAATTCCATGTTCTGGACCTGGTATGTTTAATCCATTTTCTGTATACATATTTCAGATTTATGACTTTAATTATCTAAGATATATTAAGAAAATCATAGACCTTGATTAATTGGATTTGTGGAAGGCGGATATGGTGTAAACTAAATTGAAAGCTTTTGATCTTCATCCTTTCGTATGTGGCTCTTGATTCTTATCCTTTTTTCTGAATATTCTTGATTTCTTGGGTTTTTCTGATTTGTCTTTTTTCTGATTAAGGTGTTTTGTTTTTCGGTATTAGGCTTTCAAATTTCTTGATGTTTTATGCTTTAGCTCTCTCTGATTTTAGGTTCATTAATTTTTTCGTATTTTGCTTTCAGATTTCATCATGGTTGTGTAGGGTTTTGCTTTACAAAGATGGATATACCCCAGTAACCAATGAGAAGATACATTTGTTAATTTAATTATAATTAGCAAGTTGATTTTGTGCAACGATTTCCTCCTAAAGTCATTTGCTTATTATATATATATTTTTTCAACTTTAACGTATTTGTGGAGCTATGAATACATTTCAAGAATAGAGAAAACAGATATGAAATCCAAAGTTCAACATGATTATAGATCGATAAACCGCGGCATCGATTCACCACCAAGTAGTTTCTTTTCGAATTTTGCAGGCAAGAATCTCGAACCTCTCTCTTCTCTATTACTCTGCACAAATCTATTGTCTTCTATGATACTTGGTTTCTAAGTACTTGAGAGATCTGATACATAATTTTGTGTTAAATAAGTTGTTAAGGGTTCAAGATTTCTCGACAGGCTTTACTTCGATTAAGGGTAATACTTCACTCTCTCTTAGAAAATGAGTTTAGTTATAGTATTTCAAATTGTTTGTTTAGAAATTTTAATCCTTGATATTCTGTGTTGTCACTGAAGGACGATCTGAATCCACTTCGCCTCTACATCCTGCTCCTCCTCCACCAGCCTGTCAGTCATGGAGCAGTTTAAGTCGATGGGGAGAGAGGAACTTCGACCAGTCATCACAAGCCTAACTGGTAGCGTCTCTTTTTTCTTCTACTTTGGATCCCATATTTTCTAATTTTTTTTAGTGTCTTTTTTATTATATGATGACAAAAGGAGTTCAAAAGTCTTGAACTATGATTTTTTATTTCCCACAATCTATGGGATTCTATAATGATTATGCAGTATTCGTTCTAAATTGTTCATTCTTTAAGCCATTATTAGTAAAAAATTCAGGTAGTAGTTTAGGTTTTTTTTTCCAGCTTCATCTATTTTAGAAAAATAATCACAAATAGTATGGTTTTTTCTTTAATAATAAAGAGTATTTGTTAGGCATTCATGTTTGATACGGGATATATTATATACTATATTGGGCATTATAAGTGTATGGTGGACTAAATAATAATAGCTTTTGACTCATTTCTTCAACATTTATGGCTATTGTGCAGTAAGAATCTTAGTCTTGAAGATAATGTTGAAGAAAAATAGCATACAACAACAAGCTTGGGTGAATCAGATGTTGAAGAAGTTCTGAATGTAGTTAAATTTGGCTATGATGTTTATTGAATAATAAGATGAACTGGGAATAGGGTAAAACAATCAATTTTATAAATTATACGTGTGGGTTGTCGAGTCTAATGGGCTTAGTCTGTCTTAAATTTTGAAGAATGGGTGGTTTTGTTGCTAAAGATCTTAATAACATTACTATTTCTCTCAAAACTGATAATATTCCCCCAACCCCTCCCCCTCTTTCAAAAATGGGTTTGATTGAGGAGTGCACATATGTGTGTATATTTGAATTTGATTTTTAAAATATTGAATGAGTTTTTTGCTTCACAGACTTACTTATACACAAATAACGTTAGGCCTAACTTTTCTTTTTTACTCAATTTGTAGGTAATGGAGGTGGAGGGTATTACAATAGAGAATGTTCAAGCTAATATATAGTCAACTCAAATCTTGGAATATATGTACTCTGATGCTTATACATGTCAATTGAGATCTGGTATATTAATTGAATATATAGTCAACTCAAATCTTGGAATATATGTACTCTGATGCTTATACATGTCAATTGAGATCTGGTATATTAATTTACTTATTGCATTGTTTGACTGTCATGACTCAACTTATCTAATTCATTGAGATTCCTTGTGAATGTCACTTATGTATTTCCTGTTTGTTTTCATGTTTTCATTTTCTTACAATACATATTTTTTAAGCAACATCCTTTCAAAGTAGTAGGCAGTAAACATTACAGACTTTCAATGCCTTATGTATAAACAATGCTAGAATGACCAAACAACTCATAAATGCTACATGCAATTCTTTTACAAAATTTTGAATTGTTTTTTTTAAATGCTAAAATTGTAAATTTTTTCTTTAAATTTTGATTGGTTGACTTTCGGACCATTGCACACTGCACACAATGTGTGTGTATAATGGATTCCAAAAGCATAAATTGTATTTGTTGTCTTTTTGACATATATTAATTCATCCATGTTTATCCCTTTATTACTTTTGTTACAAATAACTATGTAAAAAAAGATGAAGTTGTCAAGTTATAATATTAAAAATCGTTAAAGTCACATTCTAAATAACCATATGAAATCTATCGAAAGAAAATAAATAATCCATGATGTATTTATGAAATTTTTTAGAAACTAATCACTGCCTTTGCATGTCATGACCAATAGTACCATATTAAGTTAAATGAAATCTCACATATACAAAACCGCCCAACTGAATTGTCCAAAAAACTAATAAGAAATGCATATTTTTTTAGTAACAACGTTCTTTCATTGCATTTTCTAATGATATTTTTCTAAAAATAAACTATTTTCAGAAGGGAAACTATTTAATCGACCACCGACTATCAAATAGAAACTAATCGTCAAAATGAAACTATTCACCATCCACCTAAAACTAAACCACATGTAGTATTCACCGTCCACCAAAAAAAAAAGTCTAATTGACGTTTCATTGTTTGTGCTCATATTTTCATTGCTTCCTATTAAAACATTATTCACCCGAAATGAAATATAAAGCGTTGGCGACATTACGTGCCTTAATTGTGTCTATTCCACTTGTGAACCCTATTGAGTTTGATATAAATTCCACTTGGTTATTACAACTCAAGGGTTATTTCAACATATTTTTCTCCAGTTATGTATTACGATTACAATGACGTGTAATAATAGGTGTAAAGAAACTATTTTGCCGGAAAAAAAACCACAGATAGAAACAGACAACGATAAAATATTTTTCCAATGCAATTTAAGTTGTTTGTAATATTAAATGCTTCTGAAATAAACTATTCACATAAAAAACATATTCACCGTCATCGAAGGGAAACAAATCACCAAAAGGAAAATATTTGCCGATAAAACGAGTCAAAATTCCAGAATAAGTTAAGATGTTATGCTTACTTGGTGTTAACATTATGAGTGATTAATTGCAATTTGTAAAGAAGTGACAAAGAAATGAATTTATCAGCGTTTAAGGATTATAAGAACTAAAAAATTATCAATATTATATAACTTGGTTAACACTAATGATTTTTTATGATTTAATTTTATAGCCGCAAGGAAACTATTCATATAAATAAATTAATCATCGCCCAAAGACAATTCGCCGCCGCTGCTTTGCGCGGGTAAACGACTAGTATATATATATATATATATATATATATATATATATATATATATATATATATATATTCTTATTAAAGTGGTGTAAAGGTGTGGTGACCATTTTCTATATAAAATGGTGTGGCGTGGAGGATGATGTGGTATTAATGGAGCCAGAACAAAATACCAAAGGTAGAAAGTCGAAAAAATTACACTACATCGAAAAAAATTTCCACTACGCCTAAAAATTTGAGGGGGCTCCTTAGTAGATCTGTCAGTACATGTAAGGTGACAAAAAAATAATGTTAAGACATCGACTCATACCCATCAGCCTAATGGTGCTAGTCCCAATGACAAAAAAGTGATAGCAAAACAAATACAATCATAATTATAAATGAAAAACAAAGACTGTTCCATAAGCGGAGCCCAAACTATCATCACCATATGAACGTTTTATGTAATATAGACTTACTCTAATACTATTAGTATTTTGAATAAAACAATTCATAAGGTTATATCTATTAAAAATACATTTTGTATGAACTCATTCATTAATAAATCAGTTAAAATTCTATACCTACTCATAGTCAATTACAAAAGATCACATAAATAATGTTATTTTCTATGTCGCTTGCACACCATAAGTGTTTTAACCATTAGAAACAAGAAATACACAGTATAAAGTGTTTGAGCATTCGTTTTCTGACCGGATTGCAATGGCGTGCTACCAACGCTCCAAGTTAGACCATGTTTTAGAACTTCGTAATCACCACTTTCTAGTTCTACTTTTAGTCCCTTCACTTTACTAAGAATATAGAATAGGCCATTATGCTATAATTTTTTAACAGTTTGGCCACCATTCCAACATATCTTTATCTAACAAAAGCACATTTTGTTTGAATATCAAGCGCACCCACAAAAATGGTCCTTGATAAACGTGCAAAACTAACGATAGTTAATTATTTACATATAAAGAAAAAAGGATTTTCTAATATGTGCCCTAAGGCACGTATAAAAAACATTGATTGAAGTATTAATTATGATAATTATTATCATAATTAAATGTGATAAACATTAATTATAAATAATATTCTTTATAATTAATATATTTTACATTTAATTATGGTAATATTATACATAATCAATATTTATCACATTTAATTATGAAAATATTTATTACAATTAATACTTCAATTAATGATTCTTATATGTGCCTTTAGAGCAGATATTAGAAAATCCCAAAGAAAAAATATATATACTAATTAACGGTTCGGCCACCATTCCAAGATATCTTTAGAAAAAAAAAATATTTTATCTTAATTTACGAATAAGTTCTAAACTAAAATTTGTTTACAAAAATATATAAATTATTGGTAAAAATATCGATTTGACCATTTTTTTTTCGGTTTACTAGTTTCATTGCTGAACTGGTTCCATTAAAGTCTCATTATTTTACCATAATTTAAAATAAAATGATGATTTGACAATTTTCTCCATGTAACATATATTTTAGCGGTTTCATTTGCTAACATGGACGCCTAGTTATTAAATGAGCTGATAAGATGAATACGATGAGTTATATAATACTACATTTACCGTAAATCTTGATATCCATCTCATCGACTCATTAAAGACTATGTATCCAGGTCAACAATGAAATCGGTAAAATGTGTTTCCGAGAAAAAAAGGTGAGAAATGAGCTGATGAGATGGATATGATGAGTTACATAAGATTAGATAGACACTTTGAAATTTCTTATAAACTTACAAATAACGAAATTGTTGCTAGTTTATGTAATTATTGCAGTCTTCGTTGGATGTATTGTATTTCCAAAAAATATAAATACAATATGATATCAAGTTTTATGGTAAACATAACATTATATAACTCACCATATTCATCTCATCAACTCATTTAATGACTAGGCGTCCAAGTCAGCAATGAAACCGGTAAAATACATGTTACAGGGAGAAAATGGCCAAATCATCACTAAATTTTAGTTAGGGACTTATTCATAAATTATGGTAAAATAATGAGACTTTAATGAAACCAGGTAAGTAATGAAACCGGTAAACCGGGAAAAATGGTCAAATCGTCATTTTTACCGGTAATTCATGTTTTTTTATAAATAAATATTAGTTTGAAACTTTTTTCGTAAATTAGGATAATATATTAGGACTTTTCTGGAGATTTTCCAAAAGAATATAAGTACTCTAAACGAAAATACTATATATAAAGGTAGACAAATTTCTATATACTCTCAAATTGGCTATAGTGGTTGATGCGATTGTAAGTATTGAATAGTCTTAATTAAAGGTAGACAAATTTCTAATGGGTATATGTTGGTAAATGAAATTGTAGAGTGGTATATGAAGAAAAAAAAACTCTATTTTTCAAAATTGATTTTAAAAAGTATTATGAATCATTTTCTTGGAGTTATTTATTATAAATTATGGAGTTTATGAGTTTTTCTAATAATTGGCCTATGTGGACTTGTGACCGCGTAAATTCGAGTAAAGGTAAAGTGTAACAACCAGTTCGGGGGCTCGGATTTTTGGATAAATTTAAATAAGTTAATAATAAATAAATAAATACAAATTAATATATATAATAATAAAAGTTAATCATATTATTAGTTAAAGTAATAGTTCGAGAAGCTAAATGTTTAAGTTATAAAATTTTGGGTTTAAGGGTCGAAAGTGTCAAAATAAGGAAAATGTGTTTGACCAAAGAGTTTACCCACTTAATGAAATGTTGGACTATTAAAGCATACTACGGATGGAGAAGGTCTAATTGAATTAACCTCCAAAGCCAAAAGTCACAACTATGAGAAAGGTGGTGATTTTAATCAAAATATGCAACCTCGAGGGTTGAATTTGAAAATATAGGAAATAGAAGGTGCACCATCTCTTCCACAACCACATAATCGATCTAAAGGATTTGGTGAGATCATTTACGACGAGTTTGAAGAAGAAATACATATATGGTTTGATCCAGTCAATGATTTATCAGTTGAAGCAACACTTGAAGCAATCTATGGCTTGCAATGTATAATTCCTCATTGGTTCATCTCTAAATTCGAGTTTATGATGAGCGTTGAGACCCAAATTCATCTTATGATCAATTTGACAATGGGGTTTTGTTTTCTAACCCTCATAGGGTGGTATATATGGTTCTAAGCTAAATTCTATCATTTACTTGATAGATGTGATGTTCGGGTAAAATCTAGCCATGAATCCTAGAATCTTAAATTATGATTATGAAATTAATAAAATATTATATAAATAATTCTGTGATCATAGATGTAGTTTTGTTGCAATAAGTCCATCATGAATGCACAAACTCATTAGAATGAGATAATCAAAACTTAAATGATGACTTGGAGATTTCATTGTTGAATTATGAAATTAATATATGAATTTGAGCATCTAGATGTGTAAATGATATCACAAATCATGAATTGATGCATTATGAATGGTTTGGATAGAAAATTTTGAAGGGTTACTGTAATATCCTGATTTTCAACCCAAAATTTTTCATTTTTATTTATTAAATATATCAGAGTATAGTTACATCATGCGGAAACATGTTGTGAATGCGCGTGTATACAGTCGAACCTTGCCCTTATCACGAAGTACCTAGAAACATTTATAACAACTGGGTAAACACTAGGCTTAGTGAGTTCTCCAAAATACCATATACCACAATACATATACATGCGTATAAACAATGGCTCACGATCTGTCAGTAATATGTGTACTTACGACCTTCATGGAATTTCGTTAACACGGGTCTATGTGTACTTACGACCTTCATGCCATTTCGTTAACACAAGTCCATGTGTACTTACAGCCTACACACAATTTCGTCCACATGTGAGCCTATAGTGCTCCCAACCTCTTTAACCATTCCACCTATCATCCCCTATCTAAGTCTTAGATCACAATAATTACGCACATAGAGACTGCACTCTAGTTTCTACTAGTACAAGCACATTTATACTTTCTACTATACTTAAGCACAAAGAGATTATACTAATAGTTATTACTCTACTAGCCCTCTATCCTAACACACACACACACACACACACACACACACATATATATATATATATATATATATATATATATATATATATATATATATATATATATAGTACAATATGGTATAGTGAGATAACTCACATGGACAATTACACCGGCGATTGACATCTATCTGGGTGATCCAACTGGTGGGTAACGCGCTAAATGAGTATTAACCTATAATACTTTAACTTATAATTCCCTATGATAATTTGGTAATGAAAACTAGATCCTTCACTAATCCCAATGAATACCGAGAGTTCTATCAAATAAGGATAAGCTAGCCGGACAGTTGGGAGGCAGGATCATTTCGACGTATAGCCTTTATGAAATCCAACAACCAAGCAAACTTGACCATTCTAGACACCTCTCTTGTAAGTAGGTCAATCAACATTATAACTGGAATTACTAATAAATCTTATATATATATATATATATATATATATATATATATATATCCATAACAACGACTATGAATATAAATATAAGTTACACTAAAAATGTAACTTAACTTACAAGGATCCTAACGAAAACCGGGATTCGTGCTGGCAGAACTTCGACCCAAGAGCTTATAGATACCTCAGATTCTTACTAATATACCCTAATAATTAGAGAAACTCGAGCTCCAAATTTCAGAGGAATTCAAAGAGAATAAAGGGTTGAATGTGAGGAAATGGTGCAAGTTCAAGGTATTTATAAGCTGATTCGGGATGCGCGCCGCACACATGGCCGGGTGCGCGCCATGCACTTGATTGGAGGTGCTAATGTGGCGTCATTTGGGCAGTGACACGTGGCAGCTTCTAGGTGGTGTGTCAGTACGCACCAGTTCGCGTGCAATTTATAAGATTCTTCAAAAAATCATATCTTATTCATACGAGCTCCGTTTTCAACGTTCTTTATATCCACAATTAGCTATCCACGAGATCTGCAACTTTTATTTAGACTCCGTCGGCTAATTCTCACTTTATCTTTAAAGCTATATTTTTAACAGGCTTAGATTGTTAAAGCCTGTATAAAAATCATAACTCTCTCATATGAATTCCATTCTCGTCTGTCTTTATATCGACGAAATCATGTGGACGAGATCTTCAATTCACGTTTAGATTGTTTTTTCTAACAATCGACCGATTTCTATTTCGGTTTATGTTTGTATACTGCTACGCTGAAACTTCTAAAAATCATAACTTCATCATACGAAGTCATATTTAGGCGTTCTAAATGTGTACGCTCTCGCTTTTACGACTACTATGACTTAATTCAAGACTATTTATCCAAAATATTCCTTTATCAAAAACGTCTATTTGTGTAACCGGTCGTTTATACTATAAGGCAAAAATGGAGTGTTACAGCTCTTCTCCACTTACCGAGATTTCGTCCCCAAAATCCTACTCTTAACGCACTTTAGGATAATGCCTACATACTATCATACTAAGGGTTTCATGAGATCAACTCAGGATCTGGCCAACGTTTCCGCATTGAATTCGTCATTCTGTACTTATTTGGCCGTAGAACTTCATTTTTCTACCGTAGACGTACTACCGAATTCTTTGTGAAGTCTTCCAAAACTGGGGTTTCGTCGGTTTGGACTTCCAAAATTTACACGCTACGATTGACGATTTCCTTCAGACGTAAAATGTCGATACCATAGTCTAGTTATGAGGTGATTACCTATAGGATTTTATCTACGACATCCTAACGGAATCCATTTTCAGTAACACGTCTCTAAAAGTCTTACGTCATATCTTAAAACACACACGAATCTAGATTGTAAGTGGTTTCTCTACCTAGTTCAGGTGTTCCATCATCCTGAATTTTAATCAAAAACTATTGTGACGGGTTTACTGGCTTGAAAACATGGGAACCAATACTCTAATATTGACGACAGACTCATAACAAGGCTTGCTTATCTTCCAGATTAATAAATTATAATCAACACTAGGTCGCCTAGTAGCTCTCTCGTAAGGATCTAATTACATTACCTATATCGAGGTACAATTATTGTTCGAGCAATTCGTTCACAGTACATCGTGATACTTATCCAACTACTGGGATTTTGATGCCAGATCGCTCTTGTCATCATCCCCCTAGGTATGAAGATGCACGATCACCTCATTGGTGGTCTTAAAGACTCACAACTATTATCTGAATGTCCTAAAGGAACCTAGTCATCCTCCTTCCTTGATATCTACTTATCACAATAGATCTTTTGTAACACTTGATTCAAGTATCAATTATTTCTCAAAACTTTAGAGTTTTGGACCAGAACTCGACGAGTTGGGGAGCTCCAACTCGACGAGTTGGGGAGCTCCAACTCGTTGTGTAGGAATCATTTTGGACGCGGGGTTAAGGGTCTACTCGACGAGTAGAAGCTGGAAAGGAAAACCCTAATTTTTAGGGTTTGCACCCTATTTAAAGGCCTTAAGCCTCATTGTTAACCTCCCTTACCGCCCCTTTGTCCAGATAAACCCTAGTTCGTGCTTTTCCTACCATTTTGAGTGTCTGAGAGCTTGAGGAGTGCCTTTGTGGTGTTTATGTGAAGAAGCTTGAAGTGATTGGTGCATAACTGAAGGGAGAGGTTGTAGATCCGGTGTTTACTCTGTTGTGGCAACCATTCTAAGGTATAAAGTCGATACCTTGGCCTTTTATTACTTAGATATTCTCTTATGAAAGTTGATGGCCATTATTGGCCTACTTTGGGACCATTCTTGGATTTGAGCATGTTATGAAGATATGGCTTCAGATCTGGACATCTCAGGGCCTTTGTAGACTTAAAGTTGCCAACTTTATCAAGTCTTGGCCCTCCTTCATGCTCTAAGTCCCTTCATAAGCTTTGTTTGAGTGTTTTAGCCCTTTGATGCCTTGCATAGATGTAAAGTTAGCAACTTTACGTGGTATCTTAACCCTAGGGGACTGGATCTGTAGTTTGGGGCTTTAGATTCGACTGGAAGGGGCTGAATATGTTAAGATATGGAAAAATCGATGAGCTGCCCTGACAACTCGACGAGTTGGACAGGGTTTTCCCGCCTTCTGGATACAGAGCGAACTCGGCGAGTTGATAAGATAACTCGGCGAGTTGGTTAAGGGGTTTTCCTGGTTTGCTGAACACTGAAGGAACTTGACGAGTTGCTATATGCACCAACATGGACTGTTGACCTTGACTGTCGACCTTGACTTTGCCCATGGTTGACCAAGTTTGACCTTAAGGGTATTTTTGGTATTTCGGGATTTGACAAGTTAGTCACATGGTGGTTGTAGGCAGTTGAGTTGGAGCTGTGAGTTGGGATTGATCTTATCAGTTCAACATTTCTTTAGAGGTGAGTCTCCTCACCATACCAATGAGTCTAGGGCACCAAAGTCGGCCCATTATATGATATGTGGATTGTTAGTTGATTATGTGTTATGTTAATATGACATTTGCATGGAAGACCTCAGGGAGTTCCTGTGGCAGTAGATTGAGACCATGTGGGGGTTCCCATGGCATTTGGTATAAGACCTTGGAGGGTTTCCATGGCATCCTAGTATGTTTGCATGTTTATCTTGTATGATATTTCTTGGGTTAGCTAAGACCATGTGGGGGTTCCCATGGCAGATAGCGAAGAACATGCGGGGGTTCCCATGACAGTTGGTGAAGACCATGTGGGGGTTCCCATGGTAGATAGTGAAGACCATGTGGGGTTTCCCATGGCCGTTAGTGAAGACCATGTGGGGGTTACCATGGCAGGTAGTAAGACCACGTGGGGGTTCCAATGGCACTCGATATAAGACCTTGGAGGGTTTCCATGGCATCCTTATATGTTTGTATACATTGCTTATGTGGTTTGTGTAGCTAATATAGCTAATATGGATTATGTGATTATGTGGATTGTGTGGGGTGTGCTCTGGGGAGCTCACTAAGCATTAGCTTATAGTTTGTTGGTTGTTTTAGGTACTTCAGAGCCTAAGGGCAAGGGCCCGACTTGATGACGCGACATGCACTATCCGACGATTTTATTTGGGGACACTCTGATATTATGAATAAAATGTTTGATGCTGTGGATTTTGAAAACAATTGTGATTGGTATTTCATGTTTATTGGAAATAATTTTGTTATTTAAAAATGAAAATTTTTATTGGAATTTGGGTCGTTTCAAGTTGGTATCAGAGCCTTGGTTTGAGGGATTCGGGCACACTCTCGGGTGTGTCAGGACTCAAACTAAGGAAATGGTAAAATTGTTTTCAAAAAAATCAAAAGTTAAAAACTTCCTAAGACCGAAAAAGGGAGAGTGCAATGCGCGTAATCGGCCGAGTTCAAGTAAGTGGTTCCCCCAATATGTTAGCCATGCTATACTGATATTTGGATTATGATATTCGGATGGATTTTGCTATGTGTATGCTTTAAAAATTGTATACGGTTAGGATCTTATAGCCTTAGAATGATTGATTTGGCATTATTTTCTGTTCATTTTCTGGTTGTGGTCCTAGGTTAGAGTCTGTTATTCGAAAGTCTATTTGATCCTGTTGAGTGTATAATTTGCATGCATAGGGCAACCGATTATGTCTGTTGTGATTCTGGTTTGATGGGATTGAGCAAATCTTAGGATAGCCTAGGATTTGAGTTATGCAGTAGCCCGTGAGATATGTTTTGTTCTGGGATGGACTAGAGTTATCAGGTAGAGCCTTGGGGAAGGTATAGGTAGGTGTGGAAGGTAGTATTGGGCCCGTACTACTGAAAGCACATGACCTGTACCCGAACTAATGTTAGATCTGGAAGCTCTAAGGAGAACCGTTGTGGAGGGATCCCCTTTTTGGATATCTTGATCATTCTATCTTATGGTATTTCAGATCAAAATGGTGGTTACACGTCATGGAGCAGGGGGATCAGGATCAGGATCCGGATCTGGGTCGGGCGACGATACTGAGCCCATTGATGAGAGGTTGTGCGAGCTTATTGCAGCCGAGGTTACGAGGGGCATCCTTGACGCTACCCCAGTGATTTTTGGGACAGTCAAGGAAGGGATGATGTATATCATGGAGGAGCGGTTCAGGTCTTTCCGAGCCGAGATTGCTGTGGGCCAGCTCGGGGCCCGAACTCCCTCGTTCCGGGAGTTCAAGGCGTACGGAGCGCCTGTGTTCTTCGGGGTTAGGGACCCCATAACTAGTCGACGCTGGGTGGCAGACATGGAGAATTCCCAGCACACGAGATTTTGCCCCGAGGTGGCAAAGGTGGGGTTTGCCTCGTGTATGTTGAGGGACCGAGTCAGGGATTGGTGGGAAGAGGTGACTAGCCAGGTGGGACCAGCCGATGTGGCTGATATGTCATGGGAGGAGTTTGTCAGTCGCTTTGATCTGGATTTTGCACCATCTATTGAGGTACAAAGATTAGTGAGGGAGTTTCAGGAGCTGTAGCAGACCACCGAGACTGTGGCGGAGATCACCGCCAAGTTCCGGGAACGAGCACTGTTGATACCGCAGTATGCTGCGGATGAGAATATGAGGAGGATGAGGTATCATTCCATGCTGAGGGATGATATCTGTGAGTTCATCAACTTTACGGGTGCAAAACCCTGAATGAGATGGTGGAGAAGGCCCGAGAGCGGGAGATGGAGTTGGAGCTTCGCACCAAACGGAAGCCAGAGCAGGTTCAGACAGTTGTAGGTCAGGTTAAAAAGCCTAAGACCTCAGATTCTTCTGGAAGGGGCCAGCAGGGCCGTGGCCGGTGTGCCAAATGTGGGAGATCGCACTGTGGGGTTTGCCGGGTAACGGACCCGGTGTGTTATACATGTGGTCAGTCGGGCCACGTGAGCAGGGATTGCCCCAAGAATGGTTTGATTTGTTTCCACTGCAACCATACCGGCCATAAAAAGGCCGATTGCCCGAGGTTGCAGGGAGGAGGAGGAGTAGTGGCAGCACCTACGTCCACCACAAGGAGGATCACTGATGGCCGCCCTGCCAAGGCGGATGCTCCTGCGGTGAAGAGTCGCGCATTTCAGTTGACTACCGAGGAGGCTCGGGCAACACCATACGTCGTGGTTGGTACGTAATTTATTTTCCTACTCAATATTGATTTGTTATGCCTATGTATATATGTGCTCCTGTATAGGGACCTTTTTGGTCAATGGTATGTCGGCTCACATTCTTTTTGATTCAGGAGCTACCCGATCTTCCGTATCTCTTGCGCTTAGCAATAAGTTTCGGGATGCTCCGGGGACTTTGGATTCCCCACTTGAGGTTGAGATTGCGGATGACCGCACTATGAGTGCTGCGAGAGTATATCAGGACTGTGTCCTGAATGTGTTTGGGGAGAGGTTCCGTGTCGATCTGATTCTGATACCGTTGCGAGGACTGAAGGTGATTGTTGGGATGGACTGGTTGGGGGCCAATGGGGCCATGATAGATTGCGAGTGCCAGCTGGTGAGAGTTCGAACCCCAATTGGGGGAGAAGTGATTATTCATGGAGAGAGAGCCTCGCAGGGGCCAACCCTCTGTTCAACTGCGAGAGCTAGGAGACTTCTCCATCAGGGTTGGCATACATCTCAGATATGAGGGTTGAGACCCCGATAGATTTGGACAGTGTACCGGTTGTATGAGATTATCGGGATGTCTTTCCCGAGGAGTTGCTTGGGGTGCCTCCCGAGAGGAAAGTAGAGTTTTGCATTGATTTGGTGTCGGGTGCCACTCCGATAGCTAAGGCACCGTACCGGCTAGCTCCGCCCGAGATGCAGGAGCTGTATATGCAGCTTCAAGAGCTGCTAGACCGAGGGTTTATTCATCCGAGCAGTTCCCCGTGGGGAGAACCGATCCTGTTCGTGAAGAAGAAGGACGAGTCACATAGGATGTGTATTGATTATCGAGAGCTGAACCAGCTAATGGTGAAAAACCGTTATCCGCTCCTGAGGATCGATGATTTGTTCGATTAGTTGCAGGGTGCATTTTGGTTTTCCAAGATTGATCTTCGGCCGGGGTACCATCAGATGAGGATTAGGAATGAGGATATATTGAAGACAGCTTTCAGGACTCGGTACAGTCACTATGAGTTTGTGGTGATGCCATTCGGGCTCACCAATGCCCCATCAACGTTCATGGACCTCATAAACAAGGTGTGTAGGTCGATGTTGGATCGGTTTGTGATCGTTTTCATCGATGATATCGTGGTCTATTCTAAGACCAAGGAGCATCACGGACAACATCTGAGGGAGGTGTTGGAGACACTGAGGACGGAAAAGATTTATGCCAAGTTCTCAAAGTGTGATTTCTGGTTGCGAGAGGTGCCGTTTTTGGGGCACATCATCAACCAAGAGGGTATTTTGGTTGATCAGACCAAGATTGAGGCAGTGATGCGGTGGGAAGTACCAAAAAATGCATCTGAGATCCGTAGCTTCTTGGGTCTAGCGGGGTACTATTGGAGATTCATCTAGGATTTCTCCAAGATCGTCGTACCTTTGACTCGTATGACCAAGAAGAATGTGACTTTTCGGTGGGGACCGGACCAACAGTTGGCTTTCGAGACCTTGAGACAGAGGTTATGTGAGGCCCCGATTTTAGCACTACCTGATGGGTTGGATGATTTGGTGGTGTATTCTGATGCGTCTATCACACTGTTAGGTACTGTTTTGATGCATAGGGGGCATGTGATCGTGTACACCTCGAGGCAGCTAAAGCCTCATGAGGCGAACTATCCCACTCACGATCTGGAATTTGGGGCAGTGGTGTTTGCCCTCAAAATATGGAGGCATTACTTGTACGGTGTTCGGTGCACCATCTTTACTGATCACAAAAGTTTGAAGTATTTGATGGATCAACAAAACCTTAACATGCGGCAGAGGAGATGGTTGGATGTACTGAAAGATTATGATTGCGAGATATTATACCATCCAGGGAAGGCCAACATGGTGGCCGATGCTTTGAGCCGCAAGGCGGCAAGTGCTCCGATCGAAAACGTTTGTTTGAGGATGACAGTGATCTCTCCATTGTTGGATATGATCAAGGAGGCTCAGGTGGAGGGTTTAAAGAAAGAGAACTGGAAGATAGAGTGGATTCGGGGTCAGATTCCCTTGTTTGTTTGGGATAGTTGAGGTCTTATGACACAGTGTGGCCGGGTGTGGGTACCGGTATCCGGGGGTGTGAGGCATAAGATGTTGGAGGAGGCACACAAATCCAAGTTCTCTATTCACCCGGGGGCCACGAAGATGCATAGGGATCTGAGGTTGAGTTACTGGTGGCCCTACATGAAGCGGGAGATCGCATGGTTCGTGGAGCGGTGCTTGACCTGCAGGAAGGTCAAGACCGAACATCAGAGGCCTCACGACAAGGTTCAACCGCTACCCATTCCTATGTGGAAATGGGAAGAGATCACCATGGAATTCATCACGCAGTTACCGAGGACGACGAGGGGTGTGGACTCCATTTGGGTCATCGTGGATAGGTTGACGAAGAGTGCCCATTTTATTCCGATCTCTGAGAGTATTTATGCTGAGAAATTAGCAGATATCTATGTGCGGGAGGTGGTGGTTAGGCACGGAGTGCCAATATCAGTGATCTCGGGCCGCGATGTTCGATTCACCTCCAGATTATGGAGAAAGTTCCACGAGGAACTGGGCACACAGTTACACTTCAACACTGCGTACCACCCTCAGACAGATGGCCAGAGTGAGAGGACGATCCAGACGCTCGAGGATATGCTACGGGCATGTGTATTGGATTACGGAGGGAGTTGGGATACATACCTCCCACTAGCAGAGTTTTCATATAACAACAGTTATCATGCTAGTATCGACTGACCCCCGTTTGAGATGTTGTATGGTCGGAGGTGTAGGACCCCAGTTTGTTGGGGTGAGGTTAGGCACCAAGTCATGGGAAGCACCGAGGTGGTGCTTAAGACTACCGAGTTGATCCAACAAGTGCGCGACAGGCTGCGGGTCACGCAGAGCTGTCAGAAAAGTTATGCTGATCGGCGTCGCTCGGATCTCGAGTTCCAGGTGGGAGACTTCATTTTGCTGAAAGTGCCACCATGGAAGGGTGTCATTAGGTTTCGGAAGAGGGGCAAGTTAGGGCCCTGATATATTGCTCCGTTCAGAATTTCTGCCCGGGTGGGCAAGGTGGCTTACCGTTTGGATCTGCCGGACGAGCTTAGCCAGATTAACAACACCTTCCATGTGTCTCAGCTTCGGAAGTGTGTCACAGACGAGGCCGCGGTTATTTCTTTGGATGACATTCAGGTGGATGAGAGCCTGAACTACATTGAGAGGCCCGTTGCGGTCTTGGATAGGAAAACTAAGGTTCTCCATAACAAGGAGGTGAAGCTAGTAAAGGTGCAATGGGAGCACCGGAAGGGCTCGGAATGGATATGAGAGCCGGAGGAGGAGATGCGAGAGCATTACCTAGATTTGTTTGCGTCAACAGACTTCGAGGACAAAGTCTAGTTCAAGTGGGGGAGATTTGTGACGCTTGATTCATGTATCAATTATTTATCAAAACTTTAGGGTTTTGGACTGAAACTCGACGAGTTCAGGAGCTCCAACTCGTCGCGTAGGAATCATTTTGGACGCGGGGTTAAGGGTCTACTCGACAAGTTGGAAGGCCCCAACTCGACGAGTAGAAGCTGGAAAGGAAAACCCTAATTTTTAGGGTTTGCACCCTATTTAAAGGCCTTAAGCCTCATTGTTAGCCTCCCTTATCGCCCCATTTTTCCAAAGAAACCCTATTTCATGCTTTTCCTACCATTTTGAGCGTGTGAGAGCTTGAGGAGTGCCTTTGTGGTGTTTATGTGAAGAAGCTTGAAATAATTGGTGCATAGCTGAAGGGAGAGGCTGTAGATCCGATGTTTACTCTGTTGTGGCAACCATTCTAAGGTATAAGTCGATACCTTGAAATTTTATTACTTAGATCTTCTCCTATGAAAGTTCATGGCCATTATTGGCCTAGTTTGTTACCATTCTTGGATTTGAGCATGTTATGAAGATATGGCTTCAGATCTGGACATCTCAGGGCCTTTGTAGACTTAAAGTTTCCAACTTTATCAAGTATTGGCCCTCCTTCCTGCTCTAAGTCTCTTGATAAGCTTTGTTTGAGTGTTTTAGCCCTTTGATGCCTTACATGGATGTAAAGTTAGCAACTTTACATGGTATCTTAACCCTAGGGGACTGGATCTGTAGTTTGGGGCTTTAGATTCGACTGGAAGGGGCTTAATATGTTAAGACAAGGAAAACTCGTTGAGTTGCCTATACAACTCGACAAGTTGGATAAGGTTTTCCCGCCTTCTGGATACAAAGCGAACTCAACGAGTTGATAAGATAACTCGGCGAGTTGGCTAGGGTTTTTACCAGTTTGCTGAATATTGAAGGAACTCGACGAGTTGCTAGATGCACTCGACGAGTTGGGTCAACATGGACTGTTGACCTCGACTTTGACCATGGTTGACCAAGTTTGACCTTGAGGGTATTTTTGGTATTTCGGGATTTTGACAAGTTAGTCACATGGTGGTTGTAGGCAGTTAAGTTGAAGCTCAGAGTTGGGATTGATCTTATCAGCTCAACATTTCTTGATAGGTGAGTCTCCTCACCATTCCAATGAGTCTAAGACACCAAAGCTGGCCCATTATATGATATGTGGATTGTTAGTTGATTATGTGTTATGTTGATATGACATTTGCATGGAAGACCACAGGGGGTTCCCATGGCAGTAGATTGAGACCCTGTGGGGGTTCCCATGGCATTTGGTATAAGACCTTGGAGGGTTTCCATGGCATCCTAGTATGTTTGCATGTTTAGCTTGTATGATATTTCTTGGGTTAGCTAAGACCATATGGGGGTTCCCATGGCAGATATCGATGAACATACGGGGGTTCCCATGGCAGTTAGTGAAGACCATGTGGGGGTTCCCATGACAGATAGTGAAGACCATCACTACTAGAAAAACAGCCTTTTACGACGCGTAAATAATGACACACACTGATAGAGGACGCGCATTTGTGCGTGCCCTAAAAATTAATGTCAGTTTTCCAAAATTTGAAGGATAGAGGACACGCATTTGTGCGTGCCCTAAAATTAGTGTCAAACAAAACAAAATTAAAAACACGGAGGGCACTTATTTTAAGTGTGTGTCGTCTACAAATGTCGCTTTATATTTTTTTAACTAAACGCGCGTTTTTAAAGAGGGATCTAAAATTCTAAAATTTTGATTACCCCGCGTCTCACTCTCTCCTCTGGATCGCCTTATCTCTCGTAAAATCGCACAGAGCCATTCTCTTCCTCCTCCTCCTCCTCCTCCTCCTCCTTCTCTCTCTCTCTCTCTCTCTCTCTCTAACCCTAGACACAACCACTGGCCATTCACGACGATGTCTTCTCCGCTATCTTCTTCTTGCTCCGTATAATAATATCGGCTACCAAACAATCAGGCTCACTTCTTATTTTGCTTCTCCGTCTCCCACAATAAACCCTAGTTTCTATCACCACTTCTTGAATTAGTAAATTAGGGGTTAGGGTTTGGAGTGATTTGGGGAGAAGATGGGATTGGGTAGTCTTCTTCCTCCCACAACTGGGCCACCGATAAAACTGCGTGTAGGGCTTCGGAGGAAGCAGGCAGGTAGAGGTCTCCTCAACCGCCACTCCGACAACATCAACTTCGGAATTGGGATTGAGAAAAGAAGATTGTGTGGAAGGAAGTTGGATTGACTCCGTACTTTACTGGGCCAACTTCGACAACACAACCGCGCCGGAGATTCTCCTCAACCGCCACTCCGACAACATCAACTTCGGAAAACTGAAGTCCGACTACGTCCAATGCCTCACCGCGCCGACCATATTTTCAAAATCCAATATTCCATCGGGTGGAGCGACCCTGATCCCGCACTTGAAAGAAACTACTTGAATCAAACAAGGGTTATGCACGATTTCATGACACCATTCGTATCAAAGAATCCAAGAGGTGCGTTCTTGAACTATAGAGTTCTTGACATCGGCGTGATGACCGGAGACAATTACAGTGAAGGTAAAGTTTACGGGCAGGTTGCAGCTACTCTTCCCCTCCATTTCTCTCTTTCTCTCTCATCTCTCATCACTCTCGCTCTAATAAACTCCCCTGTTTTCAGCTTAATTTTGATTGTTGTCCTAAGGTTCACAGTGAGTTTATTCCTTTGATTATGTGTTTTTCCATTTTGGTTTTATCATTACACGTAGCCACGACAAACTCATTCTTCTATAGTGTTTGGCAATGTAAATGCTATGCATCAGGTTATTATAGGAAAGGGTATTGTGGGCAAACTAAACAAATAAAGAGCATCTTTTAGTGCAGGGGCATTTTGGGCATTTATGTTAATGTAGTGGTTATATAGGAGTAGAGAGAATGAGTGGAAGGCATCTTTTCATTTGTGTGAAAACTGGAAATTATTCATTTGGGAGAGGCTAGGCTCTCGATTCTCTAGGGTTGTTGTTCATTTTGAGTGATTAATGAATATAGTGAAGCTTTTGTTCTTATTTTCTGATTCATATTGTTAGTCAGTTGATAGCAGATGAGAGATGAAAAGTTAAATAATATTTTTGTGATTTTCGATCCACAGAGAGCACGAGTTGAAATTTATATATGATGTTTTCATTTGGTTTCAAGGTTGCTGAATTCAATGTTGAAGCTGCACAACAAGGGATGGTTTACATCGATGAAGTTGATAAGATAACCAAAAAGGTTTTAGCCAATTTACTTTATTGTGATCCTGAGTTTTTTGAGATGTGAAAGTTTTGATTTTGCTATAAATATAATTTGACAGGCTGAGAGCTTAAACATTAGCAGAGATGTCTCTGGTGAGGGAGTCCAACAAGCTCTACTTAAGATGCTGGAAGGAACTGTAAGCCATTATTATTATTATATTCGTGATAAATTGGGAAAATCAATCAATTGTTGATTTACCGAATTCAAGAGATGATAATATGCTTATTGACTTCATCAAACACATCACTACTTGTAATTCTTGTCAAGGCATTTGTTCTAAGTAACTAGCTTCATTTTGTTTTGGTTATATGATAAATTTGTAAAAAAGTTAGGACTTAAATTCTTGAATTATTAGGATGTATATATTCCATTTGAAAAGGTTAACATCATCTGGTGTGGTCTTTCTGTAGATAGTGAACGTGCCTGAAAAGGGGGCGATGAAGCATCCTAGAGGTGATAACATTCAGGTACAGTAAAGGCACATGATTCTTGAACAAATTTGGAGAAAACTTTTCTGTATTATTTCATTCACAGAGTATGAATTTATACAAGAAGGTACAACAAGACTATCCCACAATTTTAGGGACCTGATTTGCTTCTGTCTAGGGATTAATCTAGGAAACTTACTCCTTAATATAAGGACTTGATTTAGGAAATTGATTAACTAGTATCTACCTATTAAATAAGAGCATAAGTTACAAACTAATATGTCTGACTTTTATTACAGATTTACAACAATTCTTATGATGTACTTGTTTTGATTTCCTATTATATATAGCCCTCCACGTGCATGCCTACTTATGGTGTAATTGCATGATCAAAAAAACTTATCCTGTTTCTTTTCTTTTCCTATAAACTTGTGATATAAACGTTTAAGAAAAATGACAGCATACGGATTAAGTGTTCTCTGGAATGGATAAATAATAATAGTATTTAAAAAAACTTATCCTGTTTCTTTTCTTTTCCTAAATAATAACGATTCTTAACAATTCTCAACACTAAACTTTTATAAATGTGTAAAAATTTACTACTAAACAATAATTTATGCTTCTTTGTAGGTGCAAGGTGGGACAATGAAGGATAGAATTAACTGTATCAAGGGTATGACTCAACCTAGCATCCCATCCCACATTTCATGTATTTTTCCATGTGAAATAGAATTGTTAGCAATTCCTAGGTTATGGCTGCCATTCTGGAAGTTGGAGAGAACATGGAAAACAATTTTCTTTAGTTTGATCTCGCCCCAAAGCAGATTGAACCAGACACAGCCCGCAAGACTTCTGATTATTTTTTATAAATATAATTAAACTTTCTTCCATACTTGTTCTTCTTTGTAGATACAACTGATAATGATAAGAAAACAAGGTAAAGGTTGGAATACGGAATGGAATGGAATGGAGTGAGCTATTCCATTCCATTTTTTCCCTCTTTATTTTTCTTTCTCTTTTTTATTCTAATGATCAAAGTTCTTGTTGTTAATATCAGTTTCCCTCTCTATTTTTCTTTCTCTATTTTTCTTTCTCTTTTTTATTCTAATGATCACCCAGTGTCCCATAAGACCTGGTCAGTCTTATACATATAAGTTCACAGTTAGTGGCCAAAGAGGAACCCTTTGGTGGCATGCTCACATTGCTTGGCAGCGAGCAACCATCTATGGTGCAATTATGAAGAAAGGAAGTATCCAATGATAAAGAGTAATGTGCGGACTAGCTCTGGCATGTTTTTGAATCATGAAGAAAGGAAGTATCTAATGATAAAGGTTAGTACTTTCCCTTGTGTTTGAGGCTTTGAGCTTATGGAGCTATATCCAATAATGAGAATGAGGGCATTTCCGTCTTTTACACATACAAGAGTTTTGGGTGGGACAAAATTGCAAGTTTTGTGCCATTGCAACTTGGAATTGTAGTACACGGGAAGATTGTAATGTAATATGTTTATATGCAAATATAGGCAATTGAGAAACTAATATCTACATATTCTCAAGTTCTAGTTGAAAATGGAGAGCTGATTCAAGTATTGAGGTGGGTATGTTGTTAATTGGTATTTTTTTTAATTCAAAGGAATACTTTTAATGACTCGTGTGATGGTTATCACAGCGAGAAGCTTGCAGCAGCTGTTGCGCTGTTGAATACACATGACATGGCAGCTGATGATTGCCACTCTTTTATGAGATTAATCTCCGAAGCCAAAAAAAGATTGATAAATGTGAGAGACTCCAAACGTTTCCATCACTTCTAGGATGGAAGTTGCTCCTGTGCAGATTATTGGTGATCATTCTAGTTGAAAATGGAGAGCTGATTCAAGTGTTGAGGTGGGTGTGTTGTTAATTGGTATTTTTTTTAAATTCAAAGGAATACTTTTACTGATACATTTTCAGTAATAAAAACATTTACAGAAGCACATGTATGAACCAAATCAATTCTACAGACCCCACCATGACTACTTCTCTCATACGGTAAACTTTTCATTTGCACTCCATGTGTATATTAAATTTTGCACTTATGACCCTTCAACTTACATAATACTCTTTGTTTATTTACACCCCTTCATTTTAAAATTTATATATATTATACCCTTATCATATTTTATATATGAATTCATATATTAGAAAATATAGTCAAACATTATACATCGCTTTTAACAGATTAATTACAACACCACAAAGATCTCCTTAATACCTTCAAATCGATGTTGGTACTGAATACAATTGATATTTATTTTATATTTAACTTTTTCACAAATTAAAATTATGTTCTAAATAATAATAAATTTGCATTACGTAACTAAAAAAAGTAATTTCTATATAAAAATTATATTTGTTATTTAATCAATTCTTTTATTGAACAATTTAGTTGTTCCATGATTGTTTTTTTTATCAACTCTAGATTTCATATTCATATACACATTCTTAATGTAATTTCTCTTCTTTTGCTCCACATTTCATCACCATAGTTACTGATTTTTTTGCTGTTTTAGTGGCAGATAAGTTGAAGACAAGAAAATGGAATGTTAACTTATTACAGGTAGTAATCATTGGTTCATCACACTTCTGCACAAGCTAAGATGTTGACTGTAGATTTACTTGGTGCATAGTGATTGTTAATTATATAATCCTTAAATTGTTTTTTGCTGTTTTTCTTTTTACAGGATTGGTATGTTTTTACCTAAAAATTTAAGGGCATATTTTGTATTTTGTGGTTGTGTACATGTATGGAGAATGCCAAAATTGTGGGTTGGATTTCTGAAATGCAATTCACAAACACAACCACATTCTTTTCGTGTTTTATTAAAAGTAAGTATGTCCCCTTGTTCACTTTCACTTTCATATTTTGTATTTGATTCTTTTTGGTTTATATTAAGTAAACTAATGTGTTGATGATGAAAATAGGTATCATGTGGAAACAGAAGCATAACAATAAGAAGTAGAAACAAGAAGGTGTTCCTTAATAGCAATGTAGTATTAGGTTATATAGTTAGTGAAAACCTCTTAATAACAATGTACAATCGGATCCCCTTAATACCAATGTATTACAATTTTTTGACATGATGTTATGGATGAAATTGATTGTTTTGTTATATATTTGTTTCCATATTTTTGTATTATGCGTAAATGAGTATCGTAAAGACGTGTCGTAAATGTATATCGTAAATGGTTGCTGAAGTTTATGACACGCAAATGCGTGTCATCTTCATTTATGACAGGGGCTTTAATGATATGCAATGCATGTCCTAAATGTGCGTCGTAAGGTTACGACACGCAAATGCGTGTCGTCTTCCTTTATGACAGGGCCTTCCTTGATACGCATTGCACGTCGTAAATGCGCGTCGTAAATGCGTGTCATAAATGCGTGTCGTAAATGCGCGTCGTCTATAGACGACGCGCAAAAGCGTGTCGTCTCTCGTTATGACAGGGCCTTCCTTGACACGCATTTGCGCGTCGTCTGAGCGTTTTACGACGCGCATTGCTCGTCGTAAAAGACTGTTTTTCTGGTAGTGCATGTGGGGTTTCCCATGGCCGTTAGTGAAGACCATGTGGGGGTTCCTATGGCAGGTAGTAAGACCACATGGGGGTTCCAGTGGCACTCGGTATAAGACCTTGGAGGGTTTCAATGTCATCCTTATATGTTTGTATACATGGCTTATGTGGTTTGTGTAGCTAATATAGCTAATATAGATTATGTGGATTGTGTGGGGTGTGCTCTGGGGAACTCACTAAGCATTAGCTTACAATTTGTTGGTTGTTTCAGGTACTTCAGAGCCTAAGGGCAAGGGCCCGACTTGATGGCGCGACATGCACTCTCCGACGATTTTATTTGGGGACACTATGATATTATGAATAAAATGCTTGATGTTGTGGATTTTGAAAACAATTGCGATTGGTATTTCATGTTTATTGGAAATGATTTTGTTATTTAAAAATGAAATTTTTTATTGGAATTTGGGTCGTTTCATCTTTGCTTTTTAACCTTTGAGATTATAATTGATTTAGAGGTCAATAATCTGCACTGTACGGGTGCTAAGGTCTAATTGTCGTCCTATGTCAACCTATGAATGTTTGAAATTTGATCCTAGTTTTCTATTAATTCTTACGCTTATCGACTAAAGGAATAACTAAATTAAACACATAGTCTACCCTGAAGCTTAAAATAACAATGAAGTATTAATAGGTATAGTCCTTTTCGAATGGTTTCCACCTATGGGTCTCTAATCGTACTTACGAAGACACTCTATCCTTTGATGTCGATCCTACTGCTAAAATCCATTGGCATGGGTTAACTAAATTCTTACTATGGTTGAAATCAAATCCCTAAGTATGGTGTATCCTTTGAGTACTTGACACTCTATATGGCAAACTATAATACCTATTTAATTTTTTATGTCCCAAATTTTCAAACCAAAATTTTCATTTTTATTTATTAAATATTCAATTACATAAGAGTATAATGCGGACAACATGATTGCGAATACGCATAAGTACAGTCAAACCTTACCCTGCTCACGAACCAATGAAGTGCCTGAAAAACATTATAACAACTGGGTAAGCGCTAGGCTTAGTGAGTTCCCCCAATATACCATATACCACAATACACATACATGCATACAAATAATATACATATTTTAGACTTACAGCCTACACCATTTTTTCTTCAACACGAGTCTACGTGTACTTATGACCTACATGCCATTTCGTTAACACATATCAATGTGTACTTACGGCCTACATGCCATTTAGTTAACATGTGGGCCTATAGGCTCCCAACCTATTTGTCGTTCCGCCATCATCCCCTAACTAATTCGTAGTAACTTATAAGCATATCAACAATCAGGCACATAGATACTACATATTCGGCTCTACATGAACATAGAAAACTATAATATGGGCTCTACACTTCTAGTTACTATATCCTAACATACATGGATGTATATTGGAATACATAATATAGTGAGATGAACTCACCTAGACAGTTACTTAGACGATTGACAGGATCTGGGCGATCTGATTGGTGATCCAATAGACGGGTAACACGCTTAACGAGTATTAACATATAATACTATAACTTATTAATTTGTACGACGATCTGGTAACATAGGCTATCACTAATCCTAATGAATACTGATAGATCTATCAAGTAAGGATCAACCAGGCAGGACAGTTGGGAGGCAGGATCATTTCATCATGTAGCTTTTCTGAAATCCAACAACCAAGCCAACATGACCATTCTAAACACCTCTCCCTTAAGTAGATTAATCAGTATTATAAGATGAAATTCCTGATAAATCTTAATTATAGGTTCATAATAACTACTATGGCTATAATTATAAGTTACACTGAAAGCAAAAGAGTGTAGCTTAACTTATAGATATTTCGTAGACAAAGTCCGGAAATTGCACCGGCAGAACTCCGACCTAATAGCTACTAGTTGCCGGGCTCTCCGAGGCCTCAAAGCTTCACCAAACTATCCTAAATACAAAGTAGATTTTGTAACTATAACTCAAAATTTTGAGAGAGAGAGAGAGAGAGAGTGAGAGAATTGGAGGGTGTGAGGGAGAGAATGAGGGTTGCTGTCCTTTTATAGGAGATTTTGGGGGGTGCACGGCGTGAAAATGGGGTGCTCATTGTGAATTTTAAGGCTATGTCTCCCCAAACATTTTGTACCACGTGTCAGGCTCTCCGTGGTCCGCGTTTTCACTTTCTAGAAGCGTGCGTCGCACACCATGCGGCGAAAAACGCAGATATTGTTAAATTCATAACTTCTTCATAAGAACTCCGTTTTTGACGTTCTTTATATCCCCAAAAAGTTCTTAACGAGATCTAAAAGTTTCCTTTAGACCCCAACAACTAATTCTTACTTTATTTTTCGTACATATTTTTATATAATTAAATGATTTTACTAAAATCATAACTTTCTCGTACAGACTCCGCTTTTGACATTATTTTTCTCAAAAAATCATATCTTAAAGAGTACTATGATTTTCCTTTTGGTTACTTTAGCTAAAGGTCAACCATTTTCTTTGTAGCTTTTTATGTCACACATTCTTTGTACGTGACTGACTTTTATATCTTATAAAAATCATATCTAATTAATACAGAGTCGGATTTCTACGCAAGTTATATTTTCGGGATCGGGACGACGTACTTGATAAATATTATATATATATATATATATATATATATATATATATATATATATATATATGTTTTGGCGCACTCATTTTTACGATTTACGGACGATTCGGTTTATTTTTCCTATTTTTCTTTGGCTAAAGAGTAATATATTTTTACTTTGAATTATATAAACATTTGTTTATATTGAAACCTATGGAACAATATAAATTCAATGTTACAACTCTACCCCACTTACAAAGATTTTGTCCCCGAAATCGTACTCCTAGCGCACCCTAACGTTATCTTATTGGAGTTTATTGAGATCCACTCGTGATCTCGTCGACGTTGTCGCATCTACATGTCTCCTAGAACTTCATTTTCTACCTTAGACGTACTCCGGAGCTCGTCGCGAAGTCTTCCAAAACCGGGAACTTGTTGGTCGGGACTTTATGAATCTGATGTCCTATGATGAGCAATCGTCTTTAGACTTGAAATGTCGACATAATCGACTCATTATGAAGTGATTGACTAGGGGAATTCATCTACGATATCCCAACAAAATCTATTCTTTCGGAATGTGCCTTTAAAAAAGCTTATAGTGTAATGTTTTGACTATGTGTCATATGACATTTTTCTATGACGTGCCCTTAAAATACTTACAATCCTAGATTATTAGTAGCTTACCTTCCTAGTTCAGGTGTCCTAGCAACCTGAAATTTAACTACCACAACGATTTTACTAAATCCTTACTATGGTTTGAATCAAATTTCTAATTCTTGTATATGTCTTGAGTACTTGACGCTTTTTATGGCGATGTACGCGACCTACTGAATTTCTTATTTACTGATCCTTTGTTGCGAGGATAAATCGTACATCCTTGAAAGCACGAACCTATCGGGTCCTCTTGGCTGTCTGAGCCGAACCAGAGAATTCAGTAAATCCCTAAATTCTATCTGATGCTTGGGAGGAAAGACCAAATTTTCATTGGGAGCAAGAATCTCATAGCCTATGTATAATCTTAGCAGAATACTTCCTTCTTTTTTCACCCTAAACCTAAATGAAAACTTCTATCTATTTGGGTCGCATTCCTTATGACAACACTAAAACTACAATCTTCACCTAATTGTGCTGCTACTCCTATACCTTGATGTCAAAAGTCGAGCTGCTCCTCGTACTTCTTCGTTGAGGGTCGGTTCTCCCCCACTTGGGTTCGACCCATGATCTGCTACTACTTGTCACTGATCTAAGCTTAAGCTGACTTTGCTTATACAATTGGTAGTTCCTTTTTTTTACTTTGAAGAAACTCATGTTTGTCATATCCGATGACCTTTGATATTCCTATCGTACTACTACCACTTGTATTCTTCACAAGTGACTTCCTTAGAATAGGATAAGCATAAGTTGTTTGGAAATATACTAACTTGTATGTTGACTATCTTAACACTGGTAATCATATGTAAAGTAAACATCCCATATTTATTATAATATTGTTGTCGTACATTTATTACATTAGTTGAAGCCTACGAGTACTATTAACTTCTAGGATGGGATCTCATTCATGCTGGAGCTTTTCCTCGATCCGAAGAACAACTAGCCACGTTCTCTGATGCTTCCCTTGCTTCTTCTGCCATGAGTTAAAAGGCTCGCCTTTTGACCCTTGGGGCTTCAACTCCGCCTTGTCTTCTGTCAGTTATCCTTAATGTTGCAGGTGTTGGAGCTTGTATTGCGCCTGTCGGGTTCAGAAGAGGACAGTTGGCCTTGATGTGGCCCATCTGATTACAGTGAAAACAGATGTGCACTCCCTATGCTCCCTGCTTACAGTCTCAAATGTAATGTCCCTCCTTGCCACATTGTAGCGTACTTTCGCACGACAAATCCATTCGTGTGATTTTCCACACTTATCACACCTTGGGCCTCTCTGTCCTTCAGGCCTTGAATCCGTGTGCTTGGACCTTTTGGCTACTGGCTGGGACGGAGATAGAGTCTGCCTGTTCACCTTCGCTTGAGTTTCCAACTCAATTTCCCTCCTCTTGGCATGGTATTGCATCTCTGCCAAGGTTTTGTATCGATTTCTTGATACAAACTCTCTGATATCGGTCTTGAGTATGCTCAGGTACTGAGACATCTGCACCTGTTCTGAGGAGGAATATTCTGGGCAAAATAAGGCCCTCTCTGTGAACATCTTGGTGATCTATTTCACCGATTCAGTTATCTATTTGAGCGACAAGTATTCTTGGGCTAGTCGCTCCCTTTCTACTAATGGAACACACTCTTCTCTAAACTTCTCAAAAAATTACTCCCCGGTTACCGCACTCTTCTCCGCCGGTGAATAATCCTTTGTGACCAAGTTCCACCAATCCTTCGCCCCATGACGTAGGAGATTCTGTGCACACCTAAACTTCAAGTTTTATGGGCAGGAACAAGTGTAGAAGCATCCTTCTACATCAGAGATACATATCATTGAAACAATTGGATCTCTGACACCTTAAAACTCTAGAGGTTTTGTGTTATTGAACTCTCTATAGGGCATCTCCTTCGCCCTAGGTGAGGCTGCAGCAGCAACGACAACAGTGGATGCTGCGGCGGCGGTGCTAGCTACGGTGGCATACTGTTTGTCAAACATGGCGATTAGTTCGGTCTTGATAGATCCGAACATCTATGGAACCATTTCTTTTATAGCGGCTGCTACTGCTGCTTCTATCCAGTCGCAAATGTTAGACTCGCTTGGTCCTGACCCTTTAGATCCAGAACCCGAACCGCTTCCCCTCGTGATCATTACCATTCTAGAGATATAGTCGGGGATAGACTAATACGAATCTATAAACTATTTCAGGGTAACGATCGATCCTCCCCAACTTCTTAGTAACCATGTGACCCTTCTTTATTTAAGTATGAACCCTGTACTTTCGGTAGTATGGGCCATTATACTACTTTCCATACCTGTTTATACTTATTCCAAGAACTATCCCAATGTTTCTAAGTTACTATGCTCTCTTATAGACATGCCTTTTCACACACACACACACAGTGTTCAAGGGTCTAACTACTCTCTTTCCTACACTTTTCCTAGATCTTACGTTCCTACCGACATCCTATTATATGTCATATTATATTTCTTAGACTCTCCTTCTAGGATTCCTTCCGCTTCACTCTACTATCGACTGAGGAAGAACTTATACTAATATTAACTAATTATCGGACGAATACAATTGCATGCTGCTAAAATCAAACAGTCTGTCGACTGAATGATCTGACACTCCAATGGTTGGACTCAGACAAGAACTACACAATAGCGCCAAATCAAGAAATCTAAAACTATTTAATTTTGGGAGAATGTAACCTAATGTATTTGTCGAATAACTAATTAATATTAATATAGGTTCTAAGCAACAATTAACAAACCAATCCCTATGCTATAAGGCATCTAATTTTTCAGGCAATTCTAACCGGCAATTCCTGAAAAGATCCCTAGCCTACATACTAGCATGTATTTCTAACATTTCATATATTGGCAAACATAACAAATATGGATATTTTGGGAATCACTTTCCTTTCCGAGCTTCGGGTGACTGTACGCATTGCATTCTTTTCCTCTTAATATGATTTGTTTTATAAAAATTTTGTTTAAGATATTCAAATCTTTAGTTTCAGTCTGGAGTCACACGAGCGTTCATCCAATTCGCTCAAACCAGGGCTCTGATACCAACTTGTTATGTCCCAAATTTTCAAACCAAAATTTTCATTTTTATTTATTAAATATTAAATTACAGTAGAGTATAATGCGGAAAACATGATTGCGAATGCGCATGAGTACAGTGGAACCTTGCCCTGCTCATGAACCAATGAAGTGCCTGAAAGACATTTATAACAACTGGGTAAGCGCTAGACTTAGTGAGTTCCCCCACTATACCATCTACCACAATACACATACATGCATACAAATAATATACGTATGTTAGACTTACGGCCTACACGCCATTTTGTCTTCAACACGAGTCTACGTATACTTATGGCCTACATGCCATTTCGTTAACACGTATCAATGTGTACTTACGGCCTACATGCCATTTAATTAACACGTGGGCCTATAGGCACCCGACCTATTTTTCGTTCCGCCATCATCCCCTAACTAATTCGTAATAACTTATAAACATATCAACAATCAGGCACATAGATACTACATATTCGGCTCTACAGGAACATAGAAAACTATAATATGGGCTCTACACTTCTAGTTACTATATCCTAACATACATGGATGTATATTGGAATACATAATATAGTGAGATGAACTCACCTAGATAGTTACTTAGACGATTGATAGGATCTGGGCGATCTGATTGGTGATCCAATAGACGGGTAACACGCCTAACGAGTATTAACATATAATACTATAACTTATTAATTTCTACGACGATCTGGTAACGTAGGCTAGACCTATCACTAATACCACTGAATAATGATAGATCTATCAAGTAAGGATCAACAAGGCAGGACAGTTGGGAGGCAAGATCATTTTGGCATGTAGCTTTTCTGAAATCCAACAACCAAGCCAACGTGACCATTCTAGACACCTCTCCCGTAAGTATATTAATCAGTATTATAACATGGAACTACTGATAAATCTTAATTATAGTTTCATAATAACGACTATGAATCTAATTATAAGTTACACTGAAAGCAAAAGAGTGTAGCTTAACTTACAAAGATTTCCTAGACAAAGTCCGGAATTTGCACTGGCAGAACTCCGGCCTGATAGATAGTAGTTTTCGGGCTCTACAGGGCCTCAAAGCTTCACCAAACTATCCTAAATACTAAGGAGATTTTGTAACTATAACTCAAAATTTCGAGAGAGAGAATTGGAGGGTGTGAGGGAGAGAATGAGGGTTGCTGCCTTTTTATAGGCGATTTTTGAGGTGCACGACGTGCAAACAGGGTGCACATTGCGCATTTTAAGGCTACGTGTTAGCCTATATGGATTAAACAATTTTTTACAATTAAACAATTAATAAAATAATTCAATTTAATCCTTATCTTAAGCCTTCTAGTTTTCGAAAATAGACTAGGGTTTACTAGGTTTTAATTGTTCAAATTTTAAGGATTTTAAAATAACAAATAAGGAAACAAGGTAAACCGAAAAGGAATCCACAATTTTCGAAAATAAGGCAAAGGGGCTAGGGTTTCTAAACTCCTTGTAGATTTCAAAAATCTAGGGTGGAGGCTAGGGTTTCAAGAACCCTATGGAATTTTCGAAAATACCTCCTTAGGGTTTAATTTCTATAAACCCTAATTTTGATCTATTTCAACTTTGTGCAAGATCAGTGAGAACAATGACTTTGATAACATTGATGGGTTTTATATGTTACTGTAACAACGTAAATTTTCAAACAAATTTTTCATTTTAAAATCGTATACTTTTCATAACATATTGTATAGAAATCTTGTTTATTCAAATTACAGAACACAACTCCATTAATAATCCAAGATCCTCAAAACATAACTCTTTCTCTGGTGTGTACAATCAAGCCGGTGCCGTCCCACGATCCTGAGAAACCTGAAACACATAACACATAACACGGTAAGCACAAAGCTTAGTGAGCTCCCCAAAATACCACACACAACACACAAGCCACTCGAGGCTATAACTCGGTATGACCCTTCGGTCAATGTGTCTCAGCGGGACCCTCCAGTCCCGTAGCTCGTTGGACCATCCGGTCCGGTCTAAATCGTTGGACCCTCCGGTCCGGTCTACTCGAGGTCCCTCTGGCCTCGTAAGTCGTTGGACCCTCCGGTCCGGTCTATATATCACATAGCATACATATATCACAATGCACATAATCTCAAACATACACATAACACATAAGACCCTCCGGTCTACACATAGATACCACTCTAGGTAATGTATAGTGAGAAGACTCAACTGACAAGCACCAAGTAAAGACCTCGCTCCCGAATCTCGTACTAGCCTCCGCCTAACACAAGGAATAAATATATCTAAGTGATACTCTAATCACAACTCTAATGACCGAAGGCTATTCTTTCTCTCATTAACTCTTTTGAAGTGGATAAAAGACCATTTTACCCCTCCATGGTCTCTACTACTCATGTTGACCAAAAACCCCAAAGTCAACATAAGTCAAACTCGAGTCAACAGTCTATGTTTGACCCGACTCGCCGAGTCCACTTATTTTCCTCAGAAGTCTCGTGACAGTCCAGCTCAGCTCGTCGAGTTGACCCCCAACTCGTCGAGCTTTCGCATGATTCAGCTCTTCGGGACAAACCCTAACCAACTCGTCGAGTCGGCTCATCGACTCGGCGAGTTCATTCAGACCAAATGTTCATTCAGACGATTTCAACCAGATCTATTACTCCAACACTAGATCTATCATCCCAAGGCTCGATAATCACGTAAAGCTTCGATCTTTACGTTCATACATGAGGCTATAACTCCAAAAATGCTAATATATACATTTCATGAAGGATTTAGCTCATCAATCCTCATTTGAACAACTAAATCTGGGACACCTAGACTCTAAGGACCTTAGGAGGTCCAGATCTGAGGTTTCCAACCTCAACCCTGTCTCATTCAACTCATAGATTCAAAAGGATGGAAGCAAAGCCCTAAAACTCCCAAAATGAGATCTAGTACAAGGAATGAGCAAGATGAGGACTTTGTACCTTCTTTTAGCAGCTGAAACACTCAATATCACAGATCCACTGCCTTCCTTTGTTCCCCATCATGAAGCTCTTCATCCTTCTTCATAGAAATGCACCAAGATATGACCAAAATGATCACACACTCACTTCACCAAGGTTAGAATGGTTTAAGGGTTTCTCTCAGGCTCTCAAGGGGAAGTGTGGCCGCAAATGAAGGCCATAAGGGCCTTTAAATAGGTCACAAACCCGGACAATTAGGGTTTCTCTGTCCAGTACCTACTCGGCGAGTCCCTCCTCTGACTCGTCGAGTCCACTCATTAACTCCGCGTGATCAAGTCGACTCGACTCGGCGAGTTGGTCCCTCAACTCGTCGAGTCCCTTCTTCAATCTCAAGATTAACATACACAATAATATTCCTGAAAATCCGGATGTTACAATTCTCCCCCACTTGAATTAGATTTCGCCCTCGAAATCGCTCCTCAACAACAAATAGATCTAATCCAATAACCGAATGGTACCATCGAAAGGATCTCATATCACACTGCTATCTTCCTTTCTGGACACCTGAATCCAAACAGGAACTCCTCCCTGGAAAAGGACAGACCCATCTGCCACTATGCTACCCCTTCTGACTCTCAAGAATCTGGAAACTCTAGTAGCCTGACACATAGCCAGACCGCCCTCTCAAGATATCACCACGTTATTCGCTCCTCGAATAACAAACCCCGATAACTCACTGCCCCTCTGATTCTCTAGTGGGGACCGATAAAAACAAGACCATGCCCAAAACTGGCTACCGATCACTCGTCCCAGACATGATAAACAATCCAGATCATATACCAAGGAATGAAAGGATCCCATCCCTCCAGGGTCCCATCCACTGTACTGCAATCACAACCCTTCTGAACAGCGAACCCTCAACACCCTGACCTCAGGCATGAAAAATGATCATGGTTGTTCAGAAGCGTCCTCCGATATTTAACAAACATAAACCTCAACTCCCTTCTCAATATCCCTTTCAAGACTGAGCACCAGGTCATCTCCCGACCCAGCAGATGAACCTCCAAGGTTATCCATTGCATCATCCCAACCGTCTTAATGGTTTCCTTCCCACAATAACTACATCGGCCCATTGTGACACACAAGTCACGAAGTTCGCCTTACCCCAAGCGAATGTTACACTCCCAACTGAAGATCGACTCCACCCCGACCTCTGTCGGTTACTGTTCATAGTTCCATGCATCTCGCAGTACCTCCCGTACCCGAGTACTGACCTACACAGGTCTAAGACATCAGATGATAAACAATACCCCTCAACATGGAACCCATCTCAGAATTCAGAATCTCATCTCGCCTACCCAACACACCACCAGAGCCAAAATCAAACTCGAGAGTTTGGTCTGATCCAGAGTTGGAACCACTCGACCCAAATGAGCACTCAACTCATGACTCATGATCCGCAACCCATGCGTACCCCACTTATCCACTTCCCTTTGGTTGCGAAACCACCAGTCAATTCAGAATATAACGACTCCCGACAAATATGGAGACCCCAGTCTCGCCCATGGTTCGACCACCAGGCTCCCATAACTCAAATATTAGGGCTACCCAAGCCTAAAACTCTTTTGCATCATGCTCTGATAAGAGAGTACTTCATCACAACATTCTCTCGCTGACTAGTGGGTACTCCGGCTCCCCGCAGTATCACAACGACCTCTCACTGAATAGTGAGTACTACGACTCCCCGTAGCATCACCACATCCTCTCACTGAATAGTGAGTACTACGGCTCCTCGTAGCATCACCACACCCTCACTGAATAGTGAGTACTACGGCTCCCCGTAGCATCACCACAACCTCTCACTGAATAGTAAGTACTACGGCTCCCCGTAGCATTACCACAACCTCTCTGCACTGACTCATTGAAACTGTAGCTCCCCGCAGTCTTACCGCACGTACTCTTACCACTTCACAATCTCATTCTCAGGTTGACACCACACTGCGATCATTAACTCATGCTCTGTGGCCCAACATAGATAGGTACACACACCCATCCAGGCTAAGCATCACTACTTCGGACGACCACCGTCGTGACAAAACCTCTTTTTCTCGCTGCAATTCACATTCTCAGATAAATCCATTTGATGTCAATTAGCTGAAGGGCCCCCACCGGAACCATAGACACTTGATACACCACTCGTCATCTAATAACTCAAGACTCGAAATAAACCGAAATTTAGGACATCATACCCGGATGTCTCGACACACCATCACAGAATCTCATGATGTCTTGCCCCCACCACTGATCTCCTACTCACGACATCATGCTCAGATACCGCAATGTACTCTGTCAGAATCTCACAACTGATCTTCCTCTCACACATCTTATAACTTCGAAAATCCCAATCCTCAACTTGAAACACAGAGAAATCATCGATGACTCAAAACACGATGTCGACAATCCTGAACTCCCTCCTCTGTCGCTCAAATCTCCGTAAGAATATTCATACCGACTCTGAAGCTGGTTGCACGATCATCTCTTACCCTTTCCAAAGAGCATAGAACAAACCATTCATCGAACCAACCACCTCGAAAAATTCCTACCTACCACAAAGCCTCTGCCTAACGGCCACCTGTCGTGCAGACACTCATTCTTTCTTGAACACGTACCACATGCACTATCTCGCTCTGGACTTCGCTTTGACCATCAATAACCCTGGTCTCAGGAATCCACACCGCAGGCCTCTATATCTAGTTCCCTAACCGTTCTTGAGCAATTCCCTGATCCTCTCGATAGAATACCCGGTTCTCCCCCACTCAGGGGTTGAACCATCACCAATTGGCGCACCAATAATCTATTCCACGGACTGTTTCCACCAGGAACATCACACTTACTCTTGGAAGGTACTCCGCAATGCTCGGTGGTCTCCCCGATAGAGACCCCGTAACTCCAAATACCCTGAATCTCAGATGAAATCCTCAGAAACTTCTCATCATGATTGCCTCTAATCATACAAGATCTCATACCATCCCATTACCAGACATCTTAACAATCCATTAGTAGCTCCGACTCTTAATCTGAAAATAATGAACTATCATACTCCCCATCCTCGACTCCTAAACCAACGTTCCATCACGTGGATTGTAATAAGAGCGGAGACCTCATTACCACACTCGATACTCATCATAGACAATAAGAGCCACCGCCCAAATATCCTCTTCTCGATCGTCCGCCTCTGCAGCGAATACATGCCTTACTATGCTCAAATAGGGTGTATCATTGTCCTTAACCATCTTAGTCCCCACTGACAACCTGCTCATGCTCTATCATTACCTCTCGGCAGACGTACTGCCCAAATACTCTGATGGAAGGTCGCCATCAATGCTAACCCGCAGGGTTTTACCCCCAAGCTCAGAAACCGAAATCTCGACACCTCTTATGTTTCCCACAGGAAACGGAAATAACACCACCCATGTCACAAAAGGTGACATCTCCACTATCGGCTGATTGCTCAACTCATGCCGCAATCCTACATAAACGCCATCTCTACTCATCCTTGAGCCTTGCGACTTCATCTGACATCTTACCAAAAATACCTCGGAATCATCTCGACTTCCCTCACAAGGGATGCTTCGCTGGAACTCATTCAACATGGCCCTCTGGCCTCATACTCTATCGCATCCGATCTCGGTCTAACCAATCACAACGGAATAATTGGTAGAACCAGTAACACTAACCGCCACGGGTCATGGTACTCGAACCATGTGGCCACCTCTCGATCTGCTATAAGCCATGGTACTCGAACCATGTTATCTCCTCTTAATCTGCTACCAACCATGGTACTCGAACCATGACATCACCTCTCAATCTGCTACAAATCATGGTACTCGAACCATGACATCACCTCTCTATCTGCTACTTGGATCCTCTGGTATACTCCCTGCATTGAGTATGGGTCCTCTGCTTTCAGTAGTACGGGCCCATACTACCTGCCACATCTACCCATACTCTCTACACGGACCATCCCAGAGTCCTTAAGTAACTGCTCAACCTTCTCAATCACCAATCCCGACACGTGTGCTCGCTTCCCAGCGAAATGCTCTACTCTGCCAGCGTACTCATCTGACTAAGGTCACTTCCTAGGCTCTTCCTAGGTTCTCACACTTCTCCGCCATCAGCTGCTGAGAAACTCATTATGGTGCCAATCATCTACCTCCTGAATATCGTCACATTCACTTGGTAGCTGACTCCCATCATTGGGAGTTCCACAAAGCACGAAGCAAGCAACATTCGGGCATCGTAAAAACACACAAAACCCACTCTAGGTGATAACCCAACTTGCTCTACTCATACTCAAAAGATATCACCGAACTCAACAACTCTACCCCTCGCGGGTAACTAACTACTCTCTCAGTAGGCTCCACAAATGCTCATCTAGGTATCTCTCCTAGATTACTCCTCTGCTCAAATCCCTCTCTAAAAGGATTCCTGCTGGATACTCTTACTCAACACATACTCGAAAGCTCATCACAGATAACAGCAATTCCTAGGCTAAGGCATCACAAATCAGGCCACTCTAGTCCTAAAATATGAAATACCTAGCCTATCTCTAGCATGCATAATACCTCATAACATATCTCATAATACAAAAGTAAGGGTATTTTGGAAAATCACCGTTCGGGCTCTGGCTGATTGTACACACTGCTCCTTCTCGTTTTCTCTTAGAAACTCTTGTTCGCTTTAGAAAAATCATTTCTTTGAAATTTTTTCTCAAATCCTCAGTTTGAGTCCAGATTTACCCGAAGGCGCATCCGAATCCCTCAAACCAAGGCTCTGATACCAACTTGTAACAACGTAAATTTTCAAACAAAATTTTCATTTTAAAATCGTATACTTTTCATAATATATTGTATAGAAATCTCGTTTATTCAAATTATAAAACACAACTCCATTAATAATCCAGGATCCTCAAAACATAACTCTTTCTCTGGTGTGTACAATCAAGCCGGTGCCGTCCCGCGATCCTGAGAAACCTGAAACGCATAACACATAACACGGTAAGCACAAAGCTTAGTGAGCTCCCCAAAATATCACACACAACACATAAGCCACTCGAGGCTATAACTCGGTGTGACCCTCCGGTCAATGTGTCTCAGCGGGACCCTCCAGTCCCGTAGCTCGTTGGACCCTCCAGCCCGCTCTAGCTCGTTGGACCATCCGGTCCGGTCTAAATCGTTGGACCCTCCGGTCCGGTCTACTCGAGGTCCCTCTGGCCTCGTAAGTCGTTGGACCCTCCGGTCCGGTCTATATATCACATAGCATACATATATCACAATGTACATAATCTCAAACATACACATAACACATAAGACCCTCCGGTCTGCACATAGATACCACTCTAGGTAATGTATAGTGAGAAGACTCAACTGACAAGCACCAAGTAAAGACCTCGCTCCCGAATCTCGAACTAGCCTCCGCCTAACACAAGGAATAAATATATCTAAGTGATACTCTAATCACAACTCTAATGACCGAAGGCTATTCTTTCTCTCATTAACTCTTTTGAAGTGGATAAAAGACCATTTTACCCCTCCATGGTCTCTACTACTCATGTTGACCAAAAACCCCAAAGTCAACATAAGTCAAACTCGAGTCAACAGTCTATGTTTGACCCGACTCGCCGAGTGCACCCTTGCGACTCGTCGAGTCCACTTATTTTCCTCAGAAGTCTCGTGACAGTCCAGATCAGCTCGTCGAGTTGACCCCCAACTCGTCGAGCTTTCGCATGATTCAGCTCTTCGGGACAAACCCTAACCAACTCGTCGAGTCGGCTCATCGACTCGGCGAGTTCATTCAGACCAAATGTTCATTCAGACGATTTCAACCAGATCTATTACTCCAACACTAGATCTATCATCCCAAGGCTCGATAATCACGTAAAGCTTCGATCTTTACGTTCATACATGAGGCTATACCTCCAAAAATGCTAATATATACATTTCATGAAGGATTTAGCTCATCAATCCTCATTTGAACAACTAAATCTGGGACACCTAGACTCTAAGGACCTTAGGAGGTCCAGATCTGAGGTTTCCAACCTCAACCCTGTCTCATTCAACTCATAGATTCAAAAGGATGGAAGCAAAGCCCTAAAACTCCCAAAATGAGATCTAGTACAAGGAATGAGCAAGATGAGGACTTTGTACCTTCTTTTAGCAGCTGAAACACTCAATATCACAGATCCACTGCCTTCCTTTGTTCCCCATCATGAAGCTCTTCATCCTTCTTCATAGAAATGCACCAAGATATGACCAAAATGATCACACACTCACTTCACCAAGGTTAGAATGGTTTAAGGGTTTCTCCCAGGCTCTCAAGGGGAAGTGTGGCCGCAAATGAAGGCCATAAGGGCCTTTAAATAGGTCACAAACCCGGACAATTAGGGTTTCTCTGTCCAGTACCTACTCGGCGAGTCCCCCCTCTGACTCGTCGAGTTCACTCATTAACTCCGCGCGATCAACTCGACTCGACTTGGCGAGTTGGTCCCTCAACTCGTCGAGTCCCTTCTTTAATCTCAAGATTAACATACACAATAATATTCCTGAAAATCCGGATGTTACAGTTACAAAAATCATATTTTGGAGGAAAAACATAAACCCTAAGTTCACAGGCACCCTAAGGATCTATGTTCTCACTATGATTTGCAAACGACTATTGAATATCAAGAGCCCTATTAGTGCACTGCTATTTTCAAAATTCATAAATGGTTATAAGAAAATACATACCTTATTTTATTATTGTAAATAAACTAGTCAAATCCTTTCTTCAATACTCTTAGAAGCAAGTACCACAAGTGTCGTGCCTCTAATGACTCACACCTAAACCCTAGCAAATTGGAGGCTAAAGAGGAGAGAGGAGAGGAAAGAGATTTTCTGTTCTATCTCTTGTAGAAGGGGTAAATGAAAATTATAACCCTAAGAGGGTTTATATAGGTGACTAAGGGATGCTAGGATAAGGCAGTTTCCTTAGATAAGCCCTTATCCTTTTTCTTGCTCCCTAAGGATTCCTAGGCTTCCTTAATGCCCAACAAAAACTCCTTAACCATCTAGAATTCGTCCCCCCTCATGGGAGGTTCTAGAATTAGTCAATGTTCAACTTTTGAACATTGTCACCTTTAGTCCTTCTATTTTTAATTAATCCAATTAATCCCAAAATTAATTCCAATTAATTTCCGATTAATTCTTAATTAAATAATACTATTTCTAATTAATATATTATTCTCATAATATATTAATAAATCATCTATTTTGATTTCTAATTAATTTATTAATAATAAATTAATAAATCAGTCTCTCTCTCTCTCTCTCTCTCTCTCTCTCCAAATAGCGTTCCAGTCTTTTACTAGGTTTGAGGGCAAACCAAAAGGAATTTGCTACTTTTAATTCAAGTATATACCAATTTAGTTATGGGCTTAGACACCTAATCCAACAGGCCTCGCCTACGCGAATTATAACTCCTTTTGACTTTGAAGAAACTCATGTCTATTATATCCAATGACCTTCGACATTCACTTCGAAGTACTACTAATTGTGCCAACCGTAAGGCGTCTTCTTGCATGACACGACCAAAACATGATAAGTTCGTGACAAGCATAATGCTGTCTTGAAACACACTAACACACACATATAACTAATTAGTATAAGGGGGTATTCTAACGTAATCGAACTACTTAACAACAACGATGGTTGTTGAATTCACTCCATCTTTATCTCCTTGGGTTATGGGGGTCGACATACAACCGCGCTACAACAAGTAGTAACTCTAGCTGCTAGTTGCTTCACCCCAACGAAGGCTGCAACTCTTCTGTCACTTATCTTGATTACTTCTTTCTTAAATCTCACGACTAAAGTTGGCACTACATCGGACAAGGTTATCAGAACCTAACTTACTTACATAAAACAGACTTGATCATATATGGCCACTTGGGCCCGAACTTAGAGTCACTCTTCTAGACATCATCGTACAATACGTAATGACGGAAATGAAACAAATTCATAGTGTTAGCCATACTATCTACCTAACTACTAGTGCCTTAGTAACTTTGTGACTCTTTCTGATCCAAGTGTGAGTCCTGTGCTTTGGGTAGTATAGGCCTCTACTACCTTTCACACCTACTCATACTTGTCCCAAAAATTGTCTCGCAGTTTCTAAGTCACTTCCAATACTACATACGTTGACCGCTAAACATATATATATATATATATATATATATATATATATATATATATGTGTGTGTGTGTGTGTGTGTGTGTGTGTGTGTGTGTGTGTCCCGTGAGCACATATAACAAGTTTTCCTAGACTCCGCTAGGACTTTGCATCTTTACCGATGCCCTACCTTATGAATATATTCCCTATCAAGCATATATTAGACTTCTTAGACTTTCCTTCTAAGATTCCTTTCTACTTCACTTTACTATTAGCTGAGGAAGAACTTCTATCAATATTAACTAATTATCTGAAACATCCCAAAAATACGGTCCAAAAATTTCATTTTTATCTTATATATAAAACCATAATAATTCGAATCATCTCAGAAAACATAAGTGATAACATCTCAAAACATCATATCGAAAACACTGTATCAAATCACATGTCCAAATATCAGAGTAATGTGATGGGTTTTGAGCATCCTAATAACCTTAAGGTGCACATACAACCCTACATGCTTTGGATCTATGTTTTCTCTAATTATACATGCAATTTAATTTTCCAAAGCATTACCCTAACTAGCATACACAACATGGGTACTTGTATAACAAAAACTAGTTAGATGACATACCTTTTATTGTAGCTTGTTTCCTTGGACCTTTAAGAGCCTAGCACCCCAAATGTGATGCCTCAAATGCTTCACACACCACCACCAAAAATGGAGGACTTGAGAGAGGATTACTTGCACTCAAAATCGGCTATGCTCTTCCAAAGATCACTAGTGGCCGATTTCATGTGCTAAGGGGCTTCTTATATAATGTGGCAAGGATTAGGGTTACATCCATGTAAACCCTAATGTGCATGACCTTTCATCTTACCTAGGCTCCATGGGTTTAAACCTACATGGACTATCCATGGACTACCATGTTGGTTTAGCCCAACCTAAATAACCATAGGCCCACACTATAAGAATCATTAATTTACTAAATCAACCCCTTACATTTAATTAGTCTCTTTTGATCATTAAATTAATTCCAAATTAATTCTTGATCAATACTAATTAAATAATATGATTTCATATTAATATATTAGAACTTATAATATATTAATAAATCATAAATAGCCTATTCTCAAAAGTCCATCCTTACAAATGTTCTGGTGACATGCAACCCAAATGGACCATGCTACTCTCGGGTCAAGTACATACCAATTATAGTTATGGACTTAGATACCTTATCCAACAGTCTCCCACTTGGATAAGTCTAATAACTATAGCTGCAAGTATGACCTAAAACACCGACTAGCAATCGTAGCTCTTAAAAGCCTCTGTCGAACTGTGACGCGACATTTTAGATAAGTGATCATATAATCCTCTGTTCTCAAGATATCAGCCAGACAAATACATGGAATAACGTCATACTTATTGTCCAATAGTTGTTTCCCGATTTCCGATTTGTTTGACATAAAACTTAATCGAACACATCAATTCAGTTCTGACCGGGCCCGACACATGAGTCAAAACAATATCATCGAGGGGCCCAAGATATCGCTTTTAATACTCCAAGGACTATAAGGAACATATTAACTTCAACTCATATGCTTGTACTAACTAGTCGTTTAATTGTACACAACAACACGTTTTATAGCATCAAGTTACTGATGCGGTTTCGTACTATTAATGTACAACCAACTCATAGTCAACAACTCATATCTCTTGGTTTGAAGACTTATATGATATTATCGTCTCACGATCACTCGAGATAAATTTCATGAAGTGATACAAGTGAGCGTGGGTTTAATCCAATACTCAGACCTTATGATCACTCATGAATGTTGTAGCAATCCTTTGCTATGTCTAATACAATTCAGACAATCTACAAGCCAAATTCATGACAGTCTTACCTCAATACCTACTTCCAAAGTATGATCGACTGTGGATAGTTTGAATAATATAATTATTCTGGAAGTCAAAACATGCAAAGTGAAACAATAGTAAATGATTGACACCAGATAGTAACATTACTTATAAATAAAAAACACATTTTATTTAATCATCAAATGTCAATTACATTTCAATTATTACAAGTTTCAAAACTATCTAATCATTAAAACTAATATCATCTTTCAGCCCGATGCGCCTCGCATGCTGTAAGTGCTTAACCATACTCAGTCCCTTCGTGAGGGGATCTGCTGGGTTCTCCTCTGACAATACCCTATTTGCTACGAGGAGTCCTTATTCTATTCGATGTCTAATGAAGTGATATTTTCTGTCGATGTGCCTGGATCTGCCATGATCCCTTGGTTCCTTGGCTAAGGCAACTGCACTCTCGTTGTCACAAAAAATCTCCATAGGCTCCTTTATAGCTGGTACAACTCGAAGGTCTCCGATGAAGTTCTTCAGCCATATTGCCTCCTTCTCCGCCTCGCTTGCTGCTATGTACTCTGATTCGCACGTTGAATCAGCTACTGTCTCCTGCTTGGAACTTTTTCAAGTTATTGCTCCTCCATTCAGGGTAAATACCCAGCCCAACTTAGAGCGGAAATTATCTCTTTTGGTCTGAAAGCTGGCGTCACTATACCCCACCACTCTCAAGTCATCACTCCCACCGAGGGTAAGGACCCAGTCCTTAGTCCTCCACAGGTACTTGAGAATGTTCTTTACCGTAGTCCAGTGAGCCTTACCAGGATTCCCTTGATATCTGTTGACCATGCTCAAAGCAAATACCACATCAGGGCGAGTACACGTCATAGCATACATGATCGAGCCAACAGCGGAAGCATATGGTACTCGACTCATCTTAGCTATCTCAGCCTCTGTACTCGGACTCTGAGTTTTACTCAGTTTGGCATTGCTCTGGATAGGTAAGTCACCTTTCTTGGAATCCATCATGCTGAATCTTTTCACCACCTTTTCCAAGTAGGTACTTTGACTAAGTCCAATTAGTCTCTTACTCCTGTCTCTCAATATCCTTATCCTAAGAATATAGGCAGCTTCTCTGAGGTCCTTCATAACAAAACACTTCCCAAGCCAAGACTTAACCTCCTGTAAGGTTGGGATGTCATTTCCTATGAGTAGTATGTCATCCACATACAACACCAGAAAGTTAACTATGCTCCCACTAGCCTTGACATATACACAATATTCATCCTCACTTCTCGAAAATCCAAACTCTTTGACTTTTTCATCGAAACAAAGATTCCATCTGCGAGATGCTTGTTTCAATCCATAAATGGATTTCTCAAGCTTACACACTCTATTAGGGTACTTTGCATTGACAAAACCCTCTGGCTGACTCATGTAAACATCCTCAGCCAACTTTCCATTAAGGAAAGCAGTTTTGACATCCATTTTCCATATTTCATAATCATGAAATGCAGCTATGGCTAGCATAACCCTAATAGACTTAATCTTCGCTACTGGCGAGAAGGTCTCATCATAGTCAACTCCCGGAGTTTGAGCAAAGCCCTTCGCAACCAGTCGCGCCTTATAAGTGTGTACTTTCCCATCCATGTCGGTCTTCTTTTTAACGATCCATTGGCACCGACTATCTTACGACTCGGTACATTATCAACCAAGTTCCAAACTTGATTGTCATACATGGACTGAATCTCGCTGTCCATCGCCTCTTTCCATTTAGCAGACCCGAGGCCTGCCATGGCTTCCTTGTAGTTGTTAGGTTCATCCAAATTTATCAGTGTGCTATCACTGATAAATGTATCACCCTCAGATGTTATATGGAAACCATATAACACAGGTGGAATATTAACTCTACTGGAGCGCCTTATAGGTACAGACTCGTCAACTGGATCAACAGGAGTTTCCTCCTCAGGTTTATTGCTAGTGTTTGAGGTTCCTTCACCGCTTGACTCTTGAAGTTCTTCAAGGTCAATTTGCCTCCCACTGTCTCCTTGGTCTATGAGCTCTCTCTCGCGAAAGACTCCTCTCTTCGCAACGAAGACAGCATTGTCACTCGGTCTGTAAAAGAGATAACCAAAGGATTTCTGTGGGTAGCCGATGAAAATACACCGCTCACTATGAGGTTCAAGCTTATCGTGAGTCTCACGCCTCACGAAAGCCTCGCAACCCCAAACCTTGATGTGTACTAACGAGGGAACCTTCCCTGTCCACATCTCGTGAGGTGTTTTGGCAACCTTCTTAGTTGGGACTAGATTAAGGATATGGGCGGTAGTCTCTAAGGCATAACCCCAAAATGAGATAGGTAACGAAGCTCGACTCATCATGGAATGAACCATGTCCAACAAGGTTCAATTGCGCCTCTCAGCTACACCATTAAGCCGTGGTATCCTAGGTGGCGTCAATTGTGAAACAATTCCACATTCTTTAAGATAGTCTAGGAACTCGATACTAAGATACTCACAACCCCGATCGGATCGGAGCATCGTTATCTTCCTGTCCAACTGATTCTCCACTTCTTTTTTAAACTCTTTGAATTTCACAAAGGTTTTTGACTTATGCTTGATTAAGTAGACATAGCCATATCTACTGTAATCATCAATAAAAGTTAGATAGAAGCGGTTAGCGTCCCTTGTGGCGGTTCTGAAGGGACCACACACATCGGTGTGTATGAGATCCAACAAACCTTCACCCCTTTCACAAGTACCAGTGAAGGGTGATTTAGTCATCTTTCCAAGCAAACAAGATTCGCAAGTATCATCCTACCTTAAATCGAATGACTCCAAGACTCCAGCCTTTTAGAGTTGGCCTATGCGTTTCTTGTTGACATGTCCAAGACGACAATGCCACAAGCATGCCTTATCCAGATCATTGGAAGAATCAATGTGCAACACATTATTTCCTAAGTTGTCTACAACCATCACAGTTTCATATACACCATTACAAGGTAATGCTTTAAAATAAAAAAAAGACCATTATAAAAAGCATTAATAGCACCAATTTAATTATCAAATGAAAAACTAAAACCTTGTTTGTACAAACCATGAAAGGAAATAACATTTCTCGCTATTTCAGACGAGTAGCAACAATTATTCAAATCTAATTCTAACCCACTACTCAGAAATAAAGAATAAACTCCAATCTTGGTGACAGGTGAAACCTTCCTATTCCCCATGATCAAGTTCATCTTCCCGTGCTCCACATCCTTACTTCTTTTTAGTCCCTGCAAATCAGAACAAATGTGAATTCCACAACCTGTATTAAGGACCCAAGAACAAGAATGTGATGAGTTATTAGATAGAATAGTATAAATACCTGCATGGGTGGGTTTGACCTTCCTATCCTTTACATCCTACAAGTATTTGGGGCAGCTTCGCTTCCAGTGCCCTTTATCATGACAATAGAAACACTCTGCTTCCTTAGGAATGGAAGAGGGAGCAACAGAACCAGCCTTGGTCCCACTTGAAGAGGATCCATCAAGAGACTTTCCCTTGCGGCTCTTGGAGGGAGCCTTCCTCTTCTTCCCCTTCCCTTGTCCAATTGCCAGAACAGGGGTGGTGGTAGGAGTAGTAACAACCGATTTACCTTTGAGACTACTTTCAGTAGTCCTCAAAAGCCATTGAAGTTTGCTAAGTGTGACCTCCTCCTCGTTCATATGATAGTGTGACATCCTCATTTTCACGGCCAGAAAAGACCGATTTTGTTTATGCTTTATAAAAATCAGAGTACCTCTTTTAATAAAAATGTTGCGAAATTTGTTTCCAGAAAAACATAATAAATACGTTATCAAAGCATTTCCGAAGAAATGTATTTTTATCCATTTTAAAACATTTGGGATGTCATCGTCAATACAGAAACATAAGCATAAACAGAACTTACATTCATTTACACTAGTGATCTACATCTCTTTTAAATCCCTCAGTGTAAAGTAACTTCATATCGACACTTGTGATACAAATAAGCTTGAGTGCGTCAGGTTGGTAAACCTGGTGAGTACATAGGGTTTTCAACCCACAATAATATAATTATTATGTTAAACATCAAACAATCAACCCAATTACCCATCCCCATTATCTTCTTTACTCCTAAGGATCTACCCTAAGATTCAACTATTCCTCGTTCATTCATTCCTAAGGATCATCCTAAGGAATCGGCACGAAATCCATTATTGCCAGGGTTTACTCGACAGGCACTAAGTCGCATAGTCGCCAGGGTTTAGGCACTAAGTCTCATAGTCGCCAGGGTTTATACAACAGGCACTAAGTCGCATAGTCGCCAGGGTTTAGAGTACACCGGGTGAACACATCGTTCACAACACCTACAGGTTGCGAGCCTGCTAGTGTTCCGCTGGACTGTCTAGAATAGTCCGTGGTTATCATCCATACTCTGCTAGATGACCGGGCCATCGCTTGGGTCATCGCTTCGATCATCACTGCTCACCATAATTTACCACTCATATATCATCGCTCATCATTCATCTCATATTTCATCGCTCATCATTTATCTCATCTCTAATCTACCCATGTCTTACCCAATATATTTTGTAGATATAAAATACATATACAGTTTAAATCATTTAAAACATGTATAAAATCGTTCATCCAACGTAGATAGCTAGTATACAGATAATATGCACACGTAGCACGTAATTTATATAAAATACTTCATATCTATGTGTAAGATGAAAGTAAGCACTCACTTGTTAAAGTGATGACTCGATATTCGAGCAGCGCTTCACTTCTTAACAATATGATTTCCTTCGACGAAACCTAGTATTATTACCAGTAGATTTTAGTCTAATATTTATTGCAACTAATTATTAGTCTAGATTCGTCATTAACTCAGAGTCTACTTCATGATCTATCAAGTAAGGAACAACCAGGTAGGATCATATCGGAGGTAGGGTCCGTTTGGTATACGAAGTATACTGTTTGGAAATCCCACTTTAAACACCTCACTAAATCACAACCTAGACATCATCCCCGTAAGTAGATCAATCGGTATAACGACTTTGAATCACTGATAAGTCTTATTTATAGGTTCATAATAACGATATTAAATTTAAATATAATCTATATTTAAAGTAGGGTAGGCGTATCTTACTTACAACAGATTTGCTAAAAACCGGGTTCCGCTGGAGCTGAGCTTCTGAGCCGAAAAGCTCTTTTTCTCGGAGCCTTCGGGCGCTCCGGGCCTTTCCTCTAGCAACTTGAAGTTACTAGGGATTTATAGGGGTTTTGGGAGTCTAGAGAGAAGTTAGAGAGAGAAAGAAAGACTTATGGTGTGAAGAAAATATGAAGGATTCACCCTTTATTTATAGGGGTTTTATCGTAGAGTAGGCCCTAAGTTTCGTTCGTATCTTCCGCGTACGAGCTCCGTTTTCTACGTTCTTTATATCCACACATTGGTATTTACGAGTACTACAACTTTCATTTATACGCTGTTGGCTAATTCTCATTCTATCTCAGATTTACAAAATTGTATCGAATTTATCGCGCTCGAAGAGTAGGGACCAAGTTTCGTCCATATTTTTAACATACGATCTCTATTCTCGACGTTCTTTATATCCACGCGTTGGTATTTATGAGTACTACAACTTTCATTTAGACCCCGTCGGCTAATTCTCATTCTATCTCAGATTTACAAAACTGTATCGAATTCGCCGCGCTTGAAGAGTAGGGACTAAGTTTCGTCCATATCTTTCGCATACGAGCTCCGTTTTTGATTGTCTTTTTATCGTTTAACTCCTATTAACGATATCTTCATTTATTGTTTAGATTATTTTGGCTAAAAATCGACCGATCTAAAATTCGAATTTCGGGCTGTGCACTGCTATGCTAAATCTTAGAAAAATCATAAATTCTTCATACGAAGTCAGATTTGGGTGTTCTTTTTATGCACACTCTCGGTTTAACATATACTACGAATTTTGTTTAGATCACTAAGGCTAGAAAGTATTTTATCGTAAGTTCACTTTTTACGATTCCCAGTGTCGTGTCGGTTTTGCCGTAAAACTTCGACGAGTCATAACTTCTTCGTTATAACTCGGATTTTGGCGTTGTTTATATGTACGGAACCCTTGTGAAATATACTATAACTTGGTTAAGATTAATACTTATAAATAATCTTCCATCAAAAGTCATTTTTTGACGCTCATTGTCTCTAAATTGACTAGCCCGAATCTGCGGGCATTACAATTATCTCCCCCTTAGGATGATTACGTCACCGAATCATCAACGAAACAGGGCTTGTATAATGACTCCATACGTTATCTTTTCATCCGAGGTAATAACCGTAACTCCTCTGTTCCTTCGAATGAGTATCTAACTCTTGGACTTCTGGACTGCAGGCGGTGCTCGATCTTGCATCCACTGTTTATCCTATGTTGGACTTTCAATCGTAACCATCGAGTTACAAAATCAATCCTGATTGGAGACTCCTACTTCTTCTTAAACAGACTTATCTTAAGAGAAGTTATTTGATTACCACAATAGACCGATGGGTCATGTTGTAATGACCTCTCATCGTATGATGCAACGCTTAGACTTAGGTCTTTTCAGGTCAAATTCCAGAACGAAATATACCTTCCTTCATATTCTAATGTGATATAATTACATTCTAGCATGTATCACTTCTATCTACAAGCTTCTTACTTTAACGACTATTCACGATACTTCTATTGATTGCTTTGATTATCTTTCACATCAATCTTTTGTCTTAAGTCAGATGCTACATTGATCTTGGTTCTCTGAACCATGTAACATACTCATCTTAGTCGGACTCGACATGATATGACCACTAGGGTCGGAATAATAATCATTTTCTTAGTCATTACCGAAACGATGGTAACGACATACATGAACAAAACAGAATCAATTATTAGCGTCTTGGTAACCTTGTGACTTTCCCTGATCCAAGTGCGAGTCATGTGCTTCCGGTAGTATAGGCCTCTACTACCATCCACACCTACTCATACTTGTCTCGCAGTCCCCAAGTTCTTATTTATTAAAAGCACAAATTTTTTTTAACACATACGAATGTGTCCAAATAATCATAAATATTTCCCTAGACTCTACTAGGACTTCTTCCATGCATATCTTCAACAACAATTCTGGTTCAACTCGGTTGGTGATGGAAACACCAGACGATAGGACAAATTTAGTAATTACACCAATCGTTCTATCATCCTGCCAATCAAATGTGTACATTCGTACGTACCATACTCCTCTATGCGTAACGTTATTTTATCAGACGTATTCTAAAAGCAAGATACCACTCTTACTATATCTTCGGATAGGTATCATTCACTATCGTAAGCCTTCTCATTCCCTCTATTTATTCAATTCGCTACGAGTCTTCACCAAGACGTTATGTTCACGGAAGCATGCGTTCAGTGTATCGAGACGAGAATATAGATAGAGAAGATTTAGACGCACATTCCTCCTTATTATTCTGAAAAGTTACATGCTAGTTCTAATATCATAATTAAACATTTAGAAATCTGAACACATAAAATTTCCAGATCCGGTCGGCAACAGACCATAGATACGATCAAACGATAGCATCATAAAGCATCGCAAATCATTTAGCACATAAAAGCAATTTAGGCATCTTCCCTAAATGAGCTAGTGCTAGTGTCTATTCAGGTGTACTTCCTAAAATATATTAGACACACTCCTCACGATTATCGCTTAGCATTCTAAGTTTAAGTCTAAAAATAAATCATTATTCCTAGTTCGCTTAAACTAATGTTATGATACCAACTGTGACATCCCCATTTTCACGGCCAGAAAAGACCGATTTTGTTTATGCTTTATAAAAATCAGAGTACCTCTTTTAATAAAAATGTTGCGGAATTTGTTCCCAAAAAAACATGATAAATACGTTATCAAATCATTTCCGAAGAAATGTATTTTTATCCATTTTATAACATTTGGGATGTCATCGTCAATACAGAAACATAAGCATAAACATAACTTACATTCATTTACACTAGTGATCTACATCTCTTTTAAATCCCTCAGTGTAAAGTAACTTCATATCGACACCTGTGATACAAATAAGCTTGAGTGGGTCAGGTTGGGAAACCTGGTGAGTACATAGGGTTTTCAACCCACAATAATATAATTATTATGTTAAACATCAAACAATCAACCCAATTACCCATCCCCATTATCTTCTTTACTCCTAAGGATCTACCCTAAGATTCAACTATTCCTCGTTCATTCATTCCTAAGGATCATCCTAAGGAATCGGCACGAAATCCGTTGTTGCCAGGGTTTAATCGACAGACACTAAGTCGCATAGTTGCCAGGGTTTAGGCACTAAGTCTCATTGTCGCCAGGGTTTATACAACAGACACTAAGTCGCATAGTCGCCAGGGTTTAGAGTACACCGGGTGAACACATCGTTCACAACACCTACAGGTTGCGAGCCTGCTAGTGTTCCACTGGACTGTCTAGAATAGTCTGTGGTTGTCATCCATACTCTGCTAGATGACGGGGCCATCGCTTGGGTCATCGCTTGGCTCATCGCTTCGATCATCACTTCTCACCATAATTTACCACTCATATATCATCGCTGATCATTCATATCATATTTCATCGCTCATCATTTATCTCATCTCTAATCTACCCATGTCTTACCCAATATATTTTGTAGATATAAAATATATATACAGTTTAAATCATTTAAAACATGTATAAAATCGTTCATCCAGCATAGATAGCAAGTATACAGATAATATGCACACGTAGCACGTAATTTATATAAAATACTTCATATCTATGTGTAAGATGAAAGTAACTATGCACTCACTTGTTAAAGTGATGACTCGATATTCGAGCAGCGCTTCGCTTCTTAACAATATGATTTCCTTCGACGAAACCTAGTATTATTACCACTAGATTTTAGTCTAATATTTATTGCGACTAATTATTAGTCTAGATTCTTCATTAACTCAGAGTCTACTTCATGATCTATCAAGTAAGGAACAACCAGGTAGGATCATATCGGAGGTAGGGTCCGTTTGGTATACGAAGTATACTGTTTGGAAATCCCACTTTAAACACCTCACTAAATCACAACCTAGACATCATCCCCGTAAGTAGATCAATCGGTATAACGACTTTGAATCACTGATAAGTCTTATTTATAGGTTCATAATAACGATATTATATTTAAATATAATCTATATTTAAAGTAGGGTTGGCGTATCTCACTTACAACAGATTTTTGCTAAAAACCGGGTTCCGCTGGAGCAGAGCTTCTGAGCCGAAAAGCTCTTTTTCTCGGAGCCTTCGGGCGCTCCGGGTCTTTCCTCTAGCAACTTGAGGTTACTAGGGATTTATAGGGGTTTTGGGAGTCTAGAGAGAAGTTAGAGAGAGAAAGAAAGGCTTATGGTGTGAAGAAAATATGAAGGATTCACCCTTTATTTATAGGGGTTTTATCGTAGAGTAGGCCCTAAGTTTCGTTCGTATCTTCCGCGTACGAGCTCCGTTTTCTACGTTCTTTATATCCACACGTTGGTATTTACGAGTACTACAACTTTCATTTAGACGTCGTTGGCTAATTCTCATTCTATCTCATATTTACAAAACTGTATCGAATTTATCGCGCTCGAAGAGTAGGGACCAAGTTTCGTCCATATCTTTAACATACGATCTCTATACTTGACGTTATTTATATACACGCGTTGGTAGTTACGAGTACTACAACTTTCATTTAGACCCCGTCGGCTAATTCTCATTCTATCTCAGATTTACAAAACTGTATCGAATTCGCCGCGCTTGAAGAGTAGGGACTAAGTTTCGTCCATATCTTTCTCATACGAGCTCCATTTTCGACTGTCTTTTTATCGTTTAACTCCTATTAACGATACATTCATTTCTCGTTTAGATTATTTTGGCTAAAAATCGACCAATCTAAAATTCGTATTTCGGGCTGTACACTGCTATGCTAAATCTTAGAAAAATCATAAATTCTTCATACGAAGTCAGATTTGGGCGTTCTTTTTATGCACACTCTCGGTTTAACATATACTACGACTTTTGTTTAGATCACTAAGGCTAGAAAGTATTTTATCATAAGTTCACTTTTTACGATTCCCGATGTTGTGTCGGTTTTGCCGTAAAACTTCGACGGGTCATAACTTCTTCGTTATAACTCGGATTTCGGCGTTATTTATATGTACAGAACCCTTGTGACATATACTATAACTTGGTTAAGATTAATACTTCTAAATAATCTTCCATCAAAAGTCATTTTTGACGCTCATTGTTTCTAAATTGACTAGCCCGAATCTGCGGGCGTTACAGATAGGTCATGCGAAACAGATCATAACATGAAGGTAAGGAGTGTAGAATGATATATATAGCCAACTCCTCATCAAAGTTCACATTCAACTTCGACAAACGCTCCACAAACCTTTGCATTTTCTGCAAGTGGGCTGTGATGGGTTCACCATCCTTCATCTTGGTTGTTATCATGGAAGAGATGATTTCATACCTCTCTTGATGAGCACTCTGATGGTATCTTTCCATCTGCTCTTGGTGCATCTCAAAAGGGTAGAAGTCCTCATAGGACTTTTGGAGTTCAGCTGTCATGGTGGCCAACATGATACAAGACACCTTGGTGGCATCCTTCTCATGAGTCCTAAACTCAGCGATCTCCTCAGGAGTAGAAGAAGACTCATCGATTTCCTTAAGCTCCTTGTCTAGGACATATTCCTTGTCCTCATAGCGAGTGACCATCCTGATGTTCCTAATTCAGTCATTGAAATTAGTGCCATCAAAGATGACTCTCCCACACAAGTTCATGAGAGAGAAGGAGCTAGTAGGGTTTGAGTCAGAAGCAAAGTTGGAAGACATCTAAAAAGAAAGAAAGACAAAGTTTAGATTAGATAAGAGTCCTTAATATAACACCCAAATGAAATATTAAGGCTAGGACCCAACACAATATTTTACAACTTGGAAGAGGGATGCCGTAATCCAACTTGCAAAATATTTGAAGGTAGGTAAATGACTATTTACCAATTTCCACCATGAAAAATGAAATGGATTATTAAGTTTTAATTGGATTGAAATTCCTAGATTCCTTTGAGATTCATTGAACTTTTCAATGACATGTTTAAATCTCGATTATGCCCTTCAAGTTTATGACTGGGATACCGAGGATCACAAACAAGGTGTGAATAACCATGCAAATTAACTTGGTACACTTGATGTCATTTATCACCTAATCGATGTGCCGGTTAACCACACACGCTCCACCGATCTATGACAAACATCAAGCTACTCTTTGCCACCCTTACTAGTGCATGTTAGTGTTCCGGTTAACCACATACGCTCCACTAACGACCTGGTAAGGTGCAAAGTACAATTTCATGGATTAGCATCAATTTCATATTTTCCTAAAGTAACTAAGATTGAGAATTTAATAAAAGTTTGTTTACTTTATAATTATCATTATACTTTTAATGAGGATTAGTGTCCTATCCTACCCGTTCGGCTAACGGCCCTCCACCAGTCAAGGAAGCAGTGGGTGAGAGTGGACACCCATTAAACTGCCATTTTATAGGCAGTAACCTTATACCCCCTTATACACCGGCTTCGTGAATGAGGCCTACTAACGGTAAGACTGACTTGTCTTATACATATATATATATATATATATATAATTATTAAACTTATAATATCATAATAGTATAAGGGTTGAATTTTAAACTTTTAAAATTCTAGGATTTGGAATTAAAGTATTCATAAGTGTGACTTTACAAATTCCAAAACTTGAGGGCAAGTTTTGAAACTGTTAGGAATAAAATCCTCTTAGATCGATTAGATTCTAACAAGTAAAGTATTAGCACGATATGAAAACAAGAACACAAGATGTATCAACTGGTGTCGAATGATTAAAAGACACAACCTCAGAAGAACTCTATAAAGAATTGCTACTGTAGAGGCGTGCTAGGGTTACAATGAAAAGATCGATCAACTGTTTTTGACTACGGTGCATGCATGCACTATAAATACTATAACCCTAATAATAAATATGGCTGGACAGGCCCAAACCGTGTACATAATGGACATATACAAAATAGCCCAATGACGCAATCCAATATACCCAACAATCTCCCCTTTTGCGTCAATTGAGGCGAGAGATGCTTCACTGCTGCGTCTGTTGAGTTTTCTTGATGGTCTTGAAAGGCTTTGGCATAACAACGAGAAGAGTACGATGAAAGTTGATATACCAGCGAATCATGTCGTTGAAGTTCTTCTTTGTAGCAGCATTATTGAGTTTACACTTGTTAATGATCTCCAAAATGTGTTCTAAGCAAATCGTGGGGAATAAGTGTTTATCATACAAAGAGAAAAGGAACTTCTGATTTTTGATTCCACGAGTGAACATTACAGTCAAATGATTCACATCGATCTTGCCCATTCACATCTTGTTCACATCGCTTCAGTTCTCAATCATAAATCATCAGTTAACCTTTCGCTTGAATAAGCCCATGTAGAAGCGAAATAACATTAGATCTGTAAAACAAAAGAGCCATAATCACCACGAACAAGACTTTTGGAAAATCAATAGATTTTCGTGCAAGAGTGTGCCAAAGACAAAGAAATAAAACAAGTTATATCTGTGGGATTTAATTGAAGTCATTAGAGACATGAAACTGTGGATCCTAGGCACGAATCTCTTCCTTCAAAGGCAAGAGAGACTTAGAAGTGTCTGTGTGGTTTCCCGTTGAAGTACGATCAAATGTTTGTTAAGAAACATTGAAAGGCATCTTTTAATTTCGGCTTTATGGGTGGTTTTCGCTTGAATCAAACTACGAAACTTAACATAAGTTCGAAAGTTGGTTGAAGTACTTGTGTGGCCAGTGTAGCCAAAAACATCAAGTAGGTTTGATAATTTTTCAGTGGCTTGGTAAAGAAAATAGAAATCTCAAATAAAATAAAACTGGATCTTTTGGGAAGAAATGTCTTAGTTTCAGAACATTCCATAAAGATCTCGCAAAAAATAAAAGAGATTTCTTGGTACAAACCATGAAAATGGCTTTCGTTAATTCTTGGATGAAAAACTAGAACTTTCAATGGTTCACCGTCAATTCATTGTGGTGTTGGATTTTGGGTCTCACTTAGTACGTGGTGAAACGAAACTAAGATAATCAACACAGATGTTGTGTAACCATAAACCTCAGTGGTAAATGCTGAGAGTCTCAAGAGTTACATTAATGAAAACAAAATTAATGGAGAAATTGTGAGGTGGTTCCAGAGAAAGCAAATGTACCTCTGCTGTGCTAGAGTGACTAAGCAGATAACTCTTATATCATTGTGAGAAGAGTAAGGTAGCTCATGACTGATGTGATATTAGCAGCCTGATTGGGAAGAAACGATTTGTATATATCGAATCAGTAAGGCTTCACACAGAGTCGTTGAGGCTTTAGACAACATACAACATCATGCTTCTAGGGACACTTAGCTAATAGATAGATAAAGAGTGTTATACCTGCCCCATAAAGCAAATTAAGAGTACCACTAGATATGTGTTGTCACGAGATTCGCTATTATCTATCTATGGTATTTTAAATTTTTGTGAAAAAGAAAAGAAATAAAACTAAACACAAAAGAAAATATTTTTGTTATTTTTAATTTTTCGAAAGAAAAGTAAATTATTTTGGGATTTTGGTTTTTCTAAAAAAGAAATAAAAACAGAAAATATACGAAACGAAAGTATAAAGAATATTAAAATGCAAAATATACAAAAGGATACAAGAGTTCCAAACCACGAGGAAGGAGTTAAGTCACCATCTGAGAGTTCGCTTATAAGAGTGAATGAAGCGAATAGGAGCGAGTGTTCGGTCCATTTCGTGTCCCGAAAAAATCGGAAACGAAATAGAGCGAACGTTCGCCTCATTTCGCTTGATAGGAACTTATAGAGCGAAAGCGAAGGTGATACTCATGTAAGCGAAGGTGGTTTTGGAACCGATTCAGCTTCCATCATTCCTAAACCTTGGAGTATTCTATTAAATGATGCTTCGGGCAAGGCTTTCGTGAATATGTCAGCCAGTTGATCAGAGGATCAAACGAAGTGAATTTCTACGTTGCCATCTTCAACGTGATCCTTGATGAAGTGATACCTCAGTGTTATGTGTTTCATCTTAGAATGTTGCAATGGGTTGTGACAAATGCGAATAGCACTTTCAGAGTCACAGTAAAGTGGGATTCGCTTCATGTTCAGGCCATAGTCTCTTAATTGACTTTGAATCCAAATGACATGTGAAGCACAAGATGCAACAGCTATATACTCAGCTTCGGCTGTAGACAAGGATACACATGTTTGTTTCTTGGACTGCCAGCTGACGAGTTTACCATCAAGAAATTGACACCCGCCAGTGGTGCTTTTTCTATCTAATCCACATCCTTCAAGATCAGCGTCTGAGAATGCTTGAACGAAGAACCCTGATTTCGCTGGATACCATATACCAAGAGATGAGGTTCGCTTCAGGTATGTAAAGATGTTCTTGACAGCCACCATGTGAAGTTCGCGTGGATTTGCTTGAAATCTGCCACAATAACAAACAGAAAACATAATATCTGGTCTACTAGCTGTTAGATACATCAATGAGCTTATCATTTGACGATAGAGAGTCATATCAGCAACTGGTTTTTCCAAAGATGGTGTTAGCTTTGTTCCGAATGCCATTGGAACCTTCACTCTTGAATCTCCCATCATGCCAAACTTCGCCAATAAGGTCTTGGTGTAAGCCTCCTGATTTATGAAAATGCCTTCTGGTCCCTGTCTAATATTCAGTCCAAGGAAAAAGTTAATTGGACCCATTAAACTCATCTCAAATTTAGTGTCCATCAACTTACGAGACTCGGCTGTTAAGCTAGGATTCGTAGAGCCAAAGATGATGTCATCAACATAAATTTGGACGATCATTAGGTGGTCACCCTCTTTCTTGCGAAAGAAGGTTGGGTTAACCGAACCTTGTTTGAATTTTGACATTTTAAGAAAGCGAGTTAGGGTTTCATACCAGGCTCTAGGCGCTTGCTTTAGACCATAAACTGATTTGTCCATAATGTAGCAGTGATTAGGAAATTTCTCGTTCACGAAACCCGGTGGTTGCTCAACGTATACGATTTCTTCTAATTCCCCATTTAGGAATGCACACTTGACATCCATATGAAACACTTCAAAGTTCTTGTTTGCTGCATATACGAGAAAGATACGAACAGATTCTAACCTTGCTACAGGAGCGAAGGTTTCTTCATAGTCGATTCCTTCTTCCTGACAATATCCCTTGACTACTAGTCTCGCTTTATTTCTTATCACATTGCCTTCTTTGTCCACCTTATTGCGAAACACCCATTTTAAACCAACAACTGATGCATCTGGTGGAGTTGGTATTAATCTTTAGACCTTGTTTCGCTCAAACTCATTGAGTTCGTCTTACATCGCTTGCACCCAATCCATAATGATCAAGAGTTGTGTTGACGGTTTTGGGTTCGACCGTAGAAACGAATGAGTTGAACATACAAAATTCCACCTTGGAGAATAATGCATTTTGCTTCGCTTTTAACTAGGATCTTGTAAGGACACCTTCAGACGATTCACCAATGACTTGAGCTTTCGGGTGATCTCTGGTCCATTTGGTCAGTGGAGGATAATTTGGATCATAAGAAGGATCCAGTTCGGAATTTACTTCTTTGAATTCAGACTGTACATCCAAATCATCGTTCGCTTCTTTATTCTCCCCCTCGAATGATGATGACTCTTCACCCTCAGGTTCAGAGTTCTCTCCCTCAACTGGATGTTCATGGGTAATACTTGGAGATGGATGCTCCCCCTCGAAAGGCACATTGGATTTGGAAAACAAAGACGAACCCTCCCCCTGCAATGGTACGTTGTCTTTTGTTGTTTCGCTCGGACTTGAAGGTTCGTTTGAACTAGGAGGTTCGTTTTCCATATTTTTCACAGAATCGTCGATGATTTTGTTGAATTCATCTTCTTTATTGTCTACTGCTTTATATTCAGAGGAAATGGCCTTTTCTGGTTCATCAAAGAGAAGCATAAACTCATCATATAGAGTTGAGATAGGAACCGTTACTGAACTTGGCTTTGGAAAGATAGACTTTCGTTTTGCTGAATCTTTCAAATAGTTATCATCAAATGTGACATAGTAGGTCTCCTCTATCTTCTTTGAGCGTTTGTTGAGAGCCCTAAATGCCTTGGAATTCAGCGAATACCCCACAAATATACCTTCATCAGCTTTCGCATCGAATTTGTTCCGGTTTTCCTTGGAATTGAAGATGAAACACCTGGAACCAAATACGTGGAAAAACTTAACGTTAGGTTTGCGGTTGTTAATAATTTTATATGGAGTAAGAGAGAATCGCTTGTTCAGAATGGATCTATTTTGGGTAAAGCATGCAGTTGCAATAACATCAGCCCAGAAATACAAAGGTAGTGAAGCGAAGGTAAGCATTGTTCGAGCAGCTTCACACAAAGAATAGTTTCGTCTTTCAACTACACCATTCTGTTGTGGGGTATAAGGAGAAGAAAAATTGTGCGTGACTCCTTTATCAGCTAGAAAGTCTTCGAAATATTTATTTTTAAATTCCAGCCCATTATCGCTGCGAATATTGCGAACCAGCTTTCGCAGTTGAAGCTCAACTTTCTTTATAAAACTCTTGAGTGTAGGAGTTGCCTCAGATTTCTATTTAAGAAAGAACACCCAAGTGAAACATGAAAAATCATCAACTATAACAAGAATATACTTACTACCACCGACACTTTCGATTGCAAAAGGTCCACAAAGGTCTATGTGTAGAAGTTCTAAAGATTCAATGATTTTCGTGTTTACTCGAGTTGGATGGCTTTTCCTACTTTGCTTCCCCATTTCACATGCTGCACATAAATGGTCCTTATCGAACTTCAATAGAGGAAGCCCTCGCACATGATCACCAAGCACAAGCTTGTTGATATCCTTGAAATTTAGGTGCGAAAGTCGTCTGTGCCATAGCCAGCTATCATCGGAGTGTGCTTTCGTTAGCAGGCAGACAACAGGTTTCCCTCTTATTGGGTTCAAATTTAGAGGATACATTTCGACTTTCCTAGGAGACTTCAAAAGAACAGCTTTCGTTTCCTTCTCTATAATTTCAGAACCTTCGTCATCAAAGCATACTTTCAGGCCTGTTCCCACAACCAATTGAGAAACACTGATCAGGTTGTGTTGTAGTCCTTCCACATAAGCCACTTTTCATATTGAAAAATCTCCATTCATTATCATTACATAGCCTTTGATCATTCCAAATGAGTTGTTGCCATACTTTACATTTCCTTCATCTTTTAGAGCACGAAACTCCCTCAGCTCTTCCTTTCTCCCAGTCATGTGACGTGAGCAACCACTGTCGATGTGCCCTTCGTCGTCAAACTGCTCGTCACGAATAACCTGCAAAGATTAAGCAGATTTAGGAACCCAAAGTTGTTTGGGTCCTGGTGAGCCTTTTACAGAACAGGGAAAAACATTAGAAAGATCAACCATATACGTTCGTTTTATCAAAGTGGTTTCGTCTTTCCTTTTAAAAATATCATGCTCTAGATCATCATCAGTAGAGTAAAGCTCTTTAAGCCTATCCCAAATCTCTTTCGTTGTAGTACAAGAACTTACCAAGCGAAACGTATCAGACTGCAAGGCAAATCTGATTACCCTCATTGCTTTGATATTGCTGATAAGTTTGTATTTCTCATCCTGAGGGACCTCCTTCACATCAATGACCAGTTGGTTGTATTCTTTTTGGGTTTTGATGGTTCTTTTAGTTTCAGTATGAACAAACAGACCTATAGTAATGGCTTCCCATATCAGGTAACCATTATCCTCAGATCCAACGACGTAATCTTCAAAATGTGACGTCCAGACTTCATACTCCAGAGGGAACAAGATTGGAATCCTTGTAGTCGATCCTATGCTGCTTGTGATGTTAATGGAGTTTAATTGTGAATCGTCGTGCTGCATGTTGACTTGATTTCTATACCTGTTAAGAATCAGACTTGTAAACACGTATTAGGTTAATATCGAGATCACAGAGTAGCGTCAATAAATCAGTGACGGCTCCAACAGATCCAATATTTGCGGAAACCCTAATGATTTCTTCAAACAGAAGAGTTGCGTATTGAGTACACAGCCTCCTGCTCTGATACCAATTGTTAGGAATAAAATCCCCTCAGATCGATTAGATTCTAACAAGTAAAGTATTAGCACGATATGAAAACAAGAACACATGATGTATCAACTGGTGTCGAATGATTAAAAGACACAACCTCAGAAGAACTCTATAAAGAATTGCTACTGGAGTCGTGTTAGGGTTACAATGAAAAGATCGATCAACTGTTTTTCACTACGGTGCATGCATGAACTATAAATACTATAACCCTAATAATAAATACGGCTGGACAGGCCCAAACCATGTACATAATGGACATATACAAAATAGCCCAATGACGCAATCCAATATACCCAACAGAAACTATTCAAAACTTTTCATTTCCATAACTTATGAGTTTAATGACTTGTAAAGAAAAGACTTTTGGTTTTCCATAACTTGAGCACAAGTTATGGAGTCCATTAAAACCATTTAGATCATTATTTTAATTAACACAATAATCAAATAATACATACATGATCTAGTTAAACTCATAACAACAAGATAATTCATATCATCAATCTTCAAGAAATCAGCCTAATCATATAAACTAATACAAATCTTGAAATTATGACAATTATCTTTTAATTGGACAAGCATGATCATTACCTTATGAAAAAACATATTTCAAGGTTCAAAAAACAGTTAGGGGTAATGATCCTAATCCAATTTCTGGCCAAAACTCGAAATTTTGCACTCTGGACCACCAATTCGGCGAGTACATGAACTAGACTCGTCGATTTGGTCCATTTGTGAGTGGACTCGTCGAGTCACCCAGTGAACTTGGCGAGTTCACCTGTCAGAATGCAGAAATTCGATTTTTCCAACTTTGAAAACCAATAAAACATCAAGTATAATAGAAAACAATACTAGGCTCTGATACCACTGATGAGTTTTGAGCATCCTAACAACCTTAAGGTGCACATACAATCCTAAATGCTTTGGATCTATGTTTTCTCTAATTATACATGCAATTTGATTTTCCAAAGCATTACCCTAATTAGGATACAAAACATGGGTACTTGTATAACAAAAACTAGTTAGATGACATACCTTTTCTTGTAGCTTGTTTCCTTGGACCTTTAAGAGCCTAGCACCCTAAATGTGATGCCTCAAATGCTTCACACACCACCACCAACAATGGAGGACTTGAGAATTACCATAGGCCCACATTATAAGAATAATTGATTTACTAAATCAACCCCTTACATTTAATTAGTCTTTTTTGATCACTAAATTAATTCCAAATTAATTCTTGATCAATACTAATTAAATAATATTATTTCATATTAATATATTAAAACATATAATATATTAATAAATCATAAATAGCCTCTTCTCAAAAGTCCATCCTTACAAATGTTCTGTTGACATGCAACCCAAATGGACCATGCTACTCTCGGGTCAAGTACATACCAATTATAGTTATGGACTTAAACAACTTATCCAACATAATCATCCCAGGGTAAACACTGTGGTGTGTACAATGCAGTCATCCCGAGTTCTTCCCCTTACTAGCGGAAGTACCTGAAACCAAAACTGAAAACTATAAGCACGAAGCTTAGTGAGTCTCCCCAAACTACCACATACCATACACATAATCACATAATCACATATAACATATATTGGGCTCCGCCCTACTACGTCGGACACTGCCCGACATCGGCTTGTCCGGCATCAGGCCCCGCCCGACATCAGACCGCATCTGGCATCGGGCCCCGCCCGACATCAAGCACAGCTTGGCATACATATGAGCATAACTACTAATACACATAACATAAGCATAACCACTTAACTATAGACATATAAACATTCCTCGGGCCACGCCCGACATCAGACCGAAATCCGGAAGCATACAAACATTCTTCGGGAACCGCCCCGGCATTGGACCATAATTCGGAATCACACAAATTCATCCACATGCAAGAATCACAAAGACATCCAACATACTAACATCCTTCGGGTACCGCCCCGACATCAGATTGATATCCGAAAAACATATAAACCTACATCGGGCCCTGCCCGTCATCAGATCTTAATCCGGAACATATTAACATGCATAAACAGGCCGGCCTTGGTGCCTTAGACCCATTCCTACCGGAGGAAAACTCACCTCAAATGTCGAGTGAAGTAGCTGAACGTCTCTGCTCCTGCAACTAGCTCTACTCACGCCCTATACAAAACAACCTCTTAGATACCATCCCTTACATCAAAACCCCCTTCACGGGTCATCCTAGGTCAAGGTCCAAGTCAAAGTCAACGCTCAGTCAAAGTCAAAGTCAACCATCTGCGTTGACTCAACTTGTCGAGTCATCCCCCTGACTCGCCGAGTTCCCTTACTACTCATAGTCGTGCTAACATGAGCCAACTCGTCAAGTCCCTTCACAGACTCTTTGAGTTCCACTTGAACAGGATCAGGACAAAACAACTCAACTCGTCGAGTCCCTCTATGGACTCGCCGAGTTCCTCTGTCTGTTTGAGCCATATCAAAGGATTAAGCTCCTATTATTCAGATCTAAACTCCATACTTCATCTACATATTGGAAGTAGACTCTTAAGGCTAAAGTTTCCAACTTTACCCGTTATTAGTCCTTCTTAATGGGTTTAGCTCAAACCCTAGCTCTCTATAACGTAGATCTTGGTCCAAAAGCCATATTACTCCAAACCAAAGCATGAAAACTGATATCTAGGTCCTAAACACCAAACGAACACGTAAAGTCTCAGACTTTCCTCCCATGCATGGCCTTTTGGGGCTTAAAAAGCCAAAACCACACCTTAAAGCTTGCTTGGGGCTTCCATGGTCATAAATTTTGCACCTTTATGCCATGAAACCCCTTCTAGACCCCAGATCTGAAAGGTAAATCACTTGGGACGTCCCTTTCCCAAGGACTAAGCTTCTTGGACCAAAAACCCCATAAAGTGAAAAGAAGGAGATCTATCAATCTACTAAGTAAGGTTGAGACTTGATTACCAGAAAATGAAGAGGATGAGATGTTGTTTCTGGATCCACTAGATTCCTTCTGAATCTCCAAGCTTCTCCTTCATTAAAAAGCTTTAAAACACACAATCTTCACTCAAAACAACTCACAAGCTCATACAAGGCACTAGGGTTTCGTTGGTTAGGGTTTGGGACTTGGAGGCTAGAAATAAGGCCAACAAGTGGGGATTAAGATGCTTAAATAAGGTGCAAAACCCCGAAATTAGGGTTTCATTCTGGCAGACCTACTCGTCGAGTTGAGGCTCTCAACTCGTCGAGTAGGCGACTTAAAATCCTGCGACCAATCTCGTTTTACTCGACGAGTCTGGGGCTCTTAACTCGTCAAGTAGCTCTTCAAAAGTCAATAAATTATAATTAAATGTGTACCAGGAACCAAATGTTACAATTCTCCCCCACTTGTCTTAGAATTCGTCCTCGAAGTCTGCTGCGTCGGGAAAAAACTCCGGGTAGTGCTCCCTCATCTCCTCCTCGAGCTCCCAAGTCCACTATGAACCCTTGCGATGCTGCTACTGCACCTTCACCAGATCAACCATCTTGTTCCTCAGCTCCTTCGTCTTCTTATCGAGAATAGCTACAGGTCTCTCGATGTAGTTCATGCTATCGTCAACCTGAATATCCTCAAAAGGCACAACCGCTGAATCATCCACTAAGCACTTCCGCAATTGGGAAGCATGGAAAGTGCTGTGGATCTGGCTGAGCTCTGCTAGAAGATCCAATCAATACGCCACCTTGCCAACCCGGGCTATAACCCTGAAAGAACCGATGTACCTGGGGCCCAACTTGCCCCGCTTCCTGAACCAGATGACACCTTTCCAAGATGACACCTTCAAGAGAACCATGTCTCCCACCTGCAATTCCAAGTCTGAATGTCGCTTGTCGGCATAGCTCTTCTGCCGACTCTAAGCAGTCTGGAGCTTACTCCGGACCTGCTGGATCCTCTCAGTGGTCTTGAGTACTACCTTAGTACTCCCCATGACCCTCTGACAGACCTCGACCCAATAGATTGGGGTCCTACACTTCCTCTCGTAGAGCATCTCGAAGGGAGGTCGATCTATGCTAGAGTGGTAGCTGTTGTTATACGAAAATTCCGCTAACGGAAGATACATATCCCAATTACCACCGAAATCCAACACACATGCGTGTAGCATGTCCTCGAAAGTCTGAATCGTCCTCTCGCTCTGTCCATCTGTCTGAGGGTGGAAAGCGGTGCTGAAGTAGAGACGAGTACCCATCTCGTTGTGAAACCGCTTCCAAAATCGGGAAGTGAAACGAACATCCCGGTCTGACACCACCGAGACAGGCACTCCATGTCGTGTCACTATCTCACGCACGTAGATCTCAGCCAGCTTCTCAGCCGATATACTCTCCTGGATCGAGATAAAGTGAGCACTCTTGGTCAATCGATCCATAATGACCCATATCGAATCTACTCCACGTGCGGTCCTGGGAAGCTTCGTAATGACGTCTATAGTGATATCTTCCCATTTCCACACGGGAATGTCTAGCGGCTGCATTTTGCCGTGTGGCCTCTGGTGCTCGGCCTTGACCTTCCTGCAGGTCAAACACCGCTCTTCATACCATGTTACGTCCCGCTTCATGCAGGGCCACCAATAATCAGGGTGAAGATCCCAATACATCTTCGTCGCCCCGGAATGGATGGAGAACCTCGACTTGTGAGCCTCATCCATCAGCACCTGTCGTACTCCACCCTAGTACGTAACCCAGACCCACCCATGCACGGTCAACAACCCTCGATTGTCATAATCAAATGAGGCCACCCGGCCTACGATCCGCTCGCACTTCTGGCGCTCTTCCTTCAGGCCCTCAACCGACACCTCTCTGATCCACTCCAACAATGGAGTAATCACCGTCATCCTCAAACATATGTCTCGAATCGGGGTCGCCACTGCCTTGTGGCTTAGAGCATCAGCCACCACGTTGGCCTTGCCCGGGTGGTAAAGGATCTCACAGTCGTAATCCTTCACCACATCTAACCACCAAGGCTGCCTCATGTTCAGATTCGGCTGATCCATGAGGTACCTCAAACTCTCGTGGTCCGTGTAAATGGTACAACGAACCCCATAGAGGTAATGCCCTCAAATCTTGAGGGCGAAAACCACAGCCCCCAACTCTAAATCATGCGTCGGATAGTTAGCCTCGTGAGGCTTCAACTGCCTCAAAGCGTAAGCTATCACGTGACCCCGCTGCATCAATACCACACCCATGCCCATGATCGAAGCGTCACAGTAACCCACGAAGTCATCGACGCCCTCCGGAAAAATCAGAATCGGTGCCTCACATAACCGCTGTCTGAGAGTCTCGAAGGACGCCTGCTGCTCAGGCCCCCAGCGAAATGTCACCGACTTCTTGGTCAGTCGGGTCAAAGGAACAGTGATCTTGGAGAAATCCTGGATGAATATCCGATAGTAACCCGCCAGACAAAGAAAACTCCGAATCTCAGATGGAGACCTCGGAACCTCCCACTGCATCACGACCTCTATCTTGGCCGGATCGACCATAATACCCTTCTGGTTGACAAGGTGCCCCAGAAGCTGCACCTCGCGCAACCAGAACTCGCACTTGGAGAACTTTGCGAAAAGTCTCTCCCTCCTCAGAGTCTCTAGCACCTCCCGAAGGTGCTCCTCATGCTGCTCTGAGTCTTGGAATAAAACAAGATGTCATCAATGAAAACTATCACAGACCGGTCCAGCATCGGTTTGCACACGCGGTTCATGAGGTCCATGAACGCGGCTAGAGCATTGGTGAGCCCAAACGGCATAACCACAAACTCATAGTGACCATATAGAGTCCTAAAAGCCGTCTTCTGCACATCCTCATACCTGACTTGCATCTGGTGGTAACCCGATCGCAGATCAATCTTGGAGAACCAAGATGCACCCTGTAGCTGGTCAAACAAATCATCAATCCTCGGGAGGGGATAATGGTTCTTCACCGTTACCTTATTCAACTCACGGTAGTTTATGCACATGCGATGTGACCCGTCCTTATTCTTCAAAAACAGGATCGGGGCTCCCCATGGCGAACTACTCGACCTGATAAATCCCTTGTCTAGCAGCTCTTGCAGCTACGTAGACAACTCCTGCATCTCGGGAGGAGCCAACCGATATGGTGCTTTGGTTATCGGAGCCACACCAGGGACTAGGTCAATCCTGAACTCAACCTATCTCTCCAGAGGTACCCCAGGAAGATCCTCTGGGAATACGTCCGGGTACTCTCACACGACCGGTACGTCATCGACTATCGCCTTACCGTTATCCCGGGTATCCATGACATAAGCGACATAACCTGTGCAACCCTGTTGAAGGTAGCGCCTCACTCTTGCTGCTGAGCATAGAGTCGGTCCATACTGCGGCCTCTCGCCCTGAATCACTAACCCTCCCCACTAGGAGTTCGAACTCTCACTAGCTGCTGCTCGCAGTCGATCACTTCCCCGTTTGGGCTCAAGCAGTCCATACCCACTATAACCTTATTCCCTCGTAGCGGAATGGGGACCAAATCCATGGAAAACTGCTCGTCAAACAACTGTAGTGTGCCTCCCCGATGCACCCTTGCAACCCGAACAATCCTATCATCTGCTATCTCTACATCCAGAGGATAGTCTAGCTCCCCTGGAGCTCCAATAAATCGTCTGCTAAGTGCAAGCGACACAAAAGATCAGGTGGCCCCTGAATTGAACAATACCAAGGCTGATATACCGTTCACTAAGAACGATCCAATAAAGAAACAAGTAAACATAAGCGATAATCAATACAATTAAAGAGATAAAGAGAGAATACATACCCGTCACAACATCGGCAGCTACACGTGCTTCCTCTGCAGTAAGCTGAAAATCCCTGCTCCTCGCCATAGGCGCCTCTGCCCGACCCTAACGACCATCTGTAATCCTTAACGTGGCAGGAGCGGGTGCCACCACCTGTCCTACTGCTGCTAAACCCGGACACCGGGCCTTTTTGTGACCCCTCTGATTGCACTGAAAGCAAATCAGATCTGAAAATGCTGTGGTGGTGGTGGTAGCTGTACAATCCCTGCTCATGTGACCAGTTCAGTCGCACTTGAAGTAGCCCGAACTCCCCGTCCTGCACGCCCCCTCATGCATCTTGCCGCACTTGCCACACCGGCTGTGGCCCTGCTGGCTCCTCGACCTGTGATCTGATACCTTGGGCTTCTTGCCCGAACTACCTGTCTGAACCCCATCTGGTTTCCTCTTCCTCTCCATCTCCAAATCCAGCTCCCTTTCCCGAGCCCTAGCAATCATATCCTCCAACGTATTGCAGCTGGATCGACTCACAAACTGGCGGATATCACTCCGCATAATCTCATGATATCGGGCCTTTTTCATCTCCTCGCCTGCCACATACTACAGAACGATAAGGGCCCTCTCCCTAAATTTGGCGGTGATCTCCGCCTCTGTCTCAGTCGTTTGCTCGAGATCCTGGAACTCCCTAGCAAGCTGTTGCACCTCAATCACAGGTGTAAACTCGGCCCTGAACCTGGCCTAAAAATCACTCCAGGTCATCGCATCTAGAACTGCATCATCTCCAATGGCTCGTCCGACCTCCTCCCACTAGTCATGTGCCCTGTCCTTCAGAAGACATGACACAAATCGGACCTTGTCCTCCTCGGGACATCGGCTCGTACGAAATGCGTTGGCGACATCAACCAACCATCTGCTGCTAGCAATGGGGTCCCGAGCCCCATGGTAGTCTGGAGCTCTGCAAGCTCGGAACTCCCTGAATGTCAGTGTGCGCGACCCCATCATGGCTGATACCTCGGTGCGGAATGCACTCAGTCTCTAATCCAAAAGCTCTATGATGCCCTCCTTGATCGTACTGACGATCACATGAGTCTGGTCTAGAATACTGCGCGTGAGCTCAGACGAAATGAAATCTCTCGTCTGCTCATCGAGCTGCCCGGCTCCAGAGCCCGATTCTGATCCCTCTCTGGTGCCTGAAGTGCCAATTGGCCTAGTGCGTAGCGTCACCATACTGAAAATATACCATAACAAACATCAGAATACTCATCATAACTCGAGGAATCTCACACACTACAAGTTTCATGGGTTCATCTCAGCCTTCCTTGGTTCGAGTACGGATCCTCTGCTTTCAGTAGTACAGGCCCATACTACCTTCCACATCTATCCATACTTTCCTCAAGAACTGTCTTGACTCCACCAAGTCCCTTCTACTGCTACTGCTGTGTTCATGATAATCTCATCCTAGGCTTGCCCTAGGGTAATCACCAACCCACTCTCCACCATCAGCTGCATAAGAAGTCCCTGCTATCTTCCCCTAACTAGCCCACGAATACTAATACATATCACTAAGACTAGATAATTCTTCGAATGAGAGGTCCTACCCTACAACGGTTGGACTCAAACAAGAGCTGTGAAATAGAGCTAAACCTAACCTTCTGAAATTATTTAGTCCTCGCAGTATGTAACTTAACATATTCGTTTACTAGTTAGTTGAAGATAACTAGAACTCGCAAAAGCACAAAGCAAGCAACATTCGAGCATTGAGTAAACATAATCAAGCATATCATACTCTGGCCATCATATTACTGACTAATCAGTACTAGCCTATGGTTCAATAAGCTCATATAGCAGGCACATAAGGCATCCTTCCTAGATCCTTAACTCTAACTAGCATGCAGTTCTCATTCACATATAACAAACATACAAATCATCATTCCTAAATCCTTAGCCCTAATCTAGCATGCAGTTCTCATAATCATATCATAACATAAACTTGTATGGGTAATTTGGGAGTACTTACTTGAGCTCGGCTGATTGCATGCACCACACCCTTTTCTTTTTTCAAAATTCTTTTCTATTACATGGTTCCTTTTATAAAAATGATTTTCTTTTGAAAATTTTTCATACCAAGTCCTCAGTTTGAGTCCAGACACACCCGAGAGTGTGCCCAAATATCTCAAACTAAGTCTCTGATACCAACTTGAAACATCCCAAAAATACGGTCCAAAAATTTCATTTTTATCTTATATATAAAACCATAGTAGCTCAAATCATCTCAGAAAACATATGTGATAATATCTCAAAACATCATATCGAAAACACTGTATCAAATCATATTTCCAAATATCAGAGTAATCATCCCAGGGTAAACACTGTGGTGTGTGCGATGCAGTCATGACGAGCTCTTCCCCTTACTAGCGGAAGTACCTGAAACCAAAACTGAAAACTGTAAGCACGAAGCTTAGTGAGTCTCTCCAAACTACCACATACCATACACATAATCACATAATTACATATAACATACATTGGTCCCCGCCCTACTACGTCGGGCACTGCCCGACATCGGCTTGTCCGGAATTGGGCCCCGCCCGACATCGAGCCCCGCCCGGCATCGAGCATAGCTCGACATACATATGAGCATAACCACTAATACACATAAAATAAGCATAACCACTTAACTATAGACATATAAACATTCCTCGGGCCCCGCCCGACATCGGACCGAAATCCGGAAACATACAAACATTCCTCAGGAACCGCCCCGACATCGGACCGTAATCCGAAAACACACAAATACATCCACATGCAAGAATCACAAAGACATCGAGCATACTAACATCCTTCGGGTACCGTCCCGACATCGGATCAAAATCCGGAAAACATATAAACCTACATCGGGCCCCGCCCGGCATCAGATCTTAATCCGGAACATATTAACATGCATAAACGGGCCGACCTTGGTGCCTTAGACCCGTTCCTACTGGAGGAAAACTCACCTCAAATGTCGAGTGAAGTAGCTGAATGTCTCTGCTCGTGCAACTGGCTCTACTCACGCCCTATACAAAACAAACTCTTAGATACCATCCCTTACATCAAGACCCCCTTCACGGGTCATCCTAGGTCAAGGTCAAAGTCAAATTCAACGCTCAGTCAAAGTCAAAGTCAACCATCTGCGTTGACTCAACTCGTCGAGTCATCCCCCTGGCTCGCCGAGTTCCCTTGCTACTCATAGTTGTGCTAACACGAGCCAAATCGTCGAGTCCCTTCACAGACTCATCGAGTTCCAGTTGAACAGGATCAGGACAAACCGACTCAACTCGTCGAGTCCCTCTATGGACTCGTCGAGTTCCTCTGTCTGTTTGAGCCATCTCAAAGGATTAAGCTCCTATTCTTCAGATCTAAACTCCATACTTCATCTACATATTGGAAATACACTCTTGAGGGTAAAGTTTCCAACTTTACCCGTTATTAGTCCTTCTTAATGGGTTTAGCTCAAATCCTAGCTCTCTATAACATAGATCTTGGTCCAAAAGCCATATTACTCCAAACCAAAGCATGAAAACTGAGATCTAGGTCCTAGACACCAAATGAACACGTAAAGTCTCGGACTTTCCTCCCATGCATGGCCTTTTGGGGCTTAAAACGCCAAAACCACACCTTAAAGCTTGCATGGGGCTTCCATGGTCATAAAGTTTGCACCTTTATGCCATGAAACCCCTTCTAGACCCCAGATCTGAAAGGTAAATCACTTGGGACGTCCCTTTCCTAAGGACTAAGCTTCTTGGACCAAAAACCCCATAAAGTGAAAAGAAGGAGATCAATCAATCTACTAAGCAAGGTTAAGACTTGATTACCAGAAAATAAAGAGGATGAGATGTTGTTTCTGGATCTACTAGCTTCCTTCTGAATCTCCAAGCTCATCCTTCTTCAACAAGCTTTAAAACACACAATATTCACTCAAAACAACTCACAAGCTCATACAAGGCACTAGGGTTTCGTAGATTAGGGTTTGGGACTTGGAGGCTGGAAATGAGGCTAGAAAGCGGGGATTAAGATGCTTAAATAAGGTGCAAAACCCCGAAATTAGGGTTTCATTCTGGCAGACCTACTCGTCGAGTCAAGGCTCTCAACTCGTCGAGTAGGCGACTTAAAATCCCGCGACCAATATCGTTTCTACTCGACGAGTGTGGGGCTCCCAAATCGTCGAGTAGCTCTTCAAAAGTCAATAAATTATAATTAAATGCATACCAGGAACCAGGCGTTACATTATCGGATGAATACAATTACATGCCTCTAAAATCAAGTAGTCTATTGATTGAAAGATCCGACACTATGGCGGTTAGACTTATACGAGAGCTGCAAAATAGCACCAAATCAGGCAATCTAAAACTATTTAATTTTGGGAGTAAGTAACCAAATGTATTTGTCAAATAACTAGTTAATATTAATATAGGTTCTAAGAAACAATTAACAAGCAAATCTTTAAGCTACAAGGCATCTTATGTATCAGGCAATTCTAACCGGAAATTCATGAAAAGATCCCTAGCCTACATACTAGCATGCGTTTATAACATTTCATATATCAACAAACATAACAAATATGGATATTTTGGGAATCTCTTTCCTTTCTGAGCTTTGGCTGAGTGCACACATCACATTCTTTCGCTTTTGTATTATTCTTTTTATGAAAAGATTTATTAATTACTCAGATCTTTAGTTTGAGTCTGGAATCCCACGAGTGTTCATCTAGTTCACTCAAACCAGGGCTCTGATACCAACTTGCCACGTCCTGATTTTCAACCCAAATTTTTTCATTTTCATTTATTAAATATACCAGAGTATAGTTACATCATGCGGAAACATGTTGTGAATGCGCATGTGTACAGTCGAACCTTGCCCTTCTCACGAAGTACCTGAAAATATTTATAACAACTGGGTAAGCGCTAGGCTTAGTGAGTTCCCCAATATACCATATACCACAATACATATACATGCATACAGACAATGGCTCACGATATTCTAGTAATATGTGTACTTACGGCCTACATACCATTTCGATAACATGAGTCTATGTGTATTTACGATCTTCACACCATTTTGTTAACACATGTCTATGTGTACTTAAGGCCTTCACGCCATTTCATTAACAGAAGTCTGTGTACTTACGACCTACACACCATTTCGTCCACATGCGGGCCTATAGGCTCCCAACCTCTTTAACCATTCCACCTATCGTCCCCTATCTAAGTCTAATATCACAACAATTACATACATGGTTGGGTGTGTGCCACACACTTTGTCGGAGGTGCTGACGTGGCGTCGTTTGGGTGGTGACACGTGGCAACTTATGGGTGGTGTGTTGGTTCCTGTCATGTGTTTGGTCTGTGCGCGCTAATTAGATATATTTGATTGGTTTTATAAAAACAATCCTATGTGTGGATGCAACCCTAATTAGATCTATGTTTTCACTATTAGACATACAACTTTATGAACACAAAAAGAAACCTAGCATGCATCTATTATTTTCGAAATTCACAAACAAGAATGAAATACATACCTTTTGTTGCTATATAGTAATAACAACTAGTTCCTTGAATTTTCTTAGCTCTTGAGATCAAGTACCACAAGTGCAGTACCTCTAATGGCTCACAAACACACTAGAGTGAAGGGATGACTATAAGAGAGAGGAAAGAGGGTGGCTTGCTCTAGAAATCGTCTCTTCTAGGGTTTCTCAAGGGTGGGACGAAATCTTAAGCCTAGGGGTCTATTTATACTTGAGGCTAGCTAGGGTTTCAGGGTGGAAACACTAATTCCCTAGCTTAGGGCCAAAGCAAGTCCATGGACCTCCCTTCCTTAGGCCTTGGACGAAAACTCCTAGATCCTTCTAGGATTTTCGGCCCATCCCTAATAAGGGTGATCCAATGGCCCAAAGCCTCAACTATTGAATAATTACAAAACAGCCCTTGTACTTTTAATCAGTTCCTTTAATCCTAAAATTAATTCCAAATTAATTTCTGATTAAATACTAATTAATAATATGATTCCAAATTAATATATTATTCATATAATATATTAATAAATCAAATTTATGCCCCAATTTATTATTCTTAACAATAAATCAGCCTCTCTCCTCAACAGTCATCCTGTCTAGTCACTAGTGTGAAGGCAACCCAAAAGGACCATGCGACTATCGGGTCAAGTACATCCCAATTATAGTTATGGGCTTAGACACCTAATCCAACAGTCTCCCACTTGGATAATCTAATAACTATAACTGCCAATGTAACTTCAAAATTCTATTAGCAATCGTAGCTCTCAATAGCCGCTGTCGAACTCTGACTCGTCCTTTAGATAAGGGATCGTATAGTCCTCTGTTCTCAAGATATCGTGCGGAAAATTACATGGAACATAGTCATACTTATTTTCCATCAGTTTGTTTCTCGATCTCTGATCTATCTGACATAGAACTTAATTGAACACGTCAACTTAGTCCTGACCGGGCCCGACACATAAGTCAAACCAAATCATCGAGGGGCCCAAGATATCGCTTTTAGGATAAACGGAACAGATAAACTTTGATTTTTATGCAATTACTATTCACTCATTAAATCATACACAACAATGCGTTTTATAACATCAAGTCACTGATGTGTTTACGCATTATCAATGCACAACCAACTCGCAAACAATAAACCATATATCTTGGTTTAAAGACTATATGATATTATCGTCTTACGATCACTCGTGATAAATTCCATGAAGTGATACAAGTAAGCATGGGTTTATGCTCAAATATTATTTCATAAGCACTCATGAACGTTGCACCAAACTTTTGCTATGTCTAATACACTTTAGACAGTCTACAAACCAATTCACAGTCTTCTTTCATATTTACTTCCAACATATGAACGACTGTGGACTGTTCGAACAATCTTATTATTCAGGAAGTCAAAACATGCAAAGTGAAACAATAGGTAAATAATTAACACAAGACAGTAACTTTACTTATAAATAATACCCCTTTATTTAATCATCAAATATTAATTACAATTTATCTATTACACGTTCCAAAACTATCTAATCACTAAAACTTATATCGTCCTTCACCCCAATGCTCCTAGCGTGCTGCAAGTGCTTAACCCTACTTATTCCCTTCGTAAGGGGATCTGCTGGGTTCTCTTCTGACGATACCCTCTTTACTACGAGGAGTCCCTCTTCTACCCGATGTCTGATAAAGTGATATTTCCTGTCGATATGCCGGGATCTACCATGATCCCTCGGTTCCTTGGTTAAGGCAACCGCACCTTCGTTATCACTGAAAATTTCCATAGGCTCCTTTATGGATGGTACAAATCTAAGGTCTTCGATGAAGTTCTTCAACCATATTGCCTCCTTCAACGCTTCGCTCGCTACTATGTACTCTGATTCGTACGTTGAATCAACAATGGTCTCTTGCTTGGAACTTTTCCAAGTCACTGCTCCTCTATTCAGGGTAAAGACCCAGCCCGACTGAGAGCGGAAGTTGTCTCGGTCGGTCTAAAAACTGGCGTCACTATACCCTCGCACCCTTAAGTCATCACTCCTACTGAGGATAAGAAACCATTCCCTGGTCCTCCGAAGGTACTTAAGAATATTCTTGACTGCGGTCTAATGCTCTCTACCAGGGTTCCCTTGATATCTGCCGACCATGCTCAAAGCGAAGGCCACATCAGGGCGAGTACAAGTCATAACATACATGATCGAGCAAACTGTGGAAGCATAAGGTACTCGGCTCATCTCTGCTATCTCGACTTCAGTACTCGGACTTTGAGTCTTACTTAATTTGGTATGGCTTTGGATTGGTAACTCCCCTTTCTTGGAATTCTACATACTAAAACGCTTTAGTACTTTATCCAAGTAAGTACTTTGACTAAGTCGTATTAGTCTTTTACTCCTGTTTCTCACTATCCTTATTCCCAGAATAAAGGCAGCTTCTCCGAGGTCCGTCATAGCGAAGCACTTCCCAAGCCAGGACTTAACCTCCTGCAGGGTTGGGACGTCGTTTCCTATGAGTAGTATGTCATCGACATACAAAACGAGAAACCTAACTATACTCCCACTAGCTTTGACATATACGCAGGACTCATCCTCGCTTCGCAAGAAACCAAACTCTTTGACTTTCTCATCGAAACAAAGATTCCATCTGCGAGATGCTTGTTTCAATCCATAAATGGATTTCTCAAGCTTACACACTCTACTAGGATGCTTTGCATCGACAAAACCCTCTGGCTGACTCATGTAAACATACTCAGCCAACTTCCCATTAAGGAAAGCGGTTTTGACATCCATCTGGCATATTTCATAATCATGAAACGCAGCTATGGCTAGCATAACCCTAATAGACTTTATCTTCGCAACTGGCAAGAAGGTCTCATCATAGTCAACTCCGGGAGTTTGAGTAAAGCCCTTCGCAACCAATCGCGCCTTATAAGTGTGTACTTTCCCATCCATATCAGTCTTCTTCTTGAAGATCCACTTGCACCCGACCGTCTTACGACCCGCTATATTTTCAACCAAATTCCAACCTTGGTTGTCATACATGGACTGAATCTCGCTGTCCATAGCCTATTTCCAATTTGCAGACTCCGGGCCTGCCATGGCTTCCTTGTAGCTGTTAGGTTCATCCAAATTTACTAGTGTACTATCACTAATAAACATATCACCCTCACTTGTTATATGAAAACCATACAAAACAGGTGGAACACTAACTCTACTGGAACGTCTAAGAGGTAAGGACTCGTCAATCGGTTCAACCGGAGTTTCTTCCTCGGGTTGAGCGCTAGTGTTAGAGGTTCCTTCATCGCTTGATTCTTGAAGCTATTTAAGATCAATTTGCCTCCCACTGTCTCCTTGGCTTATGAGTTCTCGTTCTCGGAAAACTCCTCTCCTCGCAACGAAGACAACATTGTCACTAGGTCTATAGAAGAGATATCCAAAGAACTTCTGTGGATAGCCGATGAAATTACACCGCTCACTATGAGGTTCGAGCTTGTCGTCAGTCTCTCGTCTTACGAAAGCCTCGCAACCCCAAACCTTGATATGTGCCAACGAGGGAACTTTCCCTGTCCACATCTCGTGAGGTGTTTTGGCAACCTTTTCTGTAGGGACTAAGTTAAGGATATAGGCGACAGTCTCTAAGGCATAACCCCAGAATGAGATAGGTAACGAAGCACGACTCATCATGGAACGAGCCATGTCCAACAAGGTTCGATTATGCCTCTCAGTATGACATCCCCATTATCTCGGCCAGAAAAGACCGATTCTGCTTATGCTTTGTTTAGAAATCAGAGTATCCTTTTGAAGAAAAGTGTTGCGGAATTTGTTCCCAGAAAAACATGATAAATACATTATCAAAGCATTTCCGAATAAATGTATTTTTATTCATTTTAAAATATTGGGATGTCATTGTCAATACAGAAACATAAGCATAAACAGAACTTACATTCATTATCACTAGTGATTTATATCTCCTTAATCCCTCAGTGTAATGTAACCTCATATCGACACCTGTGATACAAATAAACTGAGTGGGTCAGGTTGGGAAACCTGGTGAGTACATAGGGTTTTCAACCGACAATTATATAATTATAATGTTTAATCAACAAACAATTAACCCAATTACCCATCCCCGTTATCTTCTTTACTCTTAAGGATTTACCCTAAGAATTAGCTATTCGTGGTTCATTCTTTCCTAAGGATTATCCTAAGGAATAGGCACGAAATCCATCGTTGCCAGGTTTACTCAACAGGCACTAAATCCATAGTTTCCAGGGTTTGCTCAACATGCACTAAATCCATAGCTGCCAGGGTTATCTCGTTTATCGACAATATCGTATCCGAGAATCCACTCGCAATACATGTCAATGGGTTTTTATCTCGTTTATCGACAGTATCGTTTCCGAGAATCCACTCGCAATACATGTCAATGGGTTTTTATAGTACAGCTGGTGAATACACAGTTCAAATAACACCTACAGGTTGCGAGCTTGCTAGTGTTCCACTGGACTGTCTAGAATAGTCCGTGGTTGTCATCCATACTCTGCTAGATGACGGGGCCGACACTTGGGTAAAAGGCTTCTCTCATGGTTCACCTCTCACCCTTATCTCATGGTCTATATCACCTCTCATCATTTTTTTTCACACAGCAACTATTTCATCTACCCATGTTTTACCCAACACATTTTGTAGATATAAAATACATATACAGTTTAAATCATTTAAAACATGTATAAAAATCTTTCACCCAGCATAGACGGCAAGTATACAGACAATATGCAAACATAGCATGTAATTTATATTAAATATTTCATATCTATGTGTAAGATGAAAGTAACTATGCACTCACTGATAAGGTGGTGACTCGGTACTCGGACAACACTTCGTTACTCTTAAAACAATTTCCTTCGACAAAACCTAGTATCATTACCACTAGGGTTTAGTCTAATATTCACTGAGACTAATTAATAGTCTAGCTATTATTACTATTATATAAGCGTTAAACAATACTCTTCACCCACTATGTACATACAGGGGCCAGACATAAAACACCGGAGGGTAGGACCATTTTGGCATATAGCACTTCTGAAATCCAGCAACCCTATGCGGCCCTTTAAACCAGATTCCCCGTACCGTGAGTGGTTAAAACGATATTATAACGACACTTATATAACCCATAATAATAGCCTAAATAATTATTATAATGTCCTAATAACGTTACTATAATTAATTAAAAGCTATATTAATAAATAGCGTAGGCGTAGCTCACTTACAACGGGGTTTCTCGAAAACCGGGCTTCGCTTGGAGCAGCGTTTCCGAACCACTCACGGACTTCGGGAGCCTCGGGGCTTCCTCCGGGTGCTAGGGAGTTTACCTGGGCTTAGGGGGGGTAGTGAGAGAAAGTAGAGAGAGAAAGTTGTGGTGGAATGAGTGAAGAAGCTGGCTGCCCTCGCAGGCCTTTTATAGGCTGGTCCTCGGATATACGCTGGGCGTACAGGTCCTCGGACGCGGGGCGTAACTCGGATAAGGATTACAGGTGGGGAACTCCGGATGGTGCGATGTGGTCGCTTCTGGGCCGAGGAATGGCTGGCGTACGCGGCGCGTTCCAAGCTTCGTACGCGGGGCGTACCGAAGGCGACGTGTCACGATCTGAAGCGAGCTCTACGATCAACATCGGACGGCTTGGATTCGGCCACGTCATCGAGTTCGCATCAGGCTTCGCAAATTCATACTCCGACTTCAAAAATTCGTATCTTTCGCATACGAGCTCCGTTTTCGACGTTCTTTATATCCACGCATAGGCGGGACAGGGTTGGTCTGTTAAAAAGTTATATTTTTAATAGGCCGGGACAGGGTTGGTCTGTTAAAAATCCATAACTTCTTCATCCGACGTCCGTTTTCGTCTGTCTTTTTATTGTTACGCTACTATTAACGAGATCTTCGATTCTCATCTAGGTTGTGTCGGCAAAAAATCGCTCGATCTAATATTCGAACTTCGGGCTGTACACTACTAAGCTGAAACTTCGAAAAATCAAAACTTCCTCATACAAAGTCAGATTTGGGCATTCTTTTTATGGATGCTCTCGGTTTAACATATTCTATGACTTTTGTTTAGATCACTAAGGCTAAAAGTATCTGTATCGTAAATTCACTATTTACGTCTCCCGGTGCCGTGCCGGTTTTGTCGCGAAACTTCGACATGTCACAACTTCTTCGTTATAACTCGGATTTCGGCGTTCTTTATATGTACGAAACCCTTGTAACATATACTATAACTTGGTTAAGATTAATTCTTCTAAATAATCTTCCATCAAAAACTCATTTTTGACGCTTATTGTCTTTAAAATGACTAGCCCGAATCTGCGGGCGTTACACTCAGCCACACCATTCAACTGCGGTGTCCTAGGTGGTGTCAATGGCGAAACAATTATGCATTCCTTGAGGTAGTCGTGGAATTCAAGACTAAGGTACTCACCACCACGATCGGATCGGAGCATCTTAATTTTTCTGCCCAGCTGATTCTCCACTTCCTGTTTAAACTCTTTGAACTTTTCAAAGGTTTCTGACTTGTGCTTGATTAAGTAGATATAACCATATCTGCTATAATCATCAGTGAAAGTCACATAGAAGCGGCTTGCATCCCTTGTGGTGGATCTAAAGGGCCCACACACATCGGTGTGTATGAGATCCGATAAACCCTCACTCCTTTCACAAGTACCAGTGAAGGGTGACTTGGTCATCTTTCCAAGTAAACCATACTCGCACACGTCATCGTCACTAACGTCGAATGACTCCAACACTCCATCCTTTTGGAGTTGGACTATGCGCTTCTTGTTGACATGTCCAAGACGACAATTCGACAAGCATGCTTTGTCCAAACTATTGAAAGAGTCGATATGCAACACATCCTTTCCTAAATTGTCTACAACCATCACAGTTTCATATATTCCATTACAAGGCAATGCTTCAAAATAGAAAACACCATTAAAGAAAGCATTAATAGAACCCTTTTCATTATCAAACAAAAATCTAAAACCTTTTTTATATAAACCATGAAAAGAAATGATGTTTCTTGCCATTTCTGGCAAATAGTAACAATTATTCAAATCTAGTCCTAACCCAATACTAAGCACTAAAGAGTAAACTCCAATCTTGGTAAAAGTCGACGCTCTTCTATTCCCCATGATCAAGTTTATCTTCTCATGCTCCACATCCCTACTTCTTCTTAGGCTCTGCAAATCAGAACAAATGTGAAAACCACATCCTGTATCAAGAACCCAAGAAATAGCATGTGATTAGTTATTAGATTGAATAGTCTAAGTACCTGCATAGGATGGTTTTATCTTTCCATCCTTGATGTCATGCAGATACTTCAGGCAGCTTCGTTTCCAATGCCCTTTGTCATGGCAGTAGTAGCACTCTGCATCCTTCGGGTTGGAGGAGGGCGCAGCGGAACCAGTCTTGGTTCCACTAGAGGAGGTGCCATCTTTGGACTTTCCCTTGTGGTGGCTCTTAGAAGGAGCCTTCCTCTTCTTACCCTTCCCTTGCCCAATAGCCAAGACGGGGGCAGCAGCAGTAGGAGTTGATGCAACAGATTTGTCCTTGAGGTTGCTCTCAGCAGTCCTCAGCAGGCCTTGAAGCTTGCTCAAAGTGACCTCCTGCTTGTTCATGTGGTAGGTCATGCGGAACTGGTTGTAACAAAGAGGTAAGGAGTGAAGAATAATATCAATCGCCAGCTCCTCATCGAAGTTAACATTTAACTTCAGCAGGCGGTCGACATATCTCTGCATTTTCTGCAGGTGACCAATGACGGACGCTCCGTCCCTCATCTTCGTAGTGATCATCGAAGTGATGATCTCGTACCTCTCCTACCTGGCACTTTGGTGGTACCTATCCAATAAATCTAGATGCATCTCATAGGGGTAGAAGTCCTCGTAGGACTTTTGGAGTTCGGCAGTCATAGTCGCGAGCATGATGCAATGGACTTTCGTAGCATCGCGCTCATGAGCCTCAAAGGCAACGATCTCCTCGGGAGTAGCAGTGTTGACATTTACTTCTTTCAGCTCCTTGTCGAGGATATACTCCTTGTCCTCGTAGTGGGTAACCATTCAAATGTTGCGGATCCAATCATTGAAATTGGTCCCATCGAAAATCACCCTCCCACACAAATTCATGAGTGAGAATGAGCCGGAAGAGTTCGAGCCAGGAGCGTTGTTGTTGTTTGAGTTAGACATCTGAAAAAGAAAAGGGACAAAGCTTGATTAGATAAGAATCCCTAATTAAACACCCAAATGAGAAATTAGGGCTAGGATCCAACAACATTATTTGCAATGTAGAAGAGGGATGCCGTAATCTAAACATCAGATAATTTGAAGGTAGGTGAATGACGATTCACTAATTTCCACCATGAAAAAAAAGGAAATTAAGTTTTAAATGTATTGAAAACTCCTAGATCTTTTGAGATTCATTGAACTTTTCAATGGCATGTTTAAATCTCGATATTCCCTTCAAGTTTGTGACTGGGATACCGAGGATCACAAACAAGGTGTGAATAACCATGCAATGTACTTGGTGCCCTCAATGTTACAGTCACCTAATCAATGTGCCGGTTAGCCACACACTCTCCATTGATCTATGACAAACATCGAGTCACCCTTTGCCATCTTTGCTAGTCCATATTAGTGTGCCGGTTATCCACGCACGCTCCACTAACGACTTGACAAGGGTACAAAGTGTAATTTCATTGAATAACATCATTTTCATAGTTTTCCCAAAGTAACTAAGATTGAGAATTTTATAAAAGCTTTTAGTTACTTTATTAATCATTATACTTTTAATGAGGAATTAGTTTCCCTATCCTACCCGTTCGGATAACGACCCTCCACCAATCAAGGAAGCGGTGGGTGAGAGTGGACACCCATTAAAATGCCATTTTATAGGCAGCAACCTTATACCCCCTTATAGACCGACTTCGTGAATGAGGCCTACTAACGGTAAGACTAGCTTAATCTTATACATATATATAATTATTAATCTTGTAATATTATAATAGTATAAGGGTGTATTTTAAACATTTCAAAATACTAGGGTTTTAATCAAATTTAAAATTTTCGAAAATCAAAACCTTTTAATTTTAAAATCTTAAATATTAAAACTTTGATTTAATAATTATCTAAAATTAAACAATTAATTTAAATTATTAAATCTTGGAGGATTATCCATTAAATTAAACAATTAATTTAACCTAATCCCTTTATCCCCTAAAATTCGAAAATTTGGGATGGGATAATTCAAGGATCTTTAATTATCTATTTAAACAATTAAAAGGGATAATTACAAAAGATGGCATTATCCTAATCCCTAAAATTTTGGAATCTTATCTTGGGGAATAAGGCAATTTCGAAAACCCTAGGGTTAGACAACCCTAATTTCGAAATCTTGATGCCTAAGGAAAGGGTTTAAGAAACCCTAATAAAATTCGAAAACTAGGGTTTTGGAACCCTAATTTCGAAAATCCAAGCCCTAGGGTTTATTAGCCATAAACCTTAATTTGTCATGTTCATACTCTTGTATCAAATCTAATTGAAAACAAAAACCAAAAGCTCTGATACCACGGATGGGTTTTATACAAACAGTCCTTTGTGTGCATGCAACCCTAATTGGATCTATGTTTTCAATTATTAGACATACAACTTTATGAACACAAAAAGAAACCTAGCATGCATCTATTATTTTCGAAATTCACAAACAAGAATAGAATACATACCTTTTGTTGCTATATAGTAATAACAACTAGCTCCTTGAATTTCCTTAGCTCTTTAGATCAAGTACCACAAGTGTAGTACCTCTAATGGCTCACAAACATACTAGAGTGAAGGGATGAATATAAGAGAGAGGAGAGAGGGTGGCTTGCTCTAGAAATCGTCTCTTCTAGGGTTTCTCAAGGGTGGGACGAAATCTTAAGACTAGGGGTCTATTTATACTTGAGGCTACCTAGGGTTTCAGGGTGGAAACCCTAATTCCTTAGCTTAGGGCCTAAGCAAGTCCATGGACCTCCCTTCCTTAGGCCTTGGACGAAAACTCCTAGATCCTTCTAGGATTTTTGGCCCATACCTACTAAGGGTGATCCAATGGCCCAAAGCCTCAACTATTGAGTAATTACAAAACAACCCATGTACTTTTAATCAGTTCCTTTAATCCCAAAATTAATTCCAAATTAATTTCTGATTAAATACTAATTAATAATATGATTCCAAATTATTATATTATTCATATAATATATTAATAAATCCTATTTATGCCCCAATTTATTATTCTTAACAATAAAACAACCTCTCTCCTCAACCGTCATCATGTCTAGTCACTAGTGTGAAGGCAACCCAAAAGGATCATGCTACTATCGGGTCAAGTACATACCAATTATAGTTATGGGCTTAGACACCTAATCCAACAATATTCTCCATACGAGCTCCGTTTTCGATTTTCTTTATATCTACGCGTAGCTATCGACGAGATCTACAACTTTCATCTAGACTCAGTCGGCTATTTCTCACTTTATATTTAAAGCTACATTTTTAATAGACTTAGATTGTTAAAGCCCGTATAAAGATCATATCTCTCTCATACGAATTCCGTTCTCGACTATCTTTATATCGACAAAATCATATGGATGAGATCTTCAACTCTCATTTAGATTGTATTTCCTAACAATGTACCGATTTCTATTTTGGTTTCTGTGTCGTACACTGTTGCGCTGGAACTTCTAAAAATCACAACTTCCTCATAAGAAGTCAGATTTAGGCGTTCTAAATGTGTACGCTCTCGCTTTTATGACTACTATGGATGTTTTCAAGACTATTTATCCTAAATAGTCCTCTATCAAAGACGTCTAATTATGTAACCGGTCATTTTTATTATAAAGCAAAAATGGGGTGTTATAGTTACTAGATTCATAAGTGATTCCAAGGATTGTTTGCCATAAGGGAAATTTTGGAAATTATGAATTAAATTTGGTAACTCTATAGTTATATTAAGAGGCTAAAATAATTAAGAATATGATTTAACATGATATTATGCATTTGGAAACATTCATTTGAATATTGAATGACCTTTGGAAGGGATCATATTTCTAGTATGAAGTTCTATTATAAAATTAAGCTATTAAGCCCTTTATTTAGAGTTTAAGGGACACTAGGATTCTAAGTTGATGTTGATACCTTAATGGATTAAGCAATGGGTTCTGTATGTTAAAACACCCTTCTCAATATGTTTGGGAACCCATAGTGGTTATATAAAGATTTCTATATGTACCACCTGTTTCTCTTAACTAATAATAATAAGATGGGTGTAATACTTTTATAAGTTGAATAAAAGGTTAAGATGAATATTTTACTTGAATATACGAAAGGGTGAATGTAAAGTATGTGTGGGTGTGCAGTTTTGGAGGAAGAATAAGATATACCCTTTTGTTTATTAGATTATAAGTAAAAATATAATACATTTTAGCTGATGAAATCTAAAAGAAAATTGTAGTTGAATCGAATACGAACATTTTGTTATAAAGACCGTTGAAATCCAAGTTCAAATGAAGAATATATGGCTATCTGAAGTTGAGACAAAAGTGTAGGCGAGAACGCGACGCGTTTACGCACCTGATAAAAATAATAATACAAATTTTAAAGGTCAAGTAACAAAATTTATCCCATTTGTCATACCTACACTTCCAGAGAGTAGGGTAAATGATCCTTAGAGTGCTGGAGCTCAAACATGAAGGGAATCATGTGATTTCAAAGACATGAAACAAGAATTTATCATCATCTACTTGAATTAGAAGGTATCATTTAATTCTCATGAAGTTTAGTTGATTTCATGGTGGAATTAGTGAAGGGTTTATGAACCCAAAGTGTTATATGTTCTTACATAGTGAAATCCATGGTAAATAAGAACAAATGAGTGTCGATTACTTGTTTACAAGCTTGATATGTCAAAAAACCATGGTTGATTTCTGGAGGTGGAGGACGATGAACAATAAAGCCTAATTTATGGATCTTTAATTTTGTTGACATTGATGTGATACTTGGGTAAATTAGGTGATATGGATAACATATTTGTGGTGTATAATTAATTTTGGCTTAATGGATTAAGTCGTGGTATTAAGTTGTGCATTAGAAAATTGTATCTTGTGTATTATTGAGTTGTACCTATGCACAAATAAGTATTGTCTTGATGGATTAAGTGATATAAATGACTTAATCATGGAGCATAACTAGAATATGGGTGATAAGTGTGAATATAATTATGTATTGTTGAGTTGTACATGGGGTGATAGAACTTATATATCAATATTATTTTTAGTGATTGAAGTGGAAGGACAAAGAAAAGAGGTTAGAATATTGGAGTATCATTTATTCAGGCTTTCATAAGGTGAGTAGCCATACTCATTTTCTTGATAATTGATATCCAGATATATGGTGATTATTGTGTTTTGATTTTGGTATAGTGTATTAGTTTATATATAAATCTTTGTGCTGAATGTTATAAATATATGTGTTATATAATGTATTAATTTCTGATGATGTATATCCAAAGAGGTGTAATATATGATACAGTGCTTATGGTATTATCTATGAATAAGGTGCAAAAGATATTGAATGTTTTTTAGGTATAATGTGTTTTATGGTGTTATACATAATATTTAGTTTGTGATAATAATTGGTAAAAAGTCTATGTCACATAAAGGGGTATCTTGTGATATATTTTAGTGTATTGGTGAGCCTTATAACGAGTCGTACAAAAATATATGTTTAGTGTACAAATGTATTGTTGTTTGTTAATATTAATATTGGATTGTTGATAAATAGTTAGTGAAGTTATTTAATAACTTGGTGTAATAGACAATTATGTCTATATGATACTAGATTAATAAACAATGGTGTTTGATAGACTATGGCTTAATAAACCGTAAATTCTAGTAGCTAGCAGTGCGATAAATAACCGTATTTCTCAGATTAAATGTTGAAAATTTATCTTGATAGATAGACTAGGGGTTTGTAAGGTCAAACCTTATAATCCGATGAGTAAAATCTATATTATACTGATTACATCATCAACGACATCTAGCGCTGATCAAGCTTCAAGACAACGTGATATGTTGCTTTCTCGTTAAGCTTACTGATCCGTTATCTTTATATGATCTGTTTTATATTATGTATATCTTTTATATAAGGTAGTTATCATAGTTATTCAAATTCTTGATATGTAGGGTTTTGACCCTAGAATAGTTTCATACCTAGTATATAAGTTACACTAGGTATCAATGTATATAACGCTTGCTGCATTCTCTATGTGTGAGAGATATTTTTAATTAAAATTGGTTTTTAATTATCTTTGTTCTTTGTTCTTTGCATTGCTTGATATGAACTGTTCTATTACAATCCTTTAGTTGGTATCAGAGCGGGTACTCCTTTAAATCAATGTCGAAACCATCTTCTTCATCATCTTTTTTTTTCTAAATCTAAACTCCTTTCTAGTATCACTTCTGGAAACAAAATCCCTCTATTCGATGAGAAAAACATTTTCATGTGGAAAACTAAAGCCATGGTTGTTCTTGAAACCGTGGATCACAATATGATGGACATCCTTGATAATGGTCCACATATTGCTACCTTTTGATGAAACAAAAAGATGGTGTTAAAACTGGTGTCATTAAGAAGACTCCTAAACCTCTGTTTAGTGAAGAAGACAAGCGTTTATACAATCTTGATGTCCGTGCTTGCGCTGCAATAAGAAATTCTCTTCCCTATGATATCTACCACCTCATTCAGAACTGTGTCTATGCTAAAGAGATGATTGACACGCTGACTGTAACATATGAAGGAACTAAATAAGTGAAAGCAGTCATGGAAAAAAGTCTCAACCGGAAGTACAGACACTTCTTTGCTCAAAGGAATGAATCTCTTAATCAAACCTTTAATTGCTTTAATTGTTTAATTAATGATATGAGAAGGTTTGATATTTTTAAACATGAATTTATCTTAGTTATAAAGTTTCTAGATTCTCTTGACGAAAAATGGGAACATCATGTGGATACGCTTAAGAACAGTGAGAAAATTCATTCTATGGATCTTCACAGCATGTATGGAAATCTGATTTTTTTTAAAGAAACAAAGGTTCTGAGGAAAGAGATAATGAAGGACAACTTCAAGGAAAAGTCCTCTGCATTGTTCACTAGAAAGTCAAGCTTTTTCCCTAACAGTGACAATGATAAATTTGATAATGCTGATTCTTGTTGGATTAGGTGTCTAAGCCCATAACTATAATTGGTATCTTGGCCTACAACACGAAGCAGGACCTGCCTCAACCCATTCCCCAAACCAACAAACATGTGCACATAACATCATACGCTAACATGCAATAACAGATAGTCATATAGATCTAACAGATCACTAACATGGCAACCATCCTATCCAGGATACCGATTTAACCGACCAATTGTTGGATTAGGTGTCTAAGCCCATAACTATTTTGGTATGTACTTGACCCGATTATGAGCATGGTCCTTTTAGGTTGCCTTCACTCATGCAACTTGATAAGATGACAAGAGGAGAGAGAGTAGAATTTATTACATGAATAATAAATTGGTACTCGAAAATGGTTTTATTAATATATTACAAGTTTAATATATTATTTGGAAATCATATTATTTAATTAGTATTGATCAGAAATTAATTTGGTGATCAAAAGAGACTGATTAAATAAAGGGGACTGATAATGTAATTATCTGATAGTTGCTAGTTGGGCCATGGATTCCTAATAGAGAGGGATTGGATGAAATCTATGGAGAGTCCAAGAAGATTTCGTCCAGGGGCTTTCTAGGTGGGCTCCATGGATTGCTTAAGGCCTAAGCAGAGAATTAGGGTTTTCACCTGAAACCCTAGCAGCCCAAACAACTATAAATAGACCCCATTACAAGGGAAATGTCTCAAGGAATTGCTTCATAATCAGTGTCCTGAACTGAATTTCGGTTGCATCTGATAGCTAGTAGTTAAGTTTAATTCTTTTCGATTATCGAGCCAACAAGTTAATCACCCTTGAGTAGTGTTGTCACCTGAGAATTAGGGCATCCCACCAAATGCTTGTGGAAATGTCTCAAGGAATTTCTTTAAAATCAGTGTCTTGAACTGAATTTCGGTTGTATCTGATAGCTAGTAGTTAAGTTTAATTCTTTTCGATTATCGAGCCAACAAGTTAATCACCCTTGAGTAGTGTTGTCAATGAGGTCGGCTATAAGTGAGAATTAGGGTTTTCACCTGAAACCCTAGCAGCCCAAACAACTATAAATATACCCCATTACAAGGGAAATTTCGTCCAAGGCTTAAGAAACCCTAGAGTGGTCGAAATTCTCCTCTCTCCTACTTCATCCTTTGCATAGAGTGTTTGTGATTCTATTAGAGGTGCAAAATTTGGGGCACTAAGCTTTCAAGAGTCAAGATCAAGAAGGATTGTGATTGTTATTGCTACATAACAATCAAGGTAAACTTTCTAACCCTACTCATATGTGATTTTCAGATTTGTATGCTAGTCAATTAGGGTTTATTGCTTTGGTATTCAATGTTGTATGTTTACTTAGAAAAACCTAGATCAAAGCAATTAGGGTTGCATGAACACCATAGGATTGATGTTTTTCACATAACCCAACAGTGGTATCAGATCCTAGGTCGTTTTTCTAGTGAATAGATGCAAAAGTGAACCACCAAAGATCAAGAAAATCGAAAATTTTGCCTTCTGACTGGCAGACTCGCTGAGTCCATGAATGGACTCGACGAGTAGGTCCTACTCGACGAGTTCCATTGTGGACTCGACGAGTCCAGGGCTCTGGTGCCGGGATTTTCGATTTTTCTGCCAGATTTTGTTGAGGATAATTGCCAAAACACGTTTTTCTTGCCAAAAATCCGATTTTTTAAGTTTGGAATGGTTATCCTCATCAAAATTGATGGATTTGGTTAAATATGGATAATATAGGATTATTATTAGTCAAATATGTGACCTAGTAAGTTTGAAAAGTTTCAATTTACACCCTTTAGGTTTTATAGTTTAAATTTGAACTTAAAAGTTTTAGTTTTTGAAATTTAATAGTTGAACCTTAATGTTTTGAAAGGTTTCAAAACTTTTCATCAAGTTTTGGAATTTAATTTTAATTAAAAGGTATTAATTTTGATATATTAAATTCTAAAACCCTAGAGTTTTGAAAAAGTTCAATTCACACCCTTATGGTTTATTAATTTAATTAAGAGTTTAATTAAAAGAGATAATTAATAAATCATAATTATATGGTTTAAATCAATCAAATTAAAGGTCTAATTTATTAATAGTTTAAACCACTTGGTATTTTAAAAGTATAAAATACACCTTATACTATATAACATTTAAAAGTTTAACATATTATATATGTATGAGTAAAAGGTCAGTCTTACCGTTAGTAGGTCTCATTCACGAAGCTGGTCTCTAAGGGGTGTTTAAGGAAATTGCCTATAAAATGACGATTGAATGGGTATCCACTCTTACCCACCGCACTCCTCACTAGTGGAGGGTCGTTAGCCGAACGGGTAGGATAGGACACAACCTTCCGTTATAAGTTTAATGCAAGTAACTAAACCTTTTATAAATTCCCAAATCTTTGTTACTTTAGGAAAAATGTGGAATTGGTGCTAACCCATGAAATTACACTTTGCACCTTGCCGAGACGTTAGTGGAGCGTGTGTGGTTAACCGGCAAACTAATTTGGGATTAGCAAGGATGGCAGAGGGTGACTCGATGTCTGTCATAGATCAATGGAGCGTGTGTGGTTAACGGGCACATTGATTTGGTGATAGTGACATTGAGGGTACCAAGTATATTTACATGGTTATCCACACCTTGTTTGTGATCCTCGGCATCCCAATCACAAACATGAAGGGCACAATCGAGATTAAACATGCAATTGAAAAGTTCAATGAATCTCAAAAGATCTAGGAGTTTCAGTTAATTTAAAACTTAAACTTCAATTTTCGTTTTTCATGGTGGAAATTGGTAAATCGTCATTTACCTACCTTCAAATGTTCTGCAATTTGGATTACGACATCCCTCTTCCAAATTATAGAATATTGTGTTGGGTCCTAGCCTTAATATCTCATTTGGGTGTTTTATTAAGGACTCAATCAACTAACTTGAATTTCTCCCGTTTTGTAGATGTCAAAGTCTAACAACTATGGTCTTCCTAAATCCTTCGGAAAAAGTTTTCCACTTGAAGATGATGTTCCACGATTGGATCATGGAAATGAGAATCATGCTTCACTACCTCCACCTCCTCCAATAGTTCTCCCTGACCCACAAGTTCGAAGGCTTGAAAAGTTCAAGATCACTCAAGCCCTATTGGCAAAAAACATGAAGATGGGAAGTCTGTGTGTGCACACGTCTTAGAGATGAAATCACACATTGACAAGTTGAAAATGATGGGTGTTGTTTTCCCAGGGAAGTTGGCTGTTGACTGGGTTCTTCAATCACTTCCCGATTCATATAGTGATTTCATTAGAGAGTACTATATGATGGATCACGACGTAACTCTCATTGAGTTGACTTATTTGCTTATTGCTGCTAAATCAGCAATGATTTGGCGCAATGGTAAAGCAAATGTGTCTGGTAAGTCAACCTCCCAAACTTCTATGGATATTGATGGAAACATTGGAAGTCCAGAAAAGTTTTCTCTACGTAAGAGAAAGGCTGAGTCGGAGATAGTCCCGTGTACCATTCCTGAAGAGTCCATATGTTTCTAGTGCCAAGAGAAGGGGCATTGGTTACGAAGCTGCCAAAATTATCTGAAGGATCGCGAAGATGAGAGAGTCAAGCTGTATAACTCTGCTTCAGGTAAAATCCACTATCTAACTCTATTAAGTTCCTAATTTTGATTCTTAATACATGATGTGATAAGATTGCATTTTGATGTTTTGTAGGATCGAAGAAAAGAGAGGAAGCTTAAAGAAAGAGTGGGCTGAGTCTAATCACGAAGAAATGGATTTCGATCGCATGGTTCGAGGATTGGAGTTTTGAGCTGCTTAGAGTTATGATTGATTGCTTAGGAATATGTAATAGCATAGTTTTCATTTGAATTTGCATTGTAAGGACAAGTTTTCCGCACACTTTTATATAAATAAAATCAATTTTGAGCTTTGTCATATTTATATCCTTGCAATGTCATTTGTGAAAATTGATGCTTGTGTGTTTCTATTATAAGCAATATTAAGTGGATGTGATTCTTAGTTATGTTATTTATGGTAGTGTCGTAATTTTCTAAGTAAGGAAAGATTCCCAGCGCCCACGTTTCAATTAGACAGAACTTGGAATCATACAACTTGTATTGTGTGATGTATGGAAATCTTGGTACTTAGGAAATTAAGACTAATTCCTTGTTCACATAATTATGTGAGTCAAGTGAAGGACTAAAGGGTCTAGTACACAATGTTGTGTGCTGGTCGGGTCCACTATAAATAATAATGAAAGCTATTCATCATGTTTTACTAAAGGTTTAGTAAATATGGTTATGCTTATAAGATTAAGTGTAATTCAGGAACATTGGAAAAGTTTCAATGTTTGGCAGAACGAATAAGAAGAATCAACTACGCAGAGAGATAAAAGGTTTCTCCAATCTGAAAAGATGGGATAGTACTTAAGTATCATGTATTATGATCGTCTCATTGATTATGAAACCATATCACAATTGATCCTCTAAGTAAATCTTAGTGCACTAGTATGGCTAAGAAGAGGAATCAGGAATTGTTGAGATGGTTAAATCAAAAGGCGAATCATACTTCGTTCCAAAATCAAGTCTTAGAGTCATACTCCAAGATTGTGACTTGAGTGACACATCTTAAGAAGATTTAACACACTCATCAGATGTGGAGTAGAAAAATGTTTTTCTTACTCTTGCACGTTTGAAATTGGTAAGTTGTGATGTCTTGGATAAGACAAAGACCAACTAAGACCAATGTGTGTAGTGTTTGTCTTGATAAGAATCCGCACTAACTCTTGAATATTTGTTTGTCAAGAAATGTTTCTTGACAAGAGAATCTTATATGTCAAGAGGTCAGTGGGAGTCTAAATGATCTTGAAAAGGTTCAAGAACTAATCAAGAGTAAACCTATTAAACACTAGCACACGACTTGAGGTTTCTAACCTATCGTGTTGACACAATTCTTGTTTCTGTGCCATTCCAGTTTTAAGTCAACTATGCATATGAGTTTTATGAATTCTCAATTGATTGCATAAGGCAGAGCACCTTGATCAAGTGAAAGTTCATTGATCTGTATGGGTGAGATGCTGAACAACTTGAAAGCACATGTGGCAAGAAATTAAGATTGAACAAGGTTCAGTCCATATGAGTTTGGATTTGTCACTAAAGTTGTCTTATGATTATGGTTATGACAAATTCACATGGATAGGAACACATACACCATAAAATCTAAGTGTCATAAGGTTTCTCTCCGTTTCATGAAAATGATTGTGAGGAAACGCTTTCACTAAGGAAGATTTCAAGGAGATAGCGATTGTGTGAATTGCATTCTCAAATTCGATTATGATTACGACATCCCTCTTCATAGTTCGAATTATGAGATTTGGCAAATAGTTTGATCATTCGAGACTTATTGCTATTAGTTCTAGAATTGTTTAGACACACATGTGAGTTATCTAAGGAAAGGCGTATGAGTTTGAGGAACTTAGATAAAGTCTTATCGAAGCACCTGGAATCAGAAATATGAACTTTATTTAAGAAAAAGTATTGTTTTCTAGAAGTTTAGCTGATTTCTGAATACATATCAAGGCTAGTGGGAGCATAATTGTTATGCTGATAAGGAAATAATTATCATGTTAGTGGGAGCATGATTATTATTTTAAGTATTGCAAGCTAGCAATATTAATTATAGAAAACAAAAGTTTCACTTTGCAAAGTTCCAGGGGTCGAAAGGTTGTTTTGCTATAATTAAGGGAGAGAATATTATACTTCGTTTCAAAATCTAAAGGCTTGGATCGATAAATTTTAATCAAATTTAGTCAAAAGACATATATGGATGTTATGTTGAAAAGATTCAACATAAAAGAATTCTATATATGGCAATATTATAGCAAGAAACTGGTAAAATATCACGTTTTCATTGCGAATCATATCCCATACGCTTCTGGTATAGGATCGATTGCATATGCTGTAATATTCGACCGTTCTAAAATTTTCCAAATGCCTAGGGCATTAAGAAGGAAAAAGGACCAGAACCAGATATGACAAATTTTAAATTAAACAACTTTCAAGGACAATCTAACGTTCGCCAATGATTGGTTGCTTATGGGCAGTTGGAAGTATAGTATCGGATGAAACGTATTGACATTATTATCAATAGATAAGATTCTATTAATAATGAGTTGTCATATGGTAAATATGGAAATGTTTCCATATTGGGAGTTGGATATCGAGAATCTATGTCTAGATTAGAAACTTTTATGCAAGAAGGATGTTCAAAGGAATGTACCTTGAATGTGAGACTTCGTATCTATGGAATTGTCTTGTAACAATCTCCAATAGAGCACTTTGTAATATCATTGGCAAAGTCTTTGTGACTTTTGTGCTGTGACATTAAAAAGGATTATTGCATAAAAAATTAGAATCGAACATATTCTAAAAGTGGAAAGAATTTGGTATTCTTACACTTGTGATAAGGATTGAGAATTGTGAAATAAGTGTAATTGGAAATGTTATTCAATTGATCTATTTCACAAAGTAAGGACCATATGTAAACATAGTATGCATGCTTAGAGCATGAGATAGCTAATGTTATAATTCAAGTATTAAGTTGATTATCAGAAACATTATACAATGAATAATGAGTAATCAATATGGTGATTAAATAAAGGTGTCTTGTTTATACTCAAGAGTTTAGGACCATATAGGATTAGTATTATTCTTGTGTTTCACTTTGCATGTTTTGACTTACCGAATAATAAGATTATTCAAACTTTCCACAATCGATCATACTTTGGAAGTAGGTATGAATGAATATTATCATGAATCCGACTGTAGATTGTCTAAAGCGTTTTAGACATAGCAAAAGTCTGCTGCAGTGTTCATGAGTGCTCCTGTAATAAGATTAGAGTATTGGATAAAACCCACGCTTGCTTGAATCACTTCATGGATTTTATCACGAGTGATTAGTGGGACGATAATATCTTATATTCTTGAAACCGAGACGTGTGAGTTGTAATTTACAAGTCGGTTGCACATTGATAATATGTAAACGCACCAGTAACTTGGTGTTATAAAACATATTGTTGTGTGTGATTTGATGAGTAGGGACAAGCGAACATTTGAGTCGAAGTTTATCCGTTCCTTTTATCCAAAGTGGATAAAAGCGATATCTGTAGGCCCCTCGATGATTTAGTGATGACACCCTAAGCGCTTGGCCAAGCCTGGACTAAGTTGATGTGTTAAATTGTAGTCTGTTATCAGTCGTCATAAATTAGAAATCAGGAAACAAAACAGAGACTTAGAGAATGATTATAATCCACGTCTCATGTCTATACGGTATCTAGAATGGAGGAATATATGATCCCTTATCTAAAGGACGCGTTACTGATAAGATCAGAGTTGACAACGACTTTTGAAAGCTTCGATTACTGATAAGGTTCTGAAGTCATACTTGCAAAAATAGTTATTAGACTTATCCAAGTGGGAGACTGTTGGATTAGGTGTCTAAGCCCATAACTATTTTGGTATGTACTTGACCCGATTATGAGCATGGTCCTTTTGGGTTGCCTTCACTCATGCAACTTGATAGGATGACAAGAGGAGATAGAGTAGAATTTATTATATGAATAATAAATTGGTACTCGAAAATGTTTTTACTAATATATTACAAGTTTAATATGTTATTTGGAAATCATATTATTTAATTAGTATTGATCAGAAATTAATTTGGTGATCAAAAGAGACTGATTAAATAAAGGGGACTGATAATGTAATTATCTGATATTTGCTAGTTGGGCCATGAATTCCTAATAGAGAGGGATTGGACGAAATCTATGGAGAGTCCAAGAAGATTTCGTCCAAGGGCTTTCTAGGTGGGCTCCATGGATTGATTAAGGCCTAAGAAGAGAATTAGGGTTTTCACCTGAAACCCTAGCAGCCCAAACAACTATAAATAGACCCCATTACAAGGGAAAATTCGTCCAAGGCTTAAGAAACCCTAGAGTGGTTGAAATTCTCCTCTATCCTACTTCATCCTTTGCATAGAGTGTTTGTGACTCCATTAGAGGTGCAACATTTGGGGCACTAAGCTTTCAAGAGTCAAGATCAAGAAGGATTGTGATTGTTATTGCGAAATAACAATCAAGGTAAACTTTCTAACCCTAATCATATGTGATTTTCAGATTTGTATGCTAGTCAATTAGGGTTTATTGCTTTGGTATTCAATGTTGTATGTTTACTTAGAAAAACCTAGATCAAAGCAATTAGGGTTGCATGAACACCATAGGATTGATGTTTTGCACATAACCCAACATCAATAACATAGCAACCATCCTATAACCAGGACACCGATCTAACTGATCTCTAGCATAACAACCATCCTAAAACCAGGATGAAATCTAACAGATCAATGACATAGAAACCATCCTAAAACCAAGATGAAATCTAACAGATCAATGACATATCAACCATCCTAAAACCAAGATGCAAATCATAAAGGGTCGGCCTTGGTGCCGTAGACCCTGTTGATATAGTGAGGAGAACTCACCTGACACTGCTGAAGTCCCGCAGATATAAATCCAGCTGCTGGTTGACAGATTCCCGAACTGTCAACATCAAACAATACCCAATTAATAATTGGGTTCCAAGCCCAAGGTCCAATTCACACTCCAAAGGCCCAAAAGTCAAGTAATGGGCCAAAGCCCAATATATAGCCCAATTTTCCAAATTGGGCCTAGACCTCTACATGGTCTTTCCGTAAGGCCCATCCAATTATTCTAGTCCAAACTCTTGGTATTCCCATGTCCCAATATCACATAATCATCAAGGCCCAGTTGTGGCCCACCTATGGCCCAATTTTCCCAAATTGGGCCCAAGTCCTTCACATGGGCCTTATCCCAAAGCCCATCTAAATATTCTAATCCATATGCTTGTTTTTGGATGGCCCATCAATAACCCAATCACCAATGTCCAATAGAAAGGCCCAACTCAAGGCCCAAGTGAAATTAGGGTTTTCACATGAAATGACGATTAGGGTTAAGTGTTTCTTACTTAACCCATTAAGGACTTAATCCATTAAGTCCAATATTGCCTTAGGTTAATTTGTCAATGATTATTAATTAATATTTTAAGTTTATTAAATAATTCCCGTGCGTGTCCCGATCAATCCCCAAAATTAGGGTTTTATGCCATTAGGGTTTTCCAAACCCTAATTAGGGTTTCCAACCCAATACTAGTCCATTAGTCACATGGTTGGGCTTTTAGGTCAATTAGGGATTTATTGGCCCCATTAGGGTTTCATTTGGCCCATTAGGGTTTCATTAGGCCCATTCTGTCCAAGCATCGCAAGCGAGTCAAAACACAAACGAGGCAAACCGCCACCCAAAACGGCGACTGTTGGCGGCAGGAGGCGGCAGCCACCACCTCACGGTGGTGGTTTTGAGTTTTCTTTTGATTATTCCTACCCGATTAAAATTTTACAATGCAAAATCTCAAATAACACACACACACTAAGCTAAGCTAAACACACACAGCCACCTTGTGGTGGCCGACGGTGGTATATGGTGGCAGCCACCACCTCACAGTGGTGGTGGTGGCTTCCTTGGTTTTCCAGCCACACAACACTACACACACATGCAAAGACACGCACACAGCCACCACCACGCGGCGACTGGTGGTGGCAGAACAGCAAAGGCGGCGGTAACCACCATGGTTAGCAGCCATGGTGGTCTTTCATGGTTTCCGGCCAAACAAACACCGCACACGATAAGCACAGCAGCAGGAGAGACAAACACGTGCATCTTGCTCGAAAAGAAAACTCAACACCCACCTGTGGTGGGCGGTGACGGCAGCAAGAACACGGGAAGGGGGGCAACAACGGTCTTGACGGCGACATACGGCAGTCACGACGATAGGCAGCAGCTTGCGACGATGGGGCGTTAACAGATGGCGAAAGGTGGCCGGAGAAGCATCGACGACTGTCGGGATGTGTTTGTGGATGGAGATATCCCTTGGCGGTCGTCACGTGATACTCCGACGTGAATAATGGCGAACAGAACGAACGGAGGAGGAAGGACGAGGCGCGTTCGAGCAGGGCGGCGCACCGTCACGACGTCGATCTTCGGCGTTCTCGGGTTCTCCGACGGCAGGAGCTACAACGGTGGCATCATGGTGGTTCTCCGACTTCAACAAGCAAGGGAGGCGGCGGTAGAAGGTCACATATGGGAGTTGGCGTAAGGGGTGGTGCGGCGCCGGGAGTTGAGGAGATGAGGATGGCGGCTGATGCATCATCTAGGTTTAGGGTTTAGAGGGTGACGAGAATGAAGGGTTATAAACCCCGTCCACATACAAACCTTTTTCCATAATTACGCTTCCAGTCCCTCCTTCTCCTTTTTCTGTCAAATTAAATCCCAAAAGTTACCATTCAGCACCCGCCTTCTAAAGCTTTACAATCCAGCTCCAGATGTTACCCTTTTAGCCCTTGCCTTCAAAAATCCTTTCATAATAAGTCCATATTTTACCAAACACACCCCGGCTTCTGAAATCCTTGACAAAATAAATCCCGAAATTAGACTTTAACCCCCGGACATTCATTTCTTGTCATTTGGCTTCTCGAAACCAACACCCCACTAATTATTATTTGATTTTGGCTATAATAATATAAGTTAATATTAAAATTACATCTCGGGGTTCCGGATTTATTAATGAATTACTCTATTTCAAACGGGATGTTACAACCTCCACCCACCACCCACCAAAACCACTACCAACCACCACCATCACCACATACCACCCACTACCTCCCGCCAACACCACCCGCCTCCACCACCCACCTAAAACCACCCGCATCCACCACCCGCCACCACCACCAACCAGCACCCAACATCCAGCACCCACCGCCACCACCACCCACACCCCCACTCGCCACCGCCATCAACCACCACCCGACATCACCACCCACTACCACCTACTACCCACCACCACTACCACCCATCACCACCTCCCACCACCCACCACCTACCACCCACTACCACCACCACCCGTCACTACCACCCACACCCCAACCACCACTGCCACCAACCACCATCTGTGTCTACCACCCATCACCACCTACTACTTACCACCACCACTGCCACCCACCACCCACCAAAACCACCATCACTACCCACCGCCACCCATCACCACCATCCACCTCCACCACCCATCACTACCACCCGCCACCACTATCCCCGCCCACCACCCACGAAAACCATTACCTACCACTACAACCACCACTTGCTACCACCACCAACCACAACCCGCCCACTACCACCCATCACCACACACCACCACCCCACCTCTACCACACATCTCTACCACCCGCCACCTCCCACCCACCACCTATAAAAACCACCACCCAGCAACACTAAACATCACCACAAGCTGCCACTACCAATCATCACCACTACCGCCACCACCCACCCATCAACAACATCACCACCCACCACCCACCAAACATACAACCATCACCCACTAACCACCACTACCACCCACAATCCTTCACCAACCACCACTACCCAACCACTTATCACCTATGACCCCCATCACCCATGACCCACCACCACCACCACCACCACCACCCACCACCATCACCACCCACCGACCGCGCCTCCACCACCACCCATCTCCACCACCAAATATCCCCATCACCACCCATCTCCACCACCACCACCACCACCACCCACTACTACAACCACCACCACCATATGTGATTAAATTCATATAATCACATAAATCATATGTGATTATATGTATTTATATAGAAAATATTCGTTTTCATATTCTCCATTCAATAATTTTTCTCAAGTATTTAAACATACCTAATTATATAATATTCAATCATATACGATTAATGTGGATAAAGATTTGTTTTTGTGTTTTTGTTTTTTGATTTAGTAGTTGTTCTTGTGTATATAATCACATGTGATTATATATATCGAATTAAATATTATTTATATGTGATTAAATACATATAATCACATGTGATTAAATACACGTGAAAAACTAGTGAATCGAGTACGAGAAAATAAATATTGTCCTCGTAAATCCTATGTGATTAGATACATATAATCACATGTGATTAAATGTATTTAATCACATATGATTAAAGTTAAAAAAAATAACAATTATTGAATCGAGAACGCATAATGAATCTTGTCTACATAATCATATGTGATTCAATAGTTGCTCTCGTGTATTTAAATACATATAATCACATAAATCATATGTGATTATATATATCTAATCACATATAATATATATAGATACGATTCTTTTTTGTCTATATAAATCATATGTGATTAGATACAGATAGTCACATGTGATTAGATTTATTTAATCACATATGATTAACATTGACAAAGAAAAATTATTGAATCAAGAACATGACAATGAATCTTCTCCACATAAATTATATGTGATTGGATACATATAATCACATGTGATTATATATATTTAATCAAATATGATTTATGTGGACAATATTTATTTCGTGGTTTCGATTCAATAATTGGTCTCATGTATTTAATCACATGTGATTATATGTATTTAATCACATATGATTTATGTTGACAAGATTTGTTTTCACATCCTTGATTCAATTGTTTTTCGAGTGTATATAATCACATGTGATTATATGTATCTAATCACATATGATTTATATAGACAAAATTATTTTTACAAATAAAATCTATATGATTAGATACATATAATCACATGTGATTAAATATATTTAATAACATATGATTAAATGGTACAATGAACAATTATTGAATCGAGAACGTGAAAATGAATCTGATCCATATAGATTATATGTGATTAGATATATATAATCACATGTGATTATATGAATCCAATCATCTATGATTTATATGAACAACATTTATTTTTGCTTTTTCGATTCAATACTTATTCTAATATATTTAATCACATGTGATTAAACCAAACACCTACTACCCACCCACCCACCTCCACCTCCACCGTCACCCACCACTACGTATCACTACCCACCACCAAGCACATACCACCAATTTTATTCACATTTGATTTAAAACACATATGATTTAAATCATAGAAAAAAATTATTGAATCAAGAATGCAAAAACAAATCTGGGGTGGTTGGTGGTGTTGGGTGGGTAATGGTAGCGGGTGGGTGGTGTGTGGTGGGTGGAGATGGTGGGTGCAGGGCCGGTCCAGACGGTGGGCAACCCGGGCGACAGCCCAAGGCCCACTTCTCCAGGGGGCCCAAATTTTTCTGGGCTATATAGTGTATATATATAAAAAAATTATTGCCTAAATGATTGTTAAGTCCTAAAGTTGGTTCAAACTCAAATTAAACAATTTGGCTTGCTTGTTATTGCTAATTGTACACGTCTATAATGAAGAATAAATGATTTTTTTGACTCTTTATTATATTTGTCTTTGAGGGGCCATTTTTTTCTTTTTTTCCCGGGCCCCATATACGTTTGGACCGGACCTGGGTGGGTGGGTGGTAGTTAATCATATATGATTATATAATATTTAATCACATATGATTAATGTGGAAAAAGATTTATTTTTGTGTTTTTGATTCAATAGTTGTTCTCGTGTATATAATCACACGTAGTTATATATATATATATATATATATATATATATATATATATATATATATATATATATATATATATATCTAATCACATATGATTTATGTTGGTAATATTCTTTTTTGTCCATATAAATCATATGTGATTAGATACATATAATCACATGTGATTAGATATATTTGATAACATATGATTAAAGTTGACAATTAATAATTATTAAATCGATAACGCGATAATGAATCTTGTCCACATAAATCATATGTGACTGGATAAATATAATCACACGTGATTGTATATATTTAATCATATATGATTCATATGGACACAACTTGTTTTCACATCATTGATTCAATAGTTGTTCTCGTATATATAATCACATGTGATTATATACATCTAATCGCATATGATTTATATGGATAAGATTGTTTTTTCTGAATAAAATCATATGTGATTAGATACATATAATCACATGTGATTAAATGTATTTAAGCAAATATTTTTAAAGTGGACACATAACAATTATTGAATCGAGAGCGCGAAAATGAATATTGTCCACATAAACCATATGTGATTGGATACATATAATTACGTGTGATTATATGTATTTAATCACATATGATTTATATGAAGTATCTTTATTTTCGTGTTTTTGTACTCATATATGATTTATGAGTACAAGATTCATTTTGCGTTCTTGATTCAATAGTTTTCTAGTGTATTTAATCACATATGATTTATATGGAGAAGAATCATTTTTGAGTTTTCGATTCAATAATTGGTCTTGTCTATTTAATCACATCTGATTATATATCTAATCACATATAATTTAAGTATATTTGTGTGGTTAGTAACAACCGTGCATGAATTCTCAACCTTAAATAACCAATCAATAAAGTAATTACTAATTAGTAAGGCTTTCGTGTAATAATAGAACGATTGTCATCATTAAAAAAATAATTTTGTTTCTTAATCTACTTACTAATGTTAATGTATTACATATAAAGATATAGTTAGTTTTAAATGGTCATTTTTCACTTGGAACAAATCTGAAAGCACACCACCAAATTCATAATTTAGTCAATTTTATTATTAAACTACATTTTTTTTCTTTTATAGACAAATTATTTGCAATAGTTTATAACCTTTTACATTAGCAATCTTATTTAAACATCAATTGCAATTTTTTTATTAAACATATAAAACTAACAAATTTGTTTTTAATTGTACTAATAATAAGAAGATAGAAAATGTAGGTAACACCCAATTTAAATAAAAATAGCAACCATGGGCATTTAAACTAATACTTAAGTAGTTAGATTTCACGACACAAAGACCAAAACTACAACAAAATGAAACCACAAAGAAAAATTTATGACAAAAACAAATGAGTATAATATAGGGACCAAATTTGTAATTTTCTCTTTAACCATACAACACTAGAATAAAAAACAGTAAAATAGGACTAACCTTGTCAAAAGAAGATGAATTTCCTACATCTCCTTTATTGTCATCATTCATGTTAGCTCCAGAAATGACAACATTTGGTAAGCAAGAAGAAACATTATGGTTATGCTTACCATCTACAAGTGCCACATTTGGGGTTTGACTAGTTTGACCAAGCTTCTAAAGTTGACGAATTGAGCAAGTTTCTCTAGCTCGTAGCAAAATACTTCCATTTAGAAATTTTGTTCTATTTTCCTTGTCTTTAATGGAATCAGGACACTTGTAACTACCATCAAGAAGCTCATTTAGTGACCCTTCTTCCACATACTTTCCAAATTCACAAATATCGTGTTTTTAACCATATACCCATGGCCAAAAATCAAATAACATTTTATAAAGTGTGTTCACAAATAATAATTCATTGCTAAAAAAGACATACCAAGTATGTTAATTCCACCAACAAATGAACTGAAGCTTGACAAGCCCGACTTTACAGAAAAAGAGTCACATTTTCTTTTAGGAATTAATCCATTTCTCTTATCACTTCGTTTCCTAGATACAATTGTTTCTGTTTAGCTGCAAGTGTAAAAAGTGCGAAACAATATGGAGATAATTACTTTTCTTGATGAGTTGTTACTTCTTATTTTACCTTTTTTTTAAAGAAAAAACATAACCTGGTTTATTTTCTTCTTTAAAGGTTCACTGTCTCGTTTATATACATGATCACAACTGCCAGGTCTTAAACCCTTGAATCGAATTCGTATCAATTTTGTTGAGAAAAACATTGGCACTATCTGATGAAGTTAGGATGGATAGAACCAAATTGGTTTACATTTGAGGTGATTGCAACATGTAAGAACATCCAAACCTGGTTATGCATGGCATCCCACCAAATGCTTGTTGAAATGTCTCAAGGAATTGCTTCAAAATCAGTGTCCTGAACTGAATTTCGGTTGCATCTGATTGCTAGTAGTTAAGTGTAATTCTTTTCGATTATCGAGCCAACAAGTTAATCACCCTTGAGTAGTGTTGTCAATGAGGTCGGCTATAAGTGAGAGAACCAGGAATAGTGAACCAAGAAGTTAGCTTCTTTTGCAATTGTTATCGGTATGACGGGATATGCTTTGAACTTTTGATCGAAACAACAATTTGTCATCATCATGATGGTTTTTTTGGAGTTTGATATATCGAATGAGTTTGTATATGAGTGGTATGATAACTATTTCGGCTATAGGGATGCAAATGGCCTTATCAAGCAAAAATGTTCACTCAGACATTTCATCGAACACCTGTAGTGCAAGACTTTTTTTTTCACTTTTGCAAGCCTATGAGTATATCTAAAACCATTCCATCTCAAGCATCAAGTTCAGAAAAATAAGAGAAACATGTGTATAGGGGTGGAAGCATGAAATTTAAGAGACATAGATTAAGGATTGCACCCCTGTACTTGTTTAAGAGAAACATGTTGCTACTGTTTAAAGAAATGAATGTGCTTCAAAAAGCTTCAATTTGTCTTGACTGTGGAAATTGGACAGGGATGGACCGGTGTTTTTCTCGAATGATAAAACCCCGACGATCATGTTTCAAGTACAACTGACGAGTGCGTCGACCATGGTTGTAGGTATGAGATGCGTATTGACAATTGAAGCTATTAAAGTAAATGACTGATTTAGTATATGTGCAACTTCATTTAGGGTTGTTACACTTTAATCGAACAAGAAAGAAAAGTCTTTGTAGCCGGAGGAGTCAACTACAATGTTGAAGTCGGAGGCGGTCAAAACAGGGAAGCATCTGAGCCGAAGACGGTGAGAGATTGTTTCCGATGGTGGGAGGAATAGAGGTTGTAGTAGATCAGGAGAGTGAAAAGGCAACTGTCGGAAGGGCATAACAGGAGGGGGCGGTGCTAGGCGCGCGAGGTGGGGGGGGCGTACATCAGAGTGGGTGTCGTTGATTTTACACAGACGCCCTCTAATTATTAAAATTTAAAAGGCACGCGTGTTGAACCAAATTTGTTCTCAATTTAAGGAATGTTCTCATTTGAACATACATCTATATATTTATATATGAATTTGATCTGTTCCATCGTCCCGGTACGCTGGAACGCTTAAGCGGAAGATTCGAACCGAGTGACCCAAATTAATTCCCTTGTTTTCAACATTTTTTTCTAAATTGAACCATCACACACACACACACATATATATATACACACACACACACACACACACACACTATAGAAGCTCGTTTAGAATCGTGAACTTACTAATGAGACTCGGGCTCGAGCTCGTTTAATAAATGAGTCCTAAATTGAGTTCGAGCTCGAGCTCGGACTCATTTAACTCGAGCTCGAGTTGAGCTTTTAACGAAGCGATCCCAAGTAGCTCACCGGTAGCTCGGCTCACTTACATCCCTAGTGTTGAGTTATTGGTGGCGACACATTAATGGTGACATGTGGAACTATTTTTTTTTTTTTTGGAAACGACAAATGATTCAACGTAAGCCTCTACCCATTATTTCAGAGTAGACCCCGAGTTCGAGCTCCGCAAAGCGGGCAAACCCAGCCCCCAAGGGAATTTCCAGAGAAAATTCCCCCACACATGGGGCATATTTGCAAGAGGCGCACAAGTTGTGCTTTACCGGGTTTGAAACCCCGACCTCAAACCCACATGGGGATGTAAACCCAATGCATCAAGCCAGTTAGCGGCGCCAGATTTGTAGAAATGATGATTTTTTTTTTTCATTTAAGATATGTTATAAGTTAACATACTTTCAGTCATCTACGTACAGACGAATACCAAGACAAAGTTTTATTTATGTTAACATTAAGCCAATCCCATTCTAATAAGTTTGGCTTATTAGTATTACAAGCACAAATACATCCTTACATTATAAGTTAACATACTTTCAGTCATCTACAAACCGACCCAAGACAACGTTTTATTTATGTTAACATTAAGCCAAACCCAGACTACTAAGTTTGTTTATTGCTAGCCCTAGTTTTGCACAAAGCCATAGCAGAACAGTCTGGTTTTTATTATGTATGTGGGTGGTGTTGTACCGTTGTCTAACCGTGAACATAGAAAATGGCTTTGTAACTAGGCGAATTGCCTCCTGCATCAATAGTCACTCTGGTTTCATAATCTACCATACTTGTTTTGCTTACACTACCAGAGGCGATCAACTTTGCATAGATTTCATGCCAGTCACAACGATCAAAGTATCCAGGATCGTTCATCTCACAGTATGCCTGCACCATTAATATGAAAAATATTTCAATTTATTGCAGTTATGTGATCTAAATGAGTAAGAATCGTTACTTACTAAATCAGTTATAAAACTTACAGTATTGTTTCCTCCTCGGGTTGTTTTGCAAGGGTTGTTCCAAGAGATCATGGAGTCACAGAAATCGTCGATGTTGTACACAAGAGCACCAATTGATCCTTGGTTTGGACCACTAGTGCCAACATGCTCAAATACAGCCCACTGGCCGTTCTGGATAGTCACTGGGTAATGCCCTGCAACTTTTCCGCTCCAATCGTATGCAGTGACGTACCTGATAGTACTACCGGTGGCGTTGCAAACCTTGCAAATCGTGGTGCCCGCAGCCACTGCGTTTGTCTTTCCTGCCGCTACTTTTATCGACTGGTTTGACAGCAACAACACCTGGTCGAGCTTTCCATCCGCGTTCAGGTAGTTCTTAGCAGCTAGGGCCCTTTGGGCACAAGTTCCATGAGTGATTGGGTTCCCGAACACACGTATTGCCGTTGCTGCCATTGTTTAGTCTGAAATGGTATTTAAAAACAAGTTATGATTTTGTTTGGTTTGTTTATGCATGGCATGGGCACTGCCCTATTTATAGACCCCTTCGGACATGGCATCACCGATCCATACCCCTAGCTAGTAGCTACCACCTCCCCAAGAACCCCACCCAGGTCTTTTTCCTTACCTGAATGATTTGAAGTAGTATATATTCCTATTTTGGATGAGTGATTTGAAGTAGTACATATTCCTATTTTGTATGTCTTCATATTACTGGCTCACCATAAAAAAAAAAATTAGTACATGGACATCAATGCATTTTGATGGATATATTCTATTTTAAGTAAAAGTTAATTGGAAGATTCTTTTTAATATATCGATGATAAAATGAGTTTTTAACTAGAAGATTGTGAATGCAAAAAATATCTACCAAACTAGGGTATTTTAACCGGATGGTTGTCAGATGCAAAAGATATTTACAAACTAGGATAAATGACCATGTGTTATTAATGCGTATTTGCTCCGGTAGTCATCCTTTTAAATGGACAACATGTTGTATGTTGCACATTACTAGTTTTCCCGAAAAACACATTGCCAGTACGATAACCATCAATGGGTTGTTAAGAATGTTAATCATTGAAAAATTTGAGATCTACCATTGAACGATGGTTGTCACGAAGATGTTCACAATGGTTCTTTCTAAAATGTTGGCAATGACTTAGTTGAAAATCTTGACGTCGGTCACAACATCTCTTTATCTACTATTAGACTTGCAATCGACTTCAGCCAATACTTTTAGAACATTCTTCATTATGATACTGGGGCGATACTGGAGGCGAGACTGAAATGAAGTGGCTGAGAACGAGACTGATTATGATGATATCGATCTTGATTATATGACATAGGTGGGTCTGAAAGAGACATTGAAGTATCTAAGGGGGATTCTGATTAAAAGAGTAGTAATTTCTATTTGTTTCCAAGACACTTATTGTAATTTCTATTTGTAACGGGAAACTTTGTTAGTATTTTCATGTTGTAAATTGTAATAGAAAAACTATATTCATATTGTATTTTGTATTCTATATTTTATAACTTTTCAGGCAATGATATCACTTTGGATCATTCTTATGTATCTTATGACTATTGTCATGGGCCGAGGCCATAGCAAAGATGGTATTGAGGATCCACCACCTACCCACGATAGAGGGGGAGGCCAACATGAGTTGGATCGTAAGTCTTATTATAATTTATTTATTTACTCTATTTATTTATATGTTATAGATATTTTGGCTAATAATTTGTTATTATGATTACGGTTATTCCACAAAAGAAACCAGAGGGAAAGCAAAAATCTTGAAACTCTCACAGCAGGTGATAAAAAACGGGCGTCCTCTGAGTCTTCCGTTTTATAGACATGCTACAAGTACCCGAATTGGTAAACCTAATGATATGTTCTTTCATGAAGTTGGATATATACACTAGTATATGTTAGTATATCTCACATTGGTGCCACACGGTCTTATAATTGGGTATATATGTTGGAGTCTACCTTCTCTCCACAATGGATATTTAGGAGAGACAATATTGGGCTCCACATATATTCACATGGTATCAGAGCCGGAGTCTTGCACCCCCGTGGCTCAGCACATCCTTATCTATCCTCATCGAACCTCCGACTCTGAGGGGGAGTGTTAGTATATCCTATATTGGTGCGACACGGTCTTATAAGTGTGTATATATATTGGGTCTCCCTTCTCTTCACAAGGGTTCTTTTGGAGAGACCATCTTGGGCTCCACATATATTTATAGTATAAACATTGTTTTTGGTGACACCAAAAAACCTTGACCATAGACAATTAATGGCAGTTATCTCTTTCACTGAAAGTCTTACTATAGGTGGCATGATTATTGATAAGTTATGGTGATTATAACCTATGAAAAACTGTTGATGTAGGTAACAACTATCACTATATGGTAGAGATTTTTGGAGTTGTATCAATCTTCTTTTTTTATAACCGTCATCATAATATACTTATAGTAACTTTTTATTTATTTTATTATGACTATTGTGTACTTTTGTCAAGAATTACAAGTTAACCGATACCAAAAAGTTCTTGTAGCCACTAGCTTTATCTTTTATATTTTATCGTGACTATTATTAGGTTTACAAATACATCACAACTTAATCTGTCACCATAAAATAGTTTTAGTCATGAGTATATTTCTTATATTAAGACTATTGTATACATTTAATCACTTGCAAACAATTAAACGGTGACCATAAAATAACTATAATAATGTGTTATTTCTTTTATTATGACTATTGAGAACTTATAGTCACATGTTTAATATTTTATCGTAACTTTTGTTACATTTAGAAACAACTCACAAATTTAATCGTCACCTGAAAACAGTTATAATGACGGTTTTTTCCTATACGATGACAAATATTTACATTCAGTCACCCAGAGGTTACAATAGTCACCATAAAATAGTTTTAGTCATGAGTATATTCTTATATTAAGACTATTGTGTATATTTAGTCACGCACAAGTAATTAAACGGTGACCATAAAATAACTATAGTCACATATTATTTCTTTTATTATGAGTATTGAGAACTTGTAGTCACATGTTTAATATTTTATCATGACTAATGTTATGCTTACAAACAAATTACAAATTTAATCGTCACCATAAAATAGTTATAGTGATGGGTTTTTCCTATACAGTGACAAATGTTTACATTTAGTCACCCACAAGAGGTTCAACGTTGACCATAAAATATTTATAGTGACTATCTTTATTTGTTATTTTGACTATTATTATTTATTATATATGCACAAATAAGAAATTAACTCTTCATCCTAAAATATTTATAGTCACCGTTTACAAATTTTATCACAACCATTGTTTATTTTTAGAGATACAAATGTATTTAAGCTGTGAACATAAATTATCTTTAGTCACATGTTTAATGATTTATCATTATTATTTTTTTTACATATAGTGACACATATTAAAGTCGATCATGAAAATTGACGATGTTAATCACAAATAAAAAAAATAAATGATGATTATTCTTTACCCTACCGACATAAATAACAAATTAAGTCACTATCATAATTTGTAACACATATTTCATGGTATGTCCTTTATTGTAAAATGTTGAACAGGGCCGGACCGAGGGGCGGGCGAGCTGGGCCATAGCCCAGGGCATCAACGAGTTTGGGGCATCAAATTTTCAATTGTTGTTATGGGTACGTACATTCAGGAGAATGAGAATTGAGCGGCTAAAAAAAGAATATGCGTCATGTTGGTAATCTAACCATCGCACCCCTCTAAATTGAAATTGAGGAGTCGGACATAAGATGAGGAAATTAGAATTTAAATGCATCTAATTTTGATTTAATGATATTGCTGGTATCCATCTCGGCTTATCCCTTAATCCCTAAATCAGACATCTGATTTTCTATTTCTCCTTCTGATTTTTAATTCCATTGAATATGCGATCAGTGAAGCTTTAATTCCAGTTGATAGTTTACTTGATTTTCTTCCTCAAACGTTTTTGACAGCTCCTCTCTTTGGCGTATTGTTTGTAGGATTTATGTTTTGTTTTTCATAATTCATTAGTCAATATTGAAAACATTCGAGCACTCTGATGTTTTAGTAGTTTATGACTTCTTTAATTTGTTTGTTTTACATTTCTTTGATATGATAGTCTTAGTATTTTGTTCTTCTAACATTTTTGGAAGACTACAAGTGTAATTGTAACATCCGGACTCCCAAATATATTATTTATTTATTCATTTTGAGGACTATTGAGCAACTCGACGAGTTGGTGTCATAACTTGTCGAGTCGAGTCGCGTGTGGCCACGTGGGATTAATGACCTACTCGATGAGTCCGAGGGTCGACTCGCCGAGTAGACGCTGAGTGATGAAACCCTAAATCCCCAGGTTTGGGACCTATTTAAGGACACTTATAGCCTCATTTGTGGCTCATCAGCTTCCCAACTTCACTGAGAGAAAACCCTAATCGGCCATTGAGCTAAAAGTGAGTATTTGAGCTAACCTTGAGTGTTTGGTGCATCTTTTGAAGAGAAGGGAAGGATTCCAAGCCAAGGGACGAGAAGGGGTTGTTAGATCCATGGTTATTCCATCAAAGAGCTTCTGTGGAAGGTAAGAGTTCACACCTTTCTCATGTTATTGGGTAGATCTCATGATTTTTAGAGTTAGGGCTTTTTCCATCTAATATTGGGACTTTGAGGGTATTGAGTTCATATGGAGGTTTGGACTTCAGATCTGGACCTTGTGAGGTCCCTAGAGTCCAAAGGTCCCTATTTTTTTCAGCCTTAATAGAGCTCTTGAGTGAAAAACCCTTATTAAAGCATGTTATTGGCATTTCAAGCCCAAAGTGCCATGCATGGACGTAAAGCTCGTGGCTTTACGTGATAAACGAGCCTTTAGATTTTAGGTCTAGAGTTTGGGAAGGTTCTCTGCCATAAAATCGTGTGAATGAGAAAAGAGTCTGAATGAACTCGCCGAGTCGATGAGCCGACTCGACGAGTCGGTTAGGGTTTGTCCCGATGAGCTTGAACATGCGAAAGCTCGGCGAGTTAGGGGTCAACTCGACGAGCTGAGTTGGACCTTCTCGAGACTTCTGAGGAAAACGAGTGGACTCAACGAGTCGGGTCAAACATGGACTGTTAAATCGAGTTTAACTTCTGTTAACTTTAGGATTTTGGTCGACATGAGTAATGGAGACCATGGAAGGGTAAAATGGTCTTTTATCCATTCCAAGAGTTAGAAAGAGAGAGAGAACAACCCTTGGTATATTTTGAGTATGAGTGGAGTATTAATTAGAAACAATTATTCTATGTGTTAGGCGGAGGCTAGTTCGAGATTCCGTGTACAAAGTTGTTGCTTGCTAGCTTACCAGGTGAGTCTTCTCACTATACTTACCAAGAGTGGTATCGTTGTACGACTGAGGTGTCTTATGTGCTAACTTGTGTATTGTGATATTCTGGATTATGTCTTTGTGATTTATGCCGAGTATTATTATTATGATATTGTGTTAGGACTGGAGGGTCCACCCGAGTTGTGGGACCAGAGGGTTCCACTGAGACACATTGACCGGAGGGTCTTATCTGAGTATATCCATGAGAGGATACTGAGATATGTGTGGTATTTGGGGAACTCACTAAGCTTCGTGCTTACCGTGTTACGTGTTATGTGTTTTAGGTATTTCTCAGGATCGCGGGAAGGCACCAGCTTGATTGTACACACATCTGCACTGGAGATATGCTTTTGGAGGATCCTGGATTTGTAATAAACAAATTTTGAAATATGTGTTGATACATTGGTACTTGTGATTTGAGAAAATGAGACTTGTGTTTTATTATGATTTAAAAATGAAAAATTTGGTTTGAAAATTTACGTCGTTGCAAGTTGGTATCAGAGCCTTGGTTTGATGGATTCGGATGCACCCCCAAGTGTGTTTGAACTCAAACTGAGGATTTCAGAAAATTTTTCAAAAGAAACAATTTTTCTAAAAAAGAGAAATAGTTTTAAGAGAAAACGAGTTGGAGCAGTGTGTACAATCAGCTAGAGCCCGAACGGTGATTTCCCAAAATACCTTACTTTCTGTATGATGAGATATTTATGAGATATTAGAAATGCATGCTAGAGAGTAGGCTAGGTATTTCATATTCTAGGGCTAGAGTTGCCTGATTTGTGATGCCTTAGCCTAGGAGATGCTATTGATCACTCTTATCTGTTATCTTCCCTGAATATGTGCTGAGTTCTGAGTTGAGGGGTAATCTAGATGAGCATGCGAGTAGGCTTCTGAGAGGGTAGTCTGATATTTATGAGGGATAGGGTACTTGCGAATTAGGATCCTAGGAGGAGGACTTGGGGTGACTGCAGGGTTAGGTGCGAAATGTAGTATTGGGCCCGTACTACAGAAAGCACCAGGCCTTTATGCAATCCAAGTAAGAATCCTTAGGAGGCTAAGGAACAAGTAGGGATGAGTGGTCGAGTGTGAGAATGCTCAAGCGAGTCTCTGATGATTTTCATGTTGTGTTTCAGAGACATCATGGTGGTTACGCGCCACAACCCCGAGAGCAGTGGGACTAGCGATGATGTGATTTGCCGGATGATTCATGATGAGGTGGCCGCAACCATTCTAGAGACGATTCCTGAGATGTTCGGGTCTATTAAGACCACTCTGATCGAGACATTTGATGAGCGATATGCTGCTGTTTCTGAGGAGGTTGCTGTTGCAGCCACCGCAGCTGTCGCTACTGCAAGGCCACAGGGAGGTGACTCGTTGCTGTATCGGGAGTTCAGCAACACGAAGCCACCTGAGTTTGATGGGACAGAGGATTCGATTGCTGCTATGAGGTGGATCTCTGATATTGAGGGATGCTTTTATACGTGTTCATGCCCAGAGCATTTAAGGGTGCGGTTCACGTTGAACCAGCTTCGCTTGTGAGCGAAGGACTGGTGGAAGTTTGTGACAGCCAGTTTTACTTCTGCAGAGCATACCGCAGTGACTTGGGAGGGCATTGTGGTGATGTTCCGAGATGGGTATGTTCCCCTGGTGGAGAGGGAACGGTTGGCCCAGGAGTTTATGTCTCTCAGGCAGAAGACATAGTCGGTGACTGAGATTACACAGATGTTTCACGAGAGGGCATTGTTATGCCCTGAGCATGTGTCGACTGAGCAGGCACGCATGAGCCGGTATTTGAGCATTCTGAGGAAGGATATTAGAGAGTTCGTGGCGAACTCGTCTTACCGGACAGTTGCTGAGCTTCAGGCAAATTCCAGGAGGAGGGAGATCAAGCTGGAGACTCAGGCCAGGGAGGATGCGGAGTCTCAGGGGAGAGACTGGCGGCCGGCGCAGTCGCAGCCAGCAGCCAAGCGGGCTAAGCCCGCTGATTCGAGGTCAGGAGGCCAGAAGGGCCGCACTTGTGGGAAGTGCAGCAAGAGTCATGAGGGGACATGTCGGGCAGGGATTTGCTACAAATGTGGCAAAGAGGGGCATATGGCGAAAGATTTCCCCAAGGGATTTGCAGTCTGTTTTCACTGCAATCAGACCTGCCATCAGAAGGCCGAGTGTCCTCAGCTTGTTCAGGGATCAGCCCAGGGTTCCACTCCTGCAGCTTTGCATGCGATTGCTAGTCGGCCGGTGAAGGTCGAGGCTCCGAAGGCTCGTGGGAGAGCTTTTTAGTTGACAGCGGAAGAGGTCCGCACAGCACCTGATGTCGTGGCTGGTACGTATTTATTTATTTATTTATTTATTTATTTTGAGATTTATTGTGCTTATGTTGTGCAATATTTAGGTACATTTCTTGTGAGTTCTGTACCTGCCTTAGTGTTATTTGACTCGGGTGCGAGTCGATCCTTTGTGTCTTTAGCTTTTAGTCGTCACATCAGTGTTCGACGTGAGGCGTTGAGTCGACCTTTGAGGGTTTCTATAGTTGATGAGCATGCGGTTTTTGCTACGGATGTATTCCGAGGATGTGTGATGGAGATTTTTGGTCTCGAGTTCCCGATTGACCTGGTACCGATTGCAATGGGTGATGTCTGTGTTATTGTGGGTATGGATTGGTTGAGCCATTTTGGAGCAGTAATCAACTGCGAGCGTCAGTTGGTGACTATACGAGACCCTAGTGGGGGAGTGCTTACCGTGTATGGCGAGGGTACCAGATCAGGGTCAGCTTTCTACTTTGCCGCCAGGGCGAGGCAGAGTCTACAGCAGAGTTGTGTGCAATTTTTGGCGTATGTGATGGATACGCGGGTTGCCGCCGAGAGGCCGAGTTCTATCGCCGATGTTCCGATAGTGTGCGAGTTTCCTGATGTTTTTCCCGAGGAGTTGTCGGGTGTGCCTCCCGAGAGGCAGGTAGAGTTCCAGATTGATTTAGTTCCGGGTGCGGCGCCTATTGCGAAGGCACCTTATCGCCTTGCGCCACCAGAGATGCATGAGGTATCCTCACAGCTCTAGGAGCTTCTGGGGAAGGGATTCATCAGACCGAGTTGCTCACCGTGGGGAGCGCCGATCCTTTTTGTCAAGAAAAAGGATGGTTCACACCGGATGTGTATTGATTACCAGGAGTTAAACAAGCTGACGATCAAGAACTGTTATCCACTTCCGAGGATCGGCGATTTATTCGATCAGTTGCATGGGGCATCTTGGTTTTCCAAGATTGATTTGAGATCTGGATATCACCAGCTGAGAGTATATGAGGAGGATATTCAGAAGACGGCCTTTAGAACTCGTTATGGGCATTGCGAGTTTGTGGTGATGCCTTTCGAGCTCACCAACGCACCGACAACGTTCATGGATCTCATGAACCGGGTGTGCATGCCTATGTTGGACCGGTTGGTGATCGTGTTCATCGATGACATCCTGGTGTATTCGAGATCCAGAGAGCAGCATGAGGAGCATCTGCGAGAGGGTCTTGGGGTATTGAGGTCAGAGAGGATGTATGCCAAATTCTCCAAGTGTGATTTCTGGTTACGAGAGGTCCGGTTCCTGGGACACCTCGTTAATTAGAATGGGATATTGGTCGACCCGGCCAAGATTGAGGTAGTTATGCGATGGGAGGTGCCGAGATCCCCATCTGAGATCAGGAGTTTTCTGGGATTGGTCGGCTACTATCGGAGATTTATCAATGATTTCACCAAGATTGCGGCTCCTCTCACCAGATTGACCCAAAAGGGCGTTACTTTTGTTTGGGGCCTGAGCAGCAGGCATCATTCGAGACTCTTCGCCAGAGATTGTGCGAAGCTCCGGTGTTATCCCTTCCGAAGGAATTGGAGGACTTTGTGGTCTATTGCGATGCGTCTATCTCAGGGATGGGCTCAGTGTTGATGTAGAAGGGTCACGTGATAGCATATGCGTCGAGGCAGCTGAAGCTTCATGAGACAAGGTATCCCACCCATGATTTGGAGTTAGGGGCGGTGGTGTTCGCCCTCAATATTTGGCGCCACTATCTTTATGGTGTTTGGTGTACCATATACACGGACCACAAGAGCCTGAAGTATCTCATGGATCAGGCCCACCTGAATATGAGACAGAGGAGGTGGTTGGATGTGGTGAAAGATTATGACTGTGAGATCCTGTATCATCCGAGCAAGGCTAATGTGGTAGCCGACGCCCTGAGCCGTAGAGCAAAGAGTGCTCCGATCCGAGATGTGTGTATGAGGATGACAGTGATGACTCCAGTCTTAGATACCATTCGAGAGGCCCAGGTAGAGGCCGTGAGACTGAAGAACCGCAAGAGGGAGCGGGTGATTGGGCAAGTGTCTGAGTTTGCGACAGATAGTCGAGGGCTTATGACTTTCCGAGGGCGGATTTGGGTGCCCTATACGGGCGGAGCTCGTCGTATTCTGATGGAGGAGGCGCATAGATCGAGATTCTCGATCCATCCAGGAGCCACTAAGATGTACTTGGACCTGAAGAGAGATTATTGGTGGCCCTGTATGAAGATGGACGTGGCTTGGGTAGTCGAGAGGTGCTTGACCTGTCGCCGGGTTAAGGCCGAGCACCAGCGTCCTCATGGTAAGTTGCAGCCACTAGAGGTTCCCCAGTGGAAGTGGGAACATATTTCCATGGATTTTATCACCAAATTGTCGAGGACCACACGAGGTGTTGACGCGATTTGGGTGATTGTGGACCGGTTGAGGAAGAGCGCTCACTTCCTTGCTATCTGTGAGAGCTCTTCCGCAAAGAGGCTGGCCGAGATATATGTAAGAGAGGTGGTAGATCGACATGGAGTGCCGACATCGACAATGTCAGATCGGGATGTGAGATTTACTTCCAGGTTCTGGAAGAAGTTTCATGAGGAGTTGGGTACGCGATTACACTTCAGTACAACCTACCACCCACAGACAGACGGGTAGAGTGAGTGGACGATTCAGATGCTCGAGGACATGCTTCGTGCATGTGTTACGGACTTCGGTGGAAGTTGGGACACATATCTGCCCTTGGCTGAGTTTTCTTACAACAACAGCCACCATTCCAGTATTGGTATGCCTCCATTTGAGCTTCTTTATGGGAGGAGGTGTCGGACTCCTATCTGTTTGGGAGAGGTGAGGCAGCGAGTGATGGGTAGCACTGAGATAATGCTCAAGACGACCGAGCAAATTCAGCAGGTCAGACAGAGGTTACTGACGGCCCAGAGTCGCCAGAAGAGTTACACAGACAGGCGTCGATCCGAGCTTGAGTTTCAGGTTGGAGATTTTGTCCTCCTGAAAGCATCCCCGTGGAAAGGGGTGATCCGATTCAGGAAGAGGGGCAAGCTGGGGCCCCGATACATCGGTCCTTTCAGAGTGACCGCCAGAGTGGGTAAGGTAACGTACCATTTGGAGCTACCTACGGAGTTGAGTCAGATTCATAACACCTTCCATGTGTCCCGGTTGAGGAAGTGTGTAGCCGATGAGACGACAGTGGTACCCCTAGAGGACATTCAGGTGGATGCGAACCTGAATTATATTGAGTGCCCGATCACGATTTTGATCGAAAAGTGAAGGTTATGAGGAGCAAAGAGGTGCCTATGGTTCAGGTCCAGTGGCAACATCGGAGAGGGTCCGAGTTGACTTGGGAACCGGAGTCTGAGATGCGGGAGCAGTATCCGGAATTATTTTCGGAGCATGACTTCGAGGACGAAGTCTGATTCTAGTGGGGGAGAATTGTAACATCCGGACTCCCGGTATATTATTTATTTGTTCATTTTGAGGACTATTGAGCAAATCGATGAGTTGGTGTCACAACTCGTCGAGTCGAGTCGCGTGTGGCCACGTGGGATTAATGACCTACTCGATGAGTCCGAGGGTCGACTCGCCGAGTAAATGCTGAGTGATGAAACCCTAAATCCCTGGGTTTGGGACCTATTTAAGGACACTTATAGCTTCATTTGCGGCTCATCAGTTGCCCAACTTCACTGAGAGAAAACCCTAATCGACCATTGAGCTAAGAGTAAGTATTTGCGCTAACCTTGAGTGTTTGGTGCATATTTTGAAGAGAAGGGAAGGATTCCAAGCCAATGGACGAGAAGGGGCTGTTAGATCCGTGGTTATTCCATCAAAGAGCTTCTGTGGAAGGTAAGAGTTCACACCTTTCTCATGTTATTGGGTAGATCTCATGATTTTTGGAGTTAGGGCTTTTTCCATATAATATTGGGACTTTGAGGGTATTGAGTTCATATGCAGGTTTGGACTTCAGACCTGGACCTTGTGAGGTCCATAGAGCCCAAAGGTCCTTGCTTTTTTCAGCCTTAATAGAGCTCTTGAGTGAAAAACCCTTATTAATGCATGTTATTGGCATTTCAAGCCTAAAGTGCCATTGCATGCACGTAAAGCTCGTGGCTTTACGTGATAAATGAGCCTTTAGAGTTTAGATCTATAGTTTGGGAAGGTTCTTTTCCATGAAATCGTGTGAATGAGAAAAGAGTCTGAATGAACTCGCCGACTCGATGAGCCGACTCGACGAGTCGGTTAGGGTTTCTCCCGATGAGCTTGAACATGCGAAAGCTCGGCGAGTTGGGGGTCAACTCGACGAGCTGAGTTGGACCTTCCAGAGACTTCTGAGGAAAACGAGTGGACTCGACGAGTCACATGGGTGCACTCGGCAAGTCGGGTCAAACATGGACTGTTAAATCGAGTTTGACTTCTGTTAACTTTAGGGTTTTGGTCGACATGAGTAATGGAGACCATGGAAGGGTAAAATGGTCTTTTATCCATTCCAAGAGTTAGAAAGAGAGAGAGAACAACCCTTGGTATATTTTGAGTATGAGTGGAGTATTAATTAGAGACAATTATTCTATGTGTTAGGCGGAGGCTAGTTCGAGATTCTGTGTACGAAGTTGTTGCTTGCTAGCTTACCAGGTGAGTCTTCTCACCATACTTACCAAGAGTGGTATCGTTGTACGACTGAGGTGTCTTATGTGCTAACTTGTGTATTGTGATATTCTGCATTATGTCTTTGTGATTTATGTCGAGTATTATTATTATGATCGTATTGTGTTAGGACTGGAGGGTCCACCCGAGTTGTGGGACCGGAGGGTTCCACTGAGACACATTGACCGTAGGGTCTTATCTGAGTATAGCCATGAGAAGCTATTGAGATATGTGTGTTATTTTGGGGAACTCACTAAGCTTCGTGCTTACCGTGTTACGCTTTATGTGTTTCAGGTACTTCTCAGGATCGCAGGAAGGCACCGGCTTGATTGTACACACATTTGCACTGGAGATATGCTTTTGGAGGATCCTGGATTTGTAATAAACAAATTTTGAAATATGTGTTGATACATTGGTACTTGTGATTTGAGAAAATGAGACTTGTGTTTTATTATGATTTAATAATGAAAAATTTGTTTTGAAATTTTACGTCATTACAGTTATTATTTTGGTTTTTTGTTTTACATGATAAACTATTGTGTATAAAACGGAGCCCAACTACTTATGGTAGGATCATGCTCTTTACGTTCATGTTAAAGTTAGCCCAAATGTAAATGTACTTTTGAAAACAGGGAGAATTGTTTGGGTTGCTGATTGGATGGATTATCAGTAGTTCATTGCACTTTTGGGGGTTGCCAATGAAACTTGATTGTTGCCTACCTTATCATTTTTAATTTGAAAACTGGGGCTATATCATGGGATGATAAGACTGATATGTTTTGATGTTTCTGGAAAAGTCTTTAAAGTTCGGTGCCATTTTGAGGTGGCTCTACCAAGTTCATTGTTATTTCTAGTGTATCTTATCCCACAAAGTTTCAATTTTTCATTGACATTCTTGCTATATGTTGATATTTTTGATGCTGTTGTGAGTTCCAGTTTTAGTGATTAGGAATTGCTCTAAATTGTCAAGATCTTCTACAATTGACATCATTCCACCTGTTGCGTTTTGGGTGTGGTTTTGATTGCTATCTTTCAAGTGTTTTTCTAGTGTTGTGTAATTTTTGTTTCTTGTAATATTTGCACTTTAGCTAGTTTTTGGTCTCTTTTGTCATTAGTTTTATTTCTACGGTTCTAAAAAAATTTAAAAGTACTTTTGGCTTAAGTAAAAATCCTTGCTTATAAGTTTTCTATATAGAAACGTTTGTTGAATTGTTTTTTATGAAATTCTATTCCATGAAGGCAAATTTAAATCTTTTTGCCTGGGGCATCGAAAGTCTATGGACCGGCCCTGATGTTGAATTACAAGAATTTAGGTCTATGCTGAGCGTAGGTTATGAGTTACAGTGAGGATAAGTAGTAAGCCACGTCGAGTGTAGTGTCGATGTTTGCACAAAACCCTAGATCTTGGGACTTGGACCTTATTTATAGAAGCTAACAATTAGGGTTTGTTGTTATCCTCAACCTCTATCCTCAAAAAGATAACCCTAGCCTCCTTGCATGTTCTTGGGAGCTTTTATGGGATTTTGAGTGTCACTTAGCAAAGAGGAAGGTCTTGGTGTGCGGTGTGATCTTTTCTAGCTGAAATTTCCACCTTGTAGACCCATTATAAGCATTATAAGCCACAAAGTTCTCTTTTTTATTTGAATTCCTGTATACATCTAGACTTTGGTTGGGTTTTTGGTCACTTTTGGTCCTTTAGACTTGATGTTCTTAGAGTTTTAGTAACTCTATAAATTTAGAATGGATAGGAGTTGATTTCTGGTCTTTTGAGAGTAGAAAAGAGTGTGTGATGGACTCCCTTTGATCCATGCACTAGATCTTGGCCATTTTAGGAAACTTTTGAGTTAGGGTTTGTGATTGGGATTGTTTGAGCCATTGATCTAGATAAAGTAGGAGTCTTTATCCATTAAGACACTTAAATGATTGAACTCTGGAAGTTTGAACCTTTTTGCAACGTCGAATTTTTCAAACAAAAATTTTTATCTTCAAAATGGAGTATACTGTCAACATTTGTACCCAAAAATAATATAAAAACTCATTTTTCCAACATTGTAAACTATACATTCCAAAGGTAATATAAAAAACTCTTTTGTTTAATCGTTGCAAAACATACTTTCAAAAACAAAGTAGTATCATAGAAACATCAGAAGTCTAATTTATGATTCTAGAGCGACGCGTGTGTGGTACAGTCAAGCTGGGCCCTTCCTTCTTACAGTAGAACTACATAAAAATCATTCAATCCACGATTGTAGAATGGAGGTTCCCCAAAATATCACATACAAAACATATAACTATACATAATAGAAACGAGTATGTTCAAGCCTAACATGTCTATTTCAACCAACACGTCTGTTTCAACCCACATGTCTATTTCAAACAACATTTCTATTTCAACTGACAAGTCTATTTTAACCAACAAGACTATTTCAACCGAAAGGTCTATTTCAACAAATGGGTATGTTTCAACCCAAAAGGACTATTTCAATCGACATGTCTATTTCAACTAACAAAACATGCAAGCAGACAAACAATTACATACGAGTCTAGATAAGCATATAATCATGTCATAACAAGTATTTCATAAGTAATATAATGAGAAAACTCACCTGAATCGTTACTCGAACAAACATCAGTCGGGAGGTAGAATCATTTCAGCATATAGCCTTTCTAAAATCCAACAACCACGTCAGTGTGTCTATCCTAGACACTGCTCCCATAAGTAGATCAATCAGTATAATAACTGTGATTAGTGATTAATCTCATACATGGATTTATAATAATGACAATGAGTATACTCTATATTAAGTTATACTTAATTGAAAGTGTAACTTACCCGATTGACAAATAGCTCGGGAAACGATGAGCGTAACTTTGACACTTGATCCTTCTCTTAAGGATCCTTTCAAAAACTTTCAGCGCTTCACTAACAATACTACAGAACAAGAAATTGAATCACGAGGCACCGAGACATAAAGAGGGGGGAGAGAGAGAGAGAGAGAGGTTTGAAAGGAATTGGTGCAATAAATAAGGGAGGCCAAGCCCTCTATTTATAGGTTAAGAAATTAGCTTTAGTGTCGCACATTCCTATGGGCCACCCCATGCATTTTGACTACTCCTCCCACTCATAAATGCAGGTGGTTGGGGTGGTTGGTTGGTGGCATTAAATTCTCCGTAACTGGCTTGGAAACTGCTATTTTCTCGTTATCTCCGGATAATCGTAATTTCCTCATACGAGCTCCATTTTTTATGTTCTTTATATCCATGGGTTCGTATTTTCATCTACATCAACTTTCCTTTAGATTGTTTAAGCTAAAATGTAATATATTTCCACTTTATATTTTTATACACCAAGGCTTTTTCTTTATTATATTTCTAGTGAAAACAAGGTGTTATGACACTCCCCCACTTAAAAGGATTTTATCCTCGGAATCTATCCGAATAATTCTGGGTACTTGCTTCTCATTTCTTCCGGTTCCCAAGTCCATTATGTTCCTTTATGATGATGCCTCTGCACCTTTACCAGTTCGATCACTTTATGACACAAGGTCTTTATCTTCCTATCCAAAATTGCAACTACTAAGACTTCCCACCACAAACGATCTAATTAAACTCCTTGCGATACTACTCTCAATTGGAATTCATTGATATGAATTTCTAGAACTGGTACTCTAAAATGAACGATAACTCCAGATGTAAAATGCCAACTAATTCCTTCGACAAGGAATACTACCAACCTATAATGAAGCGAGCACCTAGAACAATTCATCCCTAATAACCCAACGGAATCTGTGATCTATAACATGACCAAAAGGGCTTTTGGTACACTGACATGACTCCATCTTTCGAAGGCATACTCTTAATGACTCATAACCTCGCATCACAATTGGTATCTTCACCCAATTTTAATGCTCAACAACCTGAAACCCAACCAAGGTTACTATAGTGAGCTTTATTAGCTTGAAAGCCCTAGTAACAATACTCCAACACTAGTAACCAATTCGTGATAAGGTTCTCATTTCTCAATTGGAGTAGAAAAGCCCAACGAGGAACTTTCGAAGTATAATAATGAATTTTCCAATAAGTTGATCATTTCTCAAGACATAGACAATAACCTGCCATACATTGTGTTAATGATAGCCTTCCCGTATCCTGCATGTTAATGTTCCTAAGTAGACAAAGGATTATCACCTTTGACCTTGCACGTATCGGTAAGTCAAACCACCTACTAAAATCATACCTTGAATCTTTTAATTTCATAAAATGTTTTTGGTTAGAATTAACTACACTAAAAAAACTTATTTTATATTAAAAATACATTTATCATTTTAAGGCATGAGTAAAAACGGCGACGAGGGTTTGTCACTGTCCATGACGTTTTCACTATTGTGATTCTACCACAGAAGCACACAACCATGAGCGAGCTTGATCTTTGTGTAACCTAGAAGAAAAATGACGAAGATGAGAGAGTCGTTGGGGGAGAATATTGATTCATTCATTCATATAAAGGGTTTAGACCATAGGGACCAAAGTCAAACGATGTTTCTACCCTCATGTGTGTCTCATATGGGGGTGTTAACAGATGGACACTAACAAATGCTAACTAAAGGGACTAATTCCACATTAGAAAGTGGAAAAAAAAACCATAACCATAAAAATGGAAGTCAGTGGATCGTAGCCACATAATTTAGAAAACCACATGGGCCAAATTTGTAGTTTAATCTTATATAAAACATATTGATCATGTTTTAAATTTTAGGAGCTAAAAGTACTAAGGGTAGACAGAGTCGTCCAAAATATGGTGCGGGAGACGAGGTGTGCCATGGACTTATCAACCCCGTAGACAAAGTGGTACAACGAAATGGATATGAAGCAGGTATATGAACCCATCTGAAGCTATCTTTCTCTACTCTCTCTCTCTATGCTTTCTTTTTATACATACATACATACATACATACATACATACATACATACATACATACATACATACATACATGCATACATACATACATGCATACATACATACATGCATACATATATACATACATACATACATATATAGGGTATAGATCTGGAAGAAGAGAATATTTGGTAGGAAGGGTAAGAAATGCATCATATGTATGATTTTTGGCAAATAATCAAAATGAATCTTTTGATAATATAAAAATAACATGATTTGCAAAAAAAAATCCAAAAAAAAAAACGCATCGTTGATTCATTTTTGCAATGTCTCATTAAAGTTGTATAAAAAGTGAATCAAAATTTGATTTAGTAAAAAAATCAATCATTATGTAATGGTTGTTCCAGTATCATTTATTTTTTAAGTTTTTAGGATTTTGCACTAGGACTCGACGAGTTGAGGATCCCAACTCGACGAGTAGAGATCAATATTGGACGCGGGACTCAGGGTCTACTCGACGAGTTGCAAGGCCCTGACTCGACGAGCAGACACTGTAAAGAAAAACCCTAATTTTCCGGGTTTAGTGCCCTATTTAAAGAACTTAACCATAAGGGATGGCCTCCTTACCAGCCTCCTTACTCAGAGAAACCCTAGAACTGCCTCCCCCTCTTGTTTATTGAAGTTTTGAGTGTTGTGCTGTGATTTTTGAAGGAAGCCTTGAAGAGAGAAGTAGAAAATCTACATCAAGGGCTGCATTTTGAAGGTATAAATCCATAACCTTGACATGCAGTGTTTTAGATCTCACCTTTTGGTAGTTTAGGGCTTATTTTGGGACTTTGGGTTGGATGTCCCAAGATAAGAGGTTTCTAGAGGTTAGGAGTGTAGATTTGGCCTCTATACGACCTCTAGAGGATTAAAGTTGCAAACTTTAATAGCCTCCCTTTCCTATTCATGCATTATGTTTACAATGAAGGCTAAAATGGATATTGGAGAGTATTTCACGCATGCATGGACGTAAAGTTAGAAACTTTACGCGATTTGTCCACCCTTGGATATCAGATCTGTGTTTTGGGTCGATGGGATGAGAGTTTAAAGGCTTAATGAGTCAAGACATTCCTCAAAGGAGCTAGGGTTTGATTCTAAGGCATATTAGATGGTCTTTGGGGGTAAAGTTGGAAACTTTACCCTTCTACATGTTTCTATGGTTAAGGATCTATTGTATGGAGCTTTAGATTCGTCTGGAAAGGATTGATTATGTTAAGACAATGGAAAACTAGATGAGTTGCCATGGCAACTCGGCGAGTTGGATCGGGTTTTCCCGTTTTTGGTTTGCAGAGTAAATTCGGCGAGTTGATAAGATAACTCGATGAGTTGGATCGAGTTTTTCCCATTTTTGGTCTGACCAGTAACTCGGCGAGTTGGTTAGGGTTTTCCCTGGTTTTCTAAACACCGAAGGAACTCGACGAGTTGGGACAACATGGACTGTTGACCTTGACCGTTGACTTTAACTTTGACCATGGATCGACCAATTTTGACTTTGAGGGTATCTTTGGTATTTCGGGATTTTAACAAAACTAGTCACATGATGATTGTAGGCAGTTGAGTTGGAGCTACGCGTTGGGACTTATCTGATCTTATCTTATCAGTTCAACATTCTTGAGAGGTGAGTCTCCTCACCATACCAATGGGTCTAAGGCACCAATGCCGACCCATTTTATGTTATGTGGTACACTAGTTGATGTAGTGATATGTGGTATGGTAGTTGGTTATATGCTAGGTGGTATGCTAGTGTTTATTTGATACTTGCAGGAAAGACCATAAGGGAAGCCCATGACACTTGGATGTAAGACCATGTGGGGGAGCCCATGGCTTTTCAGGTAAAGACCATGGGGGAGCCCATGACACATGGATGTCAGACCATGTGGGGGAGCTAATGGCTTTCCAGCTAAAGACCATGGGGGAGCCCATGATACTTAGGTGTAAGACCATGTGGGGGTGCCCATGACATCCTAGAGTAAGACCCTGGGAGGAGCCCACGAAATCCTTATATGTTTATATGCATGGCTTATGTGGTTTATGTAGCTTTTATAGCTAATATAGATGTTGAAGCATAAAAGTGACCCTCTTAAACTTGACAAATCCGAAGCCATCTTAGATCCATAGTCAGTATCTCCACCGCAATCAAGAACCGCATCCGCAGTCGACATCATCAATCTTTGTTTTAGTTTTAGTTGTTATCTTATGTCTTTACATTTCTTTACCTAGTGTGCCTTGCATGGCCACCTTAGACGTATTTAACTTTGTAATCTTCGAGACTCTATAAATAGAGCTCTCTCTGTAACACCCAAAAATTCAAGCCAAATTTAAACTTTCAAAACATGTCGAATTTATCAAAACATTACAACTTTGTTTTTAACATACATTTATATCAGAGTTTTCCCAGAAACATAACATAATAGGAGGAGCTGTACGATCATGCCTTCGCCTTGCCGCGATCCCCTGATGTACCTGAAACAATAAACTGAAACTGTAAGCCCGAAAGCTTAGTGAGTTACCCCCAAAATACCGATACACATACAGTCCACATAACCATGTCACACCATGACATATCATAACAAACTGAGCAGAACAGCACATAACGGGTCCACAGCTTTACAGACTGGAATACCCCTGGGCCCACAGTGTGAGTCTGGAATGCCTACCGGGCCCTCAGCTCACATCTGGATTGCCACCGAGCCCTCAGTACGAGTCTGGAATGCCTACCGGGCCCTCAGCTCGTATCTGGAATGCCACCGAGCCCTCAGTATGAGTCTGGAATGCCTACCGGGCCCTCAGCTCGTATCTGGAATGCTCCCAAGTCCTCAGTATGAGTCTGGAATGCCTATCGGGTCCTCAGCTCATATCTGGAATACTCTAGGGTTTGTTGGCTACCACACAGAGCAGTACAACCTCAACCCATCCCACATAACATATCAACATGTAACAGATAATGCACATGCAGACAATCAATCAGTATCACAGGTAGTCCTACAGACCTACCCTCTAGCGTATCAAACTAGCATGCATAACTAACTCATACTCAACATAATACAACTACTAGGATATCATATCCAATGGGCCGGCCTTGGTGCCTTAGACCCCTTAGTATAGTGAGGATAACTCACCTCGCAACTGTCGTCGGAAATAAGAAGGCTCAACTCCTGGGTCCAACACGAACTCCACCACCTATAGGTACCATACAAACCTTTTTCATAAATCTCCCAATTACCAGAAACCATCAGAAGTCAACTGGTCAACCCTTGGTCCAAGTCAAAGTCCACAGTCAAAGTCAACAGTCTATGTTGACTCGACTCGTCGAGTGCAGATCACCGACTCGTCGAGTCCTTCCTGAACTCGAGAAGTCGTGAAATCCTTGATTGGCTCGTCGAGTTCATACGTGGCCAAGATTTGGAAGAAACCCTAGCCAACTCGCTGAGTCTTCTAACGAACTCGTCGAGTTCACGGCTATGTTCATAGGACTCACCGAGTCCAGCGTTCTACTCGCCGAGTTCATTCAGTCCTTTTTCCATACAGACCTGGTTTGAGCCATGCAGCGGCTCCAAACCACATATCTAGGCTTCTAGGGCATGGTTATCACGTAAAGTTGCAAACTTTACTTGCATGCATAGCTTTAAGGGCTCCAAATGTCAAAACTAAGCTCTTAATGGGGTTCTAAGCTCAAGAGGGACCTCAATCACGAACATAACTGAGACTTTACAACTCTAGAAGGTAATGAGGGTCCAGATCTGAAGTATAGCCTAACCATAAGGTTTCTCTACCAAGGATTTGGGGTTTTAGGGCTTAAAAGCAACAATTTAGGGACAAACAAGATCTAATAGATCAATAATCAAGATGGAAACTTTATTACCAGAATGGGTGACCACAAATGAATGTGTTCTGGATCTAAGTCCCCTTCCTTGAGCTCTTCAACCCCTTCCTTCTTCCACTTGCTCCAATGTGCACCAAAAGTCCCTTCACAAGGCAACAATCACTCAAACTCACCAATGGAGACTAGGGTTTCGATAAGGAATGCTCTGAGGGTGATGGAGGCTGAGATGGGGCTATAAGGACGTTTAAATAGGGTGCAAACCCTAAGGATTAGGGTTTCCTACTGACTGGCCTACTCGCCGAGTCCAGGCGTGGACTCGCCGAGTAGATCACTTAAAGCCCGCGTCCAATTCGACATCTACTCGGCGAGTTAGGGCTACAACTCGCCGAGTAGCTCTTACAAAAGAAACATTTAATCAAATTAAATACGTACCAGGAACGGGGCGTTACAATTCTCCCCCACTTGTCTCAGACTTCGTCCTCGAAGTCTGCTGCTGCTGCATCTGAAAACAACTCCGAGTAATGCCCCCGCATCTCCTCTTTGGACTCCCACGTCCACTCTGAACCCTTCCGGTGCTGCCACTGCACCTTCACTAACTGAACCACCTTGTTCCTCAAGGTCTTCGCCATTCGATCTAAGATCGCAACTGGTCTCTCGATATAATTCAGGCTGCTATCAACCTGAATATCCTCCATGGGTACTACTGCTGACTCGTCCACCAAACACTTCCTCAACTGAGAAACATGGAAAGTGTTGTGGATCTGGCTAAGCTCTGCCGGGAGATCCAATCGATAGGCGACCCGACCCACCCGGGCCAAAACCCTAAAAGGACCAATGAACCTGGGGCCCAGCCTGCCCCTCTTTTGGAATCTGACGACACCCTTCCAGGGTGATACCTTCAGGAGGACCATGTCACCCACCTGAAACTCCAACTCGGATCGGCGTTTGTCGGCATAACTCTTCTGCCGACTCTGAGCGGTCTGCAAACGCTGTCTAACCTGCTGGATCTTTTCGGTAGTCTGCAAGACTACTTCCGTACTACCCATCACCCTGTGCCCAACTTCGCCCCAACAAACCGGGGTGCGACATCTCCGCCCGTACAACATCTCGAATGGCGGGGCGCCAAGGCTAGAATGATAGCTGTTGTTGTAGGCGAACTCCGCAAGCGGTAGGTGAGAATCCCAGCTCCCACCGAAATCAATGACACATGCCCGCAACATGTCCTCGAGGGTCTGAATAGTCCGCTCGCTTTGGCCGCCTGTCTGCGGGTGGAATGCTGTGCTGAAGTGCAATCGCGTGCCTAGCTCCTCGTGAAACTTTTGCCAAAAGCGGGAGGTAAACCTGACATCCCGATCAGAGACAATGGAGACAGGAACCCCATGGCGAGACACGATCTCCCGAACGTACAATTCGGCCAATTTCGCGGCCGATGGGCCCTCTCGTATAGCCAAGAAATGGGCGCTCTTGGTCAATCGATCCACGATGACCCATATACCATCAAACCCCTTTGCCATCTTCGGCAATTTGGTAATAAAATCCATCGTGATCTGTTCCCATTTCCACATGGGAATCTCTAGGGGCTGCAGCTTTCCATGCGGCCACTGATGCTCGACCTTGACCATCCTACAGGTCAAGCACCTCTCAACGTACCAAGCGATTTACCGCTTCATGCACGACCACCAATAGCTCAAACTCAAATCCCGATACATCTTGGTAGCCCCCGGGTGAATAGAGAAATGAGACTTATGAGCCTCCTCCATAACCGTCTGCCTAACCCCACCCGTCATTGGAACCCAAACCCGACCGCATCGGGTTAATAGTCCCCGACTATCCTGCACAAACCGGGTGTTCTCGCCCTTGATCCTCTCCAGCTTCCAATTTTCCGGGCGGATGCCCTCAACATGGGCATCTCTGATCAAACTCACCAGCGGAGAATCCACCGCTATCCTCATACATACCGTTGGGGTGGAAAACCTCGCTGACTTGCGGCTCAAAGCGTCCGCCACTACATTCGCTTTACCAGGATGGTAAAGGATCTCGCAATCGTAGTCCTTGACTACGTCCAGCCACCTGCGTTGCCTCATGTTCAGGTTCGGCTGATCCATGATATGTCTCAAGCTCTTGTGATCCGTGTAAATGGTACAACGGACCCCATAGAGGTAGTGTCTCCATATCTTGAGGGCGAACACCACCGCCCCCAGTTCCAAGTCATGCGTAGGGTATCTCGTCTCATGCGGCTTCAGCTGCCACGATGCGTAGGCTATCACTCATCCTCTCTGCATGAGGACCGCCCCTAAACCTGTGATGGATGCATCACAGAACACCACAAAATCCTCGACTCCCTCCGGGAGTGTCAATACTGGAGCCTCGCACAAATGCTGACGGAGGGTCTCAAACGCCCTCTGCTGCTCGGGACCCCATCGGAAATCCACTCCCTTCCTTGTCATACGAGTGAGGGGAACTGCAATCTTGGAGAAGTTCCGTATGAACCTCCGGTAGTACCCTGCCAACCCCAGAAAGCTCCTAATATCCGAGGGAGATTTCGGAACCTCCGACTGCATAACCGCCTCGATTTTGGCCTGATCGACCAAAATCCCCTCCTCGTTAACGAGATGTCCGAGGAACTGGACCTCCCGTAACCAAAACTCACACTTCAAGAACTTGGCGTACAGCCGTTCCCGTCTTAGAACTCCCAACAGCTCTCGCAGATGTTCCTCATGCTGCTCTCGGGTCTTGGAATACACCAAGATATCATCTATAAACACTATGACCGAGCGATCAAGCATCGGTCTACAGACCCGATTCATCAGGTCCATGAACACCGCTGGCGCGTTGGTGAGCCCAAACGGCATCACCACGAACTCGTAATGTCCATAACGAGTTCGGAACGCGGTCTTCTCCACGTCCTCTTCTCTGACCCTGACCTGATGATACCTAGACCTCAAGTCTATCTTGGAAAACCAAGATGCACCCTATAACTGGTCGAAGAGATCGTCTATCCTCGGGAGTGGATAACGGTTCTTCACCGTCAACTTATTTAACTCCCGGTAATCGATTCACATCCGGTGCAAACCGTCCTTCTTCCGGACGAAAAGTATCGGTGCTCCCCATGGAGAACTGCTAGGTCGAATGAACTGCTTGCCCAGCAGTTCCTGCAGCTGCGATGACAGCTCCTGCATCTCTGGCGGTGCCAATCGGTACGGCGCCTTAGCAATAGGGGCCGCACCTGGCACCAGGTCGATCCTGAATTCGACCTGCCTCTCTGGAGGTATCCCTGGTAACTCCTCCGGGAATACGTCTGCGAACTCCCTGACCATCGGTACGTCGGAAACCGAAATCTGATCCCTGGCTCGCGTATCTACCACATATGCTAGATAACCTGCACACCTGTGCTGAATGTACTGTCGTGCCCTGGCAGCTGAACAAAACCCTGATCCCACTCTTGTGCCCTCGCCATATACAATCAGTTCTCCCCCACTTGGGGTTCGAACTACTACTCGCTGCCCCTCACAGTCGATCATGGCCCCGAATCGACTGAGCCAATCCATGCCTACAATCACGCATACCTCCCCCATGGGAATCGGAATCAAATCTATCGGAAATGACACCCCGAAAATCTCCAAGTCACACCCTCGATAAACTGAAGAAGCAGAAACCCCGTGTTTGTTGGCGATAGACACTCGTAACGGACACTCTAACTCGCCCACTGGCGCACTGAACTCTCTACTAAATGTCTGAGATATGAAGGACCGACTCGCCCCCGAGTCAAATAAGACCAAAGCAGGCAAGGAGTTCACTAAAAACGTACCTAACCACAGGTGCAACAGATAAGCATACAACAGATATAGGAAAACGAGATAAGGATAGAAACATACCAGCAACCACATCTGGTGCTGCTCTGGCCTCCTCCGCTGTAAGCTGGAAGGCACGACCCTGAGCCTTCGGAGGCTCTGCCCTGACTGGTCTCCCATCCGTGATCCTCAAAGTAGCCGGCGCTGGAGCCTGCGCCGGTTTGGCGGCGAGTAATGGGCAGTTGGCCTTCAAATGGCCAACCTGATCACAATGGTAACATAACCTCATACTCTGAACTGGAGCGGCCTGGTGACAGTCTTTCGCGTAATGCCCCTCCTTGCCACACTTGTGGCATCCACTACCAGCTCGACACACACCAGAATGACCCTTGCCACACTTCCCACATGTGCGGCTCTGCTGACCCCCGGTCCTAGTATCAGCGGTCTTAGACCGCTTCGGCGCCGGCTGAGAATGTGCCGGGGCCTGCCGATGTTCTCTCAACTGCTGCTCAATCTCCAACTCACGCCGTCTGGCGGCCTCCTGCAACTCTAGAAGAGTATCACATCGCTGGGTAGACACAAACTGACGAATATCCGTCTTGAACATGCTCAGATAACGGGTCATCTGGGCCTGCTCTGAAGCAAACTCCAGGCAAAACATCGCCCTCTCAGTGAACATCCGGGTGATCTCCGTCACCGACTCCCCATCCTGTCTCAAACTCAAAAACTCCTGTGCCAATCGATCCCGCTCAACCCGTGGAATGTAACGGGCGCGGAACATATCCCTGAATTGCTCCCAACTAACAGCAGCTCTCTGATCATCAGAGTACGACCCAGTCGCAAGTCTCCACCAGTCCTTGGCCCCAGACCTAAGCAGGTTCAGAGCACACCTGACCTTCTGGTCAGCAGGACACGAGCAGGTGAAGAAACACCCCTCCACATCTGAAATCCACCTCATAGCCTTGATGGGATCCTGCGTCCCATCAAAAGTAGGGGGCTTCGTGTTATCGAAGTCCCTGTACTGAAAACCTCTACCAACTCCTCCTCCCGTCGCTGATACAGCTGATGCAGCTGCTGCGGCGGCTGTCTCTGCAAGGGCTGCATAACGCTCATCAAAATACTCCACCATGGCGGTCTTGATCGACCCGAACATCTCCGGTAACTGAGCCCGGAATGCAGCAGCAACCTCATCATGCAGGATCTCTCGAATCCTGGCATCCAACTCCTCTGTACCCATCTGCACCACTAGCTCAGGTGTTGTCGGCCCATCCTGGCCTCTGTCCCCTAATCCTGATCCTGAACCGGATCCAGCCCCGAAGCGCCTCGTCATCATCATTCTGAAACATATCACCAGTTATCAGATAATTCATATAAATCACTGGGAGCCAACTCCCTACTAACCCTAGGGATTGCGACTTACTTGACATGCGTATAGGTCCTGTGCTTTCAGTAGCATGGGCCCCTACTACCTTCCACACCTACCCATATATGCCCCAAGTATCACCACAACACCCTAACAATATGCACAACATGGCGAGCGCTCAATCCTCACTCCTAGAGGAATGCTAAATATCTTATAACTGACCTCCCGGTCTCACTCAATCCCTCCTATCCATGAAACTTCCACCAACCCTGCAGCACTAGTGTATGCTAGCCATGCATAACGCTGGACCCTATAGACTTTAGAATATCCAATCCTACCCCAAGCCCCCAATCAAACAAGAACAGAACATAAGGCCAAATCAAACATTCTCAGGCTATAAGATCTTAATTATGTACAACTGGGATGCATACATTAGACAACTACAGTAATGATGTCAATCTCACATAAAGGAAACCCTAGGCTAGCAGACATCATGTATTCAGGCAATTCTATCATGCAATTCCTGAAGATCCCTAGCCTAGCACTAACATGCTGTTCTATCATATCGTATAATCAAATAACTTGTATGGTATTTTGGGGTCTACTTACTGGCTCCGGCTGATCGTACGCCCTGCATCCTCCTTTATTTATTTTGAAAACCTTTTTGAAACATCATTTTGAAAATCCTTTCATTGATTTGAGACTGGAGTCACACGAGTGTTCCACCAATTCACTCAAACCAAGGCTCTGATACCAACTTGTAACACCCAAAAATTCAAGCCAAATTTAAACTTTCAAAACATGTCAAATTTATCAAAACATTACAACTTTGTTTTCAAAATACATTTATATCAGAGTTTTCCCAGAAACATAACATAATAGGAGGAGCTGTACGATCATGCCTTCGCCTTGCCGCGATCCCCTGATGTACCAGAAACAATAAACTGAAACTATAAGCCCAAAAGCTTAGTGAGTTACCCCCAAAATACTGATACACATACAGTCCACATAACCATGTCACACCATGACATATCATAACAAACTGAGCAGAACAGCACATAACGGGTCCACAACTTTACAGACTGGAATACCCCTGGGCCCACAGTGTGAGTCTGGAATGCCTACCGGGCCCTCAGCTAACATCTGGATTGCCACCGAGCCCTCAGTACGAGTCTGGAATGCCTACCGGGCCCTCAGCTCGTATCTGGAATGCCACCGAGCCCTCAGTACGAGTCTGGAATGCCTACCGGGCCCTCAGCTCGTATCTGGAATGCTCCCAAGTCCTCAGTATGAGTCTGGAATGCCTATCGGGCCCTCAGCTCATATCTGGAATACTCTAGGGTTTGTTGGCTACCGCATGGAGCAGTACAACCTCAACCCATCCCATATAACATATCAACATGTAACAGATAATGCACATGCAGACAATCAATTAGTATCACAGGTAGTCCTACAGACCTACCCTCTAGCGTATCAAACTAGCATGCATAACTAACTCATACTCAACATAATACAACTACTAGGATATCATATCCAATGGGCCGGCCTTGGTGCCTTAGACCCCTTAGTATAGTGAGGATAACTCACCTCGCAACTGTCGTCGGAAATAAGAAGGCTCAACTCCTGGGTCCAACACGAACTCCACCACCTATAGGTACCATACAAACCTTTTTCATAAATCTCCCAATTACCAGAAACCATCAGAAGTCAACTGGTCAACCCTTGGTCCAAGTCAAAGTCCACAGTCAAAGTCAACAGTCTATGTTGACTCGACTCGTCGAGTGCAGATCACCGACTCGTCGAGTCCTTCCTGAACTCGAGAAGTCGTGAAATCCTTGATTGGCTCGTCGAGTTCCCTTTTTAACTCGTCGAGTTCATACGTGGCCAAGATTTGGAAGAAACCCTAGCCAACTCGCTGAGTCTTCTAACAACTCGCCGAGTTCAAGGCAATCTTCAACGAACTCGCCGAGTTGCTCAACCAACTCGCCGAGTTCACGGCTATGTTCATAGGACTCGCCGAGTCCAGCGTTCTACTCGCCGAGTTCATTCAATCCTTTTTCCATACAAACCTGGTTTGAGCCATGCAGCGGCTCCAAACCACAGATCTAGGCTTCTAGGGCATGCTTATCACGTAAAGTTGCAAACTTTACATGCATGCATAGCTTTAAGGGCTCCAAATGTCAAAACTAAGCTCTTAATGGGGTTCTAAGCTCAAGAGGGACCTCAATCACGAACATAACTGAGACTTTACAACTCTAGAAGGTAATGAGGGTCCAGATCTGAAGTATAGCCCAACCATAAGGTTTCTCTACCAAAGATTTTGGGTTTTAGGGCTTAAAAGCAACAATTTAGAGACAAACAAGATCTAATAGATCAATAATCAAGATGGAAACTTTATTACCAGAATGGGTGACCACAAATGAATGTGTTCTGGATCTAAGTCCCCTTCCTTGAGCTCTTCAACCCCTTCCTTCTTCCACTTGCTCCAATGTGCACCAAAAGTCCCTTCACAAGGCAACAATCACTCAAACTCACCAATGGAGACTAGGGTTTCGATAAGGAATGCTCTGAGGGTGATGGAGGCTGAGATGGGGCTATAAGGACGTTTAAATAGGGTGCAAACCCTAAGGATTAGGGTTTCCTCCTGACTGGCCTACTCGCCGAGTCCAGGCGTGGACTCGCCGAGTAGATAGCCCGCGTCTAGTTCGACATCTACTCGGCGAGTTAGGGCTACAACTCGCCGAGTAGCTCTTACAAAAGAAACATTTAATCAAATTAAATACGTACCAGGAACGGGGTGTTACACTCTCTTTCTGAATGAAAACACCTCTCGATTATCTCTATCTTGAATATCGTATTCTACTTATTCTCTCTTACTCTCCCATCTTGAAAGATCTTCAGAACTTAAATTGATATATTAAATTCGTAGTTTCTCTCTTCGGAGCAAGTCAGTGTTGACTTAATCACTAAGCCTGATCTCACTTACTAACTTGGTTTGTTTGCAATCCTCGTTAAGAATCCGCTTAAGTGTCTTCTTGATATAATACTTGTTGCCATTTATATTTCCTTATATTTCCGCACCTAACTATCTAACTATTTAATTCTAACTTATTATTGTTGAGCTTTATGATCCTCTGAGTTAAACTTCATTCCGCAATATTACTTGTACTAACGTTTGTTCAAGTGTGTTTCTCAAGTTTTTCTCTCAACAATTGGTATCAGAGCCAAAGTGGTTGCTTTTTAAAGAACTCTAATTTTTAAAAGGCCCTCTATACCACTGGAGCTCATTTCTTAAAAAAACAAAAATCTTTTCAAAAAAACAAGGAAATATGGCACAAGCATTATCTCTCAATGTTTCCAACAGTGTTGGAGGTTCGAATAGAGCTCCAATACTGGTGGCAAACGAGTATCATCACTGGTCACAAAGGATGGAAAGGTATCTAAGAAGACTTGGAAAAGATGTGTGGAGATCTGTAGAAGAAGGACCTCATGTCCCTGTTCTTACTCCAGTTCAAACTGACGGCGATCAAGTCAGACTCGGAGGAGGTCAACCAGCCATGAATCGTCCCACCAAAGACGATCTTGATAAGATGGAAAATGATGTTGTTGCCTTTTATGAGATATCATGCGGAGTTGCTCCCGACAACTTTGATATCATCATCAATTGCAAATCAGCTAAAGAAATCTAGGATGTTCTTAAGAACCTATATGAAGGCTCAGAACAGGCTCAAGATAAAAAGCTCACCACCGCACTCAATAAATTCAACATCTTCAAAGCTCTTGCTGGTGAAAGTCTAGAAGACTCCTTCAAAAGGTTCAATCTGATTGTTACAAAGCTATCAAATGCTGGCACCGTCCGAAGTAACCATGAGACAAACCTGCAGTTTCTCAACGGTTTGGTTAGACACTGGACAACGGCTAAAATGATTGTTCAAGGAGACATAAAGATTTATTCTCTATTACTCTATAAGTTGTATGGTGAACTACAAGCACAAGAGTCAACCATGCTCAAAGACTATGCAGACTTCGGAAGCCCACTCGCTCTCATAGCTCAAGCACCTCAATCCTCACTTTACTCACCCTCGTATGACAACTCACCGCGGTCATACGAAGCACATTCAGAATACGATGATGAAGAGGAATTCCAAAACACTATTGTTCTTGTTAGCCAATAGTTCAACAGGCTACCACCCTCATCCTTTCGCAAAAATCAGCAATATACTAAACCTCCCTTTAACCGCAACTTTCAGAATAATCACTCTCGCTACCCCAAAACCCTCACCAATCACCGCAACCAATAAAGGCTCATCAAGCCAAGGAGATACCACAACCTACTAAACCAACTGACTCCGGTCCCTCGACCGAAGTGAAAGAAGATGTTTTCATTTGTCACAAATGCAACAAAGAGAATCATTTTGCTAAGGACTGTAAAGCAAATGTTGTGAAGGACAAAGCCTTTTATCTCCGAATGGCACAAGAGATGGACGATAAAAGAAAAAGGAAGGGCATATGTGGCCCAGGTGAAAAGAGATCATCAAGTATGGTCTTCGGGTGATGAGGATGAAGACGTCAACATAAAGGGCAAGGGTAAGATTTGCATGTTGGCAACTGCGGATGAAGGCGGATCAATCAAGCCTGAAAAGAACTACTGCTACATGGCCAAGGACGGAACTCTAAGCATAGTCGAACAGGTAAAACTTATGATTCAAACTCTTAATTATAGCATGCATGCCTGCTAACCATTCCTTGATAACCTTAATGACACATGTGTTGCCGTCCTTTCAGACTATAACAAAGCCCTAGACAAAAAGAACATAGCATCCCAGGAAATGTTCCATGTTCGAGGACGTCTAGAAGACAAAAGACTCAAAGTGGCCCTGCTAGAAAAAAGACTTAGGATTAGAGAAGGATGCAAAAATGTTATGTGAAACCCAATTATGAATAGCTTTAGATCAGAGGGATTTAGCACAAAAGGAAATTGTACGCTTGAACTTATTAATTGAAAATTTGTTTAATGAAAGCGAGGCCATTGAGAATCTTGTGAATAATGGGGCAACTGACAATACATACAATTGGGGTTGGTCCAATGGGTATCCTACTGCAAAGGATTCATCACCCCAATTTAACAAAGACCGTCCCTATGTCCCTCCGGACCGAGAGTTCCATTTCCCAGTCAATGATAAAACCTTCCCCGAAGACATTAGAACTCACTTTGGTCGACTTCATAATCTGAGTAATAATTGTGTTATTGAGGAAATTCTTCCTGAATTTTCGGGTCACTCAAGTGATCAAATTCCTATCATTGGCACAATATATCCCAACTCTCAGACTTCATCGGTTGTTGATGAAGAGATTATTGTGGAAGGACCCAAAGTTCTTATGAACTTTCCACCTCTACCTTCGGACCGCAGTGTCTCTCACTACAATCCTGAACCGCAGTCTGACCAACTACCTCTCATCAAATGTCCCACAAAGAAATCAACTCAGACTTACTCTGCGGTAGTCCAATCTTCTTTACCGCAGACCACAGTTAATAGTTCAGTGACCATTCAGCCAATTCATTATGAGTTACCTATAGAAAAATTCGAGTATGGTCAATGTTCTCAGAATCCTGAACTTTGTAGTTCAGATGAATCAAGTCCTCATTTTGAAAAGCAATCTAAGGATTCCAAGAAACCGCAGCTGAACCTCAATGACTGCGGTTCTCCAAAAACTCAGGCAAAAATGGCCTTCAAAGAGGAACTTCAATCTCGTGGTAAAAAATAGGAAATCTTTTCAAAACACAAAAGACAAACCAATATTTCAAAACCCAAAAGTCCAGAAAAACTTGTTTTCTCAAACTATTTTACTAAAAACACAGCAGTCAAGAAATCGAGCAAAAAGGAATGTACATTTCCTAAAACTTTTTCAAGGTTTTCTGACAAAACCCAAAAGCAAGTAAAGTCTTTTCGAAGTAATGGTTTTCAGGTCTATTCCTCAGATGATCCAAAATGGAAGGGGATTTTGCCACCTCCAACACATTTTAAGTCACCTCAACTTTTCAAAAAGACACAACCTAGGAGATTTGCACGTACTCACACTTTGTCAAAACATACTTTTTCAAATTCATAGAGCACCACTGTCAGGCCTCAGTCTCGGACTGGTCACAAGACTAATCCCACACCCTCCGGACCGCTGACCAATTGCCAAAAGGGGTCATCTCGAGCCCTACCTCGCTCTTTTCAAAAAACTCACAATTTCCAAAAAACTTGTACTTGTCAAAAACCTCGTACTTTTCAAAAACCTCGTACTTTTCAAAAATCTCATAACTTTTCAAAATATCACAACACTCCAAAAGTTCACAAACACCCAGGTCTAGGTCTCAAGATTGACATAAAACCTGTTCCTGCAACCTCGGTTCATGCATCTTTGAATAACCCACCAGTCGCATCGGGCTCCAAACTTGTTTGGGTGCCCAAACTAACCGTGTAATCTTCAGGCAATGTGCAAGGAGGATCAAGAAGAGGAGTAGTTAATAGATAGAGCCTGCTGCTTGCACATGACCGGAAGGTTAGAATATCTTCGGGATTTCAGGCCAATATGCAACGGTGGAAATGTTACATTCGGCAACAATGCGAATGGAATAATTCGAGGTTATGGTGTTCTTACTACATGGAACTTCTCTATCCAAAAGGTTGATTATGTAGAAGGTCTCAAACACAATCTCATCAGTGTAGGCCAACTATGTAAAGCAGGCCACATAGTTAAATTTGACAACAAATACTGCTACATAATGACAAATGATAGAAGCACCTGCTTGATCAAATCCAAGTCCGAAGGGACCATATATCCCTTGGATGTCTCTCTAATCATTGGGAAACCGCAACTGTGCTTTCTGTCCAAAGCAGTATCCGAAGTCAGCTGGTTATGACATCGCAAACTAGCTCATCTGAACTTCCGATATATCAACAATCTTGTCACTGGAGAACTCGTCCGAGGTCTCCCCATTCTGAAGTTCAACAACGACACCCTCTACTCAGCCTGTGAATGTGGCAAACAGTCAAAAGCGAGCCACCCTATGGTGATTGATTCTTCAATTTCTAAACCACTGGAACTTTTACATATTGATCTCTGCGGTCCATCTACCGTAGCCAGTCTCCATCACAAGAAATACATACTGGTTCATATGGGTCGTTTTCTTGAGACTCAAGTTTGAAACACCGCAGGTTCTGATCAATTTCATCAAAGAAATCGAACTTCAAATCAAGTTACCAGTACGCCGCATCCGAAGTGATAATGGAACCGAGTTCACTAATCATCTCCTGAACAGCTTCTTGGTTTCAAAAGGTATCACTCACAATTTCTCAACTCCTTACACATCGCAGCAGAATAGAGTAGTAGAGTGAAGAAACCGAACTCTGGTAGAAGCAGCCAAATCAATGCTCAACTTCGCAAACCTTCCTCTCTACTTCTGGGCCGAAGCAGTGGCCACGACATGCTTTGTTCAAAACCGAAGCATTTTCTGTAAGCGTCTCAACAAAACTCCGTATGAGGGCCTTAACAACCTCAAACCAAATGTCAGATTCTTTCACATCTTTGGATGTAGATGTTTTGTGATCAATAACAAGGATAATCTTAACAAGTTTTCACCGAATTCAGATGAAGGCATTTTCCTTGGCCACTCAACAAACAAGGTAGCCTATAAGGTTCTCATCAGACGCACTAGACTAATAGCTGAAAGCTGCGACGTCAAATTCGATGACTATTACGTCCGCAACACTGCTCCTTTAAATGAAACAAAAGCAATCCTATAAAATGATATCCCAGCCCCCTCGGGTCCTTTAAACATAGTTGAAATAAACTATGATGATCTCTTTGACCCCGTAGAGACTGCTCAATTATCCGAAGTTCTTGTGTCTCCAGAAGCTCAACAACAGCATGCCGAAGTTTCTGGTCCTACTCTACGAAATGAAGTATCACTCAATACTTCCACCTCGCCGGTTGAGGGGGAAAGCTCCACTCTGGATCAGGTAACAACCATCGAGGTTCCAGTACCTGAGGAAGCAGCTATGGTCCCTACTCGCAGAGTCACTCTCCCATCAACTATTTCCTCATACTCAGACGATGAAGATATAGAAAACATTGACACAAGAACCGATCCAATGATTATCACTCTATCAACAATCCAGGGGGAACCATCTCAGGTTCAGGGGGAACTCCCATCCGCAATCCAGGGGGAACCTCACTCAATCGCTTAAGAAAATGCTGATCAAGCTCCCTTAGTCCAAGAGAATTTTGCGGGCTGCTCTCAAGTCCAGGGGGAACTACCGTCTCCAACCGCCGAATCTTTTGATATTGAAGACATTCCATCCACCGCAGCCGCTGACCATCTGCAACCCCGTCTACATGTATGGACGAAGGACCACCAACTGGGTCAACTCATCGACAACCCGTCCGCAGGTATTCAAACTCGATCCTCAAGAGATTTATCTGACCATTGTCACTATGCAGCATTTATGTCCTCAGTCGAACCTCAAACCATAAAAGAAGCATTAATGGAGCCCGGCTGGATAGCTGCAATGCAAGAGGAACTGGAAGAGTTTAAAAGAAATAAAGTATGGAAACTAGTCCCAAATCCAAAAGGTCACACTGTTGTTGGTACAAGATGGGTCTACAAGAATAAATTGGATGGATCTGGTGCGGTCGTCAGAAACAAAGCGAGACTAGTCGCTAAGGGGTATAGTCAACTTAAAGGTGTTGATTATGATGAAACATACGCCCCCGTAGCCAGGATGGAGGCCATACACATTTTCTTAGCATATGTTTCTCACAAGAACATCAATATACATCAAATGGATGTAAAGAGTGCCTTCGTGAATGGTGAATTGAAAGAGGAGGTTTATCTTCAACAACCTCCAGGCTTCTAATGTCTTGAATTCCCAGATCATTGTTACAAGCTTGAGAAAGCAATTTATGGTCTAAAGCAAGCACCAAGAGCGTGGTACGAGACTCTCTCTGAATTTCTTGTCTCTTCCGGTTACAAAAGAGGAGTGATTGACCCCCACTTTATTTAGAAAGGCAAACGGTAATCACCTTATGCTTGTACAAATATATGTGGATGATATCATCTTCAGATCAACGGATCAAGGGATGGTGGATGAATTTGCAAAGCTCATGACCAACAAGTTCCAAATGAGCATGAATATAGAGATTAACTTCTTTCTAGGACTTCAAGTGAAGCAGATCCCTCAAGGGATATTCATCCATCAAGAGAAATACACCTCTGAACTGCTGAAGAAATACTCAATGGACAACTGTTCCTCTGCCAAGGTTCCTATGGCCTTCGGATATAAGATTTCTGCTGATCCTGCCGGAGAATCAGTAGACCACAAAACTTATAGAGGAATGATTGGCTCGTTGATGTACCTCACCGCAAGCCGACCAGACATCGTCTTCGCAACAGGTGTATGCGCAAGATACCAAGTCGATCCGAAAGTATCTCACATGACCGCATTTAAGCAAATTCTCAGATACTTAAAGGGCAGCAAGGATCTAGGCCTATGGTATCCCGCAGGGAATGACTTCAGTCTACAAGCATTCACAAATGCGGATCATGATGGATGTAGATTGGATAGAAAAAGTACTTCCGGTGGCTGTCAATTTCTTGGTGGAAGACTCGTCAGCTGGTCATCAAGGAAACAAAATTGTGTCTCATTGTCTACCGCAGAAGCTGAATATGTGGCCGCAGCCAGCTGTTGTTCACAAGTCTTGTGGATTAAAACACAACTTATGGACTACGGATACAGGATGCTGCGGATACCGATTTACTGTGACTCAGAAAGTGCTATAGAGATTTCCCACAATCCTATTCATCACTATAAGACGAAGCATATTGAACTACGGTATCACTTTATCAAAGACCACATTCTGAAAGGTAACATTGAACTAATTTTTGTTAACACTCATGAAGAGATTGTTGATGTATTCACAAAGGCACTTGACTCTACAAAGCTCAACAATTTCTTACAAATGTTAGGAATAATGAATCCGGACCCGCAATTCTTTTTGAATTGATAGGTACCGCAGACCATCTCTGGTCCCCGTTGCGGTCCTAACAAATATATCTATCATACATGGTTTCAGTATACTTTGTGTACCGCAGTATACCTAGTGTACCGCAACCATATATCATACCTATATTTCTAAGGTCCTTATTGTTTGTTATTTCTGATTTTGTTCAAGTGTTTTCTCGCAGTTCCTTCTACCACAGTATTATAACCATCCACTGCAACGACGAATCTATCCGCAATGATGTATCAATCTGCAATGACTGATCAATCCGCAGTCACATTGAATGAACCTTCAACTACTTCATAAATTCCAAATAACTTTGTGTTCTATTTAATGATCCTTCATTAAATAAGAAAAACATTCTCAAAAAAAACATTCGTTGTGTAGCACATCACCGTTTCAGTTCTTTTTTTTTAAATAATCCTTTTGTCAGACCTATTTTGGGTTTGATACCAAATAAAACAGTTTCCCAATAAAAGAAATCTTTAAGAAATCTTTTTCCTTACACTATCTAATCCCCCTTTCCCCAAGATGTCAAATCCGTTACAAATTCCATCTTTATTCAACGGACTTTTTCCCCTCACCACACGATCATCAGACGTGTGATATTGGGCCTGACACTTCATTAAATACTACATTTTTGGAAAATCAAAACATTAAAATTTTTTCTTTTCTTATATCTTATTTGTAGCTGTTATTCACTTTTCCTTAAAGACAAAAAAACTCAAGGGTTTTTATCTTTAACCGCCACATATAGGGTAAAAACAATAAACTTTTGAGATCCACTCCTATAAAAACCTTTTTTCTCACCCAAGAAAGCTTTACGCTTTCTGAACCTTCTTAGACGATCTTCATCTTCTTCACCCTCTTGCACTCAAGTTTTTATGCAAGTTCTTCAAACTTTTTCTCAAAAAAATGGTGAAGTCTGGCATTTCGAAGAAGCAATCCAAAGCTTTTGGTTCCGCTCAACCTGCTGGTTCTGATTCTGCTACAAGAAATCAATCGCCTTCAATTGCTTCTAGCAATTTTAGGGCTATCTTTGACGATCACTCAACTTACAATGAATCCATTCGACTCATGATCAAGTTCATCTCTAATCACCCTCTGTCTGGACCATTTGATTCATTCACTGATACGGTTCCAATTTCAACTCTTTTCAAGTGTGCATTCTCGGCATACTGTCCCCTCAACATCCTGCAAGAAGTTCATCTGAACTTAATGGATGATTCCTTGGTCATCTTGACCAAAGACAAATTTCTGACTGCCATCAATCTATTGGTACATCCTTCTACACAATTCTTCTCTCCAAGTGTGACGGACATCATCACTTCACTTTACCAAATGGTATACCAGAAGAAGCTCAAGGGGATAGGAGAGTTCAAGAAAAATCAACTCCCTGCAGTCTAGCAGTTCATCTGTCACTTCGTGATCCGCAATTTGTCAGGAAGAACCAGAGGCACTGATAACATGGCCTCAAGCTATTAGAGCTAGTGTGGAGCATTTTCACTGGCCACGACGTCAACTACGACCATATCTTATGGGATGACTTTTTTCAGTACATCCCTAAGGAGCATTCGAGAGAAAATCCCACAGAGCTCACTTTTGCAATATTTTGGTCCTTACGCATTTCGGACCTCCACCGCGACGCAAAGATCAACATGGGCAACGACATCAACTTCTTTGTCACACATGATCTCAAAAGGTAACCTCCTTCTAAAGATCAATCTATCTTTGGCCCTCTAAGACGCTTACCTTTACACATTTTAACTACTGTTGGACTTGAGACTAAAGAAGTCACAGATCACATAGAGGCTACGGAAGGTATTTTCCCATACCCTTCTACCCTGCCTCTACCCAGTCAGACTATACTAGAATCTACCGCACCCTGTGATCCGGAACATACCACAACTCTATCTTCCACTACACTGTCTAATATTCCTTTGGCAAGACGGCTTAAGAAGATCTATTCAAGAAAAACCACTTGTGGAAAGTACAAGAAAAGTGAACCATCCAAGAAAGAAGAAACATCCAAAAAACGCAAACTTAGGGATGTTGTATCTTCTGATGAAAATTCTGATCCAATTCCAACCCCCGCAGTCAATGTTGAAGATGAGTCTGATGCTGACTCTGTCCCAATTCTCATTCTCAAAAAACACAAAACCAACCAAAGTTCTAGCCAAATGCGTGACCGGACTAATTCTGCAGTCTCTCAAAAGCCTCCGGTAGTCCTTGGGGTCCCCGCATACCCATTTGTCTCAACCCTCCCCAGCCACTCAGACACAGTAAGTGTGTCTGCTTCATCAAAACGTGGAGACTCACCCCCAACTAAATCCCAAGAGGATTTAATTGGCTCTTCTCGCCCTAAGGTCTCCAGGGCTTCCCGACTTCATTTCTTTGAGGAACAGGAGTTGCGCTCCATACTTGATTCCGTAATCCAAACACTTGATGCACCTTCCCAATTGTAGGGCAATTCTTCAGCCCATGCCAGAACTGAGTCGAGGCCAAACTTGACTACGGGTCAAGGAGACCAAGGAAGCTCAGGAAATCCTACTCTGCTTACCTTACATACAGGTGGTTTAGGCACGGTGAGCACCAATGTGCAAGGATCCGTGAACCCAAGGGACACCTCGGTGCGGAATCAAGGATTTGACGGATATAACTCTGATGATACCTTCACTCGGTAACGTCCCACTACCGAGTCTGGTATAAAAACGTATGAAGCTTTTCGCAGGGCATTTCAGGCTCGAAAAGATCAGCAAGCAAAGCAGCTTCAACAAAAGGAGAAGGAAATTCAAACTGTGGCTAAGTATTGGGCAGACGCAATCAACAACGCCAACACCACAGCCACCATTCTCAAGGTTCAAGATTGGATGACCGCAATGGCTGAAACCATCCGTAATGCACAGTCCATTCACGATGATGCTGGTCCATCCCAGCCCCCTCCAATACAAGCTGTTCAAGACTCTCAAGATGACGGAACCGCAATCGAAGTCAGTTCCGGACCTACATTTGGTTTTGATGACTTTGACATGAATGAAGTCAACCAACCAGAGCGATCAGATGATATGTTGATGATCTTCGACGAAGAAGAAGAATCAAGTGGATCCCAACACTCTACATCAAAGCTCAAGGAGAAGAAAAAGAAGAAGAAAGCGGCCGTATCAAGAAATGAATTTCTAACTCTCCAAGACAAGGTTGATCAGATTCTGGCTGCAGTGAAATCTAGTCAACCGCAACCAGAAGATACCCCTGGTCCGCAATCTCTCATTGATAGAATCGAGCGTCTTGAAGCCAGAGAAAGAATCGCTGCTGAGAGAATTTCTCTCAAGGTCGAAATGGCTATCCGAGCTCTGGATATAACCAGAAAGGTTGATCATCAACAATTCATAGCCACTGTAGAGCGACTCATCACTGAAGTGTCCACAATCAAAGCTGAACTTCAAACAGCCATTGCAGATCAATCTACTCAGTCCAAGAAGCTTATCGAGGAAACTCACAATGCTTATGAGTCCACCATATACGTACTGCAATAAACCATCAACAGCCTTCGCCGCTCTTTGTCTTCAAATTTTCATGGCCAAGAGATTTTACAACTTACCAAGGAGATCCACAAACTTCTCTTTAACACCGCAATCCCCAATAATCAGCAGCTTGCTGATACACTCAAAGCCCAATTCAATGACGTTTGTGCAAAGATAGACGGTCTTAAGCAATGGCTTGAGGAGGAACCAGATGTTCCTTCCTCAAGAGGGGGGGAGTGAAGACAGCAATTTGGACCATATCTCTCATCAACACTCACATCCGCATCAACACTTACAAACTCCCATCTAATTCGGTCAGCATCCAATCATACCTGAACTCATCATTCAATAAAAGGTTCCTACCCTGCAACCTTCACCGCAATCCTCTCCAGAAAAGAAAACTCATGTGCCATCTCCTCAGAAAAGTCCAATTCAATCTCCCCATCAGTCTCCACTGCAACATCCTTCTTCCCAGCATCCGGAGACTCCCCCTTACTTCAGAAACTTAGCCCCAACAATTTCATCCGAAAACTCCTACGACCCTCCCAAAACCAAGCAAAGGAAAGCTGACTGGAAAGCAGCTAAGTTTGCAGAGTTGATATGGAAGGATCACAGATTCGACATTACTATGGATGAATCCCTCATCAATTCCTAGGTTAATCCTACCAGAAGATTACTTGATGATGACTACAAGCCTTATCTTACCTATCCGGAACCCCATATGACGGTTATTGGGACATTCCCATCTCTCCCAACGTAAAATTCTTCACCGTATTCGAGTCTTTTGACAGCAGCCTTCCTGATGATCAGAGGTTGCCACTGGAATTTGAAAGACTTAACAGATTCCATGACAAGCATGGATCTGCAATTGAAAACATCTGGTCAAACGACAGACCCACGGCAGTCAAGAACTACAAGCCCAGAAAGTTTATGAAAGCAGAATTTATCCAGTATACTCTCACAAGAAGAAATTCTGACTATATTTGAACCCAAGCTGATTTTCCTTGCATGAACCCAGAGGAAATCTTTCTGATCGCTAAGGTTTTTCAGAACAAGTGTGAGAAGCATCCAAAGATGAAGATTGCGTATGGAAGGGCTTCTACGTTTCTAAAAGAAACTGTTTGTGATTTTGCAAAGATCGACGCGGACATCCACCCAGTTATTGCTCAAAAGTTCAACCTCCCTCCTCTTGAACCAGCTCCGGTGCTGACCGAAGGTTTTCAAGAAATATCCCTTGAACCGCATGATCCGGAAGCAACTAGAGATCACTCAAACTGCAGTCAACAGATCAAAACACACAATTGCTGAAGTAAAGTTTGAAATCTCCAGGAGAATTGTTTGGATTAGAGAAGTCAGGAAGTTCTGGTGGATTCTCATCGAATTCCTGAAGCTTGACAAATGAAAGGAAAGTTGAAGAGGTCACTTAGGGGGAAATTGTTGAAGCATAAAAGTGACCCTCTTAAACTTGACAAATCCGAAGCCATCTCTGATCCGTAGTCAGTATCTCCACCGCAATCAAGAACCGCATCCATAGTCGACATCATCAATCTTCGTTTTAGTTTTATCTGTTATCTTATGTCTTTACATTTTTTTACCCAGTGTGACTTGCATGGCCACCTTAGACAGATTTAACTTTGTAATCTTCGAGGCTCTATAAATAGAGCTCTCTCTTTCTGAATGAAAACACCTCTCGATTATCTCTATCTTGAATATCGTATTCTACTTATTCTCTCTTACTCTCCCATCTTGAAAGATCTTCAGAACTAAAATTGATATATTAAATTCGTAGTTTCTCTCTTCGGAGCAAGTCAGTCTTGACTTAATCACTAAGCCTGATCCCACTTACTAACTTGGTTTGTTTGCAATCCTCGTTAAGAATCAGCTTAAGTGTCTTCTTAATATAATACTTGTTTTCATTTATATTTCCGCACCTAACTATCTAACTATTTAATTCTAACTTATTATTGTTGAGCTTTATGATCCTCTGAGTTAAACTTCATTCCACAATATTACTTGTACTAACGTTTGTTTAAGTGTGTTTCTCAAGTTTTTTTCTCAACAATGGATTATGTGATTATGTGGATTGTGTGGGGTATGCTCTGGGGAACTCACTAAGCATTAGCTTACATTTTGTTGATTTGTTTGAGGTACTTCTGAGCCTAAGGGCAAGGGCAAGGCTTGATGGCACGACATGCACTCTTTGGCATTTGATTTGATGGGACACTCTGAAATTTGAAATAAAATGTTGATGTCATGGATTTTGAAAACATTTGTCATTGATATTTCATATTTTATGGGAATGTTTTGGTTAATTAAAAATGAAAATTTTATTTGAAAATTTGGGTCGTAACAAGTTGGTATCAGAGCCTTGGTTTGAGGGATTCGGCCACACTCTCGGGGTGTCAAGACTCAAACTAAGGAAATGGTAAAATTCTTTTCAAAAATTCAAAAGTTAAAAACTTCTTAAAATGGAAAAAGATGAGAGTGAAATGCGCGTGATCGGCCGAGCCCAAGTAAGTGATTCCCCTATATGTTAGCCATGTGATACTGATATTTGAATTATGATAGTCAAATGAATTTTGCTATGTGTATGCTTTTAAAATTGTATACGGCTAGGAGCATATAGCCTTAGAATGATTGATTTGGCCTTATTTCCTGTTCCTTGTCTTGTTGTGGTCCTAGGGTAGAATCTATTATTCGAAAGTCTATTTGATCATGTTCTGTGTATAATGTGCATGTATAAAGGCAACCTGTTATGATTGATTTGAGATCTGATTTGATGGAATTGAGCAAATCTTAGGATAACCTAGGATTTGAGTTATGCAGTAGCCTGTGAGATATGTTTTGTTCTGGGATGAAATAGGTAGAGCTTTGGGGAAGGTACAGGTAGGTATGGAAGGTAGTATTGGTCCCGTACTACTAAAAGCACATGACCTATACCCGAACTAATGTTCGGCCTGTAAGCTCTATGGAGAACCGGTGTGGGAAGATCCCTTTTTTTGGACATTTTGATCATTCTGTCTTGTGGTATTTCAGATCAGAATGGTGGTGACACGGTTTGGAGCAGGGGGATCAGGATCAGGATCAGGGTCAGGGTCCGGATCTGGGTCGGGCGATGGTACGTCGCCCATTAACGAGGGCTGTGCGAGCTCATTGCAGCTGAGGTTACGAGGGGCATCCTTGACGCTACCCCAGTGATTTTTGGGAGGGTCAAGGAAGGGATGATGGGAATTATGGATGAGAGGCTCAGGTCATTCAGAGCCGAGATTGCTGCGAGCCAGGTAGGGGCCCGAACTCCCTCGTTCTGGGAGTTCAAGGTGTGCGGGCGCCGGAGTTCTTTGGGGTCAGGGACCCTAGAGTTAGCCGACGCTGGGTGGCAGATATGGAGAACGCTCAGCGCACTAGTTCTGGCCCTGATGCAACAAGGGTGGGATTTGCTTCGTGTATGATGTGGGAACGAGCCCATGACTGATGGGGAGAGGTGACCAGTCAGGTCGGACAGCTGGAGTGGCAGAGATGAAATGGGAAGAGTTCGTCAGGCGTTTTGATTTGGAGTTTGCACTATCTATTGAGGTGCAACGACTAGTGATGGAGTTTCATGAGCTCCACCAGACCACCGAGACTGTGGTGGAGATCACCGCCAAGTTTCGAGAACGAGCACTGTTGATCCCACAATATGCTACAGATGAGGATATGAGGAGGACGAGGTATCATTTCATGCTGAGGGATGATATCCGAGAGTTTGTGAGCTTTACAGGGTGCAAAAACCTGAACGATATGGTGGAGAAGGCCCGTGAGCGGGAGATAGAGTTGGAGTTACGCACCAAGCGAAAACCAGAGTAGGCACAAACAGCTGTAGGTCAGGCTAAAAAGCCTAAGACCTCGGATTCTTCCAGTAGGGGCCAACAGGGTCGTGGCCGGTGTGCCAAGTGCGGTAAACCGCACAGTAGGGCTTGTCGACTAGCAGGCTCAGGATGTTACGCATGTGGCCAGCCGGGTCACATGAGCAAGGATTGCCCCAAGAAGGGCTTGATTTGATTCCACTACAACCAGACCGGTCACAAACGTGCCGATTATCCAAGGTTGCAGGGAGGAGGAGGAGTAGTGGCGGTGCCTGCACCCGCCACAATGAGGATTACTAATGGCCACCCTGCTAAGGCGGATGCTCCAGCGGTGAAGAGCCGCACATTTCAGTTGACTACCGTGGAGGCTCGGGCAGCACCATACGTTGTGGTTGGTACGTATTTTATCTTCCTGATCTATATTGATTTGCATTGCTTATGTCTATATTTGTGCTCATGTATAGGGACCTTTTTAGTCAATGGTATGTCGGCTCACGTTCTATTCGGCTCGGTTGCTACCCGATCGTTCGTATCTCTTACGCTTAGCAAGAAGTTTCGGGATGCGCTGGGGACTTTGGATTCCCCGCTTGAGGTTGTGATTGCGGATGACCACATCATGAGTTCTGCGAGGGTGTATCGGGACTATGTATTGAATGTTCTTGGGGAGAGGTTTCGTGTTGATCTAGTCCCGATACCGTTGTGAGGTCTGAAGGTGATCGTCGCGATGGACTGGTTGGGGGCCAATGGGGCCATGATAGGTTGCGAACACCAGCTGGTGAGGGTTCGAACCCCAAATGGGGGAGAACTGGTTATTCATGGAGAGAGGGCCTCGCAGGGGCCAACCCTATGTTCAGCTGCGAGGGCTAGGAGACTTCTTTAGCAGGGTTGTTCGGAATTTTTGGCTTATATCTCGAATACGAGGGTTGAGACCTCGATGGATTTAGGTAGTGTACCGGTTGTACAGAAGTTTCAGGATGTCTTTCCCGAGGAGTTACCTGGAGTGCCTCCGGAGAGGCAAGTGGAGTTTCATATCGATTTTGTGTCGGGTGCCGCTGCGATAGCCAAGGCACCGTACCGGCTAGCTCCACCTGAGATGCAGGAGCTATCTACGCAGCTTCAGGAGCTACTAGACCGAGGGTTTATTCGTCCGAGTAGTTCCTCGTGGGGAGCACCGATCATGTTTGTGAAAAAGAAGGACGGGTCACACAGGATGTGCATTGATTATCGAGAGCTGAATAAGCTAACGGTGAAAAACTGTTATCCGCTCCCGAGGATCGATGATTTGTTCGATTAGCTGCAGGGTGCATCTTGGTTTTCCAAGATTGATCTTCGGTAGGGGTACCATCATATGAGGATTAGGGATTAGGATATCCCGAAGACAGCTTTTAGGACTCGGTACGGGCACTGTGAGGATATCCCGAAGACAGCTTTCGGTCGGGGTACCAGTCTACTATACTTATATATGTGTGTGTGTATATATATATATATATATATATATATATATATATATATATTCTCTTCAATTTATAGAAAGCTTAAACATACTTCTCATTTTCATATATATCTCTCTCTACACTAAAGATGTAAATCGGTTAGGAACCGGAATAACCGAAAACCGAATACGCCAAAAAAATAGGAATCAAAAACCGGATTGGTTATACGAATATGGGACCTGACTGGTTCATATACTAATCGGAAGGACCAAAAAATGTGGACAATTTACTTTGGAACCGAAAAGAGCCGATTTAGGTTCTAGAACCGAAAAAAACCGGGATTTTTGGTAAAAAAAAAATATGATTTCAGGGCTCTTTGGTACTTTTTTAAACTATGTTTGGTATTTTTTTAAAGTGAGGGGATGTTTGATACCAACTAAACATTATTCTTTTTGCATTAGTTAGCCTATGAATTTTCATGTTTTATCTTAAAAAAAATTATACTCTTTTTTTTAATCAGTCTAACATAATGTCATTTTGATTGTAATGTAAATTTTCAATTTAATCATAGGCTCCCCATACAAAAACAAGTATCCTATAGGTTTTCCAAAATCCGATTCAAAACTAAAATATAATCTTAACCATATCCATAATCCATATTTAAATATTAAACATTTACCAAATACAAAATAACTATTTGAGAATATTATTTGTTGTTTCTCCTTTCCACCTCCCCTGTTTATTGTCTCTTCCAACTCTTTGGCGACCTCATCATTTTTCAAAACGTCATAAATGTTGTTCACAATTGACTTTTTTGATTTCCTTACACAATCTTGGGTATAAACCAAAACCACTGTTATATTTGTGGACAAATTTATTTGGTATGGATCTATTTTCCGCCGGCTTGTATTAAAAGTCTCCTCAACGCCATGGTAGATATCTAAATTCCTAAAATACTTATCGACATAAACATACAAAATCTTAAAATACAATTATAAAAAATATACAAATAAATAAAATTATACTTTCTTCCATATGGGATACAATAAGGTAACGAGATGTGTTTTCTTTCCACCAAAATAGAATATGAAAATCTATATTTATGGAGTTGGCCGCTCGTTTAGTTATCGTGTCAACTCCGTTTCTGTTCATGTCGAGGGGTTATCCGCTTGTACTATAAAATCACCCATGAAGTCATTCTTGTCATCAACCAAAACTAGATATTCAAGATCACGTGTTTGAGAAGATCCGTTCGACTCAATATTGTGTAACTTTGCTTTGTAGACATTAAAAAAATTCTCGAATTGAAGATCCCGTATTAAGAACTTAGCCTTCAAAGTGACTTCCAAGTTGAACATATGATTATTTTATGGTATCTTGAACTTAATCAACCTCTCAAAGGCATGTTGAAGAAACTCAAACTTCAACCGTGAATCCAATACAACCGCAACGTACAAAAAGTCGTTTAGTTTTTCAATGTTGCCCCAATACTTATCGTATTTGTTGATCATGTCATTGTTGATCGTGAAAAATTGGGGAGTTAACCATTCCCTTATGTGTTTGTACATATCACATATTTCTCTAAAAAACCAATGTGCAATCGGTTTTGTTGACGTCAATACTAGGTCGGTTTTCACCTTGAACTTCTCAATAAGTCCAACCATAGCTCTACAAATTCTGAAATCTTCTTCAATGTGGAGAAAAACATCTCAAACATATATAAGATCTATTACAATAAAGTAAATGTTAGTTTAAGAAAAAAAAAGTCTACAAAATCTGAAATCTTCTTCTATGTGGGGAAAAACATCTCGAACATACATAATAGCTATTACAGTAAAGTAGATGTTAGTTAACGAAAAAAACAGCTTCAATACCTCTTGTTTAGGGACCTATATCTCATTGAATATACAACAGAAAATGAATGTAAAGTGTCTAAACAGTAGGTTAAATTGTGAACTACAAGTTGAAAAATAAATTCGACCAATCAGGCAAATAACAAAGACACTATGACAGTTCAAAGTAGCCCTAAAATTATGCAAACATGTTGAATCAGAAAAATCAACTTCTATACCCCTTGTTCAGGGCTTGTATCTCATTGAATATGTAACCAAAAAATGCATGTAAACTATCTAAACAGTAGGTTCATTTGTGAATTGAAAGCTAAAAAAATCGGCCTAATCGGACAAATAACACAGAATTATGACACAGTTCATAGTAGACCTAAAATTCTCCAAACATGTTTAAATTAAAAAAAACAATGGAATGGAATATGGAATTACCTTAAACTTAAAACTTGTCAAAAACCTTCTCCAAGTCCACCGCAATCTTTAATAACTCGTATGTGGAGTTCTATCATGACAGGCAATTGTTGCATAGATACTTCTTGGATTCAACTTTAAGTTCTTTCATGCATTTTTTGAACCTTTGAATCCGTTGAGTGTAGTTCGTAATGTATATTATGACCATTTGCATGCATTTAATACTACTTTGGTGTTGATCCAACCCATACCTAACAATAACAATAAGGTTAAGTATGTGGGCCATACACCTTACGTGTAATTGTTTCCCCATCGTACAAGCTTGATAGTTTCTTTATTAGAAATTCGATTGCTTTATCGTTTGAACTAACATTTTCTATGGTTATGGTCATTGCATTATTGATACCCCACTTTTAGAGACAAATCAATAACGTGTCCCAATGTCTTTTCCCTTAGGATTATCTAATGGTTTTAAGTTGATAATTCTTTTGTGCATGATCCAATCATCATAAAGTGGGTTGTGACTACCATATATAACTCACCCTTTGACACAAGCTTGTTCAAATGTCGGTGGTCAAATGCACATTAGTTAGAAGATTACTAAAGAATTTAGTTAACTTCGAATTTTCTTAAAAAAATAATCGACAACTCTTTTTGAAATTGTGGTTCTTCATGGAAAAACCACTTTACTGTTTAACACATTAGTGTACTTAATAAATGATTCACTCTCTATAAACTTAAATGGTAGTTCACCTACTACATATAAGTTTGACAAAACGTTTTTATTCTTTTATCATCATTTTTCCAAGTGTCAATACTACCTTCACTGTGTGCTTCTTTTTTTGAAATTTAAAGTGCTTTGCTTTCCTAAAATTTGTGGGTTATGTTCACAATTCTTTGCATGTTTATTCATACTAGAAGTACCGTTTTGGTTTGAGCCAGCTTTCAGAAACGTGGAACACCATTTGTACTTGTCATGTTTAATCTTGTTAACAAAAAACTTCATCAAATTCATTCGAACAAGGCGCCCTATTTTTAGATGTTTTTTCCCTCTTGTTTGTTGTTTCACTTGGTCCGGCGTTGCTTTCATTTTGATTATTGTCAAACAAAACATCTTCATCATCAATCTAAAGCACAATAACGCATTGATTTTAATATAATAGAATAGGCATGTAGGTTCTCTAAATTTACATAATACATTGAAATATTGAATGATTGAAAGCTAAAACATAACTCATTGAAACAATAGAACATTGAGTGATACATTAACATAACACATTGATAGATTCATAGATTAACAATTTTAACATAACACATTGAATTTAATATAATAAAATAGACATCAACATAACACATTTAAAGATTAACATAACTTATTAAAATAATAGCATTTGAGTAGTAGATTAACATTACACATTCATAGTTAAGCAACATAGTAGAGGATCAACATAATGGTGTTTACTTGAGTTTCTTGAGTTGGAGCTCAATTATCCATGACTTGACCTTCAATGTCGGAATGTCGTTACTTGAATGGAGGGAGACGATTGCTGGAAAAAAATCAATAGAAGGGAGGGATCGATTGAGGAGAAAAAATAGACATATATTTTTTGTGTTGTGCGAATGATCTATTAGATATGCGTAGCCATTATTGGTTTAGTCCGGCACAAAACACACACAATCACATACTCATGTATGTATATATAATATGCAAAGAAAAAGAATAGTTATGGAACTCCACTTGTGACATCTCCAATTTCACGGCCATAAAAGACCGATTTATTTATGCTTATTTTGAAATCAAAGTATCCTTAAAAAAATAATATTGTAGAATTTATTCCCAAAACATGATAATGATATTATCAAAACATTTCCGAAGAAATGTATTTTATTTATATTAAAAACCTTGGTATGTCATTGTCGATACAATACATAAGCATAAATGAAATAATATAGGCCTTACTAGTTTATCTAAACTACTGGCCTATAGACATCCATAAATCTCTCATCATATCATCACACATGTACTCTTGTTCCACTACCTGTAATATAAGAAACTGAGTGGGTCAGGATTTGGGGCCTGGTGAGCACATAAGGTTTTCAACCGACAATACTTAAACCTTTGTTTATTATTTTCAAATCATCAAATCATCAACCCGATTACCCCTTCCTGCTATCCTCACTCTCTATCCCTAACATCTAATTTCAAGGGACATATCCTAATGATCATCTTCGGGATAGACAATAATGCTTAGGGGAGTCCATAGCAATATATGTCAATAAGGCAACCATGGGAGGGATGGAGTACACCTACTGAACACTAAGTTCAAAAACACCTACAGCGAGCCTACTAGCGTTCCACTGGACCGTCTAGAATACTCCATGGTCGTTATCTATACTCCGCTAAACAATTGGATCATCTTTGAAGTGAATGCCTCTAATCATTTATATCATCTTTCATCTCCCATCGTCTATATCACCTATCATCTCTCATCATCTATGTCATCTTATATCTACCCATCTTTACCCAACATATTTATAGGTAATAAAATACATATACAGGGTAAAACCGAGTAAAAATGTATAAATTGTTCATCTAGCATAGATATTAGGAACACAGATATTAGGCACATATAGGATGTAATTATCTTAAATACTTTATATCTATGTGTAATATGAAAGTAGCTATGCATTCACTTGATAAAGTGGATGACTCGAAATTCGGGCAGAGCTTCGCTTCTAACTACTGACCTTTGCTTTGACGTGACCTAGTATAAGTCTACAATTATTCGACTGAAAATAGTCTAGACCTATCAATAATTCCAGTGAATATTGATAGTTCTTTAAGGATCAACCATGCGGGACAGTTGGGAGGCAGCCATGCAGGACAGTTGGGAGGCAACAACCAAGCCAACGTGACCATTCTAGACACCTCTCCCGTAAGTAAATTAATCAGTATAAAGAGTTGGAATCAATGATAAACCTTATTTATAGGTTCATAATAATGAGTTATGACTATAAGTATAAGTTACACTAAAAAGGGTAGAGTGTAGCTTGACTTACCGAGGTTTTAGCGAAAACCGGGAAATTTGCACTGACAGAATTCCGAGTTGATAGCTACTAGATGTCGGGATCCTAGGGACTTCTAAACTTGCCAGGATATTCTAACTACTAAGGAATGATTCAAACCAAAGGATGTGAAATCGAGAGAGAGAGAGAGAGGGGGAGAGAGAGAGAGAGAGAGCGAGCGAGCGAGAGAGAGAGTGAGATTTGGAAGTGTGAGGAATGGCTGAACACAAATGAGCTATTTATAGGTTGGTCATCGACCAGGCGCCCCGTGCAAGGGGTATATGCACCGCATACAGGGCCTACGTTGCTCCCTATGCTTGCTGACACGTGACGGCTTTCTACAGGGGCGATGTGGCTAGCTTCGGGCCCAAGCTATACACGTCGCGCATACGCACTTACTGATTTTTCAGATTTTAAAATTTACGTAACTTCTAAATACGAGCTCTGTTTTCGACGTTATTTATATCTACAGAAATCTCTCAACCCGATCTACAAATTCCCTTTAGACTCTATCGGAAAATTTTGACTTTATTTTTAAAGTTATATTTTTAACAGGCTTAGACTGTTAAAGTCCGTTAAAAATTCACAACTATCTCATCTGATGTTCGATCTCAACTGTCTTTATATCGATGGAATACTAACAACGAAATCTTCAACTCTCGTTTAGATTGTTTTGTCTAACAATCTACTGATCTAAATATCGATATCAGTGCATATACTGCTGCGCTGAATTTTAGAAAAAAATCATTACTTCCTCTATTGAAGTCAGATTTAGACGGTACCCGTAACATCCCAAAAATAAGACCCAAACATTTCATTTTTAATTTAATAAAAAAAACATTAATCCAAACATTTCCATACAACCACAAAAGATCAAAGCATGTCAATACATCAAAACATATCAGAGTAATTGTCAAAGTGCGGAAAAAGGTGGTTTGTGCTCTGCAATCATCACGGGCTCTTCCCTTTCGATCCTGGAGTACCTGAAACATAAACTGAAAATCGTAAGCACAAAGCTTGGTGAGTTCCCCAAAATATCACATACCATACATAAATAAACACATAATGGGCCCCACCCAATGAGTGTAACGGTCCCCACCTACACTCGCATAACAGGTACCACCCACTGAGTATAATGGGCCCCGCCCAAACTCGCATAACGGGCCCCACCCACTGAGTATAACAGGCCCCGCCCAACATATAAGTCATATAAGCATATACACATACAAGAGTCACAAAAACATCTAGTATCCTAGCATAACTGATCAAGGGCCGACATTGGTGCTTTAGACCCGCTAAACATGGTGAGGAAACTCACCTCGCACTGCTGAACTCATTTATTAAGCTCTTTTGAGCTCTAGCATAACTGATCAAGGGCCGACTCACACTAAGAGTTCAACCTAGGGTAAAAGACCTTTTTACCCTTTCTATTACTTGACCTAAGGCCAAAGCCCAATCCTAATGTACAAAAAGCCCAAATTCCAAAATAATCATCGAAGGCCCAAATATGACCCAATTTTCCAAATTGGGCCCAAACCCCTTCATGGGCCTTCAACCAAAGGTCCAATAAAATATCCTTAACCCAAAATAATATTTTGATGGCCCAATAAGGCCTTAATCATCTAGAGTCCAAACATGGTCCAACACCGTGAGCCCAAACATTTCGAAGCCTATCTACTGAGTACGCGGGGCGTACTCAGCTCGTACGCTAAGCGTACTCACTTGAGGACTTGTACGCGCAACGTACCTTCTTGTACGCATAGCATACTCCATCCTCTTAGACAACTTTCTCATTCAGCTCTTAAACGGTTAAGACTTCACTCTACCACTTAGATCTGAATTTTTTAAGGTGGTTGATCACGTAAAGTTGCCAACTTTATGTGCATGCATGGCTTAATGAGGCTCTAGAGCTCAAAAGAGCTTAATAAATGAGTTAACAAATGCATGGGACCAAAACCACCATGAAGTTTGCACCTTTATGCTTAAGAGACCCTTAAAATGCCCAGATCTATAAGGTTAAGCTCCATAAACAACCTTGGTTCACAAAATCAACCAAAATGGGATCAAAATATCCAAAACAAGCCAATGCATAGATGTATTAAATGAGATGACAAGATTTGAACGTTATACCTCAAAAGCCATGAAATGAAGGTGCTAAAGCTGGATCTCTAAGCTCTCCTCCAAAGATTGAGTCTTCAAGGTTCTTCTTCTACAACTTCAAGTTGCACAAAACCCTCAAATGATCAAAACAATAGCTCAAAAGCACCACACAAAGGCAAGGTATGAATTAGGGTTTTCAAAGGGTGGAGGCTGGTCTAAAATGTCCAGGAGGTGAGTTAATGAGGCTTAAATAGGGCATAAACCCTAAAAATTAGGGTTTGCCCATGGCCAACGTACGCCCAACGTACGTGGTTCGAACCCATGATCAAGACTCTACTAGTGCGCCAAGCGTACACTATGGTACACTCCGCGTACTAGCCACAAGGACCATAATTGAAATGTTTTTGCTAAGAAGGGCTAAATATGAAACTTACAAATCCAAGTGTTACAGTACCTATACGCACGAATTCACTTTTACGATATCTATGATTTTTGTTTAGATTACTAAGGCTAATAATCATCCTAACTCCGATTTGCTATTTACAATATCGTAGTCATGCCAGTTTGAACGTGAAACTTCAATAGGTCATAAATCATCCGTTATAGGTCCGTTTTGAGTGCTCCTTGTACCTCTGGAATCCTTATTACGACTACTTCGTCTCACTCATAGGATATTCGTCCTAATATTTAATCTATTTAGACGCGAATTCTATCCCTATTTTATTGCGTAGCTATAAACACACAATGTATACATATATATACATACAAATACCACGTAATAATCAAATAACCCTCTTTTATTAACCTTAAAAGATTACAATTATTGACCTTAACCACTTCATCATCTTTATTAATGTCTAGTGGGAAACATGGGTGTTACAATTCTCTCCCCCTTTGGATGATTCCGTCCCGAAATCGTCAAACAGATGATGTGACACCCACATTTTTTTTTTGCAAAAATTTTAAACTTTTAAAACGCATCTTAAATTAAATTAAAACAACTGAAATAGTCATAACATAATGCATAAACTTAATAATCATATAAAATAAGTGCGGAAGTAATAATAATAATAAGGCCGCGACAAAAAAAACTAGTAGCAATGTCCCGGTGCTCCATGTCAAGCCTTAGCCTCTTTAATCTTAACACCTGAAAAGTTATAAGGGAAACCGTAAGCACAAAGCTTAGTGAATTCAAACACAGACATTGTACTAACATTCATATTTACCAACCCTAATCCATTTTCCAATTATAATTATATGATAAGGGCAAAGAACGAATCAATGCCTATAATACAAGAAGGACTTGTAGGTTTGAACCGCACCGGGAAGATCCCGTATCATTTGACCCTAATCACCGCACCTCATGATGAGTATTACGTTGGTGATCTAACCTACCCACCGCACCGGTAAATCCGTATCCTTTGGTGGTGTCCCTATATCCATAATTAGTTACATACAGTGCACATGTACGAATTAAATCAAGGGTTATATAGCATGCCTTTATAATAAATTCAAATAATCACACACGAGCTAACTAGCAAACGCAAACATCAATACAACGGTGTGAGAGAACTCACCTTGAGTGAGTAGTAAGGATAGCTAACAATCAAATAATGCTACCAAGCTTGAGCAAACTTCAAAACCTCACCTAAGAAGGACTAAAGGTTAGAAAGGAGAAGTAATGAAGCTATGAGTTGAGAAAAGAGTAATCACAGCAAGGTCTCTAAAACAGACCTGCTGTTTAAAATGGATTTACTCCAAAATCTAAAACAGAAACATAGCTTTAACTAAATTTTATAGGACACTATGATTGCTAAGGATTATAGAACTATAAAGAACTCCTTCTAACTCCAAAAGATGAATTAAGTATGAATTTTACAAAATGGTGTATCACTTCTGTCTCCAACAATACAGTCAAGTGATGTTGGCCAATTCTACCCAACTTGTGAGTAGAATTCGTCCAAACCAAAATTCAGGGAAGTAAAGGACATACAAATGAAAGTCTCAGAGTTGGAATTGAATGAAAAGCATCTCCCAAACTCCAGATATAAAAATCACATTGTGGACAATCACAGCACTAGCAAAAGCTGGTGACTGCCCACTGATCTGGAGTGTGGATCCATTCTAACCAATTTATAATTGGAATAACACCCCATCTACTCCAGATCTTAAATTCATAATATCAGGAACATACAGAAACTTGGAATCACTCTGGATCCTTTTCCAAGCCTTATAAATGATGAAAACAAAATGACATATCAGAACAGACCCGGATCAGAACTAACAGCAAAGATGCCATTCTTTCCCACATATAAAGTCCTTATCAGTGAGGTTGGCCTGCTTAAGAAGGTTAGCCAACTCAATTTGTGAACTTTGGGAACTGGTTTGGGGTCTGTTTGAGTTCTAGAGCTCAAGATATGAGTTTTACAAAATGACTACAGATCTGATAGAAAACAGAATCGTAGCCACCCATGATTCCTTTTTGGCTTATCCATCCTTCTCGCTTTGAAACACATTTTAAGATGTGTTCATCATCCCAATTTAGTCCCCATGATCATGGTGGTACTAAAAAAGGTTAGGTATCATTAGGATTTCATTTTGCCACAAGATTGTAATAATAATCAACATGAAAATGAACATAAAGCACATAAAATCACCATTCTCCCTTTTAGGGTTTCCATGATCTTTTGCAACATGTAATCCCCTAGATCCATCATCCACCATATATGGGGTGAAGATAGGATCTTGAGATGATGTACAACATACAATTATTTGCAAATAACAAAAGAGATACAAATCAAATAAGAAGGAGAAGAAGTGAAGATGAAATCATAAAACTAGAACAAGGTTATGAATCAAGTTGTAAGAAATGATAAGGAGGTTCATACCAATATGAATCAAGGCTGGAAATGAACAAGAATTAAGCTCCAAACAACAGCCCTTTGGCTGATCTTGATCCCAAAGAGAGAGAGAAGGACGATGTATGAGAGAGAGAGAGAGAGTAGGGTTTAGAGTGTTTTTCTTGTGTGTGTTACAAATGACTCAATTAACACATTAAGTACTATTTACTAGATGGACTTTGCAAATAGGCCCATAGCCCATGGACTTCAATAAAAGGAGTTTACAAGATGATCAAAAGAGTCCAATAACATAAGAAATCAGACCTTGGTTAAATAAATTAACCCAAGGTTACAAGAATAATTAAATTAAAATAACCAAACGTACCGAGAAAAACCGGGGCGTTACAACTCTCCCCCACTAAGAACGGACTTCGTCCTCGAAGTCAACGCCTAGAAATAGATCCGATAATGAGCCTGCATCTCGCATTCCGGTTCCCAAGTCCATTCCGAACCCTTCCTATGTTGCCACTCCACCTTAACCAGGTTTATAGTCTTGTTGCGGAGAGCTTTCGTCTTTCGTTCTAAAATAGCGATTGGTTTCTCAACATAATTGAGACGCTCGTCAATCTGTATGTCCTCCAGTGGTATCACAGCGGTCTCGTCAACAACGCATTTTCGTAACTGAGACACGTGGAACATATTATGAATTAGACTAAGCTCGTCAGGCAGCTCTAAACGGTAAGCCACCTTTCCCACACGGGCTATGACCTTGTAGGGTGCAATGAATCGGGGTCCGAGCTTTCCCCGCTTTCGAAATCGAATTAGATCTTTCCAGGGGGAGACTTTGAGCAACACATAATCTCCCACCTGGAACTCAAGATTGGAGCGTCTTTTGTCGGCATAACTTTTCTGACGACTCCTCGCTGTGACCAAATGATCCCGAATCACTTGGATTTTCTCCGTAGTCCGTAGCACGATATCGGTACTCCCAAGTACCCTCTGCCCAACCTCGCCCCAACAAACGGGCGTCCTGCACTTCCTCCTATACAAGGCTTCATACGGAGGCATTTTAATGCTCGAGTGATAGCTGTTGTTATAAGAGAACTCAGCTAGATGTAGATGGTCATCCCAACTACCCCCAAAATCAATCGCACATGCCCTAAGCATGTCCTCCAAGGTCTGAATGGTCCGCTCACTCTACCCGTCTGTCTGCGGATGGAAGGCGGTGCTAAAATGTAATCGTGTGCCCAACTCCTCTTGAAACTTCCTCCAGAACCGAGAAGTAAATCGGGTGTCCCGATCGGAGACGATAGAAATGGGCACCCCATGTAATGAGACAATCTCCCGAACAAAGATCTCGGCTAATTTCTCTGCCGAGGAGCTCTCCTTTATAGCCAGAAAGTGAGCACTCTTAGTCAAACGATCAACAATCACCCATATCGTATCGGCTCCTCGAGCAGTTCTAGGAAGTTTTGTAATGAAGTCCATGGTTAGATGCTCCCATTTCCATTCAGGAATCTCCAATGGTTGCAACTTCCCATGCGGTTTCTGGTGTTCCGCCTTGACCTTCCGACAGGTCATACATTCTTCCACAAATCGAGCCACATCATTCTTCATTCCATGCCACCAGTAAGCCTCCTGAAGGTCCCGGTACATTTTAGTAGCACCAGGATGGATAGAAAATTTTGACTTATGAGACTCATCCATTAGGGTTTTCCGATTTCCCCCGGTATATGGAACCCAAACCCTACCGTAGCGAGTCAGCAAACCCTGCCTGTCTCGTTCCATCTTAGGCAACTCTTTCCCAATCTTCTCACGCCTGATGTTTTCCTCCAGTATTGCCGTCTTTTGGGCGTCCCGTATCAGATCTAACAAAGACGACACCATCATGATCCGGAGACACTTAGCTCGAATCGGTTCGGCGGATTGTTTACGACTGAGAGCATCAGCTACCACATTAGCTTTACCGGGGTGGTAGTGAATTTCACAATCATAATCTTTTACCACATCCAACCATCTGATCTGCCTCATGTTCAAATCCCGCTGCTCGAACAAATATTTTAGACTCTTATGGTCAGTGTATATGATAAACTTCACTCCATAGAGATAGTGTCTCCAAATCTTAAGAGCGAAAACAACAGCCCCAAGCTCCAAATCATGAGTGGGGTAGTTTCGTTCGTGGGGTTTCAGCTTTCGGGAGGCATAGGCTATCACCCTATCTCGTTGCATTAACACGACACCAAGATCCTGAAGCGATGCATCATAGTAAACCACCATATCCTCAACCCCATCAGGTAAGGCCAAAATCGGAGCATCACACAATCGTTTCCTCAACTCATCAAACGCCAACTGCTGCTCCGGGCCCCAAACGAATTTCACTGATTTCTTGGTCAATCGGGTGAGTGGCAAGGCGATTTTAGAGAAATTTTCAATGAACCTCCGGTAATAACCGGCTAAAACCCAAGAAACTGCGAATTTCAGAAGGTGTTTTTGGAATATTCCATTGTTTAACCGCATCAACCTTGGCTTGATCGACCTTAATACCGTGTTTTTTTACCACATGCCCCAAGAACTGAACTTCTTCCAACCAAAATTCACATTTTGAGAATTTAGCATAAAGCCTTTCTCTTGCCAGAGTTTCCAGAATCTCCCGAAGGTGTTGCTCATGCTCCTCTTTGCTCTTAGAATAGACCAAGATATCATCTATGAACACTATGACCGAACGGTCAAGCATCGGGCTACACACCCGGTTCATGAGATCCATAAACGTTGCGGGTGCATTGGTGAGCCCAAAAGGCATCACCACGAACTCAAAGTGCCCATAACGAGTACGGAATGCTGTTTTCTCATTGTCTTCTTCACGAACCCGCATCTGATGGTAACCGGAACGTAAATCGATCTTGAAAAAACCAAGACGCTCCCTGAAGCTGATCGAAAATATCGTCAATACGTGGCAACGGGTACCTATTCTTTATCGTGTGCTTGTTTAGCTCCCTATAATCAATACACATTCGCTGGGATCCATCTTTCTTCTTCACAAAGAGAATAGGAGCACCCCAAGGCGAGCAGCTTGGCAGTATAAACCCTTTATCACTTAGTTCTTGAAGTTGATCTTGGAGCTCCTTCATTTCAGGTGGTGCCAAGCGGTAAGGAGATTTCGCTACCGGAGTCGCACCTGGCACCAAATCAATGCGAAACTCCACTTGCCGAATAGGTGGCAAGCCAGGGAGTTCCTCCGGAAAGACATCGCTGAAGTCGGAAACGATAGGAACGTCGTCTAGTGCTATAGCAGAAGAGCAAGAAGCCATGGCCATGCGGGGAATGTCCCCCTGAATAATAAGTTCTCCACCTCTAGGGTTTCAAACACGAAATTGCTTCTTACGACAGTGGATTTCCGCATCAAACGCATCAAGCCAATCCATGCCTACGATAACGCAGAGCTCTCGCATCGCAATAGGGATAAGATCCATGGGGAATTCAACTCCAGAAAACTCGAGAGTGAAACCCCGATAAACATCGGTGACATAAATAGTGCGGTTGTCGGCAACTTCGACAACCATTGGGCGAGCCAATTTTCCGATACTACGCCCCAAACGATTAATAAACGTGCGAGATACAAAAGAATGGGTAGCACCGCTATCAAACATAACGACAGCGGGCTCGGAATCTAGCAAATAAGTGCCTGATTCACCACATACAATCATGTAAACAATTCTAACTACCATTTATTAAATAATACAAGGGTGGAGAGAAAGGAAAAAAAAAGAAATTTACCTGCCACTGTCGCGGTAATCACTGGCTCATCCGCAGTCATCTGGTGAGCACGACCTCGTGTCACCATAGTGGGTCCCTTAGAAGACGATGCAATTACAGGATTTGTACCCCCGTCTCCTTTACCAGCCTTCAACTTTGGGCATTTGGGCTTCTTGTGTCCCGTCTCGTTGCAGTGATAGCAGACGGGAGCAGCAGAAGTAATTTGAGGAACTGCACTCGCAGGGGGAGCCCTACAATTCTTCCAATGATGCCCTGGCTTTTTGCAGTTGTAGCATATCAACAGATTTTTCTCGCCCTGACCTGAAGACGGCCTGTACTCATACCTTGGCTTACCACCCTGATTTTTCTTTTTCTGGGCATCTCTGGATGTCTTGGAAGAGGTGTCATTGGCCTTCCTCTTGGACTGGGTCTGCAACTCGATTTCCCTCCTCCTCGCTGCATCCATGATCGCGGATAAAGTCGGGAACTCCTGCATGCTAACGAATTCCCGAATCTCGGTACGTAGAATGGAAGTGTATCGGCTGACCAACCAGGCCTCGTTCCCAGCAAACGAGGGACAAAAAGATAGCATCTCCAAGAACTTGGCGTTCAGGTTGCTAACGGACTCGGTAGTCTGCTGTAAGGCCATGAACTCTTGCTGCATCCGCTGCTGCTCCACCTTAGGCACATATTGTTCCTCGAACCTCTCCATAAATTAGGCCCAAGACATGGCCCCCACTTCTTCTTCGTTTAATAGAGCGGTGATGGTGCTCCACCATGTCTTTCCCCTTTTTCGCAGCTGATTCATGGCGATCACAACTTTGTACTGGTCCGGACACCCAACAGTCATGAAGGCGCCCTCAGCATCTGACACCCAGTGCTTAGCAGCCACTGGGTCGGATTCACCATTCCAAAGAGGAGGGCTACACTTGTTGAACTTCTCGAAGTAGTATGCCGAATCCCGAACGGGCGGAGCCGGTAACGCTCCCCCGGGAATAGCTGCGAGGCGCTCATCCAGAAGAGCACCGACTTGGTTGATTATGTCATTGGTCACACCCGAAATTAGTTCGTTGAAAGCATTATTGAATTCCTCAGCGACAATATCCCTAACTTGCTCCATTTGGAGCTGATTAAGTCGAGCAGGCGGAGCCATCTGTATTTGTAGAAGGAGGAAAATATTTAGAAGTAATTCAGCCTAGATATTTCTAGGAAGACGAAACACTCAGCTTGCCGAAAATTTCTCAACCTTGCCCCGACCCGAAACCGGCACCGATGTTTCAAATAGTAGGGGCCCTTCTACTACCTTCCACACAAGTTCCAATTTCGCATTCGCGTCTAGTTTCAAAATTTCCAGCTCGCTCTAGCCGTTAATTTTACAACTCTCACACATGTTAACACTAAATAAATGTGTAATCTAACATTTTAAGACTAGTAGAATCCAATTCATAGTCAACAATTTAACATAAACATTTAACATAAGAAATAAGGCTTACTTGGCTGGCTGACTGGCACACCGCGACATCTTCCACTACTAGTCTTCAGAAGGTTTGAAAAATATTTTAAAAAGAAAATAAACTCTTATAGAGCCTCAAATTTGAGTCTAGAACATCCACGAGAATGCCTAGTTCCCTCAAACTGTGGCTCTGATACCAACATTTGACACCCACATTTTTTTTTGCAAAAATTTTAAACTTTTAAAACGCATCTTAAATTAAATTAAAACAACTGAAATAATCATAACATAATCCATCAACTTAATAATCATATAAAATAAGTGCGGAAGTAATAATAATAATAAAGTACCAACAAAAATAACTAGTAGCGATGTCCTGGTGCTCCATGTCAAGCCTTAGCCTCTTTAATCTTAACACCTGAAAAGTTATAAGGGAAACCGTAAGCACAAAGCTTAGTAAATTCAAACACAGACATTTTACTAACATTCATATTTACTAACCCTAATCCATTTTCCAATTATAATTATATGATAAGGGCAAAGAACGAATCAATGCCTATAATACAAGAAGGACTTGTAGGTTTGAACCGCACCGGGAAGATCCCGTATCATTTGGCCCTAATCACCGCACCTCATGATGAGTATTACGTTGGTGATATTACCTACCCACCGCATCGGTAAATCTGTATCCTTTGGTGGTGTCCCTATATCCATAATTAGTTACATACAGTGCACATGTACGAATTAAATCAATGGTTATATAGAATGCCTTTATAATAAATTCAAATAATCACACACGAGCTAACTAGCAAACGCAAACATCAATACAACGGTGTGAGAGAACTCACCTTGAGTGAGTAGTAAGGATAGCTAACAATCAAATAATGCTACCAAGCTTGATCAAACTTCAAAACCTCACCTAAGAAGGACTAAAGGTTAGAAAGGAGAAGTAATGAAACTATGAGTTGAGAAAAGAGTAATCACAGCAAGGTCTCTAAAACAGACCTGCTGTTCAAAACGGATTCACTCCAAAATCTAAAACAGAAACATAGCTTTAACTAAATTTTATAGGAAACTATGATTGCTCAGGATTCCAGAACTATAAATAACTCCTTCTAACTCCAAAAGATGAATTAAGTATGAATTTTACAAAATGGTGTATCACTTCTGTCTCCGACAATACAGTCAAGTGATGTTGGCCAATTCTACCCAACTTGTGAGTAGAATTCGTCCAAACCAAAATTCAGGGAAGTAAAGGACATACAAATGAAAGTCTCAGAGTTGGAATTGAATGAAAACCATCTCCCAAACTCCAGATATAAAATTCACAGTGTGGACAATCACAGCACTAGCAAAAGCTGGTGACTGCCCACTGATCTGGAGTGTGGATCCATTCTAACCAATTTATAATTGGAAATAACACCCCATCTGCTCCAGATCTTAAATTCATAATATCAGGAACATATAGAAACTTGGAATCACTCTGGATCCTTTTCCAAGCCTTATAAATGATGAAAACAAAATGACATATCAGAACGGACCCGGATCAGACCTAACAGCAAAGATGCCATTCTTTCCCATAGATAAAGTCCTTATTAGTGAGGTTGGCCTGCTTAAGATAGTTAGCCAACTCAATTTGTGAACTTTGGGAACTGGTTTGGGGTCCGTTTGAGTTCTAGAGCTCAAGATATGAGTTTTACAAAATGACTACAGATCTGATGGAAAACAGAATCGTAGCCACCCATGATTCCTTTTTGGCTTATCCATCCTTCTCCCTTTGAAACACATTTTAAGATGTGTTCATCATCCCAATTTAGTCCCCATGATCATGGTGGTACTAAAAAAGGTTAGGTATCATTAGGATTTCATTTTGCCACAAGATTGTAATAATAATCAACATGAAAATGAACATAAAGCACATAAAATCACCATTCTCCCTTTTAGGGTTTCCATGATCTTTTGCAACATGTAATCCCCTAGATCCATCATCCACCATATATGGGGTGAAGATAGGATCTTGAGATGATGTACAACATACAATTATTTGCAAATAACAAAAGAGATACAAATCAAATAAGAAGGAGAAGAAGTGAAGATGAAATCATAAAACTAGAACAAGGTTATGAATCAAGTTGTAAGAAATGATAAGGAGGTTCATACCAATATGAATCAAGGCTGGAAATGAACAAGAATTAAGCTCCAAACAACAGCCCCTTGGCTGCTCTTGATCCCAAAGAGAGAGAGAAGGATGATGTATGAGAGAGAGAGAGAGAGTAGGGTTTAGAGTGTTTTTCTTTTGTGTGTTACAAATGACTCAATTAACACATTAAGTACTATTTACGAGATGGACTTTGCAAATAGGCCCATAGCCCATGGACTTCAATAAAAGGAGTTTACAAGATGATCAAAAGAGTCCAATAACATAAGAAATCAGACCTTGGTTAAATAAATTAACCCAAGGTTACAAGAATAATTAAATTAAAATAACCAAACGTACCGAGAAAAACCGGGGCGTTACAGATGAGGATAACAACTCTTCATGTCGTCCTTTGTCTTCCAGGTGAGATTCGGCCCATTCGAATGTTTCCATCGTACTAGCACTGATTTGACCATCTTCCGTCGTAACTTCTCTGTATTATGGTTAACAATCTCCTCGGGGTCTTCAATTAACCTCTTACTCTCATCAGTCCTTAACTCTAAGAGTGGAATTTTATCGGGAACTTCTCCCAATAACTTCCTCAAATAACACACATGGAAGGTGTTATGAATGCCATCAAGCTCTGCTTACAATTCCAACTTGTAAGCTTGATTTCCAACTCTCCGAAGCACTTTAAATGGTCCGATAAACCTTGGACTTAGCTTCCCCCTCTTACCGAATCTTACAAGTCTCGTCCATGGCGAGACTTTAAGCAACACCAAATCTCCAACTTCGAATGTCATTGGTCGTCGCTTCTTATCAGTATAGCTCTTCTGATGATCTTGAGCTGCTAACATCCTTTCTCTAATCACCTTTAGCTTCTCAGCAGTCTCATGGACTATCTCTAGTCCCATAAACTGCTTTTCTCCAGTTTCAAGCCAACAAGACAGCGTACGACACTTCTGTCCATACAAGTCTTTATAAGGTGCCACCATAATGCTTGAATGGTGACTATTGTTATAGGAAAACTCTACTAGGGGTATATGTTCATCCCGGTTACCTTGAAATTCTAGGGTAAATGCTCTTAGCATATCTGCTATGTTTGAATCGTCCTTTCACTCTAACCATCAATCTGTGGATGGTAGGCTGTAGATAAACACAACTTTGTACCCATTTTTTCTTGTAGGCTTTTCCAATACCTAGAAGTGAAATGACTGTCACGATCCGACACAAATGTTAAAGGAACACCGTGAAGTTTTACTATCTCCTTCACATAGACATCTGCAAGATTATCCATAGGCCACTTCTTATTGGCTGCTATGAAATGTGCACTCTTTGTCAATCGATCTATGATTACCAAAATCATATTGTGACCTTTCTTCGTCCCAGGCAACTTAGTCACAAAATCCACAGTGAAGTCTTCCCATTTATCCATGGGAACTGGTAAAGGCTCCAAATTCCCATAAGGTTTCTGGTGTTGCTCTTTAACTCTTGCGCAAGTCACACGGTGAGCCACATACTTTGCAACATTGAGCTTCATCGTCGTCCACCAATAGTAAGGTTTCAGATCCCTATACATCTTGGTACTGCCAGGATGAATCGAGTACATGGTCTTTTGGGCTTCTTCCATGAGAACATCTCTCATTCCTCCTCCCTTAGGTACTTAAATCCTGTTTTGGAATACCTTCAACCCTTGACTATTCGTACCGAATTCCAACGTTTTGCCTAAACGTTCCTCCTTTCAGTTATCTCCTTCCAAAGCTTCCTCCTGAGCTTTCCTGATGATTTCTACAATTGTAAAGACAATATCTATTCTGAACGCTTTTGGCTATCTGCTACGACATTCGCCTTACCAGGGTGGTAAAGTATCTCACAGTCATAGTCCTTGAGTAACTCCAACCAGCATCGTTGTCTCATATTCAATTCCTTTTGATCAATAGATACTGGAGACTCTTATAATTTGTATAAAACTTACACTCTGTGCCATAAAGATAATGCATCCATATCTTTAATGCGAATACTACCGCTGCCAAATCTAGATCATGAGTAAGGTAGTTCTTCTCGTGCTTGTAACATCCCAAGACCAGGTATAACGTATAAATCCTTGTTTTATTGTAATTGTCAAGTTTGGCCCTTTATTTGAGAAAAGGTGGTAGCTGAGTACGTGGGGCATACGTGTGTGTACGCTCAACATACTCATGTGCGTGATTTGGACGCGGAAGCCACCTAGTATGCTAGGCATACCAGAGGGTACGTTGGGCGTACTAGGCTCAGAGTGAAAACCCCAATTGAGGGGTGTGTCCCTATTTAAGGAACATGATGGCCTCACTTCTGGCCACCATTTCCAGACCTCAATCCTCTCAAAACCCTAATTCATGTTCCTTGAGCTTGAGTGACCATTTGTGAGCTTATAAGTATTCTTGTGGGATTTTTGGAGTGAAGAAGGAGCATTGAAGAGAATAGAGTTGGAGTCCAGGCTTTGGATCTAAGCTTTTCTGTGGTTGGAGCATCATTTGAAGGTATAAAGCTCAGAGCTTTCTCATCCTTTTTGTTTTGTATAATATGGTCCATTTTAGGGTTTTTGGTCCCAAATCTTGAAGCTTTATGAGTTGTTGAACTCCAGAGCCTAATATCTGTCCCTTTAAGTGTTTCTAGTGGAGAGGATTCATAAAAATGAGGTCTTGGACGTTAGAACCACCTCGTGCATGAGATATGAGCATTTTTGGGAGTGAAGAGTGAGTGTTTTTGTGCTTGGGACTTGCTCAGCCATGTAAAGGCTTAAAGTCACGAACTTTATGGAGTATGAGCCTTTAGGGAGTCCAGATCTGAGAGTAGAGCTATGGTCTTAACGGATTAAGACCAAGAGAGTGGAAAGAACAAGTCTGGGACGTACGCGGAGTGTAATCCCAATACGCGCAGCGTAGGGTCGAGGATCCCCGATGCATGCATGGCGAGGCAGTACGCCCAGCGTAAAGGGGCTGTACTCCCAGCGTACGCGCTGCAATTGACTTTTGTTGACATTTAGGGTTTGGACAATTTATGGACTATAGAGGCCATGGAAGGGTAAAATGGTCTTTTATCCTTCTGTGAGTTTGTAGAGGGTTTAGCCTAGCTTCTTTGAGGGTCGATTATTAATTAGAGATAATTATCGTATGTGTTAGGCGGAGGCTATACCGGTGATTCGTGTACGAGGTTTATTTGCTTGCTTACGAGGTGAGTCTTCTCACTATACTTACCTTGAGTAGTAATTTGTATGACCGGAGGGTCTTCTATGCTATTATTGCGTATTGTGATATCATGCATTATGTCTTTGTGATTTATGCTATGTATTATTCTGATCTTTTTTGAGTTAGGACGGGAGGGTCCACCCGAGTTGTGGGACCGGAGGGTTCCACTAAGACACATTGATCGGAGGGTCATATTCAAGATATAGCCATGAGAGGCTAATGAGATGTGTGTGGTATTTTGGGGAACTCACTAAGCTTCGTGCTTACCGTGTTATGTGATATGTGTTTCAGGTACTTCTCAAGATCACGGGAAGGCGTCGACTTGATTGTACTCACGAGACAGAGTTATGTTTTTGAGGATCTTGGATTTTATTTAAACAATTATGAATATATGTTTTTGATAATTTGACATCTTGGGGATTTGTCAAATATGTCGATGTGATTTATGTGATTTTAAAATGAAAAATTTGTTTGAAAATTTACGGTGTTATAGTGCTCCTTCAGTTGTCGAGATGCATATGCGATTACTTTATCTCTCTGGGTCAGAACATAACCTAACCCAACTCCAGATGCATCACTATAAAACTGAAAAGTCTTCAATTCCGTTAGGTAAAGAAAGAATCAGTGCTTCACACAAATTCTTCTTTAGCTTCTTGAAAGTTTCTTCGTGCTTCTCGCTCCACGTATATGTAGCTCCTTTATGGGTCAAAGCTTTTAAGGGAGTGGCTATCGAATAAAATCCTGGGATAAACCTTCTGTAATATCCAGCTAATCCTAGAAAGCTACGAATCTCAGTGGGACTTTTTGGTCGTTCCACTTCATTACAGATTCGATCTTTGCTGTGTCAACCATTATTCCTTCTTGGTTAACCACATGACCCAAGAATTGGACTTCCCGAATCCAAAAATCAAACTTGGAGAACTTTGCGTACAACTGCTCTTTCTTCAGAACTTCTAACACTTCTCTAAAGTGTTTGTCAAGCTCCCGCTGGCTCTTCGAATATACAAGAACACCATCAATGAACACTATTACAAATTTGTCAAGGAAAGGTTTGCAAACCGTATTCATAAAATCCATAAATGTTGTTGGAGCGTTGGTCAGTCCAAACGACATAACCAAAAACTCATAGTGTCCATATCTCGTTCTGAAAGCAGTCTTCACAATATCCTGCTCTGTCACCTTCAGTTAATGATATCTTGACCTAAGATCGATCTTCGAGAAATAGCTCACACCCTGCAGCTGATCGAACAAGTCATCTATCATTGGCATAGGGTACTTATTCTTTATGGTCGCTTTATTCAACTCTCTATATTCAATGCACATCTTCATGCTTCCATCTTTCTTCTTTACGAATAACACCGGAGCTCCCCAGGGTGAAGAAGTAGGTCTAATGAAACCTTTGTCCAACAACTCTTGAAGTTTCATCATAAGCTCCTTCATCATCATCTCCTTCTTCTCTTTCTTAGCATCGATTACGAACGCTAGATATGATGTACATCCCTTGGACACACATTTTCTAGCTTTCATCAGGGAGATGATTCCAGAATTTACTCTAAGTTTGTCCCCGTACACCATAAATGGTTCTCTTCCAGGCATTTTGATCACTACGATCTTCTTTCTACACTTGATGTCGGCATAGTTCGCACTAAGCCAATCCATGCCTAACACTATAGCGAAGCCATTTAACTCAATGGGCAAAAATTCCTCACGGAATATATTCCGATTCAAGTCGATGACGATATTCCTAATGCATTCACTAACAGGTACGAATTTTCCACTAGCTACCTCTACTACTAGAGTACTATGTAGTCTATCTACATGCAATGCTAGTCTTCTACCAAATTTATGCGAAATAAAGGAGTAGTTAGCTCCATAATCAAATAAAATATTGGTAGGAAATCCATTTACAAGAAAAGTACCTGAAGCGACATTTGCTTCCTCCCTTGCTGCTTCCAGTGTCATCTGAAATGCACTTGCCTTAGGCATTGGTGACACATTAGGCTTTGCAGCCACTTCCTCTTCGGGAAGTCTTTTGCAATATGTCCATCTTCATTACATCTGTAACACACCTTCTTGTTGGATGCACATTCGTTGTCATAATGACCCGTCCTCCCACACTTGAAGCATGTCAACTCTTCGCCACACTTCACAAAGTGCTTCTTCTTGCAATTCTCACACCATTTTGCTTCCCCTCCACCTCCTCCAAACTTCTTAGAACCATACTTCGAGAATCTTCTCTTCTTGCTGGATCTCGATGATCCCTCAAACTTCCTCTTTTTGCCTACCTTGGCTCTCTCCAGAACCTTTTCTTGAATCTGGGTCTCCACATTCCTTGCTAACCAGATGACCTCCTTTAGAGTCCTTGCCATATTTACCATCGGACCATAGTCCGCTAGTAGTCCATTAGCAAATTTGTCAACCTTAGCAAGCTCGGTAGGGACCAAATGAGGTACTAGCATCATCTTCTTAGTGAAAGTGGCAGCATACTCACTAACACTAATCTTTCCCTTCTTTAGATTCTGGAAACCATTATTGATTTCCAGAAGATCTCTTTCAGAGCAATACTCTCTCTTCAAATGTATAAGGAAATCCTCCCATGACATTCTTTTTGCTTCATCCCTTGGCATTGAGTCCGCCAACAAATCCTAGCATCACAGCACTCCTGTTTTCAACGATCGAACTTCATAGATCGTCTTCTGCCTCTTACTGCAGTCACACCTATCGAACACCATCTCCATCTTAGAGATCTAATTCATGACTTGTATATGTGTTGGGTTATCAAATAGGCTGGGTGGTTTGGCTGCCATGAAGTCCTTATACTTGCAACTATTTCCTTTATTCCCCTCCTCAGGGTCATTCCTTCTGACCACTCGGGGTTCCACATGACTGACAGTCTTACTGTAGTTCCCTTCTTCTGACTGTTCCTCTCCCAACCCTCTTTGCACAACGGGTGCAGTAGGTTCTCTCCCATTCTCCCGGAGTAGCTTCCTTGTATTCTCCATCTGACGGGCTAACATCATTTGCATCATCGCTTAAACTCCGGCCACCATGATAGGCTCGGGTGCAGCTGCTACTTCTGGTGCATGCTCAATCACTCGTGGCTCAGGCTGCTGGTCACTATTGACTTTTCCTAATCCACTACGTATTCTAATGATGACGTTCTATACATCAAAGCATAAATTAATTGTATAGTGACGAGAATATATATAGAGAAAGATTCTATAGACGATAGACGTATAATCCTTCTTATCACTCCGAAATATTATATGCTACTTCTAATAATGTACTTATACGTTTAGAAACCTGAATACATAAATTTCCAGATCCGATCAGCAATAGACCATAGATCCGAACATCCTAAAGAATCTAAGGGCATCATCTAAATCAATTAGCACATAAAAGCAATTTTATGCATCTTTCCTAGAATAAGCTAGTGCTAGTGTCTATTTAGTCATACTTCCTAAATATAGAAGACAATCATCTCATGATCATCGCTTAGCATTCTAAGTTTAAGTCTAGAAATCCTATAATATTCCTAGTTCGCTTAAATTAATGCTCTGATACCAACTGTGACGTCCCCAATTTCACGGCCAGAAAAGACCAATTTATTTATGCTTATTTTGAAATTAGAGTATCCTTAAAGGAATAATATTGTAGAATTTGTTCCCAAAAACATGATAATGGTATTATCAAAACATTTCTGAAGAAACGTATGTGAGAACAATATTCAATGCGCATACAAGGTTTGAAACTCAAACCTTGAATTAACCTTTAAGATCAATGTATGCTTCTAATAAGTTGGTCTAGTCTAGTCTGGTAAACCATTCGAGACTTGAAGATAAGATTCAACAAAGTGTTCGATAAAAATTCTAAGTAAAGTAAGATGAGTATAAACAAAGTAAAGTCAATTTAAGAACAAATAGAATGTATGTGAAAGAAGTTGGACTTGCAAGAGAGTTTAAAATTGATGTGAAGAGAATAATCTGATTATTTGCTATTTTCACATATACAAACGATGAAACATCAACTCCTTCAATAGTAAAGGAGAGACATAGTACAAACCGAGAGAACATTCTAAGGACTAGATAATACTAAGTGTTTGAAAATTATGACACTTAAAAGATTTACTTGATTTGGTCCTAAGAACTGTTCCATCAATAAAAGACAAAAAACATTAAATGCTTGTACATACTCAATCACATCAAAATACTAATCTCGGAAACTACTTCATTTCGGAACCGGATAAGCTTCAGAACATCTTCACATCTCGGATTGAAGGTTGACTTCGGATCTTCTTTTGGTTCGGATTGCTAGAGGTTCACTTTTTATGCATTAACAATCTCCCCCTAAGTGAACTTAGCAATCAATCAACCTAGTTGGCTTCTTCAAATACAAAAGGTAAGAGCTGTGCAGCCAGCTCTGGACTTCCAGATACCATTTAAGGTGATCAGTGAACTTCTTCTTCACATGTTCAGGAGCTTCACTTTTAGCAGCATTGGCGATGAAATTTTGAAGGATATTTAAAGGAAGAAGATGTTTGTCAAGAACTCGAAAAAATTCTTTTTGGTTGGTCTTCTTCTTGAGATAGACGTATCCAAGTTCAGGTTTTTCAATGGTCCTTCTGCCAAAATTTGAGCTTCAGGCAGTTTATAAGTGATTTTCGCCAACAATTTTTATGTTATGAACAAGTGTGCAAACTGAATGTCAGACTTGCAAAATTCAGATACATAGTCCTTCAAGAAGATCATGGCAGCACTGTAAGCTCCGATGCTTGAATGATTCATTTGGAGATCTCGAATGTGATCAACGATTGTGAGAATGTCATTGGGATTAATAGATGGAAAGTCAAAATTCGTGATAGTGAGAGTTGCTTCTTTGTTACGAGAGATGTAGTATCTATACAACATGTAGTTGAGATCAAATTTACTTTGAACCTTGTTTCCGAAACTAACGATCTTGGTGATCTGCTTCCGAGACCACACTTCTTTTTGAGGACGTGTGTTAAAAGAGTAGAAATTTCTCAATCTCTCTCGCTCTGTCCTAATGATAGTTTGTGGATCATCATGCGGATGAAGAGGAGCGAATTTGATGTAGAATTTTCCGTGTGGAGAGATTGGAAGATCAATTTGGTCGAAATCCTGTGTTGGAAGATCGAAGTACATGAAAGGGACAATATTGATGTTGTGAATAGTCCCTTCTCGGTAGAGAGGAGATATGCCTAGAAATGTATTCGGATTGTCTTTCAAGGCTTGAATACTGATGCTTTCTTCCAGTGCTTGATCTATCTGCTCTTACGACCAGCCCTCAGACTTTCTGAACGTCCTCACTGGGCTGTTAGGTTCAAAAACAATTTTCTTCCCTTTGTCTTGTGGTGTCTCGTTTAAGTCAGCAATGACTTGTTGTACTGGTTAGGAGATGATGTATTCAGGAAGAGGAGTAATTAGGGACTCTTCAGGGAGATCCTCCGGTTTCCAGGTTGGAGAAACTTCATCGATCAGAACTATTCTCGAAGATGGGATTGGTAGCAACATGGATTGTGTAGCTCGGAAGGCGTCAACAGTCAATTTTGTTTTGATCTTCGCCATTTCATGACTTCTTTTAAGCACATCTGCCAAGGATGATGGCCAAGAGACAGCAGACCATATCCTATTTTCTTCTTCCGAGAGAAACTTGATTGGTTGTTCCCTGCTAGCTTGAAGTCCTAGAATAGCATTTTCAATTATGTGTTCATCTCCTTCATCATCTTTTTCAAGAGGTTCCATGGAATCAACCTCGATTAATTCATCTTCATTGGATTCATCTCGGAGAGTGAATTCCGAGGCATGCTTCCATTGGATTGTTTTATCTCTGTGACTTGGTCCTTCTCCCCCTCTTGCGTCGGAAGGCTTAACATCTAATGCAAGTATGGCAGTGGCTTGAAATTCGGTTAAACATTCGAACACTCTCTGAAAACTCATGTTAATTGTTTAGAGAGAGCATCGTAGGCTTCAACAGTGGGGGATTCAGCTTTGAGGTGATCAAATAGTGAGCCCAAAATCGAGAGCATTTCATCAAACTTATTGTTCGGAACATCAACAATCTTCCAACATGCTTGGAGTAGCGTGATAAGGACATGTTGCATTATTAGATTCATTTCATCCTTCTTCCGAATCTCCTTCTCCAACCTTTGGATTTGTTTTTCATGATGAGTATGGGTTTGTTTGATCAGTTCATTGGTGGTATTGATCATATCATCATGAATCTCGAGCATTGTAGTAGTGGTGGAGATGTGGTGATCAAGGCTATCGTTGTATTTTTCCGACTTCCTCCAAAGTATACTTAAATCAGAGAGAAATAAGCTGATCAAGTTGATTTGCTCTATCAAGTTCTGCGGGGCCAGCTTCTTTGATCTTGGAGAGAGATTTAAGAATGAGTTCAAGTTTGGAGTCGAGGTTGGTGACCTTCTGATCGAGCTTAGAGTCGAGTTGAGCTATAGTCTTGTCAAGTGAAGCAACTTTGGAGACAACACTAGCCACATTGTCTTGGAGTTCTACTAGGGCAAACGGATCTGCGATGTTTGTCCGAAGAGCCGGTGTCCGAGGTATAACTCTCAGACTTGCTATCATTATCATCACCATCATTAACATCATGTGGTTCGGAAGGAGAGGGATTTTAAGCAAGATTGGTTTAGGCTTTATTTCCTTGAACTCCTTGAGCATTGGCATCAACTTGTATTTCTTCTTCTTGTTCCGAGGAGGATGAGGAAAGGCCGAAATCGTATACGTGCTTGGAAGAGGAGGGTTTCTGCAATGACTTGAATGTTGTAAGAGTTGGAAGAGCATGAGCAGATGTGCTATATTCATCGATCATGACATTATTAGAATGTTCTTCATTGGAGAGAAGTTGTGGAGTTTATTCACTTGTAAACTTCAGAGGAGGATCATCCGAAACAATTGTTGGATCGGGAACATCTCCTGTGGGTGCAGTCTGGGCTGGTTTGGAAGAGGTAAACTCTTGATCTGTTTCTTCATCTGTAGGAATGGAGAATGTCAAATTGCTTTGAATGGCACTGTGACACATGGACATAAGCGTGTACTCCACATGGGATCTTGTTAGCTCTAGATGACGTGTGTGAGCCCTGTCTACAAAATCAGACCATTGTTCATCAGAAGTTCCTGGTCATCCATTACCTGAACCATGTATCAGACTAGTTGAAGCTCTGGACGTAAGATGGACAACTCCAACTTCCGAAAGTTTGGAATCCAAGGCAGGGGCCCTAGATTGTGCATGTGTATAAGAAGTTGGGATATCCAAAAAGACTCATGGGTGTGTTCCAGGGGGCTTCAAGTAACTATATACTGCACCATCTTTTTGGGAAGATGTGGTTGGATTGTGTACAGACTCCCCGTGTGTGTGTGCGTGTGATATTGAAACTCCGAAGGGTACTTCGGAAGAGTGGATGGGTGGGGTTAACTGAGCTCCAGAGTCAAACAGAAAGTCAACATGTGATTCCTTTTGAGTGGAACCACTGAATTTGGTTCTCTTTTTGGTTATAGCTTTTGAGGGTGATCCCTTTCGTTTGTCTATTTTCTTCCTTCGGCCACCAGTAGAGACTGTTTTGCTCTCATCCGTGGGCTGCTCATCCGACACTGGAGCAAATTGTGTGGGGTCATACACAATCGAAGTCTCTAGATGGACCCAATATCTATTAAGAAAGTTGAAGTAGTGGTAACAAGGATTTCATGGATATAAGGAACGTTGAAATCCGACTTATAACGAAGAAGTTATGACCTGTCGAAGTTTCGCGACAAAACCGACACGACGCTGTGTGACATAAAAAGTGAGTTTGCGATAAAAAAAACTTTTTAGCCTTAGCGATCTAAACGAAATTTGTAGTATACGTTAAACCGAGAGCGTGCATAAAAAGAACGTCCAACTCTGACTTTGTATGAGGAAGTTATGATTTTTCTAAGATTTGGCATAGTAGTATGCAGCCCGGAATTCAAATTTTAGATCAATCGATTTCTAGCCGACACAACCTAAATGAGAATTGAAGATCTCATTAATAGGAGCTCAACGATATAAAGACAGACGAAAACGGACGTCGGATGACAAAGTTATGGAATTTTAACGGACATTGTCTGGCTAAGCCTGTTAAAATATAACTTTAAAAATAAAGTCAAAATTAGCCAACAGAGTCTAAACGAAAGTTGTAGATCACGTTGCCGCCTACGCGTAGATATAAAGAACGTCAAAGACAGAGCTAGTATGTGAAAGTTACGTATTTTAGAAGATAATTGGTTTTTGGAATAATCTGCGAGTGACACATGGCAAAATCCTGACCATTGCTTCCTCCCCACGCCTTGTCACCAGATGGTGACACTTGGCACTCAACACAGCGAGTTTCAGGCTCAGAACTCGCTGTGTTGGGCCATTTCCCAGCCTATAAATAGAGGTGCAAATCTTCCATTTCCTTCACACCTCTCCCATTCTCTCTCTCTCTCTCTCTCACACACATCTCTCTAAACCCCTCCCAAGCCTTAGTACTTCCCAAGTGCTAAGAGGAGAATCCTGGAGAGCTAGAACGCTCCGAGAAGAAGAGCTTTCGGCTCGGAAGTTCTGCCCCCGCAGAGCCCGGTTCCTAGCCAAACCTCCCGGTAAGTGAGTTATGCTTACCCTACTTTAAGTATAGCTCACTTTTAAGTTTATTATCGTTATTTTGAACTTATAAACAATATATATTATAAAATGAAATATATAAAGTGTTGTTATAATATCTTTTAAGTACTCGCGGTATGGGGAATCTGGTTTGAAGGGCCGCATAGGGTTGTTGGATTTCAGAAGTGCTATAATGCCAAAATGGTCATGCCCTCCGATGTTTCATGTATGGCCCCTGTCTGTACATAGGAGTTGAAAAGTATTGTTTAACACTTATAAAATAATATCGCTCGTAAATAGTCGCAATAAATATTAGACTAAAATCTAGCGGTAATGATACTAGGTTTCATCGCAGGAAAATAGAATCATTAGAAGCGAAGCGCTGCTCGAGTTTGGAATCATCACATTAACAAGTGAGTGCATAGTTACTTTCATCTTACACATAGATATGAACTATTTAATATAAATTACGTGCTATGTATGCATATTATCTGTGTACTTGATATTTATGTTGGATGAACAAAATATACATGTTTTACTTGATTTAAACTGTATATGTATTTTATACCTATGATTATGATGGGTAAGGATGGGTAGATGAAATAGATGATGAAAGAGGAAATAAAATTGAGGAGAGGCCTAGATGTTGAAGATGATCCAGTCATCTAGAGGCCTAGATGTTTAAGATTTAAACTGTATGTGCTTTTGAACTAAGTGCTCACCAGATGTACTCCATCCCCCTCATGGTTGCCTTATTTGACATGAATTGCTGAGGAATCCCCTAAGCAGTGTTGTCATCCTAATGAAAATCCTTAGGCTAGGTCCCTTACTTTAGATGCTTTAGGGACAAAAAGTGAGGATAACGGGAGGGGTAATCGGGTTTATTTATTTGATGAAATTAATAAACTTAATTATTGTGGGTTGAAAACCCTATGTGTTCACCAGGCTCCCAAGCCTGGCCCACTTCATTTCTTGTATACAGGTAGTAGCAAGAGAGCACAGGAGTGATGATCTGATGAGAGATCAATGGGTTATAGGCTACTAGAATAAATAGATGATGTAAGGCCTATGTTGCTTATGTTTATGCTTTTGATCTGTATTGAAAATGACATCCCGAGGTTTTTAATATAATGAAAATACATTTCTTCGGAAATGCTTTGATAAATTATTTATCATATTTTTGGGAACAAATTCCGCAACATATTTCTTTAAAAGGATACTCTGATTTTCAAAGCATAAACAAAACGGTCTTTTCTGGCCGTGAAAATGTGGATGTCGCAAGAGATGAACTCGATCATCACTCGAAGGATTCATCGTACTCCATGGGATCTAGAGAGAAGAGTTGGGTTGTTTCTATGAGAATCGCTTCAGTTCATGACGAAGAAGCGGAACCTTTGGATGATTTCTTCTTAGTTGTAGGTTTGGAGATTTTAGGAACATTTTGAGTTGACATGCACTTTATAGAAACGTGTTCCAAAGCACATTTGTTGAGAATTAAAGGATAATCATCAAGAAAAATTACCATTAATTTAATTGAGAAAACGTTTCGGATTAAAAAACAACTTTAACGAAAACCTTTGAAATTCTTTTTACAACTATGGATCACGGAACAATTGGATTCCGAGACGAGACGTCATAAGATACTTCGGAAAGAATATAAACATATCATTAGTACATGGTATATGGTTCATGATGGCACAATCTTTGACTAAATATCAGATCTAAAATGTATGAAGATCTTAGAGGACCATCTTCAAGAGATTTAGATTCCAAGACATGAACGTACATTACCATTTCAGATTTGAATTCCGAGGTGAACTTCATAACACTTGATTTTGAAATAAATTTCGAGATGAGATTAATGCAAGAACACTAATGTAACTATATTGGTCAAGAGCTTCAAAAGACAAGGAAAGATATACAACTTAAAAACTAGAAGAAGGGGTTAGACAAAAAGACGCGTGAAATGATCCTATATTTTCCGAGAGGAAACAATTCCGAGGTGAAATGATTTTGACTTCGGAATTATTTCACTTTCTGATGTTTCCATCAGAGAGTACAAGCCTCTTGGAAGAATTGTGGATCAAGCATCATCATACCCATTTTCTTCAGAAACCCATTAAATTTGGTTTCTTCTAATGCCTTAGTAAATACATCAACAATTTCATCGCCAGATGGAACAAAAATAAGTTTGATCTTTCCTTTTAAAACATGATCTTGAATGAAATGGTACTGAATATCAATGTGCTTCGTCATGGTGTGCTGAATTGGATTGTGAGAAATCGCAATTGCACTTTGAGAGTCACAATAGATTGGAATTTGTTGAAAACGATAACCATAGTCCAAAAGCTGAGATTTCATCCAAAGAACTTGCGAATTGCAGCTCACAGCAACGATGTATTCTGCTTTGGCTGTTGAGAGAGCAATACAGTTTTGTTTCTTAGATGACCAGCTAACCAATCTTCCCAAAAATTGACAACCCCTTGAGGTGATTTTTCTATCCAGTTAAAGACCTCCATAGTTTGAATAGGAGTATGCCTGAAGAAGGAAAATTTCATTTGTTGTATACCAAATTCTAAGGCTCTTTGTTCCTTTTAGATATCGGAATATTTGCTTCACAGCCAGAAGATGCGACATCTTCGGATTGACTTGAAATATGGCAAATAGGCATGTTGAGAACATGATGTTCGGATGACTTGAAGTGAGGTAGATTAGCGATCCAATAATTCCCCAGTACTTCTTTTGATCAACAGCAGCACCTGATGGGTCCGAGAAGATCTTGTGTCCGAAACCCATTGGAACCTTTGCAGAGGCATAGGTGTCCATTGAATAATTTTTCAGAAGTTCGGAAATGTATTTCTTATGGTGAATAAAGATTCCTCTGTTGGTTTTCTTGACTTGAAGTCCAAGGAAGAAACTTAATTCACGATTCATGCTCATTTGGAATCGACTAACCATTAACTTGGCGAAATCAGCAACCATCGTTGAATCCGTGGATCCAAAAAAGATGTTGTCAACATAAATTTGGACTAACATGAGATGGTTTCCATTTGATCTTCAGAATAGGGTAGGATCAATAATTCCTCTCTGAAAACCGGAACGCTTAAGAAAATCAGTGAGAGTCTCGTACCAGGCATGTGGAGCTTGCTTGAAGCCATAAACAACTTTTTGGAGTTTGTAACAATAGTTTGGATAAGAAGGATTGACAGAACTAGGGGCTGTTAGAGATACACTTCGGTATCTAGTTCACCATTGAGAAAGGAACTTTTAACGTCCATTTACTAAACCTTAAAGCCTTTGTGAGATGCATAAGCGAGAAAGATTCAGATGGCTTCAAGATGAACAACAAGAGCGAAAGTCTCATCGTAATCAAGTCCTTCGATATGAGTGAATCCTTTGGCCACCAATCTTGCTTTTTTCTGATAATAACTCTGGTGTCGTCTTGTTGGGGGTTAGAAATGGCATCGACCAAGTCCTCGCACGATAGACTGGAGTGCCACAATCGAATGTCTGGTTTTGGAGGGTTGAATGCTCTATATAGGTAAGGTCGTGCCCTTTCTAACACCAATTGGTTTTAGATCGACTGGTAGCGCTGATGCTCAACAAGTGGTATCAGAGTCAGTGGCGAGGGTTTGATTCTCTCAGGGAGCAATTTCTGAGAGGGGGACTGCGGGGTCAAAAATGGCATCGACCAAGTCCTCGCAGATGGCATGGAGTGCCGCAATCGAATGTCTGGTCATGGAGGGATGAATGCTCTATATGGGTAAGGTTGTGCCCTTCTAACACCAATTGCTTTTAGATCGACCGGTAGCACTGATGCTCAACACATCTAGCTTCTTTCGGAAGACCCATCTTGTGCCAACAATAGGGTGATCCTGAGGAGGAGGAACGAGAGTCCACAATTCATTTCTATCAAATTTTGCTAATTCTTCTTACATGGTTGTAATCCAGTCAACATGTTCTAATGCTTCCTTGATGGATTTTGGTTTAACCATTGAGATAAATGTCGAGAAAGCGGCACTCGTTTTGGATGTTTGTAGCAGAACGAGTTTGAATACCATCGTTGAGATTTTCGATGACTTGATTTGGAGGATGATCCTTTGTCCAGATGTGTAATCTTGGAAGTTCCTATGCAGCAATGATCCGATATCAATAATGGGGTTGAGTTGTTCCACCTGAAAATTTTGAATTTGAGGATGATGCTCCCCCTGAACTTCTGAACCGGATATGTCGACGCCGTCATCGTTCGGAAAGTCAAAGAAGTTAGCATCGTCTTTGTTGTTGTTCGGAATAGGATCAGATTCAGTGAATCGATCTATTGCATCTTGAAATCCATCCACATTTGATTCAAGGGAAGGATGATCATTCTCCCCCTATCATGAGCAGGTTGAAACGGTTCAGAATCAAATGGAGGAAAGGTAGGTATCAGACCATAAGTTTTTTGAGAAATTGGAGCTGTAGTTGATGAGGACGGTCTTGATCGAGATTTCAAGTCAAAAGCAGTTTCTAAAGGTCCGAACAGGCTTTCGAAGTCGACTTCATAGATGATTTGGGAATTTGAAGATCCTGGTGATGGAGCATCGAACTCCATGATGTTAGTTGTAACATGAGTTGGGCCAGAATTGCGAACAAAGTTTTCATGAAAAGTGACATCAAAGCTTTCTTCAAGTACACGAGTTAGACGATTCAGAACTCCGTAGGCTTTGGATTTGTCTGAGTATCCGAAAAATATCGCTTCAATGTCTTTGGGTTGAAACTTGGTGAGTTGATCATGGTTGTTTTTGATAAAGCATCTGTAGCCGAAAACATGTAAGAACGAGATACTCGGTTTGCGACCATTCATGGCTTCATATGGTGTCATGTTGAGACGGCGATTAATGATGATTCGGTTTTGAGTGAAGCAGGTAGTGGACATAGCTTCAGCCCAAAGATAAAGAGGTAGATTAGCAAATTTTAGCATTGATCGAGCGGCTTCAACGAGAGTTCGGTTTCTTTTTTCAACCACACCGTTCTGTTGAGGAGTGTAGGGAGCAGAGAAACTGTGGTCGATTCCTTTGTTGGAGAGGAATTTCTCAATGGTGACATATGTAAATTTCGGGCCATTGTCACTATGGATTCTTCTAACAGGAAGTTTGACAAGAACTTCAATTCCTTTGATAATATTAATGAGTTCCGAGGCTATTTCAGATTTTAGCCTAAGGAAGAAGACCCAGGTGAACCTTGTGTAGTCATCAACAATCATAAGAATGTACTTTTTGTGATGTAGACTTTCTACACTGGAGGGTCCACAAATATAAATGTGAAGAAGTTCTATTGGTTTCTAAATTGACTTTTCAATGATAACATGATGACCTTTCTTGGATTGCTTCCCACATTCACATGCAGCACAGAGATGGTCGTTTTGAATTTGAGGAATGGCAGACCTCGGACCATTTCACACGAAACACGATCATTCATATATCGGAAGTTTAGATGAGCGAGCATCCGATCCCATAACCAACTAACATCGGGAACGACCTTTGATATAAGACAAAGTTGAGGCTTTTTAATGACCATATTGATGTCTAATGGATACATATTTTTGTTGCGATCAGATTTGATTAGACATTCTTTCCGGTCTTCTGTCATGACGTAGCTATGCTTTTTGCAGAATTCAACTCTTTGGTTTGCATCAGTGAGTTACGCCACACTAATCAGGTTGTGTTTAAGGACAGGTACATATGCCACATTGGAGACAGAGAAATTGCCATTGGTGAGGATGACATAACCTCGGATTTGTGAATTTGAGTTGTTGCCATACATCATGTAACCAGCATTTGGAGCGAGTTTGACATCACACAGAAAGTCTTTCTGCCCCGTCATGTGCATGGATCAAGCACTATCAATATACCATATTGTATCTTGTTTCAAAGCACAGAGTACCTGCAAAATCAGTGAGTTTTGCAGTTTTTAGGCTCCGAGTTAGGTTTAGGGACTTTGGCATGGGTTTTGAACTTGTATTGTGACTTTTGAGCAACTAAAATTTCGGAGGGTTTGTTCTGAGATACTTTTGGAAAGAAGTAAAATGCCATGGTCTTTTCATTTATCCAAAAAGCGTATTCAACCAGGCGTTGTTTGGACATTGCTTTTCTCAGACCAACAGTTTTCTAAGATGTTGTTGGAATCATTGTGTTAGCATAAGTTACAGATGCATTTTCAACCTTTCTTACTTTCCACTCAAATTTTTGTTTTGAATCTTTTGAGGATTTCTGAACAACAGTGTTCTTACCAACCCGTTCTTTGCTTGCTGCTTTTGATGGCACATGTGGTTTCGGAAATTGTTGTAGTTTGAAAATCGTACCATCAGATTTAGAAATAAGTATAGAAGAAATTGTTCGAGGAGAGTCGGTTTTCATAGAATGAGTCTCAACGGTAACCTATTCGGATTAGGACTGACAAACTTGTTTTGAACAACCGGACTAGAAGGATTCGATGGCCTTTTAAGAATCTTAACAGGCGCAAATGTATTGTGGTTCCTTATGGTTGTACTAACTGTACGAGACACTTTCTTTTTGGATCTGTCAATGAATTTGGAATTTTTCTATGACTAATTTCTTTCTTAAGGGCATTTTTTTCCTTCGATCTTAGGATTGACAACATCTTTCTTATTTAACCAAGGTTTTTTCCGAGATTCAGATGATAACTTGGATGTTTGTCCAGATGATGGATTGTAAAACTTAGGCTTAATTGGCACTAGAGTTGTTTTCAAGATCACTTAATAATTAGAGATACATGAGTCAGATGAATCATCACATACAATTTCTTCATCAACATCACTATCTAATGATGCCCAAACGAAGTCCGGTTTACTAGAGTCATGTCCAAGTGTCTCGGAAATTATTTCCTTAATGACACAATTGTTCGGAGGACCGGAGTTTGGAATTTAAACTCTTGTACATATGATTTCAGGGAATGAATCCGAAGATTGATTTAGGTTCAGGGGTATCTCTGGCGGAAGAGGTATGGAATCAGGACATTTGACAACTATAGGGGTGAACTTAGGAATCAGAGATTGGAACTAGTCTGAAGTCTCAGGAAGGGGCGATAGTGGTGAGACTGGGGTATCCGAATGTTTGCGGTTCGGAATGTCTCCCATAAAAGTTAGATTTTGCAACTCCTTCAAGGGACGAACAACAGGTTTCGGAAACTCGCTTCCAAGGCCTGGTGCTTTGGACCATGGGTGACGAAAATTATGAGTCATCCCTTCATTTGCTTCAATAATATCAATTGAATGATGTAAAGCATCAATTTTGGCATTAAGACATTTGTTATCAGAAACTAAGACATTCCTTTCATAAAAAGTGATTTCACATTTGTCTTTTAAAATGATACATTCATCTTGTGACATTACAAACTCTCTTTCTAATGATTCTATCTTAAGTTTTCGATATTCAAAGCGTAATCTAAGGCGAGTCAGTTCACTCTCCAGCTTCTCACTTACTTCTATGGCAGACACATAAGCTTTATGGATGATGGTCATATCTGATTGGATATGGGTTAGATATGTTCCACAAAGAGATAAATCAAAATTATTTTTAGTGATCATAGATTTTACTTGTTGAACTATGCTCCTGCCTGGTGGATCATTGGTTGCCATGTACCAAAAGTTCGGCTCAACATCTTCATCGTCTCCTTCTGTACCTGATGACCACCAGCTTCGCACTTCATCCTCATCTCCAAAAGACCAGTACCCTTGAACATCTCTTGACACAGTAGTAACAAAAGCTTTTTCACTTGTTGCAAACTCTTGAGCTCTACAAGCATAGTATGAAGAATCTTTAACATTTGGTTTCTGAGAGGTTTCAACCAAACAGTCTTTGGCAAAATGGTTACCAAGACCACACTTATGACAAACTATCTTGGGTTTGTCTGACTTTGGAATTCCATGGGATTCCGAGGGGTGAATTGATGAGGAGCTATTGGGTCTGTAAGAAGGTGGGTTCTCTAAAGGTTTAAAAAGTGGTTGAGGATTATTTTGGTGAGGGGCTTGGAAACAGTTTTGATAAGGTTTATGTCTGGGATTCCATGGACGCTTGTATTTCATAGACAATAATGCAAATTCCGGTTGGAAGCGAAGTTCTGACTCAGCTGGATCAAGATCATGATTTTTTGTATGGTTCGGAATAGGTGGAGTAGGAAATGTTGGTTGAATAGGAGAAACAGGTGCGATAGTTCCGAAGGGATCTGGCACGGATGGTTTCAGAATAAGTGGGTTAACACAACTAACCAAGGAAACAGGACCTTCTGGCAGTTCTCTTAACGTTTTTGCAACGTTAGATTCGTGGCCTTGTAGTTCGTCAAATTGTTTATAAAACTTCTGCTTCTTAAGAGATCCATTACTCTAAAGACATGACTTGATGTTTCCCCAACCTTTTTTGAGGCTATTGATAAAATTAAGATTGTACTCAAGAGGAGTTATGATTATATCGTGTGCAGTCATGTTGTTCACAACAATTTGGTACCTATTTGAAGCCAAGGCTACGAATTCACTTGGAGTAGTGGTGAAGGTATCAAAATCGTTGACAACTGACGTCAGACGTTTATCTTTCATATTCTTGGACCCTTCGAACAGGTCATGAAGAGTTTCCCAAATCTATTTTGTAGATTTGCACAACTTAATGTGCTCAAAGAGAGGGAGGAATACCAAATACCATCTTGGAAAATGCAATCTGTTCAGCATGCAACTTTTCGATGTCTGCAGCAGTAAGAGGTGTTGGACATTGTTCTTCTTGGCCCATGAGAGTTGCAGAAACATCTCTCACCGTTTGTCTAACCGGAACATGAGGACCTTCTTTCACGGACCTCCATATTTCTTCACCTTTTTCCTTGCCAAGTAAAAAAATTTCCATCCTAACTTTCTAGTGATCATACTCTTCAACAAGTAGCAATGGGGCACGAGTAGGGTAACCCATGCTATTTTCTATTTGCATCGAATACATTTGTTGAGTTTGATTAGGAGCAGCCATTGAAGTTAAAGTATTAGAGCGGAAGCGGTATATAGAAGAACTTTTATCCTGAACATAGAAATGATTAAGATACCAAGGTACTCTCAGATCAACTATAATATGTTCTTATGGATTCAAAGGACAACCATTCAACCTCTGGTACCAATTGTGAAAACAATATTCAATGCACAGACAAGGTTTGAAAACTCAAACCTTGAATTAACCTTTAAGATTAATGTTTGCTTCTAATAAGTTGGTCCAGTCAAGTCTGGTAAACCAGTCGAGAGTTGAAGATAATATTCAACAAAGTGTTCGATAAAAATTCTAAGTAAAGTAAGATGAGTATGAACAAAGTAAAGGCAAATTAAGAACAAGTAGAATGTATGTGAAAGAAGTTTGACTTGCAAGAGAGTTTAAAATTGATGTGAAGAGAATAATCTGATTACTTGCTATTTTCACATATATAAACGATGAAACATCAACTCCTTAAATAGTAAAGGAGAGACATAGTACAAACCGAGAGAACATTCTAAGGACTAGATAATACTAAGTTTTTGAAAATTCTGAAACATAAAAGATTTACTTGAATGGAGGGGGACAATTGATGGAACAAAATCAATAGAAGGGAGGGATCGATTGAGGACAAAAATAGACAAAAAAAAATTGTGTTGTGAGAATGATCTATTAGATATGCGTAGCCATTGTTAGTTCAGTCCTCCACAAAACACACACAATCACACACTCACGTATGTATATGTAATTTGCAAAGAAAAAGAATAGTTATGGAGCTCCACTTGTGACATCCCCAATTTCACGGCTAGAAAAAGACCGATTTATTTATTCTTATTTTAAAATCAGAGTATCCTTAAAAGAATAATATTATGGAATTTGTTCCTAATAACATGATAATGATATTATCAAAAAATTTCCGAAGAAAAGTAGTTTATTTATATTAAAAACCTTGGGATGTCATTGTCGATATAGTACATAAGGATAAATGAAATAATACATGCCTTACACTGGTTTATCTAAACTACTGGCCTATAGGCATCCATAAATCTCTCATCATATCATCACACATGTGCTCTTGTTCCACTAGCTATAATATAAGAAACTGAGTGGGTCAGGCTTGGGGGTCTGGTGAGCAGATAAGGTTTTCAACCCACAATAATTAAATCTTTATTTATTATTATCAAATCATCAACCCGATTACCCCTTCCATCTATCCTCACTCTCTGTCCCTAACATCTAATTTCAAGGGACATATCCTAAGGATCATCTTCGGGATAGAAAATAATGCTTAGGCGAGTCCATAACAATATATGTCAGTAAGGCAACAATGGGGGGGATGTAGTACACCTGGTGAACACTTAGTTTAAAAATACCTACAGGTTGCGAGCCTGCTAGCATTCCATTGGACTCTCTAGAATAGTCTGTGGTCGTTATCTATACTCAGCTAGACAAATGGATCATCTTTAAAGCCAAGGCCACTAATCATCTATAGCATCTTTCATCTCTCATCATCTATATCACCTTTCATCTCTCATCATCTATGTCATCTTATATCTACCCATCTTTACCCAACATATTTATAGGTAATAAAATACATATACAGTTTAAAATCGAGCAAAACATATATAAATCGTTCATCTAACATAGATATGAGGAACACAGAAAATAGTCACATATAACATGTAATTATCTTAAATACTTTATATCTATGTGTAAGATGAAAGTAACTATGCACTCACTTGATAAATTGAATGACTCGAAATTCGGACAGAGCTTCACTTCTAACTACTGACCTTTGCTTTGACGTGACCTTAGTATCATTAACACTAAGTCTAAGTCTATAATTTTACGACTGAAAGTAGTCTAGACCTGTGAATCATTCACATGAATACCGATAGTTCTATAAGGATCAAACAGGCAGGACAATTGGGAGGCAGGACCATTTCGACATATAGTTTTTCTGAAATCCCACAACCAAGCCAACGTGACCATTCTAGACACCTCTCTTGTAAGTAGATTAATCAATATAACGACTTAGAATCACTAATAAATATTCTTTATAGGTTCATAATAATGACTTATGACTATAAATACAAGTTACACTGAAAAGGCTAGAGTATAGCTTAACTTACCGAGGTTTTAGGGAAAACCGGGAAATTTGCACTGGCAGAATTCTGGGATAATAGCTACTAGATGCCAGGCTCCTAGGGGCTTCTAAACTTGCCATGATATTCTAACTACTAAGGAAAGATTTGTACCAAAGGATATGAAATCGAGAGAGAGAGAGAGAGAGAGAGAGAGAGAGAGCGAGAGAGTGTGTGTGTGTGTGTGTGTGAGAGAGAGAGAGAAAGAGATTTGGAAGTGTGAGGAATGGTTTAACACAAATGAGCTATTTATTGGTTGGTCATCGACCAGGCACGTCGTGCAAGGGCCATGAACGCTATGCATAGGGCTGGTGTTGCCCCCCCCCCCCCCAGGCTTGCTGACATGTGGTGGCTTTCCACAGGGGCGATGTGGCTAGCTTCAGGCACAAGCTATACGCGTACCAATTTTTCAAATTTTAAATATTGCATAATTTCTTCATACTAGCTCCGTTTTCGAAGTTCTTTATATCCACGGAAAGCTCTCGACCCGATCTACAACTTCTCTTTAGATTCCTTCGGCTAATTTTGACTTTGTTTTTAAAGTTATATTTTTAACAGGCTTAGACTGTTAAAGTCCGTTAAAAATTCATAACTATATCATCTGACGTACGATCTCGACTGTCTTTATATCGATGAAATACTAACAACGAGATTTTCAACTCTCATTTAGATTGTTTTGGCTAATCTACCAATCTAAAATTCAATATCAGTGCACATACAGTTACGCCGAATTTTAGAAAAATCATAACTTCCTATATTAATGTCAGATTTAAAGGGTAGTTATACACACGAATTCGCTTTTACGATATCTACGACTTTTGTTTAGATTACTAAGGCTAATAATCGTCCTAACTCCGATTTGATATTTACGATATCGTATACGTGCCGGTTTGAACGTGAAACTTCAACGCGTCATAATTCATCCGTTATAAGTCCGTTTTGAGCGCTCCTTATACATCCGGAATCCTTATTACGACTACTTCGTCTCACTCATAGGCTATTCGTCCTAATTTTTAATCTATTTAGACATGAATTCTATCCCTATTTTATTATGTAGCAATAAACACACAATATATATATATATATATATATATATATATATATATATATATATATATATATATATATATATATATATCTTAATAAACATTTAGCTTCAAATGCTGAATTTTAAGAGGTACAAAGTTCAATGCGATTTGTACAATGAATTTATGCATTGAAATCTTATCACGTCAACAAAGTCACAAAATCAAAAGCTTTTGAATTAGTATTTATCTCGACTTTGACCCTTCCCATATCTCGGTTGTATACCATGAATAGAGGAGATACGGTTAATTTACCGCACAAACAGGAAGATTTATAAATAAAGTGATCATAAGGGGCGCAATTGCACCACAGTCCGTCATCACGAGCACGACCCATCTCATTTCTCTTTATAAAACCCTGGCCACCACTACGACCATCACAACATAACACGATCACCACACTATATCGCACCATGGACGCTCTTCTTCTTTTCATCCACCAAGCGCCGCCTTCAACCACCGAATTCATCTATTTTTCTGGTACATCTCTCTATGGTTATCTTTTTTAGTTCTTTTTTGTTATTATCTCTCTTTGTTTGTCCCTCTCTACAACCCGCAACCACCATTCATAGTCTCCCACACCCAAACTTCACCACCACTGAAAAGCCCTAATCATCGCACCTTCACCTAAGAAAACCCTCAAGATCCTACCCTTCCGCCTCTGACGACCCTTCATCTAGGGTTTCCACAAGATCTATTAAAATATGTGAATATATTTATTCAAGTTTTTATTTTTTTTAATATAGTTTGATAGAGTATTGATTATCAAGATGGGGTAAGACTATTAATTTAAGCATGAAAGTATTGATTATATGGGTTTTTATGTGCTAGAAGATCAAATAGAGAATGCAGAGTAGAAAAAATGCAAAAAGAAAAAGTAGAGATGCATGAAAAGAAGGTTGAGAAGCAAAGCTAATGGAACAATAAAGGTGTTTCCAAACAAAAGTCTTGACTTTTTTGCATTTGTTTACATGATTTTTGTCATTTGTTAGGATCCAAAGAAGGGCCATGTCGAAAACCTTACCATTTGACCTTAATTTCATAATTCTAATCTCAAGTACCATTTCTATTTTGTTTCATAAAAGGTCGAAATATCATTACTTGACATTGATTTCGTTGTCTTTGCATTTTGATTTTGTATTTAGAAGCTTGATAGCCATTTGAGGTTGATTTAGTTGGCCGGTGTTGTTGATGTTGAAGTAACCAGGGGCCCTGATGTGTCATTCCATCATGGAACAAACAAATAAAGAAAAAAATATTATAAATTTTATTGGTTTTAAGAATCTCAATCCTCTGTCTGTTATCTTTTATAATTTGATATTTTTGCCCATTATTATCTTTCTTAGAAAGCAGATTGATTACTATTTGTACATCTTGTTGACAAAATTATGTATGTACTGTATAGTGACTTTAAGATCCTTATATGCACAAAGGATGACACAAGTATGCTTTTGTAGTGAAATTTGGGTATAATTATGAAATAAGTTTATTTCCCCCCTCAGTTATGATCACTTTACCCTACATAGTCCCTACTTTCATAACATACCTCTTCGTGTGCACATTGTAGCTTCAAAACACACAAGTTTGCCCATCTTTAACTCTTTATGAAATGCTTTTCAGATATTTTTTTGTACTTGAAATGATAGTGTTAGCTGGCTTTTTATTTTATTTTTTATATATTTCCCACATCTGAAAAATGAAAATTGACTTTTTTTTTTCTTTTTTGGAATGTCTAGATATACATATATAGACGTCTATTCAAAAATAAATTAAAAATGTTTTGTTTGTTGAACTCGATACACAAAAACCCAAAAAATAGGTTATTATTTTCTAGCATTTTGTTTCTTTACTTAAAAGGACTTGAAGGAGTACTGTTTGGCATCTAACCATGCAGAATATGGACAAAATGCAAGAAGTAGCAACTTGCTTTTGTTTATTTGTTTATTTGTTTATTTGTTTATTTCCATTTTATTGGTTTAATCTTTATTATTCTTTTGTCGGGAGAGGGGAAGAGGAAGAACAATTTTGTAGTTCATTATCTTCTATGTCTGGTAGAAGGACTTGGCTACACTTTTTCCCCTTTTTGTGCGATGATGCATCAGTGATGACCTTCAAAAGGAGTCAAGTTGAAGAAAGGCAACTGAGGATAGTTGAGAAAGGGTGTATTGGTGACTTAAATTTTCATTTTACAGGGGCTTAAAATGATGTATTAATACTGGCAAAAGAGGTTGGAGAGATTATTACTTGACCGCACTTGTGGTTTTCTTTTTATAACTTCCAAGTCAATTTTCATTCTTATGTTTTTTTTAATTGATGTACAAAATTGAAATCAAGACTTGTGTTTTTTTAGAAAGCCCTTGAGATTCCTTTTATATTTTTCCTTTTACGATAAACACAAATTAAATGATGCGAAAACATAATGTCTGTAAAAAACAAAAACAAGTAGTAATTAACTATATTTTATGAGAATCTATTGCATTCCAATTATTTTTTCAAAATAATTATAACTTGTTAGAATTTAGATATTGATTCAACATTGACCATGCCATATTTTGACCATTAATGTGACATAACTTTATATTTCAGAAATTGTATAAGAACTTTCGATGTAGCTGGTCATTAAAGTATATGTCATGTCCTCATTTTGTCCTATAAGTTCAAACCATCGTAATATTAATAATTAATGGGATACCATGTTATCAAAAATCAAAGGCACATATGGAAGTTTTAGACAAGTTTCCCCCCACCCCTAAAAGTTGTGTCCCGTCGCATTGCGCGGGTATAAAGAAGTGTTGCACAATAAATCATGTGTTCATGTACATTTATAAAGAATCCCAACATTTTATTTTTAATTCTTATTGATTTCGTTTCTGCTAGACTCTCATTGGTAATTTTTTAGATGTAGTAACTATTTGCGCAAAAGAACCAATCATCTGTAGAAACTAATTACTGAGAAAACTATTCACACATGTCGCTTGGCGCGGGTAAACGGCTAGTGTATATATATATATATATATATATATATATATATATATATATATATATACATACATATATATATATATATATATATATATATATATATATATATACACACACACACACAAATATATCGTAATAAGCAAATAACCCTATTTTATTAACCTCAAAATATTATAATTATTGACCCTAACCACTTCATCATCTTCATTAATGTCTAGTGGGAAGCGTAGGAATTACACCACTGTTAAAACCATTATATTTAAGATGATAGTACAAAAAAAATAAACTAACATTACTCCTATATATAACTAAAGCAATCAAGAAAACACGTGATGCATATGACCACGTCCTCCTCCCTTTTAGCTCCATGTTCACCTTTCTTGATAACCCAGTCAACCAAAATACCAAGTCTTTCTCAAGTTAAACTTGCAGCAAAAAACTCCAACAATCTAAAGTCCAACAAGAAGGTTAAAAGTCCGTTTTACCCTGGACCCTTTAGTGCCCGCTGACTAGTGAACAACTCGATTAACCCAATAGTCACCCCCTTAATCGATGTTTGTTCACTTCGTCTTTCCACGACAACGTTCCCATCACAACAACCTTCACCTCGAACCATCTCAACGTTTCGCGTACACCTGACCTCCACTTCGGTCACATCATCCTCCTTTTGTTGCTAGCATCATTCCTAATTCGATTCTTTCTTATCGAAAAGTACCAATAGATCACACAGATCTAGGTTATTTTAGATCTTCTTTTCTATCTTCAAGCCACCAAAACACACTTGTAGGTGCACAAAGTTCTTGTCTTCTGATCACACATATCTATTTTTTTCTTCTCACGATTGACTTGCTTCTCCACACGGGATAGTTGCACCACACATGTTGCTTATGTAGCATCCCAAAAACAAGAATACAATTTTCATTTCCAAAACCAATCCAATAATACTTTTAATTGCAAAAAAGGTTTTCCAAAAGTTATAATCCATAATCAGAGTGTCCCAAAACATGAATTCTGAGGGATGTGCACGATCACGCCTTCTCTTAGCCGAACATCTAAAGTACCCAAAACACAACATTGAAACTGTAAGCCAAAGCTTTGTGAATTCCCCCAAATTACCACACAACAACCAGATAACAACAAATGTTGGGCCCACAAGCAAAATGACTAGATTACCCATGAGCCCACAACATGAGTCTGGCATGTCATTCTCGACCCTCAGCTCATTTTAGGCTTGCTCCTGAGCCCACAACATAAGTATGGATTGCTCTTTAGACCCGCATCTTATGACTGAATTGCTCCTGGGTTTGTTGGCTCACAGCACAAAGCAGTGACACCTCAACCCAACCAACATATGTCAACAGATAACAAACAGTCATAGATTATAATGTCGATCTAACTGATCACTATATCACAACAATATCCTGTAACCAGAACGCATATCTAATAGCCCAAAGGATGCATAATTATATGTACTCAAAGGTGAGATAGATACCCGGACAGGTAACCCTACTCTAGAGCCAAACAAGGAACAAGCAAGAAAGCCTAGATCAAGAGTATGCCCAACGTACCATGAGAGTATGCCCATCATACTCGGATGTTGACCAGAAAGCAGGGCGTTGACCGCGTACGCGCAACGTACCTCCAGGTACGCCCAACGTATGTTGCCTAATCCCAAAACTCCATTAAGAGCTTAATCTATTAATCCATCCCATTTAAAACTCATATCCAAGCCCAAAATGATGTTCTAAGTCACAAAGTTTTCAACTTTATGACTTTACATGGCTATAAAGTGCTTAATGCCCAAAACCCTAAGTTCTTAACCCAATAAGACCATCTAACGTATTTATGAGTTTCATTCAACACTCAAGATCACATTTTTATGCACAAAAACACTCTGAAATGTCTATAAGGATAGCTCAAATGACTTAGAGTAATCCATACTCAAAATGACAAGCTAATGGGACCAAATTGTTCACAAATTCAAGGCTAACAAGATCTTAAACAAATCATCATCAAGTTCAGATCTTTTTACCTCAAAATAATGCCAAATGGTGATGAGATTATGAATCTAAGGTGCTTCACTCTTCCAATGTTATCTTCTCTTCTTCTCCTTCCTTCTTAACTACTAAAAGTACCCACAAAAGCTCAAGAACACACTCAAAGTGGATTAGGGTTGTAGATGGATGAAATGACAAGTGGAGGTTGAGGATGGGAATGGGTCTTGAGCCATAAAGATGAACATATAGTGCACAAAACCTAAATAATTAGGGTTTGGCCTGGCTGGAGTATACCCAACGTACTATTGGAGTACGCCTAGCGTACTCATGCAAGCACACCCTTTTCCTAATTTGCCACATGGGACCCTTTTTGCAAATAAACCTCACTCCAAGGGTTAAAAATGTAATATTTTCAAATCGAGGTATTACAATTCTCACCTACTTAAATTAGATTTCGTCGTTGAAATCATTCCTTTTTACATCCTTTTCCCATGACAAACCGGCGTGACCGAACTTTCTGAATTCTAGATACATCTTGAGAATCACCTCCGCACCGCCAATAAACTACCATATTGTTGTATAAACTCGAAATTTGCCAGAAACACGAATCCTAACAAAGAACGAACCCTAGTTTCTTGCCCTTAGCCAAAAAAAAAACATCCATCCACTATGGCTGAAATGAACGATTATACATCCACCAACACAACTTCGGCTAACCACCCTGTCCAAACCAATTAATCACAGAGCCTTAAGATTCCCTTAAAGGCACTGCCATAAGCACCAGGTTCATAAATTATGTCCAGAATACCCCTGCAAAGTCCACAGCATAAGTCTGGATTACCCTCTGATACTATGCCAATACTGCTGTCATACCACACTGACATGATGACCCGCGACCAAAACCATAGAGTATAAAGATTTTCAAACGACATTCTGTTAATCTGAAGAACCCAATTAACTTTTTCCTCAGCATAAACCAATGGTACACAAGCCGCTTGAACCCTTATTACACTTCCTCAGCTGCCTTCTCTAGTCGACCCCCCCTAATTCATTTCTAAGAACGTTGCGAGCCAAACTGCTCGACTATATCCAACCTGAACTATCCACTGATATCCGAAAGATAACCCCGACCGCTCTCTAATGTTGAGTACCCAACTTTGAACACAATATTGACTTCCGACCCGAGAGTTGAACCGATAAAGGTGCCCAAACCTAACCGTCAATATGACTCCAACAACCATTCAACCCAAACTAGACTATCTCACCCAACATATCGCACATGTGATCAACAAGCTTGCTTCACCCTAGAGAATGCTATCACTGAAATTTAGTCTCGCACCATGTCCGGGCTACGATCTATCAAATACCATAAAAGCCCTGACCCTTACACAATGCTTTACCCCTTACTACGATGGACTAAATCATTCTAGGAATTAGTACGAGCCAATTCGTAGAATTTAGACACTCTCACATGATCCTGATGACTGGCTTCCTCAGTTAACCCTAACCAACCATCCATTTTATTGTCCAACAGGCGGTTGTCCCTTAACCATAATCTGATCAACCTTAGATTCTCCCCGGCTGTAAAAATCTTGATAATCTCTCGAACACACTCGGGTCCAATCACCGACGTGGGCACAAGAACTAATGATCACAATAGAACTCAAGTCTCCCCGGCTGTATACTCTTGTCCCACCCGGTAGAACTCAAGTCTCTTTGACCCGTAGCTGAAATTCTCGACCCCTTGTCACTGGATTCATCATCTCGTCCATCTGTTATCCTCAATGTAGCTGGAGCGGGTGCCTGCGCTGGTCTCGCAGTGAGCATGGGACAGTTGACCTTCATATGTCCAACCTGATCACAATAGTAGCAAATCATGGCGCTCGGTCTTGGGGTCTGTTGACGAAAAAACCATAGCAATGTGGCCCCTCCCTACCACACTTGCGGCACCCAGAAGAAAACCAACAAGTACCCTCATGAACCTTGCTGCACCTACCACAATTGTAGCCCCTCTAACCTCCTGAAAGTGAATTTGTGGCCTTGAACCGCTTCGCTGAAGGCTGGAATTGAACCGGAGTCAGCCACTGCTCCCTTGTCTGAACCTCCATCTCGATTTCTCGTCTTTTCGCAACATCCTGGAGCTCGGCGAGGGTGTTGTAACACTGTGTAGACACAAACTGTGGAATTTCAGTCTTGAGCATACTTAAGAATCACGTCATCTGAGACTCCTCCGATGCAGTAAACTCAGGAAAAAAACAAGGACCTCTCGGTATACATCTCGGTGATCTCCATCACCGATTCTGTAATATGCCTCAAATCCAAATAGTCTTGTGCCAACCTTTCCCACTCCACCAAAGGAACATATCACATGTGAAACATCTCCGAGAACTGCTCCCAAGAAACAATAGTCTTCTGCTCAAATTGTAGGAACTGTTCACCAGGTTCCACCAATCCTCTGTACCCATTCGAAGGAGTTTCATAGCGCACCAGACCTTCCAGTCCTCTGCGCAACAGCAGGTAAAGCAACATCCCTAAACATCTGAAATCCATCTCATATCCATAATCGGATTCGTTACCCCGTCGAAATCTGAGGGCTTCATGAAGCTAAAGTCCCGGTACTGGAATGAACCTCCTCCCCGGCCACCTGCGGTGGTGACAGCTGCGGTGGCTATGACAGTAGCATTCTGGGCAAGTGTAGTGTAACAGTCATCAAACAGCTCGATGATAGCGGTCTTGATAGACCCAAACAACTCTGGAATCGAAGCTCACACAATAATAGCCACCTCACAACACACCCACATCTAGGCTACAACTCACACTGCCATAAACAGAAGATGAGACTCAGCCCTCAAGGATTGTGACTTCCCTGCTACGCGAACGGGTCCTGTGCTTTCGGTAGTACGGGCCCATACTACCTTCCACACCTATCAGTATTTGTCTCAAGGATCATCACAAACAACTCACAACACACCCACATCTAGGATGCACATACATCCTATCCTCGCTCTCTCGAGAGTGTCTAATCCTTTCCTTAACTCACCTACTACCCACACACACACACACTCATGAAACTTCCACCAACTCTACAGCTACTCGTGTATGCTAATCATACATAACACTGGATCCTATAGACGGTCGAATACTAGATTCTACCATAAGCCCACAACCAAACAAGGAACATGAAATAAGGCTAAATCAAACATTATCAGGCTATAAAATCTTATTTATGTACAACTGTGATGCATACACTAAGCAAATGCAATAATGATGTCAATTTCATCTATCTGGAAAAATCTCTCCTAAGCTACTAAGCATCATACAACAGACAATTCCATCAAGCAATTCCTGAAGATCACTAGCATGTTGTTCTATCATAAACATTAATAGAAAATAAATTTCTGGGTAACTTGGGGTAACTTTTCTTGCTCCAACTGATCGTACACATCACATCCTTCCTTGGTTATTTTTGAAAACAATTTGGAAAACAGTTTGAAAACAATTTCTTTGAAAACTCTTGCAGATCCTAGTTTGAGACTGGATTCACATGAATGATCATCCATTTCACTCAAACCAAGGCTATGATACCAACTTTTAACATCCCAAAAACAAGAAAAAAAATTTCATTTCCAAAACCACTCCAATAATACTTTTAATTACAAAAACAAGTTTTCCAAAAGTTATAATCCATAATGAAAGTGACCCAATACATGAATTCTGAGGAATGTGTATGATCACGCCTTCGCCTAGCCAAACATCTGAAGTACCTGAAACATAACATTGAAAATTTAAGCCAAAGCTTAGTGAGTTCCTCCGAAGTACCACACAACAACCAGATAACAACAAATACTGGGCCCACAACCAAAAGGACTGGAGTGCCCCTGAGCCCACAACAAGTGTCTGACATGTCACTCCCAACCATCAGCTCATGTTTGGCTTGCTCCCAAGCCCACATCATAACTCTGGATTGCCCTTTAGGCCCGCAGCTCATGACTGGATTGCTCTCGGGTTTGTTGGCTTACAGCACAAAACAATGACACCTCAACCCAACCACCATATATCAACAGATAACAAACAATCATAGATTATAATGTTGATCTAACAGATCACTATATTACAACAATATCCTGTAACCATAAGCATATCTAACAACCCAAAGGATGCATAACTATATGTACTCAAAGGTGAGATAGACACTCGGACAGGTGACCCTACTCTAGAGCCACAAGCAAACAAGGAACATGCAAGAAAGCTAGATTAAGAGTCCTCAATGTATCCAACATGACTACACACAGTCCTACCAACCTAACACGTGTACAGTACACACAGGTAGTCCTACAGATCTACCAATGTATCATATACTCAACATAACATCAATCCAATATACCAGGATCCATGTTCCAGTGGGCCGACATTGGTGCCTTCGACCCATTCATAAGTACGATGAGAAAGAACTCACCTCGCAGTCTGACGAATAGCTGAACACTACATTGTTACGAATACTACCTCTACAAGTCACCTATTCAACAAATAGAGACCAAGGCTTAACTATAGCTCAAAATACCCAAAGTACCCTTAAGTCAAACTTGGTCAACCCTGGTCAAAGTCAAAGTCAACGGTCAAGGTCCAAAAGTCAACATTCCTTCCCAGCGGAGTACGCCCAACGTACCATGAGAGTACACCTAGCATACTCGGATGTTGACCAAAAAGCGGGGCGCTGACCGTGTACGTGCAACGTACCTATAGGTATGCCCAACGTATGTTGCCCAGTCCCAAAACTCCATTAAGAGCTTAATCCATTAAGCCCTTCCATCCAAACTCAAATCCAAGCCTAAAATGATGTTCTAAGCCATAAAGTTTCAAACTTTATGACTTTTCTTGGCTATAAAGTGCTTAATGCCCAAAACCCTAAGTTCTTAACCCAATAAGAGCATGTTACGCATGCATAGGTTTCATTCAACACTCAAGATCACATTTTTATGCAAAACAACACTCTGAAATGTCTAAAAGGACAGCTCAAATGGCTTAGAGTAACCCATACTAAAATTTTCAAGCTAATGGTACCAAAATGTTCACAAATTCAAGGCTAACAAGATCTTAAACAAATCATTATCAAGTTCAGAGCTTTTTACCACAAAATAATGCCAAATGGTGATGGTATTCTCGATCTAAGGTGCTTTATTCTTCCAAGGTGATATTTTCTTCTTCTCCTTCCTTCTTAAGCACCATAACTACCCACAAAAGCTCAAGAACACACTCAAAGTGGATTAGGGTTCTAGATGGACGAAATGGCAAGTGGATGTTGAGGAGGGGAATGGGTCTTAAGCCATAAAGACAATGTATCACCCTGTTTCGATTCGTTTCACAATTTGGGTCCGTGAACCAAAGATCAAGTATCATAAGGCTTCGAGCTTTGGGAGAAGAGAGTATTTAGACCCATTTGGTTATGGGTAAGGTAAATTGGATGATCCGGGAGTTCGGTATGTGTTTTGGAGCCAAGAGGTATTTCGGTAAGATTTCAGTTCCGACTTTTATGAATTTTGGAGTTTTGTTCGGAATGTTTTAAGGCAAGGAGGTGTTTGTAGAAGTGTAGATCTTCTCGTTACATTTTCATGGACATAAAGAACGTCAAAATCGGAGTTAGAACAAAGAAGTTATGATCGTTTGAAGGTTGGGTGGTTTTGGGCCACGATGAGTACTTTGGGCATACAAGGGGGTGTTTGTTGGGCGTACTAAGGGAATCCTTAGTATACTGGGCGTACCAGAAGTACGTTGGGTATACGCAGTCAGTTCCCAAACCCTATTTTCGTGGTTTAAGCCCTATTTAAGCTCCTTAACTCCCCTAAACCCACTCCACTCTCAGCCTCCACCTCTCCAAAAGAATGTGTTTTTGAGTGCTTTGGAGTATGCATGGTTCACCTTGGATAAGAAGGAACTTCTTGGACAAGTGTTGGTTGCATTGGAGCTTGTAGATCTGTACATTGTTCACCTTGATCTATCTTCTAGAGGTATAAAGTTTGAATCTTGATGACACATTTGTTAGATCTAGCTAGTTTTGGATATTATGAGCTTTTGGTCATTTTAGTGCATAAAGTTTAGATCTTGAAAGTTTTACCTTTTTATGGATAAAGTTGGAAACTTTATCCATCTAAACATCATTGTAATTCAGATCCAAAGGTTGGAGACTTGGACTTAACGGATTAAGTTGAAAAAAATGCACTTTTGGTCCCATTTGATGCTTAAAGGCTAGATCTTGGTGGTTTGAACCATTCTATACAGTTGGAAACTTTATCCATTATGGAGCTTTTAGGATCCATAAAAATGTGATCTTGATCCTTCTATACCTTCCATGAAAGTGTCATGACGTCTTAATGGATTAATAAGTTAAGGTTTTGGCTTTTGGACCTTTTCTAGTCATGGAAAGTCATAAAGGTGGAAATTTTATGACTTAGAATGATGTTGTGGGACTAGATCTGAGTGTTGAATGAAAGGACTTAAGAGATTAAGCACTTAATGGAAAAGTGCCATTTGGCCGAGTACGCCAGGCGTACCTTCGAGTACGATGCACGTACTCGTATAGGGTCCTGATTCTGGATGGTGAGTACACCATGCATACGAGCTGAGTACGTTGGGCGTACTCAGCCTAAAGTTGACTTCCATTGACCATTGAATTTTTGACCAAGTTTGACCATGGGTCAAACTTGAGGGTTTTGGGTTATTAGTTAAGATTTTATATGGTTCCGGTATTTGTGGATTCGCGGTTTCGAGCAGTGCAGAAAAGGGATCGTGACGTAGTGTCTCAGGGTTCTTCCATTCAGGTGAGTCTTCTCACTATACTTACATGTGTGGTAATTTATGTGTGACCGGAGGGTCTTATTCATGTTATTGACCGGAGGGTCTTATTCATATTATTGACTGGAGGGTCTTAATTGCTCATACTGAGATATGTGTTATTATGCATTCTGTCTTGGTGACTTATGTTGTTGTATTATTCTGTGTATATATTGAGTTAAGACCGGAGGGTCCATACCGAGACGTGAGATCGGAAGGTCTTCACTGAGACACATTACCGGAGGGTCCTTACTGAGAGATAGTCATGAGAGGCTAATTATTTGTGTATGTGGTATTTTGGGAACTCACTAAGCTTTGTGCTTACGGTTGGTGGTTTATATGTTTCAGGTTTTCTTATATTAAAGGTGGGGCACGGCTCGATTGCATCGCACCAATGGGGGACTTGTGTACTTGATAGCTTGTAACGATACTCTGATAAATGTTTTAAGATTGTGCAGTTGTGAATTAAATAAATACTTAGATTTTTAATCGAAAAAAAAATTAGGTTGAAATTTGGGGCATTACAAGTGTTGGGTTTTATGTACTATAACACTCCTATAGTGCACATACAACCCTAATGCTTTGGATCTAAGTTTTCTCTAGTTATACATGCAATAAAAATTATCCAAAGCATGAAGCCTATAACTAGCGTACATTTGATATTTGAATCATAAAAACTAGTTAGAATATTACCTCTTGTTGTAGCTTGTAGAACTTGGCTTTTCAAGAGCTTAGCACCTCAAGTGTAATGCCTCAAACAAGTCACAAACACCAAGAACAATTGGAATAATATGAGAGAGGTTTTGACACACCAAAAATCGGCTAGGCTCAACTAGGAATCCACAAGTGCCAATTTTAGGGTTTAGGGAATACATATATAGTGTAGAATTCCAAGAGTCATATGCAAATCCTAATTCTTACACTTAGGCTTATGATCCAGTAACTCATATGGACTAACTCTTCATGGACTCTCACATAAACTTAGTCCATCATGGATCAATAGCCCAAACCATATGTATCACTGATTTACATAATCATTCCCCGTTAATTTAATTAGTCTCTTTTGATCACCAAATTAATTCTTGATCAATACTAATTAAATAATATGATTTCTCAATTAATATAATATGCTTATAATATATTAATAAATCACAAATAACCTCTTTCTCAAATATCCATCCTATCAGATTGTTCTGGTGAAGGCAACCCGAAATGGACCATGCTACTCTCGGGTCAAGTACATACCAATTGTAGTTATGGGCTTAGACACCTAATCCAACAGTCTCCCACTTGGATAAGTCTAATAACTATAACTGCAAGTACGACTTAAAAACCGACGAGAAATCGTAGCTCTTAAAAGCCGCTGTCGAACTCTGACACGTCCATTAGATAAGGGATCATATATTCCTCCATTCTAGAAATCGTATGGACTGAGACATGGATTATAATCATTCTCTCTGTCCATATGTTGTTTCCCGATTTCCAATTTATGACGACTGACTAATTGAACAAATCAAATCAGTCCAGGTTTGGCCAAGCGCTTAGGGTTTTCATCACTAAATCATCGAGGGGCCCACAAATATTGCTTTTATCTTCTTAGGATAAAAGGAACGGATAAACTTCGACTCATATGCTTGCTCTATCTACTCATCAAATCACACACAATTATATGTTTTATAACACCAAGTTACTGGTACGTTTACACATCATCAATGTGCAACCGACTTGTAAAATGCAACTATATGTCTCTGTTTCAAGAATATAAGATATTATCGTCTAACCAATCACTCGTGATAAAATCCATGATGTAACACCGTAAATTTTCAAATAAAATTTTCATTTAGAATCGCGTAATTCTCATAACACATATCACAAAAAATCTCATGTATTTAATTTATAAAAACACACCTCCATAATTGATTGATTAATAATCCAGGATCCTCAAAACATAACTCTTTCTCTGGTGTGTACAATCTAGCCGATGCCCTCCCGCGATCCTGAGAAAAACCTGAAACACATAACACATAACACGGTAAGCACGAAGCTTAGTGAGTTCCCCAAAATACCACATACAACAAATTAGCCACTCGAGGCTATAACTCTGTAAGACCCTCTGGTCAAAGTGTCTCAGTGGGACCCTCCAGTCCCATAACTCTGGTGGACCCTCTTCTCCTAACTCTATGGACCTTCCGGTCCTAACTCTGTAAACTCTGAATAATACATAGCATAAATCACATAGAAATAATGCAGTACATCACAGCACACAAATAACATATAAGATACTCTGTCACACAACTCTGATTACCACCCTAGGTATGTATAGTGAGAAGACTCACCTCGAGGCACGCAAGCAATTATCCATGCACTCGAATCTCGAACTAGCCACCGCCTAACACATAGGGTAAATATTCTTTAATTAATACTCGATTCTTAACTCTAAGTAAACCAAAGGTTACTCTTTCTCTCTCTAACTCCGGAAGTGGATAAAAGACCATTTTACCCTTCACTGGTCTCCATTACTCAGGTTTGACCAACTAGAAGTCAAACTCGAGTCAACAGTCCTTGTTTGACCCGACTCGTCGACTGCACTCATGCAACTCGTCGAGTCCCCTCTTTTCCTCATAAGTCTCAACAAAGTCCAGCTCAGCTCGTCGAGTTGACCCCCAACTCGCCGAGTTATCGCATGATCAACTCATCGGGACAAACCCTAACCGACTCGTCGAGTCAGGCCATGGACTCGGCGAGTCCCTTCAGTCTGTTTTCTTATTCACACGATTTAAGGCAGATCTACTACCCTAAACTCTAGATCTAGCCTCCCAAACTCGACTGTCACATAAAGCTTCAATCTTTACGTTCATGCATGGCATAATTGCTCCATAATGCCAATACAAGTTCTAACAAGGTTACACGCTCAAGGTCTTGTCTCTAACTCAATAAAGTTCGGGCCTTTGGGCTCACAAAGCCTTCTACAACTCAGATCTGAGTTTTCAACCTCAATCATGCTTAAAGATCACAATGACACCAAAAAGAATGGGAGAAACCCTAGAAACTCCCTAAATCAAAATCATCATAAGGAAATGACCAAGTTAGCATCTTTTTACCTCCAACTGAAGCAAAACTCTGAAAAACCTCTAGATCCAAAGCCTCCTCTTGAACCAAGATTTGATGCTCTCCACTTCTCCTTCAACAATGCACTAAAATCCACAAGATTAGCCTCTTTCTTACTCTCTAGCTCAAATGGAAGATTAGGGTTTCTCTCAAGGAAGTAGGGTGACTGGTGAGGCGCAAATGGGGCTATAAGTTCCCTTATATAGGCCCCAACCCTGGGAAATTAGGGTTTCTCTGCCCAGCACCTACTCGGCGAGTCGACTCTCTGACTCGTCGAGTCCATTCATTAATCCCACGTGGACACTCGACTCTACTCGACGAGTTGGACTCACAACTCGCCGAGTCACTCCATAAATCTCAGATTAATCACACAATAATATACCTGAAAGTCCGGATGTTACAATTCTGCCCCACTTAAATTAGATTTCGCCCTCGAAATCGCTCCTCAACAACACATAGATCGAACCCAATAACCGAAAAGAACCACCGAAAGGATCTCATACCACACAACTATCTCCCCCATGGACACCTAAATCCAAACCGGAACTCCCAAACCCGTAAGAGGACATACCCTTCTGCCGCTACGATACCCCTTCTGACCCTTCAGAATCTGGAAGCTCTAGTGGCCTGTCTCACTACCAAACCGCCTTCTCAAGATATCACCATGTTACCCGTTCCTCGAATAACAGATCCTGACAACTCACCGCCCCTCTGATTCTCTCGTTGCGACTGATAAAACTATTCAACGCCCAAAAATTGACTACCGATCATTCATACCAGACATGTTAAACAATTCAAATCATACTCCAAAGAATGAAAGGATCACATCACACCAAGGACCCATCCACTGTACTGCAATCAAAACCCTTCTGAACAATGAACTCTCCACCCCCTATCCTCAGACACAAGACAATGATCATGTTTGTTCAGAATTATCCTCTGACATCTAACAATCATAAACCCCATCTCCCTTCTCCAATATCCCTTTCAACACTGAGCACCAGGTCATCTCCCGACCTAGCAGTTGAACCTCCAAAGGTTACCCATTGCAGACCTCAACATGTCTCACTGACTTCCTTCCCATACTAACTATCTCGGCCCAGTGTGACACACAAGTCACAAAGTCCGCTTTACCTCAAGCGATTACTACAATCCCAACTGAAGATCATCTCACCCCGACCTCTGTCGTCTACTACTTATTGGTTCCATGTGTCTCGCGATACCTCCCGTACCAACGAACTGACCCACTCATGCCTAAATCATCAGATGACAAACAATGCCCCTCAAAATGGAACCCCCTTCTCTGGATCCGGAATCTCATTTCGCCTACTCAACACATCACTAGAGCCAAACTCCAACTCGAGAGTCTGGTCCGACTCAGAATTGGAACCACTCGCCCAATGAAGCACTCAACTCACGACCCATGACCCGCAATTCACGCGTACATCACTTCTCCAATTCCTTATGATTGCGATAATCACACCTTAACTCAGAATATAACGATTCCCGATCATTAAGGAGACCCCAGTCTCGCCCCTGGTCTGGCAACCAGGTTTCCGAAGACTCAAGCGGTAAGGCTACCGAAGCCTAAGAATTCCTCTGTGTCACACTCTGATTAGTGAATAATACAGCTTCCCGAAGATTCACAATGCTCTCCCCCTGACCAGTGAAAGCTACGGCTCCCCGTAGTTTCACAACGCTCTCCCTCTGACTGGTGAAAGTTATGGCTCCCCGCAGTTTCACAACACTCTCCCTCTGACTGGCGAAAGCTACGGCTCCCCGCAGTTTCACAATACTCGCTCGACGATTGGTGAATACTACAACTCTCCGCAGTATCACCACACCCTCTCGCTGACTGATGAATACTACGGCTTCCCGCAGTACCACCACACTTCCTCACACTAACTCATGGATGCTGCAGCTCCTCGCAGTCTTACAACACTTTCTCTTACCATCCTACTATCTCATTCTCAAGTCGACGCCACACTGCGTTCGCTAACTCATGCTCTGTGGCTCAGCATAGGTAGGTGCACATACCCATCCAAAGTAAGCATCACTACGCCTGACAAAAACTGTCATGACAACTCATTTTCTCGCCGCAATTCACATTCTTAAATACTCTCGCTTGATGTCAATTAGCGAAAGGGGCTCCCACTGGAACCATATATACTTGATACACCACTTTCCATCTCTTAACTCAAGATTCAAAATAATCTTAAATTTAGGACATCATACTCGGACACCTCGGCACACTATCACAGATCCTTATGTTGTCTTGCCTCAACCACTGATCCCTTAATCACGGCATCATACTCAGATACCGCATTCCCCTTTCAGAATCTCACAACCGATCTTCCCCTCGCACCACTTGCAACCTCGGAATATCCCCATCTCACAATTGCAACACGGGGATTCCACAATGACTGAAAGCACGTTGACGAAAATCTGAAGCTCCACCCTCTACTGATCACCACCCATACGAAACTACTCATACCGGCTCTGTAATTGGTTGACAATTCAACTGCTGCTCCTCCTGGAGTATAGATTACAATCTAAATCAATACCCGCAATCCTTAGCTAATACACCCTGAACTCAGCGACCCAACCGTCTCGAATTCCACATTTGAAAACCCCAGAAATCCCTAGCCACAATAAATACTCCGACCCAACGGCCACAAGCCATGGATTCACTCATCCTTGATTAAGCACATACACCTACATCATCTCGCCAATAACCCAGGTCTCATGTGTCCACACCGTAGATCTTCATAACCATCTCTCTAACCGCACTTGAACGAATCGTTGATCCTCTCAATAGAATACCCAGTTCTCCCCCACTCAGGGTTCGAACTATCACCAATTGCCATACCAACCATCTACTCCATAGACTGTTTCTCCAGGTACATCACACTTGACTCTTGAAACGTACCACGCAATCACTCAATGATCTCCCCGATGGAAACCAAGCAACTCCAAATATCCCGTATCTCCGACAAAAACCTCAGAATCCTCCTAACGTGACTGCCTCTAGTCATCTTGAATGCCTCTGACCGACAAACCGCCGGATACCCCGACTGTTCCGAAACAGCCCTGACTCTCAATCTGGAAATAATGCACTATCACACACCTTGTCTCTGATTCCTCGACCAGCCTCCCATCGCGGGAAATTATAAAAGCAAGAGACCTCATTCTCAGAGTCGATACACAATGTAGACAATGAGGGCCACCGCCCCGATGTACTCCTCTAAATCACCAGGAACTGCTGCTAAAAGTATGCCTCACCATCAAGGCACCTTCCCTAGTCTCTCCCATCTCAATCTTACTAATGACTCTCTCATGGCATAAGAATACCTCGCAGTAGCTATTGCCCAAATACTTTGGTAGAAAGGTTGCAATCCTATGCTACCCACGGGGTTTGCCTCCAAACTCTGAAACCGGAAGCTCGCTATCTCTTTTGCTCCTCCCACAGAACGGGAACAACGCAACCCATGTCACAGAAGGTGACATCTCATCTATCGGTCAATTGCTCAACTCAGACCGTGATCCTCCGATTAGCATCAGCTCTACTCATCCCTGAGTCTTCCAACTCTAACTGGCATCTCACCAAAAATCTCTCGGAAACTAACTCGATTTCCCTTTCAATGTATGCTCTATTGAAACTCATTCGTCATGGCCCTCTGGCCCCACACTCTATCATGTCTGCTCTCAGTCTGATCAATCACAACGGGATAACTGATAAACTCTAAAGCACTAATCACCACTAACCATGGTACTCGAACCATGTGATCACCTCTCAATCTGCCACGAATCATGGTACCCAAACCATGTTATCACCTCTCAATTCGCCACGAATCATGGTACCCGAACCATGTTATCACCTCTCAATTCGCTACGAATCATGGTACCCGAACCATGTTATCACCTCTCAATTCGCTACTTAGAACCTCTGGAACTCTCCCTGTTTCGAGTACGGGTCCTCTGCTTTCAGTAGTACGGGCCCATACTACCTGCCACATCTACCCATACTTTCCACATGGATCGCCCCAGATTTCCTAAGTAGCTGCTCAACCATTCACGATCACCAATCCCGCCCGATATACTTGGTCGCTACCCAGCGAATACTCTCCTCTATCAGCATACTCTTCTGACCACAGACACCCCACTTAGGCTCTTCCTAGGTTCTCATACTTCTCTACCATTAGCTGCTGAAGAACTCCTTATGATGTCAGCCATCTATCTCCTGAATATCGTCATATTCACTTAGTAGCTGACTCCCATCATGAAGAGTTCCACAACGCATAAAGCAAGCAGCATCTGGGCATCGAATAATCTCCACCAAAACGTAAAACCTCTCTAGGTTACAACTCTATTTGCTCTACTTGCTCTCAAAAGGCATCACAGAACTCAGGCTATCTCGCCTCTCATGGTATCTAATTACTCTTCTCAGCAGACTCCTCAAGGATTATCTAGGTATCTCTCCTAGATTACTCCTCTACTCAAAGCTCTCTCTAAAATATTTATATTATAAACTCTTACTCAACACATACTCAAGACACATAACAGATAGCAACAACCCCCTAGGCTAAGGCATCACAAATCAGGCAACTCTAGCCCTAATATATGAAATACCTAGCCTATCTTCTAGCATGTACCACTAATATCTCAATAAGAAATCATAACACAAACAAATAAGTAAGGGTATTTTGGGAAATCACCGTTCGGGCTCTGGCTGATTGTACACACTGCTCCAACTCGTTTTCTCTTGAACTCTTGCTCGTTTTAGAAAATTCATTTCTTTTGAAAAAATTTCTCAAATCCTTAGTTTGAGTCCAAATATACCCAAGGGTGCATCCGAATCCCTCAAACCAAGGCTCTGATACGAACTTGTAACACCGTAAATTTTCAAATAAAATTTTCATTTAAAATCGCGTAATTCTCATAACACATATCACAAAAAATCTCATGTATTTAATTTATAAAAACACAACTCCATAATTGATTGATTAATAATCTAGGATCCTCGAAACATAACTCTTTCTCTGGTGTCTACAATCTAGCTGATGCCCTCCCGCGATCCTGAGAAAAACCTGAAACACATAACACATACACACGATAAGCAAGATGCTTAGTGAGTTCCCCAAAATACCACATGCAACAAATTAGACACTCGAGGCTATAACTCTGTAAGACCCTCTGGTCAAAGTGTCTCAGTGGGACCCTCCAGTCCCATAACTCTGGTGGACCCTCTTCTCCTAACTCTATGGACCTTCCGGTCCTAACTCTGTAAACTCTGAATAATACATAGCATAAATCACATAGAAATAATGCAGTACATCACAGCACACAAATAACATATAAGATACTCTGTCACACAACTCTGATTACCACCCTAGGTATGTATAGTGAGAAGACTCACCTCGAGGCACGCAAGCAATTATCCATGCACTCGAATCTCGAACTAGCCACCGCCTAACACATAGGGTAAATATTCTCTAATTAATACTCGATTCTCAACTCTAAGTAAACCAAAGGTTACTCTTTCTCTCTCTAACTCCAGAAGTGGGTAAAAGACCATTTTACCCTTCATTGGTCTCCATTACTCAGGTTTGACCAACTAGAAGTCAAAATCGAGTCAACAGTCCTTGTTTGACCCGACTCGTTGAGTGCACTCATGCAACTCGTCGAGTCCCCTCTTTTCCTCAGAAGTCTCAACAAAGTCCAGCTCAGCTCGTCGAGTTGACCCCCAACTCGTCGAGTTATCGCATGATCAACTCATCGGGACAAACCCTAACCGACTTGTCGAGTCAGGCCACGGACTCGGCGAGTCCCTTCAGTCTGTTTTCTCATTCAGACGATTTAAGGCAGATTTACTACCATAAACTCTAGATCTAGCCTCCCATGGCTCGACTGTCACGTAAAGCTTCAATCTTTACGTTCATGCATGGCATACTTGCTTCATAATGCCAATACAAGTTCTAACAAGGTTACATGCTCAAGGTCTTGTCTCTAACTCAATAAAGTCCGGGCCTTTGGGCTCATAAAGCCTCCTACAACTCAGATATGAGGTTTCAACCTCAATCTTGCTCAAAGATCACAATGACACCAAAAAGAATGGGAGAAACCCTAGAAACTCCCTAAACCAAAATCTTCATAAGGAAATGACCAAGTTAGCATCTTTTTACCTCCAACTGAAGCAAAACTCTGAAAAACCTCTAGATCCAAAGCCTCCTCTTGAACCAGGCTTTGATGCTCTCCACTTCTCCTTCAACAAGGCACTAAAATCCACAAGATTAGCCTCTTTCTCACTCTCTAGCTCAAATGGACGATTAGGGTTTCTCTCAAGGAAGTAGGGTGACTGGTGAGGCGCAGATGGGGCTATAAGTTCCCTTATATAGGCCCCAACCCCGGGAAATTAGGGTTTCTCTGCCCAACAACTACTCGGCGAGTCGGCTCTCTGACTCGTCGAGTCCATTCATTAATCCCACGTGGACACTTGACTCTACTCGAGAAGTTGGACTCACAACTCGCCGAGTCACTCCATAAATCTCAGATTAATCACACAATAATATACCTGAAAGTCCGGATGTTACACATGAAGTGATTAAGATGAGCGTGGGTTTAATCCAATACTCAAATCTTATTACAGGAGTACTCATGAACACTGCAACAAACTAGTGCTATGTCTAAAACACTTAGACAATATACAGTCAGATTCATGACAGCCTTACCTCATTACCTACTTCAAAAGTATGATTGACTGTGGATGTTTGAATAATCTTATTATTCGGGAAGTGAAAACATGCAAAGTGAAACACAAGAATTATCGAATCCAATATGGTCTCAAAACATTGAATATAAATAAAACGCCTTTTATTTAATCACCATATTGATTACACATTATTCATTGTATAATGTTTCGATTAATCAACTTAATACTTGAATTAAAACAATAGTTATCCCATGCTCCAAGCATGCACACTATGTTTACGTATGGTCCTTTCTTTGTGAAATAGATCAATTAAAACATTTCCAATGATGCTCATTTCACAAATCCAAATCCTTATTGCAAGTGTAAGAATACCAAATTCTTGTCACTGCTAGAATGTGTTAGATTCTAAACTATTATGCAATGTAACTTTTTTAATGTTGAGGTACAAAAGTCACAGAGACTTTGTTAATGATATTACAAAACTTTCCACTGGAGATTGATAACAAAACAATTCCAAGGAAGCGAAGTCTCAAATTCAAAGTACATTCCTTTGAACATCCTTCTTGCATAAAAGTTTCTAACCTACACATAGATTCTTAATATCCAACTCCCATTATGACAACTAATTATTAATAGAATCATGTCTATTCATAATAATGTCAATATGGTCCATCCATTATTATACTTCCAACTGTCCTTAAGCGACCAATCCTTAGATTGTCCTTAACAGTTGTTTAACCACTTTAGTCATACCCGGTTCTAGTCCTTTTTCCCTCTTAATGCCCTAGGCATTTGGAAAATTAGAACACGTGAATATTATAACATATGCAATCGATCCTATACCCGAAGCATATGGGGTACGATTCATAATGTCTTACATAAAGACATGATACTTGACCAGTCTCTTGCTATAATATTTCCAAATATAGAATTTCCAATATTGAAATATTTCAACATGGTATTCATATATATCCATGACTAAGTTTGATTAATATCTCCCACTAGCATAATAATTATTACCTTACTAGCTTTGACATGTACCCAGAAATCAGCTGGACTTCTAGAAAACAATACTTATTGACTTTCTTTCCAAAGTTCAGATTTCTGATACGAGATGCTTTGATAAGCCTTTATCCAAGCTCATACACGTTTTATTAAAAAGCTCATATGTGTGTCTAAACTATTTCAGAACTTACGGCAGTAAGTCCCAAATGTTCAAACCTTTTGCCACTTCTCACAATTCGAACTATGAAGAGGGATGTCGTAATCATAATCGAATTTGAGAACGCAATTAACACAACTGCTATCTCCTCAAATCTACTTAGGAAAGCGTTTCCTCACAATCATTTTCATGAATTGGATAGAAACCTTATGACACTTAGATTTTATGGTGTATGTATTGCTATCCATGTGAATCTGTCATTCCCAACCATTATCATAAGACAAGGTCTATGACAAAAACAAATGGACTGAACCTGTTCAATCTTAATTTCTTGCCACTTGGTAGCACAAGGGCCTACCATGTCTTCCAGGTTGTTGAGAAGCTCACCATTACAGATCAATGAACTTTCATTGAACAAGGTGTTTTTCCTTACGCAAACAATTGAGAACTCATAGAACTGACATGCATAGTCAACTTTAACTGGAATAGGCACAGAAACAAGAATATGTCAACACGATAGGTTACGAACCTCAAGTCGTGTGCTAGTGATAAACAATAGGTTTATTCTTGATTAGTTCTTGAAGTTATTCAAGACCATTAAGACTCCCACTGAATTCTTGAGATATAAGATTCTCTTGTCAGTATACATTCCTTGACAAACAAACATTCAAGAATTAGTGTGGGTTCTTATCAAGAATGACACTTCATGTAATTGGTCTTAGTTGGTCTCTGTTTTATCCAATACATCACAAATACCATTTACAAATGTGTCATAAACCTACTTAAGAATGTCACTCAAGTCACAATCTTATAGTAGGACTCTAAGACTTGATTCTGGAACGAAGTACGACTCGCCTTAATTGATTTAACCATTTCAACAATTCCTGATTCATCTTCTTAGCCATACAACTGCACTAAGGTGTCTTTAGAGGATCAATTGTGATATGGTTTCATAATCATTAAGACGATCATAAAACACGACACTCAAGCACTCTCCTTTCCTTTCAGATTGGAGAAACTTTTATCTTTCTGCCTAATTGATTCTTCTTATTCATTTTGCTATACATTGAAACTTTTCCAATGATTCAAAATTATACTTAATCTTGTAAGCATAATCATATTCACTAATCTTTCAGTAAATCATGATGAATAGTCTTATTGTTCTTTGTGGTGAACCTGACCAGTGCACAACAATGTGTACTATATCCCCTAGTCCTTCACTTGACTCACATATACATGTGAACAAGGAATTAGTCTTAATTTCCCAAAGACGAAGGTTCTCATTCATCATACAATACAAGTTGCATGATTCAAATTTTCTATCTAATTGAAACTTGGGTGATGAGAATCTTTCCTTATTTGGTATGACAATACCACAAACGAAAGAATCAAATCCATTTTCCAATATTGCTAAAAATATATAAACACCAGTTTTCACAAATGCCATTGCAAGGAAATAAAATAAGATAAATTCAAAAAATTTTCTTTATTTATGAAATGCGGAAAAAACTTGTCCTTACAATGCAATTACAAATGAAAACTATGTTACTAAATATTTCTAAGCAATCTATCATAACTCTTAAGTAGCAGCTCAAAAATTCGATCATCGAACCAGGCGGTCTAAAATCCATCTTTTCGCGATCAGACTCAACATGCTCTTCCTTTAAGCTTCCTTTCTGTTCTTCGACCCTACAAAACATCAAAATGTAATCTTATCACATCATGTTTTAAGAATCTACAAATAGGAACTTAATAGAGTTAGATAGTGGACCTACCTGAAGTAGAATCATACAATTTGATTTTACCCTCTCTTAGATCTTTCAGGTAGTTAGGGCAGCTTCCCTTCCAATGTCCCTGCAAATGGCAGTAGAAACAAGTGGACTCTTTGGCATTTGCACATGGAACTATCTCAGAACTGGCTTTTATCTTATGGTCAAATCTTTTGACCATAGCCAATTCACTTCCCATAGGAGAAGGGATCATTTCTGGACTATCTATGTCATTGCCTATGTCCATGGCAGCTTGGGAAGTAGATCTTCCAATCAAGTTTGCTAGACCAGTGCGCCAAATCATTGCAGATTCAGCAGCAATTAGCAAATAGGTAAGATCGATAAGGGTCACGTCGTGATCTGTCATATACTAGTCATTAACAAACTGACCATACGACTCGGGAAGTGACTGAAGAACCCAGTCAACAGCCAGCTTCCTTGGGAAGATGACACCCAACATTCCCAGCATGTCAATGTGTGAGTTCATCTCCAAGACATGTGCACACACAGACTTTCCATCTTCAGATTTGCTTGCTAATAGGCTTTGAGTGACCTTGAACTTTTCAAGTCGACGAACATGTGGGTCAGGGAGAATTATTGGAGGAGGTGGAGGAAGTGAAGTATGATATTGTGGAATATCATCTTCATGTGGAAAGCTTTTTGCAAAAGATTCGGGAAGACCATAGTTTTCAGTAATAGACATCTACAAGGGAGAAATTCAAGATAGTTGATTAAGTCCTTAATATAACACCCAAAATGAAATATTAAGGCTAGGACCCAACACAATATTCTACAATTCGAAAGAGGGATGCCTTAATCCAATTGTAAAATGTTTGAAGGTAGGTAAATGACGATTTACCAATTCCACCACGAAAATGAAATTTTAGATGAATTAGGTTTTAAATGAATTGAAATTCCTAGATCTTCTGAGATTCATTGAACTTTTCAATGGCATGTTTAATCTCGATTATGCCCTTCAAGATTGTGACTGGGATACCGAGGATCACAAACAAGGTGTGAATAACCATGCAAATTAGCTTGGTACTCTCGAAGTCATTTATCACCTAATCAATGTGCCGGTTAACCACACACGCTCCATTGATCTATGATAGTCTACGAGAAACCCATTGCCATCCTTCATTAGTCCACATTAGTGTGTCGGTTAACCACACACGCTCCACTAACTGACCAATAAGGTGCAATGTGCAATTTCATGGGTTAGCATCAAATTCACATTTTTCCTAAAGTAACTAAGATTGGGAATTTATAAAGTGTTTAGTTACTTTATATTTCATTATACTTTTAATGAGGATTTAGTGTCCTATCCTACCCGTTCGGCTAACGACCCTCCACTAGTCAAGGGTGCGGTGGGTAAGAGTGGATACCCAATGGCGGTCATTTTACAGGCCGCTTCCTTAAACACCCCTTATAGACCAGCTTCGTCAATGAGTCCTACTAACGGTAAGACTGACTTTTAACTTATACATATATAATATATTAAACTTTTAATTTTATATAGTATAAGGGTTTATTTTAAAGTTTTAAAATACTAAGTGGTTTAATCTATTAATAAATTAAACTTTTAATTTAATTAAACTTAAACCATGTCATTATGGATTTATTAATTCTCTCTTTTAATTAAACACTTAATTAATTTAATAAACTCCATAAGGGTGTAATTTGAACTATTCAAAACATCAAGGTTCTACATTTAAGATTTCACAATTAAAGCATTTTAATTAAATTTTAAGTTATAAAACCAAGAGGTGCATTTTATGAACCTTTTCAAATTAGTAGGGTTTTAGAATTCAATATTTCAAATTAAAACCTTTTAATTAAACTTTTCAAATTCCAAAACTTGAGGGCAAGTTTTGAAACTCTTCAAAACCTCTTGAATTCCATAACCTAATGAGTTAATGTTCATGAATGAGACTTTTCATATTTCATTACTTGACGACAAATTATGAAACTCTTCAAGAACCATTTAGATCAAATATAACTAATAAAATTATCATATAATTCATAATTTACCAAATTGACCTAATTTAAGTCATAAAGCAAGATGATTCAAATTCCACAAATAATTAGTTTTTCACAAAATTAAGTAATTATCTTAAAATTTGACAATCATCATTTAATTGGATGAGGATAATCATTGCCTTATAAATAAAATTGAATTTTATGAGCCAAAACAGTTTGTGGTAATGATCCTAATCCAAATATTGCCAAAAAACTGAAAAATATGTCCACTGACCAGCCACCACGTCGTGGTAACATTGACCACGTCGTGGTGATCATGCAGATTCCAAAAAAAACAATTTTTTTTCTTTGAACAATTACCAATGCATCAATATAACAGAAAACACTCATGGCTCTGATACCATTGTTGGGTTTTATGTACTATAACACTCCTATGGTGCACATACAACCCTAATGCTTTGGATCTAAGTTTTCTCTAGTTATACATACAATTAAAATTATCCAAAGCATGAAGCCTATAACTAGCATACATTTGATATTTGAATCATAAAAACTAGTTAGAATATTACCTCTTGTTGTAGCTTGTAGAACTTGGCCTTTCAAGAGCTTAGCACCTCAAGTGTGATGCCTCAAACAAGTCACAAACACCAAGAACAATTGGAAGAATATAAGAGAGTTTTTGACACACCAAAAATCGGCTAGGCTCAACTAGGAATCCACCAAAAATCGGCTAGGCTCAACTAGGAATCCACAAGTTCCAATTTTAGGGTTTAGGGAATACATATATAGTGTAGAATTCCAAGAGTCATATGCAAACCCTAATTCTTACACTTAGGCTTGTGATCCAATAACTCATATGGACTAACTCTTCATGGACTCTCACATAAACTTAGTCCATCATGGATCAATAGCCCAAACCATATGTATCACTGATTTACATAATCAGTCCCCGTTAATTTAATTAGTCTCTTTTGATCACTAAATTAATTCCAAATTAATTCTTGATCAATACTAATTAAATAATATGATTTCTCAATTAATATATTATACTTATAATATATTAATAAATCACAAATAACCTCTTTCTCAAATATCCATCCTACCAGATTGTTCTGGTGAAGGCAACCTGAAATAGACCATGCTACTCTCGGGTCAAGTATATACCAATTATAGTTATGGGCTTAGACACCTAATCCAACAACAATTTGGTATCAAAGCCTTGGTTTGAGGGATTCAAACATACTCTTGGGTGTGCTTGATCTCAAACTGAGGATTTGGTAAAATTTTCTAAAAGAAATTGATTTTTCTAAGAAAGTATTTAAAATAAAAAGGGGTGTGATGCGTGCAATCAGCCGAGCTCAAGTAAGTATTTCCCAAAAATACCCATGCGTGTTATATGATTGATGTTTGATGTCTGTATATGAGAATTTCATTCTATATTAGGGCTAAGGATCTGCTCAGTGTTGCATGGTAGGATGCCTGATTAGGAGAAATGCCTTAATGCCTGTTGTGTGAGCTGGTAGTGATGCATGCTAGCGATTAGAGATCTTTAGGAGCTTCTGAGGTAGGACTACATGTTTATGTGATGATTTTAGTGCTAGATGCTCGAATGCTGCGTGCTTTGTGATTTGTAGGACTCATATTGATGTAAGTTAGCTATCGCATGAATATGTTAAGTTACATGCAGTGAGGGTTAACTAATCTTAGAGTGGTTGACTTAGGCTTATTGCGCAGCTCTTGTTTGAGTCTAACCGTTGTGGGGTTGAGTCTTTTAGTCTAAGGATTATCTAAGCTTTGTTGTATGTATTTGTATCGTAAAATAGTCAACCGACATTAGTAGAGGTCCTTCATCAGCTGATGGCAGGGTGAGATGGTAATCCTAGGAGAGCCTAGGAAGCGATTTAGTGCGAGCGATGCGTTGTTTAGCAGATTTTGGGAGGATATCATTATGAGGAAGTAACTTAGAGGATTCGGGATGATTCTTAGGAAAGTACGGATAGGTGTGGAAAGTAGTATTGGGCCCGTACTACTGTAAGAACAGGATCCGTACTCGAATCAAGGAAAGTCCTGAAAATTCTAAGGAGCGGTTTGAGGGTAGGAACATGGTTTGGCACCATGAATCTGTTGCAGCATTTTAGGTATTATCAAGTTTCTGATTATGGCTGTATGGGAATAAGACGGGTCGGGTGATTGTTTGGGCCTTAGTAGCCATGTTTGTTAGGGTTGAATGGTGCAGACCTTGATGACTATTCGATTTCGAGGTCTTGGGGCCCTACATGAGGTAGTATAGGTCTGATTCGTGGAACTCTATGAGGGAGCGGTTGGGATGATCAGCTTGAGGATTGCATTCTTGAGCTTGAGTCGGCCAATGGCTTATGATGTCATTTTCTTTAGCGAGGATTCTGTTCTTCTAATTTTTCATGTGTGGAAAGAGAGTCATTTTCGTGGAGACTGTACAAGAAGAGGACCACGGGTATGCTTTCCTCGAGTTCGGAAAGAGGATGTTCTGGCAGGTTGTTCCAGGTGAACAACAAAAGTGAATCGGAAATGGCAACTTTCGTTTTCTGTGCTTCGCCTCGACTATGTTGATGATGCCTCATGTTCTATGATTGTGTCTCGTAATGGAGTGAAGGTCAGGTATTCAGAGGTGAAGTGTGTGGTAGTCCAATTGTTCTTAGATTGATAATCAGTGCATTGAATGGGCTATCAGAGTTATTTCTTGTGCATTTGCATGGGATTCTTGTTGATAGAGGCGGTTATGACTAGGAAGTTTCTGAGGTCTCCATCTGAGATTCAGAGTGTTTTTGAGTTGTTGGGTCTTTATTTGGAAGGCCATCTTGCATTGTGTTATGCATTCCAAGAGTCAGTGATGATATATATCTGGCTGAGTTCGTTGAGTGGGGTTTGTCTGCAATGTTAGTTGGTGATAGTCCGAACCCAAGTGGGGGAGAACTGGGCATGCTGTTAGAAAGATTATTGATCTATTTCAGTTCGTGGTTTCCGAAGAACGGGTTATAGGAATTGCGGTTCGGATATGCGAGGCATGGGTTCAAGATGTGGTCAAGACTGGGTGTAAAGCAAGTTAACTTTTGTTGTATGAGCTCAGGAATGCACGAGTTATTTTTGTAGCATGAAGTTGTTGGTCAGGGAGCTCGTTGTAGTCAGTGGTTCTTTCGGTTTCGCTAATGTTTAGGTCATGAACCGTTTGGGTCGCTCGGGTTGAATATCGATGTTTGAAGGATTCGTCATCAGGGTATAGATTGCTACCTATAGTCTAAGATAAGCAGTGGATGATCTGTAAATCAACTTCAGGGTTGGGTATATGTAGTCTTGCATGAGTTTAGTTTTTTTGAAAACTTTGGATTATTGGGATGTTGTCAGTGCATTCTAGATCGTTGGTTGTTCTTGTTCATCGTCAATGGGTGGGGATGCTTCGAAGGTTTTGAGCTATATAATTGAAGGTCAATGTTTGTGACAATCATTCGTCATGTTTTGTTATGTTATATCATGGATTTTGGGTACGTTGCCCTGAATTGTTGGATTATGGAATTGTGGTCTATAGCAGACTCGGGTTTATTTTGGTAGTAGGAAGAACATTGAAGTGATTATCTATTTGTTCCAATTGTGGGTCTTCTGGTTTCCTTGTCATCGGTTGGGATTGTGGAAGGATGTGGAATTGTATCAAGGGAAGGTACTGTGGGATACGAAAATCGTGGTCGAGAGTAGTAAAGTGCTTCATCTGGTTTGGGGTGTGAGCACCAGATATCATTTGGTCATGGAATCTCAGTCTAGTAAGCTCAATGTGATGGTGATTAGGTAGGAAGATTTTGGGATGGCTAGGTAATCCAATGATTATGAAGTTATCAGATTGTAGATGAATCCAAGTGAGGGATGGTCACTTGGGGCTGTTGGGAATAGTTCCACGTGCGAGCCACTTTAGAATTTGTGCTCATGTTAGAGTTTTCTATCAGTATATCTAGAGGGAGCGCCAGGGTTCCTTGAGGTTAGGAAGAATCCAAGATAGGTTGGGATTGTAAGCATGGAGAAGACTACTGTTTGGCCGGCGGGGCCTTGAATGAATAATCGGGTGTTGTAGGTAATATATGGTTTGATTATGGATTAACTGGGAAGGCCAGTAAACTAGAGAGCCAGTTCTGGTTGTGAGAGGATTTAGAGTTAAGCAAGAAATAGGGTTCTTTGGTCAGTGATGAACATCATAGAAAATGATACGAATTCAAGGTTAGGTTAAGGTCGAGGGTTGCGTTAGGACCTCTCTGTCTGTTCTTATCTGATGAAGGCTTTGGGGTCTGAAGCACAACTTGAACACCTGATAGATTCTGGTAGGTGGGGTGTTGAATTGCAGTGTTTTTGGTTATTGTGTGGTTGTGGGAGTGATGTCATACTACGGATCAGCCGTAACATTCACCAGGTTAGTGTGTAGTTATGGAAGTGATGTGAGACTGCGGAGCAGCCATAGCATTCACTAGGTTTGTAGGCGGTGGTAACAGTGGCGGAAGTCTATGAATTGGCTCATGGTATTCTCTAGGAGGATTTGGATCACCACCTGGCTGGGTTGGGGCCAATGTGATGTGAGAACTCGGTTCGGTTGTATCCATCGTTGGGGTTAAGCGGACTTGGTGATCGTCGAGCATTTGTTGGTTGAGTTATCCTTCATTGGGAGTCAATGACTGATGAAGTCGTGTTGGTGGATAGACCATGACCACTTGTACCTATTCAGTCTGGATTTGATTTAGTTTTCGATGAGGATTTTTCAGTACTGATAAGTGGTCGGGGCGTATATGTTCCGGGTATCCGTGAATTTGTTTAGGATGGATAGGTTTGTGCGGTTCAAGATCTGAAGTTGAGTTATTATGGATATGGTTTGGAGTGGTTTTTCCTTATTGGGATTCAGACATCGATCAAGGTTTTCAGTTTCAGGCGTAGCGGTTGGACACTCGTGGGCTTAGAGCAAATATGAGGTTCATTCTTCGTTAGGGCTTGTGATTTCCGCTATTTTGGGTTCGATAGTAGTAAGGGTGGATGGTTATCGGAGTGAGATGACCTTCCCAGTCATCCTCGTGATTCAGGTGGTTCAGATATGATCGTTTGGTTCGGCAGAGGAGAGAGTAAGGAATGATTTCGAGGACGAAATCTAATTTTAGTGGGGGAGAGTTGTAACACCCTATTTCGAGTCGTTTCACATTTCAGGTCCGTGACCCGAAGATCAAGTATCATAAGGCTTCGGGCTTTGGGAAAAGAGAGGATTTAGACCCATTTGGGCATGGGTAATGTAAATTGGATGATCCGGGAGTTCGGTTTGTGTTTTAGCGCCAAGGGGTATTTCGGTAAGATTTCAGTTCGGGCTTTTCTGAATTTTGGATTTTTGTTCAGAAAGTTTTAAGGCAAGGAGTAGTTGATAGAATTGTAGATCTTCTCGTTACCTTTTCGTGGATATAAAGAACGTCAAAATCGGAGTTAGAACGACGAAGTTATGACCGTTTGAAGTTTGGGTGGTTTTGGGCCACGCTGAGTACGTTGGGCGTACTAAGGGAATCCTGAGTACGTTGGGCATACCATAACTATGCAGGGCATAAGCAATCAGTGCCCAAACCCTATTTTCGTGGTTTGAGCCCTATTTAATCTCCTTAACTCCCCCAAACCCACTCCATTCTCAACCTCCACATCTCCAACACCCCTTCCATGAAACCCTAACCCTAGTTGAGCCTTGTGAGCTAAAAGAATGTGTTTTTGAGTGCTTTGGAGTATGCATGGTGCACCTTGGAGAAGAAGGAACTTGTTGGAGAAGTGTTGGTTGCATTGGAGCTTGTAGATCTTGACTTTGTTCACCTTGATCTATCTTCTAGAGGTATAAAGTTTGAATCTTGATGATGCATTTTTTAGATCTAGCTAGTTTTGGATATTATGAGCTTTTGGTCATTTTAGTGCATAAAGTTTAGATATTGAAAGTTTGTCACCTTGTTATGGATAAAGTTGGAAACTTTATACATCTAAACATCATTGTAATTCAGATCTGAAGTTTGGAGACTTAGACTTAATGGATTAAGTTGAAAAAGATGTGCTTTTGGTCCCATTTGATTCTTAAAGGCTAGATCTTGGTGGTTTGAACCATTCTAATGGATACAGTTGGAAACTTTATCCATTATGGAGCTTTTAGGATCCATAAAAATGTGATCTTGATCCTTCTATACATTCCATGAAAGTGTCATGATGTCTTAATGGATTAATAAGTTAAAGGTTTTGGCTTTTGGACCTTTTCTAGTCATGGAAAGTCATAAAGGTGGAAACTTTATGACTTAGAATGATGTTGTGGGACTAGATCTGAGTGTTGGATGAAAGGACTTAAGAGATTAAGCACTTAATGGAAAAGTGTCATTCGGCCGAGTACGTCGGGCGTACCTTCGAGAAGGATAGCCATATTTACAAGGATTTGCATCATCAAGTGTCCCATTTGATTTGGAAATGTTGGTACTTGAGTTGGAGATCACAAATTTAGAGGAAGAGGCAATAGAAGAAGAAGTAGAAAAAGAATAAGTCGTTTAAGAGAGGTATGTATAACCCTAATTCGTTTCATTTAAGGAGGTTATATGTAGATTAATCTCATGTATGTCGATTAATATGTCAACTAAGGAATATATATATATATATATATATATATATATATATGTGTGTGTGTGTGTGTGTGTGTGTGTGTGTGTGTGTGTGTGTGTGTGTGTGTGTGTGTGTGTGTGTCAGCCACTTACGTATGCAACCGGTTACTATAAGGTGTGATTTAAACAAAACATGTATAAAGATGTGATTATGTATATAAAGGCCTTACTTCACTAATATTTTTATATCGACTAAACTTGAATGATGTTTTTTGAACAAATTAAAAACATAGTTAACTTTTTAAGTCATTTTCTCGATTAGTCGAAGCCACATAATTTACAATTTTCCATTTAATTTTTTTTTGGGATAATATTAGCTCAATCAGCCAGCTATCATATTGTGTAATTTAAACAAAAGAGTTACTGTCATAAAATCCCACAAATTTAGGGTTATCTACAGAAAAGTCTCAAACTTTTTTCAAAAGTTTTAATAAAGTCCTAAAAGTTTTTTTTTGAACAGAAAAGTCCCAATATTTTAAAAAAATCATATTGGGACTTTTCTATTCAAAAAAAAACTTTTAGGACTTTATTGAAACTTTTGAAAAAAGTTTGAAACTTTTGAAAAAAGTTTGGAATTTTTCTGTAGATAACCCCACAAATTTACACAAAATGTTCGCTTATACCTAATGTCTATTTTTTGGTGCCTTAATACCTAATATTTAGAAAGATTTGTTCTTTTTTGCCACTTACCCGATTTTTACCTTCTACAACAGGTCACCATTCGACTATTTGGTGTTGACCGGGTCTACTTGTTGACGTGGCTGCCATGTCACGGTGTTTTTGAGGTGCTTAAAATTTGGTTGCTTGCGCAGAAGAAAATAGGGTGGTCAGATTCAAACCCGCGACCTCCCATTGTCTATTATAGATCCCTTAGCATCAAGCTAGATGCGTTTTTCTGTATGCATTATTGAGAAATGGTATATATCATATGTAAAATAAAGAGAAAAATGGAACTTGCAAGGTTCAAACTCAACTCAGATCTCCTCTACAAATAACCAACACTTATACCACCAGCCTAATTACTATACTTGATTATAATGTTAGAAGTTTATATATATATATATTAAATTTCCGGAACGCATTTTTATAATTATTGATGTTGTTGTTGTTGTTATTATTATTTAAATATTTTTTTATTAAAAAAAGAACATATTTATTTCATATTTAAACATATAAAACATATTTACTATATATATATATATATATATATATATATATATATATATATATATATATATATATATATTTCATATAAAAGCAAACCCGTAAACACATAAATAAGAAAGTATCATATAAATATTTGTTATATATATATATATATATATATATATATATATATATATATATATATATATATAAGTCTTTATATATAATATATACACATAAATTTGCGAAAAACGTCTTCATACATAATGAATCCATATAAATACGAATAAAATGTCTTGATATATTTTTATATGTTCAAAAATCATTTTTATACATTAAAATATGTATAAAATATGTTTCTATATGAAATAATATGTTTTAAATAATATGTTTTAAATAGATATTTTCATATATGTATGCATACAACACAAAATGTTGTTATCCAAAATCAATATGTTTTTTAAATTCATATAATATATATATATATATATATATATATATATATATATATATATATATATATATATATATATATAACTTTCAGCAAAGATAACATTAATGTTGCCTAATCTACAGAGGTAGGTTTGATTCTTTAAAGTCCCATTATTTTACCCTAATTTACAAATAAGTCCAAACTAAAATTTAGAGATGATTTGACCATTTTCTCCCTATAACATTCATTTTAACGGCTTCATTGCTGACATGGACGCCTAATCGTTAAATTAGCTGATGAGATGGATATGTTGGATTATATAATGCTATGTTTACCATAAAACTTACTATCCTGATATATTGTGTATTTTTGGAATATAAAATGCATCCAACGATGACCGCAATAATTACAAACACTAGCAAAAATTTCGTAGTTTTTTACGTCTATTAGAAATTTCAAATTGTCTATCTAATCTTATGTAACCCAATATATCCATCTCATCAGACATCATCTCATTTCCTGTCTTTTTTTTTCTGAAAACACACATTTTACTAGTTTCATTGCTGATCTAGATACATAGTCATAAATGAGCCGATGAGATGGGTATCAAATTTTACAGTAAAATGTAGTATTATATAACCCATCGTATCCATTTTATCACCTAATTTAATGACTAAGTGTCAAAGTCAGCAATGAAATCGGTAAAATATATGTTACATCGAGAAAATGACAAAATCGTCACTAAATTTTAGTTTGGGACTTATTCGTAAATTAGGATAAAATAATGAGATTTTAATGAAACCAGATAAGTAATGAAACCTGTAAACTGGGAAAAATGGGTCAAATCATCATTTTACCAATAATTCATTTTTTCGTAAATAAATTTTAGTTTAAGACTTTTTCATAAATTAGGGTAAAATATTAAGACTTTTCTGGAGATTTCCCTATTTAATAAATATGTCTTTTTTTTTAATTTTTTTAATCTAATAAAATAAACGGGTTCACAAATCAACCAACATAATTATTTACAAACTCGAACACGACCTGTATATTAAATAAATTGACGGGTCATAAGTAGGCGGGTCAAGTCAACCTAAACTTGTTTGTATCGGATTCGTATTGTCATCATGGTGGATCCAACCCCAACAGTCAAGTGAGGTGCACATTGACCGTTGACTTGATCGTTGACCGGAAGTCAACTGACAGATCCATTGTCCTTGATATTCTATGAAGGATGGAGGGTGCGTGCAGGAAGCTTCTCTCACTTTTTGTCTGCCACGTCATCCTTTCCCCCATTTTTCATTCCATCACCAAAAGTCATGGTGTGTGTGGGAAGCTTCCTTCACTCTTTTTTTTTAAATAAAAGTAATTGAATTTGATGATATATATATATATATATATATATATATATATATATATATATATATATATATATATATATATATATATATATATATATAATGAGTAATAAACATAATAATTACTTAAAAATAAAAACCATATCATTAATTAAAAATTACATTAAAATAAGCAAGATTAAAAATAAAAAAAAAACTAGAAAACAAAAAATATTAAAAAACACAAGTTAAAAACATAATTAATATCCGAATTTTGAAAAACCAAAATACGTCACTCAGAATCGCCGCCCTCGTCATCGACATCATCATCATCATCATTCTCATCAACATCATTCTCGTCCTCGTCATCCTAATCCTTGCTCTCGGCGAACATATCCAAATCCTCATCTTATTCGTCAAACAAATAATCGTGTCAATACTCTGTCGACGGCTGAATGTGAGCCCTATAAATGTTCTCCACCAAATCAGCACGAAGGGCGTGATGAATGTTGCGATCGTATACTTCTCTTCAATTTGCCCTATATTCTTGCATATTAATGGCTTGTAACACCCGATTCAAAGAATTTTTCAGTTTGGACCCTTGGTGTGTTATTGTTTTGCAGAACTGGTTCCTAGGGGGCAGAATTGTCAACTTTATAAAAGTTGGAATACACTGGGCGTACTGACCTTCTTTGTGATCGTGGATCTTGATCACGTACACGGGGCGTACGAGGAGTACGCATGGCGTACGAGAGCTTAAGTAAAACCCTAATTTTTAGGGTTTGCACCCTATTTAAACCTTATGATAGCCTCATTTGGTCATGTTTACCTAGCCTCCACCTTCCTTCAGAAATCGAAAGCCTAGTGTGTGTTTGTGAGTTTTGAGCCTTAAAGAGTGTTTGTTGGTGATTTGTGAAGGAGAAGAAGAAGAAGACCATTTGGAGAAGTGTCTTGAGCTTGATGATCCGGGGTTGGCTAATCATTTGCAAGCTTTTTGAGGTAAAAAGCTCACATCTTGATGATCCATGTTCGTAGATCTAGCTATGTTGTTATTTTATGCATTTTGAGTCCTAGGAGTGATTGATGAGCTTCTTGGCTCACTCCAGAAGTATTGGTGTTAGATCTAGACTTATTTTGGTCCCTTTGTTCATAAAAATGCAAGCTTTATGGTGTATATTGGATCATGCATGTGTTAAGACTTTTGTTAAGCTCCTTTTGAGCTCTTGAACCCCATTAAGCGATGCATTTGTTTAAAGTTGCCAACTTTACGTGATTAGTGGTCTTATAGAATTAGATAAGAGAGTTTGGCGTGAAGTCCTAATGGATTAAGTGCTTAATGAAGTGGGGTGGTCAACTAGGGAGTACGATGGGCGTACCAAGCTGGTACATTGTGCGTACTAGTCCCAGAGGGTGTATGCTAAGCGTACGAGCTGAGTACGCCCTACGTAATCAGCATGTGGGCTTCGAATTATGGGCTTCTCGGTTTTGGGCCCATGTTTGGACCTTAGGATATTAGGGTCTTGTTGGGCCATCAGATTTCTATTTTTTTGGGGCTAATGTCGTTATGTTGGGTTCTTTTGGTTGAAGGACCACGAAGGGATTTTGGCCCAATTTGGAAGATTCGGCCACAATTGGGCTTTGGGTGACCATTTTGGAATTGGGCCTTTTGTGTAATTGGTTTGGGCCTTGGCCTTGGGCCAATTTAGGTAAAGGATAAATTGGTCTTTTGCCCTAGTTTAGACTCTTAGGTATGAGTTGGAATGTAACATCCATAAAAATCATGCCAAATTTGAACTTTTAAAAGTATTTCAAAACCATTAAATCATTACAACTTGTTTTCAAAATGTTTAATATCAGAGTTTTCCCAGAAACATAAACAAAACATGAGGAGCTGTACGATCACGCCTTCGCCTTTCCGCGATCCCCTGATGTACCTGAAACAATAAACTGAAACTGTAAGCCCGAGGCTTAGTGAGTTCCCTTAAAATACCAATACACTGCACACAACACATATACAAATAACAACATGTACCGGGTCCACAGCTTTACCGTCTGGATTACCCCTGGGCCCACAGTGTGAGTCTGGATTGCCTTCCGGGCCCACAACTCACATCTGGATTGCCACCGAGCCCACAGTACGAGTCACCCTCATCTCGTATTTGGAATGCCCCTGAGCCCACAGTACAAGTTTGGCATGCCCCACCTGGCCCACAGCTCGTATCTGGAATGCTCCCGGGTTTGTTGGTTACCGCACGGAGCAATATCACCTCAACCCATCCCACATAATATGTCGACATATAACACAACTAATGCACATACAGGTAATCACATAATAACACAGGTAGTCCTATAGATCTACCCATCTGGCATAGCAAATAGCATGCAATACTAATTCATACTCAACATACTACCAACTACTAGGATAGCATATCCAATGGGCCGGCCTTGGTGCCTTAGACCCCTTAGTATAGTGAGGATAACTCACCTCGCTAGTAGTGCTGAAATATTGTAACTCTCTGACTGTTGTCTCACCGAGAATCCCGAACTGTCACATAATAATAAATACTAGGTTAATACCCAACATTACTCCCTTGACTAAGTGTCCTCATAACTCATTAAGTCCATTCCCTTTTGTTCGGCAAAGCCCCACACCAAGTCCTTAACTTGAAAGTCCATATACATAAGTCCACTATTGGCCCAATTTACAAAATTGGGCCCAACCTCCTTATTGGGCCTAACCCCATGATCCACTATCACAACCTGGCCAAAATATCTTATTTTACAGAGTCCAGCAAAGGCCCAATTCCATTTAGTCCATAAACAGCCCAAAACCCGAAGCCCATTTGTCAAAAGCCCAACAGAGGATGTACGCAGGGCGTACTTCTCTGGGTACGCGGGGCGTACTCATCCAACGTTGACCACCATCGGGGTGGTTGACCCAGTACCCTGGGCATACTGGATTTACGTTGGGCGTACTGGACAGTTTGCCAAAACCTTGTAAAGTGCTTAATGGCTTAAGCACTTAAGCCCAAACTTCAGATCCAGAGACCTAACATGCCTAGGATCCATAAAGTCGTGAACTTTATCACTTTGGACGTCTATAAAGTTCTAAATGCTTGGGCTTAATCCATTAAGACCTTATCCTTCCATGCATGGGACACCTTCAGCTAATGGGACCTCATTTTTATCACTCAAGGTCCCTTCAAGAGTCCAGAAGGACAGTTCTTTTCGTCCAAAACACAATATGTACCTCCTTGTGGTTTTTGGGACAAGAAATGGGTCTTTTAAAGCAAAATGGAGAGATCTAATCATATAAGCATAAAGTTTTGAACTTTATACCTTCTGGAGCTTCTTGTGCACGAGCTAACTTCATATCTACAAGCTTGGTCTCTTCCTTCAACTCTTTGATGCAATGGTTTCCTCTTAAAGCACTCAAGAACACACCAAATGAGCTTAAACACACAAAGGGGAGGCTAGGGTTTGAGAGAGACGAGTTTGATCTGTGGAGGCTGAGGTAAGAGAGGTGTTGGTGCACATTATGTTGCTTATATAGGCCCCAAACCCTAAATGTTAGGGTTTCATTCCTGACATTAGTACGCCCAGCGCACACAAGTGTACGCCCAGCGTACTAAGGCGGACCTTAATACGTTTAGCGTACTCCTATGTACGCGCAGCGTACCCCCTTTTTGGCCCAAATTTGCAAACTTAGCCCTTAAACTTGTCTTGGCTCTCCATTCCCAATCCCAAGGGCTATAATTGACAAAGTAATGATAGAATATGGTTCGGAAATACCTGCAAAATCTAGGGATGTTACATGGAATCCAATTATTAATCGGATGTTATTTTATGATGTTAGCGCGGGGATTTCCAGACCAGCAGCCAGAGATTTATTTGTGAGACTCAGCCGCTCAAGTGAGTTTCCTCACTGTGTTTAGCGGGTCGAAGGCAACAATGCTTGCACATGGCTTATTACGTTAGGATGCTAGATGTTTGCGTGACTCTTGCATGTGTTATGTGATGGAATGCTTACCGGGCAAGGCCCGATGCCTAGCAGGGCCCAATGACTGTACTAAATGCGATTGTCTTTGTGATTATCGCATGTGTTTGTATGATTATATGATTATATGTTTATATGATTACCGGGCGAGGCCCGATGCCAGGCGGGGCCTGATGACTGACAGATCAGTTTGTCGGGCGGTGCCCAATGTCGGGCGGGGACCATTATGTGTTTATTATGTATGGTATGTGTATTTTTGTTGAACTCACTAAGCTTTGTGCTTATAGTTTTCAGTTTATGTTTCAGGTACTTCTGGATCAAAAGGGAAGACCCCGGAAGGTTGTAGAGCACACACCACCTCATCCCGCATTTTGTGATTTACTCTGATATTTTATAATGTAGTAATACACTTTGATCCATCTTGGTTGTATGACAATGTTTTGGATTATCATTTTATTAATTTTAAAAATTAAATTTTTGGGTCTTATTTTTGGGTCATTACAAGTTGGTATCAGTGTCTTAGTTTGAGGGATTCAGACATACTCTCGGGTGTGTCTGAACTCAAACTGAGGATTTGGTAAAAACTTTCAAAAAGGAAATGTTTTTCTAATATAGGAAATGGTGTGGTGCATGCAATCGACCGAGCTTAAGTAAGTTTTCCCAAAATACCCATTCATGTTATCTGATATGATTTGATTTGTGAATCTGTGAATCGTATGCTAACTAGGGCTAAGGATCGACTCAGTGTTTGCATGATAGAATGCTAGGAGAGATGCATTTGTATTCCTATTGTATGAGCTTGTAGACTAGCATGGTAGTACTAATCAGTCAGTGATACATTGGTCGGATATGTGATGCCTTGTAGCCTAGGAAGCATTGGATGTTATGCTAGATTGGGAATATCTTTTGGAATCCGTAAGTGTTTAAGTTTATTCTTTAAAAGTTGTATATGAGTAGGATCATATAGCCCTAGAATGATTGATTTGGCCTTATTTCCTGTTACTCGTTTGGTTGTGGTCCTAGGGTCGAGTCTTTTATTCGACAGTCTATTTGATCTTGTATAGTGTATAATTTACATGTATAAGGCAACCGACAGTGAGGGTGGGGGTTCCTAGAATGAGTTGTAGTATGTGAGTTTGAATGTTCTTTGGTTATTCTATGGATTGGAGTGATATTGCACGAACGCTGCTTGCTTTGTGCTTTGTGGAACTCTTAAGTGATCTGAGTTAGCTATTAAGTGAATATGTTAAGTAACATGTGACAAAGGCTGAATAATCTCAGAGTGATGGATTTGGCCCTATGGCGCAGCTCTCGTTTGAGTCTAACCGTTGTAGGGATGAGTCTATTACTCGAAGGATTATCTAAGCTTTGTTGCATGTGGTTGTATTCATGAGGTGGTTAACTGACATTATGGGGAGTTCTTCAGCAGCTGAGGACAGGGTGAGGTCGGAAACCTACAAAAGCCTAGGAAGTGCTTCAGTGGGTTTAGTTGCGTTGTTTAGTGAGAATTTAGAGTATGAGTTGAGAAGGTGACTTAGAGGATTTGGGTTGATTCTTGAGGAAGTTATGGATAGGCGTGGAAGGTAATATTGGGCCCGTACTAGTGAAAACACAAGATCCATACTCGAATCGGGGAGAGTCTTGGAGAATCTAGGAAGCCTGTGGGATGAGGATTCTTGGATATGTTGTGATCATTTACATGGTTGTTTTTCAAAATGGTGATGAGCACTCAGGAAGGAGGTCCGGGGTCGGGTTCAGGCTCAGGTGCAAGTACTGATTCGATCGATGAGCAGATGTGGGAGTTCATCTCGTTGGAGATCACTCGTGGTATTTTGGAGTGGACTCATGTGATCTTTGGTACGGTCAAGGAGGGGATTTCGGAACTCTTGTATTGTCGTCTCGGGGCTTTTCAGACCGAGATTATAGCAGCACAGTTGGGGGGCCATCTGGAGCTCAAAGCTTGTGGAGCTCTAAAATCCTTCAAGAAGGAGGATCATACTGCTAGCTCTTGTTGTAAGGGATCGAAGGTGGGTTATGCATCATGTTTTCCGGGAGATCAATCCCATGATTGGTTTGCCATAGAGGTTTCGCGAGCTTTACGCAAGGAGTTACCCGATATCATTGGTCGTGTCACTGATAGATTGGTCTCCAGGTTCGAGGGTCGGATCTTGGTTGTTCTGGCAGCTGATGGGATGGTCAAGGTAACTCAGGAGCAGGAGTTTGGTTTGGAGAGGTGACTGGGGAAGAGGAAGCAGACTCATGGTCCGACTCGGTTATCTGAGCAGTTGGATGCTGCCATGGCTAGTGTTAGAAACCCGAGGAGCCACGATGTTTACACGAAGGATGAAAGAGCACATGAGTGTGTGCACGGCAAGTCTAAATGTGGCAAGTGTGTATGGAAGGGCCACCTCCTCCGAGAATTCACCCTGAGGGTAGAATTGTGTCATCGTTGTCATCAGCTTGGCCATATCATGGCGATTTGCCCACGCTTAGTGGTTGGGGCAGCTCAGGTTCCATCGCAGGTGCTTCGGCAGGAAGAGGAGGTCAGGATTTCATCACATGTTATTGTGAGTATATTATCTTTTGGTTTCCTCTTGATTATTATCAGTATTTATATTGCTTTGGAATCTTGTTTGGTATGGGTAAGCATTATCTCTGGTTTAGTTCTCTATTATTGCCTGGGTTATATCATCAAGAATTGTTATATGCCATTTTGCATGCCAAGACTCATTAGTGGGTCGTATCTTGTTGAGCGGGATTCAATTATTCAGTTGATTGTTCCGGTTCTTTGATGGGATCAGTTCAGGGGTATTGATAGGAAGATCTATTGTCGAATCAGTAGGAATAGTTCATGATCGAAGTCGGAGTTCGGACGTGATAGCATTTGTTCAGATAGGATCGACAGTCGTCTATGGCAGGACCTTTGGGTCCAATCACTACCATTTCTAGGGAAGGAGCGGTAGCAAGAAGATGTGGATGGCAGTCACATGGGTTTGTTTGGTCATTGGAAGTGCCAAAGGAATTTTATAATCATAAGGGTTGAATATGGTTAGAAGTTAGAGATCCTTCGGAGGATGGGAAGTTGGAGTGAAGATTCACCAGTCAAGTCAAGGGTTATAGTATTTGTCACCAACATAAAGGACTTAAGTATTTGGTGTTGTATCATGGGAAGCGATTGGGGTAATCGGACTTGCTGAGATTTCGGGGAGTATTCATCTGGATTTCAAGAGTTGTGCGATCATCAAGATTGGCTAGTATTGGAACGCTAGTATTGGTAAGCGCAGTTCATCGGCGATTCAAAATATAAGGAGGTAATACGGGTTTGGAATCTGTCAAACTTTGTGGGTTGGGAGAGCTTCGACGAATCCCAGTGGGGGAGAATCGTTCAGATTTTCGGGAGCTGAATAAGGTGTGAAACTAGGGTGAGTTTCACATCCCCATTGGGAAGGAAGTCAACTCAAGTGGTCGTCTGGATTGAACTTGTGTAAGTTGGGAGTTCAAGAAACTTCCAACAGCAGGGAGGCATTTTCTTTGTGGTATAGCAGGCATTTGGATGGATCCAGGTATGGTTGTGTTAGAGCCTCACTGTCTATTCTTGTTTGATGAAGACTTTGGGGTTCGAAGCATGACTCGAACACCTGATTGGGATTTAGTTGGATGTGGGTTCGACTCAGGATGACTGGGGTTGATGTGGTAGAGCTATCGTAAGACCATGGGCGATAACCGTGGTGGGATAGACATGTCGTAAGACTGCGGGGTCGCAGTAGCATTCACTAGATTGGCAGATGGTATAGAAGTATTGTAAATCTGCGATGGGATCGTAGCATTTGTCAAATTGAGATAAACCATCATTTGGGGATCGTTGGTACAAAGAAGGGTCAGTCTATGCCTTGGGCAAGGCGGACAGGATTGTCGAAGAGTATTGCGTTGTTATATTAGGAGTACCATTGGGGTCTGAGGCGGGGTCGGGACTGTGTAGCTCTCAATGGGGTGAGACCCATGGGCATGGCCCATTCATTGGTATAGACTGGGTGAGACCCATGGACGAGGCCCATGTGATTATGGCAACGCAGATGGGACCTGGTAGAGATTAGATGGGTCAAGGTATTGGATCATGGTTTTAATAGGGATGATTATGTGGTCAGTGAGTGGTATAGGGTGATGCATAGGCTAGGGTATCCTTATTAGTTGGATTCTCAGGAACCAAGTGGCTGGACCAGGTGTGAGATTGGTAGTCTCAGCGGTGGTTTAAAGATCTTTATATCCCGGTTTATTGAATGGTTGTCGTGGATCAGAATATTTCAGGTGAAATGCAAGTATAAATCCTTGGATCCCCGGTTACAAATTATGTACCGAGTTGGCTTTTGGTCGAAACCCGCGTTGGGAATCGTGAGTGTATATGTACAAGGTCTTTATTTAATCAAGATATGAATTAAGGAATCTGTATGCCAAGGGCATCAGCCGAAGGGTTCAGGGCAAAAAGGGATGTTTTCAGTAAAAAAGGCCCTTGTGATCGTGCTTTGGAATGATTCTACCTTTGTGTAGGTCTGGCAAGTTATGGGAATTCAGAATTATAGTAGTAGTGTATCGGTTCGATAGTTAAGGAATTAGTGACTTGTTCAGCACTAGAAGGTTTAACTCCGAGATTGTCTCTTGTTGTATATTATGTTCTTGGATTCGTTAACGTTAGGATGAGTCTTTTACTTGAAGGATTATCTAATCCCTTAATGTCAAGTGAAAAGTTTCCAGCAACAACGAATGGTCAGTGATTCTGTTTCTAGTGGAAACAACAAGTAATCAGAAGTTGGGTAATCAGTTTGGAACACAAAGTGGGGTTGAATTAGCAGTGGTTCGGTATGGGTTGTCTGTCGAGGAGTTAGACAAGTTTAAGATTTTAGAATTCGGTAGAGTAGAAATGGTTATTCTTCAAGGGTTAATTTAAGTTGAGTAAGGATCCATTCATCGTCGGGATTTGGGAGCCCTGCTAAGGTTGGGTTCGGTTGCATTTTTGGAAGGCTGTTGCATGCCCGGGGTTTCTTACTCGATCCGCATTAGGGTTGCAATTGAATTGCTCAGGCTATCTGGCGTGCCTGAGATGGTAAGGAATTATTTCGAGGACGAAATCTAATTTAAGTAGGGAGACTTGTAACACCCGATTCAAAGTATTTTTTTAGTTTGGACCCTTTGTGTGTTATTGGCTTGCAGAATTGGTTCCTAGGGGGCAGAATTGTCAACTTTAGAAAAGTTGGAGTATGTTGGGTGAACTCCTTGTACGTCGGGCGTACTGACTCTCTTTGTGATCGCGGATCTTGACCACGTATGCGGGGCGTACATGGAGTACGCAGGGCGTACGACAACTTGAGTGAAACCCTAACTTTTAGGGTTTGTACCCTATTTAAACCGTATAATAGCCTCATTTGGTCATGTTTAGCCAGCCTCCACCTTCCTTTGTTCAGAAATCGAACCCCTAGTGTGTGTTTGTGAGTTTTGAGCCTTAAAGAGTGTTTGTTGGTGATTTGTGAAGGAGAAGAAGAAGAAGACCATTTGGAGAAGTGTCTTGAGCTTGAAGATCTGGGGTTGGCTCATCATTTGCAAGCTTTTTGAAGTAAAAATTCCACATCTTGATGATCCATGTTGCTAGATCTAGTTATGTTGTTATTTTATGCATTTTGAGTCCTTGGAATGATTGATGAGCTTCTTGGCTCACTCCAGACGTATTGGTGTTAGATCTAGACTTCTTTTGGTCCCCTTGTTCATAAAAATGCAAGCTTTATGGTGTATCTTGGACCATGCATGTGTTAAGACTTTTTTTTTATCTCTTTTTGAGCTCTTGAGCCCCATTAAGCCATGCATGTGTGTAAAGTTCCCAACTTTACGTGATTAGTGGTCTTATAGAATCAGATCTGAGAGTTTGGCTTGAAGTCTCAATGGATTAAGTGCTTAACGAAGAGGGGTGGTCAACTGGGGAGTACGTTGGGCTTACCAAGCTGGTACGCTGCACGTACTAGCCCCAGAGGTTGTACGCTAAGCGTACGAGCTGAGTACGCTCCATGTACTCAGCATGTGGGCTTCGGATATTGGGCTTCTCGGTTTTAGGCCCATGTTTGGACCTTATGAGATTAGGGTCGTGTTGGGCCATTATATTTCTATTTTTTTGGGCTAATGTCGTTATGTCAGGTTCTTTTAGTTGAAGGCCCACCAAGGGATTTGGGCCCAATTTGGAAGATTGGGCCATAATTGGGCTTTGGGTGGCTATTTTTGAATTGGGCCTTTTGTGTAGTTGGTTTGGGCCTTGGCCTTGGGCCAAGTTAGGTAAAGGATAAAATGGTCTTTTGCCCTAGTTTAGACTCTTAGTTATGAGTCGGGATTCAATTATTAATTGGATGTTATTTTATGATGTTAGCGCGGGGATTTCCAGACCAGCAGCCAGACATTTATCTGTGAGACTCAGCAGCTCGAGATGAGTTTCCTCATTGTGTTTAGAGAGTCGAAGGAACCAATGTCCGCCCATGGCTTATTACGTTAGGATGCTAGATGTTTGCGTGCCTCTTGCATGTGTTATGTGATGGAATGCTTACCGGGCAATGCCTGATGTCGGGCGGGGCCCGATGATTGTATTGAATGCTATTGTCATTGTTATTATCGCATGTGTTTGTATGATTATTATATGATTATATGTTTATATGATTACCGAGCGAGGCCTGATGACTGATAGATTTGTATACCGAGCGGGGTCGATGCCGGGCGGGGCCATTATGTGTTTATTATGTATGATATGTGGTATTTTGGGCAACTCACTAAGCTTTGTGCTTACAGTTTTCAATTTATGTTTCAGGTACTTCTGGTTCAAAAGGGAAGAGTCCGGGATGATTGCAGAGCACACACCACTTCATTCTGTATTTTGTGATTTACTCTGATATTTTATGATGTAGTAATACACTTTGATCCATCTTAATTATATGAAAATGTTTTGGATTATCGTTTTATTAATTTTAAAAATGAAACTTTTGGGTCTTATTTTTTGGGACGTTACACGGCTACTCCTTCGACATTTTGCAACATCTCATTTTCGTTGTATCGACATATCGCTCTTCCTTCGTCTTCAAGAATCATATTATGCAATATGATGCACACATACATTACCTATTGTAACCTTTTCACTTCATATGATCGTGCCCTGACTGCTAGTACTCTTCAACGCCTCTTGAGTACACCAAATGTTCGCTCAACGTCCTTCCTAGCCGACTCTTGCGCCTCTTTAAACTTTTTCCTTTTTTTGTCGTTCTGACGTGTAAACGATTTCACAAAAACAGATAAGGGAGGATATATATCATCAGTAAGATAGTACTCGCGCTTATATGCTACCTCGTTTGATTGAAAGGTACATCGTGCAACTTTCCAAGGTAGATATCGTTGATGTCATTGTTTGCATCTGCTGGACCAAATAATGCATGCCATATCTACAGATCATGTGATGCGATTGCTTCTAGAACAATCGTCGGCTCTCTGTGGTCGCCTCACATGTACGATTACAATATGCATTAGGGCATAATGCCCAAGCCCCATACATGCAATCGATACTGCCTAGCATTTGTAACGACCCAAAAATCAAGGGTAAAAATTTTATTTTTAATATAGCTAAAACATTGATACCATTTATTTCAAACATTCCAAATCGTCATTAAGTAAAATAATTATCAGAGTTCGTCCCAGAACCACTCATTGCGGAAATCATAGGTGTGTGCACTGCGATCAATCTGAGCCCTTCATTTCCAAATCGATGCAACCTGAAACCAAAACTGTAAACCGTAAGCACAAAGCTTGGTGAGTCCCCCAGAGCATACCCCACACACAATCCACATAACACATATCGTATTAGATGTAAAAAGCTATCTCTACCGTTATCACATATCAATCAGCTATAAAAGCTACTCTACCACGTATCACATATCAAATAGCTATAAAAGCTCTCTCTACCATTAGCACATATCAATTAGCTATAAAAGCTACTTCTGCCACATATCACATATCAAATAACTATAAAAGCTATCTCTACCATTGGCACATATCAATTAGCTATACAAGTTATCTCTACCGTCAGCCACAAAGGCTATCTCTACCATTAGCCATAAGGCTATCTCTACCATCAGCCATAAAGGCTGTCTCTACCATTAGCCACAAGGCTATCTCTACCATCAGCCATAAAGGCTGTCTCTACCATTAGCCGCAAAGGTTATCTCTACAGCATATCACGCATACATACATATCACACACCTCTACATAGCAAGTATACCAACTATCATAAAATGGGCCGACCTTGGTGCCTTAGACCCATTGGTATGGTGAGAAGACTCACCTGGCACAGCTGAAGCCCCGCAGAGAAAACTCCCCTTGGGTTCCAACACATAACCACAACTCTATACTTGGGGTAAAAGACTACTTTACCCTAACTCAGCTTTATTCAATTCAAGGCCCAATTCAAAGCCCAAAAGCCAAACCATGGATCAAAGCCCAACACATGGCCTAATTTTCCAAATTGTGCCCAAACCTCTATATAGGCTTATCTTAAGGCCCAACCACTTATTCCAGTCCAAATGATTAGCATTCTGATGGTCCAATAGCTAATAGTCCTCAAGGCCCAATTATGGCCCACTTATGACCCAACTTTCCAAATTGGGCTCAAGCCTCTCTAATGTGTCCTATCCTAAGGCCTAATGATTTCTTTAGTCCATAACATGTTCCCGATTGGCCCAATAAGAACCCAAATCCAATTTAGGGTTTCTCACATAAATTATCGATTAGGGTTAAGTGTTCCTACTTAACCCATTAAGGACTTAATCCATTAAGTCCATTATGCCTTACGTTCATTTACCAATGATTATTAATCAATATTTTAAATTCATTAAATAATCTCGATGCGGTCCCCATAAGTCCCAAATTAGGGTTTCATGACATTATGGTTTTCCAAACCCTAATTAGGGTTTCCAACCCATCTTAGCCCCAATAGGCCCAAAGCCAAATCCTTAAGCCCATTAGGGTTTCGGCATCCAAACGAATCAAACACAATCATGCAAGCACACCGCCACCCGACACGGCGGCCAATGGCGGCAGCCATCACCTCACGGTGGTGGTTAGGGTTCCTTTCTTTCATTATTCCATTTTCTATTACATTTTACAAGGCTTTAGTCCCAAAATGACATTTTACAAGGCTTTAGTCCCAAAATGACACACACACAAACATATAACCACCTGGTGGTGGCCGGCGATGGCGAGTGGTGGCAGTGGGGTTTTCCCTTCGGATCTCCGGCCAAAAAGTCATTCCAGCAGCCTCACACCATCACCACCATCGAACACAAACACCACAACTCACATCTGGCCGTGAACGAGTCCAGCCATACACACACAGCCACCCTTGATGGCGAATCTCAGAACCAGTCGTCTCATCACGGCGGCTTGCGGCGGCACACGACAGGTCCAACCGTAAACGGAAATGGAAGGGCATTTACGGTGGGGAAAGTGGTGGCAATCCACCACCGGAAACCACAACCACCGTAGCAATAGAAGAAGAGAAGGGCACAACGGTTTTGCTTGACATCGGCGATGTGAGTGGCGACGAACCACACGAACAGAAGGAGGGAGGGAGGCGCGTCCGGTCATGGCGGCGGTCTTCGACGTTCTCGGCTTCAACGGCGGCAGTAACCACAGCGGTGGCATCTCGATGGTCTTCCGGCTTCAACAGGCAAAGAAGCGATGACCGGTGATAGGGGTCTTGAGGATTGTGGCCGCAATCAGGGGAAACGAGGGATGTGCGGCTGAGGCTGCCTTAGGTTTAGGGTTCCATATGCTTATATACCCGGCACACAAACATATTGCCATAATGGCAGAACTGGTCCCTCAATCCAGAATTCCTTTCCAAAATAAGTCCACAATTTACCATTTAAACCATGCCCCTTGAATCCTTTACAAAATAAATCCGAATTTTACTAAACAACCCCCATCTTCTAAAATCTTTACAAAACTAATCCGAAATGTTACTAATCAGCCCCTGTCTCCAAAAATCCTTACATATTCAGTTTAATACTTACCAAATAGCCCCTTAGCCTCCATAATCTTTTCAAAATACATCCCAAGATTACTTTTTAACCCCCGAATAATCCGATTTATAACATTTGGCTTCCCAAAACCAATAATCCCCTAAGTTATATGAATTTATTACGACTATTCGTTCATCAAATTTTATCTATTTATTTATTAATTAAACAATATGTTACGGCATTCCTGAGAAACCATGCTTGCCTTCATGCACCGTTTACAACTGGTGGACATCGTTGATAGTTGGTTTGCGAAAATATCGTTGCCCGTACAGCAAAGTAATAGCTTTGGAGAACTTGTACACACATTCCTGTACAGTACCCTCGGCCATCCTTAAATACTCGTCCCATTTGTATGTGCCCATGTCGTATGCTAACTGACGAATTGCGGCCATGCATTTTTGAATTGGAGAGAAACCTTTTTTGCGTCTACCATCAAACTTCCATTGGAAATATGTAAAACGGCCTTCCAAATCGCCAACAATATGTAAGAATAGCTCATTCCTCATCCAGAACCGTTGTCGAAACTTTTTAGCGTACACCGCTTCATCTGTAAAGTAGTCTTCTATAAGATGATGGTGTTCGGCTTCACGATTTCTATGCAATGGCGGTTTTCTTGGTTTATTTCATGGACGTGAAGTTTGGCCTCGTCGGTTTTGAAAATATGCAACAATCTTCGCGATGACGGAACCAACAAATAATGTCTCCTCTTGAGTCGTCAAATCGAAAGATGAAATGATGACATTGTGTTCTAGTGTTTTTTTAGAGAGAATATTTAGAAATTGATTAAAAATAATGTTGGGTTGGGTTGGTATTTATAGTGGGGGAAAGAAATTAAAAAAAACTTATATATATATATATATATATATATATATATATATATATATATATATATATATATATATATATATATATAAAATGAGCCAATAGGAATCGAAGAGAGAGTGCGGCACCCGGACCCCCTTTCTCGCACCACCGTTCCCGCAGTGTCGGTGCGGTGCTCCGGTGAGCGGGAACGCTTCCCTCGCCACTCTCCCGCTACACTCCGTCGGGTCTAAGGGTTAATGCCACAAAAACATTAAGTTTTCAGGTTTTTATCGGTTATTATCAAAGTTGAAATTTATGTTCGTTTTTGCCGCAAACATGCAATTTATTTTATTTTTCTTTCAACGCATGTTGTTTATATGGAAGCCCTTAAAAAAAACTCCACACGAGGAATATGAGATTGGCAGGAATTGAACCTGCCACATTCAACCTACAAATGCTAACACTTACCACTGAACTAGTTTGATCCTTGTGCTTTACCACTTGAACAATAAATATAATGTATATCAGTGAACCAATTTAAATAGATTTTTATTTTGATTTTGATTATTATTATTATTATTATTATTTCGTATTTTCAATATAAAGACATATTTTTCGTAACATCAACATAAGTATTTTTTTTTTGGATTTTCAATATAAATAGTTATATACATGTATTTTGTATTTTCAATATAAATATCTATATTAGAATGTATAAATACTTTTTTAAATATAAATACCTATATTTAGGTATTTATAGGTATATAATATGAAAATACCATATAAAATACGTTTAAAAATGTCTATACATTTTATATGTATAAAAAAATGTTTTTTTACGTATAAAAACGTTTTTATAGATATAAATAACGTCTTAATACATATATAAACATATAAATGTATTTTTTATAAATAAAAAAAAATGCATCAATATGTTTTTATATGTAATTATATGTATACATTATATATAAAGATGTTTTTTGCATTATATGTATATATTATGTATAAAGAGGTTTTTTGCATATTTATATCTATACATTATGTATAATGACGTATAAATAACGTATTTAAACGTATTTAGCATGTGTATATGTATTTATTTCATATAAAACATATCGTATATATACAAATATGAAAATACCATATAAATACATTCAAAATAATCTATATACGTTTATATATGTATAAAAAATGTTTTTATACTTATAAGTAACGTTTTTTACATATAAATAACGTTGTTATACATATTTAGACGTATAAAAACGTTTTTCATACACATAAAATTACATCAATATGTTTTTATTACAAAAAAATACATATATACCTAATAAATACGTTAAAATACATTTCTATGCGATATATATGTTTTTAAAATAAAAAATCACGGTTTTCAATATATAAACAAGCTCGAAAAATTGTAATACTAATAATAATAATAGTAAAATCAATATTAATAATAATAATAATAATAATAATAATAATAATAATAATAATAATTGTTTCCGCATAACACATTATATATATTAAGTTAGGAAACAAAACACAAGAATCCTTCTAGCTTGGTGGTTGGATTCGTTTCCAGTAGTGTGGTAGGCCCGGGTTTTAATCCTCTTGATCTCCATTTCTCGTTCATAATATACCTTTTTCATTTGATGGCAAGCCTCTTCCCTCCAATCAACTATGAATTGACCGACCATAAAAGGTAAAGGGGCAATACTAAACAATCAACTATGGATTGGCCTGCCGTAAAAGGTAAAGGGGCAATACTGAACAATTTTTTCCGATATTTGAGGCATAAACCAACATAAATTTCAACTTTGGCAATAGAAAGTAAAGGGGCAAAACTGAACAATTTTTTCGAGGCATAAACGAACATAAATTTCAACTTTTGGTAAAACCGACAAAAACCTGAAAATTTAAGAGTTTTTATGAAATTAACCCTTCTATTAAACATATGTTACAACTTATAATTTCGAACCAAATACCCTAACTAAAAATCCAATTAATCAAGAATTACAACAAACAAAATCCCACAAAAAGAACCCTAATTTATAATTAGCAAAATCAAATAAAAGAAACCCAATCATTTAACCGTTAAAGTTAACAAATAATAGTTAAACCAACAACTAACAATTATTACCAAAAAGATACAAATAAAACTAATAATTGCATTTATATATTTACTTTAACAAAAATAGAAGATGGCTCCTCCTGGGGTTTTTTCATCCAAAGTTAGGCATGAAAGGATAAGGTTGAGCGGGACTGAATTATTAGATTAGATTAGATCGAAAAGAAAGTTATAAAAAGTTGGGCAAATTACTAATCTAAGCCAAATTAAAGGAGTAATTAACCATTTTTAGCCAAAATTAGGAATTATTCCAAAATAGCACACGAAATCGTAGGTATTTAGAATCGTTTACTGTTTCGCTAATTCGTCTACTGTTTCGTGTTTATTATAAATTTTTTTTTTCATTTTGAAGATATAAAACCGTAGGTTTTTTTAAAACCTACGGTTTTCTCTCTATAAAATACGGTTTCCGAAACCGTAACCCACGGTTTTGGGTTAAATCTACGTTTTTTTTAATGAAAATTACGGTTTTGGGTTGAAGTCTACGGTTTTGGGTTAAAAAGCTATGGTTTTTTTTAATAGAGTATTTTTTGATTAAAAATATTGTGTAGAGCAGTTTTTTGACAATTATTTTGTTAAAAAATATTTTTTGTAAATATAAAATAGTTTTTTAACAATTATTTTGATAAAATAATTTTTTGCTAAAATGTAGATTACTTTTTGAATTTGTTACTATTTTTTTTTGGTAAATTTGACTAATTTTTTTGGTAAAATTTACTACTTTTTTGCTAAATTTGACTACTTTTTTGTTAAACTTGACTACTATTTATTCCATTGTCTACTATTTTTTCTCAATGGAGCACTCGAAGGACAACGAGGTACGCCAATTTTTAATCAAAATTTTACCGTATTGTTGATTAGGAGTAATTTTTGTATATGGGGATAAATTTTTTTTTTTGAAAAGAACCAAAAAAAAAAAAATTAAAACCGTATGTTTCTTACGAAACCTACGGTGTACAAGTTCACACTGCACAATCTATGCATGGGGGACTGGTACACCGTACGATTTTAAATTTTTTTTTCGGTTTTTTTCAAAAAAAAAAAGTTATCCCCATATACAAAAACTACTCCTAAACAACAATACGGTAAATTTTTGATTAAAAATGGACGTACCTCGTTGTTCTTCGGGTGCTCCATTGAGAAAAAATAGTAGACAATGGAAGAAAAAATGAAAGGATAAGGTTGAGTGGGAGTGAATTATTAGATTAGATTAGAAGAGAAAACTATAAAAAAAAAATTGGGCTAATTACTAATCTAGCCAAATTAAAGGAGTAATTAACCATTTTTAGCCAAAATTAGGAATTATCCTAAAATAGCACCCGAAACCGTAGGTATTTAGAATCGTCTACTGTTTCGTGTTTAGTATAATTTTTTTTTTCATTTTGAAGATATAAAACCGTAGGTTTTTTAAAACCTACAGTTTTCTCTCTATAAAATACGGTTTCCCAAACCGTACGGTTTTGGGTTAAATCTACGTTTTTTTTAATGAAAACTACGGTTTTGGGTTGAAGTCTACGGTTTTTAGTTAAAAAGCTACGGTTTTTTTTTAATAGAGAGTACTTTTTTTAAGAATTATTTTGATTAAAAATATTGTGTAGAGTAGTTTTTTTACAATTATTTTGTTATAATTTTTTTTTGTAAAATATAAAATAGTTTTTTAACAATTATTTTGATAAAATAATTTTTTGCTAAAATGTAGATTACTTTTTTGAATTTGTTGACTATTTTTTTTGGTAAATTTGACTACTTTTTGGGTAAATTTGACTATTTTTTTTAGTAAAATTTACTAATTTTTTGCTAAATTTGACTACTTTTTTTTGTTAAACTTGACTACTATTTTTTTCCATTGTCTACTATTTTCTCTCAATGGAGCACCCGAAGAACAACGAGGTACGCCAATTTTTAATCAAAATTTTACCGTATTGTTGATTAGGAGTAGTTTTTGTATATGAGGATAACTATTTTTTTTTGAAAAAAACCGGAAAAAAAAATCAAAACCGGAGTTTTCTTACGAAACCTACGATGTACAAGTCCACACTGCACAATCTATGCATTGGGGACTGGTACATCGTAGGTTTCATAAGAAACCTACGATTTTAATTTTTTTTTTCGGTTTTTTTCAAAAAAAAGTTATCCCCATATACAAAAAAGTTATCCCCATATAAAATTTTTTCAATACGGTAAAATTTTGATTAAAAATGGACGTACCTCGTTGTTCTTCGGGTGCTCCATTGAGAGAAAATAATAGACAATGGAAGAAAAAATGAGAAAAAAGTAACTTAAACTGAAAAATAAGACATCATATACTATGTGCCACAAAACAGTAGACGAGTCACGAAAGAGTAGTCCATTGCGACGAAATAGTAGTTTTCAAAGGTTGACCGTAGTCAACCCTAACCTATCTACTATTTTGTGGGCTAGTTTTGACTAATGTTTTTTTTGGCTAATTTTTTTATAGGTAATTAGTATATTTGGGTAGATTAGTATTTTCCCCTAAAAAATTTATAAAATTTCAAACTTTGGGTGCAATCAGTAAGTTTACTATAAAAATGAAAAAAATGTGCTTAATATAACAAGTGGGTGATATACCCACAAATCAACAATCAATCTTGAGCATGAGACAACCACCACAACAATCACTTCGAAATTTGCACGGTCTACGAGACCCACGCACATGCGTTCTCAAAACCTCAAAAACAACCACATAATTTATTTTTATTCTATCGAGGGGTTATTACATATACATTACATATACATTATATAGAGAGGAGAAGCAAGCACGGACAAGTGCTATAAAGTATTATCATGCCAAATACCCAAAGCTTGACAGCCTGTAAATATTCAGACTCAAAAATGGGTTCGGAAGAGGAGCAATTCGCATACGCAATGCAACTGGTTACCTCCATGTCCCTCACCATGGTGCTGGTGAATGCAATGAAGCTCAAGATCTTCGAGACTATAGCAGAGGCAGGACCTGAAGCACGACTCTCGGCACATGAGATCGTATCCCGTTTGTCCATGACAAATCCGAGTGCCCACCAGATGGTCGATCGAATGCTTCGGTTGCTCGGTACTCATTCTGTTGTAACCTGCAATCAACAAGAACGTGAGTTTGGTCTGGTTCGAGTGTATGGACTCACCCCCGTTGCCAAATACTTTGTTCCAAACAAAGATGGGGTGTCCTTATGTGCTTTGATGGAGTTGCTTCAAGATAAAGTGTTTGTTGACAGTTGGTATGTTTAATCACACTAAACAGTTTATATCAAAACAATGGGAGAAGTTTCGGAATATATATATATATATATATATATATATATATATATATATATATATATATATATATATATATATATATATATATATAAAGAAAGTTCAATTGAGAAAAAAAAAGTTTGAGAATGGGAGAATCATTCTCAGCCACACATTTATTTTGCCGCAAAACACTTAGCGTACGGTCGGAAATGGATAACGGATAAACATGTGTTTTCCAACCAAACATGTTTCATTAAACTATGCTAATCATTACTTTAATATACACAAAAACATTTTTTTTTGTTTTTTTTTATTTTTAGAAAGCCATTTTTATCGAAAATTCTTTTAAATATATCAAAATTCATAATTTTTTATTCTCTATAAATAAACATCCATATTGATATAGTTTTAGCATAAAATAAAAAATTTATTTTTTTAGAGTTTCAGCTCTCGTTATTAATAAGTGAATAAAAATCTATCAGATTTTTATTACAATATATTCGTTATTCACTTATGAATAAAACGTATGCTTAACTTTTTTTTTATAGTTTAAATATCGTTCATATATGAATATGACACGTAATAAAGTTTTATTACTTAAAATATATTTTTTACATCATCTTTCGTCATATATTATATTTATATATGAATAAAACGTGTATTAATTGTCGTCATATTTTATATTCATATATGAATAAAATATTTATCAGATTTTTTTTACAGTTAATTTTGTTATTCATATATGAATAAGTAGTATAAATGATACTTAAACTGTAAAAAAAATTAATTATATATTTTTATTCATAAGTGAATAACGAATATACTGTAACAAAAATCTGATACATTTTTATTCACTTATGAATAACGATAGCTGAAAATATAAAAATAATAATTTTTTTATTTTATCTTAAAAGTATATCAATATGGATGTCTATTTGTAGAGAATAAAAATCATGAATTTTGGTATATTTAAAGTCATTTTTCGATAAAAATAGGTTTTTAAAAATTAAAAAAACGAAAATAATTATGTTTTTGTATATATTAAGGTAATGATTAGCATAGTTTAAGGAAACATTTTTTGTTGGAAACACATATGTATTCCTTATCCACTTTCGCTGGTACAACGGAGGCTTTTGCGGCAAAAATAAATGAGTGGCTGAGAATGATTCCTCAATTCTCAACCTTTTTTATTTTCTCAATTATATATATATATATATATATATATATATATATATATATATATATATATATATATGTTAAATTTTTATTTAGTTCAGTCACAGGTTTATAAAACTTTTTTTACCGAATTAGCGGATGAGGGTAACATGAGGATTAATACAGTGTGGGTTATGTAATCTATGAGCAAAATCTGACTAGGTGGAATCCGCTCAAATGGCTATAGATTAATTAGTTAAGTAAATCGAAATTTTTTTAAAGGATGCTCCATAAGTATCCTTGCTCACCTACATAAATTGTCAAATTATGGAAGGATATTCACATTATTTCACTTAAAAGGGTACACATACACGAAACAATTTAGGAGTACATATGAAATTATTTCTTTTTAATGATAAACGTTGAAGCGACATATGAAATTATTTCTTTTTAATGATAAACATTGAAGCGCCTCCAACTCTTGTTTTTTCTAAAAAAAAATACTATTAGCTTTTAATTATTATTATTGGACATGAAAACTTTTTTGAATGGTAAATACAATCCTTTGTAAACTCTAACTTTTTAATTCTTCTATATGCTTTGTCGATATTGGTAATTTATTTTATATCCTAGTTATATTTAGATATTAATTAATCATTTTATTTTGTTATTATTAGATCTATTTGCTTAAATATACAAAAAAAATTGAATATATTTTATAGAAATTTTCATCATAAAAAGTTTTTTTTTTTTTTTCAAAATGATACAAATACCTCCCAAAAAAAAACATAACATACGATTTTATCGTTCTTTTATATATTAAAATATTATTATCAACTAATGTTATTTGTAAAAAATATATAACACAGACTTAAAAGTAGAAAAAATAAAATCATGATTATAGTTTATAAAAGGTTAATGGTTGGTGTAAGTTTATAACAATAGTTTTTCGATCAAAATTAAAAGCTTTTGAGAGGTTGACCATTGCAAATGACTTTTATTAAGGTCTATAAACAAGATTAATGTTTTGCACCAGTGAATTGTACTCTGATTATTAGGGTGATGGACTTTTTTTTTTGTTTATTGAACAAGGTTTAAACTCAAAGATTCATTGTTAGAAGGAGGCGTTCCTTTTGATATGGTTCATGGAACACATGCATTTGAATATCCAGCATTAGATGCAAGGTTCAATGAGGTCTTCAACAATGCCATGACGAATCATACTACTATGGTGATGAACAAAATTCTAGAGTGCTACAATGGTTTTGAAAACCTCAAGCAAGTGGTTGATGTGGGAGGTGGTTTAGGAGTCAATCTCAAGATCATCATATCAAAATATCCCAGTATAAAAGGCATTAATTTTGATTTGCCACATGTGATTCAACATGCACCAGGCTATCCTGGTATGTTTAGTTTAGGCCTTCTTAACCTTTTAAAAATAAAGACGATCAATCTGGGAAAAAAATAATGGAACCTAAAGAAAAAAATCGGGTTAATTGAATTTCAAACCTAAAGCCAAATTTAAATAAAATCTAAAACCAAGAACCGTTCTGTTTTGGTTCTTTGATTTTTTTTGGTCCTAAACTTTTTTGACAACCTCATTTATTCATGTTTTTCTTATTGTAAATGTAGGTATAGAACATATTGGAGGAGATATGTTTGAAGAGGTTCCCCCAAGTGATGTCATCTTTATGAAGGTAATTTTTCACGAATATCCTTACAATTTGAATTGAATGTCTTTCTAATTGATGAAACATGAAATCTGGCATAGTGGATATTGCATGATTGGAGCGATGATCATTGTGAAAAGTTGCTAAAGAATTGCTACAAGGCATTGTCAAATGAGGGGAAGGTTATTGTAGTTGAGAGCATTCTTCCTTTTTTGTCCAACACAAGCTCTTCCAATAAAGTCACCACTCAAATAGATGCAATCATGATGACACAAAATCCAGGAGGAAAGGAGCGCACAGAGCATGAGTTTCTTGTGTTGGCTAAAAATGCAGGATTCACTGGAATAAAAATGGAATGCTTTGTTTGCAACCTTTGGGTCATGGAAATTTACAAGTAGAGTTTTCTATAATTATATGTGTTTTATATTTCATCATTAATGATATCTTCATTTATAAGTAATTACCTTAAATCCTAGATTAAAAGAGGTTTATTAGTGTGATATTTACCCACATGAGAAAAATGGATATGTTTATCCAATAAATAGGATTTAAAGTAAGCTTATATGACAAATTTCTCAAGGTTTTCAACAATGTTGGAGAGTTTGAGATCCATTATTGTAATTTGTCGAGAGAATGGATAAAGTTTTTATCGGATAGTTGACGTAGCTTAGATGTATTTTCCATAAATAGTTAAGATAGTAATTAGAAGAGAGAAGAAGTAGCTCATGTTCGAAAATAACTTTGTTAATGTGGGTTTTAGATACCAAAAGGTCATTGGCCTAGTAGTTGTATCAGGTGTTTGTAATGTTTCCTTCTCTTAAGGGGTAAAATTGGTCCATTAGTTTTAATGCCCTCGACAAGATTAAAAAAAAAATTATGCCCCTATATTTGTATCGTATGATTGATAAAAATGATACAACCATCAAGGTTTGGGTTTATGTCTTGACTTTGAAGTAGAAGTGATCTGAAAAATCAGAATCTAATTTTTAAAAACTAATATCAACAGTGCAAAAGTTATACCTTCTGAATCAGCACACAAAAATGATGCCCCTAACCTCCAGAAATATCTCAATAAGTGTATACTGATAGAGAAAAGTAAACATGAGTTAGAACACAAATATGAAGTTAAAGACATGAGCAGATGAACTCCAAAACTCTATAAAACACATAAAAATACCTCAAACCTTCGGACAAAATCCGAACTTTAGAGTTTAGATAATCAAGTACACCTCTTGAAACAAAGATACCAACACAAATTGATTAGAGAGAAGATTGGAAAGATAAGATATGACTGTTATAAATATCGAGAAATAAGAGCTAAGATTAATCAAATAGAAAAATACCTCTAAACGGCTGAAGCCAACTTTGAACTCCAATTCTGAAGTCTCGAACTCTTTTCTTCACCCTTCACTCTTTAGACTAAAAAGTCGGTAGCAACATTGTAGAAAACTTAAAAATTGGGACAGATTCACAGATTGTTCCAGAAATCGATTAAATGGGCATTAGTACAAAACTGACATTTGGCCATGCAAAAAGAAAAAAATTGTCACTATAGACATTTTATGACGTTTTTTATCATTCAATGTGAAAGGAAACGTCGCATCACTAATGAGAAGTTATGGTGACGTTTAATTTTAGTGACTATAACCCATAAAACTATTACTATAGGTAAAAACCGTTACCATAGGGTACCAACTTTTGTAGTTTTTTCAATCATTTTTTGATAACCGTCACCATAAACTATTTTCCCTCACAAGTTATTTTGTTTATTATGACTATTGCTGACTTTTAGTGACACATAACAGATTAAAACATGACCATAAACTACATTTAGTCGCAAGTTTTTTCGTTTTTCATGACTATTGTTGACTTTTAGTGACACATAATATATTAAACCGTGACCATAAACTACTATTAGTCACACGTTTTTTCGTTTGACAAGACTATTGTTGACTTTTAGTGATACGAAATATATTAAAATGTGGCCATAAACTACTATTCGTCACATGTTTTTTGTCATTTGTCATGGCTATTGTTGACTTTTAGTGACGTGTAATATATTAAGTCGTGACCATAAACTACTTTTAGTCACATGTTTGTTTTAATTTTTCATGACTATTATTGATTTTTAGTGACACATAATAGATTAAACGGTGACAATTGTTAACATTAAATCACATTATATTGTTTGTCATGACTATTGTTGAATAACTTAAAATCATTTATATGTCAAATATTGATCGATTAACATCATGTACGTTATTCAGATAAACAACTTTAATTAATAAACACATTATACAAATTATATAATACATTATAAATGTATAATACAATTACATACAATGGCGAAACTAACTAGTTGGTAGGGGTAGCACGTGCTACCCCTCATTTTCTACCCACACGTAATAAAATTTTGAATTTTTAGATATATATGTTTTATATATATTGGTCAGTACACCTGATAAAATATTTTATGATTATGTATACTAAATTAAAAGCCCAATTAAAAAACAAGTAGCCTACTGAATGAAGAAAATGACCCACTATATGAAAGTAGAAGGAAATGAATTGGGTTTTATATTTTTCTTTCTCTGCCCCAATGCCCCTATTTCACAGCACAATAAACCCCTATTTCACAGCAAAACAACCTCCGATAATACAACTACAACTTGGTGCCACTTCTTCTGTTTCTTCCATACTTACACCTAGTTTGACTTCTTTAGTTCTTTTTAAATAGCAAGAATGAAAAAAGTATTAGTTATTTATTTTAATTTTTAATGTTTTACTGTTTTTATTTTATTTGGTTGTTCATATTGAAAACCTAAAATTAACTAATTACTTGTTCACTTGTTATGTTGTTGGTGAATTTAGATTTAAATCTTAAATTATGATTTTTAAATCTTTAACCTTGTTTGTAGAGGCCTTTTCATTTGAAGAATTATCTTTCCTTTGGAAACATAATGAAAACTTTATAATGTTATTTCAAAAAATATTTCTAAAAATGAAAAATTGACATCTTCGAAGATTAAGAAAGAAATTGTTTAATGCTTTTCCAAGAGATAATCAAGGTCATTTGTGAAGTAATTGGTAAGGATATATTTTCTATATTAGTAGCCGAGTATAGTGAAATCGTAATTAAAAAAAATGTTATCTTATTATCTTTTATCGAGATTTTTTTTGTGCTACCCCTTATAAAAATTTCTAGTTCCGCCACTGATTACATACTAATATATTTAATTAATAAACATATTAGTACATTGTTATTATTGGTAAAAATAAAGTAAATGTACTAATTATATAAGTTAGTCTTACTGTTTTTTAGGTGTAGGAATTATATGAACAAGTTCAAAGGCATGTAGATATGCAAATAGAAATTCAACGAAGACAACTTAAATAGCAATTGGTGGGTTTTATGAGATAATTTAACAACTACTCGGTAATCCAAGAAAGATTATTATACACTAACCTTCACCATCAACCTTTTAAAGGGATTCTCTCCTGATCAAGAAAGATTGATTTAGTTTTTGACTTTTGATATGTCAAAATACACATGATTTATGATAAATATGTACCTAAATTCTAAAGAAAGATTACCTTGTTACATAGTGCTTCAAATCATGAACTTGTTCAACAGGTTCATATTGTACACCCTGCAAAAATTAGTACTCGGAAAGTCAACCTAACTTGTCAACAACACCAATTTGGTTAGCACGGAACTCTAGAAACAAATACTTTCAGAACTTGATATGCCAATTTGACTTTAAGAAATCAGAATTGTAGAAACAAATACTTTTATTTTGGGATGGATGAGTAAATGGCGATTTTACCCTTCTGAAATACATACATGCAACATCTAGACTACATAAGTGTTCTATATCTTGTTCATGTTCTTGTGTGTCTAATGCATCTAGATTCACCTTTGGTACTTTGGTCAATAACTTTGACTATACAGAAGGTGTTTAAAACAGTTTCCTTCTTTCAAAATACCGATAGAGTTGGTCACTTAAGCAACAAACAAATTTTATATTTTCAACTGGAATGGAGAAAAAAATCCTAAACAACATAATTCAAACAAAATCTCTTTCCCAAAAGACTTTCAAAGAATAAAAAAAGATGGAGGTTTATGAATCAGAGAAAACGTGTTACGGTCTAAGAAACGATGGTATAGAGTTTGGAATAATATTCAGCTTACTTATTCAATACGCCAAATGATACTTAATATAGGTTACAAAATTAGACCAAAGATAACAAACTAATCTAGAATGACGGGAATAACAAAGGAGTAATAGATAAAGTAATGACAACTAATAAACTATATCCCATACTCCCCCTTAAGATGGAGCGTGCAAGTCAATAACGCCCATCTTGCTAAGAAAAAAATTGAATTGAGCCGAACCAAGGCCTTTAGTGAGTAAATCAGCGACTTGTAACTTGCTATTAATCTTCAATGGCATTATTTCCTTAGAAAGAACACGCTCACGGATAAAAAACAGTCTATCTCCACGTGTTTCATCCTTTCATGAAACATAGGATTGTTGGCAATGTGTCGGGCTGCCTGATTGTCACAAAACAAATCTGTAGGAGAAGTGATGTTAACTTGTAAATCCTTTAAAAGCCAACGAATCCAAATAATTTCACTAACTATAGATGCCATAGCTCTATATTCCGCCTCTGCAGATGACCGTGAAACCACTACCTGCTTCTTCATCTTCCACGAAATAGGAGCCCTGCCAAGCATAATGAGATACCTGGTACGTGAGCACCTTGTGTAGGGGAAACCAAGCCAATCAGAGTCACAAAAGGCCGTCAACTGTGGGTGTCCATCTTTAGGTAAGAGCACTCTGTCACACCCCCGAACTAGACGTCGGAAACGTCCGAGGGCTCGCGTGACTTAAATTGAAATATCATCACAATGAATATACATGAAACATAACATAAACATCACCATGCATTAATACATTACAACTGACTTTGTTCACATCAAGTACATTGTATAAATATACATATCCATAGCATAAATTGTTTGAGAGTCACAAAACATAACATCCTAACTCACTTGGAAATTTTCTTCAGCTTATCTGTTACCTGAGAATACAAGTTATTTTGAAAACGGTCAACATATATAATGTTGGTGAGTTCATAAGCAGGTTTGATATGTAAATGTTTTGTATAGTTTGTAAAACCCAGAAAATCCGATATTTTCTGAAACGGCAATTGTTATTACAATAGGTGTGATGATCCATAAGTATATGCGTGAATGATTTCGAAACGTGAAAAAGTGATATGTTTCTCATAATGAATTCTTGTATTGAAAGTGCAAATGAATAATGTTGTTTCCCCGGAAAACCCGATGTTTTCCGATAAAATAGTATGTTCGTTTTGTATTATTGTATCGTCACAACGAATGAATATGATTTCCCATGATTACTTTGATGGTATTGGATCTCTATGTGAGTCGTTATAACCATGCATAAGAATGACTAGTTCGTCTGTCTTGGCATTCTTGCGAAAGCCGGTATTGAAATTAAGATTTTGTCACCCTAGACTGGCCGAGTCTAACTATAGCGAACAACTTAGGTGTGGGGGAGTCAGCCCTGTATAGATCTATACACAAACTCTCACTCTCCCTCCAGGAGACTCTGATTATAACTACAGACTACGATCGACACTCATTGGTGTCGCCCGTTATTACTCACTAAATCCAAATGAAATTGAATAACCTTGGTTAACGACCTGATTTTTGTTTACTTGAATAGAAGATAAGCCTAATAGACGAAGAGAAGAGGACTACGGGGGCCCACTAATCACGTATGTTATTAATGGCTGTCGAGTATGCGAAGGACTCGTTCGCCCATCACGCATATGATTTATTTGGACCTTACTAGCAATGCAAATGGGCCACTACGGCCCAATAGCATGTAAAAGCCATTGAGGGTCCATTAGGCATTTAATTGGGTCACCTGATGCCCAATAAACATGTGTATTTATGTTGGGCCCAAAAATCATGATATTGGGCCACAAAGGCCCAATAACACGAAAGAAGGTATTTGAGTCCAACCATCGAATCATTTATGTTTTGTCGAGTTTAAGTTCGTATTGTTGATATCTTTGTTGTCTACTAAATGTTTATTCACAACGTTTAAAAAGAAATGACTTAACGTTCGAATTATTACGAAGCTTTAGTTATATATATATATATATATATATATATATATATATATATATATATATATATATATATATTTCTAAAATCATGCATTATAAAATTAATATTTTTAACCCAAACATTTATAATTGTTTATTTGGCCCAAAAACATTTAGATTGATCAGTGTGGTCCCTTTTTCTATAAAAATGGCACTTTTAGTCCATTTTTATTAAAATTTACATTTTTGGTCCTTAAACTATTTTTCTTGACATTTTCCTCCCAAACTTTATTTGAATAGAAATTTTAGCCCAAAACTATTGCATTTGTCATTTCTAGCCTTTATTTGTAAAAAGTTTACATTTTTGGCCCGAATTCCGTAAGTTTTACCGTTTTGACCCCAAATTCAAAAACTTTGCAATTTTAGTCCAAATTTGGTAATAAACTCATTTTTAACCCCTGAAAAAGTTTATTTACATTTTAGACCCATAGTTTGTTAAATTTTCCAATTCAGCCCCTCAAAACCTTATTTTTTCGCAACTTTGGGCCCAAAACCCATTAGGCCCAATTTTAAGCCCATTAAGCTAAAATTTATGTTTTTGACGCTTGAAAAGTGTTATTTTCATAGAAATCAGCTTTTATACAAATAAACAACTTATAACCCTCATAAAACCGACTATTTACAATTTATACCCAATCTTTGTTATTTTTGCAAAAATGACACTTGTAAGGTTCTTTTGGTTTTGTTTTTCACCTTTTAAACTTAAGGACCCTTAGATCTATGATGTATGTTGTTTATTATGTTTTTGTTTATGATTCTTTCACCCTTCTTGCTACAGATCTCGAAATATCACAAGTATTACACATTATCACAACCAAAAACTAAGGAAATCACACATAAGATGCAAACACACATAGATCATCACATAGTACTTGTATTCTCCTCCCAAAAATAAGTAAAAACCAAAAACAAGGGGGTATGAACTCACCTTGGTTTGTGGTTTCGGTTTTGGAGAAGAAATGAAGATTTTTGGTCCTAGCAAGCCTCCTTGAGTTGATTTCTAAATTAAGAAGCTTCTAAGGAGTAGATTACGAAAATTGTATGAGTTAGGAAGAGGCTTTGATGAAATAAAGAAACTAGGTCATGGATCCAAACAAAAACTTCCAAAGATGATGATTCTTATGGAAGAACCTCCTTGAAATGTCCAAGATCTTGAAAATTTTGAGGAAGGAAGAAGATGTTTCTTGAGAGTGTTTGAAATGAAAGTTTGAAGATGTGTGTGTGTGTTTGGTGATTCTTGGACGAGAGGAAGAAAAGAAGGGAGGGGAGAGAAGAGATAAGTTGCATGGGAAAATGAGATGTCTTAGATGTATGTGATGCATTAAGCCTTGATACCCTTTGAGTAATAATGATGTGTCAAGGTTTAATAATTCAAATTAATCTTTTCTCTCTCTCTCTCTCTCTCTCTCTCTCTCTCTTTTTTGTGTTGGGCCGTGAACTTGGGCTAGGAGAAAGGATGAAGTAGCTTGGTCCAAATCCTTTCCTTGGTTCGAATTTATTAGGTCCATAAAGAAGTTTTCGGCCCATTGGGCCTTTAGGGTAGTTTACGGCCCATATTGTATAAAAGAATGAGTTTTATGGCCCATTAGGGCTTATTGGATTTGTTATGGCCCAACAAGGTTAATTAGGCTAGTTATGGCCCAATAAGGCTTATTGGAGAAGTTTATTCCATTTTAGGCCCAATATGGCCCAAAATGTCCATTCTTATGAAATTGGGTTGAATTAGAGCCCAATTAAGAGTTCTAAGTCCAAACTAGTCAAATTGGAGACTTATTGGGCCATTAGGCCCAAATAAGAATATCCTAGTCCACATTGGACTTAAACCGGGATTTTTAGGGTTTCCAATCTTTTGTTGACTATTTGAAGTGTTTGTATACAGTGTTTGATGGAATTTTGTTGTTATTGAATAAACATCATGTTTTCAAGTGATGGTTACAATTGTTGCCATTGATAATGCTTACATAAGGATAGAACTTCCTAGCCAAATTTGCTAGTTGTGACATCATCCCCCCGTTAGAGGGAATTTCGTCCCGAAATTCTTTTCGAATCTAGAATTGAGAATGCGAGAATAGGTGAGGGTACTTTTGCTTCATCTGGTCTTCGCGTTCCCGTGTGAATTCCGGTCCACGTTTCGCGTTCCACCGAACTTTCACAATCGGAATGCGACTTTGCTTAGTACGCTTCACTTCCCTGTCCATGATTTCAACTGGTTCCTCGATGAACAGGATATTCTCGTTGATTTCGATTTCTTCCAAAGGGATGACGAGAGTTTCGTCGGATAAGCACTTCTTCAAATTGGAGACATGGAACACGGGGTGTACACTGCTGAGCTCGGTAGGTAGCTGCAGTCTATAAGCCACTGGACCAATTCCGGCAAGAATCTCGAATGGTCCAATGTACCGTGGGTTTAGTTTTCCTCGTTTCCCGAAACGAATCATCCCTTTCCAGGGAGAGACCTTTAGCAACACCCGATCCTCGACTTGAAACTCCAAGGGCTTTCGCCGTTTATCAGTGTAGCTCTTCTGTCGGTCTCGTGATGCTTGAAGTCGAGCTCTAATTTGAACTATCTTCTCTGTCGTTTCGCGTATGATTTCTGTGGGTGTCATTGGGACTGCCCATCCTTCAATGGCTTTGATCTTAGAAGGGTCCACATGTATCCCTTCTTGACTGACAACATGACCCAAAAGTTTACGTTACGGAGCCAGAACTCACACTTAGAGAGTTTTGCGTATAACTTTTCGGTCCGTAGGGTTTCCAAGATTTGCAGGAGATGTCGGCTATGCTCTTCTTCGCTTCGAGAATAGACCAGGATATCGTCGATGAAAACAATGACAAAGTTGTCGAGGAATGGTCGGCAGACTCGATTCATCAGGTCCATGAATGCGGCAGGGGCATTCGTTAGACAGAAGGGCATTACAACGAATTCATAATGTGCATAGCAGGTTCGGAAAGCGGTCTTGGGGATATCCTCTTCCCGGACCTTGAGTTGGTGGTATCCGGATCGCAGATCTATCTTAGAGAAGTAATTTGCTCCTTGGAGCTGGTCGAATAGATCGTCGATTCGTGGAAGGGGGTAGCGATTTTTGATAGTAAGCTTATTCAGTTCTCTATAATCGATACACATCCTAAAGGATCCGTCCTTCTTCTTAACAAAAAGGACCGGAGCTCCCCAGGGTGAGAAGCTAGGTCGGATGAATCCTTTGCTCAAGAGTTCGCTGAGTTGGCTTGACAGTTCTTGCATCTCCGCAGGAGCCAACCTATAGGGCGATTTGGCAATGGGTGTAGCTCCCGGCACAAGGTCAATTCGGAACTCGACTTGTCTTTCTGGGGGTATCCCCGGAAGATCTTCAGGAAAGACATCTGGGAAGTCGCAAGCCACTGGGATGTCTCGAATATTGACCTCTTCCTTGGACTTATCCACTATGTGAGCCAGAAACGCCAAGTCCTTCTTTTGTAGACACTTCTGTGCCTTAATGCACGAGATGAGACGAAGGTTCGTACTTGGTTTATCTCCGTATATAACTAGGATTTCGTGGTTAGGGAGATGAAGGCGAACAGCCTTCTCGCAACACATAATTTCGACATGATGGGGGCTCAACCAATCCATGCCGATAATCACATCGAAACTCCTAATAGTTACAGGCATCAAGTTTATTTGAAAGGCGTGGTGATTTAAGGTTAGGGTACATCCTACGTAGATTTCCCCGGTTGATTCTGTTTTCCCATTAGCCATTTCCACCGTAAAGGTTTCATTAAGCTTCTGGGGTTGTTGTTTTAGCATATGTTTGAGTTTACTACTCACAAAACTTCGCTCTGCCCCGGTATCAAACAGAATGCATGCATATGTGTGGTTAAGGAGAAACGTACCAGTGACAACAGCGGGATCCTGAACCGCTTCTCCTTGACCCATGGTCAGCACTCTCCCTGCTTCTCCTTTCCCTTGGTTTTTGCTATTGGGGCAGTTTCGACGGAAATACCTAGTCCTTCCACATCCATAACAGGTGTGGCTAGCCCCAGTGTTGTTGCCGTTGTTGTTGTTGGTGTTGTTGTTGTTGTTGTTGCGGTTGTTGTTGTTTCCTTGTTGCTGGTTCTGGGGAGGATAGGTCCTACAATATTTTGCCGTGTGACCCTTTCGGTTGCAACTAGTACAATGCATCTCCCTGCATTCACCATTGTGATGGAGATTGCACTTGTTGCACTTTGGGAGATTCCCAGAATACTGCTTAGGGGCACTTGGGGTGGATGAGGCTGGAGCATGTGGTGTGGAGGGAACTTGGGTGGTTGCAGCATGAACTATCACTGTCTGTTGTTTCTTTGACGACTCGGTGCCTTGTCGTCCCTTCTGCTTGTTATTCTTTCCTTTCTTGTTGTCACTCTCCTTCTTGTTTTCAGTTTCCCCTACCTTCTCGCCTTTCTTGTTGTTGTGGTCGTATAGTTTCTTGGCCAACCTCTTGGCACTGTCAAAGGTTTCTGGATTCGCAGAAATCACGTTTCATTGAGTTGGGGGAGTTAATCCCCAGATGAATCGTTCGATTTTCTTCCCTTCAGAAGTAATCATGCCAGGGCACAACAGGGACAGTTCGCTAAACCTCGATATGTAGGCATCGATGTCGGAGTTTCGGACTGTGAGTTCCCATAACTCTTGCTCCATTTTCTGAACTTCGCCACGCGGGCAGTACTCAGCCATTAGCATTTCCTTCAATTTCGTCCAAGGCATGGCATTAGCCACCGGAAGAGTCATAGCCTCCATATGTCCATTCCACCAGGTGAGAGCTTGATCAGCAAATGTACATGCTGCAAACTTCACCTTGACTTCTTCAGGGCATCCGCATATCTCGAACACCGATTCCACCTTTTCAATCCATCTCTTCAGGGTTATCATTCCCCCTGTGCCATTAAAGGTTCGTGGCTTGGCGTTGGTGAAATCTTTGTAAGAGCATGCCTTGATAGGTCCTTGGTTCATCCCGTTGTTTGAACTTCCGGCCCCCTGCCCGTTTCCTCCACCATTGTTCCCATTGTGGATTTGCGTCATTGCTGCTGTGACTGCAGCAGATACAGCTGCTTGAAACGCAGCTGAGTTGATTTCCGGTGGTGTCGGTGGTTGATTGTTTCCGCGGTTTGGTCTTTGTGGCATCTTGCTGTTATGGAACAGAAAGATGTTGAGTACGTATTGTATTTTAAGTTGGGAATTTCGTGAATCGATTGCGCATCTAAGTGTGTCCATATATTTACACTAAGCAATAAGAATATAAAACACATAGCAGATCACAACATCACAAATAAACACATAATATTTTCCACTAATAATATCCGTACTTTGATACATGAAATTTTTTCTCTAAGGAGCATACATAAGGGTACAAAGTTCGGCAGCATAACGACTCTATGAGTAGTGTAATCACTTAAACATGGAGTCGGTAGTACATAACATGGTAAGCATAAGAGAACATAGCACTAGTAGGGGGTCTACTGATCCGAAGTGCTCCGAGATGTGTCGGGTGGTGGGGCTGATGATGTGGATGCGTCCTGAAGACGCGCCACCTGTCGTTGCGTGGCTCGTAGTCGGTCCTCTCAAATTGCTTGACGTACATGAAAGTTATGGATTACTTCCTGAGTTTCTCGTTCCGCTCTTGCCACTGCGGCTTGCATCTGGTTCAGCTGCTCGGCTGTGTCCTGGGCTAGGTCACCGGTGTTTCGCAACCTCCTCACCATAACAGGAAATGCTCGGTCAGCCGGCCCTCCATCCCTCAGATCATAGAATTCCCTCGCCATGTCGTACGAGGGTCGCTGACCTTGCTGCCTACTCCATCTCTAAATATCGACTCCCCATGGGGGTGTAGGGCCATTAGGGCCCATCCGATGTGTTGGCACCCTAACTGGAAATGGTGGGTTGATGACTACAGACTCAGCGTCCGAGTCATCGTCACTACTATCGCTAGATTCTTCTCCTCCGGGGTCAGCCACAGGCTCTGCAGGCCCGTCTTCGATCCCAACCTCCTGTTCTTCCTCAGACTCTTCTGCAGGTTCCTCTTCGGGCTCCTCCTCAGGTTCCTCCTCAAGCCATCCATTATTCCCCTGATTAGGGAAATACGAATCTCCAGGAAGATGGAAATCAGCCATACTGTCTGCAAGAGGGTATATAATCAAACCATTATTAATCCTAAGATATTTTTAGTTGTTATAAAATTGGATTGATGTTCTCCTCCTGTTTAACAAGAGGGTATGCCTTAGGTTTACAGACCATCGCGATCGCCCCGGGGCATGTGATAGTTGTATTATGAAGAAATGTAGTTGACCAGGCTACATTTATCCCCAATGCAACCGTAAACAGTCCTGGCTTAACCGAGACGTCAGGTTTTTCCCAATCATCTTCTTTGATTTGTTATTATGTTCATTTTTCTAAGTCGCACAAGTAAGAGTGTTTATTAGTATATTTTATTTGTTTTGTTCAGAGTTGTTTAGTCCCTCTTTGGGTTTATAGTTTCATATCAATGTGTGGTTAGATATGCCAGTTCACTATAAACAGAGCTCTGATACCAACCTGTCACACCCCCGAACCAGACGGCGGAAACGTCTGAGGGCTCGCGTGACTTAAATTGAAATATCATCACAATGAATATACATGAAACATAACATAAACATCACCATGCATTAATACATTACAACTGACTTTGTTCACATCAAGTACATTGTATAAATATACATATCCATAGCATAAATTGTTTGAGAGTCACAAAACATAACATCCTAACACACTTGGAAATTTTCTTCAGCTTATCTGTTACCTGAAAATACAAGTTATTTTGAAAACGGTCAACATATATAATGTTGGTGAGTTCATAAGCAGGTTTGATATGTAAATGTTTTGTATAGTTTCTAAAACCCAGAAAATCCGATATTTTCTGAAACGGAAATTGTTATTACAATAGGTGTGATGATCCATAAGTATATGCATGAATGATTTCAAAACGTGAAAAAGTGATATGCTTCTCATAATGAATTCTTGTATTGAAAATGCAAATGAATAATGTTGTTTCCCCGGAAAACCCGATGTTTTCCGATAAAATAGTATGTTCGTTTTGTATTATTATATCGTCACAACGAATGAATATGATTTCCCATGATTACTTTGATGGTATTGGATCTCTATGTGAGTCGTTATAACCATGCATAATAATGACTAGTTCGTCTGTCTTGGCATTCTTGCGAAAGCCGGTATTGAAATTAAGATTTTGTCACCCTAGACTGGCCGAGTCTAACTGTAGCGAACAACTTAGGTGTGGGGGAGTCAGCCCCGTATAAATCTACACACAAACTCTCGCTCTCCCTCCAGGAGACTCTGATTATAACTACAGACTACGACCGACACTCATTGGTGTCGCCCATTATTACTCACTAAATCCAAATGAAATTGAATAACCTTGTTTAACGACCTGATTTTTGTTTACTTGAATAGAAGATAAGCCTAATAGACGAAGAGAAGAGGACTACGGGGGCCCACTAATCACGTATGTTATTAAAGGCTGTCGAGTATGCGAAGGATCGTTCGCCCATCACGCATATGATTTATTTGGACCTTACTAGCAATGCAAATGGGCCACTACGGCCCAATAGCATGTAAAGCCATTGAGGGTCCATTAGGCATGTAATTGGGTCACCTGCAGCCCAATAAACATGTGTATTTATGTTGGGCCCAAAAATCATGATATTGGGCCACAAAGGCCCAATAACACGAAAGAAGGTATTTGAGTCCAACCATTGAATCGTTTATGTTTTGTCGAGTTTAAGTTCGTATTGTTGATATCTTTGTTGTCTACTAAATGTTTATTCACAATGTTTAAAAAGAAATGACTTAACGTTCGAATTATTACGAAGCTTTAGTTATATATATATATATATATATATATATATATATATATATATATATATATATATATATATATATATATATATATATATATATATATATTTTCTAAAATCATGCATTATAAACTTGATATTTTTAACCCAAACATTTATAATTGTTTATTTGGCCCAAAAATATTTAGATTGATCATTGTGGTCCCTTTTTCTATAAAAATGGCACTTTTAGTCCCTTTTTATGAAAATTTACATTTTTGGTCCTTAAACCATTTTTCTTGACATTTTCCTCCCAAACTTTATTTGAATAGAAATTTTAGCCCAAAACTATTGCATTTGTCATTTCCAGCCTTTATTTGTAAAAAGTTTACATTTTTGGCCCGAATTCCGTAAGTTTTACCGTTTTGACCCCAAATTCAAAAACTTTGCAATTTTAGTCCAAATTTGGTAATAAACTCATTTTTAACCCCTGAAAAAGTTTATTTACTTTTTAGACCCATAGTTTGTTAAATTTTCCAATTCAGCCCCTCAAAACCTCATTTTTTCGCAACTTTGGGCCCCAAACCCATTAGGCCCAATTTTAAGCCCATTAAGCTAAAATTTATGTTTTTGACCCTTGAAAAGTGTTATTTTCGTAGAAATCAACTTTTATACAAATAAACAACTTATAGCCCTCATAAAAACGACAATTTACAATTTATACCCAATCTTTGTTATTTTTGCAAAAATGACACTTGTAAGGTTCTTTTGGTTTTGTTTTTCACTTTTTAAACTTAAGGACCCTTAGATCTATGATGTATGTTGTTTATTATGTTTTTGTTTATGATTCTTTCACCCTTCTTGCTATAGATCTCAAAATATCACAAGTATTACACATTATCACAACCAAAAACTAAGGAAATCACACATAAGATGCAAACACACATAGATCAACACATAGTACTTGTATTCTCCTCCCAAAAACAAGTAAAAACTGAAAACAAGGGGGTATGAACTCACCTTGGTTTGTGGTTTCGGTTTTGGAGAAGAAATGAAGAAGATTTTTGGTCCTAGCAAGCCTCCTTGAGTTGATTTCGAAATTAAGAAGCTTCTAAGGAGTAGATCACGTAAATTGTATGAGTTAGGAAGAGGCTTTGGTGAAATAAAGAAACTAGGTCATGGATCCAAACAACAACTTACCAAAGATAATGATTCTTATGGAAGAACCTCCTTGAAATGTCCAAGATCTTGAAAATTTGGAGGAAGGAAGATGATGTTTCTTGAGAGTGTTTGAAATGAAAGTTTGAAGATGTGTGTGTGTTTGGTGATTCTCGGCCGAGAGGAAGAAAAGAAGGGAGGGGAGAGAAGAGATAAGTTGCATGGGAAAATGAGATGTCTTAGATGTATGTGATGCATTAAGCCTTGATACCATTTGAGTAATAATGATGTGTCAGGGTTTAATAATTCAAATTTATCTCTTCTCTCTTTTTTTTGTGTTGGGCCGTGAACTTGGGCTAGGAGAAAGGATGAAGTAGCTTGGTCCAAATCCTTTCCTTGGTTCGAATTTATTAGGTCCATAAAGAAGTTTTCGGCCCATTGGGCCTTTAGGGTAGTTTACAGCCCATATTATATAAAAGAATGAGTTTTATGGCCTATTAGGGCTTATTGGATTTGTTATGGGCCAACAAGGTTAATTAGGCTAGTTATGGCCCAATAAGGCTTATTGGAGAAGTTTATTCCATTTTAGGCCCAATATGGCCCAAAATGTCCATTCTTATGAAGGTGGGTTGAATTAGAGCCCAATTAAGAGTTCTAAGTCCAAACTAGTCAAATTGGTGACTTATTCGGCCATTAGGCCCAAATAAGAAAATCCTAGTCCACATTGGACTTAAACCGAGATTTTTAGGGTTTCCAATCTTTTGTTGACTATTTGAAGTGTTTGTATACAGTGTTTGATGGAATTTTGTTGTTATTGAATAAACATCATGTTTTCAAGTGATGGTTACAATTGTTGCCATTGATAATGCTTACATAAGGATAGAACTTCCTAGCCAAATTTGCTAGTTGTGACACACTCCCTGTCCATCGGTACCCTTTAAGTAGCGTAGGACCTGATGTAAAGCATCCAAGTGGTTGCATCTCAGATCAGCGACAAATTGACTCAAAATATTCACCGAATAAGTGATATCCGGTCTCGTAGCTTGAAGGTATAACAACCTACCTACAAGTCGTCGGTATTGACTTGGATCAACTTTCTCTTCATTCTCACCTCGATCAAGCTTCACATTTTGTTCACTAGGAAACTTGCTTGGCTTGCAACCAAGCATGCCACTATCTTGAAGAATATCGAGCACATACTTCCTTTGGCTCAAAACGAGCCCATTTTTAGTTTTAGCAACTTCTATGCCAAGGAAATACTTTAACTGACCCAAATCTTTGATACTGAAAGCTTTGTCTAAATGAGTCTTGATTTGTTGTATTATTTCAATATTGTTTCCGGTAATTATAACATCATCCACATAAATGAGGATAGCAATGTAAATACCATTTTTGTCCCAAATGAACAAAGAGTGGTCGGATTTTGACTGAGAGAATCCAATACTTAACAAAAAAACCGTGAATTTGTGATACCAATTGCGTGAAGCTTGTTTTAACCCGTAAAGTGACCTTTTGAGACGACATACACGAGTGTCGTTTTCTGTGGCAAACCCCTGAGGAAGCTTCATATAGACCTCCTCATCCAAATCGCCATGCAAGAAAGCATTGTTCACATCAAGCTGGTGAATGAACCAATCTTTCTTAGTCGCAACGGCCAAGAGAGTATGAACAGTGATGAGTTTTGCTACCGGAGCAAAGGTGTCATGGTAGTTAATTCCCTCCATTTGTGTGAACCCCTTTGCAACTAGTCGCGCTTTGTACCTTTCCACGGTCCCGTCAGGGTTGAACTTGATCTTGTAAACCCACTTGCAATCAATAGCCCTTTTTCCTTTTGGTAGTTCCACCAATTCCCAAGTATCATTGGACATAAGTGCTTTTATTTCGTTCTTCATAGCATCACGCCATCGGGGATCTTTCGCAGCTTGAGAAAAGGAAATAGGCTCATTGTGTGAAGTAATGGCCACAAGGAAACATTTATGTTTGTTAGAGAAATTTTTATAAGAAACAAAATTTGATATAGGGTGTACCGTGGAGGATTCTTGATTGGTGTCCGGTTGTTGATGACTAACCGAAGGGGGAAGATTCACGAGAAAATCTTTAAATCTTTGGGGCTGCACTCGAGTTCGTGTGGATCTGGCTGGAGTCTCAATTTCGTTTTGCAAGTTTTTGATAATTGGGCTCATATTGCCTGTTGTGCTCTCGTGTTGTTCTGGGCTGGTGGACGAGTTCCGATTGGCTACTGTAGCTGGACTCGACGAGACTGGGCTAGTCGGCGTTGTTGGGCCTGTCGCATTTGGACTCTCATGACATGATGCATACTGATCCTGGGTTACCGATTCCATATCGACCCCCCTTTCTTGGTTCAAATTTAATTCGGGTTCATCAATGTGCATATGCTCACAAGAATCATTCGATATTTTAGTTGGCTCGCCAACTTCTAACTAAGATCCTGAATGAATGGTTTGAAAGGGAAATTTGTTTTCATCAAAAATCACATCCCGACTAACTATTATTTTCTTGGACTTTATATCATAAATTTTATACCCTTTAGTGCCTTGCGGATATCCCAAAAATACCCCTGGTTTTCCTCTTTTCTCAAATTTATCCCCTTTTGTATTTGTGTTTTTATGATATGCAAGACAGCCAAAAACTTTCATGTGGTCATATAAGGGTTTTGTATTCCAAATAATTTCGTAAGTGTTAGGAATAAATCTGAGATGACGAATGCGGAATATCAAGAACAATCAAAAATCAATCACCAACATATGCAAGTAATCTGATAAAGGTTTTTCTTGTATTGATTATGAGATGAACGTACAGAGAAAACCCTAATCTGGTCAAAAGCTTACAACAAAAGTAAACCTAATGATTATTTATAGGGAACAATAAATATCTACCATAAATATAAAATAAATGCCTAATATAAAATCAATGCCTTAGCAGAGCTCGATTAGGAACTTCTACTGTAAAGGCATCGTAGGGAATCATAAAATGATTAACCCTAAAAAGGCTTCCCTAAATAACCCAATATGCCATATCAGTTTCAATATCTCAAATACTCAACAATCTCCCCCTAGATGTTGAAACTGATGAAGATCACGATTTCCGATCTTCTTGGCATTTCTCCCCCTAAATTGTGAGAATCATCAGTACATGGGGTCTTCAAAGCGAGAGAAATAGAAATAATCTTCCAAATACGAACTCCCCCTTGAATAATCAACAAATACCATGGAGAAAATCCGGAAAGTTAAGAAGAATCACCAACAATATTCAAAACCCGTCAGATTTGATGAAATAAATCCCTTTAGAATAAACCCATTTCTCAAAAATTTAAACCGGAAAAAATAACAAAAATTAATTTTGTATTTTCCGATATTTAAATTTAGACAAAAGAATAGAATAAGAAGCAATTATTTTAGAAGGGTTTAAAAAGAATAAGACCAAAGAAAAGGATTAGAAATGAAAGCATTTTGGTAAGAAAGGGTAAAAGGTGATAAAAATCCAAAAATTTTGAAAAGAATTTTGGATAGGCGATTAAATCTGTGAACTTCTGAAAGTCAGGGGGCTAAGGATGAAAATATATCCCATATCCTCAATTTAACGCTGAAATAAATGGCATCTTCCAAGAGGGGTAGAAACTGTAAAGTTTGTAAATAGTGGAGGACTGGAACTTTTAAAGCGCTGAAGATGCAGGGACCAAGTATGGAACATGAGTCGTCTTCTTCACTGGAACGCAAGAACACCCAGTTTGACTTAGGAAAAGTCAAAATCAGATAAATACATTCGATTTTGAATCCAACAAATTCCGATTTCAGTTTTTTTGTGTTGATCCGATGACAGTCTCCATGAAGTTGCAATTTGTGATATCCAATTCCAATTCCGAATCCAGTCTCAAATTCATATGATTGTAATCAAGTTTCCTCCCAAAAATGATTTCCTAGGGCGTTTTCTGTTCTATTACCTTTGAGTGAAGTCTATTTATGATGAATGCGGCGGTCAAGACATACTCTCCCCATGTAGTGACCCGATTATGATGATGGATGTGGAATAGTAATGATTATGTGAATCAAACAATATCAAGAACACAAGGAGTAAATAAAACAGTTTAAGCTCTCATTAGTCTAGAAAGTATTACAAAGTGGGTCATGCAATATTTCTCTCACTAGACTAATCTCTCATATGGGTTCTTACATAAATGGGAGCTACTCACTTACTATTTATAGGAAAAGCTCAACCCAATACGCAATCTAATAGGGTAAGCCTACATCACATCCAAGGAGAACTTTGCACCATAACATTCTCCCCCTCAAAGTTAGGATTGGATGTCCCGGCTTCAATATCCAAACGATCACCAAGCGATTAAGAACAACTCCCCCTCAAAGTAACATCGGTCTTCAAATCCGCTTTGAAAAAGAATATCCAAAAAGCTTCGAATACCCATTTCAATTCCCCCCCCCCTTTATAATCAACAAATGAATATAAAACGCCAAAAGGGTATGAGAAACGCTCGATGAATAAACCATACGAAACTCCCCCTCGACGTGTGATAAAAATGAAACTCTTCAATCCGAGAAAATCCAAAAAATATGCCAATGTCTTCAAATCTTTGACTTCCCGAACTTGAAAATGAACATACATTGTTCATATACCACGGAAAATCTTACACCAAAAACAATCACGAAAAGCCGAGAAAAATCTTCTAGAGTTGTGAAAATTTCGACTTTTGGGTAAGAGTTGCAAGAGTTTCGAAAATTGGGTACGAACAACCATTTTCACTAGTACTCCAGGGACCAATTGCGAAAAATCATCTTCAAATTCATTCCAGATGCAAAACTTTACCCCTTTTGCGAAAGTGGGTATAAAGTGCATTTTCACATAAATTTTAGGGACCAATAACAAAAAAACTTCTCACTTCACATAAATATAGCCCTGATTTGAAACTGGGTATAAACTGTCAAAACACTGAAAGTTGAAGGACGATATGCGAAAAATGTTCATCTTCTTCCTTATTCGTTCCAAACGTGAAAGAATGAGCAACATTAGTCGAAAGTACCAACAATACTCTCGATTCGAAACCAATCTTTTGACTCCAATCCATTCACTTTGGACTCCAAGCAATGTGCTTCAAACTTTCGATCCCAAGACTGTCACTTTCGATTCCTAAGCTTTTACCAATCGAAATCGAAATCGAAATCACTTTCAACTCTTCAAACATTCTACCCTTCATAGTCGATACATACCTTTCGACTGTGGCACTCAATTGAAAACATTCTCAGTCGAAACATCAAGCTTTCAACCTTGGTTCGACTATCAAGTTTCCATCTACATCATTATCAACTTTCATAATCGACTTCACATTTTCAATTATCTAATAATTGAGAGTTACCTTTCGATTCCAATCCAAGTTTTGACATTGGACCTCAATTTTCATTATTCCATAATAAAAAATCCAAATTAAGTGGCGTGAATCAAAATCGAAATCAATAATTTCCCAGACGCTAAAATACTGTCGATGTAAATCATCTTTCGACCACAACAACTCAAATCCAATAGATTAAAGCATCACTAATCACTTTTATTCTCAACACCCCTGCAACCATTCGTTCCCGATTGCAGAAAATCAAACCAACGAACACCGATATAAGTTCTTCATTTTCGATTCCAAAATTACGACCCCAAAACCAAATAAAAAATTCAAACTTTCGATTCTAACTTTGAACATTCATCTACTTTTGATTCCAAACATTTGAACCTTCAATTCTATTGCAGTGGATTCGAGACTTCACTCTCGACAATCCATCTCAAAATCCTTTTGATTCCGAACTTTCATTTTCAGTCAAACTTAGACCTTTCGATCTTTGTTCGACTATCAAACTTGACTTTCGCTATCGATTATATTCTCATTTTCGATTCTTAAAACTTTTGATTCTCATTAAATCACTTTCGATTCCACAATAGAAATCACAACTGTCGATCGCTATATTATCCACTTTCGATTCCAAGATGAAATTGTAACACCCACTTTCGATTCCAAGATGAAATTGTAACACCCCCTCTGGAACGTATCACAATATTGTCCACTTTGGGCCCACAACATGAAAACTTCCCAGGGGGTCACCCATCCGTAGATTGCTCTTTCCCAGGCACGCTTAACTACATATTTCTTATGGGATCTACTGCCCTCACGGCTTTAAAACACGTTATGTTAGGGGAGGTATCTACACCCTTTTTAAGGAGTGCTTAGTTATCCTTTCCAGTCGATGTGGGATCATGTGTAACTAACCTGCCCGCCTTCACCCCCATTATAGGTTTGGACGTCCCTGTCGAACACATCGACCCGTGCCCTGGTTCTGATACCATTTTGTAACCCCCTCTGGCACGTATAAGAATACTGTCTGCCTTGGGCTCCCAGCACGAAAACTTCCCAGGAGGTCACCCATCCCTGGATTGCTCTCGCCCAGGCACGCTTAACTGCAAAGTTCTTATGGGATCTACTCCCCTCACGACTTTAAAACACGTTGTGTTAGGGAAGGTATCTACACCCTTTTTAAGGAATACTTAGTTCTCCTTCCCATCCGATGTGAGGTCAGGTTCAGCTAACCTGCCCGCCTTCAAAAAATGGGTTTGTAACCCTATTTGAAGCCACCATCTCCTTGTTATAGTGTGTAGAAGTGAGGGTTTCCATTGGAGAAGTTGATGATGACACAATCAAAGGAGAAGTACAATTTTGAAGCAAAGGTAAGAATTTGATAATGGATTCCTTTCATCCAATCTCTCATTTGTATTACTCAAGGGTTATAGGAGGTAAGGAGAAATTATTCAACTCAAATTTCTGTTTTGAATCATTAGAAACATGAATGATTAAGTTTATGCACAAAAATGGCGATTTTAATTAGTGTTGAAATTCTGCAAAGCAACGTTTGTCCAAATTGTAAGGGCTGCAGAGACCAAAATAAGCAGAATTGGGTTGTGCACCAGAGAGATAATATTGGAGGAAATCGAGTCTAGTTTCCATGGACTCTGATGTCATCTTAATTGGAGTTGGACATCTCTAGATATTCTCAAAATACTGAACAATGGTCGGGGTGGGAAATGAAGATTATATTGCACTACAGTGGTGGTTTTAGAATCTTGTTTTGTTCTTGGGTTTTTTTCATGACTTCCAGGAGGTTAGTAATCAATCCATAACTTATTTTTATGTATTTAGGTCATGGGAATTGTGAATCAATTGCTTTCGGTTTGGTGTCATAATTCTTGTTTCTTTTATTCCCAATCATTGTGATTTTGGTGTGTAATTTTTCTATATAAAAGACCACGTTTTGATCCATCCAAAAGGTCTTCAAAACAGTCCCTAAAAGGTCTTAATGTGTGGCTTAATGGTCTAAAAAACTGAAGCCCTAGTGGTGTTTTCTCTTTTAGCAAAGTACTTTGTTTTTCCATATAAGCAATGTACTTGGAATCATGTCTTCGGGTTGAAATTATTATTTTAACTTCTTGACATGTTGCGACTGTTAAGAACTCAATTTCCATCTTTATAGTTGATTTTGGTTAGGAATTAATGGGTTAAGTTGTCAATTAACCCTTAAAATTCAATGCTGGGAAATTCTAAAAAATTATCAATCTGTCCCTGTTTTGAAAAAAAAAATCTACAAAAATCATCAAAAGTCGGATTGGTGATCTGTAAACTCTCAAAGTTTTAATTTTGAGTCTAGTTTTTCCATGATTTTTACTGAGACCTAATATTGTCCCTAACTAAGGTGAAAATCGTCTTTTCAGCGACTGGTCGGAAATTAGCTGAACGGACATGATATCTTGAAAAATTCATAGAAAATTCTAGAAAAATCGTAAGGACTTGTGCGAGTACTTTCTGAAAAGCTAAAAGCCTAAGGGCGTGGATACCTTCTCTGTCACAATGCTTTTTAAAGTTGTGAGGGCAGAAGATCCCATAAGAACTTTGCAGTTAAGCGTGCCCGGGCGAGAGCAATTCAGGGATGGGTGACCCCTTGGGAAGTTTTCTTGTCGCGAGCCCACATCGGACAATATTGTGATATGTGCCAGCGAATGATGTTACAAATGGTATTAGAGCTAGGGTACAGGTCGATGTGTTTGACGGTGACATCGAAAATTATAATTGGGGATGAAGGCGGGTAGGTTAGTTGCACCTGATCCCACATCGACTGGGAAGGAGAACTAAACATTCCTTAAAAGGGGTGTGGATACCTTCTCTGTCACAACATGTTTTAAAGCCGTGAGGGCAACAGATTTTATAAGAACTTTGCAGTTAAGCGTGACCGTGCGAGAGCAATTCAGGGATGGGTGACCCCCTAGGAAGTTTTCGTGTCGGAAGCCTAAAGCGGATAATATTGTGATACGTGCCAGAGGCGGATGTTACAAATGGTATCAGAGCCAGGGCACTGGTCGATGTGTTCGACGGGGACGTCGAAACCTATAATAGGGGGTGAAGGCGGGCATGTTAGCTGCACCTGATCCCACATCGGTTGGGAAGGAGAACTAAGCATTCTTTAAAAAGGGTGTGGATACCTTCTCTGTCACAATGTGTTTTAAAGCCATGAGGGCAACATATCCCATAATAACTTTGCAGTTAAGCGTGCCCGAGCGAGAGCAATTTAGGGATGGGTGACCCCAAGGAAGTTTTCATGCCGGGAGCCCAAAGCGGACGATATTGAGATACGTGCAAGTGGGGGATGTTATAGAAATTGACCATGACGATTTTCAACCCCTTCAATTCGAAAGTAATTCAATTCGTGACTTCACTCTCAACAATCAAACTTGAAATTCGACTCCGAAACCTCTAAGATTCGATTGCAACCTTAATTTCAATCCCACAAACTCAAATCGAAAGTCAACATTCAATTCAGACCTCGATTCAAATTCAAACTTCTTTTCTGATTACGAGAACTTCAATCAAATAAGAAATCAACAATTGAGTCGATTCGAGACCTCACTATCGATTATTAAGCTTGAAGCACTTTCGACTGTGGGACTCGATATCAACAATAATTTTTCGGAATCCATTTGAGAATTTGAGAAGCCTTCTTGAAAATTCTTTTACCATTTGCCATACACGAATCAAACATGGAAGATCCAACTTCATATCCTTGAGAATGATATGAACATCTAGGTTCTTTGGTTGGAACTAAGAAATTTCCAAATTGCACATTGTACCACCCATGAAGCTTCTTCTCATTTCTCCAAGATCTAACTTCATCATCATGTTGAATTTGAAAATCTTCAACAATTTTGGTTTTAGAATTTGATACCATTGCAACATTTGATGATTGTTTCTTAGGAATCCAAATTTTCTTCACTGATTTTGGTATCAAAACAACATTTGATGAATTTTCTTGGGAAACCAAATTTTCTTGGTTTTAATCTTCTTCTTCTTCTTCTTCTTGGATCTAGAATTTTTGAATCCAAAAGCAACATCATTCTTCACAACTTCAACTTTGCATCTTTGGATCATATCCTTTGGAGTTTGATACATTTGAACTTCTTAGATTGAAGGCTTTCTATAAGGCACCATTCCTTAAAATGAATCACAAGAACACAAACAATCATCGGTTTGAACTCCAATTGAACAAAAAAAACTTTCACAACTTCATGAGAATCACATTGAATTCCCTTGTCTTGAACTTCATGAACATCAAGAACACCAAGTATATCTTCTTTTCCTTTTTCTTTTATTTCCACCATTAGATTCCGTTGTTTATTTCCTAATCTAAATGATCATTGATAATACGTGACTGCTTCATCAATCTCTTATTATGTCGTAAGCGACAACGACCATAATCACAAGATGTATTATCAAATATCTCTCTATCAACATAAAGATTATACATCTGAGTAGCATTCTTCAAATAAGATTCACCAAAAAGAGCCCAATGATATCCCTTATCAATATTATAAATCGGATTTGTAACTTTTAATTCAAGTGTTTTAATGAAAGATAAAAACAAATCAGTAGAATCCATTAAATCTTCAACACGAAATTGAAATTTGAAGAGAGAGAAAACGAATCTAAAATGAATTGTAGAGAGATAAAGTGAATCTAAAACAAGTTCTAGAGAGAAAACGAATCTGAAGCACATTCTAGAGATGGAAAATCGAATTTGAATGAAAACAAAGAACAAAATTCGATTTCTAGAACAAGAACTCTCTAAAAAGCATAAAACTTACAACATTGAAGCTTTATGTAAGATTCACGAAATCAGATTATCATCATGGATCAATTTCTTGAAATAGTTGTGAAACCTTCAAGAACCCGCTCTGATACCAATTGTAGTGACCCGATTATGATGACGAATGCGAAATAATAATGATTATGTGAATCAAACAATATCAAGAACACAAGGAGTAAATAAAACGGTTTAAGCTCTCATTAGTCTAGAAAGTATTACAAAGTGGTTCATGCAATATTTCTATCACTAGACTAATATCTCATATAGGTTCTTACATAAATGTAGCCTTGTCGAAAATACCCGATACCCGAATTATCCGCTCGGTTTTTTGGGTATCGGGTAAATCGAGTCGGGTTAATCAGGTTAATTTTTTCGGGTATTCGGGTAACCCGATTTTTTTCAGGTCCGGTATAGGGTAATGTTGTTGGGTTTCGGGTATACCCAAATTACCCGAATTATTTTAAATTTTTTTTCTTTCGTAGAGCTTGTACTCTGTAACAGGTATTTGATCATGCTTAAACTAACTATTGTCACACCCCCAAACCGGAACAGCGGAAACGTTCGGGGGCGGAGGACGTCATGTCAAGTATCACAACACATGCATTATAGTAATCAAAGTACAAACAACCATTGCATTAATAATGTATAAGTTTTTACATTAGTGTTCAAACATTAGATATATGACATCAAAGGTAGATAAAGTAAAAGACGAAAGACGCAGCACGACACTAGGCTGTCTTCTCAAAAGCTCTGGGAGTGTACCTGTCTACTGAATTCCCTGAGGATACAAGTTATTTTGAAAGAGAGTATCAGCGTTTAAGCTGGTGAGTTCATAAGTATTAGTTATGGTTGCTTTAGTTTTAAGAAAGTGATTGATTACGTTCCAGAAAATCCTATATTTTCTGCTTTACAACCGAAAAGTAGTTTTAATACCATAAAACCGTTCCGTTTAAGTGTTATTGTACTCGTAACAAAGGATAACATAATTTTAAATCACCATAAAATTATAAGAAGAATGTTTTCTGTTTTGTTTATGGAAAAAATGGTTGATGCAGTAGTATTTCTTAAAAATACACTACTGGTGTAATAACTACCCTATTATTAAACTGGTTAATTAGGGTAAAAATGTGATAAAGTTGTAACCATGCTGATTGACTAGCGTAAACACGACGACCTTCTGGCGTCGAAACTGATGTGACATTTGTCACCCGTAGACCGACAGATCCCACTGTAGGTAGCAGCGAGGTGTGAGATTGTCAGTCCCGTATAGATCTATACACACAATGCCCGCTCTCCCTCCAGGAGACTCTGGTTACAAGAGTATGATATAACAAGTATATTGCTATGTCCTGAAAAAGTAACATCACACTTTGGTTTATCTAGTTTTAAGTAAAGATTTAAGTATATCCTTTTCTTAACAAAGTAGTTTAAACCATGTATACTTATATAGTAAAAATAGATTTCTCGTTTGTTTCATAAATTATACCTATTATAATTTATATGTTCTATCTGATTAGCATGATCTCTCATGAATGTAACCCTTTGCTCAACGTGATACAAAGGTAACAATATTGATGGAAATAACCTTTTATATTCCTATATGTATAATATATATAATTAAGAAGGAAACGACCTTCGGACAAATAGCTTCACCTTAAGCCCACATCTAAACAAGGAAAAGGAAATAAGGCAATTCATTAGTCCTAAGCCCTTTGCGTCTTATTTATATACTTATACATATATAAACATGATTTTGACAAATATAAGTTTAAAGAGTTTACAAAACATTTTAAAAGAGTTTAACAATGTTTAAAAGAGTTTACATGACTTTAAAGAGTTTACATGACTTTAAGTCATTTTGGAAGCATTTGGTAATCTTTTATTGTTAACATAATATTTAAAAGCATAAGAAAACCTTTTATGTGATTGATATCACATGGAAATATTAACACAATTAGCTTGTGTTCAACTTGTATTCCCCCCCCCCCGCACCCCCCTCCCCGTAAAAGCATTTAAAACCATTTAAAAAGGTAGATTATAAGGGTATGAACTCACCTTATGTTGGAGATTCGATTGAAGATTCGATATAGGATGTTATACTCACGAACGAAGTCCCGTAGCACAAATGAGTCCTAAATAGCATGTAATGATACATATAGGCATGAAATTAGTGAATCTAACTACAAAAGGCAATTAGGAAACAACCTAGGATGCAAGAATAACTCACGAAAGGAGTGTTAGAAGCAAGTTAGGAGGCTAAAAGGGAGTTCACGGCCAAGTTAGAAGGGTTTACGGCCTCATGAAGGGTTCACGGCCCTATGATGGTTCACGGCCCTTATGAGTGGTTCACGGCCCAAATTTAGGGAAGAACACTTGAAGATCTTGTTGTTTTGAAAGTGTTTGAAGATCTTAAGTTGTATTCTATGGAGATACAAAGAAAACGGATGTTTAAGAGTGAAATTGGTGTTCTTGATATATGATACTTGAGAGAGAATGGGATGTTTGCGGCAAAGAGAAGAAGAAGTGAAGGAAAATGAACTAAACTCATATATATGCATGGTGTTCACGACCAAGGGAGGGTTCACGGCCGTGAACATGGTTTGCGGCCATGAACCTCACTTGTTGAGGTTTATGGCCCGAATGCAGTACTCCGATCTCGTTTCCTTAGTGGTTCACTTCCTAACACACAACCCTTACATACACTAGGCTTAGAAACTTATAAGTTTGACCTTCAGTTGATGAGTTTGACTTTACAAGGTAGAAAATTTCGGGTTGTGACATCATCCCCCATTAGAGAGAATTTCGTCCCGAAATTAAGTTTAAGGTATACACATGGGCTAAAGGAAAAGATGAGGATACTTACGTTTCAGATGATCCTCACGCTCCCAAGTGAATTTGGGTCCTCGTTATGCACTTAAGCGAACCCTCACTATCGGGATAGGGATTTGATTAGTCCTATCGACTTCACTGTCTAGGATTTCTACGAGTTCTTCCACAAAGTTGAGGTTCTCGTTCACCTCGATCTAATCGAGTGGGATAACAAAAGTCTTGTCGGACAAACACTTTTCAAGTTAAAGACGTAGAAGGTAGGGTGTAAGTTATTGAATTCTCGAGGTAGTCGGGGTCTATAAGCTACTGGACCAAATCTAGTAAGAATCTCGAATGGTCCTATGTACCTTGGATTTTGTATCCCACGCTTTCCGAAGCGTAGAATGCCCTTCCAGGGTGAGACCTTCACATGACGTGGTCACCAACCTGGAATTCCAAGGGTTTTCTCCTGTTGAAGTCGTAGCTATTCTGTCTGACTCTGGAAGCTTTACGTTGCTCCCGAATTCGTACTCTCTTCTCGGTAGTTTCTCGGATGATTTTCCAGACCACCGAAGGTGCTGTCTGGAATTTGACCTCTAGCTAGTCGCGTGTCACCTGCTTTAGTCCAGCGCAGAGGGGATCTGCACTTCTGACCATAAAGGGTTTCAAATGGAGCGACTTTAATGCTATTATGGTAAAGGACTCGACTAGTTGGTAAATGGGTATCCCATGCTTTACCAAAGTCGATCACATATGCTCTGAGCATGACTTCTAATGATTGAATCGTTCTCTCATTCTGTCTGTCGGTTTGTGGATGGTTGGCTATACTCATGTCTAGCCTAGTTCCCAGGGATTCATGTAGTGACTGCCAGAATCGTGAGGTGATTCTACTATCAAGAACGGAGATAACAGACATTGGGACACCGTGCAGTCTAACTAACTCTCGGACATACGTTCTAGTTAGCCTCTCTATCTTGTCTGAACTTGGATGAACGGAGTATTGAGTATTGTGTGTTTCGTTCACTACCATCGTCTCCGAAGCCACCGAACTTCGGTGTCCAGATCCGATCCATGAGGTATAAGACTCCGTCACCCTTGACTTCTAAGTTCTTATCCATCCCTCTTAGGGTTTCACCTGTCACATTTTCAGGTTTCAAGGCTTCCTGTTGCGCCTCCTTAATTTGTGTGGACAGATGTGAATGGATTTTCATAGTCGATGATTTGGCCCTACGACTTGAGTACTCTTTCCGACTAAGGGCTTCAGCTACTACATTGGCTTTACTGGGATGATAATGAATTTCACATTCGTTGTCATTTAGTAGCTCGACCCTCCGTCGTTGTCTCATGTTGAGCTCCTTCTGGTCGAATATATGATGAAGGATTTCGCTTTGAAGTTCATGGTAAGACTCATACTTGGCTCATCCACCATCACCTCGTGTATACAAGTCGTATATAATTTAGATTGATAAAACGTTCGGATGGGTGGCTCTGCCCCAAGTCCACAACCAAACAAGGAACAGGAGATAAGGCGGAATCACACATCCTAAATCTTGTTGAGTCTAAATTATATACCACTCTCGCGTATACACTTAGTAGTGATAGGTTAACCTAATGAGTTCTTAATCTCTATTCTCGAACTTGACTTGCGGCACAAGTGATCTCCCTATGAGATCTATTGGGGATACTTCGGGTGGTTACTGACTTCTGAGACTTATTTGGTGCTTTTCGCTTCAAGTTTCCTATCTACTGAGTAGGCTAGAAGGGCGTGGTACCCCTCGCATGGGTACTTCTGAAGTTTTGAAGCGAGAGACGATATAAGGGTTTGCGTTATGGATTGAAAGAATTTCATTGGACGGTTGATTAAGGGAAAAATTTCTTTACACAACATAGGAAATTGGTATGGTGAGGACCAAACCACACCATGTCGACTGACGACATCGAAACTCCTCGACGAAATAGATATTAAGTCGATTTGGAAGAAGTAATTACTAGGATGATGAACTATCTTACGTACATATGTTTTCAGTGCCTTCAGTTTTATCCTTGGCATTATTACTGCGAACCCTTTTTGTACCGAAATTAACCAGTACTAACTAAACGAGAGTCCTGATAAATTGAAATAATGAAGTTTCATGAAATAATCCCTACTAGGTCTGTCTATAACCGCTTGGTGTACACAAGTCATGTATAATTAAGATTGGAAAGACAGTTGACTGAGTGACCCTGCACTAAATCCACAACCAAACAAGGAACAGGAAATGAGGCGAAATCACTCACTCTAAGTCTACAAATATTAACTATAAATGACCCTAATGTATACACTAAGCCATCATAGCTTTACCTGTTAGGGTTCTTAGTTTTATATGATTGCTGTGATTTTGTTCGAACGAGAGAGTACTTATAATTATGATTAATTATTGAGGTTTGGAAGCGTACCAAAATTTTAGTAGGGTTCTTTGATGCTTCCTCCTGTTCTGGGGTTAAACTCCTCCTGCTCCCCCGTTATTCTTCTCTGTTGGACAATCCCTCCTGAAATGTCCTATTTCACCACATAGATGACATATTGGACTGATCCCAACATTGGTGGTTGAAGTGATGAACTCGACCGGAGTCCTACAGATGCGGGCGGTATGTCCCTTCATGTTGCATCTATTGCAATACAGTTCCTGGAAGACTCCATAATGATGGTAGTTGCACTTACTGTAGTGTGGGAGGTTTCCTAAGTATGGTGTTGTCGGTGTTGGGATAGCAGCGCTGATGGGGATATTAACTGCCCCAGTTTGTTGCCCTTCGGTAGGTCCTCGATTTGAACAACTCCCTTTCTCGTTCTCGAATTTTCGTTTCAGGATACTAGGTTTGAGGTCCGAAGTGTCTTTACAAGTAGGCACTCGTTGCTGGAATTGGTTATCACCATGATCGGGATTGCCGATAATATTTCCACTACCATTTGCGTTGTTAGCATTAAGGTGAGCCATGACAGCTGCTACGGCTGCTGTGACTGCAGCTTGAAACGTAGCTGAATCTATATGAAGGATTGGTGTTTTGCTGGTGGGTTGGTTACGTTTCTTCGGAGGCATGATTCTGTTACACGATGAGAAAACGAGCTCGTGAGCAATGATGGTTGTCTCTAGATGTATTCCAATCATTTATATATAGGAATAAAATTTTCATTTTGTTATCCGGTTCTCAATGTGTCAACCTACATCCCTATGATGCAGTCCTGGTAAAGGGCAGAAGTAAATTTTCTAGAATGGTTATAAGCCGAGTGTTATCTGAACTAAGTACTCTTTGATTGTTGGATATCATGTTCCAACTTTTGAAAATATTTGAAAACAATTCATAACAAAGTCTACATAAAACAGACTCATGAATTTTTATAAATAATCACTCTCAATTGAGATTTCGTGATCTAATTTACTGTTACTAGTTGTGATAGAAAAAGGCAATAAACTTAATACCTAATCATGAGTAGTCTAATCACTAACTCAGTAGGTTGCATTAATTTATTAGTTATTAATGTGACGAAAAGGCACTCAAACATTTCGCATGCATCACACGTGGTTTTCCTCTGTTCTATGTTCTACTCTGGGCGGTAATGATTTGTTCTCTCCTGGTATCTAAATGGTGTCCTTCCCCTCCGTAGGTATATTGAATTCCTATGCCGTCTTACTTCCGATTCTAACACTGATCCCCATTACTTCATAATGGAGAGTTCGAATCCCGGAAGTTCATGCGAACCTCTCATCGGTGCCCTTAATAAGGTAAAGGAACTTGGTGGTTTCTATAGTTCTTTACTCCTCAACTATTTCTTTCTCGAAATCCTCCTAACACATTCCTTCTGGATCTTCGTTGATTCCTCCATTGGTTGTTGTGGTGGAGTGGTTACATCTATCTAAGAGGTTTATACGAGAATGGGAATGTGTAAAGAATCTATGCGATTAATAAAACATTTTTGTTACAAATACATTTTTATGAGGATGATCCATTCCGGTCTTTCTATAATCACATAGTGTATATCGATTATATATAATCCAAATCAAATAGACCTTCGAATAAGTGATCCTACTCTAAAACCACATCCAAACAAGGAAAAGGAAGTAGAGTGAAAATCACCTATTCTAAGTCTATAGAATCTCAACTATATATAACTTTAACGTATACACTTAGTAATTATAGACCTATCAGAAATGGTCTTTTAATTTTCACAAAAGTTATTTATGGTACCTAAAATACTCCTATAGTATTTTAATTATATGTTTGATTCTAGAACTTCTTGATATAAGAAGTTGACAAGTTTCCAGTTTCGTGGCTATAGCATCATAAAATACTCCTATAGTATTTTAAACTTTATGTTTGGTTCTAGTATTCCTTTATGTATATGGTTGGTAAGTTTTAGACTCGTTGCAACACCACTATCACTCCCAAACACATGTTGGTCATATCTTAAATAAATATAGTTGATCAGACTATATTGATCCCAGATATGACTACATAACCGTCCAGGTTTGACTGTAGTGTCCAACATCCAAATACTTTTGTTTTGTTCTTTTTGTGATACTCGTTCTAGTATATATATATATATATATTTCATTTACTTCTACTTTTATAAAATATTGTTATATTTTAAAGTATAATTCTTGGTCAGAGTGTTTTTATCCCAATGTGTTTATAGTTGTATATCTTTTATGACTGATATACTGAGTTCACTATAAACAATGCTCCGATACCAATCTGTCACACCCCCAAACTGGAACGGTGGAAACGTTCGGGGGCGGAGGACGTCATGTTAAGTATCACAACGCATGCATTATAGTAATCAAAGTATAAACAACAATTGCATTAATAATGTATAAGTTTTTACATAAGTGTTCAAACATTAGATATATGACATCAAAGGTAGATAAAGTAAAATACGAAAGACGCAGCACGACACTAGGCTGTCTTTTCAAAAGCTCTGGGAGTGTACCTGTCTACTGGATTTCCTGAGGATACAAGTTATTTTGAAAGAGAGTATCAGCATTTAAGCTGGTGAGTTTGCTTTAGTTTTAAGAAAGTGATTGATTACGTTCCAGAAAATCCTATATTTTCTGCTTTACAACTGAAAAGTAGTTTTAATACCATAAAATCGTTCCGTTTAAGTGTTATTGTACTCGTAACAAAGGATAACATAATTTTAACTCACCATTAAATTATAAGAAGAATGTTTTCTGTTTTGTTTATGGAAAATGGTTGATGCAGTAGTATTTCTTAAAAATACACTACTGGTGTAATAACTACCCTATTATTAAACTGGTTAATTAGGGTAAAAATGTGATAAAGTTGTAACCATGCTGATTGACTAGCGTAAACACGACGACCTTCTGGCGTCGAAACTGATGTGACATTTGTCACCCGTAGACCGACAGATCCCACTGTAGGTAGCAGCGAGGTGTGAGATTGTCAGTCCCGTATAGATCTATACACACAATGCCCGTTCTCCCTCCAGGAGACTCTGGTTACAAGAGTAAGACATAGCAAGTATATTGCTATGTCCTGAAAAAGTACCATCACATTTTGCTTTATCTAGTTTTAAGTAAAGATTGAAGTATATATTTTTCTTAACAAAGTAGTTTAAACCATGTATACTTATCTAGTAAAAATAGATTTCTCGTTCGTTTCACAAATTATACCTATTATAATTTATATGTTCTATCTGATTAGCATGATCTCTCATGAATGTACCCCTTTGCTCAACGTGATACAAAGGTAACAATATTAATGGAAATAACCTTTTATATTCCTATATGTATAATATATATAATTAAGAAGGAAACGACCTTCAGACAAATAGCTTCACCTTAAGCCCACATCCAAAAAAGGAAAATGAAATAAGGCAATTCATTAGTCTTAAGCCCTTTGAGTCTTATTTATATACTTATACATATATAAACATGATTTTGACAAATATAAGTTTAAAGAGTTTACAAAACATTTTAAAAGAGTTTACATGACTTTAAGTCATTTTGGAAGCATTTGGTAATCTTTTATTGTTAACACAATATTTAAAAGCATAAGAAAACCTTTTGTGTGATTGATATCACAAGTAAATACTAACACAATTAGCTTGTGTTCAACTTGTATCCCCCCTCCCCCCTCCCCCCCCGTAAAAGCATTTAAAACCATTTAAAAAGGTAGATTATAGGGGTATGAACTCACCTTACGTTGGAGATTCGATATAGGATGTTATACTCACGGACGAAGTCCCGTAGCACAAATGAGTCCTAAATAGCGTGTAATGATACATATAGGCATGAAATTAGTGAATCTAAGTACAAAGACGATTAGGAAACAACCTAGGATGCAAGAATAACTCACCAAAGGAGTGTTTGAAGCAAGTTAGGAGGCTAAAAGGGAGTTCATGGCCTCATGAAGGGTTCACGACCCTATGATGGTTCACGGCCCTTATGAGTGGTTCACGACCCAAATCCATGGAAGAACACTTGAAGATCTTGTTGTTTGTTAAGTGTTTGAAGATTCTAAGTTGTATTCTAAGGAGATACAAAGAAAAGGGATGTTTAAGAATGAAATTGGTGTTCTTGATATATGATACTTGAGAGAGAATACTTGATAGAGAATGGGATGTTTGCGGCCAAGAGAAGAAGAAGAAGTGAAGGAAAATGAACCAATCTCATATATATGCATGGTGTTCACGACCAAGGGAGGGTTCACGGCCGTGAACATGGTTTGCGGCCGTGAACCTCACTTGTTGAGGTTTATGGCCCAAATGTAGTACTCCGATCTCGTTTCCTTAGTGGTTCACTTCCTAACACACAACCTTTACATACACTAGGCTTAGAAACTTATAAGTTTGACTTTACAAGGTAGAAATTTCGGGTTGTGACAACTATCATTATTGTAAAACATGAATCTCTTTTATTATGGAAATATGACACCAAAAAATATTAAAAACAATTGTTTATATGTCACCATGTTCTTTAAAAATTAACTGTTTTCTGGATTATAGTTTTTATAGAAACTAACAAACTCATTATATTGACGAAACTTCAGAACATGGCAAAACGTATGGCTACTATTATCTTAAACATTTTAAACTTTTAAACTAAGATCTTTAAGTATTTGTTTTTAACATCTTATTAGATTATATTAAGTTGTTAAAAGATTACTTGATATCTCAAGTATTATTGACTAACAAATCTCAATGTTCAAAGTTTGAGTAACTTCGTTTATGTCTCGTTTGTTTATATGAACAACACTAATAGAGCACGACATATTTATTTCATTAAATTTGTTTTCAGGTGTCATTCAATATATATATATATATATATATATATATATATATATATATATATATATATATATATATATTTCGGGTTATACCCGAATTACCTAAAGCCGACCCACTACCCGAATTAACCAAATTTAATTTGGGTCGGGTAACGAGTATTTTTGTTAACATGAAAAACCCGAATTACCCGACCCGAATTACCCGAAACCCGAAAAAATTGCCCGATCAACACCCCTACATAAATGGGAGCTACTCACTTCCTATTTATAGGAAAAGCTCAACCCATTACACCATCTAAGAGGGTAAGCCTACATCACATCCAAGGAGGTAAGCCTACATCACATCCAAGGAGAACTTTGCACCTTAACACCCCAAAAATTCACAGGCAATTTTGCTTCAAACTTTAATGCTCGTGTTTTCTCGAGAATTTGCCTATGCTTGCGCTTGACCACACCGTTTTGTTGTGGGGGTATGCAAGCAAGTTGTTTCCAAAACAATTCCTTCCTTCGCGTAGTAATTCTACATGGTTAATGAAATGAATTCTCCATGTTTATCAGCCCTTATTCTTTTGATTCTTTTATTTAATTGTGTTTTTACCATGTTGTAAAAATAAAGTAGGTAGGTACCTGCTTCACTCTTTTGCTTTACTAGATAGATCCATACAACCCTACTAAAATCATCTACTATAGTTAAAAGTAACTAGCACCTATGAATCTAGGTGTTTGATATTTCCCCCAAATGTCACAATGTAATAATTCAAAACAATCACTTGTTTTTATTGAACTTTTTTGGAAATGGAAGCCTAGTGTGTTTAGCTTTTACACAAGAATCACAAACTTTATTCTTTAAATTGCTATCCTAAAAAATGAACTCAGGTAAGCTTAGACTCATAAGCATGTCCCAACCTCTTATGCCAAAGATCCATATCTGCAGTTTTCCTCAACACTCTTATTTTCCCTGTTGCCATGCCCATTTGATATAGACCTTGTTTGCACTCACCAACGCCAATCATGTTCCTCGAGAGTAAGTCCTGCATATAACAAAAATTAGGAAGGAAAGTTATGGCACATTGTAAGTCTTTAGTCAATCGACTGACAGATAACAAATTGCAAACATTATCGATTTTGATCCCATTTTGCAAAATACAACTACCCTTTCCTTCAACAGGTATACAATCACCATTAGGAATGGTGACATGTATTTCAAGAGTGTTTCTTGTAATAGATCCTTGATTGCATGTTATATTCTCAGTGACACTAAATCGACCACCCAAGCATCATGGTTATCGACCTTACCAGCCATATTGACCATTGGTGCAGTATTAGTCTCCTCATCTTTTGAGAAGTCTTTGAGCAGCTTCTAGTACTATTTAGCTGTCAATCCAGGTATTGGATTAGCCTATGAGTTTGCGTAAAAAGTAGTTACCTTTCCCTTTTCTTGCTTTCCTTTGCCTGGAAACCAGTCAGGGTACTCGATTTCTTGAAGCAACCGTCTTTGTTGTGACCTTTTCTTCCACAAAAACTGCACTGATCAGTTTCTTCCTTGCCTCCTCGATTTTCCTCGCTTTTTATCTCTTTGCGTTAGTTTTTTTATTGGGTTGCTTGTGGTCGATATTTGAACGATTTGAGATAGAAGCTTGAAATGCAGCTGCTTCAGCAGTATATCTTTTAATAGCGAAGATAGCTCTCTCTTATTCATCTTCAGCAACGAGGTGGTACGCAACTTCTGATACGTTTGAAATAGTACTAGTTTTAATCCTACTAACATAGAAACAAAATAAACACACGAAAGGCAATGTACCTATTGATTAGCAATATAGTTCAAGCAAGTAGGGTATCGAACACAGGAACGGTAACAATTAAAATAAATACTAGAATTACCTAAATAAAAACAAATAATAAAAGGGTGTTTTCTCTAATTTTGCAAGACTAGAAACTTAAGCAATCAAATAACACTCAAACAAAAGACAATTAACACCTAAAGGGAACAAAAGACAACTAGATTTAATAAGATAAAGAGACTTCTATTTAGATTTCGATTCACTTATTCCTATGGTTGATTTCGTGGCAAGTGCAATGGATTAATATATCAATGATTACCGATTTCTAATGTGATTAGATTCATGTTCACTATTACTAATCCTTTAGCAAACAAGTTAATTCAAGCAGTGATCATGTGATTAAACTAACAAGTTTCCTAGTGTTCAGTTCGAATCAAGTAAGACTTGCAATATTGGTTAACTAAATTTATCAATTCAATCAACTCATATGTGGTTGTTCATCACACATGCTCACACATTAACTTATTTATTTTCTAATTAATCCTAGGTTAATGTCACTAATACTAGGCATAGGATCTTGTTTTCACAAAACTATATGATTCAAGCAATTAAGAAGATGTTCATACAACTCAATAAACTTGATTATTAACATAAAATAATTATCATTAATATGCAAGGATCTTTTAACAAGCTTAACAAGATAAATAATCAAATCAAATTAATCCAAACCACTCAATTAAACCATATTCATAAGATCATCTAGTCTAAACAGAGGTATGAAGCTTTTAGCTCATAACTACAACAAATATCATCCTAAAATCGAAATCTAATGATTCAAACATGGTTCACACAAAATATTAAGATAAAAGTAATGTTTGTTTGCCTTTGATCTCTTCTAAATTTTGAATTCTCAAAAACCAAAGCTCCTAAGAACCCTTCTGATCTTCAAAAGTCGCCAAAAGCCTCCAGAATGTGTTAGGGTTTCGGGAATAAACGATATATATATATATATATATATATATATATATATATATATATATTTCCAAAATTCAGCACTTACTCGTCGAGTTTTTAAGATAAACTCGTCGAGTTTTTCACTTAATACGCGTGTACGGCAAGCCATCCTTATATCGGGAATCTTCCAACCAACTCGTCGAGTTTTTCTTCATTTAAGCCTTCTTTCTTCAAACTTCAAGTTCCAAGCTTCCAATTGCTAGTTCCGCTTCCTTTTTCGCCAGCGTATGTCTTTATTGCTGAAATTGAAATATTAAGCTAATTAAACACCTTTTGTCCATTATTTGAGATAAAATTAACATAAAGTATTAAGATAATGCATTATTTTTATAACTAAATAAGCACATATCAACTCCCAAATTGGGGGATGGTTTCATGGACAAATTTTGGGTCTTGATAGTAGAATATTCACTATCCAAGCCTATTAGGAATCCGTATAACCATTCCTTGTCCTTAGCTTCGTTTAGTCTCCTCCCCATGTCATAGGTGCACTTGGCACATATGCAATGAGGTATGGGTGATGTTGATTGAATTTCATCCCAAATAGCACGAAGTTTGGTGTAGTAAGTGGACACAAATGCACCATCTTGACGTGTTGATGTGAGGGATTGTTTAAGCTCATATGCTCAGGGTGCACTTTCTTTTTTGAATCTTTCTTCAAGATCATTCCAGACGTCTCTAGCTATGTTTGCATACTTGACGTTGGATCTAATATATTTTTCGATTGCGGTGGTTAGCCAACCCTTTATCATGTCATCACAACGCATCCAAATCATGTGGTTTTGTGATTTTTCTTAAGGTTTTTCAATGGTTCCATTGATGAACCCGAAACAAGAAAATTTTCATCTCTTGAGCCCAATCGTTGTAGTTGCTATCAATCAAGACATCATGTGACAACCGTCAAATTTCGGTAAATTCAAAGTCAACAAGTCAAACCGGTCAACTCCAATAACCCTTGTATGCTAGGGTTTACGTTATGTAATCACTATACAATTCGCTATTTTAATGAGAAATCATCATTTGGAAAGTTCATGTGTTTGATTTTCCTTAGCCTTAACAGTGCTAAACAACGAACCAAAGCGATAAAACACTATTGCACAATCATCGGGATTGTGTACGACACTAAAACACAGTTTAATGGGGTTTACGAACCTTGCGTTGTGAAGCCGGACACTCAAATTAATCACAAACGAAACCTCTCTAAATCGTTTTCACTCTATCTCTTTCTAATTGAAATCTCTCCTAAATCTCTCCCAAATCTCTCTCAAAAGTTACTTTAACTTTTTGTAATCATTTGGGTCATCTCGACCCTTAACCGGGTCCAAAATCGCTTGAAACAGGATAAAAACGAGTAAAATAACTTTAAGGATCCGAAACCAAAGCTTCTGGTCCGAAGCTGTGTCCGAGGTCCGAGGTCCGAAGTCCGAGGTCCGAGGTCCGAAGCCGTGTCCGAAGCCGTGTCCGAAGTCGTGTCCGAAGTCCGAAGCCGTGTCCGAAGTCCGAAGGTCCGAAGCGAAGCCTCGCAGACAAGCCCTTTTTACCGGTTTTTCGACTACGACTTCGTTTTAACTCCGTTTTTCATTATTTTAACGTGGGATTTTCACCCAAAACTTTATTTTATAAACTAAGGCCCCAAAATATATAAATCTCCAGGGTTTTTATAAAATATATTAAAAGAATTGGTGATTGATCTAATTATTGAGGGAATATTTGCTTTTCCTTAATTTATGGCAAAAGCAACCCACTACCACCTCACTCTATGATCAGCCACTCTTTCCCACTACCCCTTGTCTCCTTAGTGGACCTTTACAGCCAATCTCCAGCTCTTCCCACGTTCTAAGAGCTGGTTGATTGATCATCTCTCCTCATTCTCCATAAAAACTCTTTCATTCTACACTTAGCAACCAAGAACACTCTCCAAAATTCTCTCATCTTTTCTCTTAACTTCAAGAACTTCAAGGCTTTCTCCAGGGATTTCTTTCTTCAATTAGTAAGTATCTTCATCATTCACATAATTATTAAACTCCATTCTACTCAAATTATTGATATCTTACACAAGTTCCATCTTATTCGGTGTTAGATTTTCGAATCATCAAGACATCTTCTTAGTGTTCTTGAGTTGAACACTTCCTTTCTCTCACTTTCATCTACTGAAACCACATAAGGTGAGTTCATACCCATACATTTACATGTTTTTCTTAAGTTTTAAGGAGGGAATACAAGTAAAATCATCAAGAACACAATTAAACTTTTTCTAACAGATTGCATCAGAAAAGATGGACGTTAATCACGGACTGTTTTGGTCAACTTAAATATTTTAGTTTTCAAAGCTGTTTCAGGTGCAAGTAGTTCAAACTCTTAGCTTTAAAATGACTACTTGCACATCTCCAAATGATTTTTCTACAATTAATGGTGATTTTTACAAAACTGCCTGTCATTTCAGAGGCAAACCCGGACCAGTCTGTGATTATGAACATTTTCACCTCTGTTAGAGATCACTAAAAATCATGATAAAATTTACGAACAAACTAGACTCATATTCCAAACTCTCAAAATTTGCGGATTTGGATTTAGAGCTGTGATGATTTTTCTATAAATTTTCTAAGAACGGTAACAGAAACTGTTTTTAACGAAAAGTTGCTGTTAATTTCATTTCACCTTGTAACATGTTGAGCAAGGTGTATATCTTTATGTGACTATATGTTACTGCAATATATGACATTTTATCTTAATATTTAGACACACATCAGTTTACAACTGGATTTGGTCATATAAAATATAAAGAATAACAAGTGATTATAATCAAAGTACAATCGATACATTCAAACATAAAATAAACTATTTTGAATATAGTTTGCATACATTACCACGTACTACCCTTGGTTGATAAACTATAATAGGTATAGTTTATGATACATTACATAACACATACATTTAAAAATGGTACATTTATACAAAAGATATTTTCATTAAGCAAGGTACGACCATACGGTACCAAGTTTTCATAACACGTAATTCCGTTAATGACTTTGTGAGACATTTACTTCAAATTACCATTAAGTCCTGTATTGTAACCAGAGTCTCCTTAAGGGAGAGCGTGATACTTGTGTATAGATCTATATTGGGTTTGACAAACCCACACCTAAACTGCATGCAACAGTTAGACCGATAGGTCTGGGGTGACAAATGTCATAACATTTCCGACGCTTGAAGAACGTCGTTTTAGGCAACCTTGGTCATAGTATGGTTATAATAAACTCACATAAAGTATTAACAAACATTGGAATTTACGGGAACTTCATTAAAAATTTAACGAGTTTATGTCGATTTAAACTTGCATTGTTTTACTATAAATATGACAAATTACTTGTACATTTCGGTCTTTGGGTTTTAAGACTACATTTACACATTAAGGAAAATATTGGATTTTTCTAACACAAATACTACTTTTACAAACGAAAGGCTTTTAATAATACCAAACAGAAGCTTATGAACTCACCAACCTTTGTGTTGACACTTTTTCAAACAACTTGTATTCTCAGGAAATCATTAAACAGGTAATCAAGTGCATTTGAGGATGAGACGCTAAGGCGTCTACTATTTCATATTTTATCAACATATTGTGATTGATTCGTAAACATGTAATTCATACAATGATGTAATTTTTTTTCAATTATATATATATGTTGGTTGTGTTTGCTTGAATTACTATTACAATTGCTGTTATGATACTATACATGAAGTCCTCCACCCCCGGACGTTTCCGCCATCCTTGGTTTGGGGGTGTGACACATCATTTACGTGGATTTGTCTTGGATATTCTGGTGAGTGAATGTAGTAATGAGAGTTGGAGTCGATGGCTCCTCCTTCTCCATCTTTTGGCAATTTCGGCTTGTCTCCCACCATCTCCGGCAAGTCTTTATTATCGCAGGTCTATGACCCGCTCTGATACCATAAAATTGATACCCTATAAATCTATATCTTTCATTCAATACGTGAGCCTTAAATACAAGGTGAATATCCAAAAAAAAAAACTATGAAACTAAAATAGAAGATAACGACCTAGATAACAAGATAATAGCAATCAAAATATCCATCTAATCTGATGATATAAGGACTATCTATCTAATAACATAACGACTTCCTTCACCTAATTTATTTTTCTCTACAAACTAAGATCAATATTGATACAGTTTTATAAATATAAAATTTTAATATAAAATATGTTGGGTTGGATTGCTAATGGGGTAAATAATTGGATTAGGTTGGATTGTACAGGTAGAAGAGAGGGAAATTAGTTATTTATATAAAAATTAGGTTGAGTTGTGTTGCTAATGGGGATAGCCTAAGAATCTTGCAAGTGGATTTTAATATGAATTTTGCTAACAATAACAGGGCATTTGGACACGACATATTTTTCTTTATTTGAAAAAAATCAAATGTTTCATACAGATTTTAATGTTAAAAATTTTAAAAAAACTGTAAATGGTAACAACAAGAAAAACATATGAATTATGAGCCAAAACAAAAAAGTTTGTTCAAAAGATACTTTTTATCAAATGTGAGATTTTTTCGGGAAAAAAAGTTGATGATTTTCTGGAAAAAAAAAGTTAAATTATCCAATATTCATACCAAACCCAATAAGAAGCATATCGAATAACCTCATAGTCTTAATAACAACAACGAAAATTTTATTTGTATATCCTAAACCATGTTTTTATAGATACATAGTCAACATAAATTTTCAAAATATCTCATTTAGGTCATTTGTATAAATAATTTGACTTAGGTCATTTCACTAATTTTTTGGTTTGAGACAAGAATTAGTTAAAATTCAAAAAAAATAAAATAAAAAAAATGCAATTGTCGTCCTACATATTTGCAACCATACTTTGTTAATTTTAAATAATATATTTTTGCCAATTGTTTATTGTTTTTTTTTCTTTTGTTGATTTGTTAAAGAGAGAATTTGCAAATGGTTTATAATTATTGTATTAAACCAATATATTGATATGATATGCCAAAATATTCTTAATTACATGATAAAAGGAAATACATTTTGAAAGTCTAAGGACGTGATATGCAATCAAAAAGGGTATTGCTATTATGACATCCTATGTCATATATATGGTGGTCTTTTTTTTTTTCAAACGAGCAACCAAATAAATATAAATGCATTGATGCTACATTCACTTTATTTACTGAACAAGATTTAAACTTAAAGATTCGGTGCTAGAAGGAGGTGTTCCATTTGATATGGTTCACGGAACACATGCATTTGAATATCCAACATTAGATGTGAGGTTCAACGGGGTTTTCAACAATGCCATGTTGAATCATACTACTATCGTGATGAACAAAATCCTCGAGTGCTACCATGGCTTTGACAACATCAAGCATGTGATTGATGTCGGAGGTGGTTTAGGAGTCAATCTCAATATCATCGTATCAAAATATCCCACCATTAAAGGCATTAATTATGATTTACCTCATGTGATCCAACATGCACCGGTCTATCCTGGTATTTAATTTATTTTAGGCCTTCTAAATTTTTCGATTTAGTTGTAATTTGAATCATTTATCTAGAATGACGTACTTTCTATCTTAAGAAAAAAAACTACGACTTCATTTTCTTCATGCTTTTATTATTGAAAAATGTAGGCATAGAACATATCGGAGGAAATATGTTTGAAGAGGTTCCTCAAAGTGATGCCATTTTTATGAAGGTAGTTTTTCTCAAACAATTTTACAATTTGAATCAAATATCTATTAGTTGATGAAATATGACGTATAAAATATGGAATTTGGCATAGTGGATATTGCATGATCGGAGTGATGATCTTTGTGAAAAGTTGCTAAAGAACTGCTACAAGGCATTGTCGAATGAGGGGAAGGTAATTGTAGTCGAGTACATTCTTCCTTTTTTGTCCAACACAAACTCTTCCGACAAAGTCACCACCCAAACAGATGCAATCATGATGACACAAAATCCAGGAGGAAAAGAGCGAACAGAGCATGAGTTTCTTGTCTTAGCTAAAAATGCAGGATTCACTGGAATAAAAATGGAATGCTTCGTTTGCAACCTTTGGGTCATGGAATTTTACAAGTAGAGTTAGTTATCCCTAATTATATATGTAATTTATATTTCATCATTTTTAAATAATTGCCTCAAATCCTTGATCAGAAGGGATTCAATTATATGATGTTTATCCACATGAGAAAAGTATAGATGTTTATCGGGTAAATAGGATTCAAGGTAAGATTATATGACAAAATTCTCAAGGTTTTCAACAATGTTTAGAATTTGAGCTCTATTATTGTAATTTAATGAGAGTAGATAAGTTTTTCAGTGTATTCATAAGAACTACCAAAGTGTCGATTTTTGGTGAGCCTCCTTGAGCTGCTAGAACAGAATTAAGGAGCTTCCTTTAAACATGCAATCCTGGTCTGGTAAGAATACTATGAGGAATACCTCTTTCATTTTTTAAAGAAAAAAAGGAAAGGGGTTGCTTTAGATATATGGTGATCAAACACACAAGCTGTTGTATTGTAGCCAAGAGAGGAAATCCAAATGTTTAGTTTTAATTGGGTGAACAATAGTAACAAAAAAGGCCCTTATTTCAATTGGGTTAGTTGGTGTTGTAACATGCTAATTGATTGTAATGCTCAGATTTACACCTAGCTTCACGCTAGTTTATATTTCAATTTGAACGTCTTTCAAACGAAAAAAAGGCCAAGAGAGAAAAGTGGGTTTCCTCTTTTTCACCACCTGAAAGGAAGTGGACTTAGCTCAAATGTATTTGCCAGTAGCCAATTCTACATGTTTATACGAGGAAAGACGTATCTTGTGTTAGAAAATAATCATGTTAATGTGGGTCTCAGTTTATTCTTATAATCCTTTTATGTATCGAGTAAAATTATGTTATGGGCTAGAACTTTCATCATAATGACATAGCAGTTCGTCATAGCACTTCGTTATATGTCAAATAATGGCTATGACATAGGCATGTAACTTAAGGGACTAAATTTATGTGGTATTATAATTTTCTTATAAGGTGTAATTGTAAATTAAAAACACAAGATACATATTAGGTCAATCTATATTGGTTCATCTCCTATAAAAATACATCTGATCTCCATATAAACACCATAATCTTATGTGTAATATCATCTATCACATTGATCAATAAGGCACTACTATCGGAAGTGAATGTTAGCATAATAAAGTTATTAGGCTATTTTTTTGGTTTGGATCATGTTTGACCCTTTGGCTCTATAGTTAGGTTAAAACCTACGTGTACTCTTCCGTGGACCAATACGTCCACATGAACCTTTTCTTTATAAAGCTTTTGTTATATTTTATCATCTCATAAATTTGAGTAAGAGATATATGGACATATCCATTTCATGTCTAATTAGCTTTTGTATATATATTGTCTTTCCTTTCATTGTAAGTGTACTCTTTATTTTTCAATAATGAAATTTTAGTACTATTTTGTTCATAAGTTTACATGGTATTAAAGCCATATTCGGTCCACCGTTTATGATTGTTGGGTGTGAGTTTATTGAGCATCAGCGCCACCGGTTGATCTAAAACCAATTGGTGTTAGAAAGGGAGCAACCTTACCCATATAGCGCATTCAGCCCTCCAGGACCAGGCATTCGATTGTGGCACTCTAGGCCATCGTGCGAGGACTTGGTCGATGCTATTTCTGATCCCCAACAACCCCCTCCTCAGAAATTGCTCCCTGAGAGAATCGAACCCTCGCCACTGGCTCTGATACCACTTATTGAGCATCAGCGCTGTCGGTTGATCTAAAACCAATTGGTGTTAGAAAGGGCGCAACCTTACCCATATAGCGCATTCAGCCCTCCAGGACCAGGCATTCGATTGCGACACTCCAGGCAATCGTGCGAGGACTTGATCGATGCCATTTCTGACCCCCAACAGAGTTGTACGTAAAGTTGTGGCATTCTGCGTTTCAAAACTTTTGACCATTTCGGGTATGCCTTTTTGATTTGTTTCTGTATTTGGTTTGATTTGATTTTTTTGGATTGTGCGAGGGTTTCGATTATTGCTGGTATTTGTTTGATTTTGAGTTTTTTTTTCTTCATTTTTTCGCGCCGCGATTTGGGTTCCGCCGTCGAGAAAATAACCTTTCGTCGATATCTCACCGCGATTTTTGGACAGAGTACAGATTTCGATATTTTTTGTTTAGAGTTCAAAGAATACATTTTCGTCAATATCTCGCTGTGATTTTTGCTCAAAAAGCATTTTTTTGTTCGTTTCGCTTATTGTTTGAAGTTTAGTTTGTTTGGTTATTGTCAGTATTTGTCGATTTCGAGGTTTTGTTTTTCTATTTGACTATTGTTGTTCGTTATTGGTTTCGATTACTTGATTTGTTCATTTGTTGTTGGTTTGGGATTAGTGTTTGTGATGGGTTTTGAGCATTACAAACAATCCTATGTGTGCATGCAACCCTAATTTAGATCTATGTTTTCTCTAATTGAACATACGATATGAACAACAATACACAAACCCTAGATCCCTAGTGTATAATTGAAAAATACATAAATAAGGGTTATAAAAATACCTTTGATTGTTATGTAGTAATAACAATCTTAATCCAAGCTTAAAAAACCTTTGGTAGCAAGCGCCACAAGTGTCGTGCCTCTAATGGCTCACACCCAAACCCTAGTAACCAAGGAAAACTATAGAGAGAATGGAGAGGAGCCAAAATTTCGTCCAAAGCTCTTAGAAGGAAGGCATGGCCGAAATTCAACCCTAAGGAGGGTTTATATAGGTGATGGGAAAGTGTTGGATAAGGCAGGTATCTCCAAGATAACCTAATCCCTTAGCTTCCTCCCTAAGGCATCCAAGGCACCGTTAGAGTCCAAGAAAACCCTAGAAAGCATCTAGAATTCGTCCACCCCATATGGGAGGTTCTAGAATTTCTCAATGCTCAATTATTGAACATTGTTACCTTTAGTCCTCAAACTTTTAATTAATCCAGTTAATCCCAAAATTAATCCAATTAATTTCTGATTAATTATTAATTAAATATTACAATCTCTAATTAATATATTATTCTTATAATATATTAACAAATCATATATTTTGATTTCTAATTAATTATTAACCAAATAAAAATTAATAAATCATTATTCTCTCTCTAAAAGCCATCCTATTCAATTGCCAGGTTTGTGTGCTGATGGGTTTTGAGCATAACTACAACCTATATGTTCATGCAACTCTAATTGCTTTGGATCTAAGTTTTTCACTAGCTGAACAAGCAAATTGAATACCAAAGCAAAACCCTAGAAACTAGTATATAATTCAAAATCCACATATACTTAGGGTTTAGAAGTTTACCTCACTTGTTATGTAGCAATAACAAGAAACCTTGTAGATCCTTGACTCTTGAAAGCTTAGTGCCTCAAATGTTGCACCTCTAATGGCTTACAAACACCACTAGCAAGAGGATGAGAGGAGAGAGGAGGGAATAGCACCAAATTTTGGCTAGGGTTTACAAATGTAAGCATTGGCCGAAAATCGTAGGTGGTAGGGTCTTTATATAGTTGTGGGCTGCTAGGGTTTTCTGGAGGAAACCCTAATTTCCTGCTTAAGGCTTAAGCAACCCATGGAATCCTCATCTAGAGGCCTTGGACGAAACCTATAGGGCCTCCCTATAGTTTTCGTCCACTCCCATCTAAGGATTCCAATAGCCCAGTTTCACAACTATCAATGATTTGCAAAACAGCCCCTGTTCCTTTAACCAGTTCCTTTAATCCCAAAATTAATTCCAAATTAATTTCTGATTAAATACTAATTAAATAACATGATTTCTAATTAATATATCATTTTCATAATACATTAATAAATCAATTTATTATTCCAAATAATAACTTCAACCTCTCTCTCTCCAAAAGTCATCCTGTCAAGTTGCTAGAGTGAAGGCAACCCAAAAGGACCATGCTACTATCAAATCAAGTACATATCAATTATAGTTATGGGCTTAGACACTTAATCCAAAAGTCTCCCACTTGGATAAGTCTTATAACTATGATTGCAAGTATGACCTCAAAATTTGATCATCAATCGTAGCTTTCAAAAGCCGCTGTCGATCTCTGACCTAGTCAGTTACGTGTCCTTAGATAAGGTATCAAATATTCCTCTATTCTACAAGATATCGTATGAACATGAGACATGGATTATAATCATTCTCTCCATCCAAGGTTTGTTTCCCGAATTTTGATTTATAATGACTGATATCAGACTACTAATTGAATACATCAATTCAGTCCAGTCTTGGCCAAGCACTTTAGATATCATTATCAAATCATCGAGGGGCCCACATATATCGCTTTTCCCCGTTAGGGAAAAAGGAACGGATAAACTTCGACTCATATACTTGTACTATTCACTCATCAAATCACGCACAACAATACATTTTGTATCATCAAGTTACTGATGCGTTTACGTATTATCAATGCTTAACTGACTCGTAAACAACAACTCATATGTCTTCGTTTCAAGAATATAATATATTATCGTCTCAAAATTACTCGTGATAAAATCTATGAAGTAATTCTCTGAGTGTGGGTTAATCCAATACTCAAATCTCCATTTCAGAAGTACTCGTGAATGTTGCAGCAAACCATTGCTATGTCTAAACCCTTAGACAATCTACAATCTAATTCACGACAGTCTTAATTCACTACTTACTTCCAAAGTATGATCGACTGTGTATGTTTTGAATAATCCAATTATTCGGGAAGTAAAACATGCGAAGTGAAACACAATAATAACCTAATTAAATATGGTCTCAAAACAATTGAATATAAATAAAACACTTGTTATTTAATCACCATATTAACTAGACTTTATTAATTGTATAATGTTTCGATTAATAAACTAAACACTTGAATTAGACATCATTCATGCCATGTTCTAAACATGCATACGATGTCTCTCTATGGTCCTTCCTTTGTGAATAGATCGATTGGACATGATTCCAATGATGCTCATTTCACAATTTCAAATTCTTATTAGAACTAGTAAGAATTCGAAATTCTTTTCATCTCTAAATGTGTTAGAGTCTAACCTTGCATGCAATATCCTTTTGTGATGATGTAGCCTAAAAGTCATAAAGACTTTGCCAACCAAGTCACAAAATGCTCCATTGAAACTTTGTTACTTAAAACGGTTTCATGGTTACGAAGTTTCAAATTCAAGATACAATTCTTGAACACCTTCCTTGCATTAAGGTTTCTAACTTATATATAGATTTCAACAACTCCCATTATGGAAACATTTCCATATTCCTATATAACTATCAATTTTGACAAAGAATCATCTTAATCCAAAAGATGTCAATATGGTGCGTCCAAATACTATACTTCCAACTGTCCATAAGCAACCAATATTTAGCGAACCTCAGATTGTCCTTTAACAATTGTTTAACAACTCTAGTCACATCTTGTTCTAGTCCTTTTTGTTGGATTAGGTGTCTAAGCCCATAACTATATTTGGTATGTACTTGACACGGTTGTAGCATGGTATTTTTGGGTTGCCTTCACCAAAGCAACTTGACTGGATGAATAATGGAGAAAGAGGATAAATGTGGTTTATTAATATATTATGTGAATAATATATATTAAAAGAGAAATCATAATGTTTAATTAATATTGGTCAAGAATTAATTTAGAATCAATTTTGTGGTCAAAAGATATTAATTAAACTAAGGGGACTGGAATTGTAATTATAAGATAGTTGCAAAGTGGGCTGTGGATCCCTTAAGCAAGGGATGGACGGAATCTTATGGGAGCCCATAAGGATTTCGTCCAAGGGCTTGATTCTGGAAGATTCATATGGGCTGCTTAGGGCTTAAGCAACCAGGTTAGGTATTTGACTGAAACCCTAATTCTGCAACTATATAAGGACCCCTTGGGATAGCCAAATCGGCCACTTGAAACCCTAGAAGAGTTCCAACCGATTTTGACCCTCCTTCCCTTCTATCCATTATTCTTCAATTGCTTTGGTGTTTGTGATCGATTAGAGGTATTACACTTGTGATACTAAAGCTCTCAAAGGTTGAAGATTCTTGCTACAATTGAAAGGTAATCATATAAACTAGTATTAGTTATTAATCTCGAAATTTTGTATGCTAGTATTAGGGTTTATAAGTCTTGGACAATTTTGCATGTACAATTAGAAAAACTAGATCCAAGCATTAGGGTTTGCATGAAGACCATAGGAATGTTGTTTTGCTCATAACCCAACAGTGGTATAAGAGCCTAGATCGTTTCTCTTTTGTATTTGATGCATAGCTAATTTGTTCCACCTCAAAATCAAATTTTTTTTGCTTCTGCCTGATGAACTTGTCGATTCCCCTATTGAATTCGACGAGTCAGGCCTACTCGACGAGTCCAAAGTGTGGCTCGACGAGTCGGGTCGTCTGGAGGCTGATTTTTCGGGATTTTGGCCACAATTGATTTGAGATAATTACCAAAAACGTTTTTGATTGATAAAATCCGATTTTTTCAATAAGGTATTGATTATCCCAATGCAATTCAAAGATAATTGTCATAAATAAGATAATTACTTGTTTTATATGATAAAGATTAATTATTTGTATTTTGATTTGAATTATCTTGTAAAGAAAATGGATTAGGTCAAATTTAGATAATCACAAATTTATTTGATTAATTAAATTATTTGTAATTTGATCTAGAAGGTTTTGAAAAGTTTCAAAACTTGCCCTCAAGTTTTGGAATTTAAAATTTTGATTAATAGTTTTAATTTTGAAATAATTAAATTCCAAACCCTAGAATTTTACAAGTTTAAAATTTAACCCTTATACTATTATAATATAATAAGATTAATAATTACATATATATATATATATATATATATATATATATATATATATATATATAAGATAAAGCTAGTCTTACCGTTAGTAGGCCTCATTCACGAAACCGATCTATAAGGGGGGGGGGAGGGGTATAAGGTTGCTGCCTATAAAATGGCAGTTTAATGGGTGTCCACTCTCACCCACCGCTTCATCGATTGGTGGAGGGTCATTAGCCGAACGGGTAGGATATGGCGACTAATTCCTCATTAATAAGTATAATGATTTTAATAAAGTAACTAAATGTTTTTACAAATTCCCAATCTTAGTTACTTTAGGTAAAATGTGAAATGATGCTATTCCATGAAATTACACCTTGCACCTTGTCAAGTCGTTAGTGGAGTGTGTGTGGTTAACCGGCACACTAATTTGGGACTAGCAAAGGTGGCAAAGGGTGGCTCGATGTTTATCATAGATCTATGGAGCGTGTGTGGCTAACCGGCACATTGATTAGGCGATTTGTAACATTGAGAGTACCAAGTACATTTGCATGGTTATTCACACCTTGTTTGTGATCATCGGTATCCCAGTCACAAACTTGAATGGCATATCGAGATTTAAACATGGCATTGAAAAGTTAAATGAATCTCAAAAGAATTTAGGAATTTCAATTCATTTAAAACTTAAATTATTTTTCGATTTTCATGGTGGAAATTGGTAAATCGTCATTTACCTACCTTCAAATTATTTGCGATTAGACTACGGCATCCCTCTTCTAATTGTAAATAATTGTGTTGGGTCCTAACCCTAATTTCTCAGTTGGGTGTTTAATTGGGGATTATTATCTAATCTAAACTTTGTTCCTTTTCTATTTCAGATGTCTACTCAAAACAACGCTTCTGGCTTGACCGCTTCTGGCTCATTCCCACTCATGAACTTGTGTGGGAGGGTGATTTTTGATGGGACCAATTTCAATGATTGGATCCGCAACATTCGAATGGTCACCCGCTATGAGGACAAAGAGTATGTTCTCAACAAGGAGCTGAAAGAAGTTAACCCAAACACTGCCACTTCTGAGAAAATTTCTGCATTCGAAACTCATGAGCGAGATGCTACGAAGGTTCATTGCATCATGCTCGCAACAATGACCGTGGAACTCCAAAAGTCCTACGAGGACTACTATCCCTACGAGATGCACCAAGATTTGATGGAAAGGTACCATCAAAGTGCAAGGCAGGAGAGGTACGAGATCATCGCCTCGATGATCACTACCAAAATGAAGGACGGAGAGTCCGTCACGTCCCACTTGCAGAAAATGCAAAGGTTTGTGGACCGTCTGCTAAAGTTGAATGTGAACTTCGACGAGGAGTTGGCCATAGATATCATTCTACACTCGTTGCCTCCTTGTTACAACCAGTTTCGTATGACCTATCATATGAATAAGGAGGAGGTCACTCTAAGAGCCACAAGGGTAAATCTCATGATGGATCCTCTTCTAGTGGGACCAAATCTAGCTCTGCTGCTCCCTCTTCCAACCCAAAAGAAGCAGAGTGCTTCTACCGCCACGACAAAGGGCATTGGAAACGAAGCTGCCCGAAGTCTCTGCAAGATATCAAGGATGGGAAGATAAAGCCGTCCTTCGCAGGTATTTATACTATTCAATCTAATAATTCAGCACATGCTATGTCTTGGGTCCTCGATACAGGATGTGGTTTTCACATGTGTTCTGATTTGCAGGGTCTAAGAAGAAGTAGGGATGTGGAGCATGGGAAGATAAACTTGATCATGGGGAATCGGAAAGCATCGCCGGTCACCAAGATTAGAGTTTACTCTTTAGTGTTTAGTAGTGGATTAGGATTAGATTTGAATAATTGTTGCTATTCGTCAGAAATGACACGAAACATTATTTCTTTTCATGGTTTGTATAAACAAGGTTTTAGTTTTTCGTTTAATAATGAAAATGGCTCTATTAATGCTTTCTTTAATGGTACTCTCTATTTTGAAGCATTGCCTTGTAATGGAATATATGAAACTGTGATGGTTGTAGACAACTTAGGAAATGATGTGTTGCATATCGATTCTTCCAATAGTTTGGACAAAGCATGCTTGTGGCATTGTCGTATTGGACATGTTAACAAGAAACGCATAGCCCAACTCCAAAGGATGGAGTGTTGGAGTCATTCGACCTTAGGGATGATGACATGTGCGAGTCTTGCTTACTTGGAAAGATGAAAAACTGAACCTTCACTGGTTCTTGTGAAAGGGGTAAGGGTTTATTGGATCTCATACATATGGATGTATGTGGACCCTTGAGATCCACCACAAGGGATGCGAGTTGCTTCTATGTGACTTTTACCGATGATTATAGCAGATATGGGTATATCTACTTAATCAAGCAAAAGTCAGAAACCTTTGAAAAGTTCAATGAGTTTAAGCAAGAAGTGGAGAATCAGTTGGGCAGGAAAATTAATATGCTTCGATTCGATCGAGGTGGTGAGTACCTTAGTATAGAATTCCACGACTACCTCAAGGAATGCAGAATCGTTTCGCAATTGACGCCATCTAGGACACCGCAATTGAATGGTGTAGCTGAGAGGCGCAATCGAACCTTTTTGGACATGTTTCGTTCCATGATGAGTCGAGCTTCGTTACCTATCTCATTATGGGGGTATGCCTTAGAGACTGCCGCCCATATCCTTAATCTAGTCCCGACTAAGAAGGTTGCCAAAACACCTCACAGGATGTGGACAGGGAAGGCTCCCTCATTGTCACATATTAATGTTTAGGGTTGCGAGGCTTTCGTAAGACGAGAGACTCATGACAAGCTCGAACCTCGTAGTGAGCGGTGTATTTTCATCGGCTATCCGCAGAAGTCCTTTGGATATCTCTTCTACAGACCGAGTGACAATGTTTCTTCATTGCGAGGAGAGGGGTTTTCCGAGAGCGAGAACTCATATGCCAAGAGGATAGTGGGAGGCAAATTGATCTTGAAGAGCTTCAAGAATCAAGCGATGAAGGAACCTCTAACACTGGCGCTCAACTCGAGGAGGAAACTCCTGTTGAACCGATTGATGAATCCTTACCTCTTAGACATTCCAGTAGAGTTAGTGTTCCACCCGTATTATATGGTTTCCATATAACTGCTGAGGGTGATACGTTTATTAGTGATAGTACACTAGTAAATTTGGATGAACCTAACACCTACAAGGAAGCCATGGCGGGCCCAGAGTCTGCAAAATGGAAAGAGGCTATGGACAGCGAGATTCAGTCCATGTATGACAATCAAGTTTGGAACTTGGTTGACAATGTACCAGGTCGTAAGACGGTCGGGTGCAAGTGGATCTTCAAGAAGAAGACCGACATGGATGGGAAAGTACTCACGTATAAGGAACGATTGGTTGTGAAGGGATTTAATCTAACTCCCGGAGTTGACTATGACGAGACCTTCTCACCAGTAGCAAAGATAAATTCTATTAGGGTTATGCTAGCCATTGCTGCATTTCATGATTATGAAATATGGCAAATGGATGTCAAAATTGCTTTCCTTAATGGGAAGTTGGATGAGGATGTTTACATGAGTCAGTGTCACACCCCGACCGTCGGCGGAAACACTGGGTGGTGTAACGTCATTCTTCGTATCACAGTTATATAACATACATTGAACAGTACTAAAGAAAATACATACCTTTATTGATGTTTGAAAGTTACATTACTGTTTTTCTAGAACCTATTACATAATATCCGACTATTGTATACTTCTTAATGAACAGAAAGGTAATAGTAAAACTTCTCCTGTTCGAATACATACCAGCTTTTCAAGTTCCTGAAAACACATACATTTTAAAATACGTCAACATAAAGTTGGTGAGTTCAGAGGTTTTGACTCCATATGAAAATAATACTTTTTCTAAGTTCAAAAGTTTAGTTTTTGAAAGTATCATTTTGACGCTCCAACATTTAGTATATATATTAGGTATAATAGTTTACTTATCAAATAAGTGTTATACCTAAACGTTCTTTGAACCTAGGGTATAAGTAGGGGGAAACTTATACTTAACATTAATACTTGTATAGGACAAATTATAATGTTTCTAACAATTTGCTACCATGAGCCTGTAACCGCTGCTATGACATAATACCTCTGATAAAACCCACTCATGATTTCCATGAGGACAACCCACCCATGATTTCCATGAGGACAGCATATACACAATACCGCACGCTTCATCAACGTCGGAACAATAAACAAATAAAAGGATAGTTCGTCACTCGCTTATATTTGATTGTAGCTAGCAACCATGAGTGGGGTTGTCAACCCGTATACTAATTATGCACGACTTCCTCGCTCGCACGAGATTAACGGTTATAATTCAGAGGATTTCTGCTAAGATCCCCAATCTTAGTTGATGAATACAATTACTCATGTAGACTTCAACGACTTCCTATAGCTCTAACAACAAAAGCATTTTCGTGTCTAAAACCCTAAGTTATTAGACTATGGTTTTAAACATTACTCCTAATTTCATATTACTTTAGGCAGTACAACAGCTATAACTTGAGGAAAAACCAGGTTTTATCATAAAACCAACAACAATATATAACATACCAAGTTTTATCTTGTCATAAAACCAATAATAACAACATACTTTATAAATTAACATATAGAACTTCCGAATATAACTTTGGAACTATATCGCACACAACATATATATAGAATCCTAAGTATAACTCAAGATCTACATTAGTATAATAACATGCTAACAAGTTGATAATAGTTGTATATATTCAAAATATTATATTTAAACAACTATATACCGGTTAATATAACTATCTACGTTGATACTAATATAATATCGTATAGACATAATATTAACGTATATACAATATTTAGCATGCATTTTCCCTTGAAAATATTAGAAAGTGGGGCCGTGAAACTCACCCTAGTAGCGTGATTTTATGTAATCTAAGCAGAAACGGTCAGCGGTACGAGGTCGTCGGGCTCGAGATGCAAGAGGGCTTCAGCAAATGAGAGAAAGGGAAGAAGTTCAGGTGTAGGAATAGCTGAAGTCGGACCTGCTATTTATAGGAAGGTTTTTGGCCTTTCACGTCGTAAGTTTATAAAACTCACGTCTTGAGTCAAGCCTGCTCACCTCGTAGACTTGCCATTTGCGTCCCTAGCTTCGGAAGGTGGCCATATGACTCCTCACGTCGTGAGAAACTCCTTGTTCACGTTGTGAGTTTGGAACTTATCACTTCGTAGCCTCGTCATGCACCTTCTAGGTCCGAAATGTGGCAATTTGACTCCTCACGTCGTGAGTTTCTATGCTCACGTCGTGAGTTCAGTCGGATTAGGGTTTCTGGCAGCTGTATCTTCGGAAGGTCGTAACTTTCGCATACGAACTCTGTTTTTGACGTTCTTTATATCCACGCATCGGTATTTAAGAGTACTACAACTCTCTTTTAGACTCCAATAGCTAACTCTAAGTCTATTTTAAAGTCCTCTTATTATAGAGATTTATAGTGTTCAGTTATCATAACTTCTTCACGCGAAGTCAGATTCAGACGTTCTCTATATTTTTGGAACCGTATGGACATATACTTTGAGTTGTATCATAAAGAAAGTTCATATTTGTATTAGAATTTATCATGAATTACATAGTAAGTTTATCACCTTACTAGTTTACAAAATCACATTACATGATTGGTAAAATCACATGTGATTGTCTATTGACCTATTTTGACTGGTGTTACATTCTCCCCCCGTTAGAATAATTTCGTCCCGAAATTTATCTTATGGATGGGGTTTTGTCAAACAGTTGGGGGTATTTTTCTTTCATCTGATCTTCACGTTCCCAAGTAAATTCAGGTCCTCGTAAAGAGTTCCATCGAACTTTCACTATGGGAATACGACTTTGCTTTAATCATTTGACTTCTCGATCCATGATCTCGATAGGTTCTTCTACAAAGTTGAGTTTCGTATTGACTTGTATCTCGTCGAGAGGTATAACAAGAGTGTCATCGGATACACATCTTTTGAGATTTGATACTTGAAAAACATCGTGCACATTACTTATTTCTTGAGGCAACTTGAGTTGGTGTGCGACAGAACCAATTCTTGCTAGAATTTCAAAAGGTCCTATATACCTTGGGTTTTGTTTGCCTCGTTTCCCGAATCGGATTACGCCTTTCCAAGGAGAGACCTTCAACATTACTTTATCTCCAACTTGGAATTCTAAAGGCTTACGTCTTACATCAGCGTAACTCTTTTGACGATCACGTGCAGCCTTTAATCGATCCTTAATTTGCACAATCTTTTTAGTTGTATCGTGGATTATTTCTGGTCCAGTATGTAAAGTATCACCTGTATGTTCTCTGTCCATCTGCGTATCTCCAACTTCTTCCCAACATATTGGGGAACGACATTTCCGTCCATAAAGAGCCTCAAACGGTGCAGCCTTGATGCTGGTGTGATGACTATTGTTGTAGGAAAACTCAGTTAACGGTAAATGAGTATCCCATGCATTTCCAAAGTCTATTACACAAGCTCGGAGCATATCTTCTAAAGTCTGAATGGTTCTCTCACTCTGACCATCAGTCTGTGGATGGTAAGTTGTACTCATATCTAGACGTGTTCCTAAGGATTTTTGTAGAGATTGCAAAATCATGAAGTGAATCTACTATCTCAGTCAGAAATAATAGAATTTGGAACTCCATGCAATCTGACAATTTCCTTAAGATAAACTCTAGTAAGCTTCTCCATCTTGTCGTTCTCCTTAATTGGTACGACATGGGCGGACTTAGTCAATCTATCTACTATTACCCAAATAGTATCGAAGCCACTAGGATTTTTAGGTAACTTAGTGATGAAGTCCATTGATATCTGTTCCCATTTCCATTCAGGTATTTCCGGTTGTTGAAGTAAACCTGAAGGCTTTTGATGTTCTGCCTTTACTCTAGAACAAGTCAAGCATTTGCTCACATAAGTAGCAATTTCTGCCTTCATGTTTGACCACCAATAATGTACTTTTAAATCTAAGTACATTTTGTCAGAGCCTGGATGCACGGAATATCTGGACTTGTGGGCTTCTTCTAAGACCAAGTCCCTGACTCCACCGAACTTAGGCGTCCAAATTCGGTTCATAAAGTGTCGCGTTCCGTCATCTTTTTGTATAAGTTGCTTTTCCATTCCTTGCAAAGCTTCGTTCTTAATGTTTTCTTCTTTTAGAGCCTCAAGTTGAGCTTCTCTAATCTGTGCGGTAAAGTTAGAATGGATAGTTATAGTTAATGCTCGTACCCGACGGGGTTTAATATATTCTTTCCGGCTCAAGGCATCTGCTACCACGTTTGGCTTTCCGGGATGATAACGAATCTCACATTCGTAATCATTTAACAATTCGACCCATCTTCGTTGTCTCATATTAAGATCTTTTTGGTTGAAGATGTGCTGGAGACTCTTGTGGTCGGTAAAAATAGTACACTTAGTACCGTATAAGTAATGTCTCCAGATTTTTAGTGCAAAAACCACAGCTCCCAATTCAAGATCATGGGTAGTGTAATTATTCTCATGCACCTTAAGTTGTCGTGATGCGTAGGCGATAACTTTTCCTCTTTGCATCAACACACATCCCAATCGTTGATTTGATGCATCGCAGTATACGACGAAATCTTCTGTCCCATCTGGAAGGGATATGATTGGTGCACTACACAACATTTGCTTCAGTTTCTGAAAAGCAGCTTCTTGTTTGTCTTTCCAGTTGAACTTCGTATCCTTCTGGGTTAGTGTTGTAAGCGGCTTGGTTATTTTGGAGAAATTCTCTATGAATCTGCGGTAATAGCCAGCAAGTCCTAGGAATTGATGCACTTATGTTGGCGTCTTTGGTGCTTCCCAATTCCTGATTGCTTCAACTTTGGATGGGTCAACATGAATTCCTTCGTTGCTTACTACATGGCCTAAAAATTGTACTTCTCTAATCCAAAACTCACATTTGGAGAATTTGGCGTACAACTTTTCTTTTCTTAGTAGTTCCAAGATTATTTGCAAGTGTTGACCATGTTCTTCCTTGGTTCGTGAATATATCAATATATCATCGATAAATACTATCATGAATTTATCCATGTATGGTTTGCAAACACGATTCATGAGATCCATAAACACTGCTGGAGCGTTGGTCAATCCAAAAGACATAACTAAGAACTCATAATGACCATAACGAGTTCTAAATGCTGTATTTGGAATGTCGTCTTCTTGTACTCTGAGTTGATGGTATCCTGATCTAAGATCTATCTTTGAGTAGTAGCTGGATCCTTGCAGTTGATCGAATAGATCATTAATTATTGGAAGCGGATAACGATTCTTGATCGTTAGCTTGTTCAACTCCCGATAATCAATACACATTCGAAAGGATCCGTCCTTCTTCTTGACAAACAAGATTGGTGCTCCCCAAGGTGAAAAACTTGGCCTAATAAAGCCTTTGTCAAGAAGTTCTTGTAGTTGGCTAGCTAATTATTGCATTTCGGATGGAGCCAACCGATAAGGAGATTTCGCTACTGGTGCTGCTCCTGGAATTAAGTCGATTCGAAACTCGACTTGTCGGATGGGTGGTATTCCAGGTAGATCTTCAGGAAACACGTCAGGGAAATCACATACTTGAGGTATGTCCTTGATTTATTTTGTCTTTCTCTTCTTATCTACAATGTGGGCTAAGAATGTGCTACATTTCTTATGTAGATATTTCTGGGTCTTGGTGCAAGAGATGACTTTGAGCTTCTTCCCAGATTTATCACCATAGATAATTAGGGCTTCGCCGTTTGGTAAAGGTAGTCGTATGGCTTTCTCATAAAATAGAATTTCGGCGTGGTGTGAGGATAACCAATCCATGCCAATTATGATATCAAAACTACCGATAGGCATTGGCATGAGGTCGACGTGAAAAAGGTAGTTATTAAGAGTTAACAGACAGTTTTCTAGGATTTCATGTGTTCTCTCGGTTTGACCGTTAGCGATTTCTACTTCATAGATTTCTTTTAATTTGCTAGACTCATGCCTTAACAATTTTCTAAACGTCGGAGTTATAAAACTTCTATCCGCTCCAGAGTCGAAGAGTATAGTAGCATATAAATTATCTATGAGAAACATGCTAGATACGACCGAAGGGTCCTGGATAGCCTCTCTGCTTTCGATCAGGAATGCCCTGCCACGTCCTATGCCTCCTTGACTCCTTAACTTTGTACATTCTCTCTTGATATGTCCAACGTCTCCACACTCATAACACTTTCTTCCTTCACCATGGCCTGCTCTAGTATTTGTTCCTTGATTCACTGTTGCAGGTGTTGTGCCCTGCAGTGACTAGCAGTATGCCCCTTCTTCTTGAACTTTGTGCAAACAAAACAGTCACCTGGATGATGACGGTTGCACTGGCTGCACCATGAAGATTTTGGTTGTGTGGGTACTACTGTCGTGGCTGCATAATTGGTTGCTACTTCTTGTCTTTTATCAGATGATTGTCTGGGATTCCTCCCATTAAACTTGCGCTTGTTTGTTCCAGATTTGGGAGACTCAGCCTTTGAGACCACTACTGCTCCTTGGATCTCTGTGAGGGTTAGCTGATGAGCTATTCTCTTGGTGCTGTCATAGGTTGTAGGCTTTGATGCGATCACCATGCCTTTGATTTGTGATGCTAAACCCCAGATATATCGCTCAATCTTCTTATATTCAGGGGTTACAAGTGCTAGACACATTACTGCAAGATCATTAAATCTAGCTGTATAAGCTTTTATCTCTGAACCCTTCATGGTTATGGTCCACAATTCTTGTTACAGTTTATGTATTTCCTCCCTAGGACAATACTCCTCAACTAGCATCATCTTTAGCTCTTCCCATCTCATGGAATTTGCAGTATCAATTCCCATTGTATTCACATGGCTGTTCCACCATGTAAGTGATGTATTAGTGAAAGTACAGACTGCAAATCGTACTTTACAATCGTCTGGACAGAAGCTTATTTGAAAGACGGAGTCTGTCTTTTCTATCCACCTAGTCAAATTAACAACCCGTTCATTTCCATGAAAGCTCTTTGGTCTGCAATTCATAAAGTCTTTGTAGGTACACATTCTAGCGGTCCCTACATTGCTTTCATTTCTAACTCCACCTCTTGTGACATTAGATAGAGCCGCAACGATTCTTTGAGCTATGATTTCTTCAAGTTGTGTTGTGCTTATTGGGGGGCTTGGTTCTGGTGGTTGTTGTTGTGGTGCTGATCGTTGGTTAGGATTTAGCCGAGCACTACTCCTTCTAGGCATTTTGTTTTAGTTCCTATTATAAATAATAAGAATTTTATGAGTTTTGTTAGTCATTTAATACACGAGTACTAAATACTTCAATTATTCTTCAAAGTGTAAAACATAATGGATAACACAATGATTACTGTAATATATACTTCATATTGTTACCAGCGGTTACATTAGTTTATTTAGGCTTATAAGAGAATAGTTTCTATAAACATTGCAAAATTTGCAAGGTTTTCTACATCCTTGCTATAAACTTTACTCTTCTTGCCTTAACTAGTCTGATTTTTTTCTATTTACACAACCACTAGTTTTAGTTTATCTACCAGAAACCTAAGTGATGAACTAGCACGTCAGTGACATTAACCACTTGCTCCTCAAGTGCTTGAGTTCTCTGCTCAAGACTTCCTGTGCGTTCTTCATTTCTTGAGGTTTGATTGTAGAGCTCTAACTCTGCAATCCTTGCATCGTGAGTAATCATGTCGTTATAAACGAAATTTATACGATGATGGACATCCATCACCGATTCCTAATCTCGCGTCCTTTGTCCTTCTAGCCTTCGTACTCTTCCGGAGAGATGAGTAGCCCTTCCTTCAACAATTTCCATATTATCATCAATTTTCACACTTTTCTCAAACAATTGATATAAGAGGTTAACTTCAGAAGACTGTGGGGGATGTGGTCGAGATGACTGACCAGTTTCATACATCCTAGCAGCTCTTTCTTCTGCCACCCACCTATCAACGGTTTGTGCTATCCGTACAGGTTCATCTTGAACTCTATGACTTCCTGAAGATGTTGCCTTCTGATTCTTCTTAATCTTTTGCCATATTGGTATGGATTTACGTGCCGCGCGTTTCATCTTCGCTCCTCCTAGAACTTGACGGTAATGTGTGTTCATTGGTGGTAAAGATGATGCCACCGATTATGTCTCCTCCATTGGTTCGCTCTCTTCCATTGGTTCACTCTCTTCCCATTCGTTGGAAGGTAAAGGTGCTCCATTGTCAGAAGGTATTGGATGAAAGGTGGTTGGATTTATAGGGTAGTAAGGATCGCCTACCAACATGGGGAATGATACTTCCTCTTTGTCATCCGTATCCTCGATGATTATCCATTCTCGTGAATGTGCCATGTCGAATTCCTATACATTTTGGATCACCAAGAGTTTAGTCTATCAAATATTACTCCCAAATTAAATAGTTCATATGATCTGATCAAAATAAAATGTAGTTGCACACCTACACCTAGTTGTGATAGGATCTACGCACATATAAACTTTAGTTGGAATATTTGATCTAAATCCTTGAGATCAAAAACATTCCGGGTATTAAGGTGTATTCTCATCGCAGGTCTGAGTCTTTATATATGACTCTATATTCTTATTTATTGTATTCATGCTTTAACTATTGTTTGTTACTTCAGGTTTATCTGATAAGGCTTCGGCCAGTCAGGACAGTCGAAAGGGCAGGATCATTTTAGCATATAAGCGTTCTGGAATCCAACAACCCAAATCGACATGTCTATCCTGTCACCGCTCCCGTAAGTAGCCTTTCAGTAGAATAAATTATAATACTTTTTAATGTAGGCTAAGGGATATACCTAAAACTAATAGAGTAAGCCCTAAACTATAGACGTGCTTTCCTAAGAAAGTACTAGTTCACTATAGTTAATAGCTCTGATACAAATCTGTCACACCCCGGCCGTCGGCGGAAACACCGGGTGGTGTAACGTCATTCTTCATATCACAGTTATATAACATACATTGAACAGTACTACAGAAAATACATACCTTTATTGATGTTTGAAAGTTACATTACTGTTTTTCTAGAACCTATTACATAATATCCGACTATTGTATACTTCTTAATGAACAGAAAGGTAATAGTAAAACTTCTCCCGTTCGAATACATACCAACTTCAAGTTCCTGAAAACACATGCATTTTAAAATACGTCAACATAAAGTTGGTGAGTTCACAGGTTTTGACTCCATATGAAAATAATACTTTTTCTAAGTTCAAAAGTTTAGTTTTTGAAGTATCATTTTGACGCTCCAACATTTAGTATATATATTAGGTATAATAGTTTACTTATCAAATAAGTGTTATACCTAAACGTTATTTGAACCTAGGGTATAAGTAGGGGGAAACTTATACTTAACATTAATTGTAACACCGGGTTCATGGTATGATTTTATTTAAGTTTTTATCTTAATTTTGTCACGAACTCGGCGAGTCTGCGTCCCGACTCGCCGAGTAGCAGTAGGGTGGACACGGGATTTGAGCGGTGAACTCGGCGAGTCGATGCATGGATTTGGCGAGTCCACCTGTCTGGATGAAACTCTATTTTCAGACATTGCACCCTATTTTACCCATTCTAAAACACCCATTTCGTCCCATTCTCTTCCAGAAGAACTGTAGAGCGAAACCCTAGCCCATTTTGATCCTTGTGAGTGATTTTGGCTTGGTGAAGGAAGTTTGAAGCTTAGAAGAAGAAGGAGGAAGTTGGAGGGTGCAAGGAAGTGTGGTAGATCCGAAATCTACCCTGGGAGAAGCTCCTAACCAGGTAAGAAAGCTCCTTCTTGATCCTTAGTAAATAGATTCCATTTTGTCCCTATTATGTGGATTGCAAGCCATTAAACGTCCCAAACTCCGTGTGTTTATGCCCTAGGAGCTTAGAATTAAGGTTTGGAACCATTGCATGTCTCAGATTTGGCCAGAATGGGTGAAGAGTCGAAGGGTACTCGACGAGTGCCAAAGTGCACTCGGCGAGTTCCATGAAGATGGCCTTAGACTCGGCGAGTTGGATAAATAACTCGGCGAGTCCTATGAAGATTGTCTGGTACTCGGCGAGACGTTCTTCAAACTCGGCGAGTCCCTTGAATATAGCCTTGAACTCGACGAGTTGTTCTTCCAACTCGGCGAGTCATATGATCAGTCACTAGGATAGGAAGGGTTTAAGTGTAGGAGGTCCAACCCTCCGTAGTCGCACGTGGAATTAGCAATTTAATGTGTAACTATAGTCCCAGAATCTCCAAATCTCCAAGGTTGATGTTCTGATGGAAGATTGGAGTGATTTGTGAGATCTGTTCGTCGGACTCGGCGAGTCACCCCCTTGGACTCGGCGAGTCCAGTCGTGGGTTTGTTAGTTGTCCCCGTCTAGCGAGTCAGGCTGACTCAGTGAGTGGGAACAGGGACCCGATGAGTCAGAGTCGGTCTAGACATAGAAGGACTCGGCGAGTCGCCATATGGACTCGGCGAGTCCAGTCAATCAGAAGGTTGACTTTGACCAAGGAGTTGACTTTGACCAATCATTTGACCTTAGGGGTATTTATGAGTACCTAATCCATGTTTACGGATTTATAGCCGAAGGGATTACCGGTGCGGCAGCCAGGCGTAGTCTGAGCAAGTTTTCGACAGCTACTCTCGAGGTGAGTTTCCTTCCAGTAGGGACGGGTCTAAGGCACCAAGGTCGGCCCGTATAGACGATATGTTAGTATCAGAGTGTGGGCGGAGCCCGTATCTCATAGCCGAGTTTGATTGTGTTATCTGCCAGTATGATAGAATTGCTTATACTTGTTGTCTGTATGATACTTGTATGTTATGGTTAGTAGCGGAGTGTGGGTGAGGCCCGTATCTCCATGGATAGCAGAGTGTGGGCGAGGCCCGTATCCCTCAGTTACTCATTATATGATTGCATGGTATGTGGCACTATGGGGGAACTCACTAAGCTTCGTGCTTACGTTTTATAGTTTTGTTTTCAGGTACCTCTTCAGCTAGGGGACAGGAGCCGGCGCGGTAGCGGCATATCACACACTCTTATGTTTTCCGCACTATGGATTTTCTGGGATATACTCTGAACATTTTACTATGATGTTACCGGTTCTCAGACATAAATTAATATTATGAATGTTTTGTAACGATGTTTTTATGAATTAACCTAATTTAAAAATGAAATTTTTAGCTGGTATTTTGGGATGTTACAAGTTGGTATCAGAGCCCTGGTTTGAGGGATTCGGACACACCTTCGGGGGTGTCTGGACTCAAATCGAGGGATTAAAAGATTTTTATAAAGAAATGATTTTCTAAAGGCTAAGTAAAAGGGGTTTCTAAAAAGAAAAAGGTGTGTGATGTGCGCGACCGGCCGAGCTCAAGTAAGTTTTCCCCAAAGTACCCATACAAGTTTACGTTATGATTATCAGTTTCAGTTTCAGTAGAACAGCATGCTAGAATAGGACTAAGGATCTTGGAATGATGCCTTATGTGCCTGCTTTATGTGTTTCGGCTTTTTGAGAATTGCATGCTAGTACAGATCAGTCAGTATGATAGCCAGAGTAGTATATACTTGATTATGTGTACTCAATGCCCGAATGCTGCTTGCTTTGTGCTATTAGGAGTTCTAGTCGTCTTTCACTAACTAGTGAACGAATATGCTAAGTTACATATTGCAAGGATTAAATAATTTCAGAAGGTTGGGTCTAGCCCTATTTCGCAGCTCTTGTTTGAGTCCAACCGTTGTAGGGTAGGACCTCTCATTCGAATAATTATCTAGTCTGAGTAACATTTAATAGTATTCGCGAGCTAGTTAGGGAAAGAAAGCAGGGACTTCTTGTGCAGCTGATGGCAGAGAGTGGGATGGCGATTACTTAGGGCAAGCCTAGGGCGAGAGTAGCACGAGAACCGCAGTATTAGTAGAAAGGACTTGGTTGAGTTGAGGCAATTCTTGAGGAAAGTACGGATAGACGTGGAAGGTAGTATGGGCCCGTACTACTGAAAGCGGAGGATCCGTACTCGATTCAAAAAGGGCCGAGGCGAGACCAGGGACTAGTGGTATGTATGTGAGCCTCGTTAGTGGAATATCGTTTGGTGGTGGTTATGCTATGTTTTTTCAGTATGGTGACCACACGACAGGGAGCGGGAGGCTCAGGATCGGGATCGGGTTCGGGTTCAGGGCCCGAACCAATTGATGAGGGTCTACGCGAGTACATCGCGTCAGAGATTACCAGGGGCATCCTTGAGTCGACTCCCCTCATCTTCGGGTCAATCAAGGAGGGTATTGTTGAGTTGATGGAGGATCGCCTCAGGGCGTTCAGGAGTGATATGGCGGCTAGCCAGTCAGGATCTCGCACACTGTCCTTCAAGGACTTCAGGAGCAGCGGTGCGGCGGATTTCCATGGGGCGAAGGACCCCATTGTGGCCAGACGATGGATCGCAGACATTGAGTCTGCGCAGCTGACCAGCTTCTGCCCCGAGGGGTCGAAGGTGAGGTATGCAGCAGGATGTTTGAGAGACCGAGCTAGGGATTGGTGGGAGTCTGTTGGTGACTCATTGGGAGCATCGACTGTTGAGGCTATGACGTGGCCGGACTTTGTGACCCGGTTCAGAGAGGAGTTCGCACCTGCAGTGGAACTCCAGCAGTTAGCCAGAGAGTTTTTGGATATGAGACAGACGACGAAGACTGTGGCGGAGATCACCGCCAAGTTCCGGGAGAGGGCGTTACTGGTGCCCCAGTATGCAGGTGATGAGGATATGAGGAGGACCCGCTACCATGACATGCTGCGAGCCGACATTCGGGAGCATGTCAGTTTTTCAGCTTGCCCTACCGTGGATTCTATGATTGCTAGGGCGAGGGAGAGGGAGATAGATCTGGAGCACATCCGGAAGAGGAAGGCAGAGGAGGGACAGATGATAGGGGCTTCGGGAAAGAAGCCCAAGGGATCAGATGGTAGGCCGAAAGGCCATTCAGGACCGGGCCGCTGCAGGAAGTGCGGCAGGTCGCACGAGGGAGCGTGTAGGTTAGGATCGACAGGCTGCTACAGGTGCGGCAAGACGGGACACTTCAGCAGGGATTGTACTGCCCCTGCTCCGGTTATTCAGACATCTGAGTTGCTGTGTTTCCACTGCAACCAGAGGGGCCACAAGAGGGCCAACTGCCCCCAGTTGACAGCAGCAACGCCAGTGCAGGTGCCAGCTCCAGCGACCCTGCGGATTACAGATGGCCGGCAGGGCAAGGCAGAGGCTCCGGTGGTGAGGAGCCGGGCATTTCAGCTGACAGCCGAGGAGGCACGCGCTGCACCCGATGTGGTGACGGGTATGATCCTTTCCCTCTGACCTATTTATATGAGATTTATGATTTTGATATGTGCTCCGTGAATATACGTTTAGGATCGTTCCATGTGAACGGTATTACAGTCAAGGTGTTGTTTGATTCGGGGGCTATCCGATCCTTTGTTTCTCTTGCACTTAGCAAGAAGTTTCCTGAGTCCTCGAGCATGTTGGATTGCCCTTTAGAGGTCGAGATTGCGAACTACCGGTCGGTGCGAGCATCAGAGGTCTTCCGAGATTGTGTATTGAGGTTGTTCGAAGAGGGGTATTTGGTTGACCTAGTTCCCATTCCATTGCGGGGAAACAAGGTCATTATTGGTATGGATTAGCTGAGCCCAATGGGGCAGTGATAGATTGCGCGCAACAGTTAGTACGAGTCAGAGCCCCAAGTGGGGGAGAGTTAGTAATTCAGGGTGAGAGATCACAGCGAGGGCCAGCCTTCTGTTCGACAGCGAGGGCAAGGCGTTACCTTCAACAGGGTTGCGCATGATATGTCGCATATGTCATGGACATCCGGGAGGCGGGTAAGGCGACGGTGGGCGATGTGCCCGTAGTACGAGAATTCGCGGATGTATTCCCTGAGGAGCTGCCTGGGATACCTCCAGAGCGACAGGTGGAGTTCTGGATCGACCTAGTCCCTGGTGCGGCTCCGATAGCCAAGGCACCGTATCGGTTGGCTCCTCCTGAGATGCAGGAGTTGTCTACACAGCTTCAGGAGCTGTTAGACAAGGGTTTCATTAGACCGAGCAGTTCACCCTGGGGAGCCCCAATTCTGTTTGTGAAGAAGAAGGACGGGTCGCATCGGATGTGTATCGATTATAGGGAGCTGAATAAGGTAACGGTAAAGAGCCGCTACCCACTCCCGAGGATTGACGACCTCTTTGACCAGCTTCAGGGAGCATCTTGGTTCTCCAACATAGATCTGCGTTCAGGGTATCACCAGGTGAGGGTCAGAGAGGAGGATGTGCAGAAAACGGCATTTCGGACACGTTATGGCCACTATGAGTTCGTGGTGATGCCTTTCGGGCTCACCAATGCTCCTGCCGCGTTCATGGACCTCATGAACCGCGTGTGTAGACCAATGTTAGACCGGTCGGTGATAGTATTTATTGATGATATCTTGGTTTACTCCAAGACGCGAGAGCAGCATGAGGAGCATTTGCGGGAGGTTTTGGAGACCTTGAGAATGGAGAACTTGTATGCTAAGTTCTCCAAGTGTGAGTTCTGGTTGCGCGAGGTGCAGTTTCTTGGGCACCTTGTCAACCAGAACGGGATTTCGGTGGATCCGGCCAAGGTGGAGGCCGTGATGAGATGGGAGGTTCCGAAATCTCCATCTGAGATTCGGAGTTTCCTGGGGTTAGCTGGCTACTATCGGAGATTCATCCAGGATTTCTCCGAGATAGCGTTACCCCTGACCAGGTTAACGAGGAAGGCTGTGGTCTTTCGTTGGGGGCCTGAGCAGCAGGCAGCTTTCGAGACACCGAGACAGAGATTGTGCGAGGCGCCAATCTTAGCCTTGCCAGAGAGCATGGAGGATTTTGTAGTATACTGCGACCCGTCCATCTCAGGTTTGGGCGCGGTATTGATGCAGAGAGGGCATGTCATCGCCTACGCGTCGAGGCAGCTGAAGCCTCACGAGGCGAACTACCCGACGCATGATTTGGAGTTGGGGGCTGTTGTGTTCGCCCTCAAGATTTGGCATCATTACCTCTATGGGGTTCGCTGTACGATTTACACGGACCACAAGAGTTTGAGGTACCTCATGGACCAGCCAAATCTGAATATGAGGCAGCGTCGGTGGCTTGATGTGGTAAAGGATTATGATTGTGAAATCCTTTATCACCCGGGGAAGGCCAACGTGGTGGCCGATGCGCTTAGCCGCAAGGCGGCGCCAATCAGGGATATTTGCATGCGGATGACAGTGGTGACTCCGCTTTTGGAGCGAATCCGGGAGGCTCAGCAGGAGGCTATGAAGGAGGAACATCGGAAGAGTGAGCGGATTGTGGGACAGGTTTCCTCCTTCGACTATGACAGCAGAGGATTATTGACATTACACCGCAGGGTGTGGGTTCAATATCTCGGAGGCGTGCGCCAGGTTCTGATGGAGGAGGCGCACAAATCCCGATTCTCCATTCATCCAGGGGCAACGAAGATGTATAGGGATCTTCGTCTGGACTATTGGTGGCCCTGCATGAAGCGGGATGTAGCATGGTACGTTGAGCGGTGTCTGACCTGCAGGAAGGTCAAGGCCGAACACCAGAGACCGCACGGCAAGATGCATCCGTTGGATATCCCACTGTGGAAATGGGAGGACATCGCGATGGATTTCATCACCAAGCTTCCCAGGACCGCGCGGGGAGTGGATTCGATATGGGTCATCGTCGATCGATTGACCAAGAGCGCCCACTTTATCCTGATTCAGGAGAACATCTCGGCCGAGAAATTGGCCGATATCTACGTCAGAGAGGTGGTGGCACGGCACGGGGTGCCAGTTTCAGTGATTTCAGATAGGGATGTGCGGTTCACTTCCAGTTTCTGGAAGAAGTTTCATGACGAGCTGGGTACTCGTCTGCATTTTAGTACAGCCTTTCACCCGCAGACGGATGGCCAGAGCAAGCGGACCATCCAGACTCTGGAGGATATGCTGCGGGCGTGTGTTTTAGACTTCGGTGGTAGCTCGGATACCTATCTTCCTTTAGCCGAGTTTTCATATAACAACAGCTATCACGCGAGTATTGACCGCTCTCCCTTCGAGATGTTGTACGGGAGGAAGTGCAGGACCCCGATATGTTGGGGCGAGGTTGGACAGAGAGTCATGGGGAGCACCGAAGTAGTGCTCAAGACGACAGAGAAGATTCAGCAGGTCCGGAGCAGGCTTCAGACTGCTCAGAGTCGGCAGAAGAGTTATGCCGATAAGCGCCGATCAGACCTGGAGTTCCAGGTCGGGGATATGGTTCTCCTGAAAGTGTCGCCGTGGAAGGGCGTCATCCGATTCAGGAAACGGGGCAAGTTGGGTCCCAGGTATATTGGACCGTTTAGGGTTACAGCCCGAGTGGGCAAGGTGGCATATCGGCTGGACCTGCCAGCCGAACTCAGTCAGATCCACAACACTTTCCACGTCTCCCAGCTGCGGAAGTGCCTGGTGGACGATTCAGCAGTGGTACCTTTGGAGGACATCCAGGTTGATGACAACCTGAATTATATCGAGCGGCCTGTGGCTATCCTAGACCGGAAGTCGAAGGAACTGAGGAACAAAAGGGTGGAGCTGGTGAAGGTGCAATGGCAGCATCGGAAGGGCTCGGAATGGACTTGGGAGCCCGCGGATGAGATGATGGAGCATTATCCGGAGCTGTTCCGGAAGGGAGCGGCAGACTTCGAGGACGAAGTCTAAAATAAGTGGGGGAGATTTGTAACACCGGGTTCATGGTATGATTTTATTTAAGTTTTTATCTTAATTTTGTCACGAACTCGGCGAGTCTGCGTCCCGACTCGCCGAGTAGCAGCAGGGTGGACACGGGATTTGAGCGGTGAACTCGGCGAGTCGATGCATGGACTCGGCGAGTCCACCTGTCTGGATGAAACTCTATTTTCAGACATTGCACCCTATTTTACCCATTCTAAAACACCCATTTCGTCCCATTCTCTTCCAGAAGAACTGTAGAGCGAAACCCTAGCCCATTTTGATCCTTATGAGTGATTTTGGCTTGGTGAAGGAAGTTTGAAGCTTAGAAGAAGAAGGAGGAAGTTGGAGGGTGCAAGGAAGTGTGGTAGATCCGAAATCTACCCTGGGAGAAGCTCCTAACCACGTAAGAAAGCTCCTTCTTGATCCTTAGTAAATAGATTCCCTTTTGTCCCTATTATGTGGATTGCAAGCCATTAAACGTCCCAAACTCCGTGTGTTTATGCCCTAGGAGCTTAGAATTAAGGTTTGGAACCATTGCATGTCTCAGATTTGGCCAGAATGGGTGAAGAGTCGAAGGGTACTCGACGAGTGCCAAAGTGCACTCGGCGAGTTCCATGAAGATGGCCTTAGACTCGGCGAGTTGGATAAATAACTCGGCGAGTCCTATGAAGATTGTCTGGTACTCGGCGAGTCGTTCTTCAAACTCGGCGAGTCCCTTGAATATAGCCTTGAACTCGACGAGTTGTTCTTCCAACTCGGCGAGTCATATGATCAGTCACTAGGATAGGAAGGGTTTAAGTGTAGGAGGTCCAACCCTCCGTAGTCACACGTGGAATTAGCAATTTAACGTGTAACTATAGTCCCAGAATCTCCAAATCTCCAAGGTTGATGTTCTGATGGAAGATTGGAGCGATTTGTGAAATCTGTTCGTCGGACTCGGCGAGTCACCCCCTTGGACTCGGCGAGTCCAGTCGCGGGTTTGTTAGTTGTCCCCGTCTAGCGAGTCAGGCTGACTCAGTGAGTGGGAACAGGGACCCGATGAGTCAGAGTCGGGCTAGACATAGAAGGACTCGGCGTGTCGCCATATGGACTCGGCGAGTCCAGTCAATCAGAAGGTTGACTTTGACCAAGGAGTTGACTTTGACCATTCATTTGAGCTTAGGGGTATTTATGAGTACCTAATCCATGTTTACGGATTTATAGCCGGAGGGATTACCGGTGCGGCAGCCAGGCGTAGTCTGAGCAAGTTTTCGGCAGCTACTCTCGAGGTGAGTTTCCTTCCAGTAGGGACGGGTCTAAGGCACCAAGGCCGACCCGTATAGACGATATGTTAGTATCAGAGTGTGGGCGGAGCCCGTATCTCATAGCCGAGTTTGATTTTGTTATCTGCCAGTATGATATAATTGCTTATACTTGTTGTCTGTGTGATACTTGTATGTTATGGTTAGTAGCGGAGTGTGGGCGAGGCCCGTATCTTCATGGATAGCAGAGTGTGGGCGAGGCCCGTATCTCTATGGGTGTGGGCGAGGCCAGTATCCCTCAGTTACTCATTATATGATTGCATGGTATGTGGCACTATGGGGGAACTCACTAAGCTTCATGCTTACGTTTTATAGTTTTGTTTTCAGGTACCTCTTCAGCTAGGGGACAGGAACCGGCGCGGTAGCGGCATATCACACACTCTTATGTTTTCCGCACTATGGATTTTCTGGGATGTACTCTGAACATTTTACTATGATGTTACCGGTTCTCAGACATAAATTAATATTATGAATGTTTTGTAACGATGTTTTTATGAATTAACCTAATTTAAAAATTAAATTTTTAGCTGGTATTTTGGGATGTTACATTAATACTTGTATAGGACAAAGTATAATGTTTCTAACAATTTGCTACCATGAGCCTGTAACCGCTGCTATGACATAATACCTCTGATAAAACCCACTCATGATTTCCATGAGGACAAACCACTCATGATTTCCATGAGGACAACCCACTCATGATTTCCATGAGGACATCATATACACAATACCGCACGCTTCATCAACGTCGGAACAATAAACAAATAAAAGGATAGTTCGTCACTCGCTTATATTTGATTGTAGCTAGCAACCACGAGTGTGGTTGTCAACCCGTATACTAATTATACACGACTTCCTCGCTCGCACGGGATTAACGGTTACAATTCAAAGGATTTCTGCTAAGATCCCCAATCTTAATTGATGAATACAATTACTCATGTAGACTTCAACGACTTCCTATAGCTCTAACAACAAAAGCATTTTCGTGTCTAAAGCCCTAAGTTATTAGACTATGCTTTTAAACATTACTCCTAAGTTCATATTACTTTAGGCAGTACAACAGCTATAACTTGAGGAAAAACCAGGTTTTATCATAAAACCAACAACAATATATAACATACCAAGTTTTATCTTGTCATAAAACCAATAATAGCAACATACTTTATAAATTAACATATAGAACTTCCGAATATAACTTCGAAACTATATCGCACACAACATATATATATATATATATATATATATATATATATATGTATATATATATATATATATATATATATATATATATATATATATATATATATATATATATATATATATATAGAATCCTAAGTATAACTCAAGATCTACATTAGTATAATAACATGCTAACAAGTTGATAATTGTTGTATATATTTAAAATATTATATTTAAACAACTATATCCCGGTTAATATAACTATCTACGTTGATACTAATATACTATCGTATAGACATAATATTAACGTATATACAATATTTAGCATGCGTTTTCCCCCAAAAATATTAGAAATTGGGGCCATGAAACTCACCCTAGTAGCATGATTTTATGTAATCTAAGCGGAAACGGTCAGCGGTACGAGGTCCTCGGGTTCGAGATGCAAGAGGGCTTCAACAAATGAGAGAAAGGGAAGATGTTCAGGTGTAGGAATAGCTGAAGTCGGACCTGCTTTTTATAGGAAGGTTTTTGGCCTTTCACGTCGTGAGTTTATAAAACTCACGTCGTGAGTCAAGACTGCTCACCTCGTAGACTTGCCATTTGCGTCCCTAGCTTCGGAAGGTGGCCATATGACTACTCACGTCGTGAGAAACTCCTTGTTCACATCGTGAGTTTGGAACTTATAACTTCGTAGCCTCGTCACGCACCTTCTAGATCCGAAATGTGGCAATTTGACTCCTCACGTCATGAGTTTCTATGCTCACGTCGTGAGTTCAGTCGGATTAGGGTTTCTGGCAGCTGTATCTTCGGAAGGTCGTACCATTCGTATACGAACTCCGTTTTGACGTTCTTTTTATCCACGCGTAGGTATTTACGAGTACTAAAACTCTCTTTTAGACTCTAATAGCTAATTCTAAGTCTATTTTAAATTCCTCTTATTATAGAGATTTATAGTGTTCGGTTATCATAACTTCTTCAGACGAAGTCAGATTCAGACGTTCTCTATATTTTTGGAATCGTATGGACATATAATTTGAGTTGTATCATAAAGAAAGTTCATATTTGTATTAGAATTTATCATGAACTACATAGTATGTTTATCACCTTACTAGTTTACAAAATCACATTACATGATTTGTATAATCACATGTGATTGTCAATTGACATATTTTGACTGGTGTTACAGTCAGCCAGACGGTTTTGTCGATGCGAAGCACCCTAATAGAGTGTGTAAGCTTGAGAAATCCATTTACGGATTGAAACAAGCATCTCGCAGAGGGATTCTTTGTTTTGATGAGAAAGTCAAAGATTTTGGTTTTTCGAGAAGCGAGGATGAGTCCTATGTATATGTCAAAGCCAGTGGGAGTATAGTTAGCTTACTCATTTTGTATGTGGATGACATACTACTCATAGGAAACGACATCCCAACCCTGCAGGAGGTTAAGTCCTGGCTTGGGAGTGCTTCGCTATGAAGGACCTCGAAGGAGCTGCATATATTCTAGGGATAAGGATAGTGAGAAACAGAAGTAAAAGACTAATAGGACTTAGTCAAAGTACTTACTTGGATAAAGTGTTAAAACGTTTTTGCATGGAAAATTCCAAGAAAGGGGAGTTACCAATCCAAAGCAATACCAAGTTGAGTAAGACTCAAAGCTCGAGTACCGATGCCGAGATAGCAGAGATGGGTAGAGTACCTTATGCTTCCGTAGTTAGCTCAATCATGTATGCTATGACATGTACTCGCCCTAATATGGCCTTCTCTTTGAGCATGGTGAGCAGATATCAAGGGAACCCTGGTAGAGCACATTAGACCGCAGTAAAAAATATTTTGAAGTACCTATGAAGGACTAAGGAATGGTTCCTTATCCTCGGTGGGAGTGATGACTTGAGAGTGCGATGGTATAGTGACGCCAGTTTTCAGACCGACCGAGATAATTTCCGCTCTCAGTCGCGCTGGGTCTTTACCCTGAACGGAGGAGCAGTGACATGGAAAAGTTCCAAGCAGGAGACTGTAGCTAATTCAACGTGTGAATTAGAGTACATAGCAGCAAGCGAAGCGTCAAAGGAGGCAATATGGCTAAAAAACTTCATTGGAGACCTTGGAGTTGTACCTGCCATAAAGGAGCCTATGGAGATTTTCTGTGATAACGAAGGTGCGGTTGCCTTAACCAAGGAACCGAGGGATCACGGTAGATCCAGACATATTGACAGAAAGTATCATTTTATTAGACATCGGGTAGAAGAGGGACTCTTCATAGTGAAGATGGTATCGTCAGAAGAGAACCCGACAGATCCCCTTACGAAGGGACCGAGTAGGGTTAAGCAATTGCAGCACGCTAGGAGCATTGGTGTAACAACTTAAATTTTCCAAACCAAAATTTTCAAATTTTTAAAACACATTTTTCTCAATTCAATATCTCCAAAAGTATTATCAAATCATCAAACACATATCCCAAAACTGAATATATAACAAATCCAGGGTCCTCTCAAAATATGACTCAAATCTCTGATGTGTGTATAATCAAGTCGGCGCCTTCCCGTGATCCTGAGAAGTACCTGAAACACATAACACATAACACGGTAAGCACATAACTTAGTGAGTTCCCCAAAATACCACTCGTAACTCATCAGCCTCTCATGGCTATGCTCAGATAAGACCATCCGGTCAAATGTGTCTCAGTGGGACCCTATGGTCCCATAACTCAGATGGACCCTCCGGTCCCTCAACTCAGTAACTCAATATAATACACAACATACATATCACAAAGACAAATAAGAATGATAACTCAATACACAATATATGCACATAAGAACCTCCGGTCACACATAGATTGCCACTCAAGGTAAGTATAGTGAGAAGACTCACCTCGTAAGAACTTCGATAATCTCGAACTCGAATCACCGGTCTAGCCTCGACCTAACACAAAAATAATAATCCCTAATTAATAAGGCTCTCACTGAAGCTAAACTACCCTTCTACAAACTCACAGAAGGGAAAAAGACTATTTTACCCCTCTATGGCCTTATAGTCCACAAATTGACCAAACCCTAAAAGTCAACCGAAAGTCAACGACAGGGAGTACGTTGTGCGTACCAACTCTTTACGTTGGGCGTACTCGGCTGACATGCATGCATCAGGGATGCTCGACCCCTACGCTGCGCGTACTGGGATTACGCCCAGCGTACGTCCCAGTTTCACTCTCTTCACATATTTGGTCTTAATCAGTTAAGACCTTGGCTCATATCACAGATCTGGATTCCCTAATATCTCTTGATCCATAAAGTCAGTGACTTTAAGCTTTTGCATGGCTGACTAGGTTACAATCACTCAAAACACTCATCCTCTTTCCTCATGAAGCTCATATCTCATGCATGGCTCACTTATCATGTCCAAGATTGGATTTTTATGACTTTACTCCACAAAATACACTAAAAGGGGGTAGATCAAGGTCTCTGGAGCTCATTGACTCATAAAGCCTCCATCTTTTGGGACAAAACCCTAAAATACTCCACAAAAATGCACAAATCAAAAGAGTGAGAAAGCTTGAAGCTTTATACCTCTATGTGAAGCTTTCCACATAGCTAAGCTCAGATCCAAAAGCTTGGACTCTCACTCCTTCTTCTCGAAGGCTTCTTCTCCACTTCAAGAACACAAGATCACACTCACAAGCTCTCAAATGCACTTACAAGCTATAAGAACGAATATTTAGGGTTAGGAGGGTTTGGTGTCTGGGAATGGTGGCCAGGAATGAGGCCATCATATCCTTTATATAGGGTCACACCCCAAATTAGGGTTTCCACTCTAGGCCTAGTACGCCCAGCGTACCCTCCGATACGCCCAGCGTACTAGGTGGTCTCCGCGTCAAATGCACGCTCATGAGTACGCTGAGCGTACACTCTAGTACGCCCCGCGTACTCATTTACCACCTTTTCTCTAAAAAGGGCCAAAATGGACAAATGCTCAAAAGATCAAGGTTTACAAGGTATACCTGGACTTGGGATGTTACAATTCTCCCCCACTAGAATCAGACTTCGCCCTTGAAGTCATGCTCCGCAAATAACTCTGGATGCTGCTCCCGCATCTCCGACTCCAGCTCCTAAGTCGACTCGGACCCCTTCCGATGCTGCCACTGGATCTGAACCAGGGGCACCTCCTTGTTTCTTAGAACCTTCACTTTCCAATCCAAAATCGTAATCGGTCTCACAATATAATTTAGGCTCGCATCCACCTGAATGTCCTTTAATGGTACCACAGCCGTCTCGTCGGCTACACACTTCCTCAACTGGGACACGTGGAAGGTGTTATGAATCTGACTCAACTCTGCAGGTAGCTCCAACCGGTAGGCTACTCTGCCTACCCTGGAGGTCACTCTAAAAGTACCGATGTATCGGGACCCCAGCCTGCCCTGCTTCCTGAATCGGATCACCCCTTTCCATGGGGATACCTTCAGGAGGACAAAATCTCCAATATGGAATTCTAGCTCAGTTCGTCGCCTGTCTGCATAACTCTTATGGAGACTCTGGGCCGTCAATAATCTCTGTCTAACCTACTGAATCAGTTCAGTCATCTTTAGCACTATCTCAGTGCCACCCGTCACTCTCTGTCCCACCTCTCCTCAACAAATAGGAGTCCGACACCTCCTCCCATATAAAAGCTCAAAGGGAGGCATACTAATACTTGAATGGTGGCTGTTGTTGTAGGAAAACTCAGCCAGGGGTAAGTATGTGTCGCAACTTCCTCCGAATTCCATGACAGAGGCACGCAGCATGTCCTCAAGCGTCTGAATCGTCTGCTCACTCTGCCCGTCCGTCTGCGGGTGGTACGCAATGCTAAAATGTAAGCGCGTGCCCAACTCCTCGTGAAATTTCTTCCAGAATCTAGAAGTACAGCGTACGTCTCGATCTGACACTATCGAGATCGGCACTCCATGCCGAGATACCACCTCCCTCACATAAATCTCAGCCAATCTCTCTGCAGAAGAGCTCTCACTAATAGCAAGGAAGTGAGCACTCTTTGTCGGCCGGTCCACAATCACCCAAATCGCGTCAACTCCACGCGCAGTCCTCGGTAACTTGGTGATAAAGTCCATTGAGATCTGTTCCCACTTCCACTGGGGAATATCTAGAGGCTGCAATGGACAATGTGGGCACTGGTGCTCTGCCTTGACCCGATGGCAGGTCAAGCACCTCTCAACTACCCAAGCAACATCCCGCTTCATACAGGGCCACCAGGAATCTCTCTTCAGGTCCAAATACATATTAGTACCCATGGGATGGATCGAGAATCTTGATTTATGCGCCTCCTCCATTAGTATACGCCGAGCTCCGCCCGTAAAGGGCACCCAAATCGGCCCTCGGAAAGTCATAAGCCCACGACTGTCCGTTACAAACTCAAAAACCTGCCCAATTACACGCTCTCTCTTGCGGTTCTCTGTTTTCACAGCCTCCACCTGAGCCTCTCGGATGGTATCTAAGACTGGATTCATCACCGTCATCCTCATACATACATCTCGGATCGGAGCGCTCTCGGCTCTGCGGCTCAAGGCGTCGGCTACCACATTAGCCTTGCCTGGGTGATATAAGATCTCGCAGTCGTAGTCCTTCACTACATCCAGCCATCTCCTCTGTCGCATGTTCAGGTTGGGCTGATCCATCAAGTACTTCAGACTATTATGGTCCGTGTATATGGTACACCGGACTCCATACAAATAGTGGCGCCAGATCTTGAGGGCGAACACCACCGCCCCCAGCTCCAGATCATGGGTGGGATATCTCGTCTCATGAGGCTTCAACTGCCTAGATGCGTATGCTATCATGTGCCCTCTCTGCATTAGCACCGCACCCAACCCGGATATAGATGCATCACAGAAAACCACAAAGTCCTCCACTCCCTCAGGAAGGGCTAACATCGGGGCTTCGCACAATCTCTGGCAAAGAGTCTCAAATGAGGTCTGCTGCTCGGGACCCCAAGTAAAAGTAACGCCCTTCTGGGTCAACCTGGTGAGGGGGACAACAATCTTGGAGAAATCTCTTATAAATCTCTGATAATAGCCGGCCAATCCCAGAAAACTCCTGATCTCGGATGGGGATCTCGGCACCTCCCATCGGATAACTGCCTCAATCTTGGCCGGGTCGACCAATATCCCATTCTGATTAACGAGATGCCCTAGGAATTGGACCTCTCGTAACCAGAAATCACACTTGGAGAATTTGGCATACAGCCTCTCCGATCTCAAAACTCCCAAAATCTCTTTAAGATGTTCCTCGTGCTGCTCCCTGGACCTCGAGTACACAAGAATATCGTCGATGAACACGATCACCGATCGATCCAACATGGGTTGCACACCCGGTTCATGAGGTCCATAAACGCCGTCGGTGCGTTGGTGAGCCCGAAGGGCATCACCACAAACTCATAGTGCCCATAATGAGTCCTAAAGGCCGTCTTCGGAATATCCTCCTCGCAAACTCTCATCTGATGATATCCGAACCTCAAATCAATCTTGGAGAACCAAGATGCCCCCTGCAACTGATGGAACAAATCGTCAATCCTCGGGAGCGGGTAACGGTTTTTGACTGTCAACTTGTTCAACTCCCGGTAATCAATGCACATCCGGTGCGAACCATCCTTTTTCTTGACAAAAAGGATCGGAGCTCCCCACGGTGAGCTACTTGGTCTAATGAACCCTTTCCCCAGCAGCTCCTGGAGCTGAGAGGATAACTCCTGCATCTCTGGTGGCACAAGGCGATAGGGTGCCTTGGCAATAGGTGTCGCACCCGGAATCAAATCAATCTGAAACTCCACCTGCCTCTCGAGAGGCACACCCGGCAATTCCTCGGGGAAAACATCTGCAAACTCACACACTATCGGAACCTCAGAGATAGAACTCGGTCTCCCTGCAGTAACCCGTGTATCCATAATGTACGCCAAACAACCCAAACAACCCTGCTGTAAACTCTGTCTCGCTCGGGCAGCAGAGCAGAAAGCTGATCCAGACCTAGTACCCTCGCCGTACACCGTAAGTACTCCCCCACTAGGGTCTCGTATAGTCACTAACTGACGCTCGCAGTCTATCACAGCTCCAAATCGACTCAACTAGTCCATACCCACTATGACACATACATCACCCATAGCGATCGGTACCAGGTCTAACGGAAACTTAACACCAAAAATCTCCAGAGTACACTCACGGATCACATCAGTAGCAAAAACCGCATGCTCGTCGGCTATAGAAACCCTCAGAGGTCGACTCAACACCTCACGTCGGATACTGATGTGACGACTAAAAGCTATGGACACAAAAGATCGACTCGCACCCGAGTCAAGTAACACCAAAGCAGGTACAGAACTCACAAGAAAAGTACCTATACACAACACATTATAAGCACAAAATATCTCAAAGGAATAATAATAAGAATACATACCGGCCACAACGTCAGGTGTTGTGCAGACCTCCTCCGCTGTCAGCTGAAAGGCTCTCCCACGAACCCTCGGTGTCTCGGCCTTCACTGGCCGACTCTCAGTAGCACGCAAAGAAGTAGATGCAGATCCATGTGCTGACCTCAGCACGAGCTGAGGGCACTCGGCCTTCCGGTGGCCGGTCTGGTTGCAATGGAAGCAAACCGAGAACCCCTTGGGGCAATCCTTCGCCATGTGCCCCTCCTTGCCACATTTGTAGAAAATCCCCGCACGACACGAACCCTCATGGCTCTTACCGTACTTGCCACAAGTGCGGCCCTTCTGGCCCCCAGCTTTAGTATCAGTGGGCTTAGCCCGCTTCGTCGCCGGCTGCGACTGTACTGGTCTCCGATCCTTACCCCGGGACTCCTCCTCCTCCGTGGTCTGCAGCTCAAGCTCAATATCCCTCCTCCTGGCATTGGCCTGAAGCTCGGCCAATGTCCTGTACGACGAGTTCGGCACGAACTCTCGTATATCCCTCCTCAGAATGCTCAAATATCGACTCACACGTGCCTGCTCAGTGGACACGTGCTCAGGGCAAAACATCTCCCTCTCGTGAAACATCCTCGAAATCTCGGTCACTGACTCTGTCTTCTGTTTGAGAGACAGAAACTCTTGTGCCAACCGCTCCCTCTCTACTGGGGGAACATACTCATCTCGGAACAACTGGACAAACCTCTCCCATGTCACTGCAGCATGATCCGCAGAGGTGAAAGTGGCGGTCACAAACTTCCACCAGTCCTTCGCCCCCAAGCGAAGCTGGTTCAGCGCAAACCGAACTCTCAAGTGATCTAGGCATGAACATGTGTAGAAACACCCATAAATATCAGAGATCCATCTCATCGCAGCAATCAGATCATGTGTCCCATCAAGCTCTGGTGGCTTCGTGTTGCTGAACTCCGGGAACAGCAACGAGTCACCTCCCTGTGGCCTAGCAGCGGCGACAACTGCAGTGGCGGCAACAGCAGCAGCCTCAGTGACAGCAGCATATCGCTCATCAAATGTGTCAATCAGGGTGGTCTTGATAGACCCAAACATCTCGGAAATCTCTGCTCGGATGGCTGCGGCTACCTCCTCATGAATCATCCTCCGAATCTCATCGTCACTAGTCCCACTGCCTCCAGGGTTGTGACGTGTACCCACCATGATGCCTCTGAAACACAACACAAAATCATCACAGACTCGCTCGAGCATACTCGCACTCGATCACCCATCCCTACTTGTTCCTTAGCTTCCTAAGGACTCTTACCTGGGTTGCATACAGATCTGGTGTTTTCAGTAGTACGGCCCCAATACTACCTTCCACACCCGGCCTGTAGTCACCCCAAGTCCTCCTCCTAGGATTCTAATTCCCAAGTACTCTATCTCTCTCGAATATCAGACTACTCTCGTCTCAGAATTCTCTCTCCAAGTGTTCCTGCTCACTACTCTCATTAGCACATACTCATCGCACATAACAGGTAACAACGACTCCTAAGCTAAGGTATCACAAATCAGGCAACCCTAGCCCTAAGATATAAAATACCTAGCTCATTCTCTAGCATGCATCACTATCATTTCATAATTATCTCATCACACACTAAGTAAGGGTATTTTCGGAAATCACCGTTCGGGCACCTGCTGATTGTACACATTGCTCCATCTCGTTTTCTCTTAAAACTCTTTCTCTTTTTAGAAAATTTCATTTCTTTTTGAAAAATTTTCTCAAATCCTCAGTTTAAGTCCAGACATACCCTAAGGTGCATCCGAATCCCTCAAACAAACGCTCTGATACCAACTTGTAACAACGTAAATTTTCCAAACCAATATTTTCAAATTTTTAAAACACATTTTTCTCAATTTAATATCTCCAAAAGTATTATCAAATCATCAAACACATATCCCAAAACTGAATATATAACAAATCCAGGGTCCTCTCAAAACATGACTCAAATCTCTGACGTGTGTACAATCAAGCCGATGCCTTCCCGTGATCCTGAGAAGTACCTGAAACACATAACACATAACACGGTAAGCACAAAGCTTAGTGAGTTCCCCAAAATACCACTCGTAACTCATCAGCCTCTCATGGCTAAACTCAGATAAGACCCTCTGGTCAAATGTGTCTCAGTGGGACCCTCTGGTCCCATAACTCAGATGGACTCTCCGGTCCCTCAACTCAGTAACTCAATATAATACACAACATACATATCACAAAGACAAATAAGCAGGATAACTCAATACACAGTATATGCACATAAGACCCTCCGGTCACACATAGATTACCACTCAAGGTAAGTATAGTGAGAAGAATCACCTCGTAAGAACTTGGATAATCTCGAACTCGAATCACCGGTCTAGCCTCGGCCTATCACAACAATAATAATCCCTAATTAATAAGGCTCTCACTGAAGCTAAACTAACCCTTCTACAAACTCACAGAAGGAAAAAAATACCATTTTACCCCTCTATGGCCTTATAGTCCATAAATTGACCAAACCCTAAAAGTCAACCGAAAGTCAATGGAAGGGAGTACGCTGCGCGTACCAACTCTCTACGCTGGGCGTACTCGGCTGCCATGCATGCATTGGGGATGCTCGACCCCTATGCTACACGTACTGGGATTACGCCCAGCGTACGTCCCGGTTTCACTCTCCTCACATATTTGGTCTTAACCAGTTAAGACCTTGGCTCATATCACATATCTGGACTCCCTAATATCTCTTAATCCGTAAAGTCAGTGACTTTAAGCCTTTGCATGGCTGACTAGGTCACAAACACTCAAAACACTCATCCTCTTTCCTCATGAAGCTAATATCTCATGCATGGCTCACTTGTCACGTCCAATATTGGATTTTTATGACTTTACTCCGCAAAATATACTAAAAGGGGTAGATCAAGGTCTCTGGAGCTCATTGACTCATAAAGTCTTCATATTTTGGGACAAAACCCTAAAATACTGCATAAAAAATGCACAAATCAAAAGAGTGAGAAAGCTTGAAGCTTTATTCCTCTATGTGAAGCTTTCCACACAGCTAAGCTTAGATCCAAAAGCCTGGACTCTCACTCCTTCTTCTCCAAGGCTTTTTCTCCACTTCAAGAACACAATATCACACTTACAAGCTCTCAAATGCACTCACAAGCTATAAGAACGAAGATTTAGGGTTAGGAGGGTTTGGTGTCTGGGAATGGTGGCCAGGAATGAGGCCATCATATCCTTTATATAGGGTCACACCCCAAATTAGGGTTTCCACTCTGGGCCTAGTACGCTCAGCGTACCCTTCGGTATGCCCAGCGTACCCTCCGGTACGCCCAGCGTACTAGGTGGTCTCCGCGTCAAATGCACGCTCATGAGTACGTTGAGCGTACACTCTAGTACGCCCCGCGTACTCATTTACCACCTTTTCTCTAAAAAGGGCCAAAATGGACAAATGCTTAAAAGATCAAGGTTTACAAGGTATACCTGGACTTGGGATGTTACAATTGGGCTAAAGGACGATATTAGTTTTAGTGATTAGATAGCTTTTAGAAACTTGTAATAGATAAATTGTAATTAACATTTGATGATTAAATAAAGGAGTTTTATTTATAAGTAAAGATATTGTCTTGTGTTAATTATTTATTATTGTTTCACTTTGCATGTTTTTACTTTCTAAATAATAAGATTATTTCAACTATCCACAGTTGATCATACGTTGGAAGTAAGTATGAAAAAAGACTGTCATGAATTGGCTTGTAGATTGTCTAAGCGTTTAGACATGGCAAAGGTTTGCTGCAACGTTCATGAGTGCTTATGAAATATGATTTGAGTATTGGATTAAACCTGCACTCACATGAATCACTTCATAGAATTTAATCACGAGTGATTGTGAGATGGTAATATCATATAGTCTTTAACCCTAGATATATGAGTTGTTGTTTATGAGTCCGTTGTGCATTGATAATGCGTAAACGCATCAGTAACTTGATGTTATAAAACGCATTGTTGTGTACCATTTGATGAGTAAATAGTACAAGCATATAAGTCGAAGTTTGTCTGTTCCTTTTATCCTATGAGGCTAAAAGCGATATCTTGGGCCCCTCGATGATTTTGTTTTGACTTATGTGTCGGGCCCGGTCAGGACTAAGTTGATGTGTTCAGCTAAGTTCTATGTCAGACGAATCAGAGATCGAGAAACAAACTGTTGGACAATAAGTATGACAATGTTCCAAGTGATTGTCCACATGATATCTTGAGAACGGAGGACTATATGATCCTTTATCTAAAGGACGTGTCAGAGTTCGACATCAGCTTTTGAGAGCTACGATTGCTAATCAGATTTTCAAGTCGTACTTGCAATTATAGTTATTAGACTTATCCATGTGGGAAACTGCTGGACTAGGTGTCTAAGCCCATAACTATATTTTGTATGTACTTGACCCGGTTGTAGCATGGTCCTTTTGGGTTGCCTTCACCAAAGCAACTTGACTGGATGAATAACGGAGAAAGAAGATAAATGTGGTTTATTAATATATTATGTGAATAATATATATTAAAAGAGAAATCGTATTGTTTAATTAATATTGGTCAAGAATTAATTTAGAATTAATTTTGTGGTCAAAAGATATTAATTAAACTAATTGGACTGGAATTGTAATTATAAGATAGTTGCAAAATGGGCTGTGGATCCCTTAAGCAAGGGATCGACGAAATCTTATGGGAGCCCATAAGGATTTCGTCCAAGGGCTTGATTTTGGAAGATTCCTAGGGGCTGCTTAGGGCTTAAGCAACCAGTTTAGGTATTTGACTGAAACCCTAATTCTGTAGCTATATAAGGACCCCTTAGGATAGCCAAATCGGCCACTTGAAACCCTAGAAGAGTTCCAGCCGATTTTGAGCCTCCTTCCCCTCTCTCCATCATTCTCCATTTGCTTTGGTATTTTTAATCAATTAGAGGTATTACACTTGTGATACTAAAGCTCTCAAAGGTTGAAGATTCTTGCTACAATTGAAAGGTAATCATCTAAACTAGTATTAGTTATTAATCTCAAAATTTTGTATGCTAGTATTAGGTTTATAAGTCTTGGACAATTTTGCATGTACAATTAGAAAAACTAGATCCAAGCATTAGGGTTTGCATGAAAACCATATGAATGTTGTTTTGCTCATAACTCAACACTTTTTCCTTCTTAATTCCCTAGGCATTTGGAAAATCTGAACAAGTGAATATCATAGCATATGTAATCAATCCTATATCTGAAGCATATGAGATTCGAGACATGATACTTGATCAGTCTCTTGCTATAATATTTCCATATATAGAATTTTCCTATGTTGAATCACTTCAACATGATATTCATATATTATCATGACTAAGTTCCATTAAAATCCTTCAATCTATACTTTTAGATTTGAAATGAAGTATAAGTGCTCTCTTTCCTATAACTTTCTATAGCAAAACAATTTTCAAACTCTGCAACTTGCAAATTTATAACCTTTGTTTCCTACAAATAGTATTGATAACCTGCAACACTTAGTATAACAATTATGCTCCCACTAGCATAACAATTATACTCCTATCTGCATAAGAGTTATGCTCTCACTAGCTTTGACATGTATCCAGAAATCAACTGGACTCCTAGAAATCAATACTATTGACTTTCTTTCTAAAGTTCAAATTTCTGATATGTGGTGCTTTGATAAGTCTTCATCTAGACTTCTCAAGCTCATACACCTTCATTAGATAGCATATGTGTGTGTTTAAACCCATTTAGAACTTACAGCGATAAGTCCTGAATGTTCAAACTATTACTTGCCATTTCTCACAATTCGAACTATGAAAAGGGATGTCGTAATCATATACAAATTTGAGAATGCAATTATCACACCTGCTAACAATGATATCCATAAGATTCAAAATCTACTAGTAAAAGTGTTTCCTCATAATCTTTTTCAAGAATTAGAGCAAAAATTTTTGCCACCTAGATTTTATGGTGTATGTGTTCCTATCTATGTGAATTTATCAATTCCAACCTACAATCATAAGATAAGATTGAGGACAAAACCAAAATCAAATTTAGTTTTTTCTTTCATGGACTGAACTTTGTTTACTCTTAATTTCTTGCCTTCTGGTAGCACAAGGGCCTGCCAATGCTTCCAAGTTGTCAAACAGCTCACTTCCATTGACCAATATACTCTCACTGACCAATGTGCTCTGCTTATTGCAATCAAATGAGAACCATAGAATGTACATGCATAGTCAATTTAACTAGAAGGTGCACAAAAAATAAGAATGTGTCAACTTAACACGATAGGTTATCAACCTCAGGTCGTGTTCTAGTGATAACTAAAAGGTTTATTCTTGATTGACTTTTGAAACTATTCAAGACAATAAGACTAACACTGACTTATTGACATATAAGTTTTTCTGTTAAGGAACATTCCTTGACAAGCAAAACCAAAAAATCAAAGGGTAGTATGGGTTCTTTTCAAGAAAACACTTCATTTAATTGGTACTAGTTTATCTTTTTTTTAACCAAAACATCACAACTACCAATTTCAAATGTTCTAGAGTAAGAAAACATTTCTACTCCACATTTCATGAGGTGTTATAAACCTACTTAGTTCGAGATGGGATTCGGAGTTAATAGAGTGTGACTCTAAAACTTGATTCAAAAACGATGTACGAATTATCGCTTGATTAAATTATTCCAACAATTATCAATTCCTCTTCTTAGTCAAAAACAAATTCACTAAGATGTCCTTAGAGGATCAATTGTGACATAGTTCCAAAAATCATTAAGATAATCATTAAACATGATACTAAAGTAATCTCCTTTCCTTTCAGATTGGAGAAACCATTATTTTTCTGCCTAATAGATTCTTCATATTTGTTCTGCCATTATTTGAAACCTTTCAAATAATCAGAATTACACTTAATCCTATAAGTATAACCATATTTACTGAACCATCAGTAAATCATGACGAATAGACTTATCGTCCTTTGTGGTGGATCTGACCAGTCCACATCAATGTGTACTAGATCCTTTAGTCCTTCACTTTGATTCACATAAACATGTGATCAACGAATTAGTCTTAATCTTTCAAAGATCAAGATTCTCACACATCACACAATTTGAATTGTATGACTCCAAGTTTCTATCCAACTAAAACTTGGGTGATGAGAATTCCTTTTTCACTTGGTCAATTATGACATTACCACAAATGATATAACAAAGAATCAAATCCATATTTAATATTGCTAATAATAGAAATATAACCACCAATTTTGATAAATTCCATTGCAAGGAAATGTAAAGTAAAACCAACAATTTACTTTATTGATAAAATGCGGAAAAAATTATCCATACAATGCAAACATATGAAAACTATGTTTCTAGACATATTTCCTAAGCAATTTATTAATCTATCATAACTCCTGATCAAAAGCTTAAAAATCTGATCCTCGAACCATGCGATTGAAATCCATCTCTCATGATCAGATTCAACTCACTCTTCTTCTTAAGCTTCCTTCTTTCTCTAAGATCCTGCAAAACACCAAAATGTGACTATCACATCATGTATTAAGAATCCATGAATAGGAACTTAATGGAGTTAGATAATGGATGTACCTGAAGTAGAGTCATACATCTTGACTTTACGATCTCTGTGATCCTGTAGGTAGTCAGGGCTGCTTCGCATCTAATGTCCCTTCAATTGGCAATAGAAACATATGGACTCTTCAGGAATGAGACATGGGACTATCTCAGAATTAGCCTTTCTCTTTACCATATGGTCAAATAGTTTTACCTTAGCCGATCCCTTTCCATTGGGAAGAGAAACCTTTTATGTACTACCAATGTTAAGGTCCATGGAAATTTGGGAGATTGATCCTTCTAACACATTCGCTTGACCATTGTTGCAACGATCCAAAAATCAAGGGTAAAAATTTCATTTTTATTATAGTTAAAACATAGATATCGTTTAATTCAACATTCCAAATCATTGCTAATTAAAAACATGTATTAGAGTTCATCCCAAAATCACATATTGCGGAAAACACGGGTGTGTGCGCTGCGATCAAGCTGGACCCTTCCTTTCCAAACCGATGATACCTGAAACCATAAACAAAACCGTAAGCACAAAGCTTAGTGAGTTCCCCAGAGCATACCCCACATAATCCACATAATCACATAAACCATATCAATCACATAAGCCATGCATATAAACATATAAGGATGCCGTGGAAACCCTCCAAGGTCTTACTAGCTCCAGGATGTCTTGGGCTCCCTCCAGGGCGTTATACCTATGTGCCATGGGCTCCCCATGGTCTTTACCTGGAATGTCGTGGGCTCCCCCATGGTCTGATATCCAACTGCCACGGGCTCCCCCGGGGTCTTCCATGGAAATAACACAGAGTCAAATAGCATACCACATATCATAGAAATAACTAGCATACCACATATAAACATATTGGGATACCGTGGACTCCCTCCAGGGTCTTACTCCAGGATTCTGTGGGCCCCCCCAGGGTCTTATACCTATGTGTCATGGGCTCCCCCATGGTCTTTACCTGGAATGCCATGGGCTCCCCCATGGTCATATATCCAACTGTCACGGGCTCCCCCTCCCCCCATGGGTCTTCCATGCCTAACCAATAAGGTACTAGCACATTCAAATACATACTAGGCATATCAATAATGATTCCACAATAATCATCACAACTAACTGAATGGGTCGGCCTTGGTGCCTTCGACCCATTGGTATGGTAAGGAGACTCATCTCACACTGTCGAAGTCCCGCGGATAAAACTCTAGCTACTGGATGACAGACTCCCCAACTGTCCATATCAAAACAACACCTAATTAACCATTTGGGTTTTAATGCATAACCATAAATCCACACTTGGGGTAAAAGGACCATTTTACCCCTAACCTAGCTTGGTTCAAAACCAAGGCCCAAACTCACACTCTGAAGGCCCAAAAGCCAAATAATCAACCAAGGCCCAACATATGGCCCACTTATGGCCCAATTTTCCAAATTGGCCCCAATCCCATATGTGTCTTATCCTAAGCCCATATCCCCTCCAATACACTCCAGGTTACTTCAACACCCACCGGGACAAACTTGGTCAAATACATCGGTCAAAGGTCAAAGTCAACGCCAAAGTCAACGGTCCAGGTGACCTAACTCGCCGAGTTGGTCCTTCAACTCGTCGAGTCCACTCCCAAGTGAGAATCGTGATATTGCGATCCAACTCGTTGAGTTTTCCTACAACTCGTCGAGTTCCTCTGCTTTTCAACAGACTCGGGGCAACCCTAACCCAACTCGCTGAGTTCACCCATGAACTTCTCGAGTTCTTCGATCTGTTAACCCTCTTAATGCATTAAGCCGTTTTTCTTGAATTCGAAAGGCTCCAAACCTCAGATCCTCATCCATAGAAATGTCTATTAGGATAAAGTTTCCAACTTTACCCCCAAGGATCATCCATGAGGCTACAAACTCAAACCCTAAGTCCTTTAAGGAAGGTATTGACCCATTAAGCCCTTAAACTCTCATTTCATCGTCCCAAAACACAGATCTAATGTCTAAGGGTGGACAAATCACGTAAAGTTTCTAACTTTAAGTCCATGTATGCTTGAAACACTCTCTAAGGTCCATTTTAGGATTCATAATGAACATATGGCAAGCATGGGACATAGGGACCCATAGAGCTTTCAACTTTAAGCTTCAAGAGGTCATTTAGGGGTCAGATCTGCCCTAACAACCCCTGGAATCCTCTTCTTCTTGGATAACTCGGTCAAAGACCCAAAACCAAGCCAAAAATACAAGAGATGAGATCTAGTAAGCTACATGTCAAGGTTATGAATTTATACCTCCAAGATGTAGTCTTTGATGTAGGGTTTCTGGATCCAAGATTACTCCTCCAAGCTTGATGTTTCTGTCTTCAATGCTTCATTCAAAGATCTCCAACAATCACTCTAAAACTCATAAAACTCAAGGAACAAGTGGAAAAACAATCTAGGGTTTCTTCTTGACAAGGTAGGCTGGTAAGGAGGCATGCCCTAGAAGTTAAGTCCTTTAAATAGGGTGCAATACCCGAAAAATTAGGGTTTTCTCTTCCTGTGCCAACTCGTCAAGTTAGACCTCCCCAACTCGACAAGTTGATCTTCAAAATGCGTGTGCCATATATTTCCAACACGTCACGTTTATGCCTTAAACTCAACGATTTAACCTTTAGAAATATGGTTTTATTTCCATGATTAACCTTCTAAATTCCGGGTGTTACAACTCTCCACCCACTTAACTTAGATTTCGTCCTCGAAATCGCTCCTTATTAACACTTATGCCAACACAATCAACCTGATGATCATGACCGGAAATTCTACGCATAAAATAACCTTCTTAAGGAAACCGAAACCCGAACCGAAACTTCTATCCCGAAAATACACCCAAACCTTCAACCCTTGCAAGCCACTTCTACCTTCTGAGACCTGAAACCTACCATATCCCGACTTCCCGACAGCTCGCCCGTGCTGAAACCACTTTATGCCAAACTCTCAACGAGTTGCAGACCAATCATAACACTTCTAGCAACGATCTTTCCAGATCTGCTGAAACCATCCTTGGAATAATTCCCCAAATCCGATGAAGATCGAATCATCAAGTCTTGAATAGAAACCGATCCCACTTATCTGGAATCCGAAACCTAAGTCTAAATGCTCTGACTCCCTGACAGACCCCTCACACCGAACTGCCACCAAGCCATCCTCATAGGGTCTCACACCACACAAAATGCTTCCACTCCCTGATCACATTGTCATCTCGACGGAGACGAAGTCACTGACCATATACCGTTAAAGAACACTTAACTCCGACAGGAGGCCTAGATAATCCTTCGAGTAGAAGATTCATCTCTGCAACGGTTAGACTCAGACGAGAGCTGCGCAACAGGGTCAAACCAATTACTCTGAGATTATTTAATCCTGTTGTGAGTGACTTGGCATTACCCAACTCCTCATTCCCATGGAACCCCAAATCACTAATACTGCCCAAAACACTGAAGCTGCCTGAAATAGCAGGCTACTGCCTTCTGGCTGATTTCCTCAATCCACCAAGACCTCCCTGGTCCCAATTCGTCAGCCAATCATCTGAAATTTCGTGTTCCAGCCCGGTTACTGAGCCAAGAAGGCTCCCACACCGTCGCCCTTCGCGACTTCCAACAGAAAACTTCACAGGTAATAACTACTCAAACCATCTCGACACTATCCCGATGCTAGGTTGAACGCTACGTCCATCTGAAGATTCCTCAAAGACTCCTTGAAATTGTTTAAAATTAATTAAATTAAAATCTTAATTTATTATAAGATTAATCCACCTAGTATTTGAAAAGTTTAAAATACACCCTTATACCATTATAATATTAAAAGTTTAATTTATATATATATATATATATATATATATATAGAAGAATAGGTCAGTCTTACCGTTAGTAGGCCTCATTCACGAAGCTGGTCTATAAGGGGTGTTTAAGGAAGCAGCCTGTAAAATGACCATCATTGGGTATCCTGTAACACCGTAAATTTTCAAATAATTTTTTTTCATTTAAAATTACATAATTCTCATAACACGTTTCACAAAAACTCCTTTATTTAATTTACAAATCGCAACTCCGTAACTGTTTGATTAAAATCCAGGATCCTCAAAATATAACTCTTTCAGTGGTGTGTATAATCAAGTCGGTGCCTTCCCGTGATCCTGAGAAAAACCTGAAACACATAACACATAACACGGTAAGCATGAAGCTTAGTGGTTCCCCAAGATACCATACATATCCCATTAGCCACTCGAGGCTATAAAACAATAAGACCCTCCGGTCAATGTGTCTTAGTGGGACCCTCCAGTCCCATAACTCGGGTGGACCCTCCGGTCAATGTGTCTTAGTGGGACCCTCCAGTCCCATAACTCGGGTGGACCCTCCGGTCCTAACTCAGTAAGCACAGAATAATACACATCATAAATCACATAGACATAATGCAGGATATCACAGTACTCAGAATAACACATAAGACATCTCAGTCACATAACGGTACCACTCATGGTAAGTATAGTGAGAAGACTCACCTTGCAACCAAGCAAGCAAATAACCTCCTACCCGAATCTCGAACTAGCCTTCGCCTATCACAAAGGATGAATATCTCTAATTAATACTCTTTTCATGACTCTAATAACTGAAGGCTATTCTCTATCTCTCTCTGTCTCTCTACTCTTGAAGTGGTTAAAAGACCATTTTACCCCTCCATGGTCTCTATTACTCATGATTGACCCAACCCTAAAGTCAACAGAAGTCAAACTCGAGTTAACAATCCATGTTTGACCCGACTCGCTCAGTGCACCGATGTGACTCGTCGAGTCCACTCGTTTCCTCAGAAGTCTCGCGAAGGTCTAGCTCAGCTCGTCGAGTTGACCCCCAACTCGCCGAGTTATCGCATGATCAAGCTCATCGGGAGAACCCTCACCGACTCGTCGAGTCAGGCCATGGACTCATCGAGTCCTTTCGATCTGATTTCTCATTCAAACGGTTTTTGGCAGATCTATCACTCCAAACACTAGATCTACCATCCTAAGGCTCGATTGACACGTAAAGCTTCGATCTTTACATTCATGCATGGTGGTTTTTCCCCAATCTACCAATACATGTTCTCATAAGGTGTTAAACACCATACTCCTCATATGGATGAATAAAGTCGGGACTTTTGGGCTCTAGGGACCTCACAAGGTCCAGATCTGAGGTTTTAAACCTCAAGATAACTTTGTATTCTCGAAGTCCCAAATAATATGTTATGAAAACCCTAACTTCTCAACTCATGAGATCTAACCAAATAAAGGGCAAAGATTCAAGCTTTTTACCTTCCTCTTGAAGCTTTGGACGAAAAGGCATGAACCCAAACAACTCCTTCTTGTTTCTTGCTGAACAAACTCCTCTTCCTCCTCAAAGATTCACTAAAAACCTTCAAGGTTAGCTTGGAGACCCTCTTAGCTCACTACACTCATTTAGGATTTCACATAGAAGGGTTAGGCAGGTGGTGAGGCATAAATGGGGGCATAATTTCCCTTATATAGGCCCCAACCCCGGGAAATTAGGGTTTCTCTGCCCAACACCTACTCGGCGAGTCGGATCTCTGACTCGTCGAGTCCATTCATTAATCCCACGCAGACAACTCAATTCTACTCGACGAGTTGGACTCACTTCTCGTCGAGTCACTCCATATATCTTCCAAAATTAAACACACAATAATATACCTGAAAGTCTGGATGTTACAATTCTCCCCCACTTGAATTAGATTTCGCCCTCGAAATCACTCCTCAACAGCACATAGATCGAACCCAATAACCCGAAAAGCACCACCGAACGGATCTCATACCACACAGCTATCTTCCTCCACGGACACCTGAATCAAAATAGAAACTCCCAAACCCAAAAAAGGACAGACCCTTCTGCCGCTACGATTCCCCTTCCGACTCTCCAGAGTCTGGAAACTCTAGTGGCCTGCCTCACTGCCAGACCACCCTCTCAAGACATCAACATGTTATTCGCTCCTCGAATAATAGACCCCGATAACTCACTGCCCCTCTGATTCTCTCACTGTGACTGATAGAAACAAGCCAATGCCCAAAATTGGCTACCGATCACTCATACCAGACATAAAACAATCCAGATCATACTCCAAGGAATGAAAGGATCACATCACACCAGGGACCCATCCACTGTACTGCAACTAAAACCCATATGAACAATGAACTCTCAACACCCTGTCCTCAGAAACAAGAAAAATATCATGCTTGCTCAGAAGTATCCTCTGACATCTAACAATCATAAACCCCAGCTCCCTTCTCAAATATCCCTTTCAACACTGAGCACCAGGTCATCTCCCGACCCAACAGTTGAACTCCAAAGGTTACCCATTGCATACCCCAAAATGTCTCACTGACTTCCTTCTCACACTAACTATCTCGGCCCAGTGTGACACACAAGTCACGAAGTTCACTTTACCCCAAGCGAATACTACAACCCCAACTGAAATCGTCTCACCCTCGACCTCTGTCGTCGACCACTCATTAGCTCCATACGTCTCACGGTCCTTCCCATACAAACGAACTGACCCACACAGGTCTAAGCATCAGATGACACACAATACCCCTAAAAAAGGAACCCACCTCTAAGTCCGGAATCTCATTTAGCCTTCAAAATACACCACTAGTGCTAACTCAAACTCGAGAACCTGGCGCGACGCATAATTGGAACCACTCATTTCCAATCTGATACTCGACCCGTACCCGCGATTCGCAAATTTATGCCCACACCATCTCTCCAATTCCTTCCGCTTACGATAATCCCTCCTCAACCCGTGATACAACAATCCTCGACCGACACGGAGACCCCAATCTCGCCCCTGGCCCGGCAACCAGGTTCCAGAAGACTGAAGTGGTAAGGCTACCCAAGCCTAAGAACTCCTCCGTGTCCTACTCTGACTAGCGAATACTACAGCTCCCCGTAGATTCACAATGCTTCTCTCTTGCTCGCTGGCTAGTGAAAGCTACGGTTCCCCCCGCAATTCCACAATACTCTCTTGCTGACTAGTGAAAATTACGGCTCCTCGTAGTTTCACAATGCTCTCCTTCTGACCAGTGAAAGCTACGGCTCACCGCAGTTTCACAACGCTCTCCCTCTGACCAGTAAAAACTACGGCTCCCTGCAATTATACAATGCTCTCCCTCTAACCAGTGAAAACTATGGCTCCCCGCAGTTTTACAACACCCTCTCACTGACTGGTGAATACTACAGCTTCCCGCAGTATCACCACACTCTTTGGCACTAACTTATGGATGCTACAGCTCCCTGCAGTCTTACAACACTTTCTCTTACTACCCCACGATCTCATCCTCAAGTCGACGCCACACTGCGTTCACTAACCCATGCTCCGCGGCCCAGGATAGATAGGTGCACACACCCATCCAAAATAAGCATCACTACTCCCGACGGCAACCGCATTGACAAAACTCCATTTCTCGCTACAATTCACATTTTTTTTCTCGCTTGATGTCAGATAGTCGAAGGGCTCCCACTGGAACTATAGATACTTGATACACTGCTTGCCATCTCAAACTTAAAACTCAAAATACTCCAAAATTTAGGACATCATACTCAGATACCTTGGTACACCATCACAGAACCTCACGATGTCTTGCCTTAACCACTGATCTCATACTCACGGCATCATAATTAGACACCGCAAAGTACCCTCTCAGAATCTCACAACTGATATTCTTCTCGCACAACTTGAAACTTCGGAATATTCCCATCCCACAAATTGAAACACAGAGGAATAGCCAATAACTGAAAACACGTTGACGAAAATCCAAAGCTCCACCCTCTACTAATCACCGCCCATACGAACTACTCACACCAAATCTGAGATTGGTTGACAAATCAACTACTGTCCCTTCTGGAGTATAAATCACAATCTATACTTATACCCGCAAATCTCAGTTATTGCACCCTGAACTCGGCGACCCAACCGCCTCGAACTCAACAATTGCAATCCCGAAAAATCCCTAGCCATAATAAATTCTCTGGCCAACGGCCACATGCCACGGGTTCTCTCATCCTTCCTTAAGCACATACCCATACATCACCCCGCCTTGCACCTCGCCTCACCCACCATTAACCCACGTCTCATGTGTCCGCACCACGAATCTCCATAACCAGTTCTCTAACCGCACTTTGAACAGATCGCTGATCCTCTCAATAGAATACTCAGTTCTCCCCCACTCAGGGTTCGAACCATCACCAATTGGTATACCAACAATCTACTCCATAGGCTGTTTCACCAGGGATATCACACTTGACTCTTGGAATGTACCATATAATCACTTCAATGATCTTCCCGATGGAATCAGGCAACTCCAAATATCCCGTAACTCAGACAAGAATCTCAGAATCCCTCCAATCTGACTGCCTCTAGTCATCTCAAAGCCTCATACCGATATACCGCCGGATACCCCAACTGTTCTGAATTAGTCCGGACTCTCGGTCTGGAAATAATGCACTTAACACACACTTCGTCTCTGACTCCTCGACCAGCCTACCATTTCGGAAATCATCATAAAAGCAAGAGACCCCACTCTCACAGTCGGTACACAATGAAGACAATGAGGGCCGCCGCCCCGATATACTCCTCTTAACCACCTGAAACCACCGCTAAAAGTATGCCTCCCCAAAAGGCACCTCCTTGTTCTCTTCCATCATAGACCCACAAATGACTTTCTCATGGCATAAGAAATACCTTGCAACAACCATACTGCCTAAAATACTCTGGTGAAAAGATTGCAACCCTATGCTACCCCACGGGGTTTACCCCCATACTCTAAAAACCGGAAGCTCGCCATCTCTTTTTCTTCTCCTAGAAAACGGGGACAGCGCAACTCTTGCCACAGTAATGACACTTCATCCTTCAGTCATTTGCTCAACTCAGACCGTGACCCTCCAATAAGCATCAACTCTACTCATTCCTGAGTCTTGTGACTCTAACTGGAATCTCACCAAAAGTCTCTCGGACACTAACTCGATTTCCCCCCTCAAGGTATGCTATATTGAGACTCGTTTAACATGGCCCTTAGGCCCTACAGTCTATCACATCTGATCCCAGTCTAATCAATCGCAAATGGATAACTGGTGAAACCAGAAGCACTAACCGCCACGAATCATGGTACTCGAACCATGTGATCATCTCTCGATCTGCTGCGAATCATGGTACCTAAACCATGTTATCTCCTCTCAATCTGCTACGAATCATGGTACCCAAACCATGTTATCTCCTCTCAATTTGATACGAATCATGGTACCCAAACCATGTTATCTCCTCTCAATCTGCTACTTAGAACCTCTGGATGTCTCCCCGTTTCGAGTATCGGTCCTCTGCTTTCAGTAGTACGGGCCCATACTACCTTCCACATCTACCCATACTTTCCACACGGATCGTACCAAATTTCCTAAGTAGTTGCTCAACCTTCTCGATCACCAATCCCGTTGAACCTGGTCGCTCCTCAGCCAATACTCTCCTCTATCAGCGTACTCATCTGACTAAGGTCACTCCCTAGGCTCTTCCTAGGTTCTCACACTTCTCTGTCATCAGCTGCTGAAGAACTCATTATGATGCCAACCATCTACTTCCTGAATATCGTTATATTCACTTAGTAGCTGACTCCCATCATCAAAAGTTCCACAAAGCACGAAGCAAGCAACATTCAGGCATCGAATAATCTCCACCAGCACGTAAAACCACTCTAGGTTACACTCTATTTGCTCTACCCACACTCAAAAGGTATCACCGAACTCAAGCAACCCTACCTCTCGAGGGTATCTATCTACTCCCTCAGTAGGCTCCTCCAATGCTCATCCAAGTATCTCTCCTAGATTACTCCTCTACTCAAACCTCTCTCTAAAAGATTCCTGATGGATACTCTTACTCCGCACATACTCACAGCACATCACAGACAACAACAATTCCTAGGCTAAGGCATCACAAATGAGGCAACTCTAGCCCTAACATATGAAATACCTAGCCTATCATCTAGCATGCATCACTAATATCTCAATAATAACTCATAACATAAATAAGTAAGGGTATTTTTGGGAAATCACCGTTCGGGCTCTGGCTGATTGCCTACACCGCTCCTTCTCGTTTTCTCTTAGAAACTCTTGCTCGTTCTAGAAAAATCATTCATTTTGAAAAAATTTCCTCAAGTCCCTAGTTTGAAACCAGACATACCTGAAGGTACATCTGAATCCCTCAAACCAAGGCTCTGATACCAACTTGTAACACCGTAAATTTTCAAATAATTTTTTCATTTAAAATTACATAATTCTCATAACACATTTCATAAAAACTCATTTATTTAATTTACAAATCGCAACTCCATAACTGTTTGATTAAAATCCAGGATCCTCAAAACATAACTCTTTCACCGGTGTGTACAATCAAGCCAGTGCCTTCTCGTGATCATGAGAAAAACTTGAAACACATAACACATAACACGGTAAGCACGAAGCTTAGTGAGTTCCCCAAAATACCACACATATCCCATTAGCCACTCAAGGCAATAACACAATAAGACCCTCCGGTCAATATGTCTCAGTGGGACCCTCCAGTCCCATAACTCGGGTGGACCCTCCGGTCCTAACTCAGTAAGCACAGAATAATACACATCATAAATCACATAGACATAATGCAGGATATCACAGTACTCAGAATAACACATAAGACATCTCAGTCACATAACGGTGCCACTCATGGTAAGTATAGTGAGAAGACTCACCTTGCAAGCAAGCAAGCAAATAACCTCGTACCCGAATCTCGAACTAGCCTCCGCCTCTCACAAAGGATGAATATCTCTAATTAATACTCTTTTCACGACTCTAATAACCGAAGGCTATTCTCTCTCTCTCTCTCTCTACTATTGAAGTGGTTAAAAGACCATTTTACCCCTGCATGGTCTCTATTACTCATGATTGACCCAACCCTAAAGTCAACAGAAGTCAAACTCGAGTCAACAGTCCATGTTTGACCCGACTCGCCGAGTGTACCGATGTGACTCGTCGAGTCCACTCATTTCCTCAGAAGTCTCGCGAAGGTCCAGCTCAACTCGTCGAGTTGACCCCCAACTCGCCGAGTTATCGCATGATCAAGCTCATCGGGACAACCCTCACCGACTCGTCGAGTCAGGCCATGGACTCATCGAGTCCTTTCGATCTGATTTCTCATTCAGACGGTTTATGGCAGATCTATCACTCGAAAGATCTACCATCCTAAGGCTCGATTGACATGTAAAGCTTCGATCTTTACACTCATGCATGGTGGTTTTTCCCCAATCTACCAATACATATTCTTATAAGGTGTTAAACACCATACTCCTCATATGAATGAATAAAGTCGAGACTTTTGGGCTCTAGGGACCTCACAAGGTCCAAATCTGAGGCTTTAAACCTCAAGATAACTTAGTATTCTCGAAGTCCCAAATAATATGTGATGAAAACCCTAACTTCTCAACTCAAGAGATCTAGCCAAATAAAGGGGAAAGATTCAAGCTTTTTACGTTCCTCTTGATGCTCTGGATGAGAAGGCATGAACCCCAACAACTCCTTCTTGTTTCTAGCTGAACAAACTCTTCTTCCTCCTGAAAGATGCACTAAAATCGTTCAAGGTTAGCTTGGAGACTTTCTTAGCTCACTACACTCATTTTGGTTTCACACAGAAGAGTTAGGCAGCTGGTGAGGCATAAATGGGGGCATAAGTTCCCTTATATAGGCCCCAACACCTACTTGGCGAGTCGGCTCTCTGACTCGTCGAGTCCATTCATTAATCCCACGCAGACAAATCGACTCTACTCGACGAGTTGGACTCACAACTCGTCGAGTCACTCCATAAATCTTCCAAAATTAAACACACAATAATATACCTGAAAGTCTGAATGTTACATATCCACTCGTACCTACCGCATCCTTGACTAGTGGAGGGTCGTTAGCCGAACGGGTAGGATAGGACACAAACTCTCATTAATAAGTATAATGAAAATACAAAGTAACTAAATCTTTTATAAATTTCCAATCTTAGTTACTTTAGGAAAATGTGAATTTGATGCTAACCCATGAAATTGCACATTGCACCTTATTGGTCAGTTAGTGGAGCGTGTCTGGTTAACCGACACACTAATGTGGACTAATGAAGGATGTCAATGGGTTTCTCGTAAATTATCAATTGATCAATGGAGTGTGTGTGGTTAACCGACACATTGATTAGGTGATAAATGACATCGAGAGTACCAAGCTAATTTGCATGGTTATTCACACCTTGTTTGTGAACCTCGGTATCCCAGTCACAAACTTGAAGGGCATAATCGAGATTAAACATGTCATTGAAAGGTTCAATGAATCTCAAAATATCTAGGAGTTTCATTTAAAACCTAATTCGTTTAAAATTTCGTTTTTCATGGTGGAATTGGTAATCGTCATTTACCTACTTACAAATAGTTTACAATTGGATTGCGGCATCCCTCTTCCGAATTGTGAATTATTGTGTTGGCTCCTAGCCTTAATATTTTATTTGGGTGTTATATTAAGGATTATATCAACTAACTTGAATTTCTCCCTGTTGTAGATGTCTGGTCTTCCTCAATCGTTTGGAAAAGGCTTTCCGTCTGAAGATGATCGTCCACGTGTCGATGAAGGTGAAAGATCATTCCCTTTTTCATGCAATGTTGGAACTGGAAATCATACTTCTCTTCCTCCACCTCCTCCCGTGATTCTCCCTGACCCACATTTTCGTCGACTTGAAAAGTTCAAGGTCACTCAAGCCCTATTGGCATGCAAACACCAAGATGGGAATTCTGTATGTGCACATATTCTAAACATGAAGTCGCACCTTGACAGATTGGGAATGTTAGGTGTCGTTTTCCCAAGGAAGTTGGCTGTTGACTTGGTTCTTCAGTCACTTCCCGAGTCATATAGTCAGTTTGTTAAAGACTACTGTGTGACAGATCACGACGTGACCATTATTGATCTAACATATTTGCTAATTGTTGCGGAAGCATAAATTCTTTGGCGCACTGGTTAAGAAAATTTGATTGGAAGATCTACCTCCCAAATTTCCATGGACATAGGAAATGACAATGATCATCCAGGAATGATTTCTTCTCCTAAGGGAGAGAAATTGGCCATGGTGAAAAAGTTTGACCATAAGAGAAAAGCCAAGTCTGAGATTGTTCCATGTGTCATTCCCAAAGAGTCCATATGTTTCTACAGCCAAGAGAAGGGGCATTGGATGCGAAACTGCCGTATCTACCTGAAAGATCGCAAGGATACTAAAGTCAAACTGTATGACTCTACTTCAGGTAAGTCCATTATCTAACTATGTTAAGTGCCTATTTATAGATTCTTAATACATGATGTGATAAGATTGCATTTTGATGTTTTGTAGGATCGAAGAAAAGGAAGAAAACTTAAAAGAGGAGTAAGCTGAGTCTGATCGTGAAGAGATGGATTTCGATCACATGGTTTGATGATCAGAGTTTTGAGTTACTGCTTTAGAGTTATGATAGACTGTTTAGGAATATTTAGTAACATAGTTTTCATTTGAAATTGCATTGTAAGGACAAGTTTTCCGCACGTTATCAATAAAATGAATTGTTTTGTTTTATGTTCCCTTGCAATGACATTTATGGACATTGGTGTTTATATTTCTATTGTTAGCAATGTTGAAAATGGAGTTGATTCTTAGTTATATCGTTTGTGGTAGTGTCATAATTTACCAAGTGAGGAAAGATTCTCATCACCCATGTTTCAATTGGACAGAAACTTAGAATCATGCGATTTGAATTGTGTGATGTATGAAAATCTTAATCCTTGGGAAATTAAGACTAACTCCTTGTTCACATGTATATGTGAGTCAAGTGAAAGACTAAAGGATCTAGTACACATTGATGTGGACTGGCCAGATCCACCGCAAAGAACGATAAAGTCTATCGTCATGATTTACTGTTGGTTCAGTAAATATTATTATACTTACGAGATTAAGTGTAATTCTAATATATTGAAAAGTTTCAAAGTATAAGCAGAACGAATAAGAAGAGTCAATTAGGCAGAAAGATAAAAGGTTCTCCCATCTAAAAGGAAAGGAGAGTACTTTAGTATCGTGTTTTACGATCATCCTAATAATTGTGGAACCATGTCACAATTGATCCTCTAAGGACACCTTAGTGAATTTATATGACTAAGAAGAGGAATCTGAAATTGTTGAAATGGTTAAATCAAAAGGATGAGTCGTACTTCATTCCAAAATTGAGTTTTAAAGATATAATCTAGTTACTCCAAGTTTTACCTTGAGTAACATGTTCTAAATAGGTTTATAACAACTAATAAAATGTGGAGTAGAAATGTTTTCTTACTCTTGCACATTTTAAATTGGTAGTTGTGATGTTTTCGATAAAACAAAGACCAACTAAGACCAATTATATGAAGTGTTTTCTTGATTAGAACCCACACTAACTCTTGAATATTTGTTTGTCAAGGAATGATCCTTGACAGAGAATCTTACATGTCAAGAAGTCAGTGGGAGTCTTGTTGATCTTGAAAAGTTTCAGGAATGCAATCGAGAATAAACCTTTTAGTAATCACTAGCACACGACCTGAGGTTGATAACCTATCATGTTGACATATTCTTGTTTCTGTGCCCGTTCCAGTTAAGTTGACTATGCGTGTGAGTTCGGTGAGTTCTCATTTGATTGCATAAGAAAAAACACCTTGATCCGTGAAAGCACATTGATCTGTATAGGTGAGATGCTCAATGACTTGGAAGCACTGGTAGGCCCTTGTGCTGCCAGGTGGCAAGAAATTAAGATTAAGCAAGTTCAGTCCATATGAGTTTGGATTTGTCATAAACCTTGTCTTATGATAATGGTTGGAAATGACAAATTCACATGGATAGGAACACATACACCATAAAATCTAAGTGGCAAGAGGTTTCTCTCTACTTCATGAAAATGAATATGAGCAAACGCTTTCACTATTAGATTTTAAAGGATTAGCAGTTGTGATAATTGCATTCTCAAATTCGAGTATGATTACAACGTCCCTCTTCATAGTTCGAATTGTGAGAAATGACAATTAGTTTAAGGACTTATTGCTATAAGTTCTAAAAAGGTTTGGATACTCACATAAGCTATCTAATGAAAAGTGTATGAGCTCGAGAGGTCTAGATAAAGGTTTATCGAAGCACCACGTATCAGAAATCAGAACTTTGGTAAGAAAGTCAATAAGTATTGATTTCTAGAAGTCCAGTTGATTTCTGGATACATGTCAAAGCTAGTGGGAGCGTAATTGTTGTGCTAGTAAGAACATAATTATTATGCTAGTGGGAGCATAATCATAATGATGAGTGTTGCGAGTTACCAATGCTATTTATAAGAAACAAAGGTTACAAATTTGCAAAGTTGCAGAATTTGAATATTGTTTCGCTATAGTAAGATTCTAGGGAGAAGATAACTATACTTCATTTCAAATCTAAAGGTTTAGATTGAAGTTTTAATGGAACTTAGTCATTAACATATATGAACAACGTGTTGAAGTAATTCAACATAGGACATTCTATATATGAAAATATTATAGCAAGAGACTGGTCAAGTATCGTGTCTTTATGAAAGACATTATGAATCGTATCCAATATGCTTCGGGTATAGGATCGATTGCGTATGCTATAATATTCACTTGTTCTAATTTTCCAAATGCCAAGGCCATTAAGAGGGAAAAAGGACTAGAACAAGATATGACTGAAAGTTATTAAACAACTGTGAAGGACAATCTGAAGTTCTATAAAGATTGGTTGCTTATGGACAGTTGGAAGTATAGTAATAAATGGACCATATTGACGTGATTCTGAATAGATAGGATTTTGTTAAGAATGGATAGTCATATGGCAATATGAAAAATTTTCCATTATGGGAGTTGGACATTAAGATTTGTGTGTGAGTTAGTGACTTTAAGGCAAGAAGGATGTTCAAAGGAATGTACCTTGAATGTAAGACTTCATTTCTATGGAATTGTTTGGTAACAAATATCCAGTGGAATATTTTGTAATATCATTGGCAAAGTCTCTGTGGATTTGGTAATTTGACATTACAAAAGGATCATTGCATGTAAGTTTAGAATCTAACACATTCTAGTAAGTGGTAAGAATTTGGTATTCTTACACTTGCAATAAGGATTTGGAATTATGAAATGAGCATCATTGGAAATGTGTACGATTGATCTATTTCACAAAGAAGAACCATAGATAAACATAGTGTGCATGCTTGGAGCATGGGATAACTATTGTTTTTAATTCAAGTATTAAGTTGATTGATCGAAACATTATACAATGAATAAGGTCTAATCAATATGGTGAATAAATGATAAGTGTTTTTATTTATATTCAAAAGTTTTGAGACCATATTAGATTATATTATTCTTGTGTTTCACTTCGCATGTTTTACTTCCCGAATAATAAGATTATTCGAACATCCACAGTCGATCATACTTTGGAAGTAAGTAATGAGGTAAGACTGTCGTGAATCCGACTGTAGATTGTCTAAGAGCTTAGACATATCACAAGTTTGCTGCAGTGTTCATGAGTACTCCTGAAATAAGAATTTGAGTATTGGATTAAACCCATGCTCATATAAATCACTTCATGGATTTTATCATGGGTGATTGTGAGACGAAAATATCTTATATTCTTGAAACGGAGACATATAGTTGTTGTTTACAAGTCGGTTGCACATTGATAATATGTAAACGCATCAGTAACTTGATGTTCTAAAACATATTGTTGTGTGTGATTTGATGAGTAAAAAGTACAAGCATATGAGTCGAAGTTTATCCGTTCCTTTTATCCTAAATGGGATAAAAGCGATATTTGTGGGCCCCTCAATGATTTAGTGATGACACCTAAGCGCTTGGCCAAGCCTGGACTAAGTTGATGTGTTCAATTGTAGTCTGAGTCAGTCGTCGTAAATCGGAAGTCGGGAAACAAACCTTGGACAGAGAGAATGATTATAAATCCATGTCTCATGTCCATACGATATCTTATAGAACAAAGGAATATTTGATCCCTTATCTAAAGGACACGTTTCTAATAAGATCAGAGTTCGACTGTGGCTTTTGAAAGCTACGATTGCTAGTCAGATTATGAAGTCATACTTGCAATAATAGTTATTAGACTTATCCAAGTGGGTGACTGTTGGATTAGGTGTTTAAGCCCATAACTATGTTTGGTATGTACTTGATTTGATATGTAGCATGGTCCTTTTGGGTTGCCTTCACTCATACAACTTGATAGGATGACTAGCAGAGAGAGAGAGAGAGAGAGAGAGTAGGATTTATTATATGAATAATAAATTGGTACTCAAAATGATTTTATTAATATATTACAAGATTAATATATTATTTGGAAATCATATTATTAATTGGTAATTAATCAGAAATTAATCTAGTATTAATTTTGGGATTAAAGGAACTGATTAATAATGGAGGGACTGTTTTGCAAATCTTTGATAGTTATGAAACTGGGCCTAGGGACTCCTTGGATGGGAGTGGATGAAATTTATAGGAAGCCCTATAATATTTCGTCCAAGGCATCCTTATGGAGGTCCATGGGTTGCTTTGGGCTTAAGTTAGGAACTAGGGTTTCCTTATTCAAGTCCAGCTTAAAGGTTAAGCAACCTAGCCCTATATAAACCCTCTTAACCTAAGGATTTTCGACTCTATGAATTCTAAGAGTTACCCTAGCCGATTTTCCACCTCTTTCCTTCATCCTTGTTGTGTTGAGTGTTTGTGACTCCATTAGAGGTGCAACACTTGGATCACTAGGCTTTCAGAAGTCAAGATCAAGCAAGGATTGTTCTTTTTATTACAATATAACAAGTGAGGTAATCTTCCAACCCTTATATATATATGAATTATGAAATTATGTATGATAGATCTAGGGTTTTTGCTTTGGATAATTAACTTGCATGTATAACTTGAGAAAAACCTAGATCCAAAGCAAATAGGGTTTCATGTGCACCATAGGAATGTTGTATTGCTCAAAACCCATCATGGTTTAACCATAATCTTGCGAATTGGCCCACCCTTGCCTAATCGTCTGAAAGAATCCGGGAATGCTATAGGTCATCATGCAGTCTCACAACACTTCCCACACTATCTGGCCCCCAGTGAATGCTACGACTACCCCGCAGTCTTACAACACTTCCCACACTATCTAGCCGCTAGTGAATGTTGCGGCTACCCCGCAGTCTTAGAACACTTCCCACACTATCTGGCCGCTAGTGAATGCTACAACTACCCCGCAGTCTTACAACACTTTCACCCCAAATGACTACTAGTGAATGCTACGACTCCCCCGTAGTCTTACAACACTTTCACCCCAACTAACTACTAGTGAATGTTACGGCTCCCCCGTAGTCTTACAACACTTTCACCCCAAATGACTACTAGTGAATGCTACGGCTCCCCCATAGTCTTACAACACTTCCGCCCTAACCGACCATTAGTGAATGCTACGGCTCCCCCGTAGTCTTACAACATACACTTTCACCCTAACACAAACGCATCTGAATGCCTTTCTCCTAATCTACCAATTCAAGTACACTCAGAGTCGAGCACACACTCGGCCGAACACCCCAGGCTGAACTCGAGCTATGTCTGGGACCCCGACCTAGTTCCCCGAAGCCTGCTATCAATCACCAAGAGAACGTGATCTCAATGTTGGGGAGTCTCCCAAGCTCCCACTCACACGACCCGCAAATCAAAACAGCCACATGGGCCGCCTTCCTCCCCGACGGGGATGCGAAACTCATCCTAGTTTCATAACCACTCCTACTTCTGAATCCCGAGACGATCCTCCCTCACTTTGAGCCGACTAAATTCTCAAGCACCAAAGAATTGAAGGATTCCAAATCCTTCTTACCTTACAATGATCGACCCGCTGACTACCAACGCTTAACCATGCTAGCGATCCATTACTAGACAATCTCAATGATTACCCAACTCCTAGAATCCGGAAGAATACACTTGAGACCTTAACCAGTCCAATAGGTCAAATCACCTCCCATGATACCATACCAATTCCTTGAGTTCTAATGCCGGCGACTAAGAACCATAACTCTTGCCATGTACTGATGAACCTCTACCCTAATCTCTATCCTCGAGGAATCATTGAACTCTACCCGATATCAGTCCACGCGAAGGTACGATTCCCTTGACACATCCAATGATCAAACAACTCATGCAATTGACATCACCATCTTCATGCTACCATGGCTTTCCTAGCAATGGTAGTTCCTTGAACTCCAAAGTTCTTCCATAGGCAGATGTCGATCATACCCGAACAAATGACAGAACCATTGAACCCTGACTTTACTGGAGAACAATCCCACTAACTCCTGACCAAAGGTCCTCCAAAAAATACTCCTGAATAGATTTAGACAAAAACCCGGAACAATAACGGTACACGCGGGACCCACTCCGCAAGATATGTCCATCTGAAGATTTCTCAAAGACTCCTCGACATGCAAAATGGAATATGACAATCCTTGATAAATCAGACAATAGTATAGGACCGACCCGAGATCTAACTTATTCAACCTCAATCAATATTCCAAATCGATACAAATTCCCGATATCCACTTGAAGTGGCAGAAGATAACATACCCGCAAACATCTAAAGGAATCCTGACCACCTCCTCCTGAGTTACCTCGATCATCCTGAGGAAATGGTGCAACACTCCCTTCCGATCCCAATGACAGGAACTAACAGTAGGATCCTCCTTCCTGAAGGATTCTAGGGATCCATAGGCTTTGGGCTCCAGATGAACCCCTAACTGCCCCGCGACAATTCTGGCCCGAAAGGCCCCGAGACGACTATCAAGAGCTCCCAAAATCCCTTCCTTGGATGAACGAAAGACCACCGAGGTCCATTCCAAAACTCTACAAATAATCTCCGATGAGATGAACTCCCGCGATCATGCATTGATTGGCCCAAGTCCTGCTCCTGAGCCGGATCCAGAATCTGGATCCTATTCCCGAGTGCTCCAAACCAGTCTCCCGCTCTCAGGCTCTAGAAATCATATCATTCAGGGTCTCACACCCTGACACACTCAACAGCTCAATCGTCCATTGCTGAACTACAGTAGCTGAAGCAACCTCTGCCCTAAACTGGGCTACAAACTACTCCCAAGACATAGTCTACAATCCTGAAAGTGCAATAGATCGCACAATCAACCCTTCCAGCCCGATACAAGAGTTCCAACGCGAACCGAACCTTAGCTCCTAAGGGGTAGGGACTAGTGCGGAAAACACTTTCCATCTCCTTAATCCAATGCGAACTCAAAACCTTGACAGTCCTTCCTCTAACTAGCTCACCACGGGAGCTGGGACCAAACCCTAGTCCTTCCTATGTGTGCTCATCCTCATTCTGCAAAGCAGCTATTCCTACGGTCCAAGCAAAACCAAGAATTCTCCTTCCCATAAGCTTTTTATATTCTCCAAGACTCTCATCGATTCGAGTATGGATCCTGTGCTTTCAGTAGTACGGGCCCAATACTACCTTCCACACCTATCCATCCTTTCCTCAGAAATCCTCCCGAATCCTCTAAGTCACCTACTCCACTGATGCACCAAATATCCGCTAAACAGCAGCACAATACCCACTGAAGCAACTCCTGGGCTCCCAACCTCACCGAACCGCCCCACTAACTCATTGGAGCATATCCTAGGCTTTCCTAGGTTCCCAACCTCACCCTGCCATCAACTGCTAAAGAACTTGCCATGATGCCGGCCATCCACCTCCTGAATGTAGTCATATTCACTTAGTAGCTTACTCCCATCATTCAAGAGTTCCACAAAGCACAAAGCAAGCAGTATTCGTGCAGTAACTCTCCAACCCATGAAACTATCATATAACATTCAGACCACATACCACAACTCATGTTATCCACATCTACCCTCACTGTCGGTTGCCTTCTGCATGCAAATTATACACAGGACAAGATCTAATAGACTGTCGAATAACAGACTCTTCCCTAGGACCACAACCAGACAAGGAACATGAAATAAGGCCAAATCAATTATTCTAAGGCTATAAGATCCTAGCCGTATACAATTTTTAAAGCATACACTTAGCAGTTACTAATACCAATAGTCATTCCCATTCCAGCATAGCATCCAGTATCCCCAAGGCTACAAGCATCACATATCAGGCCAATCTATTGCTGACTAATCAGCACTAGCATGCAAGTCTACCAGCTCATACAACATATAAAGGCATCTCTCCTAGCCCTAACTAGCATGTGATTCTCAGATTCATAAATCAAGTCATAACAGATAACATATATGGGTATTCTGGGAAAACTTACTTGAGCTCGGCTGATTGCACGCACCACACCCTTTTCTCTTTTAGAAATTCTTTTATAACAATGTTTTCTTTGGAAAATTTTCATCAAGTCCTTAGTTTGAGTTCAGACACACCCGAGAGTTTGCTCGAAGCTCACACACCAAGGCTCTGATACCAACTTGTAACGACCCAAAAATCAAGGGTAATAATTTCATTTTTATTATAGTCAAAACACAGATATCGTTTAATTCAACATTCCAAATCATTGTTGATTAAAAACATTTATCAGAGTTCATCCCAAAATCACATATTGCGTAAAACACAGGTGTGTGCGCTGCGATCAAGTCGGGCGCTTCCTTTCCAAACCGATGATACCTGAAAGCATAAAAAAAACTGTAAGCACGAAGCTTAGTGAGTTCCCCAGAGCATACCCCACATAATCACATAAACCATATCAATCACATAAGCCATGCATATAAACATATAAGGATGCTGTGGAAACCCTCCAATATCTTACTCCAGGATGTCGTGGGCTCCCCCCAGGGTCTTATACCTGTGTGTCATGGGCTCCTCCCATGGTCTTTACCGGGAATGCCATGGGCTCCCCCCATGGTCTGATATGCAACTGCCACGGGCTCCCCCCGAGGTCTTCTATGCAAATAACATAGAGTCAAATAGCATACCACATATCATTGAAATAACTAGCATACCACATAACACATATATAAACATATTGGGATGTCGTGGACTCCCTCCAGGGTTTTACTCCAGGATGCAGTGGGCTCCCCAGGGTCTTATACCTATGTGTCATGGGCTCCCCCTTGGTCTTTACCTGGAATGCCATGGGCTCCCCCTATGGTCTGATATCCAACTGCCACAGGCCCCCCCCCCTCCGGGGTCTTCCATGCCTAACCAATAAGGTACTAGCACATTCACATACATACTAGGCATATCAATAATGATTCCAGAATAATCATCACAACTAACTGAATGGGCCGGCCTTGGTGCCTTCGACCCATTGGTATGGTGAGGAGACTCACCTCACACTGTCGAAGTCTTGCGGATAAAACTCTAGCTGCTGGATGACAGACTCCCAAACTGTCCATATCAAAACAACGCCCAATTAACCATTTGGGTTTCAATGCATAACCATAAATCCACACTTGGGGTAAAAGGACCATTTTACCCCTAACCTAGCTTGGTTCAAAACCAAGGCCCAAACTCACACTCTGAAGGCCCAAAAGCCAAATAATCAACCAAGGCCCAACTTAAGGCCCACTTATGGCCTAAATTTCCAAATTGGGCCGAATCCCATATGGGTCTTATCCTAAGCCCATATTCCCTCCAATACACTCCAGGTTACTCCAACACCTACTAGGACAAACTTGGTCAAATGCATTGGTCAAAGGTCAAAGTCAACGGTCCAGGTGACCTAACTCGCCGAGTTGGTCCTTCAACTGGTCGAGTCCACTCCCAAGTCAGAATCACGATATTCCGATCCAACTCGTCTAGTTTTCCTACAACTCGTCGAGTTCCTCTGCTTTTCAACAGACTCGAGGCAACCCCAACCCAACTCGCCGAGTTCGCCCATGAACTCGTCGAGTACTTCGATCTGTCAACCCACTTAATGGATTAAGCCGTTTTTCTTGAATTCTAAAGGCTCCAAACCTCATATCCCCATCCATAGAGATGTCTAGGAGGATAAAGTTTCCAACTTTACTCCAAAGGATCATCCATGAGGCTACAAACTCAAACCCTAAGTCCTTTAAGTTAGGTCTTGACCCATTAAGCCCTTAAACTCTCATATCATCGTCCCAAAACACAGATCTGATGTCTAAGGGTGGAAAAATCATGTAAAGTTTCTAAATTTACGTCCATGTATGCTTGAAACGATCTCTAAGGTCCATTTTACGCTTCATAATGAACATATGGAAACCATGGGACATAGGGACCAATAAAGCTTGCAACTTTAAGCTTCAAGAGGTCATTTAGGGGTCAGATCTGCCCTAACAACTCCTAGAATCCTCTTCTTATTGGATAACTCTGTTAAAGACCCAAAACCAAGCCAAAACTACAAGAGATGAGATCTAGTAAGCTATATGTCAAGGTTATAACTTTATACCTCCAAGATGTAGTCTTTGATGTAGGGTTTCTGGATCCAAGATTAGTCCTCCAAGCTTGATGTTTCTCTCTTCAATGATTCCTTCAAAGATCTCTAACAATCACTCTAAAACTCACCAAACTCTAGGAACAAGTGGAAAAACGATCTAGGGTTTCTTCTGGACAAGGGAGGCTGGTAACTTGGCCAGCCCTAGAAGTTAAGTCCTTTAAATAGGGTGCAATACCCGAAAAATTAGGGTTTTCTCTTCTAGTGCCAACTCGCCGAGTTGGACCTCCCCAACTCGTCGAGTTGATCTTCAAACGCGTGTTCCACATATTTCCAACACGTCAATTTTATGCCTTAAACTCGACGAGTTGACCTTTAGAAATAAGGTTTTATTTCCATAATTAACCTTCTAAATTCCGGGTGTTATAATTGCACTATAGCATTTCTGCTTCAGAAGCAATTAGCAAATATGTCAGATTAATAAGGGTCACTTCGTTGTCGGTCAAATAGTAGTCCTTAACAAACTGACTATGTGACTCAGGAAGCGAGTGAAGAACCAAGTCAACAACCAACTCCTTTGGGAAAACGACACCCAACATCCCCAATCTGTCAATGTGTGACTTCATGTTTAAAACATGTGCACACACAGAATTTCCATCTAGGTGTTTGCATGCCAACAGGGCTTGAGTAACCTTGAACTTTTCAACTTGACGAAAACGTGGGCCGGGGAGAATCACTGGAGGTGGTGGAGGAAGAGTTAGAGAAGTATGATTACCAGTTCCACCAATGCTCTAACAAGGGAACGTTCTTTCACCTTGATCGATAAGTAGAAGATCATCTTCAAATTGAGAAGGAAGACTATTTCCAGGAAGACCATAGTTGTCTGAACTTGACATCTATAAAGGCAGAAAAGAATTCAAGTTAGTTGATTTATTTAATCCTTAATTACTAACCCAAAATTTAGGTAGGTAAGCAATTACCAGTTTCAATCAAATGAAACTCCTAGATCTTTTGAGATTCATTGGACTATTCAATGGCATGTTTAATCTCGATTATGCACTAACTTTGTGACTGGGATGCCGAGGATCACAAACGAGATGTGAATAACCATGCAAATTAGCTTGGTACTCTCGATGTCATTTATCACCTAATCAATGTGTCGGTTAACCACACACACTCCATTGATCAATGATAATTTATGAGACACCCATTGTCAACAATATTGGTCCCATATTAGTGTGCCGGTTAACCACACACGCTCCACTAACGACCAATAAGGTGCAATGTGCAATTTCATGGGTTAGCATCAAATTCACATTTTTCCTAAAGTAACTAAGAATGGGATTTTAGAAAAAGTTTAGTTACTTTATGTCATTATACTTTTAATGAGAGTTTAGTGTCCTATCCTACCCGTTCGGCTAACGACCCTCCATTAGTCAAGGGTGCGGTGGGTAAAAATGGATACCCAATGGCGGTCATTTTACAGGCCGCTTCCTTAAACACCCCTTATAGACCATCTTTGTGAATGAGGCCTACTAACGGTAAGACTGACTTTTATTATACATATATATAAATTAAACTTTTAATTCTATAATAGTATAAGGGTGTATTTTAAACTTTTAAAATACTAGGGGTTTAATCATTTAATAAATTAAACTTTTAATTTGATTAAACTTAAACCCTTTATGGATTTGTTAATTATCTTTTAATTAAACACTTAATTAAATTATTAATAAAATCCATAAGGATGTACTTTAAAACTTTTAAAATACTAGGGTTCTTAAATTTAAGATTTCAAAATTAAACTATTTAATTAAATTTTAAATTGTAAAACCATAGGAAGAATTTTTGAAACTTTTCAAAATACTTGGTTAAATTGTAAATTAACAAAATCATTACTATCTTTATCCAAAATTTAACAAAATCATTTATTTTGATAAGGATATGCCATTACCTTTTCAAAAAATTCAATTTTAAAATCATAATCAAGATCAAGATATGAAAATCGAAAAAACAGGGATCTGACGAGTCAACTCGTCAAGTTTGACCAACTCGTCGAGTCCCATGAGGAACTCATCGAGTTCTATGAACAAATTGATGGGTTTTATGCATAAGAAACAATCCTATGTGCTCATACAAACCCTAATGCTTGGATCTAGGTTTCTCTATTGTACATGCTTTGAATCCAAGTCTTGCAAACCCTAAACTAGCATACATATTATCAAAATAACAAACAACATCAGATCTAGATGTTTACCTCTTCAAATAGCTTGAATCTTCTTTGCTTGAGCTTAGAATCACAATTGTAATTCCTCTAATGGATCACAAACACCAAGTAGCAAAAAGGCAATAAGAGAGAGGAGGGAGGATGCTAGAAATCGGCCTAGGGTTTCTCTTGGAAAAATGTCTAGCTGATTTCCATAGCCTAGGGGTCATATTTATACTTGCAGGCTACTAGGATTTCATTCTAAACCATAAAGACAGCTTAGCCACCAAGCAGCCCAAGGAACCTTCTGGAATAGGGCCTTGGACGAAATATGATGATCCTTTCATCATATTTTCGTTCCCCCTCTAGTCCATTAGGTTTCCTAGCCCAAAATCCAACTATCACACATTTGACAGTTTATACCCCTTTATTTAATTAATCTCTTTTAGTCACCAAATTAATTCCTAATTAATTTATGACTAATACTAATTAAATAAATATGATTTCTCCTTTAATATATTATTCTTATCATATACTAATAAACCATAATATCCTCTCTCTCATATCAAATTACCTTGTCAAGTTGCTTTGGTGAAGGCAACCCAGAAGGACCATGCACAACCGGGTCAAGTACATACCAAATATAGTTACGGGCTTAGACACTAATCCAACAATCTCCCACTTGAATAAGTCTAGTAACTATATCTCACATACGTCTTCAGAATCCGATTAGCAATCGTAGCTCTTATACGCTTCTGTCACTCTGATCAAAATCTTGTCCTTCAGATAAGGGATCGTATAATCCTCTGTTCTAGATATCATGCATACAATACTTATTGTCTAGCATTTTGTTTCTCGATCTCTGATTCGTTCGACATAGAATTCAGTTGAACACATCAACATCATCCTGACCGGGCCCGGCACATAAGTCAAACCAAATCATCGAGTGGCCAAGATATCGCTTTTATCCTCTTAGAATAAAAGGAACAGATAAACTTCGACTTATATGCTCTTATTATCTACTAGCTAAGTTACACACAATAATACATTTTATAACATCAAGTTACTGATGCGTTTTCGTATTATCAATATATAATCAACTAGCAAACAACAACCATATCTCTAGGTTTTAAGATTATATGATATTATCATCTTGCGATCACTTATGATAACATTCAAGAAGTGATACTAGCAAGTGCGGGTTTATTCCAATGCTCAAAACATATTTCATAAGCACTCATAAACTTTGCAGCAAACCTTTGCTATGTCTAAAACCTTTTAGACAATCTACAAACTGATTTATGACAATCTTCTTACATATCTACTTCCAACATATGATCGATTGTGAACTGTTCGAATAATCTTATTATTTAGGAAGTCAAAACATGCAAAAATTGAAACAATAGATAAATAATCAACATAGGATAGTAACTTTCTTATAAATAAAACACCTTTATTTAATCATCAAATGTTGAATATAAAATTATCTATTACAAGTTTCCTACCTATCTAATCTAAACTAATATCGTCCTTTAGCCCAATGCTCCTAGCGTGCTTCAAATGCTTGGCCCTACTCAGTCCCTTCGTAAGGGGATCTGCTGAGTTATCTTCTGACGATACCCTCTTCACAACGAGGAGTCCCTCTTCTACCCGATGTCTAATAAAATGATATTTCCTGTCGATATGACGAGATCTGCCATGATCCCTTGGTTCCTTGGTCAAGGCAACCGCTCCTTCATTATCACAGAAAATTTCCATGGGCTCCTTTATGGTTGGCACAACTCCAAGGTCTCCTATGAAGTTCTTCAACCATATAGCCTCCTTTGACGCTTCGCTTGCCGCAATGTACTCCGATTCGCACGTTGAACCAGCTACGGTCTCTTGCTTGGAACTCTTCCAAGTTACTGCTCCTCCATTCATGGTAAAGACCCAGCCCGACTGTTATCGGTAATTATCCCGATCTGTCTGGAAACTAGCGTCACTGTACCCTCGCACCCTTAAGTCATCACTCCCACCGAGGACTAGAAACCATTCCTTGGTCCTTCGTAGGTACTTAAGAATATTCTTGACAGCAATCCAATGTGCTCTACCGGGGTTTCCTTGATATCTGCTGACCATGCTCAAAGCGAAAGCCACATCAGGGCGAGTACAGGTCATAGCGTACATAATCGAGCCAACTGCGGAAGCGTAAGGTACTCGGCTCATATCTGCTATCTCTGCCTCTGTACTTGGGCTCTGAGTCTTACTCAGTTTGGTATTGCATTGGATTGGTAACTCCCCTTTCTTGGAATTTTCCATACTAAAACGTTTTAGTACCTTTTCCAAGTATGTATCCTGACTGAGTCCTATCAGTCTCTTACTTCTATCTCCCACTATCCTTATTCCCAGAATATATGCAGCTTCTCCGAGGTCCTTCATAGCGAAACACTTCCCAAGCCAGGACTTTACTTCCTGCAAGGTTGGGATGTCTTTTCCTATGAGTAGTATGTCATCGACATACAATACGAGGAAGCTCACTATACTCCTACTGGCCTTGACATATACACATGACTCATCCTCGTTTCGCAGAAAACCAAACTCTTTGACTTTCTCGTCAAAACAAAGATTCCATCTGCGAGATGCTTGCTTTAATCCATAAATGGATTTCTCAAGCTTGCATACTCTATTTGGATGCTTCGCATCGACGAAACCCTCTGGCTGATTCATGTAAACATCCTCAGCCAACTTCCCATTTAGGAAAGCGGTTTTTACGTCCATCTGCCAGATTTCATAATCATGAAACGCAACTATTGCGAGCATTACCCTAATAGACTTTATTTTGGCAACTGGCGAAAAGGTCTCATCATAGTCAACTCCAGGAGTTTGAGTAAAGCCCTTTGCGACCAATCGCGCTTTATAAGTGTGCACTTTCCCATCCATGTCTGTCTTCTTCTTGAAGATCCACTTGCACCCGACCGTCTTACGACCTGGTACATTATCAACCAAATTCCAAACTTGGTTGTCATACATGGACTGAATCTCGCTGTCCATTGCCTCTTTCCATTTATCAGACTCTGGGCCTGCCATGGCTTCCTTGTAGCTATTTGGTTCGTCCAGATTTACTAGTGTACTATCACTAATAAACGTATCCCCGTCAGTAGTAATATGGAAACCATAAAACTGGGGTGGAACAACAACTCTACTTGAACGTCTGAGAGGTAAGGACTGGTCAATTGGTTCAACAGGAGTTTCCTCCTCAGGTTGCATGCCAGTGTCAGCGGTTCCTTCATCTCCTGACTCTTGAAGCTCTTCAAGGTCAATCTGACTCCCACTGTCTCTTTAACTTATGAGTTCTCTCTCTGAAAACCCCTCTCCTAGCAACAAAGACAACATTGTCACTTGGTCTATAAAAGAGATAGCCAAAAGACTTCTGTGGGTAGCCGATGAAATAACACTTCTCACTACGAGGTTCTAGCTTGTCGTGAGTCTCTCGTCTTACGAAAGCTTCACAACCCCAAACCTTGATATGTGCTAACGAGGGAGCTTTCCCTGTCCACATCTCGTGAGGTGTCTTGGTAACCTTCTTGGTGGGAACTAAGTTAAGGATATAGGCGGCAGTCTCTAAGGCATACCCCCAGAATGAGATTGGTAACGAAGCACGACTCATCATAGAGCGAACCATGTCCAAAAAGGTTCGATTACGTCTCTTAGCCACACCATTCAATTGTGGCGTTCTAGGAGTCGTCAATTGTGAAACTATTCCGCATTCTTTTAGATAGTCGTGAAATTCAAGACTTAGGTACTCTCCTCCTCGATCAGATCGAAGCATCTTGATTTCCCTGCCCAACTGATTCTCCACTTCATTCTTGAACTCTTTGAACTTTTCAAAGGTTTCTGACTTCTGTTTGATTAAGTAGATATATCCATATCTGCTATAATCGTCTGTAAAAGTCACGTAGAAGCGACAAGCGTCCCTTGTGGTGGATCTAAAGGGTCCACATACATCTGTATGTATGAGATCCAATACACCCTCACCCCTTTCACATGAGCCAGTAAAGGGTGACTTGGTCATCTTCCCAAGCAAACAAGACTCGCACACGTCATCGTCCCTAAGGTCGAATGACTCCAAGACTCCATCCTTTTGGAGTTGGGCTATGCGTTTCTTGTTAACATGGCCAAGGCGACAATGCCACAAGCATGCTTTGTCCAAACTTGTGGACGAATCAATATTCAAAACATCATTTCCTAAATTACCAATAACTAACACAGATTCATAAATCCCATTACAAGGTAATGCATTGAAATAAAAGACACCATTCAAATAAGCATTAATAGAACCATTACTATTATGAAACGAATATCTGAAACCTTGTCTAAATAATCCATGAAAAGAAATGATGTTCCTTGCCATATCTGGCGAATAGCAACAATTATTTAAATCTAGTCCTAACCCATTACTCAACACTAAGGAATAAACTCCGATCTTGGTTACTGGTGAAGACCTCTTGTTTCCCATAATCAAGCTTATCCTTCCATGCTCCACTTCCCTACTTTTTCTTAGGCCCTGCAAATCAGAACAAATGTGGTAACCACATCCTGTATCAAGGACCCATGAAGTAGCAAGTGATGAGTTATTAGATTTAATTAAATACATACCTGCGAAGGTGGGCTTTATCTTCCCATCCTTGATATCCTGCAGATACTTGGGGCAACTTCGTTTCCAGTGGCCCTTCTGGTAGCAGTAGAAGCACTCTACTTCCTTGGGGTCAGAAGAGGGTTTAATAGAACCTGCTTTGGTCCCACTATAAGAGGAACCATCTTGGGTCTTACCCTTATGGTGGCTCTTGGAAGGAGCCTTCCTCTTCTTACCCTTTCCTTGGCTAATTGCCAACACAGGAGCAGCTACAGTAGAGGATGATGCAACAAATTTGTCCTTGAGGTTGCTCTCAGCTGTCCTCAGGAGCCCTTGGAGTTTACTCAGGGTGACCTCTTCCTTGTTCATGTGGTAGGTCATCCTGACTTGGTTGTAGCAGGAAGGCAAGGAGTGGAGGATGATGTCGATAGCCAAATCCTCATCAAACTTAACATTAAGTTTGTGAAGACGATCAACATACCTTTGCATTCTTTGCAAATGAGATGTTATGGATCTTCACTTCCCATCCTAGCGGTGATCATGTTGGTGATGATCTCATAGCGCTCTTGCCTCGCGCTCTGGTGGTACCTGTCCAGCAAATCTTGATGCATTTCATATGGATACATGTCCTCATAGGACTTTTGGAGTTCGAGGTTCATGGTGGCCAACATGATGCAATGAACTTTCGTTGCATCACGCTCGTGGGCCTCAAAGGCGGCCAGCTCTTCAGGAGTAGCTTCTTCTGGATTAATCTTCTCTAGCTTCTCGTCGAGGACATATTCTTTGTCCTCGTAGCGAGTTATCATGCGAATGTATCTCATCCACTCGTTGAAGTTCGAGCCATCAAATGTCACCTTTTGACACAGGTTCATCAACGAGAACGACCCAGAAGTGTTGTTGTTTGCGTTTGCATTAGACATCTGAAATAGAAAGGAACAAGGTTTGATTAGAAATGAATCCCCAATTAAACACCCAAATGAGAAATTAGGGCTAGAATCCAACAACATTATATACAACTTAGAAAAGGGATGCCGTAATCTAAAAGTAAATAATATTGAAGGTAAGTGAATGACAATTCACTAATTTTCACCATGCAAAACGAAAAGAATTAAGTTTTAAATGTATTTGAAAATTCCTAGATTTCTTTTGAGATTCATTAAACATTTCAATGGCATGTTTAAATCTCGATATGCACTTCAGATTTGCGACTGGGATGCCGAGGATCGCAAATAAGTTTGTGAATAACCATGCAAATCAACATGGCGCACTCAATGTCTTCATCACCTAATCAATGTGCTGGTTAGCCATGCACGCTCCATTGATCTATGATAAAACCTCGAGCCACCCTTTGTCACCAATGTCAATCCCAAATTTGTGTGCCGGTTAACCACGCAGGCTCCACTAACGTTTGACAGGGGTACAAAGTGTAATTCCATGGAGTAGCATCATTTTCACATTTTACCCTAAAGTAACTAAGATTGGGAATTTATAAAACAATGTAGTTACTTTAATATTTCCATTATACTTATAATGATGAATTAAATGCCCTATCCTATCCGTTCGGCTAACGACCCTCCACCATTCAAGCAAGCGGTAGGTGTGAGTGTACACCCATTAAGCGTCATTTTATAGGCAGCAACCTTATACCCACCTTATAGACTGGCTTCGTGAATGAGGCCTACTAGCGATAAGACTAGCTTATTCTTATAAATATATATTAATTAATCTTGTAATAATATAATAGCATAAGGTTGAATTTTAAGCTTGTGAAATTCTAAGGGTTTGAAATTTAAATTTTCAAATTAAACTTCTAATCACAAAATTCAAATTTCAAAACTTGAGGGCAAGTTTTGAACTTTTCAAAACATAAGGAATCAAATAACACATAATTTAAATTAAACAATTAATTTCATAATTATCTATATTTGATCTAACTTTATTTAGTCATTAGATAATTACCAAATAATTTTAAATAATCCATATTTATATAAACAACCAATATTCAAAAGATTTGAAATTATCTATTGTTTTGGCAAGGATAATCATTTAATTAAGATAAAATTCGGATTTTAACTTCAAAAAACGATTTAGGCATTGTATCCAAGTCAAAACAGCAACTAAATCCCGAAATATCCTCTGTCTGACGCTCGAACTCGCCGAGTCAGCTCTGAACTCGCCGAGTCCAGATACTGACTCGCCGAGTTGAGTCGGGCAGAGGCAAAAAAAAAACTCGATTTTCAGCAAGCAAAACAGTTAAGCATCACATACAATTGAAACCAATCAAGGCTCTGATACCACTGATGGGTTTTATGCATAAGAAACAATCCTATGTGCTCATACAAACCCTAATGCTTGGATCTAGGTTTCTCTATTGTACATGCTTTGAATCCAAGTCTTGCAAACCCTAAACTAGCATACATATTATCAAAATAACAAACAACATCAGATCTAGATGTTTACCTCTTCAAATAGCTTGAATCTTCTTTGCTTGAGCTTAGAATCACAATTGTAATTCCTCTAATGGATCACAAACACCAAGTAGCAAAAAGGCAATAAGAGAGAGGAGGGAGGATGCTAGAAATTGGCCTCGGGTTTCTCTTGGAATAATGTCTAGCTGATTTCCATAGCCTAGGGGTCATATTTATACTTGCAGGCTACTAGGATTTCATTCTAAACCCTAATGGACAGCTTAGCCACCAAGCAGCCCAAGGAACCTTCTGGAATAGGGCCTTGGACGAAATATGATGATCCTTTCATCATATTTTCGTTCCCCCCTCTAGTCCATTAGGTTTCCTAGCCCAAAATCCAACTATCACACATTTGACAGTTTATACCCCTTTATTTAATTAATCTCTTTTAGTCACCAAATTAATTCCTAATTAATTTATGACTAATACTAATTAAATAAATATGATTTCTCCTTTAATATATTATTCTTATCATATACTAATAAACCATAATATCCTCTCTCTCATATCAAATTACCTTGTCAAGTTGCTTTGGTGAAGGCAACCCAGAAGGACCATGCACAACCGGGTCAAGTACATACCAAATATAGTTACGGGCTTAGACACTAATCCAACACAAATTGACAAGTATGTTCCCTCCTCCTTTGGACAATCCACTTATGCATCAAATTCAACTGAAAAACATCTTAGGCTCTGATACCATTGATGGGTTTTGAGCATAACTACAACCTATGTGTTCATGCAACCCTAATTGCTTTGGATCTATGTTTTTCACTAGTTGAACATGCAAATTGAATACTAAAGCAAAACCCTAGAAATTAGTATATAATTCGAAATCCACATATAATTAGGGTTTAGAAGTTTACCTCACTTGTTATGTAGCAATAACAAGAAACCTTGTAGATCCTTGACTCTTGAAAGCTTAGTGCCTCAAATGTTGCACCTCTAATGGCTTACAAACACCACTAGCAAGAGGATGAGAGGATAGAGGAGGGAATTGCACCAAATTTCGGCTAGGGTTTACAAATGTAAGCGTTGGCCGAAAATCATAGGTGGTGGGGTCTTTATATAGGCTTGGGCTGCTAGGGTTTTCTAGAGGAAACCCTAATTTCCTGCTTAAGGCTTAAGCAGCCCATGGACTCCTCATCTAAAGGCCTTGGATGAAACCTATAGGGTCTCCCTATAGTTTTCGTCCACTCTCATCTATGGAATCCAATAGCCCAGTTTCACAATTATCAATGATTTGCAAAACAGCCAATGTTCCTTTAATCAGTTCCTTTAGTCCCAAAATTAATTCCAAATTAATTTCTGATTAAATACTAATTAAATAACATGATTTCTAATTAATATATCATTTTCATAATACATTAATAAATCAAATTATTATTCCAAATAATAAATTCAACCTCTCTCTTCAAAAGTCATCCTGTCAAGTTACTAGAGTGAAGGCAACCCAAAAGGACCATGCTACTATCAAATCAAGTACATACCAATTATAGTTATGGGCTTAGACACTTAATCCAACAAGGGCAACCCAAAAGGACTATGCTACCATCAATTCAAGTTTATACCAATTATAGTTAATGGCTTAGACACCTAATCCAACAGTCTCCCACTTGGATAAGTCTAATAAGTATAACTGCCAGTATAACTACCGAATTGACTAGCAAATTGTAGCGACCAAAAGCCGTTGTCGAACTCTAACCCGGTAAGTTACGTGTCCTAAGATAAGTGATCAAATATTCCTCCGTTCTACAAGATATCATATGGATTAAACACTATTCCAATGATGCTCATTTCGCAATTTTGAATTCTTGTTACTACTAGAATGTGTTAGAGTTCAATCTTAAATGCATTGTCCTTCTGTGATGTCATAGCTTTAAAGTCATAGAGACTCAGCTAATGATATTACAGAATATTCCATTGGATCTTTGTTACCGAAAACAATTCCAAAGTAATGAAGTTTCAAATTCAAGGCATATTCCTTGAACACCTTTCTCGCATTAAAGTTTCTAACTCACATGTAAATTCTAATCATCAACTCTCATTATGGACACATTTCCATATTTCCATATGACTATAAATTCTGAACAAGAGTCACCTCCATTCAGAATTATGTCAATATGATCCGTCTAAATTAATATTATACTTCCAACTGTCCAAAAGCAACCAATCTTCAGTAAACCTCATAGTATCATTGACGGTTGTTTAACGATTTTAGTCACACCATGTTCTAGTCCTTTTTCCCTCTCAATATGCAAGGCATTTGGAAAACTCAGAAAAAGTGAATATTATAAGATATGTAAACGTTCCTATATCCGAAGCATATAGGACAAGACACATAATGTCTTACATAAAGACCTGATGTCTGATCAGTCTCTTGCTATAATATTTCTATATATCGAATTTCCTATGTTGAATTATTTCAACACGACATTCATATATGTCCAAGACTAAGTTCCATTAAAACTTCAATCTAAACTTTTAGATTTGAAAAGAAGTATGAGTGCTCTCTCCCCTAAATCCTTTCTATGGCAAAAGAATTCCCAAACTTCACAATTTGCAAATTCGAAATCTTTGTTTCCTACAATTAGTATTGCCGACTTGCAACACATAGCATAACAATTATGCTCCCACTAGCATAACAACTATGTTGCTACTAGCTTTGACATGTATACAAAAAATCAAATGGACTTCTAGAAATCAATACTTTTTGACTTTCTTACTAAAGTGTAGATTTATGATACGTGACTCTTCGCTAAGTCTTTAGTCAGACTTCTTAAGCTTATACACCTTGCATTAGATAGCATATGTGTATGTTTAAACCCTTTTATAACTTATAGTAATAATTCCTAAGCGTTCAAACAGTTCCTTTTCATCTCTCACAATTCAAACTATGAAAAGGGATGTCGTAATCATATTCCGAATTTGAGAATGCAATTAATACAACCACTAACCATAATGATATTTATCAGATCGTTAAAATCTACTAGTGAAAATGTTTCCTCATAATCATTTTCATGAATTACAGCGAAATCTTTTGACACCTAGATTTTATGGTGTATGTGTTCCCATCCATGTGAATCTTATCATTTCTAACCTACAATCATAACATAAGGTTGAGGAAAAAACCAAAATCAAATTTAGTTTTTCCTTTCATGGACTTAACTTTGCTTATTCTTAATTTCTTGCTTTCTGGTAGCACAAGGGCCTACTAGTGTTTCTAAGTTGTTAAGCAGTTCACCCATATTGATCAATGTACTATCACTAACCAACATGCTATGCCTTTTGCAGTCAAATGAGAACCATAGAATTCATAAGCATTGCCAATTCAACTGGAAGATGCACAGAAACAAGAATGTGACAATTTAACACGTTAGGTTATCAACCTCGGGTCATGTGCTAGTGATAACTAAAAGGTTTATTCTTGATTGACTCTTAAAACTCTACAATATCAATAAGACTCCCACTGACTTCTTGACGTATAAGTTTCTCTCTCAAGGAACATTCCTTGACGAGCAAAACAAATATATAAAAGTTAGTGTGGATTCTTGAAAAGAAACACACCATTGTGTGAGAACAAGGATCTGGTTGCGCAGGGACAAGGATTGAAAACTCAAACCTTGAGTTAATGCTTAAGATCAATATTTGCTACTAACTTAATTGTTCCAGTCGAGTCAAAGAAGACCAGTTAAGACTGAATATGAGAATCAACAAAGTACTTCAAGAATTAAATGTAAGACAATGAATATGATCAAGTAAAGACAATAAATGAACACAAAGAATGTTTGAAAGATAGATTAGAGAGAAAGGTGTAAGTGAAGTAAATGTGAAAATGTCTATCTTTGGTGAAGCAATCCGTCACTTGTAATTGTCATTGAATGCTCCTTTTATAGGAGAATGTGTTACATCGTACTAACCCAAAAACATACATATGACTGGATAATAGAGTTACTCCTGACACTCTGATTATCTAAGAAAACAAAAGAGACTAAGTCCTATGACATGTTACATCAAGCTAAATGACAAAACAAATTAATACATACAGATAGACATAAACTTCATTCCGGACGCAAACTTCATTCTGGAATGTCTTCACTTAATTCGGAACCTTTTATCTGATCTTCTACTTAAGTCTTCACATCGAACCACATACTGACTCCGGAACAATTACACTCCGGAATTGAAACTGACTTCGGAACTTATTGGATGATTGTTAGAGGTTCACTTTCAGGTTCCAACAATCTCCCCCTAAGTGAACTTAGCAATCAAGTCAGCTCAGTTTGCTTCTTCCTTGATAAAAACATAAGCTCGGTATAACCAATCTCTAACTTCAATATACCACTGCAGCTGACTCACATACTTTGCCTTAACATTTCCCGGAGCGTCTGACCTGGATGCACGACTGAAGAGCTTTAGTTGGAACTAAGTGTTTGTCAAGGACTTGGAAGAAGTCCTTCTTGTTTGTCTTTCTTTGCTTGTAGACAAACCCCAGTACCGACTCATCAATGGGCCCTTCAGCTAGCAGATCAACTTCTGGTAGAACATAATCAATCTTGGCAAGGAAGTTTTTTGTTCCAAATAGATGCGCCTATTCATAGTCGCATCGGCATAATTCAGCTACATAGTCTTTGAGGAAGCTTATGCCAGTGTGGTAAGATCCCATGTTGATACTGTCATTTTGATGACTCCGGAAACGTGTTGCGATAGTCAAGATGTCATTCGGATTGATCGCAGGGAAGTCAGCATCAGTGATGGTGTATTGAGTTGGTTTATTCCGGAAGATGTAGTACGGAACAACACACAGTTGAGTTCGAACTTGGTTAGAATATTCCTTCACACCCCGAGATTTTTGTAATCCTCTTCGTAGACCACACTTCTTTTTGAGGAAGCGCATATTTGGAATAGAAGGTCTTCAGTCTTTCACGCTCAATTCGGATGATCAAATGTGGATCATCTTCTGGATGTAGAGGGGAAAACTTAGTGTAATACTTGTTGTATGGAGAGAGAGAGAGATCAAGTTGTTTCGAATCATTATTGGAGATGTCATAGTACATAAAGTTACTATATCCAGATCATGGATAATCCCTTCTCGGAATAGAGGAGAGATCCCCAACATCGGATTAGGATTGTCTTTCATCGCTTGAATCTGGATGCTTTCCACTAAAGCTTGATTAATTTCTTCTTGGGACCAACCTGATTTTGACTTTGGAGGTGGTCCGGAGTAATGAGCTTGATAGCTTTCCGAGATGGGTTTCTTGCCCTTGTCTTTGTTGAGCACTGAGATGATGTGTTGCATGTTTTCATCGATGGTAAATTTTGGAGGATAGGATTGAAGAGGTTCTTTCGGAATATCGTTAGGAATCCGGATAGGAGAGCCTTCATCAATTGGAGCAATTCTTTGAGCAGAAATTGGTGGCAACATGGATTAGGTGGCTCGGAAGGCGTCAACCGTCAGTTTAGTTATCACCTTTGCCATTTCGATACTCCTTCAGAGTACATCAGGCAATGTAGATGGCCATGAAACTGCCGACCAAATCCTTTGTTCTTCCTCAGTCATTTATTTGGTAGGGAGCTTCTTTGGAGCCTGAAATCCTACTACTACATTTGTAACATACCTCACTTCTTCATCACTTTCACCATCATCATTATCATCATCATCATCTGCATTCAGAGAGCCAGAGAGAACCTGTATATCATCTGAACTTTCATCTCGGAGTGAAAACTCCGAGGCAGCTTTCCAATTTTGGGCTTGGGCTTTGGAGTTAGGTCCTTCTCCCCCTCTTGCAACGGAAGTCCGAGCGACCGGTTCAAGCAAAGACGACTCCTTAAGATCGGAAAAATTTTCAAACACCTTTTGGAAACTGGTGTTGAGTTGGAGTGTCAGGGCATCATAAGCTTCAGTAGTGGGAGCTTGAGCTTTGAGGTGATTGAACAATTAGGAGAGAATGGAGAGCATCTCATCAAACTTGTTGTTTGGAACATCCACAATGTTCCAACACACTCTCAGAAGCTTGATTAGGGCCTGTTGCATAATGAGATTCATCTCATCCTTCTTTCGGTTCTCTTTCTCCAAGCGTTGGATCTGCTTCTCATGACGAATATGAGTTTGCTTAATGAGTTCATTGGAAGCATTGGGCATATCGTCATGGACCTTTAACATCTTGGTCATGGTGTCAAGGTAGTGATCAACACTTTCATCATATTTCTTCTCAACTTCCTTGATGGTGTGCTTGAGCCTTAAGGAAATGAGTTGATCCAGCTGAGCTTCTCGTTCCGCAGTGGTGGGTCCGGACGGGTTGGTTGTGGACAAGGAGTTCAGCATTGCATCCAGTTTGGAATCCAGTCTGGAAACCTTGACATCACGTCTTGTGTTGAGTCCGGCCACTGAAGCTTCAATTGCATTCACTTTCTTCATGGTATTGGAAACAGAGTCTCGGATTTCAACGAGGGCAAACAGATCAACGTAGTTTCCTGCGGAAGATCCGGTGTCCGAAGTGGAATCCTGAGGCTTGTTTTTTGGTGGGTTTCGGATTGACATGAGGTTTTGAGGAATCAGACTTGTTGATCGCAGCATCATCATGTAGTTTGGGAATGGATTATGTCTTAGCATCAGGAGTGGAGGATGAGGATCCGAAATCAAAAGCTGATTTGGATGTGGATGGCTTGGACTGAAATCGAACAGAAGGCAACAAGGGAGTAGCAGCAACATTTGTACCATCTTCATGAAACATGACATCTTCGGAAAGTTCTTCATCCGGATCAGAATGAAAAGTTTCATGACGCAGAGACGTTGGAGTTTCTCCGGAAGCAAATTGCAAATCTATTTCATCATCGTTGGGAATAACAAAGGGCATGTTGATTTGGATAGCCCTGTTCCTCATGGAGATAAGGGTTGCTTCGACCTGAGATCTTGTGAGTTCTGGATGTCGAGTTTTGGCCCTGTCAACAATATCTTCCCACAATGGATCGTTAACACCTGGTCATCCTGTACTCCTTCCGGTATCAGACCAGTTGAGGCATCCAAAGTAGGAGGGACTACTCTAGCTTCGGAATGCTTGGGGTTCGGAATAGGGGTTCCGGACCGTACATGTGTAGAAGGAAGTGGGATATCAAAAGTGACACATGGGTTTGTTCCAGTGGGCAAGGAACTTTGTTCAACACCAACATCACCTTGTTGGGAAGGTGAGGGTGGATATTAGGAGACTCCTTGTGAGTGTGTGCAGGTGATTTTGAAGCTCCGAGGGGTACCTCGGAAGAGTGGGTAGGTGGGGTAGAAGGATGGCCAGAGTCAGCCGGAGTCTCATGAGCTCATTCCTTTTGAGAGGAGGAACCGAATTTGGTTCTCTTTCTAGCTTTTGGCTTTGAGGGAAAAGTCTTCCTCTTAGCTGACTTCTTTTTCTTTCCTTTGGACGAAGTGGGTTTGGCTACTTCCGAAGTGGGCTCAATGGAGACGGGGGCAGATTGTGTTGGGTCATACACAACCGAAGTCTCCAAGTGGTGTTTCAAATTAATAGGTCCAGAAGGGATAATGGGCAAAATGTGTTCCAGCAAATGTCGAATAGGTCTAAAGGAAGATTTGTCCGGAATTTGATAATGTTTAACAGTTTTGAAAGTAACATATACCTCTTTCGGAATTGTAGCCACCGGAATTGGTTCGGACCTTTCTTTGTAGAGTTGTTGGATCGTCAGTGCTCAAAACCTAGGGCTCGAAATTTCGTTAGGCTTCCTCTTGATGGCGAATTTTCGGAAATCTTGCCATAGAACTTCAGGAAGATCCACAGCGTTTTCCCTTCCCATAAAGATGCTATAAACTACGTACAACCAGTCCTTGCTGAGGGTGTCCGTACCTCCATGCTTTCCGGACACCCCGCAGATGATAAAGTGCATCAGAACGGTCCAAAGACCAAAAACGGTTGATTTCTTGAACTCTTTTGCCTTGTATTCCTGATCGCAACCAATGTGGTTCAAAAACTGTTGAAATTCCTCGGCAGTTGGTTCTTGAACTTTGAAGCCCTTGGGATTTTCCTTAACTCCGATTGCAATAAGAAAGGTAGACTTGTGGATTGGCACGATGCGATCACCAGTGATTTTAGTTTCCAGAACATCATTGAAGATTCTAACCCTCTCCAAGGCTGTGAGAAGAAGAAGGAGTGGGAGTGGTAGTTCTGGGATTTTAGTTAGGGGAATGGAGATGGGATGATGAGAAATGAACTCGATCATTACTCGAATGGGCTCATCAAAATCCATAGGATTGAGTGAGAAGAGTTGGGTCGTGTCCCTAAGGAAGGGTTCAGGGGAATGTGATGATGAAGATCCCTTCGATGATCTCTTCTTGGCAGCAACTTTCGTGATTTTGGGAGCGGTTTGATCGATTTTTGAGGATGAAGAAGATGCCATTGTTGCAGGTGGATGAGAGCTTGAAGAACTCAAGAACACGGGAAGAAGATAATAGCAGTTTGAGGGTTTTGTGCACGTAAAGAGTGAAAAGGGGGTTTAAGGGAGTTTATATAGGTGATGGAAACGGGTCGGGTTAAGAAAGGTAATGATGAAATCCGGAATAAGAAACGGGTTGCATTTAATGTCTTGCCATTTATAGGGTGAGTTGACCTGTGATGACGAAAGCTTCTATTGGCTCTAGGAAAAAACTAGAAACCGCCGTTTGAGTGATGGGATGTTTTCTTTTCGGAGACGTGCAATCGTGGAACGGAATTTCGAGAGGAAAGGATAGGTATCGACAAAAGTAACCGTTGGAAAATGTTTCATCTTAAAAACCTTTGGACTTCAACATGTTTGATTTCAGAACCTGTGAGTTTCGGACGGTATGAAGCATGTTCCGGAGTGAAGTGGTTTTGAAAAAAAATCTGAAAAAAAACTAAAGGAATTCCGGAACAAGGTTTTGAAAAGATGATGGAACACAAGTTTGAAAAGAGTCCGGAGTGAAATTTTGAGTTGTAATTCCGGAATAAGATTTTAGAGATTCCGTAGTGAAATCTTGAAATTCCGGAGCAAGGTTTTAGAAATTTCGGAGAAAAATTTTAGAAATTCCGGAGCAAAATTTTAGAAATTCCAGAATGATCATTTATATGTTCCGGGGTGAATCTTGAACCAATTTCCGGAGAGTGGTCTGAAAAACTCCCGGAGTGAGATTTGACAGAATTTCCGAAGTTTAGAATACAATACCTTTCTAGATTTGAATTCTGGGATGACTTTATGAAGTAAGTTCTGAGGTGAAATATGTACCAATGTAACTATATGGGCTATGGAATTCATATGATAAGATGATCTGTACAACTTAGACCTCAAGTGGTGGTTAGAGAAAAAGACACGTAAAATGATCCTTTTTATTCCGAGAGACAATAGTTTCGAGATGAAAAATAATTTTATATTCGGAACTAATTTTCTTTCTGATGTTTCCATCAGAGAGTGCAAGCCTCTTGAAAGAACTGAGGATCAGACATCATCATACCCATTTTTTTTCAGAAAACCATTGAATTTGGTTTCGTCTAATGCCTTAGTAAAGACATCAGCAATTTCATCGTCAGATGGAACAAAAATAAGTTCGATGTTACCATTTAAAACATGATCTTTAATGAAATGGTACCGTATGTCAATGTGCTTCATCATTGAGTGCTAAATTTGATTGTGCGAAATCACAATGGAACTTTGAGAATCACAATAGATTGGTATGCGTTGAAAGCGGTAACCATAATCCAAAAGTTGAGATTTCATCCAGAGAACTTGAGAAGTACAGCTAGCGGCAGCTATGTATTATGCTTCGGCTGTAGAGAGTGCAATGCAGTTCTGCTTCTTGGATGACCAACTAACCAATCGACCACCTAAAAATTGACAGCCACCAAATATGCTTTTTCTGTCCAATTAAAGACCACCATAGTTTGAGTCTGAATATGCTTGAAGAAGGAAACTCTCATTTGTTGGGTACCAGATTCCGAGATTCTTTGTATCTTTGAGGTATCTGAATATTTGCTTAACAGCCAAAAGATGAGACATTTTGGATTGACGTGAAATCTGGCACACAAACATGTTGAAAACATGATGTCCGGACGACTTGCTGTGAGATAAAGTAGGGATCCAATCATTCCTCTGTACTTCTTTTCATCAACTGCTACACCTGAAGGGTCCGAAAAGATCTTGTGTTTGAAACCCATTGGTACCTTGGCTGAGGCACAGGTATCCATTGAGTACTTTTTGAGGAGTTCCGAAATATACTTCTCTTGGTGAATGAAAATTCCTCTGTTAGTTTGTTTGACTAGGAGGCCAAGAAAGAAGCTTAATTCCCGATTCATACTCATTTAAAATCTACTGACCATTAGCTTAGCAAAGTCAGCAACCATTGATGAATCGGTGGATCCGAAGATGATGTCGTCAACATAAATTTGGACCAGCATGAGATGTTTTCCATTTGACCTTCGAAACAGAGTAGGATCTAGAATTCCTCTTTGAAAGCCTGAACGCTTGAGAAAGTCGGTGAGGGTCTCGTACCATGCGTGAGGAGCTTGCTTAAGGCCATAAACAGCTTTCCGGATTTTGTAGCAGTAGTTCGGATATGATAGATTAACAAAACCGAGAGGATGTTGAAAATATACGTCAAATCAAGTTCACCATTCAGAAAAGCACTTTTGACATCCATCTGGTAATCCTTGAAGCCTTTATGAGCAGCATAAGAAAGAAAGATTCTGATAGCTTCAAGACGTGCAACAGGAGCAAAGGTCTCATCGTAGTCAAGCCCTTCAATCTGTGTAAATCCTTTAGCCACCAATCTTGCTTTGTTTCGAATGATAACTCCCGCATCATCTAATTTGTTCCGAAACACCCATCTAGTGCCAACAATGGGATGATTCTGAGGAGGAGGGACGAGAGTCCAAACTTCATTTCTATCAAATTCTGCCAATTCTTCTTACATGGCTGTAATCCAGTCAGCATGTTCAAGTGCTTCTTTGATGGATTTGGGTTCAACCATTGAGATAAATGCCGAGAAATGACATTCATTTTGAAGAGTTGTGGCAGAGCGAGTTTGTACACCAGCGTTTGGGTTTTCCAATAACTTGGTTCAGAGGATGATCCATGGTCCAAACATGTAATCTCGGAAGTTCTTGTGCAGCAGATGATCCAATATCAACAATGGGGTTGTGTTGCTCCCCCTGAATAGTTTGAACGTGTGGATGATGCTCCCCCTAAACTTCTGAACCGGATAGGTTGACGTCATCATCAGGTGGGAAATTGAAGAAGTTTGCATCGTCATTGATGTTGATAGGATTGGAATCGAATTCAGTAGCTGCATCTTAAAATCCATCCACATTTGATTCAAGGGAAGGTTGACCATTCTCCCCCTCAACCTGAGAAGGTTGAAATGGTTCGGAATCAAATGGAGGAAGACTAGGAGTCGGACCGGAGACGTTTTGGGAGACTGGGGCTTCGGATGTGATTTTTCTTATTCGAGATTCCGAATCAAGAGTCGTTTCTGAGGGTCCGAACAAGGTCTCAAAGTCAACTTCAAAGATTGTTTGCTGGTTTGGACATCCTGGCGCTGGAGCATCGGACTCCATGATGTGAGTTGTAACGTGGGTTGTGCCAGAATTCCAAACGAAATTGTCATCAAAGGTAACATTAAAACTTTCTTCCAGGACACGGGTTCGCCGATTAAGAACTCGATAAGCCTTTGGTTTAGCAGAATATCCAAGGAAGATGACTTCATCAGCTTTGGGTTGGAACTTGGTAAGTTGATCATGGTTGTTCTTGATGAGGCATCTGCATCCGAAAACATGAAGAAACGAGATAGTTGGCTTCCGACCGTTCATGACTTTGTACAGTGTTTTGTTGAGACGTCGATTGATGATACTTCTATTTTGAGTAAAGCATTCTGTAGAAACAGCTTCAGCCCAAAGACAGAGTGGAAGATTTGCAAAGTTGAGCATGGATCGAGCAGCTTTAACAAGTGTTCTGTTTCGTCGTTCGACTACACCATTTTGTTGAGGAGTGTATGGAGCAGAAAAAATTGTGGTCGATACCCTTCTCGGTGAGGAAGTTTTCAATGGTGGAATTGGTGAATTCCGAACCATTGTAACTTCGGATTCTCCATACAGGGAGTTTGATGAGAACTTCAATTCATTTGATAAAGTTGATGAGCTCAGAGGCTGTTTCTGATGTGAGCCTTAGGAAGAAGACCCAGGTGAACCTAGTAAAGTCATCCACAATCACAAGAATGTATTTTTTGCGATGCAAACTTTCTACTGTTGATGGTCCACACATATCAATGTGTAGAAGTTCTAATGGTTCCGAGATTGATTTTTCAATGAAAACGGGATGACCCTTCTTTGACTACTTTCCACACTCACATGCAGCACATAAATGATCATTTCCGAACTTGAGGAGTGGAAAACCTCTAACCATTTAACCCGAAACAAGATCATTCATATATCTAAAGTTTAAGTGAGCAAGCCTCCTATGCCATAACCAACTGACGTTAGGAACAACTTTTGAGGGTAAGCAAAGTTGGGGCTTACCAATGATCATGTTGATATCAAGAGGATACATGTTCTTGTTGCGATTAGACTTGATCAAGCATTCCTTTCGATCTTCGGGCATGACGTAACTGTGTTTCTTGCAGAATTCAACTCGACGATTTGCATCAGTGAGTTGAGCCACACTAATCAAATTATGCTTCAAGTCAACTACATATGCCACGTTTGAAATGGAGAAGTTACCATTTTTAAGGATGCCATAACCTCGGATCTAAGAATTGGAGTTATTGTCGTACGTCACATAGCCAACATTTGGTGCAAGTTTGTGATCTCGTAGAAAGTCCTTCTCCCCCGTCATGTGCATGGAGCAAGCACTATCAATATACCATATTGTCTCTTGCTCCGAAGCACAGAGTGCCTGCAAAATTAGTGAGTTGTGGAGTTTTTAGGCTCCAAGTTAGGTTTTGGGACAAATGCACGAGTCTTAGGCTTCGGTTGTGACTTTTGAGCAACAAATGGTTTGGAAGGTTTGTTCTGAGATTCCTTAGGAAACAAACAGAAGGCCATGGTTCTTTCGTCTATCCAATAGTCATACTCAATGACATGAGAGTTCGGAACAACTTTCTTCGGACATTCAACTTTCGGAGTAGTGGGAACTACAGTGTCTTCCGGAGTTGTTGTTTCATCATTGTGTTTTTTAACTTTCCAAACAAGATTTTGTTTGGAAGATTTTGAAGAGTTTGTTTTCTTAACAATTTTTGCTTTGGTTGATGGCACATTTGATTTTGAAAGTTGAGGTTTAAAAATTGTACCATCAGCTTTGGCAATGAAAACGGATGAAACAGTCTGAGGAGAGTTGTTTCGGACAGATTTGGTGCTTACACCTGACCTTATTGGAGTGGGACTGACAACTCTCTTTTGTTCTACAAGACTGGGAGGATTGGAAGGCCTCTTGAGGATCTTAGTGGGTGTGAAGGTGTTTTGACTATGAGTTGATGAATAAGAATTTCGAGATACACTCTTTTTGGAGTTCTCAAGGAATCTAGAATTTTGTCTTGTCTTAACTTCCTTTTTGTGAGCATTCTGAGCTTCTACCTTAGGATCTACAATATCTTTCCTATTCAACATGGGCTTTGGTTTGGAATGAGATGAAGATTTGGAAGTTTGTCCTACTGAAGGATTGTTGAACACATGCTTAATCGGAACTAGATTTGTTTTGGAAATCACTTGAGGTTCAGAATCACATGAGATTGACTCATCAACATCACTATCTAAAGATGCCCAAACACACTCTGAGAGTTCAGGTCCAGTTGATTCTGGAAAAATTTCCTCAACAACACAGTTGTTAGGAGGGTTGTGGTTTGAATTTTGAATAATAGAATTTGGAGTACTAGAGTTAGGTTCCGAGGTCCGATTCAGGTCCAGGTTTGTCAGAGGCGAAAATTGTGTGGAATCGGGACTCTTGACAACTATAGGCTTAAACTTAGGAATCAAAGATGCAAAATGGTCAGAAGTCTCAGGAAGGGGTGACAAGGGAGAAACAGGTGTATCCGAATGTTTAATGTTCAGAACATCTCCCATAAAAGTCAGATTTTGTAACTCCTTCTAGGGATGAACAACTGGTTTCGGAAACTCGCTTCCGAGACCAGGAGCTTTTGACCAAGGATGACGAAAATTGTGAGTCATCCGTTCATTTGCTTCATGAATGTTTATGGCATGGTGCGTGGCATCAATCTTAGCATTGAGACGTTTGTTATCAGAAATTAAAACATTTCTTTCAGAATAAGTGATTTCACATTTGTATTTAAGAATGATACATTCATCTTTTGACATTACAAGCTTATGTTCTAAAGACTCTATTTTTAACTTCTTATCCTCGAAACGTAACCTAAGACGAATCAATTCATTGTCTTTCTTCTCACTGGCTTCTATGGCTGCCTCATAGGCTTTGTAAATGATGTCCATATCTGATTGGATCTGGGTTAGATACGGTTCATAAAGAGACAAGTCAAAATTATTATTAGTAATCATAGATTTTACTTGTTGGACGATGCTTCTGCCGGGTGGATTGTTGGTAGCCATGTAGCAGTAGTTTGGTTCAGCATCACCATCATATCTTTTGGACCCAGACGACCAGTAGCCTTCATCACATTCAATTTCTTGTCGAGCCATAAGACACATGTTTCTACCAGTGGTTACGTCATCATCATCTCCAGACGACCAATATCCTTCCACATCCCTTGATACAGTAATAACAAAAGCCTTTTCACTTTCCGCCAATTCTTGAGCTCGGCGTGCATAGTAAGCAGAGTCCTTGATCTTCGGTTTTTGTGGGACTTCGGCTAAGAAATCTTTGGCAAAGTGGTTTGCATGTCCACATTTGTGACACACAATCTTGGGTTTTTCAGACTTCGGAATCTGTGGAGGTTCCGTGGTATGATTCGGAGTGGGAAGATTAGGCTTGTAGGCTGGAGGGTTTTCGGAAGATTTGTTGAATGGTTGATGATTATTTTGGTGAGAATCTTGAAAACGGTTGTTTTGGTGAGGAGTTTAAAATCGATTGGTGTGAGGCTTGCTGAAATGAAGGTTGTATTTCATGGAGAGTAGAGCAAACTCTTGTTGAAAACATAGTTCGAAGTCCATTTCATCAGGGTGAAGAGTTTCCATAGATTGATAGTTAGAGTTTGTGAGAACAGGAACGGTTGGAGGTGAGGATTGAACAGGAGGAATATATGGAACAACAGCGGTGAGAGGGTCCGAAATGGTTGGGTTTGAGGTTTGTAGATCATAGGAACTAACTAGAGCTAGAGGACCTCCAGTGAGTTCACGTAGATTTTGTGCAACATTTGACTCATGACCTTGAAGCTCATCGAAAATTTGATAGAGCTTGAGCTTTTTCAGAGACCCATTGCTCTGAAGACATGATTTCACATTTCCCCATCCCTTTCCGAGACTGTTAATGAACTTGAGATTGTACTCAAGTGGAGTTTGGACTATCCCATGAGTTGTCATGTTGTTGACGATGATCGGTATCTATTCGAAGCTGAGGCAACAGATTCACCAGGTGTTGTAGTGAAAGTGTCAAACTCATTGACAACCGAAGTCAGACGCTTATCCTTCATGTTCTCTGACCCTTCAAACAAATCTTGAAGTGTGTCCCAAATCTCTTTTGCGAACTTGCACACTTTAATGTGCTCAAAGAGAGAAGGTGGAACACCAAACACCATTTCCGAAAAGGCAACTTGATCAGCATGCAACTTTTGAAGATCATCAGCAGTGAGAGGTGCTTGTCGTTGTTGATCCTGTCCTAAGAGAGTTGCAATAGCATCTCTAACAATGGTTCGAACTGGAACACGAGGACCTTCTTTAACGGATCTCCAGATAGATTCACCTTTTTCTTTTCCAAGTAAAAATCTTTCCATTCTGACTTTCCAGTGATCACATTCTTCAACAACTAGCAGTGGGGCACGTGTAGGGCAACCCACGCTATTTGCTATTTGCATTGAGTACATTTCTTGAGTATTAGGAGCAGCCATTGAAGTTAAGATATTTTGAGAAAAAGTGGTATATAGAAGAACTTTTATCTTGAACACAGAAATGATCGAAATACCAAGGTAATCTCGAAACAACTATAATATGTTCTTATAGATTCAACGGACAACCACTTAAGCTCTGATACCAATTGTGAGAATAAGGATCTGGTTGCGTAGGGACAAGTATTGAAAACTTAAACCTTGAGTTAATGCTTAAGATCAATGTCTGCTACTAATTTAATTGTTCCAGTCGAGTCTGGCAAGACCAGTCAAGACTGAATATGAGAATCAACAAATTACTTCAAGAATAAAATGTAAGACGATGAATATGATCAAGTAAAGACAATAAATGAACACAAAGAATGTTTGAAAGATAGATTAGAGAGAAAGGTGTAAGTGAAGTAAATGTGAAAATGTATATCTTTGGTGAAGCAATCCATCACTTGTAATTGTCATTGAATGCTCCTTTTATAGGAGAATGTGTTACATCGTACTAACCTAAAAACATACATAGGACCGGATAATAGAGTTACTCCTGACACTCTGGTTATCTAAGAAAACAAAAGATACTAAGTCCTATGACATGCTACATTAAGCTAAATGACAAAACAAATTAATACAGACGGATAGACATAAACTTCATTCCGGAAAGTCTTCACTTCATTCGGAACCTCTTCTCTAATCTTCTACTTAAGTCTTCACATCGAACCACAAACTGACTCCGGAACTGAAACTGACTTCGGAACTTATTGGATGATTTCTAGATGTTCACTTTCAGGTTCCAACACATGGAATTGGCCTTAGTTCATCCTTTGTTTTAACCAAAACATCACAACTTCCAATTCCAATATGGTAGAGTAAGAAAACATTATTACTCCACATTTCATGAGATGTTATAAACCTAATTAGTATAAAATAAGTTTCAAGATACGATATGTAGTTACTAGAGTATGACTCTAAAATTTTAATTGGATACGAAGTATGACTCATCTCATGATTTGAACCATTTCAACAATATCTGATTCCCCTTCTTAGTCAAACAATTGCACTAAGACGTTTTTCGAGAATCAATTAACGATATGGTTCCATAATCATTAAGATGATCATAAAACATGATACTAAACTACTCTCCTTTCCTTTAGATTGGAGAAACCTTTATCTTTCTTCCTGATTGATTCCTTTTATTCATTCTGCTATCTTTTGAAACTTTTCAAAGTATCAGAATTGTGCTCAATCTTATAAACACAACCATATTTACTGAAAGCATCAGTAAATCATGACGAATAAATTTATCATCCTTTGTGGCAGATCTGAATAGTCCACATCAATGTGTACTAGATCCTTTAGTCTTTCACTTGACTTAGATAAACATGTAATCAACGAACTAGTCATAATCTTCCAACGATCAAGATTCACATACATCACGCAATTCAAATTGCATGATTCCAAGTTTCTATCTAATTGAAACTTGGGTGATGAGAATTCCTATTCACTTGGTTAATTATGACGTTACCACAAACAATATAATTAAGAATCAAATCCACTTTTAACATTGCTAATAATAGAAATATAACCACCAATTTTCATAAATGCCATTGCAAGGAAATATAAAGTAAATAAATCAAAAAAATTTACTTTCATTGATAAGAAACAGAAAAATTTGTCCTTACAATGCGAATATATGAAAACTATGTTTCTAGATATTTCCTAAACAATCTATTTATTTATCATAACTCCTAAACAACAGCTTCCAAACTCTAATCATTTAACCATGCGACTGAAATCCATTTCTCACGATCAGATTCAGCTCACTCTTCTTAAGATTCCCTATTTCTCTTAGATCCTGTAAAACATCAAAATGTGATTATCACATCGTGTATTAAGAATCTACGAATATGAACTTAATAAAATAATGGAGTTAGATAATGGATGTACCTAAAGTGGAGTGACACGATTTGACTTTACCTTCTCTAAGATCTTTCAGGTATTCTGGACAGCTTTACAACCAATGCCCTCTAATTGGCAGTACAAACATATGGACCCTTCAGGAATAGCGCATGGAACTATCTCAGAACTAGCCTTTCTCTTAACCATATGGTCAAACGGTTTGACTTTGGCCGATCCCTTTCCATTGGGAAGGGAAACCTTTTCTGGACTACCATTGTTGCAATTGTCAATGTCCATGGAAATTTGGGACTTAGATCCTTCAAACACTTTTGCTTAACTTGTGCTCTTAAGCATTTCCACTTCAGCAACAATCAACATATGTGTTAGATCGATTAGGGTCACATCATTGGCATTCATATAGTAGTTTTAATGAACTGACTATATGACTCAGGAAGTGAAAGTAGAACCAAGTCAATGGCCAGCTTTCTTGGGAAAACGACACCTAACATCCCTAATCTGTCAATGTGCGACTTCATTTTCAAAACATGTGCACACATAGACTTTCCATCTTGATGTTTGCATGCCAACAGGGCTTGAGTAACTTCGTATTTTTCAGCTTGAAGGAAACATGAATTGGGGAGAGTCACTGGAGAAGGCGGAGGAAGAGTTGGAGAAGCATGATTTCCAGTTCCACCATTTCTTGAAGAAGGGAACATTCTTTCACCTTGATTAACATGTGGAAGATCATCTTCAGATAAGGGAAAAACATTTCCAGAAGAATGTGGAAGACCATTGTTGTCTGAACTTGACATCTATAATTGGAGAAAAGAGAATTCAAGTTAGTTGATTTTAATCCTTAATTATTAACCCAAAAATTAAACTAAGGCTAGGATCCATATTTTCGATTCGAACTTTAAAGAGGGATGTCGTAATCAAATTCGAATCTATTTTAGGTAGGTAAAGCATTTCCCAATTTCAATCTTATGAAACTCCTAGATCTTTTGAGATTCATTGAACTATTCAATGGCATGTTTAATCACGATTATGCTCTCACTTTGTAACTGGGATGCTAAGGATCACAAAAAATATGTGAATAACCATGCAAATTAGCTTGGTACTCCTGATGTCATTTATCATCTAATCAATGTGTCGGTTAGCCACATGCGCACCATTAATCAACGATAATTTACCAGACACCCATTGCCACCCTTTATTAGGCCATATTAGTGTGGCGGCTAACCACACACACTCCACTAACGACTTATATAAAGTGCAATGTGCAATTTCATGTATTAGCATCAAATTCACATTTTTCCTAAAGTAACTAAGAGCGAGACTTTAGAAAATAGTTTAGTTACTTTGTATCGCATTATACTTATTAATGAGATTTAATTTGTCATATCAAACCCGTTCGGCTAACGACCCTCCACCAATCAAGGAAGAGGTGTGCGAGAGTGGACACCCATTCAACTACCATTTTATAGGCAGTTTCGTTATACCCCCTTATAGATCGACTTCGTGAATGAGGCGTACTAGCGGTTCGACTGACTTGTCTTATATATAGTAATATTAGACTTTTAATGTTACATATAATATAAGAGTGTATCTTAAAACATTTTAAGATAACAAGGGTTTGATCTTTTAATAAAATTAAACTTTTAATTTAATTAAATTTAAACCAATTATGGATTTATTAATTATATTTTAATTAATCACTTAATTTGTAACATCCCGATTCCCAGGTATGAAAATTTTTATATAAAAAGCAAATTTTCCTTGGGACTCGTCGAGTTGATGGCCTCAACTCGACGTGTTGAAAGTTTTTGGGCTGCAGATCTTTTAGGACCAACTCGACGAGTTGGAGAGGAAAACTCGACGAGTTGTTGGATGAATATGAAACCCTAATTTTTAGGGTGTTGCACCCTATTTAAAGGTCATAAGTCCCATTGATGGCCTCCCTAATTGCCTCCTCTGTCCAGAAACCCTAGAATTCGTGCATCTTACCCCAAGTTGAGTGTGTGAGCTTAAGAGTTGCTTCTTTTGGTCTCATTTTTTAAAGAGCTTGAAGTTGGTGGTGCCTAGCTTGAAGGAAAAGCTATAGATCCAGAATCTCCCTGAGTTTAGCTACTATTTTGAGGTAAAAAGTCGAAAACTTGCTTATGTATTGCTTAGATCTCTTCCTTGGAAGTTTATTGTTATATTTGGCTTATTTTGGGATTGTTCATGGGGTTGAGCATTTCATGAAGTTATCACTACAGATCTTGACGTTCTGTGGCCTCTTTGGGCTTAAAGTTTTTAGATTTATCACGTTCTAGGCCCCCTTCATGCTTTAGGTCCCTTCTTAAGCCTTCTTTGAGTTTTGTAGCCTCTTGGTGACATGCATGGACGTAAAGTTAGCAACTTTACGTGGTTTTCCAGCTCTTGGGTATCATATCTACATTTTAAAGCGTTAGACTTGATGAAAAATGACTGAATGTATTAAGCTGGGAAAACTCGGCGAGTTGTCCAGCCAACTCGACGAGTTGGCTAGGGTTTTCCCGCTTCTCTAGAGACTGAAAGAACTCGACGAGTTGGTAGGTGCATTCGACGAGATGGGTCAACATGGACTGTTGATCCTGACTGTTGACTTTGACTTTGACCATGGTTGACCAAGTTGGACTTTGAGGGCATTTTGGGTATTTTGGGGTTTTGATAAAAATGGTCATGGTGGTTGTAGGCATTTGAGTCTGGAGCCGAGTTTTGGAGTTGGGCGTGTACCCACCATGATGCCTCTGAAACACAACACAAAATCATCAGAGACTCGCTCGAGCATACTCGCACTCGATCACCCATCCCTACTTGTTCCTTAGCTTCCTAAGGACTCTTACCTGGGTTGCATACAGATCTGGTGTTTTCAGTAGTACGGCCCTAATACTACCTTCCACACCCGGCCTGTAGTCACCCCAAGTCCTCCTCCTAGGATTCTAATTCCCAAGTACTCTATCTCTCTCGAATATCAGACTACTCTCGTCTCAGAATTCTCTCTCCAAGTGTTCCTGCTCACTACTCTCATTAGCACATACTCATCGCACATAACAGGTAACAACGACTCCTAAGCTAAGGTATCACAAATCAGGCAACCCTAGCCCTAAGATATAAAATACCTAGCTCATTCTCTAGCATGCATCACTATCATTTCATAATTATCTCATCACACACTAAGTAAGGGTATTTTTGGAAATCACCGTTCGGGCACTGGCTGATTGTACACATTGCTCCATCTCGTTTTCTCTTAAAACTCTTTCTCTTTTTAGAAAAATTCATTTCTTTTTGAAAAATTTTCTCAAATCCTCAGTTTAAGTCCAGACATACCCTAAGGTGCATCCGAATCCCTCAAACAAAGGCTCTGATACCAACTTGTAACAACGTAAATTTTCCAAACCAATATTTTCAAATTTTTAAAACACATTTTTCTCAATTTAATATCTCCAAAAGTATTATCAAATCATCAAACACATATCCCAAAACTGAATATATAACAAATCCAGGGTCCTCTCAAAACATGACTCAAATCTCTGACGTGTGTACAATCAAGCCGATGCCTTCCCGTGATCCTGAGAAGTACCTGAAACACATAACACATAACACATAACACGGTAAGCACAAAGCTTAGTGAGTTCCCCAAAATACCACTCGTAACTCATCAGCCTCTCATGGCTAAACTCAGATAAGACCCTCTGGTCAAATGTGTCTCAGTGGGACCCTCTGGTCCCATAACTCAGATGGACTCTCCGGTCCCTCAACTCAGTAACTCAATATAATACACAACATACATATCACAAAGACAAATAAGCAGGATAACTCAATACACAGTATATGCACATAAGACCCTCCGGTCACACATAGATTACCACTCAAGGTAAGTATAGTGAGAAGAATCACCTCGTAAGAACTTGGATAATCTCGAACTCGAATCATCGGTCTAGCCTCGGCCTATCACAACAATAATAATCCCTAATTAATAAGGCTCTCACTGAAGCTAAACTAACCCTTCTACAAACTCACAGAAGGAAAAATACCATTTTACCCCTCTATGGCCTTATAGTCCACAAATTGACCTAACCCTAAAAGTCAACCGAAAGTCAATGGAAGGGAGTACGCTGCGCGTACCAACTCTCTACGCTGGGCGTACTCGGCTGCCATGCCTGCATTGGGGATGCTCGACCCCTATGCTACGCGTACTGGGATTACGCCCAGCGTACGTCCCGGTTTCACTCTCCTCACATATTTGGTCTTAATCAGTTAAGACCTTGGCTCATATCACAGATCTGGACTCCCTAATATCTCTTAATCCGTAAATTCAGTGACTTTAAACCTTTGCATGGCTGACTAGGTCACAAACACTCAAAACACTCATCCTCTTTCCTCATGAAGCTAATATCTCATGCATGGCTCACTTGTCACGTCCAATATTGGATTTTTATGACTTTACTCCACAAAATATACTAAAAGGGGTAGATCAAGGTCTCTGGAGCTCATTGACTCATAAAGTCTTCATCTTTTGGGACAAAACCCTAAAATACTCCATAAAAAATGCACAAATCAAAAGAGTGAGAAAGCTTGAAGCTTTATTCCTCTATGTGAAGCTTTCCACAAAGCTAAGCTTAGATCCAAAAGCCTGGACTCTCACTCCTTCTTCTCCAAGGCTTTTTCTCCACTTCAAGAACACAATATCACACTTACAAGCTCTCAAATGCACTCACAAGCTATAAGAACGAAGATTTAGGGTTAGGAGGGTTTGGTGTCTGGGAATGGTGGCCAGGAATGAGGCCATCATATCCTTTATATAGGGTCACACCCCAAATTAGGGTTTCCACTCTGGGCCTAGTACGCTCAGCGTACCCTTCGGTATGCCCAGCGTACCCTCCGGTACGCCCAGCGTACTAGGTGGTCTCCGCGTCAAATGCACGCTCATGAGTACGTTGAGCGTACACTCTAGTACGCCCCGCGTACTCATTTACCACCTTTTCTCTAAAAAGGGCCAAAATGGACAAATGCTTAAAAGATCAAGGTTTACAAGGTATACCTGGACTTGGGATGTTACAATTGGGCTAAAGGACGATATTAGTTTTAGTGATTAGATAGCTTTTAGAAACTTGTAATAGATAAATTGTAATTAACATTTGATGATTAAATAAAGGAGTTTTATTTATAAGTAAAGATATTGTCTTGTGTTAATTATTTATTATTGTTTCACTTTGCATGTTTTTACTTTCTAAATAATAAGATTATTTCAACTATCCACAGTTGATCATACGTTGGAAGTAAGTATGAAAGAAGACTGTCATGAATTGGCTTGTAGATTGTCTAAGCGTTTAGACATGGCAAAGGTTTGCTGCAACGTTCATGAGTGCTTATGAAATATGATTTGAGTATTGGATTAAACCTGCACTCACATGAATCACTTCATAGAATTTAATCACGAGTGATTGTGAGATGGTAATATCATATAGTCTTTAATCCTAGATATATGAGTTGTTGTTTATGAGTCCGTTGTGCATTGATAATGCGTAAACGCATCAGTAACTTGATGTTATAAAACGCATTGTTGTGTACCATTTGATGAGTAAATAGTACAAGCATATAAGTCGAAGTTTGTCTGTTCCTTTTATCCTATGAGGCTAAAAGCGATATCTTGGGCCCCTCGATGATTTTGTTTTGACTTATGTGTCGGGCCCGGTCAGGACTAAGTTGATGTGTTCAGCTAAGTTCTATGTCAGACGAATCAGAGATCGAGAAACAAACTGTTGGACAATAAGTATGACAATGTTCCAAGTGATTGTCCACATGATATCTTGAGAACGGAGGACTATATGATCCTTTATCTAAAGGACGTGTCAGAGTTCGACATCAGCTTTTGAGAGCTACGATTGCTAATCAGATTTTCAAGTCGTACTTGCAATTATAGTTATTAGACTTATCCATGTGGGAAACTGCTGGACTAGGTGTCTAAGCCCATAACTATATTTTGTATGTACTTGACCCGGTTGTAGCATGGTCCTTTTGGGTTGCCTTCACCAAAGCAACTTGACTGGATGAATAACGGAGAAAGAAGATAAATGTGGTTTATTAATATATTATGTGAATAATATATATTAAAAGAGAAATCGTATTGTTTAATTAATATTGGTCAAGAATTAATTTAGAATTAATTTTGTGGTCAAAAGATATTAATTAAACTAATTGGACTGGAATTGTAATTATAAGATAGTTGCAAAATGGGTTGTGGATCCCTTAAGCAAGGGATCGACGAAATCTTATGGGAGCCCATAAGGATTTCGTCCAAGGGCTTGATTTTGGAAGATTCCTAGGGGCTGCTTAGGGCTTAAGCAACCAGTTTAGGTATTTGACTGAAACCCTAATTCTGTAGCTATATAAGGACCCCTTAGGATAGCCAAATCGGCCACTTGAAACCCTAGAAGAGTTCCAGCCGATTTTGAGCCTCCTTCCCCTCTCTCCATCATTCTCCATTTGCTTTGGTATTTTTAATCGATTAGAGGTATTACACTTGTGATACTAAAGCTCTCAAAGGTTGAAGATTCTTGCTACAATTGAAAGGTAATCATCTAAACTAGTATTAGTTATTAATCTCAAAATTTTGTATGCTAGTATTAGGTTTATAAGTCTTGGACAATTTTGCATGTACAATTAGAAAAACTAGATCCAAGCATTAGGGTTTGCATGAAAACCATATGAATGTTGTTTTGCTCATAACTCAACACTTTTTCCTTCTTAATTCCCTAGGCATTTGGAAAATCTGAACAAGTGAATATCATAGCATATGTAATCAATCCTATATCTGAAGCATATGAGATTCGAGACATGATACTTGATCAGTCTCTTGCTATAATATTTCCATATATAGAATTTTCCTATGTTGAATCACTTCAACATGATATTCATATATTATCATGACTAAGTTCCATTAAAATCCTTCAATCTATACTTTTAGATTTGAAATGAAGTATAAGTGCTCTCTTTCCTATAACTTTCTATAGCAAAACAATTTTCAAACTCTGCAACTTGCAAATTTATAACCTTTGTTTCCTACAAATAGTATTGATAACCTGCAACACTTAGTATAACAATTATGCTCCCACTAGCATAACAATTATACTCCTATCTGCATAAGAGTTATGCTCTCACTAGCTTTGACATGTATCCAGAAATCAACTGGACTCCTAGAAATCAATACTATTGACTTTCTTTCTAAAGTTCAAATTTCTGATATGTGGTGCTTTGATAAGTCTTCATCTAGACTTCTCAAGCTCATACACCTTCATTAGATAGCATACGTGTGTGTTTAAACCCATTTAGAACTTACAGCGATAAGTCCTGAATGTTCAAACTATTACTTGCCATTTCTCACAATTCGAACTATGAAAAGGGATGTCGTAATCATATACAAATTTGAGAATGCAATTATCACACCTGCTAACAATGATATCCATAAGATTCAAAATCTACTAGTAAAAGTGTTTCCTCATAATCTTTTTCAAGAATTAGAGCAAAAACTTTTGCCACCTAGATTTTATGGTGTATGTGTTCCTATCTATGTGAATTTATCAATTCCAACCTACAATCATAAGATAAGATTGAGGACAAAACCAAAATCAAATTTAGTTTTTTCTTTCATGGACTGAACTTTGTTTACTCTTAATTTCTTGCCTTCTGGTAGCACAAGGGCCTGCCAATGCCTCCAAGTTGTCAAACAGCTCACTTCCATTGACCAATATACTCTCACTGACCAATGTGCTCTGCTTATTGCAATCAAATGAGAACCATAGAATGTACATGCATAGTCAATTTAACTAGAAGGTGCACAAAAAATAAGAATGTGTCAACTTAACACGATAGGTTATCAACCTCAGGTCGTGTTCTAGTGATAACTAAAAGGTTTATTCTTGATTGACTTTTGAAACTATTCAAGACAATAAGACTAACACTGACTTATTGACATATAAGTTTTTCTGTTAAGGAACATTCCTTGACAAGCAAAACCAAAAAATCAAAGGGTAGTATGGGTTCTTTTCAAGAAAACACTTCATTTAATTGGTACTAGTTTATCTTTTTTTTAACCAAAACATCACAACTACCAATTTCAACTGTTCTAGAGTAAGAAAACATTTCTACTCCACATTTCATGAGGTGTTATAAACCTACTTAGTTCGAGATGGGATTCGAAGTTAATAGAGTGTGACTCTAAAACTTGATTCGAAAACGAAGTACGAATTATCGCTTGATTAAGCTATTCCAACAATTATCAATTCCTCTTCTTAGTCAAAAACAAATTCACTAAGATGTCCTTAGAGGATCAATTGTGACATATTTCCAAAAATCATTAAGATAATCATTAAACATGATACTAAAGTAATCTCCTTTCCTTTCAGATTGGAGAAACCATTATTTTTCTGCCTAATAGATTCTTCATATTTGTTCTGCCATTATTTGAAACCTTTCAAATAATCAGAATTACACTTAATCCTATAAGTATAACCATATTTACTGAACCATCAGTAAATCATGACGAATAGACTTATCGTCCTTTGTGGTGGATCTGACCAGTCCACATCAATGTGTACTAGATCCTTTAGTCCTTCACTTTGATTCACATAAACATGTGATCAACAAATTAGTCTTAATCTTTCAAAGATCAAGATTCTCACACATCACACAATTTGAATTGTATGACTCCAAGTTTCTATCCAACTAAAACTTGGGTGATGAGAATTCCTTTTTCACTTGGTCAATTATGACATTACCACAAATGATATAACAAAGAATCAAATCCATATTTAATATTGCTAATAATAGAAATATAACCACCAATTTTGATAAATTCCATTGCAAGGAAATGTAAAGTAAAACCAACAATTTACTTTATTGATAAAATGCGGAAAAAATTATCCATACAATGCAAACATATGAAAACTATGTTTCTAGACATATTTCCTAAGCAATTTATTAATCTATCATAACTCCTGATCAAAAGCTTAAAAATCTGATCCTCGAACCATGCGATTGAAATCCATCTCTCATGATCAGATTCAACTCACTCTTCTTCTTAAGCTTCCTTCTTTCTCTAAGATCCTGCAAAACACCAAAATGTGACTATCACATCATGTATTAAGAATCCATGAATAGGAACTTAATGGAGTTAGATAATGGATGTACCTGAAGTAGAGTCATACATCTTGACTTTACGATCTCTGTGATCCTGTAGGTAGTCAGGGCTGCTTCGCATCTAATGTCCCTTCAATTGGCAATAGAAACATATGGACTCTTCAGGAATGAGACATGGGACTATCTCAGAATTAGCCTTTCTCTTTACCATATGGTCAAATAGTTTTACCTTAGCCGATCCCTTTCCATTGGGAAGAGAAACCTTTTATGTACTACCAATGTTAAGGTCCATGGAAATTTGGGAGATTGATCCTTCTAACACAGAATAGGAACACATTCGCTTGACCATTGTTGCAACGATCCAAAAATCAAGGGTAAAAATTTCATTTTTATTATAGTTAAAACACAGATATCGTTTAATTCAACATTCCAAATCATTGCTAATTAAAAACATGTATTAGAGTTCATCCCCAAATCACATATTGCGGAAAACACGGGTGTGTGCGCTGCGATCAAGCTGGACCCTTCCTTTCCAAACCGATGATACCTGAAACCATAAACAAAACCGTAAGCACAAAGCTTAGTGAGTTCCCCAGAGCATACCCCACATAATCCACATAATCACATAAACCATATCAATCACATAAGCCATGCATATAAACATATAAGGATGCCGTGGAAACCCTCCAAGGTCTTACTAGCTCCAGGATGTCTTGGGTTCCCTCCAGGGCCTTATACCTATGTGCCATGGGCTCCCCATGGTCTTTACCTGGAATGTCGTGGGCTCCCCCATGGTCTGATATCCAACTGCCACGGGCTCCCCCGGGGTCTTCCATGGAAATAACACAGAGTCAAATAGCATACCACATATCACATAAATAACTAGCATACCACATATAAACATATTGGGATACCGTGGACTCCCTCCAGGGTCTTACTCCAGGATTCTGTGGGCTCCCCCCAGGGTCTTATACCTATGTGTCATGGGCTCCCCCATGGTCTTTACCTGGAATGCCATGGGCTCCCCCATGGTCATATATCCAACTGTCACGGGCTCCCCCTCCCCCCATGGGTCTTCCATGCCTAACCAATAAGGTACTAGCACATTCACATACATACTAGGCATATCAATAATGATTCCACAATAATCATCACAACTAACTGAATGGGTCGGCCTTGGTGCCTTCGACCCATTGGTATGGTAAGGAGACTCATCTCACACTGTCGAAGTCCCGCGGATAAAACTCTAGCTGCTGGATGACAGACTCCCCAACTGTCCATATCAAAACAACACCCAATTAACCATTTGGGTTTTAATGCATAACCATAAATCCACACTTGGGGTAAAAGGACCATTTTACCCCTAACCTAGCTTGGTTCAAAACCAAGGCCCAAACTCACACTCTGAAGGCCCAAAAGCCAAATAATCAACCAAGGCCCAACATATGGCCCACTTATGGCCCAATTTTCCAAATTGGGCCCAATCCCATATGTGTCTTATCCTAAGCCCATATCCCCTCCAATACACTCCAGGTTACTTCAACACCCACTGGGACAAACTTGGTCAAATACATCGGTCAAAGGTCAAAGTCAACGCCAAAGTCAACGGTCCAGGTGACCTAACTCGCCGAGTTGGTCCTTCAACTCGTCGAGTCCACTCCCAAGTCAGAATCGTGATATTGCGATCCAACTCGTCGAGTTTTCCTACAACTCGTCGAGTTCCTCTGCTTTTCAACAGACTCGGGGCAACCCTAACCCAACTCGCTGAGTTCACCCACGAACTTCTCGAGTTCTTCGATCTGTTAACCCTCTTAATGCATTAAGCCGTTTTTCTTGAATTCGAAAGGCTCCAAACCTCAGATCCCCATCCATAGAAATGTCTATTAGGATAAAGTTTCCAACTTTACCCCCAAGGATCATCCATGAGGCTACAAACTCAAACCCTAAGTCCTTTAAGGAAGGTATTGACCCATTAAGCCCTTAAACTCTCATTTCATCGTCCCAAAACACAGATCTAATGTCTAAGGGTGGACAAATCACGTAAAGTTTCTAACTTTAAGTCCATGTATTCTTGAAACGCTCTCTAAGGTCCATTTTAGGATTCATAATGAACATATGGCAAGCATGGGACATAGGGACCCATAGAGCTTTCAACTTTAAGCTTCAAGAGGTCATTTAGGGGTCAGATATGCCCTAACAACCCCTGGAATCCTCTTCTTCTTGGATAACTCGGTCAAAGACCCAAAACCAAGCCAAAGATACAAGAGATGAGATCTAGTAAGCTACATGTCAAGGTTATGAATTTATACCTCCAAGATGTAGTCTTTGATGTAGGGTTTCTGGATCCAAGATTACTCCTCCAAGCTTGATGTTTCTGTCTTCAATGCTTCATTCAAAGATCTCCAACAATCACTCTAAAACTCATAAAACTCAAGGAACAAGTGGAAAAACAATCTAGGGTTTCTTCTGGACAAGGTAGGCTGGTAAGGAGGCCTGCACTAGAAGTTAAGTCCTTTAAATAGGGTGCAATACCCGAAAAATTAGGGTTTTCTCTTCCTGTGCCAACTCGTCAAGTTAGACCTCCCCAACTCGACAAGTTGATCTTCAAAATGCGTGTGCCACATATTTCCAACACGTCACGTTTATGCCTTAAACTCAACGATTTAACCTTTAGAAATATGGTTTTATTTCCATGATTAACCTTCTAAATTCCGGGTGTTACAACTCTCCACCCACTTAACTTAGATTTCGTCCTCGAAATCGCTCCTTATTAACACTTATGCCAACACAATCAACCTGATGATCATGACCGGAAATTCTACGCATAAAATAACCTTCTTAAGGAAACCGAAACCCGAACCGAAACTTCTATCCCGAAAATACACCCAAACCTTCAACCCTTGCAAGCCACTTCTACCTTCTGAGACCTGAAACCTACCATATCCCGACTTCCCGACAGCTCGCCTGTGCTGAAACCACTTTATGCCAAACTCTCAACGAGTTGCAGACCAATCATAACACTTCCAACAACGATCTTTCCAGATCTGCTGAAACCATCCTTGGAATAATTCCCCAAATCCGATGAAGATCGAATCATCAACTCTCGAATAGAAACCGATCCCACTTATCTGGAATCCGAAACCTAAGTCTAAATGCTCTGACTCCCTGACAGACCCCTCACACAGAACTGCCACCAAGCCATCCTCATAGGGTCTCACACCACACAAAATGCTTCCACTCCCTGATCACATTGTCATCTCGATGGAGACGAAGTCACTGACCATATACCGTTAAAGAACACTTAACTCCGACAGGAGGCCTAGATAATCCTTCGAGTAGAAGATTCATCTCTACAACGGTTAGACTCAGACGAGAGCTGCGCAACAGGGTCAAACCAATTACTCTGAGATTATTTAATCCTGTTGTGAGTGACTTGGCATTACCCAACTCCTCATTCCCATGGAACCCCAAATCACTAATACTGCCCAAAACACTGAAGCTGCCTGAAATAGCAGGTTGCTGCCTTCTGGCTGATTTCCTCAATCCACCAAGACCTCCCTGGTCCCAATTCGTCAGCCAATCATCTGAAATTTCGTGTTCCAGCCCGGTTACTGAGCCAAGAAGGCTCCCACACCGTCGCCCTTTGCGACTTCCAACAGAAAACTTCACAGGTAATAACTACTCAAACCATCTCGACACTATCCCGATGCTAGGTTGAACGCTACGTCCATCTGAAGATTCCTCAAAGACTCCTTGAAATTGTTTAAAATTAATTAAATTAAAATCTTAATTTATTATAAGATTAATCCACCTAGTATTTGAAAAGTTTAAAATACACCCTTATACCATTATAATATTAAAAGTTTAATTTATATATATATATATATATATATATATATATATATATATATATATATATATATATATATATATATATATATATATAGAAGAAGAGGTCAGTCTTACCGTTAGTAGGCCTCATTCACGAAGCTGGTCTATAAGGGGTGTTTAAGGAAGCAGCCTGTAAAATGACCATCATTGGGTATCCTGTAAGACTGTAAATTTTCAAATAATTTTTTTTCATTTAAAATTACATAATTCTCATAACACGTTTCACAAAAACTCCTTTATTTAATTTACAAATCGCAACTCCGTAACTGTTTGATTAAAATCCAGGATCCTCAAAATATAACTCTTTCACTGGTGTGTACAATCAAGTCGGTGCCTTCCCGTGATCCTGAGAAAAACCTGAAACACATAACACATAACACGGTAAGCATGAAGCTTAGTGGTTCCCCAAGATACCACACATATCCCACTAGCCACTCGAGGCTATAAAACAATAAGACCCTCCGGTCAATGTGTCTTAGTGGGACCCTCCAGTCCCATAACTCGGGTGGACCCTCCGGTCCTAACTCAGTAAGCACAGAATAATACACATCATAAATCACATAGACATAATGCAGGATATCACAGTACTCAGAATAACACATAAGACATCTCAGTCACATAACGGTACCACTCATGGTAAGTATAGTGAGAAGACTCACCTTGCAACCAAGCAAGCAAATAACCTCCTACCCGAATCTCGAACTAGCCTCCGCCTATCACAAAGGATGAATATCTCTAATTAATACTCTTTTCATGACTCTAATAACTGAAGGCTATTCTCTATCTCTCTCTGTCTCTCTACTCTTGAAGTGGTTAAAAGACCATTTTACCCCTCCATGGTCTCTATTACTCATGATTGACCCAACCCTAAAGTCAACAGAAGTCAAACTCGAGTTAACAGTCCATGTTTGACCCGACTCGCTCAGTGCACCCATGTGACTCGTCGAGTCCACTCGTTTCCTCAGAAGTCTCGCGAAGGTCTAGCTCAGCTCGTCGAGTTGACCCCCAACTCGCCGAGTTATCGCATGATCAAGCTCATCGGGACAACCCTCACCGACTCGTCGAGTCAGGCCATGGACTCATCGAGTCCTTTCGATCTGATTTCTCATTCAGACGGTTTTTGGCAGATCTATCACTCCAAACACTAGATCTACCATCCTAAGGCTCGATTGACACGTAAAGCTTCGATCTTTACATTCATGCATGGTGGTTTTTCCCCAATCTACCAATACATGTTCTCATAAGGTGTTAAACACCATACTCCTCATATGGATGAATAAAGTCGGGACTTTTGGGCTCTAGGGACCTCACAAGGTCCAGATCTGAGGTTTTAAACCTCAAGATAACTTTGTATTCTCGAAGTCCCAAATAATATGTTATGAAAACCCTAACTTCTCAACTCATGAGATCTAACCAAATAAAGGGCAAAGATTCAAGCTTTTTACCTTCCTCTTGAAGCTCTGGACGAAAAGGCATGAACCCAAACAGCTCCTTCTTGTTTCTTGCTGAACAAACTCCTCTTCCTCCTCAAAGATTCACTAAAATCCTTCAAGGTTAGCTTGGAGACCCTCTTAGCTCACTACACTCATTTAGGATTTCACATAGAAGGGTTAGGCAGGTGGTGAGGCATAAATGGGGGCATAATTTCCCTTATATAGGCCCCAACCCCGGGAAATTAGGGTTTCTCTGCCCAACACCTACTCGGCGAGTCGGATCTCTGACTCGTCGAGTCCATTCATTAATCCCACGCACACAACTCAATTCTACTCGACGAGTTGGACTCACTACTCGTCGAGTCACTCCATAAATCTTCCAAAATTAAACACACAATAATATACCTGAAAGTCTGGATGTTACAATTCTCCCCCACTTGAATTAGATTTCGCCCTCGAAATCACTCCTCAACAGCACATAGATCGAACCCAATAACCCGAAAAGCACCACCGAACGGATCTCATACCACACAGCTATCTTCCTCCACGGACACCTGAATCAAAACAGAAACTCCCAAACCCAAAAAAGGACAGACCCTTCTGCCGCTACGATTCCCCTTCCGACTCTCCAGAGTCTGGAAACTCTAGTGGCCTGCCTCACTGCCAGACCACCCACTGAAGACATCAACATGTTATTCGCTCCTCGAATAATAGACCCCGATAACTCACTGCCCCTCTGATTCTCTCACTGTGACTGATAGAAACAAGCCAATGCCCAAAATTGGCTACCGATCACTCATACCAGACATAAAACAATCCAGATCATACTCCAAGGAATGAAAGGATCACATCACACCAGGGACCCATCCACTGTACTGCAACTAAAACCCATATGAACAATGAACTCTCAACACCCTGTCCTTAGAAACAAGAAAAAGATCATGCTTGCTCAGAAGTATCCTCTGACATCTAACAATCATAAACCCCAGCTCCCTTCTCAAATATCCCTTTCAACACTGAGCACCAGGTCATCTCCCGACCCAACAGTTGAACTCCAAAGGTTACCCATTGCATACCCCAAAATGTCTCACTGACTTCCTTTTCACACTAACTATCTCGGCCCAGTGTGACACACAAGTCATGAAGTTCACTTTACCCCAAGCGAATACTACAACCCCAACTGAAATCGTCTCACCCTCGACCTCTGTCGTCGACCACTCATTAGCTCCATACGTCTCACGGTCCTTCCCATACAAACGAACTGACCCACACAGGTCTAAGACATCAGATGACACACAATACCCCTAAAAAAGGAACCCACCTCTAAGTCCGGAATCTCATTTAGCCTTCAAAATACACCACTAGTGCTAACTCAAACTCGAGAACCTGGCGCGACGCATAATTGGAACCACTCATTTCCAATCTAATACTCGACCCGTACCCGCGATTCGCAAATTTATGCCCACACCATCTCTCTAATTCCTTCCGCTTACGATAATCCCTCCTCAACCCGTGATACAACAATCCTCGACCGACACGGAGACCCCAATCTCGCCCCTGGCCCGGCAACCAGGTTCCAGAAGACTGAAGTGGTAAGGCTACCCAAGCCTAAGAACTCCTCCGTGTCCTACTCTGACTAGCGAATACTACAGCTCCCCGTAGATTCACAATGCTTCTCTCTCGCTCGCTGGCTAGTGAAAGTTACGGTTCCCCCCGCAATTCCACAATACTCTCTTGCTGACTAGTGAAAATTACGGCTCCTCGTAGTTTCACAATGCTCTCCTTCTGACCAGTGAAAGCTACGGCTCACCGCAGTTTCACAACGCTCTCCCTCTGACCAGTAAAAACTACGGCTCCCTGCAATTATACAACGCTCTCCCTCTAACCAGTGAAAACTACGGCTCCCCGCAGTTTCACAACACCCTCTCACTGACTGGTGAATACTACAGCTTCCTGCAGTATCACCACACTCTTTGGCACTAACTTATGGATGCTACAGCTCCCTGCAGTCTTACAACACTTTCTCTTACTACCCCACGATCTCATCCTCAAGTCGACGCCACACTGCGTTCACTAACCCATGCTCCGCGGCCCAGGATAGATTGGTGCACACACCCATCCAAAATAAGCATCACTACTCCCGACGGCAACCGCATTGACAAAACTCCATTTCTCGCTACAATTCACATTTTTTTTCTCTCTTGATGTCAGATAGTCGAAGGGCTCCCATTGGAACTATAGATACTTGATACACCGCTTGCCATCTCAAACTCAAAACTCAAAATACTCCGAAATTTAGGACATCATACTCGGATACCTTGGTACACCATCACAGAACCTCACGATGTCTTGCCTTAACCACTGATCTCATACTCACGACATCATAATTAGACACCGCAAAGTACCCTCTCAGAATCTCACAACTGATATTCTTCTCGCACAACTTGAAACTTCGGAATATTCCCATCCCACAAATTGAAACACAGAGGAATAGCCAATAACTGAAAACACGTTGACGAAAATCCAAAGCTCCACCCTCTACTAATCACCGCCCATACGAACTACTCACACCAAATCTGAGATTGGTTGACAAATCAACTACTGTCCCTTCTGGAGTATAAATCACAATCTATACTTATACCTGCAAATCTCAGTTATTGCACCCTGAACTCGGCGACCCAACCGCCTCGAACTCAACAATTGCAATCCCGAAAAATCCCTAGCCATGATAAATTCTCTGGCCAACGGCCACATGCCATGGGTTCTCTCATCCTTCCTTAAGCACATACCCATACATCACCCCGCCTTGCACCTCGCCTCACCCACCATTAACCCACGTCTCATGTGTCTGCACCACGAATCTCCATAACCAGTTCTCTAACCGCACTTTGAACAGATCGCTGATCCTCTCAATAGAATACTCAGTTCTCCCCCACTCAGGGTTCGAACCATCACCAATTGGTATACCAACAATCTACTCCATAGGCTGTTTCACCAGGGATATCACACTTGACTCTTGGAACGTACCATATAATCACTTCAATGATCTTCCCGATGGAATCAGGCAACTCCAAATATCCCGTAACTCAGACAAGAATCTCATAATCCCCCCAATGTGACTGCCTCTAGTCATCTCAAAGCCTCATACCGATATACCGCCGGATACCCCAACTGTTCTGAATTAGTCCGGACTCTCGGTCTGGAAATAATGCACTTAACACACACTTCGTCTCTGACTCCTCGACCAGCCTACCATTTCGGAAATCATCATAAAAGCAAGAGACCCCACTCTCACAGTCGGTACACAATGAAGACAATGAGGGCCGCTGCCCCGATATACTCCTCTTAACCACCTGAAACCACCGCTAAAAGTATGCCTCCCCAAAAGGCACCTCCTTGTTCTCTTCCATCATAGACCCACAAATGACTTTCTCATGGCATAAGAAATACCTTGCAACAAACATACTGCCTAAAATACTCTGGTGAAAAGATTGCAACCCTATGCTACCCCACGGGGTTTACCCCCATACTCTAAAAACCGGAAGCTCGCCATCTCTTTTTCTTCTCCCAGAAAACGGGGACAGCGCAACTCTTGCCACAGTAATGACACTTCATCCTTCAGTTATTTGCTCAACTCAGACTGTGACCCTCCAATAAGCATCAACTCTACTCATTCCTGAGTCTTGTGACTCTAACTGGAATCTCACCAAAAGTCTCTCGGACACTAACTCGATTTCCCCCCTCAAGGTATGCTATATTGAGACTCGTTTAACATGGCCCTCAGGCCCCACAGTCTATCACATCTGATCCCAGTCTAATCTCACCAGAAGCACTAACCGCCACGAATCATGGTACTCGAACCATGTGATCATCTCTCGATCTGCTGCGAATTATGGTACCTAAACCATGTTATCTCCTCTCAATCTACTATGAATCATGGTACCCAAACCATGTTATCTCCTCTCAATTTGATACGAATCATGGTACCCAAACCATGTTATCTCCTCTCAATCTGCTACTTAGAACCTCTAGATGTCTCCCCGTTTCGAGTATCGGTCCTCTGCTTTCAGTAGTACGGGCCCATACTACCTTCCACATCTACCCATACTTTCCACACGGATCGTACCAAATTTCCTAAGTAGTTGCTCAACCTTCTCGATCACCAATCCCGTTGAACCTGGTCGCTCCTCAGCCAATACTCTCCTCTATCAGCGTACTCATCTGACTAAGGTCACTCCCTAGGCTCTTCCTAGGTTCTCACACTTCTCTGTCATCAGCTGCTGAAGAACTCATTATGATGCCAACCATCTACTTCCTGAATATCGTTATATTCACTTAGTAGCTGACTCCCATCATCAAAAGTTCCACAAAGCACGAAGCAAGCAACATTCAGGCATCGAATAATCTCCACCAGCACGTAAAACCACTCTAGGTTACACTCTATTTGCTCTACCCACACTCAAAAGGTATCACCGAACTCAAGCAACCCTACCTCTCGCAGGTATCTATCTACTCCCTCAGTAGGCTCCTCCAATGCTCATCCAAGTATCTCTCCTAGATTACTCCTCTACTCAAACCTCTCTCTAAAAGATTCCTGATGGATACTCTTACTCCGCACATACTCACAGCACATCACAGACAACAACAATTCCTAGGCTAAGGCATCACAAATGAGGCAACTCTAGCCCTAACATATGAAATACCTAGCCTATCATCTAGCATGCATCACTAATATCTCAATAATAACTCATAACATAAATAAGTAAGGGTATTTTTGGGAAATCACCGTTCGGGCTCTGGCTGATTGCCTACACCGCTCCTTCTCGTTTTCTCTTAGAAACTCTTGCTCGTTTTAGAAAAATCATTCATTTTGAAAACATTTCCTCAAGTCCCTAGTTTGAAACCAGACATACCTGAAGGTACATCTGAATCCCTCAAACCAAGGCTCTGATACCAACTTGTAACACCGTAAATTTTCAAATAATTTTTTCATTTAAAATTACATAATTCTCATAACACATTTCATAAAAACTCATTTATTTAATTTACAAATCGTAACTCCATAACTGTTTGATTAAAATCCAGGATCCTCAAAACATAACTCTTTCACTGGTGTGTACAATCAAGCCAGTGCCTTCCCGTGATCATGAGAAAAACTTGAAACACATAACACATAACACGGTAAGCACGAAGCTTAGTGAGTTCCCCAAAATACCACACATATCCCATTAGCCACTCGAGGCAATAACACAATAAGACCCTCCGGTCAATATGTCTCAGTGGGACCCTCCAGTCCCATAACTCCGGTGGACCCTACGGTCCTAACTCAGTAAGCACAGAATAATACACATCATAAATCACATAGACATAATGCATCTCAGTCACATAACGGTGCCACTCATGGTAAGTATAGTGAGAAGACTCACCTTGCAAGCAAGCAAGCAAATAACCTCGTACCCGAATCTCGAACTAGCCTCCGCCTCTCACAAAGGATGAATATCTCTAATTAATACTCTTTTCACGACTCTAATAACCGAAGGCTATTCTCTCTCTCTCTCTCTCTCTCTCTCTCTCTACTATTGAAGTGGTTAAAAGACCATTTTACCCCTGCATGGTCTCCATTACTCATGATTGACCCAACCCTAAAGTCAACAGAAGTCAAACTCGAGTCAACATTCCATGTTTGACCCGACTCGCCGAGTGTACCGATGTGACTCATCGAGTCCACTCATTTCCTCAGAAGTCTCGCGAAGGTCCAGCTCAACTCGTCGAGTTGACCCCCAACTCGCCGAGTTATCGCATGATCAAGCTCATCGGGACAACCCTCACCGACTCGTCGAGTCAGGCCATGGACTCATCGAGTCCTTTCGATCTGATTTCTCATTCAGACGGTTTATTGCAGATCTATCACTCGAAAGATCTACCATCCTAAGGCTCGATTGACATGTAAAGCTTCGATCTTTACACTCATGCATGGTGGTTTTTCCCCAATCTACCAATACATATTCTTATAAGGTGTTAAACACCATACTCCTCATATGAATGAATAAAGTCGAGACTTTTGGGCTCTAGGGACCTCACAAGGTCCAGATCTGAGGCTTTAAACCTCAAGATAACTTAGTATTCTCGAAGTCCCAAATAATATGTGATGAAAACCCTAACTTCTCAACTCAAGAGATCTAGCCAAATAAAGGGGAAAGATTCAAGCTTTTTACGTTCCTCTTGATGCTCTGGATGAGAAGGCATGAACCCCAACAACTCCTTCTTGTTTCTTGCTGAACAAACTCTTCTTCCTCCTGAAAGATGCACTAAAATCGTTCAAGGTTAGCTTGGAGACTTTCTTAGCTCACTACACTCATTTTGGTTTCATACAGAAGAGTTAGGCAGCTGGTGAGGCATAAATGGGGGCATAAGTTCCCTTATATAGGCCCCAACCCCAGGAAATTAGGGTTTCTCTGCCTAACACCTACTCGGCGAGTCGGCTCTCTGACTCGTCGAGTCCATTCATTAATCCCACGCAGACAAATCGATTCTACTCGACGAGTTGGACTCACAACTCGTCGAGTCACTCCATAAATCTTCCAAAATTAAACACACAATAATATACCTGAAAGTCTGGATGTTACATATCCACTCGTACCCACCGCATCCTTGACTAGTGGAGGGTCGTTAGCCGAACGGGTAGGATAGGACACAAACTCTCATTAATAAGTATAGTGAAATAACAAAGTAACTAAATCTTTTATAAATTTCCAATCTTAGTTACTTTAGGAAAATGTGAATTTGATGCTAACCCATGAAATTGCACATTGCACCTTATTGGTCAGTTAGTGGAGCGTGTCTGGTTAACCGACACACTAATGTGGACTAATGAAGGATGTCAATGGGTTTCTCATAAATTATCAATTGATCAATGGAGTGTGTGTGGTTAACCGACACATTGATTAGGTGATAAATGACATCGAGAGTACCAAGCTAATTTGCATGGTTATTCACACCTTGTTTGTGAACCTCGGTATCCCAGTCACAAACTTGAAGGGCATAATCGAGATTAAACATTTCATTGAAAGGTTCAATGAATCTCAAAATATCTAGGAGTTTCATTTAAAACCTAATTCGTTTAAAATTTCGTTTTTCATGGTGGAATTGGTAATCGTCATTTACCTACTTACAAATAGTTTACAATTGGATTGCAGCATCCCTCTTCCGAATTGTGAATTATTGTGTTGGCTCCTAGCCTTAATATTTTATTTGGGTGTTATATTAAGGATTATATCAACTAACTTGAATTTCTCCCTGTTGTAGATGTCTGGTCTTCCTCAATCGTTTGGAAAAGGCTTTCCGTCTGAAGATGATCATCCACGTGTCGATGAAGGTGAAAGATCATTCCCTTTTTCATGCAATGTTGGAACTGGAAATCATACTTCTCTTCCTCCACCTCCTCCCGTGATTCTCCCTGACCCACATTTTCGTCGACTTGAAAAGTTCAAGGTCACTCAAGCCCTATTGGCATGCAAACACCAAGATGGGAATTCTGTATGTGCACATATTCTAAACATGAAGTCGCACCTTGACAGATTGGGAATGTTAGGTGTCGTTTTCCCAAGGAAGTTGGCTGTTGACTTGGTTCTTCAGTCACTTCCCGAGTCATATAGTCAGTTTGTTAAAGACTACTGTGTGACAGATCACGACGTGACCATTATTGATCTAACATATTTGCTAATTGTTGCGGAAGCAGAAATGCTTTGGCGCACTGGTTAAGCAAATTTGATTGGAAGATCTACCTCCCAAATTTCCATGGACATAGGAAATGACAATGATCATCCAGGAATGATTTCTTCTCCTAAGGGAGAGAAATTGGCCATGGTGAAAAAGTTTGACCATAAGAGAAAAGCCAAGTCTGAGATTGTTCCATGTGTCATTCCCAAAGAGTCCATATGTTTCTACTGCCAAGAGAAGGGGCATTGGATGCGAAACTGCCGTATCTACCTGAAAGATCGCAAGGATAGTAAAGTCAAACTGTATGACTCTACTTCAGGTAAGTCCATTATCTAACTATGTTAAGTGCCTATTTATAGATTCTTAATACATGATGTGATAAGATTGCATTTTGATGTTTTGTAGGATCGAAGAAAAGGAAGGAAACTTAAAAGAGGAGTAAGCTGAGTCTGATCGTGAAGAGATGGATTTCGATCACATGGTTTGATGATCAGAGTTTTGAGTTACTGCTTTAGAGTTATGATAGACTGTTTAGGAATATTTAGTAACATAGTTTTCATTTGAAATTGCATTGTAAGGACAAGTTTTCCGCACGTTATCAATAAAATGAATTATTTTGTTTTATGTTCCCTTGCAATGACATTTATGGACATTGGTGTTTATATTTCTATTGTTAGCAATGTTGAAAATGGAGTTGATTCTTAGTTATATCGTTTGTGGTAGTGTCATAATTTACCAAGGGAGGAAAGATTCTCATCACCCATGTTTCAATTGGACAGAAACTTAGAATCATGCGATTTGAATTGTGTGATGTATGAAAATCTTAATCCTTGGGAAATTAAGACTAACTCCTTGTTCACATGTATATGTGAGTCAAGTGAAAGACTAAAGGATCTAGTACACATTGATGTGGACTGGCCAGATCCACCGCAAAGAACGATAAAGTCTATCGTCATGATTTACTGTTGGTTCAGTAAATATTATTATACTTACGAGATTAAGTGTAATTCTAATATATTGAAAAGTTTCAAAGTATAAGCAGAATGAATAAGAAGAGTCAATTAGGCAGAAAGATAAAAGGTTCTCCCATCTAAAAGGAAAGGAGAGTACTTTAGTATCGTGTTTTACGATCATCCTAATAATTGTGGAACCATGTCACAATTGATCCTTTAAGGACACCTTAGTGAATTTATATGACTAAGAAGAGGAATCTGAAATTGTTGAAATGGTTAAATCAAAAGGATGAGTCGTACTTCATTCCAAAATTGAGTTTTAAAGATATAATCTAGTTACTCCAAGTTTTACCTTGAGTAACATGTTCTAAATAGGTTTATAACAACTAATAAAATGTGGAGTAGAAATGTTTTCTTACTCTTGCACATTTTAAATTGGTAGTTGTGATGTTTTCGATAAAACAAAGACCAACTAAGACCAATTATATGAAGTGTTTTCTTGATTAGAACCCACACTAACTCTTGAATATTTGTTTGTCAAGGAATGATCCTTGACAGAGAATCTTATATGTCAAGAAGTCAGTGGGAGTCTTGTTGATCTTGAAAAGTTTCAGGAATGCAATCGAGAATAAACCTTTTAGTAATCACTAGCACACGACCTGAGGTTGATAACCTATCATGTTGACATATTATTGTTTCTGTGCCCGTTCCAGTTAAGTTGACTATGCGTGTGAGTTCGGTGAGTTCTCATTTGATTGCATAAGAAAAAGCACCTTGATCCGTGAAAGCACATTGATCTGTATAGGTGAGATGCTCAATGACTTGGAAGCACTGGTAGGCCCTTGTGCTGCCAGGTGGCAAGAAATTAAGATTAAGCAAGTTCAGTCCATATGAGTTTGGATTTGTCATAAACCTTGTCTTATGATAATGGTTGGAAATGACAAATTCACATGGATAGGAACACATACACCATAAAATCTAAGTGGAAAGAGGTTTCTCTCTACTTCATGAAAATGAATATGAGCAAACGCTTTCACTATTAGATTTTAAAGGATTAGCAGTTGTGATAATTGCATTCTCAAATTCGAGTATGATTACAGCGTCCCTCTTCATAGTTCGAATTGTGAGAAATGACAATTAGTTTAAGGACTTATTGCTATAAGTTCTAAAAAGGTTTGGATACTCACATAAGCTATCTAATGAAAAGTGTATGAGCTCGAGAGGTCTAGATAAAGGTTTATCGAAGCACCACGTATCAGAAATCAGAACTTTGGTAAGAAAGTCAATAAGTATTGATTTCTAGAAGTCCAGCTGATTTCTGGATACATGTCAAAGCTAGTGGGAGCGTAATTGTTGTGCTAGTAAGAACATAATTATTATGCTAGTAGGAGCATAATCATAATGATGAGTGTTGCGAGTTACCAATGCTATTTATAAGAAACAAAGGTTACAAATTTGCAAAGTTGCAGAATTTGAATATTGTTTCGCTATAGTAAGATTCTAGGGAGAAGATAACTATACTTCATTTCAAATCTAAAGGTTTAGATTGAAGTTTTAATGGAACTTAGTCATTAACATATATGAACAACGTGTTGAAGTAATTCAACATAGGACATTCTATATATGAAAATATTATAGCAAGAGACTGGTCAAGTATTGTGTCTTTATGAAAGACATTATGAATCGTATCCAATATGCTTCGGGTATAGGATCGATTGCGTATGCTATAATATTCACTTGTTCTAATTTTCCAAATGCCAAGGCCATTAAAAGGGAAAAAGGACTAGAACAAGATATGACTGAAAGTTATTAAACAACTGTGAAGGACAATCTGAAGTTCTATAAAGATTGGTTGCTTATGGACAGTTGGAAGTATAGTAATAAATGGACCATATTGACGTGATTCTGAATAGATAGGATTTTGTTAAGAATGGATAGTCATATGGCAATATGAAAAATTTTCCATTATGGGAGTTGGACATTAAGATTTGTGTGTGAGTTAGTGACTTTAAGGCAAGAAGGATGTTCAAAGGAATGTACCTTGAATGTAAGACTTCATTTATATGGAATTGTTTGGTAACAAATATCCAGTGGAATATTTTGTAATATCATTGGCAAAGTCTCTGTGGATTTGGTAATTTGACATTACAAAAGGATCATTGCATGTAAGTTTAGAATCTAACACATTCTAGTAAGTGGTAAGAATTTGGTATTCTTACACTTGCAATAAGGATTTGGAATTGTGAAATGAGCATCATTGGAAATGTGTACGATTGATCTATTTCACAAAGAAGAACCATAGATAAACATAGTGTGCATGCTTGGAGCATGGGATAACTATTGTTTTTAATTCAAGTATTAAGTTGATTGATCGAAACATTATACAATGAATAAGGTCTAATCAATATGGTGAATAAATGATAAGTGTTTTTATTTATATTCAAAAGTTTTGAGACCATATTAGATTATATTATTCTTATGTTTCACTTCGCATGTTTTACTTCCCGAATAATAAGATTATTCGAACATCCACAGTCGATCATACTTTGGAAGTAAGTAATGAGGTAAGACTGTCGTGAATCCGACTGTAGATTGTCTAAGAGCTTAGACATATCACAAGTTTGCTGCAGTGTTCATGAGTACTCCTGAAATAAGAATTTGAGTATTGGATTAAACCCATGCTCATATAAATCACTTCATGGATTTTATCACGGGTGATTGTGAGACGAAAATATCTTATATTCTTGAAACGGAGACATATAGTTGTTGTTTACAAGTCGGTTGCACATTGATAATATGTAAACGCATCAATAACTTGATGTTATAAAACATATTGTTGTGTGTTATTTGATGAGTAAAAAGTACAAGCATATGAGTCGAAGTTTATCCGTTCCTTTTATCCTAAATGGGATAAAAGCGATATTTGTGGGCCCCTCAATGATTTAGTGATGACACCTAAGCGCTTGGCCAAGCCTGGACTAAGTTGATGTGTTCAATTGTAGTCTGAGTCAGTCGTCGTAAATCGGAAGTCGGGAAACAAACCTTGGACAGAGAGAATGATTATAAATCCATGTCTCATGTCCATACGATATCTTATAGAACAAAGGAATATTTGATCCCTTATCTAAAGGACACGTTTCTAATAAGATCAGAGTTCGACTGTGGCTTTTGAAAGCTACGATTGCTAGTCAGATTATGAAGCCATACTTGCAATAATAGTTATTAGACTTATCCAAGTGGGTGAGTGTTGGATTAGGTGTTTAAGCCCATAACTATGTTTGGTATGTTCTTGATTTGATATGTAGCATGGTCCTTTTGGGTTGCCTTCACTCATACAACTTGATAGGATGACTAGCAGAGAGAGAGAGAGAGAGAGAGAGAGAGAGAGAGTAGGATTTATTATATGAATAATAAATTGGTACTCAAAATGATTTTATTAATATATTACAAGATTAATATATTATTTGGAAATCATATTATTAATTGGTAATTAATCAGAAATTAATCTAGTATTAATTTTGGGATTAAAGGAACTGATTAATAATGGAGGGACTGTTTTGCAAATCTTTGATAGTTATGAAACTGGGCCTAGGGACTCCTTGGATGGGAGTGGATGAAATTTATAGGAAGCCCTATAATATTTCGTCCAAGGCATCCTTATGGAGGTCCATGGGTTGCTTTGGGCTTAAGTTAGGAACTAGGGTTTCCTTATTCAAGTCCAGCTTAAAGGTTAAGCAACCTAGCCCTATATAAACCCTCTTAACCTAAGGATTTTCGACTCTATGAATTCTAAGAGTTACCCTAGCCGCTTTTCCACCTCTTTCCTTCATCCTTGTTGTGTTGAGTGTTTGTGACTCCATTAGAGGTGCAACACTTGGATCACTAGGCTTTCAGAAGTCAAGATCAAGCAAGGATTGTTCTTTTTATTACAATATAACAAGTAAGGTAATCTTCCTACCCTTATATATATATGAATTATGAAATTATGTATGATAGATCTAGGGTTTTTGCTTTGGATAATTAACTTGCATGTATAACTTGAGAAAAACCTAGATCCAAAGCAAATAGGGTTTCATGTGCACCATAGGAATGTTGTATTGCTCAAAACCCATCATGGTTTAACCATAATCTTGCGAATTGGCCCACCCTTGCCTAACCGTCTGAAAGAATCCGGGAATGCTATAGGTCATCATGCAGTCTCACAACACTTCCCACACTATCTGGCCCCCAGTGAATGCTACGACTACCCCGCAGTCTTACAACACTTCCCATACTATCTAGCCGCTAGTGAATGTTGCGGCTACCCCGCAGTCTTACAACACTTCCCACACTATCTGGCCGCTAGTGAATGCTACAACTACCCCGCAGTCTTACAACACTTTCACCCCAAATGACTACCAGTGAATGCTACGGCTCCCCCATAGTCTTACAACACTTCCGCCCTAACCGACCATTAGTGAATGCTACGGCTCCCCCGTAGTCTTACAACATACACTTTCACCCTAACACAAACGCATCTGAATGCCTTTCTCCTAATCTACCAATTCAAATACACTCAGAGTCGAGCACACACTCGGCCGAACACCCCAGACTGAACTCGAGCTATGTCTGGGACCCCGACCTAGTTCCCCGAAGCCTGCTATCAATCACCAAGAGAACGTGATCTCAATGTTGGGGAGTCTCCCAAGCTCCCACTCACACGACCCGCAAATCAAAACAGCCACATGGGCCGCCTTCCTCCCCGACGGGGATGCGAAACTCATCCTAGTTTCATAACCACTCCTACTTCTGAATCCCGAGACGATCCTCCCTCACTTTGAGCCGACTAAATTCTCAAGCACCAAAGAATTGAAGGATTCCAAATCCTTCTTACCTTACAATGATCGACCCGCTGACTACCAACGCTTAACCATGCTAGCGATCCATTACTAGACAATCTCAATGATTACCCAACTCCTAGAATCCGGAAGAATACACTTGAGACCTTAACCAGTCCAATAGGTCAAATCACCTCCCATGATACCATACCAATTCCTTGAGTTCTAATGCCGGCGACTAAGAACCATAACTCTTGCCATGTACTGATGAACCTCTACCCTAATCTCTATCCTCGAGGAATCATTGAACTCTACCCGATATCAGTCCACGCGAAGGTACGATTCCCTTGACACATCCAATGATCAAACAACTCATGCAATTGACATCACCATCTTCATGCTACCATGGCTTTCCTAGCAATGGTAGTTCCTTGAACTCCAAAGTTCTTCCATAGGCAGATGTCGATCATACCCGAACAAATGACAGAACCATTGAACCCTGACTTTACTGGAGAACAATCCCACTAACTCCTGACCAAAGGTCCTCCAAAAAATACTCCTGAACAGATTTAGACAAAAACCCGGAACAATAACGGTACACGCGGGACCCACTCCGCAAGATATGTCCATCTGAAGATTTCTCAAAGACTCCTCGACATGCAAAATGGAATATGACAATCCTTGATAAATCAGACAATAGTATAGGACCGACCCGAGATCTAACTTATTCAACCTCAATAAATATTCCAAATCGATACAAATTCCCGATATCCACTTGAAGTGGCAGAAGATAACATACCCGCAAACATCTGAAGGAATCCTGACCACCTCCTCCTGAGTTACCTCGATCATCCTGAGGAAATGGTGCAACACTCCCTTCCGATCCCAATGACAAGAACTAACAGTAGGATCCTCCTTCCTGAAGGATTCTAGGGATCCATAGGCTTTGGGCTCCAGATGAACCCCTAACTGCCCCGCGACAATTCTGGCCCGAAAGGCCCCGAGACGACTATCAAGAGCTCCCAAAATCCCTTCCTTGGATGAACGAAAGACCACCGAGGTCCATTCTAAAACTCTACAAATAATCTCCGATGAGATGAACTCCCGCGATCATGCATTGATTGGCCCAAGTCCTGCTCCTGAGCCGGATCCAGAATCTAGATCCTATTCCCGAGTGCTCCAAACCAGTCTCCCGCTCTCAGGCTCTAGAAATCATATCATTCAGGGTCTCACACCCTGACACACTCAACAGCTCAATCGTCCATTGCTGAACTGCAGTAGCTGAAGCAACCTCTACCCTAAACTGGGCTACAAACTACTCCCAAGACATAGTCTACAATCCGGAAAGTGCAATAGATCGCACAATCAACCCTTCCAGCCCGATACAAGAGTTCCAACGCGAACCGAACCTTAGCTCCTAAGGGGTAGGGACTAGTGCGGAAAACACTTTCCATCTCCTTAATCCAATGCGAACTCAAAACCTTGACAGTCCTTCCTCTAACTAGCTCACCACGGGAGCTGGGACCAAACCCTGGTCCTTCCTATGTGTGCTCATCCTCATTCTGCAAAGCAGCTATTCCTACGGTCCAAGCAAAACCAAGAATTCTCCTTCCCATAAGCTTTTTAGATTCTCCAAGACTCTCATCGATTCGAGTATGGATCCTGTGCTTTCAGTAGTACGGGCCCAATACTACCTTCCACACCTATCCATCCTTTCCTCAGAAATCCTCCCGAATCCTCTAAGTCACCTACTCCACTGATGCACCAAATATCCGCTAAACAGCAGCACAATACCCACTGAAGCAACTCCTGGGCTCCCAACCTCACCGAACCGCCCCACTAACTCATTGGAGCATATCCTAGGCTTTCCTAGGTTCCCAACCTCACCCTGCCATCAACTGCTAAAGAACTTGCCATGATGCCAGCCATCCACCTCCTGAATGTAGTCATATTCACTTAGTAGCTTACTCCCATCATTCAAGAGTTCCACAAAGCACAAAGCAAGCAGTATTCGTGCAGTAACTCTCCAACCCATGAAACTATCATATAACATTCAGACCACATACCACAACTCATGTTATCCACATCTACCCTCACTGTCGGCTGCCTTCTGCATGCAAATTATACACAGGACAAGATCTAATAGACTGTCGAATAACAGACTCTTCCCTAGGACCACAACCAGACAAGGAACATGAAATAAGGCCAAATCAATTATTCTAAGGCTATAAGATCCTAGCCGTATACAATTTTTAAAGCATACACTTAGCAGTTACTAATACCAATAGTCATTCCCATTCCAGCATAGCATCCAGTATCCCCAAGGCTACAAGCATCACATATCAGGCCAATCTATTGCTGACTAATCAGCACTAGCATGCAAGTCTACCAGCTCATACAACATATAAAGGCATCTCTCCTAGCCCTAACTAGCATGTGATTCTCAGATTCATAAATCAAGTCATAACAGATAACATATATGGGTATTCTGGGAAAACTTACTTGAGCTCGGCTGATTGCACGCACCACACCCTTTTCTCTTTTAGAAATTCTTTTATAAAAATGTTTTCTTTGGAAAATTTTCATCAAGTCCTTAGTTTGAGTTCAGACACACCCGAGAGTTTGCTCGAAGCTCACACACCAAGGCTCTGATACCAACTTGTAACGACCCAAAAATCAATGGTAATAATTTCATTTTTATTATAGTCAAAACACAGATATCGTTTAATTCAACATTCCAAATCATTGTTGATTAAAAACATTTATCAGAGTTCATCCCAAAATCACATATTGCGTAAAACACAGGTGTGTGCGCTGCGATCAAGTCGGGCGCTTCCTTTCCAAACCGATGATACCTGAAAGCATAAAAAAAACTGTAAGCACGAAGCTTAGTGAGTTCCCCAGAGCATACCCCACATAATCACATAAACCATATCAATCACATAAGCCATGCATATAAACATATAAGGATGCTGTGGAAACCCTCCAATATCTTACTCCAGGATGTCGTGGGCTCCCCCCAGGGTCTTATACCTGTGTGTCATGGGCTCCTCCCATGGTCTTTACCGGGAATGCCATGGGCTCCCCCCATGGTCTGATATGCAACTGCCACGGGCTCCCCCCGAGGTCTTCTATGCAAATAACATAGAGTCAAATAGCATACCACATATCATTGAAATAACTAGCATACCACATAACACATATATAAACATATTGGGATGTCGTGGACTCCCTCCAGGGTTTTACTCCAGGATGCAGTGGGCTCCCCAGGGTCTTATACCTATGTGTCATGGGCTCCCCCTTGGTCTTTACCTGGAATGCCATGGGCTCCCCCTATGGTCTGATATCCAACTGCCACAGGCCCCCCCCCCCTCCGGGGTCTTCCATGCCTAACCAATAAGGTACTAGCACATTCACATACATACTAGGCATATCAATAATGATTCCAGAATAATCATCACAACTAACTGAATGGGCCGGCCTTGGTGCCTTCGACCCATTGGTATGGTGAGGAGACTCACCTCACACTGTCGAAGTCTTGCGGATAAAACTCTAGCTGCTGGATGACAGACTCCCAAACTGTCCATATCAAAACAACGCCCAATTAACCATTTGGGTTTCAATGCATAACCATAAATCCACACTTGGGGTAAAAGGACCATTTTACCCCTAACCTAGCTTGGTTCAAAACCAAGGCCCAAACTCACACTCTGAAGGCCCAAAAGCCAAATAATCAACCAAGGCCCAACTTAAGGCCCACTTATGGCCTAAATTTCCAAATTGGGCCGAATCCCATATGGGTCTTATCCTAAGCCCATATTCCCTCCAATACACTCCAGGTTACTCCAACACCTACTAGGACAAACTTGGTCAAATGCATTGGTCAAAGGTCAAAGTCAACGGTCCAGGTGACCTAACTCGCCGAGTTGGTCCTTCAACTGGTCGAGTCCACTCCCAAGTCAGAATCACGATATTCCGATCCAACTCGTCTAGTTTTCCTACAACTCGTCGAGTTCCTCTGCTTTTCAACAGACTCGAGGCAACCCCAACCCAACTCGCCGAGTTCGCCCATGAACTCGTCGAGTACTTCGATCTGTCAACCCACTTAATGGATTAAGCCGTTTTTCTTGAATTCTAAAGGCTCCAAACCTCATATCCCCATCCATAGAGATGTCTAGGAGGATAAAGTTTCCAACTTTACTCCAAAGGATCATCCATGAGGCTACAAACTCAAACCCTAAGTCCTTTAAGTTAGGTCTTGACCCATTAAGCCCTTAAACTCTCATTTCATCGTCCCAAAACACAGATCTGATGTCTAAGGGTGGAAAAATCATGTAAAGTTTCTAAATTTACGTCCATGTATGCTTGAAACGATCTCTAAGGTCCATTTTACGCTTCATAATGAACATATGGAAACCATGGGACATAGGGACCAATAAAGCTTGCAACTTTAAGCTTCAAGAGGTCATTTAGGGGTCAGATCTGCCCTAACAACTCCTAGAATCCTCTTCTTATTGGATAACTCGGTTAAAGACCCAAAACCAAGCCAAAACTACAAGAGATGAGATCTAGTAAGCTATATGTCAAGGTTATAACTTTATACCTCCAAGATGTAGTCTTTGATGTAGGGTTTCTGGATCCAAGATTAGTCCTCCAAGCTTGATGTTTCTCTCTTCAATGATTCCTTCAAAGATCTCTAACAATCACTCTAAAACTCACCAAACTCTAGGAACAAGTGGAAAAACGATCTAGGGTTTCTTCTGGACAAGGGAGGCTGGTAACTTGGCCAGCCCTAGAAGTTAAGTCCTTTAAATAGGGTGCAATACCCGAAAAATTAGGGTTTTCTCTTCTAGTGCCAACTCGCCGAGTTGGACCTCCCCAACTCGTCGAGTTGATCTTCAAACGCGTGTTCCACATATTTCCAACACGTCAATTTTATGCCTTAAACTCGACGATTTGACCTTTAGAAATAAGGTTTTATTTCCATAATTAACCTTCTAAATTCCGGGTGTTATAATTGCACTATAGCATTTCTGCTTCAGAAGCAATTAGCAAATATGTCAGATTAATAAGGGTCACTTCGTTGTCGGTCAAATAGTAGTCCTTAACAAACTGACTATGTGACTCAGGAAGCGAGTGAAGAACCAAGTCAACAGCCAACTCCTTTGGGAAAACGGCACCCAACATTCCCAATCTGTCAATGTGTGACTTCATGTTTAAAACATGTGCACACACAGAATTTCCATCTAGGTGTTTGCATGCCAACAGGGCTTGAGTAACCTTGAACTTTTCAACTTGACGAAAACGTGGGCCGGGGAGAATCACTGGAGGTGGTGGAGGAAGAGTTAGAGAAGTATGATTACCAGTTCCACCAATGCTCTAACAAGGGAACGTTCTTTCACCTTGATCGATAAGTAGAAGATCATCTTCAAATTGAGAAGGAAGACTATTTCCAGGAAGACCATAGTTGTCTGAACTTGACATCTATAAAGGCAGAAAAGAATTCAAGTTAGTTGATTTATTTAATCCTTAATTACTAACCCAAAATTTAGGTAGGTAAGCAATTACCAGTTTCAATCAAATGAAACTCCTAGATCTTTTGAGATTCATTGGACTATTCAATGGCATGTTTAATCTCGATTATGCACTAACTTTGTGACTGGGATGCCGAGGATCACAAACGAGATGTGAATAACCATGCAAATTAGCTTGGTACTCTCGATGTCATTTATCACCTAATCAATGTGTCGGTTAACCACACACACTCCATTGATCAATGATAATTTATGAGACACCCATTGTCAACAATATTGGTCCCATATTAGTGTGCCGGTTAACCACACACGCTCCACTAACGACCAATAAGGTGCAATGTGCAATTTCATGGGTTAGCATCAAATTCACATTTTTCCTAAAGTAACTAAGAATGGGATTTTAGAAAAAGTTTAGTTACTTTATGTCATTATACTTTTAATGAGAGTTTAGTGTCCTATCCTACCCGTTCGGCTAACGACCCTCCATTAGTCAAGGGTGCGGTGGGTAAAAATGGATACCCAATGGCGGTCATTTTACAGGCCGCTTCCTTAAACACCCCTTATAGACCATCTTTGTGAATGAGGCCTACTAACGGTAAAACTGACTTTTATTATACATATATATAAATTAAACTTTTAATTCTATAATAGTATAAGGGTGTATTTTAAACTTTTAAAATAATAGGGGTTTAATCATTTAATAAATTAAACTTTTAATTTGATTAAACTTAAACCCTTTATGGATTTGTTAATTATCTTTTAATTAAACACTTAATTAAATTATTAATAAAATCCATAAGGATGTACTTTAAAACTTTTAAAATACTAGGGTTCTTAAATTTAAGATTTCAAAATTAAACTATTTAATTAAATTTTAAATTGTAAAACCATAGGAAGTATTTTTGAAACTTTTCAAAATACTTGGTTAAATTGTAAATTAACAAAATCATTACTATCTTTATCCAAAATTTAACAAAATCATTTATTTTGATAAGGATATGCCATTACCTTTTCAAAAAATTCAATTTTAAAATCATAATCAAGATCAAGATATGAAAATCGAAAAAACAGGGATCTGACGAGTCAACTCGTCAAGTTTGACCAACTCGTCGAGTCCCATGAGGAACTCATCGAGTTCTATGAACAAATTGATGGGTTTTATGCATAAGAAACAATCCTATGTGCTCATACAAACCCTAATGCTTGGATCTAGGTTTCTCTATTGTACATGCTTTGAATCCAAGTCTTGCAAACCCTAAACTAGCATACATATTATCAAAATAACAAACAACATCAGATCTAGATGTTTACCTCTTCAAATAGCTTGAATCTTCTTTGCTTGAGCTTAGAATCACAATTGTAATTCCTCTAATGGATCACAAACACCAAGTAGCAAAAAGGCAATAAGAGAGAGGAGGGAGGATGCTAGAAATCGGCCTAGGGTTTCTCTTGGAATAATGTCTAGCTGATTTCCATAGCCTAGGGGTCATATTTATACTTGCAGGCTACTAGGATTTCATTCTAAACCCTAAAGACAGCTTAGCCACCAAGCAGCCCAAGGAACCTTCTGGAATAGGGCCTTGGACGAAATATGATGATCCTTTCATCATATTTTCGTTCCCCCTCTAGTCCATTAGGTTTCCTAGCCCAAAATCCAACTATCACACATTTGACAGTTTATACCCCTTTATTTAATTAATCTCTTTTAGTCACCAAATTAATTCCTAATTAATTTATGACTAATACTAATTAAATAAATATGATTTCTCCTTTAATATATTATTCTTATCATATACTAATAAACCATAATATCCTCTCTCTCATATCAAATTACCTTGTCAAGTTGCTTTGGTGAAGGCAACCCAGAAGGACCATGCACAACCGGGTCAAGTACATACCAAATATAGTTACGGGCTTAGACACTAATCCAACAATCTCCCACTTGAATAAGTCTAGTAACTATATCTCACATACGTCTTCAGAATCCGATTAGCAATCGTAGCTCTTATACGCTTCTGTCACTCTGATCAAAATCCTGTCCTTCAGATAAGGGATCGTATAATCCTCTGTTCTAGATATCATGCATACAATACTTATTGTCTAGCATTTTGTTTCTCGATCTCTGATTCGTTCGACATAGAATTCAGTTGAACACATCAACATCATCCTGACCGGGCCCGGCACATAAGTCAAACCAAATCATCGAGTGGCCAAGATATCGCTTTTATCCTCTTAGAATAAAAGGAACAGATAAACTTCGACTTATATGCTCTTATTATCTACTAGCTAAGTTACACACAATAATACATTTTATAACATCAAGTTACTGATGCGTTTTCGTATTATCAATATATAATCAACTACCAAACAACAACCATATCTCTAGGTTTTAAGATTATATGATATTACCATCTTGCGATCACTTATGATAACATTCAAGAAGTGATACTAGCAAGTGCGGGTTTATTCCAATGCTCAAAACATATTTCATAAGCACTCATAAACTTTGCAGCAAACCTTTGCTATGTCTAAAACCTTTTAGACAATCTACAAACTGATTTATGACAATCTTCTTACATATCTACTTCCAACATATGATCGATTGTGAACTGTTCGAATAATCTTATTATTCAGGAAGTCAAAACATGCAAAAATTGAAACAATAGATAAATAATCAACATAGGATAGTAACTTTCTTATAAATAAAACACCTTTATTTAATCATCAAATGTTGAATATAAAATTATCTATTACAAGTTTCCTACCTATCTAATCTAAACTAATATCGTCCTTTAGCCCAATGCTCCTAGCGTGCTTCAAATGCTTGGCCCTACTCAGTCCCTTCGTAAGGGGATCTGCTGAGTTATCTTCTGACGATACCCTCTTCACAACGAGGAGTCCCTCTTCTACCCGATGTCTAATAAAATGATATTTCCTGTCGATATGTCGAGATCTGCCATGATCCCTTGGTTCCTTGGTCAAGGCAACCGCTCCTTCATTATCACAGAAAATTTCCATGGGCTCCTTTATGGTTGGCACAACTCCAAGGTCTCTTATGAAGTTCTTCAACCATATAGCCTCCTTTGACGCTTCGCTTGCCGCAATGTACTCCGATTCGCACGTTGAACCAGCTACGGTCTCTTGCTTGGAACTCTTCCAAGTTACTGCTCCTCCATTCATGGTAAAGACCCAGCCCGACTGTTATCGGTAATTATCCCGATCTGTCTGGAAACTAGCGTCACTGTACCCTCGCACCCTTAAGTCATCACTCCCACCGAGGACTAGAAACCATTCCTTGGTCCTTCGTAGGTACTTAAGAATATTCTTGACAGCAATCCAATGTGCTCTACCGGGGTTTCCTTGATATCTGCTGACCATGCTCAAAGCGAAAGCCACATCAGGGCGAGTACAGGTCATAGCGTACATAATCGAGCCAACTGCGGAAGCGTAAGGTACTCGGCTTATATCTGCTATCTCTGCCTCTGTACTTGGGCTCTGAGTCTTACTCAGTTTGGTATTGCATTAGATTGGTAACTCCCCTCTCTTGGAATTTTCCATACTAAAACGTTTTAGTACCTTTTCCAAGTATGTATCCTGACTGAGTCCTATCAGTCTCTTACTTCTATCTCCCACTATCCTTATTCCCAGAATATATGCAGCTTCTCCGAGGTCCTTCATAGCGAAACACTTCCCAAGCCAGGACTTTACTTCCTGCAAGGTTGGGATGTCGTTTCCTATGAGTAGTATGTCATCGACATACAATACGAGGAAGCTCACTATACTCCTACTGGCCTTGACATATACACACGACTCATCCTCGTTTCGCAGAAAACCAAACTCTTTGACTTTCTCGTCAAAACAAAGATTCCATCTGCGAGATGCTTGCTTTAATCCATAAATGGATTTCTCAAGCTTGCATACTCTATTTGGATGCTTCGCATCGACGAAACCCTCTGGCTGATTCATGTAAACATCCTCAGCCAACTTCCCATTTAGGAAAGCGGTTTTTACGTCCATCTGCCAGATTTCATAATCATGAAACGCAGCTATTGCGAGCATTACCCTAATAGACTTTATTTTGGCAACTGGCGAAAAGGTCTCATCATAGTCAACTCCAGGAGTTTGAGTAAAGCCCTTTGCGACCAATCGCGCTTTATAAGTGTGCACTTTCCCATCCATGTTTGTCTTCTTCTTGAAGATCCACTTGCACCCGACCGTCTTACGACCTGGTACATTATCAACCAAATTCCAAACTTGGTTGTCATACATGGACTGAATCTCGTTGTCCATTGCCTCTTTCCATTTATCAGACTCTGGGCCTGCCATGGCTTCCTTGTAGCTATTTGGTTCGTCCAGATTTACTAGTGTACTATCACTAATAAACGTATCCCCGTCAGTAGTAATATGGAAACCATAAAACTGGGGTGGAACAACAACTCTACTTGAACGTCTGAGAGGTAAGGACTGGTCAATTGGTTCAACAGGAGTTTCCTCCTCAGGTTGCATGCCAGTGTCAGCGGTTCCTTCATCTCCTGACTCTTGAAGCTCTTCAAGGTCAATCTGACTCCCACTGTCTCTTTAACTTATGAGTTCTCTCTCTCTGAAAACCCCTCTCCTAGCAACAAAGACAACATTGTCACTTGGTCTATAAAAGAGATAGCCAAAAGACTTCTGTGGGTAGCCGATGAAATAACACTTCTCACTACGAGGTTCTAGCTTGTCGTGAGTCTCTCGTCTTACGAAAGCTTCACAACCCCAAACCTTGATATGTGCTAACGAGGGAGCTTTCCCTGTCCACATCTCGTGAGGTGTCTTGGTAACCTTCTTGGTGGGAACTAAGTTAAGGATATGGGCGGCAGTCTCTAAGGCATACCCCCAGAATGAGATTGGTAACGAAGCACGACTCATCATAGAGCGAACCATGTCCAACAAGGTTCGATTACGTCTCTCAGCCACACCATTCAATTGTGGCATTCTAGGAGTCGTCAATTGTGAAACTATTCCGCATTCTTTTAGATAGTCGTGAAATTCAAGACTTAGGTACTCTCCTCCTCGATCAGATCGAAGCATCTTGATTTCCCTGCCCAACTGATTCTCCACTTCATTCTTGAACTCTTTGAACTTTTCAAAGGTTTCTGACTTCTGTTTGATTAAGTAGATATATCCATATCTGCTATAATCGTCTGTAAAAGTCACGTAGAAGCGACAAGCGTCCCTTGTGGTGGATCTAAAGGGTCCACATACATCTGTATGTATGAGATCCAATACACCCTCACCCCTTTCACATGAGCCAGTAAAGGGTGACTTGGTCATCTTCCCAAGCAAACAAGACTCGCACACGTCATCGTCCCTAAGGTCGAATGACTCCAAGACTCCATCCTTTTGGAGTTGGGCTATGCGTTTCTTGTTAACATGGCCAAGGCGACAATGCCACAAGCATGCTTTGTCCAAACTTGTGGACGAATCAATATTCAAAACATCATTTCCTAAATTACCAATAACTAACACAGATTCATAAATCCCATTACAAGGTAATGCATTGAAATAAAAGACACCATTCAAATAAGCATTAATAGAACCATTACTATTATGAAACGAATATCTGAAACCTTGTCTAAACAATCCATGAAAAGAAATGATGTTCCTTGCCATATCTGGCGAATAGCAACAATTATTTAAATCTAGTCCTAACCCATTACTCAACACTAAGGAATAAACTCCGATCTTGGTTACTGGTGAAGACCTCTTGTTTCCCATGATCAAGCTTATCCTTCCATGCTCCACTTCCCTACTTTTTCTTAGCCCCTGCAAATCAGAACAAATGTGGTAACCACATCCTGTATCAAGGACCCATGAAGTAGCAAGTGATGAGTTATTAGATTTAATTAAATACATATCTGCGAAGGTGGGCTTTATCTTCCCATCCTTGATATCCTGCAGATACTTGGGGCAACTTCGTTTCCAGTGGCCCTTCTGGTGGCAGTAGAAGCACTCTACTTCCTTGGGGTCAGAAGAGGGTTTAATAGAACCTGCTTTGGTCCCACTATAAGAGGAACCATCTTGGGTCTTACCCTTATGGTGGCTCTTGGAAGGAGCCTTCCTCTTCTTACCCTTTCCTTGGCTAATTGCCAACACAGGAGCAGCTACAGTAGAGGATGATGCAACAGATTTGTCCTTGAGGTTGCTCTCAGCTGTCCTCAGGAGCCCTTGGAGTTTACTCAGGGTGACCTCTTCCTTGTTCATGTGGTAGGTCATCCTGACTTGGTTGTAGCAGGAAGGCAAGGAGTGGAGGATGATGTCGATAGCCAAATCCTCATCAAACTTAACATTAAGTTTGTGAAGACGATCAACATACCTTTGCATTCTTTGCAAATGAGATGTTATGGATCTTCACTTCCCATCCTAGCGGTGATCATGTTGGTGATGATCTCATAGCGCTCTTGCCTCGCGCTCTGGTGGTACCTGTCCAGCAAATCTTGATGCATTTCATATGGATACATGTCCTCATAGGAATTTTGGAGTTCGAGGTTCATGGTGGCCAACATGATGCAATGAACTTTCGTTGCATCACGCTCGTGGGCCTCAAAGGCGGCCAGCTCTTCAGGAGTAGCTTCTTCTGGGTTAATCTTCTCTAGCTTCTCGTCGAGGACATATTCTTTGTCCTCGTAGCGAGTTATCATGCGAATGTATCTCATCCACTCGTTGAAGTTCGAGCCATCAAATGTCACCTTTTGACACAGGTTCATCAACGAGAACGACCCAGAAGTGTTGTTGTTTGCGTTTGCATTAGACATCTGAAATAGAAAGGAACAAGGTTTGATTAGAAATGAATCCCCAATTAAACACCCAAATGAGAAATTAGGGCTAGAATCCAACAACATTATATACAACTTAGAAAAGGGATGCCGTAATCTAAAAGTAAATAATATTGAAGGTAAGTGAATGACAATTCACTAATTTTCACCATGCAAAACGAAAAGAATTAAGTTTTAAATGTATTTGAAAATTCCTAGATTTCTTTTGAGATTCATTAAACATTTCAATGGCATGTTTAAATCTCGATATGCACTTCAGATTTGCGACTGGGATGCCGAGGATCGCAAATAAGTTTGTGAATAACCATGCAAATCAACATGGCGCACTCAGTGTCTTCATCACCTAATCAATGTGCTGGTTAGCCACGCACGCTCCATTGATCTATGATAAAACCTCGAGCCACCCTTTGTCACCAATGTCAATCCCAAATTTGTGTGCCGGTTAACCACGCACGCTCCACTAACGTTTGACAGGGGTACAAAGTGTAATTCCATGGAGTAGCATCATTTTCACATTTTACCCTAAAGTAACTAAGATTGGGAATTTATAAAACAATGTAGTTACTTTAATATTTCCATTATACTTATAATGATGAATTAAATGCCCTATCCTATCCGTTCGGCTAACGACCCTCCACCATTCAAGCAAGCGGTAGGTGTGAGTGTACACCCATTAAGCGTCATTTTATAGGCAGCAACCTTATACCCACCTTATAGACTGGCTTCGTGAATGAGGCCTACTAGCGATAAGACTAGCTTATTCTTATAAATATATATTAATTAATCTTGTAATAATATAATAGCATAAGGTTGAATTTTAAGCTTGTGAAATTCTAAGGGTTTGAAATTTAAATTTTCAAATTAAACTTCTAATCACAAAATTCAAATTTCAAAACTTGAGGGCAAGTTTTGAACTTTTCAAAACATAAGGGATCAAATAACACATAATTTAAATTAAACAATTAATTTCATAATTATCTATATTTGATCTAACTTTATTTAGTCATTAGATAATTACCAAATAATTTTAAATAATCCATATTTATATAAACAACCAATATTCAAAAGATTTGAAATTATCTATTGTTTTGGCAAGGATAATCATTTAATTAAGATAAAATTCGGATTTTAACTTCAAAAAACGATTTAGGCATTGTATCCAAGTCAAAACAGCAACTAAATCCCGAAATATCCTCTGTCTGACGCTCGAACTCGCCGAGTCAGCTCTGAACTCGCCGAGTAGGGGCCAACTCGCCGAGTCCAGATACTGACTCGCCGAGTTGAGTCGGGCAGAGGCAAAAAAAAAACTTGATTTTCAGCAAGCAAAACAGTTAAGCATCACATACAATTGAAACCAATCAAGGCTCTGATACCACTGATGGGTTTTATGCATAAGAAACAATCCTATGTGCTCATACAAACCCTAATGCTTGGATCTAGGTTTCTCTATTGTACATGCTTTGAATCCAAGTCTTGCAAACCCTAAACTAGCATACATATTATCAAAATAACAAACAACATCAGATCTAGATGTTTACCTCTTCAAATAGCTTGAATCTTCTTTGCTTGAGCTTAGAATCACAATTGTAATTCCTCTAATGGATCACAAACACCAAGTAGCAAAAAGGCAATAAGAGAGAGGAGGGAGGATGCTAGAAATTGGCCTAGGGTTTCTCTTGGAATAATGTCTAGCTGATTTCCATAGCTTAGGGGTCATATTTATACTTGCAGGCTACTAGGATTTCATTCTAAACCCTAATGGACAGCTTAGCCACCAAGCAGCCCAAGGAACCTTCTGGAATAGGGCCTTGGACGAAATATGATGATCCTTTCATCATATTTTCGTTCCCCCTCTAGTCCATTAGGTTTCCTAGCCCAAAATCCAACTATCACACATTTGACAGTTTATACCCCTTTATTTAATTTATCTCTTTTAGTCACCAAATTAATTCCTAATTAATTTATGACTAATACTAATTAAATAAATATGATTTCTCCTTTAATATATTATTCTTATCATATACTAATAAACCATAATATCCTCTCTCTCATATCAAATTACCTTGTCAAGTTGCTTTGGTGAAGGCAACCCAGAAGGACCATGCACAACCGGGTCAAGTACATACCAAATATAGTTACGGGCTTAGACACTAATCCAACACAAATTGACAAGTATGTTCCCTCCTCCTTTGGACAATCCACTTATGCATCAAATTCAACTGAAAAACATCTTAGGCTCTGATACCATTGATGGGTTTTGAGCATAACTACAACCTATGTGTTCATGCAACCCTAATTGCTTTGGATCTAAGTTTTTCACTAGTTGAACATGCAAATTGAATACTAAAGCAAAACCCTAGAAATTAGTATATAATTCGAAATCCACATATAATTAGGGTTTAGAAGTTTACCTCACTTGTTATGTAGCAATAACAAGAAACCTTGTAGATCCTTGACTCTTGAAAGCTTAGTGCCTCAAATGTTGCACCTCTAATGGCTTACAAACACCACTAGCAAGAGGATGAGAGGATAGAGGAGGGAATTGCACCAAATTTCGGCTAGGGTTTACAAATGTAAGCGTTGGCCGAAAATCATAGGTGGTGGGGTCTTTATATAGGCTTGGGCTGCTAGGGTTTTCTAGAGGAAACCCTAATTTCCTGCTTAAGGCTTAAGCAGCCCATGGACTCCTCATCTAAAGGCCTTGGATGAAACCTATAGGGTCTCCCTATAGTTTTCGTCCACTCTCATCTGTGGAATCCAATAGCCCATTTTCACAATTATCAATGATTTGCAAAACAGCCAATGTTCCTTTAATCAGTTCCTTTAGTCCCAAACTTAATTCCAAATTAATTTCTGATTAAATACTAATTAAATAACATGATTTCTAATTAATATATCATTTTCATAATACATTAATAAATCAATTTATTATTCCAAATAATAAATTCAACCTCTCTCTTCAAAAGTCATCCTGTCAAGTTACTACAGTGAAGGCAACCCAAAAGGACCATGCTACTATCAAATCAAGTACATACCAATTATAGTTATGGGCTTAGACACTTAATCCAACAAGGGCAACCCAAAAGGACTATGCTACCATCAATTCAAGTTTTTACTAATTATAGTTAATGGCTTAGACACCTAATCCAACAGTCTCCCACTTGGATAAGTCTAATAACTATAACTGCCAGTATAACTACCGAATTGACTAGCAAATTGTAGCGACCAAAAGCCGTTGTCGAACTCTAACCCGGTAAGTTACGTGTCCTAAGATAAGTGATCAAATATTCCTCCGTTCTACAAGATATCATATGGATTAAACACTATTCCAATGATGCTCATTTCGCAATTTTGAATTCTTGTTACTACTAGAATGTGTTAGAGTTCAATCTTAAATGCATTGTCCTTCTGTGATGCCATAGCTTTAAAGTCATAGAGACTCAGCTAATGATATTACAGAATATTCCATTGGATCTTTGTTACCGAAAACAATTCCAAAGTAATGAAGTTTCAAATTCAAGGCATATTCCTTGAACACCTTTCTCGCATTAAAGTTTCTAACTCACATGTAAATTCTAATCATCAACTCTCATTATGGACACATTTCCATATTTCCATATGACTATAAATTCTGAACAAGAGTCACCTCCATTCAGAATTATGTCAATATGATCCGTCTAAATTAATATTATACTTCCAACTGTCCAAAAGCAACCAATCTTCAGTAAACCTCATAGTATCATTGACGGTTGTTTAACGATTTTAGTCACACCATGTTCTAGTCCTTTTTCCCTCTCAATATGCAAGGCATTTGGAAAACTCAGAAAAAGTGAATATTATAAGATATGTAAACGTTCCTACATCCGAAGCATATAGGACAAGACACATAATGTCTTACATAAAGACCTGATGTCTGATCAGTCTCTTGCTATAATATTTCTATATATCGAATTTCCTATGTTGAATTATTTCAACACGACATTCATATATGTCCAAGACTAAGTTCCATTAAAACTTCAATCTAAACTTTTAGATTTGAAAAGAAGTATGAGTGCTCTCTCCCCTAAATCCTTTCTATGGCAAAAGAATTCCCAAACTTCACAATTTGCAAATTCGAAATCTTTGTTTCCTACAATTAGTATTGCCGACTTGCAACACATAGCATAACAATTATGCTCCCACTAGCATAACAACTATGTTGCTACTAGCTTTGACATGTATATAAAAAATCAAATGGACTTCTAGAAATCAATACTTTTTGACTTTCTTACTAAAGTGTAGATTTATGATACGTGACTCTTCGCTAAGTCTTTAGTCAGACTTCTTAAGCTTATACACCTTGCATTAGATAGCATATGTGTATGTTTAAACCCTTTTATAACTTATAGTAATAATTCCTAAGCGTTCAAACAGTTCCTTTTCATTTCTCACAATTCAAACTATGAAAACGGATGTCGTAATCATATTCCGAATTTGAGAATGCAATTAATACAACCACTAACCATAATGATATTTATCAGATCATTAAAATCTACTAGTGAAAATGTTTCCTCATAATCATTTTCATGAATTACAGCGAAATCTTTTGACACCTAGATTTTATGGTGTATGTGTTCCCATCCATGTGAATCTTATCATTTCTAACCTACAATCATAACATAAGGTTGAGGAAAAAACCAAAATCAAATTTAGTTTTTCCTTTCATGGACTTAACTTTGCTTATTCTTAATTTCTTGCTTTCTGGTAGCACAAGGGCCTACTAGTGTTTCTAAGTTGTTAAGCAGTTCACCCATATTGATCAATGTACTATCACTAACCAACATGTTATGCCTTTTGCAGTCAAATGAGAACCATAGAATTCATAAGCATTGCCAATTCAACTGGAAGATGCACAGAAACAAGAATGTGACAATTTAACACGATAGGTTATCAACCTCGGGTCATGTGCTAGTGATAACTAAAAGGTTTATTCTTGATTGACTCTTGAAACTCTACAATATCAATAAGACTCCCACTGACTTCTTGACGTATAAGTTTCTCTCTCAAGGAACATTCCTTGACGAGCAAAACAAATATATAAAAGTTAGTGTGGATTCTTGAAAAGAAACACACCATTGTGTGAGAACAAGGATCTGGTTGCGCAGGGACAAGGATTGAAAACTCAAACCTTGAGTTAATGCTTAAGATCAATGTCTGCTACTAACTTAATTGTTCCAGTCGAGTCAAAGAAGACCAGTTAAGACTGAATATGAGAATCAACAAAGTACTTCAAGAATTAAATGTAAGACAATGAATATGATCAAGTAAAGACAATAAATGAACACAAAGAATGTTTGAAAGATAGATTAGAGAGAAAGGTGTAAGTGAAGTAAATGTGAAAATGTCTATCTTTGGTGAAGCAATCCGTCACTTGTAATTGTCATTGAATGCTCCTTTTATAGGAGAATGTGTTACATCGTACTAACCCAAAAACATACATATGACTGGATAATAGAGTTACTCCTGACACTCTGATTATCTAAGAAAACAAAAGAGACTAAGTCCTATGACATGTTACATCAAGCTAAATGACAAAACAAATTAATACATACAGATAGACATAAACTTCATTCCGGACGCAAACTTCATTCTAGAATGTCTTCACTTAATTCGGAACCTTTTATCTGATCTTCTACTTAAGTCTTCACATCGAACCACATACTGACTCCGGAACAATTACACTCCGGAATTGAAACTGACTTCGGAACTTATTGGATGATTGTTAGAGGTTCACTTTCAGGTTCCAACAATCTCCCCCTAGGTGAACTTAGCAATCAAGTCAGCTCAGTTTGCTTCTTCCTTGATAAAAACATAAGCTCGGTATAACCAATCTCTAACTTCAATATACCACTACAGCTGACTCACAGACTTTGCCTTAACATTTCCCGGAGCGTCTGACCTGGATGCACGACTGAAGAGCTTTAGTTGGAACTAAGTGTTTGTCAAGGACTTGGAAGAAGTCCTTCTTGTTTGTCTTTCTTTGCTTGTAGACAAACCCCAGTACCGACTCATCAATGGGCCCTTCAGCTAGCAGATCAACTTCTGGTAGAACATAATCAATCTTGGCAAGGAAGTTTTTTGTTCCAAATAGATGCGCCAATTCATAGTCGCATCGGCATAATTCAGCTACATAGTCTTTGAGGAAGCTTATGCTAGTGTGGTAAGATCCCATGTTGATACTGTCATTTTGATGACTCCGGAAACGTGTTGCGATAGTCAAGATGTCGTTCGGATTGATCGCAGGGAAGTCAGCATCAGTGATGGTGTATTGAGTTGGTTTATTCCGGAAGATGTAGTACGGAACAACACACAGTTGAGTTAGAACTTGGTTAGAATATTCCTTCACACCCCGAGATTTTTGTAATGCTCTTCGTAGACCACACTTCTTCTTGAGGAAGCGCATTTTTGGAATAGAAGGTCTTCAGTCTTTCACGCTCAATTCGGATGATCAAATGTGGATCATCTTCTGGATGTAGAGGGGAAAACTTAGTGTAATACTTGTTGTATGGAGAGAGAGAGAGATCAAGTTGTTTCGAATCATTATTGGAGATGTCATAGTACATAAAAGTTACTATATCCAGATCATGGATAATCCCTTCTCGGAATAGAGGAGAGATCCCCAACATCGGATTAGGATTGTCTTTCATCGCTTGAATCTGGATGCTTTCCACTAAAGCTTGATTAATTTCTTCTTGGGACCAACCTGATTTTGACTTTGGAGGTGGTCCGGAGTAATGAGCTTGATAGCTTTCCGAGATGGGTTTCTTGCCCTTGTCTTTGTTGAGCACTGAGATGATGTGTTGCATGTTTTCATCGATGGTAAATTTTGGAGGATAGGATTGAAGAGGTTCTTCCGGAATATCGTTAGGAATCTGGATAGGAGAGCCTTCATCAATTGGAGCAATTCTTTGAGCAGAAATTGGTGGCAGCATGGATTAGGTGGCTCGGAAGGCGTCAACCGTCAGTTTAGTTATCACCTTTGCCATTTCGATACTCCTTCAGAGTACATCAGGCAATGTAGATGGCCATGAAACTGCCGACCAAATCCTTTGTTCTTCCTCAGTCATTTATTTGGTAGGGAGCTTCTTTGGAGCCTGAAATCCTACTACTGCATTTGTAACATACCTCACTTCTTCATCACTTTCACCATCATCATTATCATCATCATCATCTGCATTCAGAGAGCCAGAGAGAACCTGTATATCATCTGAACTTTCATCTCGGAGTGAAAACTCCGAGGCAGCTTTCCAATTTTGGGCTTGGGCTTTGGAGTTAGGTCCTTCTCCCCCTCTTGCAACGGAAGTCCGAGCGACCGGTGCAAGCAAAGACGACTCCTTAAGATCGGAAAAATTTTCAAACACCTTTTGGAAACTGGTGTTGAGTTGGAGTGTCAGGGCATCATAAGCTTCAGTAGTGGGAGCTTGAGCTTTGAGGTGATTGAACAATTGGGAGAGAATGGAGAGCATCTTATCAAACTTGTTGTTTGGAACATCCACAATGTTCCAACACACTCTCATAAGCTTGATTAGGGCCTGTTGCATAATGAGATTCATCTCATCCTTCTTTCGGTTCTCTTTCTCCAAGCGTTGGATCTGCTTCTCATGACGAATATGAGTTTGCTTAATGAGTTCATTGGAAGCATTGAGCATATCGTCATGGACCTTTAACATCTTGGTCATGGTGTCAAGGTAGTGATCAACACTTTCATCATATTTCTTCTCAACTTCCTTGATGGTGTGCTTGAGCCTTAAGGAAATGAGTTGATCCAGCTGAGCTTCTCGTTCCGCAGTGGTGGGTCCGGACGGGTTGGTTGTGGACAAGGAGTTCAGCATTGCATCCAGTTTGGAATCCAGTCTGGAAACCTTGACATCACGTCTTGTGTTGAGTCCGGCCACTGAAGCTTCAATTGCATTCACTTTCTTCATGGTATTGGAAACAGAGTCTCGGATTTCAACGAGGGCAAACGGATCAACGTAGTTTCCTGCGGAAGATCCGGTGTCCGAAGTGGAATCTTGAGGCTTGTTTTTTGGTGGGTTTCGGATTGACAGGAGGTTTTCAGGAATCAGACTTGTTGATCGCAGCATCATCATGTAGTTTGGGAATGGATTATGTCTTAGCATCAGGAGTGGAGGATGAGGATCCGAAATCAAAAGCTGATTTGGATGTGGATGGCTTGGACTGAAATCGAACAGAAGGCAGCAAGGGAGTAGCAGCAACATTTGTACCATCTTCATGAAACATGACATCTTCGGAAAGTTCTTCATCCGGATCAGAATGAAAAGTTTCATGACGCAGAGACGTTGGAGTTTCTCCGGAAGCAAATTGCAAATCTATTTCATCATCGTTGGGAATAACAAAGGGCATGTTGATTTGGATAGCCCTGTTCCTCATGGAGATAAGGGTTGCTTCGACCTGAGATCTTGTGAGTTCCGGATGTCGAGTTTTGGCCCTGTCAACAATATCTTCCCACAATGGATCGTTAACACCTGGTCATCCTGTACTCCTTCCGGTATCAGACCAGTTGAGGCATCCAAAGTAGGAGGGACTACTCTAGCTTCGGAATGCTTGGGGTTCGGAATAGGGGTTCCGGACCGTACATGTGTAGAAGGAAGTGGGATATCAAAAGTGACACATGGGTTTGTTCCAGTGGGCAAGGAACTTTGTTCAACACCAACATCACCTTTTTGGGAAGGTGAGGGTGGATATTAGGAGACTCCTTGTGAGTGTGTGCAGGTGATTTTGAAGCTCCGAGGGGTACCTCGGAAGAGTGGGTAGGTGGGGTAGAAGGATGGCCAGAGTCAGCCGGAGTCTCATGAGCTCATTCCTTTTGAGAGGAGGAACCGAATTTGGTTCTCTTTCTAGCTTTTGGCTTTGAGGGAAAAGTCTTCCTCTTAGCTGACTTCTTTTTCTTTCCATTGGACGAAGTGGGTTTGGCTACTTCCGAAGTGGGCTCAATGGAGACGGGGGCAGATTGTGTTGGGTCATACACAACCGAAGTCTCCAAGTGGTGTTTCAAATTAATAGGTCCAGAAGGGATAACAGGCAAAATGTGTTCCAGCAAACGTCGAATAGGTCTAAAGGAAGATTTGTCCGGAATTTGATAATGTTTAACAGTTTTGAAAGTAACATATACCTCTTTCGGAATTGTAGCCATCGGAATTGGTTCGGACCTTTCTTTGTAGAGTTGTTGGATCGTCAGTGCTCAAAACCTAGGGCTCGAAATTTCGTTAGGCTTCCTCTTGATGGCGAATTTTCGGAAATCTTGCCATAGAACTTCAGGAAGATCCACAGCGTTTTCCCTTCCCATAAAGATGCTATAAACTACGTACAACCAGTCCTTGCTGAGGGTGTCCATACCTCCATGCTTTCCGGACACCCCGCAGATGATAAAGTGCATCAGAACGGTCCAAAGACCAAAAACGGCTGATTTCTTGAACTCTTTTTCCTTGTATTCCTGATCGCAACCAATGTGGTTCAAAAACTGTTGAAATTCCTCGGCAGTTGGTTCTTGAACTTTGAAGCCCTTGGGATTTTCCTTAACTCCGATTGCAATGAGAAAGGTAGACTTGTGGATTGGCACGATGCGATCACCAGTGATTTTAGTTTCCAGAACATCATTGAAGATTCTAACCCTCTCCAAGGTTGTGAGAAGAAGAAGGAGTGGGAGTGGTAGTTCTGGGATTTTAGTTAGGGGAATGGAGATGGGATGATGAGAAATGAACTCGATCATTACTCGAATGGGCTCATCAAAATCCATAGGATTGAGTGAGAAGAGTTGGGTTGTGTCCCTAAGGAAGGGTTCAGGGGAATGTGATGATGAAGATCCCTTCGATGATCTCTTCTTGGCAGCAACTTTCGTGATTTTGGGAGCGGTTTGATCGATTTTTGAGGATGACGAAGATGCCATTGTTGCAGGTGGATGAGAGCTTGAAGAACTCAAGAACACGGGAAGAAGATAATAGCAGTTTGAGGGTTTTGTGCACGTAAAGAGTGAAAAGGGGGTTTAAGGGAGTTTATATAGGTGATGGAAACGGGTCGGGTTAAGAAAGGTAATGATGAAATCCGGAATAAGAAACGGGTTGCATTTAATGTCTTGCCATTTATAGGGTGAGTTGACCTGTGATGACGAAAGCTTCTATTGGCTCTAGGAAAAAACTAGAAACCGCCGTTTGAGTGATGGGATGTTTTCTTTTCGGAGACGTGCAATCGTGGAACGGAATTTTGAGAGGAAAGGATAGGTATCGACAAAAGTAACCGTTAGAAAACGTTTCATCTTAAAAACCTTTGGACTTCAACATGTTTGATTTCAGAACCTGTGAGTTTCGGACGGTATGAAGCATGTTCCGGAGTGAAGTGGTTTTGAAAAAAAATCTGAAAAAAAACTAAAGGAATTCCGGAACAAGGTTTTGAAAAGATGATGGAACACAAGTTTGAAAAGAGTCCGGAGTGAAATTTTGAGTTGTAATTCCGGAATAAGATTTTAGAGATTCCGGAGTGAAATCTTGAAATTCCGGAGCAAGGTTTTAGAAATTTCGGAGAAAAATTTTAGAAATTCCGGAGCAAAATTTTAGAAATTCCAGAATGATCATTTATATGTTCCGGGGTGAATCTTGAACCAATTTCCGGAGAGTGGTCTGAAAAACTCCCGGAGTGAGATTTGACAGAATTTCCGAAGTTTAGAATACAATACCTTTCTAGATTTGAATTCTGGGATGACTTTATGAAGTAAGTTCTGAGGTGAAATATGTACCAATGTAACTATATGGGCTATGGAATTCATATGATAAGATGATCTGTACAACTTAGACCTCAAGTGGTGGTTAGAGAAAAAGACACGTAAAATGATCCTTTTTATTCCGAGAGACAATAGTTTCGAGATGAAAAATAATTTTATATTCGGAACTAATTTTCTTTCTGATGTTTCCATCAGAGAGTGCAAGCCTCTTGAAAGAACTGAGGATCAGACATCATCATACCCATTTTTTTTCAGAAAACCATTGAATTTGGTTTCGTCTAATGCCTTAGTAAAGACATCAGCAATTTCATCGTCAGATGGAACAAAAATAAGTTCGATGTTACCATTTAAAACATGATCTTTAATGAAATGGTACCGTATGTCAATGTGCTTCATCATTGAGTGCTAAATTTGATTGTGCGAAATCACAATGGAACTTTGAGAATCACAATAGATTGGTATGCGTTGAAAGCGGTAACCATAATCCAAAAGTTGAGATTTCATCCAGAGAACTTGAGAAGTACAGCTAGCGGCAGCTATGTATTATGCTTCGGCTGTAGAGAGTGCAATGCAGTTCTGCTTCTTGCATGACCAACTAACCAATCGACCACCTAAAAATTGACAGCCACCAAATATGCTTTTTCTGTCCAATTAAAGACCACCATAGTTTGAGTCTGAATATGCTTGAAGAAGGAAACTCTCATTTGTTGGGTACCAGATTCCGAGATTCTTTGTATCTTTGAGGTATCTGAATATTTGCTTAACAGCCAAAAGATGAGACATTTTGGATTGACGTGAAATCTGGCACACAAACATGTTGAAAACATGATGTCCGGACGACTTGCTGTGAGATAAAGTAGGGATCCAATCATTCCTCTGTACTTCTTTTCATCAACTGCTACACCTGAAGGGTCCGAAAAGATCTTGTGTTCGAAACCCATTGGTACCTTGGCTGAGGCACAGGTGTCCATTGAGTACTTTTTGAGGAGTTCCGAAATATACTTCTCTTGGTGAATGAAAATTCCTCTGTTAGTTTGTTTGACTAGGAGGCCAAGAAAGAAGCTTAATTCCCGATTCATACTCATTTAAAATCTACTGACCATTAGCTTAGCAAAGTCAGCAACCATTGATGAATCGGTGGATCCGAAGATGATGTCGTCAACATAAATTTGGACCAGCATGAGATGTTTTCCATTTGACCTTCGAAACAGAGTAGGATCTAGAATTCCTCTTTGAAAGCCTGAACGCTTGAGAAAGTCGGTGAGGGTCTCGTACCATGCGTGAGGAGCTTGCTTAAGGCCATAAACAGCTTTCCGGATTTTGTAGCAGTAGTTCGGATATGATAGATTAACAAAACCGAGAGGATGTTGAAAATATACGTCAAATCAAGTTCACCATTCAGAAAAGCACTTTTGACATCCATCTGGTAATCCTTGAAGCCTTTATGAGCAGCATAAGAAAGAAAGATTCTGATAGCTTCAAGACGTGCAACAGGAGCAAAGGTCTCATCGTAGTCAAGCCCTTCAATCTGTGTAAATCCTTTAGCCACCAATCTTGCTTTGTTTCGAATGATAACTCCCGCATCATCTAATTTGTTCCGAAACACCCATCTAGTGCCAACAATGGGATGATTCTGAGGAGGAGGGACGAGAGTCCAAACTTCATTTCTATCAAATTCTGCCAATTCTTCTTACATGGCTGTAATCCAGTCAGCATGTTCAAGTGCTTCTTTGATGGATTTGGGTTCAACCATTGAGATAAATGCCAAGAAATGACATTCATTTTGAAGAGTTGTGGCAGAGCGAGTTTGTACACCAGCGTTTGGGTTTTCCAATAACTTGGTTCAGAGGATGATCCATGGTCCAAACATGTAATCTCGGAAGTTCTTGTGCAGCAGATGATCCAATATCAACAATGGGGTTGTGTTGCTCCCCCTGAATAGTTTGAACGTGTGGATGATGCTCCCCCTAAACTTCTGAACCGGATAGGTTGACGTCATCATCAGGTGGGAAATTGAAGAAGTTTGCATCGTCATTGATGTTGATAGGATTGGAATCGAATTCAGTAGCTGCATCTTAAAATCCATCCACATTTGATTCAAGGGAAGGTTGACCATTCTCCCCCTCAACCTGATAAGGTTGAAATGGTTCGGAATCAAATGGAGGAAGACTAGGAGTCGGACCGGAGACGTTTTGGGAGACTGGGGCTTCGGATGTGATTTTTCTTGTTCGAGATTCCGAATCAAGAGTCGTTTCTGAGGGTCCGAACAAGGTCTCAAAGTCAACTTCAAAGATTGTTTGCTGGTTCGGACATCCTGGCGCTGGAGCATCGGACTCCATGATGTGAGTTGTAACGTGGGTTGGGCCAGAATTCCAAACGAAATTGTCATCAAAGGTAACATTAAAACTTTCTTCCAGGACACGGGTTCGCCGATTAAGAACTCGATAAGCCTTTGGTTTAGCAGAATATCCAAGGAAGATGACTTCATCAGCTTTGGGTTGGAACTTGGTAAGTTGATCATGGTTGTTCTTGATGAGGCATCTGCATCCGAAAACATGAAGAAACGAGATAGTTGGCTTCCGACCGTTCATGACTTTGTACAGTGTTTTGTTGAGACGTCGATTGATGATACTTCTATTTTGAGTAAAGCATTCTGTAGAAACAGCTTCAGCCCAAAGACAGAGTGGAAGATTTGCAAAGTTGAGCATGGATCGAGCAGCTTTAACAAGTGTTCTGTTTCGTCGTTCGACTACACCATTTTGTTGAGGAGTGTATGGAGCAGAAAAAATTGTGGTCGATACCCTTCTCGGTGAGGAAGTTTTCAATGGTGGAATTGGTGAATTCCGAACCATTGTAACTTCGGATTCTCCATACAGGGAGTTTGATGAGAACTTCAATTCATTTGATAAAGTTGATGAGCTCAGAGGCTGTTTCTGATGTGAGCCTTAGGAAGAAGACCCAGGTGAACCTAGTAAAGTCATCCACAATCACAAGAATGTATTTTTTGCGATGCAAACTTTCTACTGTTGATGGTCCACACAGATCAATGTGTAGAAGTTCTAATGGTTCCGAGATTGATTTTTCAATGAAAACGGGATGACCCTTCTTTGACTACTTTCCACACTCACATGCAGCACATAAATGATCATTTCCGAACTTGAGGAGTGGAAAACCTCTAACCATTTAACCCGAAACAAGATCATTCATATATCTAAAGTTTAAGTGAGCAAGCCTCCTATGCCATAACCAACTGACGTTAGGAACAACTTTTGAGGGTAAGCAAAGTTGGGGCTTACCAATGATCATGTTGATATCAAGAGGATACATGTTCTTGTTGCGATTAGACTTGATCAAGCATTCCTTTCGATCTTCGGGCATGACGTAACTGTGTTTCTTGCAGAATTCAACTCGACGATTTGCATCAGTGAGTTGAGCCACACTAATCAAATTATGCTTCAAGTCAACTACATATGCCACGTTTGAAATGGAGAAGTTACCATTTTTAAGGATGCCATAACCTCGGATCTAAGAATTGGAGTTATTGTCGTACGTCACATAGCCAACATTTGGTGCAAGTTTGTGATCTCGTAGAAAGTCCTTCTCCCCCGTCATGTGCATGGAGCAAGCACTATCAATATACCATATTGTCTCTTGCTCCGAAGCACAGAGTGCCTGCAAAATTAGTGAGTTGTGGAGTTTTTAGGCTCCAAGTTAGGTTTTGGGACAAATGCACGAGTCTTAGGCTTCGGTTGTGACTTTTGAGCAACAAATGGTTTGGAAGGTTTGTTCTGAGATTCCTTAGGAAACAAACAGAAGGCCATGGTTCTTTCATCTATCCAATAGTCATACTCAATGACATGAGAGTTCGGAACAGCTTTCTTCGGACATTCAACTTTCGGAGTAGTGGGAACTACAGTGTCTTCCGGAGTTGTTGTTTCATCATTATGTTTTTTAACTTTCCAAACAAGATTTTGTTTGGAAGATTTTGAAGAGTTTGTTTTCTTAACAATTTTTGCTTTGGTTGATGGCACATTTGATTTTGAAAGTTGAGGTTTAAAAATTGTACCATCAGCTTTGGCAATGAAAACGGATGAAACAGTCTGAGGAGAGTTGTTTCGGACAGATTTGGTGCTTACACCTGACCTTATTGGAGTGGGACTGACAACTCTCTTTTGTTCTACAAGACTGGGAGGATTGGAAGGCCTCTTGAGGATCTTAGTGGGTGTGAAGGTGTTTTGACTATGAGTTGATGAATAAGAATTTCGAGATACACTCTTTTTGGAGTTCTCAAGGAATCTAGAATTTTGTCTTGTCTTAACTTCCTTTTTGTGAGCATTCTGAGCTTCTACCTTAGGATCTACAATATCTTTCCTATTCAACATGGGCTTTGGTTTGGAATGAGATGAAGATTTGGAAGTTTGTCCTACTGAAGGATTGTTGAACACAGGCTTAATCGGAACTAGATTTGTTTTGGAAATCACTTGAGGTTCAGAATCACATGAGATTGACTCATCAACATCACTATCTAAAGATGCCCAAACACACTCTGAGAGTTCAGGTCCAGTTGATTCTGGAAAAATTTCCTCAACAACACAGTTGTTAGGAGGGTTGTGGTTTGAATTTTGAATAACATAATTTGGAGTACTAGAGTTAGGTTCCGAGGTCCGATTCAGGTCCAGGTTTGTCAGAGGCGAAAATTGTGTGGAATCGGGACTCTTGACAACTATAGGCTTAAACTTAGGAATCAAAGATGCAAAATGGTCAGAAGTCTCAGGAAGGGGTGACAAGGGAGAAACATGTGTATCCGAATGTTTAATGTTCAGAACATCTCCCATAAAAGTCAGATTTTGTAACTCCTTCTAGGGACGAACAACTGGTTTCGGAAACTCGCTTCCGAGACCAGGAGCTTTTGACCAAGGATGACGAAAATTGTGAGTCATCCGTTCATTTGCTTCATGAATGTTTATGGCATGGTGTGTGGCATCAATCTTAGCATTGAGACGTTTGTTATCAGAAATTAAAACATTTCTTTCAGAATAAGTGATTTCACATTTGTATTTAAGAATGATACATTCATCTTTTGACATTACAAGCTTATGTTCTAAAGACTCTATTTTTAACTTCTTATCCTCGAAACGTAACCTAAGACGAATCAATTCATTATCCTTCTTCTCACTGGCTTCTATGGCTGCCTCATAGGCTTTGTAAATGATGTCCATATCTGATTGGATCTGGGTTAGATACGGTTCATAAAGAGACAAGTCAAAATTATTATTAGTAATCATAGATTTTACTTGTTGGACGATGCTTCTGCCGGGTGGATTGTTGGTAGCCATGTAGCAGTAGTTTGGTTCAGCATCACCATCATCTCTTTTGGACCCAGACGACCAGTAGCCTTCATCACATTCAATTTCTTGTCGAGCCATAAGACACATGTTTCTACCAGTGGTTACGTCATCATCATCTCCAGACGACCAATATCCTTCCACATCCCTTGATACAGTAGTAACAAAAGCCTTTTCACTTTCCGCCAATTCTTGAGCTCGGCGTGCATAGTAAGCAGAGTCCTTGATCTTCGGTTTTTGTGGGACTTCGGCTAAGAAATCTTTGGCAAAGTGGTTTGCATGTCCACATTTGTGACACACAATCTTGGGTTTTTCAGACTTCGGAATCTGTGGAGGTTCCGAGGTATGATTCGGAGTGGGAAGATTAGGCTTGTAGGCTGGAGGGTTTTCAGAAGATTTGTTGAATGGTTGATGATTATTTTGGTGAGAAGCTTGAAAACGGTTGTTTTGGTGAGGAGTTTGAAATCGATTAGTGTGAGGCTTGCTGAAATGAAGGTTGTATTTCATGGAGAGTAGAGCAAACTCTTGTTGAAAACATAGTTCGAAGTCCATTTCATCAGGGTGAAGAGTTTCCATAGATTGATAGTTAGAGTTTGTGAGAACAGGAACGGTTGGAGGTGAGGATTGAACAGGAGGAATGTATGGAACAACAGCGATGAGAGGGTCCGAAATGGTTGGGTTTGAGGTTTGTAGATCATAGGAACTAACTAGAGCTAGAGGACCTCCAGTGAGTTCGCGTAGATTTTGTGCAACATTTGACTCATGACCTTGAAGCTCATCGAAAATTTGATAGAGCTTGAGCTTTTTCAGAGACCCATTGCTCTGAAGACATGATTTCACATTTCCCCATCCCTTTCCGAGACTGTTAATGAACTTGAGATTGTACTCAAGTGGAGTTTGGACTATCCCATGAGTTGTCATGTTGTTGACGATGATCCGGTATCTATTCGAAGCTGAGGCAACAGATTCACCAGGTGTTGTAGTGAAAGTGTCAAACTCATTGACAACCGAAGTCAGACGCTTATCCTTCATGTTCTCTGACCCTTCAAACAAATCTTGAAGTGTGTCCCAAATCTCTTTTGCGAACTTGCACACTTTAATGTGCTCAAAGAGAGAAGGTGGAACACCAAACACCATTTCCGAAAAGGCAACTTGATCAGCATGCAACTTTTGAAGATCATCAGCAGTGAGAGGTGCTTGTCGTTGTTGATCCTGTCCTAAGAGAGTTGCAATAGCATCTCTAACAATGGTTCGAACTGGAACACGAGGACCTTCTTTAACGGATCTCCAGATAGATTCACCTTTTTCTTTTCCAAGTAAAAATCTTTCCATTCTGACTTTCCAGTGATCACATTCTTCAACAACTAGCAGTGGGGCACGTGTAGGGCAACCCACGCTATTTGCTATTTGCATTGAGTACATTTCTTGAGTATTAGGAGCAGCCATTGAAGTTAAGATATTTTGAGAAAAAGTGGTATATAGAAGAACTTTTATCTTGAACACAGAAATGATCGAAATACCAAGGTAATCTCGAAACAACTATAATATGTTCTTATGGATTCAACAGACAACCACTTAAGCTCTGATACCAATTGTGAGAATAAGGATCTGGTTGCGTAGGGACAAGTATTGAAAACTTAAACCTTGAGTTAATGCTTAAGATCAATGTCTGCTACTAATTTAATTGTTCCAGTCGAGTCTGGCAAGACCAGTCAAGACTGAATATGAGAATCAACAAATTACTGCAAGAATAAAATGTAAGACGATGAATATGATCAAGTAAAGACAATAAATGAACACAAAGAATGTTTGAAAGATAGATTAGAGAGAAAGGTGTAAGTGAAGTAAATGTGAAAATGTATATCTTTGGTGAAGCAATCCATCACTTGTAATTGTCATTGAATGCTCCTTTTATAGGAGAATGTGTTACATCGTACTAACCTAAAAACATACATAGGACCGGATAATAGAGTTACTCCTGACACTCTGGTTATCTAAGAAAACAAAAGATACTAAGTCCTATGACATGCTACATTAAGCTAAATGACAAAACAAATTAATACAGACGGATAGACATAAACTTCATTCCGGAAAGTCTTCACTTCATTCGGAACCTCTTCTCTAATCTTCTACTTAAGTCTTCACATCGAACCACAAACTGACTCCGGAACTGAAACTGACTTCGGAACTTATTGGATGATTTCTAGATGTTCACTTTCAGGTTCCAACACATGGAATTGGCCTTAGTTCATCCTTTGTTTTAACCAAAACATCACAACTTCCAATTCCAATATGGTAGAGTAAGAAAACATTATTACTCCACATTTCATGAGATGTTATAAACCTAATTAGTATAAAATAAGTTTCAAGATACGATATGTAGTTACTAGAGTATGACTCTAAAATTTTAATTGGATACGAAGTATGACTCATCTCATGATTTGAACCATTTCAACAATATCTGATTCCCCTTCTTAGTCAAACAATTGCACTAAGACGTTTTTCGAGAATCAATTAACGATATGGTTCCATAATCATTAAGATGATCATAAAACATGATACTAAACTACTCTCCTTTCCTTTAGATTGGAGAAACCTTTATCTTTCTTCCTGATTGATTCCTTTTATTCATTCTGCTATCTTTTGAAACTTTTCAAAGTATCAGAATTGTGCTCAATCTTATAAACACAACCATATTTACTAAAAGCATTAGTAAATCATGACGAATAAATTTATCATCCTTTGTGGCAGATCTGAATAGTCCACATCAATGTGTACTAGATCCTTTAGTCTTTCACTTGACTAAGATAAACATGTAATCAACGAACTAGTCATAATCTTCCAACGATCAAGATTCACATACATCACGCAATTCAAATTGCATGATTCCAAGTTTCTATCTAATTGAAACTTGGGTGATGAGAATTCCTATTCACTTGGTTAATTATGACGTTACCACAAACAATATAATTAAGAATCAAATCCACTTTTAACATTGCTAATAATAGAAATATAACCACCAATTTTCATAAATGCCATTGCAAGGAAATATAAAGTAAATAAATCAAAAAAATTTACTTTTATTGATAAGAAACGGAAAAATTTGTCCTTACAATGCGAATATATGAAAACTATGTTTCTAGATATTTCCTAAACAATCTATTTATTTATCATAACTCCTAAACAACAGCTTCCAAACTCTAATCATTTAACCATGCGACTGAAATCCATTTCTCACGATCAGATTCAGCTCACTCTTCTTAAGATTCCCTATTTCTCTTAGATCCTGTAAAACATCAAAATGTGATTATCACATCGTGTATTAAGAATCTACGAATATGAACTTAATAAAATAATGGAGTTAGATAATGGATGTACCTAAAGTGGAGTGACACGATTTGACTTTACCTTCTCTAAGATCTTTCAGGTATTCTGGACAGCTTTACAACCAATGCCCTCCAATTGGCAGTACAAACATATGGACCCTTCAGGAATAGCGCATGGAACTATCTCAGAACTAGCCTTTCTCTTAACCATATGGTCAAACGGTTTGACTTTGGCCGATCCCTTTCCATTGGGAAGGGAAACCTTTTCTGGACTACCATTGTTGCAATTGTCAATGTCCATGGAAATTTGGGACTTAGATCCTTCAAACACTTTTGCTTAACTTGTGCTCTTAAGCATTTCCACTTCAGCAACAATCAACATATGTGTTAGATCGATTAGGGTCACATCATTGGCATTCATATAGTAGTTTTAATGAACTGACTATATGACTCAGGAAGTGAAAGTAGAACCAAGTCAATGGCCAGCTTTCTTGGGAAAACGACACCTAACATCCCTAATCTGTCAATGTGCGACTTCATTTTCAAAACATGTGCACACATAGACTTTCCATCTTGATGTTTGCATGCCAACAGGGCTTGAGTAACTTCGTATTTTTCAGCTTGAAGGAAACATGAATTGGGGAGAGTCACTGGAGAAGGCGGAGGAAGAGTTGGAGAAGCATGATTTCCAGTTCCACCATTTCTTGAAGAAGGGAACATTCTTTCACCTTGATTAACATGTGGAAGATCATCTTCAGATAAGGGAAAAACATTTCCAGAAGAATGTGGAAGACCATTGTTGTCTGAACTTGACATCTATAATTGGAGAAAAGAGAATTCAAGTTAGTTGATTTTAATCCTTAATTATTAACCCAAAAATTAAACTAAGGCTAGGATCCATATTTTCGATTCGAACTTTAAAGAGGGATGTCGTAATCAAATTCGAATCTATTTTAGGTAGGTAAAGCATTTCCCAATTTCAATCTTATGAAACTCCTAGATCTTTTGAGATTCATTGAACTATTCAATGGCATGTTTAATCTCGATTATGCTCTCACTTTGTAACTGGGATGCTAAGGATCACAAACAATATGTGAATAACCATGCAAATTAGCTTGGTACTCCTGATGTCATTTATCATCTAATCAATGTGTCGGTTAGCCACATGTGTACCATTAATCAACGATAATTTACCAGACACCCATTGCCACCCTTTATTAGGCCATATTAGTGTGGCGGCTAACCACACACACTCCACTAACGACTTATATAAAGTGCAATGTGCAATTTCATGTATTAGCATCAAATTCACATTTTTCCTAAAGTAACTAAGAGCGAGACTTTAGAAAATAGTTTAGTTACTTTGTATCGCATTATACTTATTAATGAGATTTAATTTGTCATATCAAACCCGTTCGGCTAACGACCCTCCACCAATCAAGGAAGAGGTGTGCGAGAGTGGACACCCATTCAACTACCATTTTATAGGCAGTTTCGTTATACCCCCTTATAGATCGACTTCGTGAATGAGGCGTACTAGCGGTTCGACTGACTTGTCTTATATATAGTAATATTAGACTTTTAATGTTACATATAATATAAGAGTGTATCTTAAAACATTTTAAGATAACAAGGGTTTGATCTTTTAATAAAATTAAACTTTTAATTTAATTAAATTTAAACCAATTATGGATTTATTAATTATATTTTAATTAATCACTTAATTTGTAACATCCCGATTCCCAGGTATGAAAATTTTTATATAAAAGGCAAATTTTCCTTGGGACTCGTCGAGTTGATGGCCTCAACTCGACGTGTTGAAAGTTTTTGGGCTGCAGATCTTTTAGGACCAACTCGACGAGTTGGAGAGGAAAACTCAACGAGTTGTTGGATGAATATGAAACCCTAATTTTTAGGGTGTTGCACCCTATTTAAAGGCCATAAGTCCCATTGATGGCCTCCCTAATTGGCTCCTCTGTCCAGAAACCCTAGAATTTGTGCATCTTACCCCAAGTTGAGTGTGTGAGCTTAAGAGTTGCTTCTTTTGGTCTCATTTTTTAAAGAGCTTGAAGTTGGTGGTGCCTAGCTTGAAGGAAAAGCTATAGATCCAGAATCTCCCTGAGTTTAGCTACTATTTTGAGGTAAAAAGTCGAAAACTTGCTTATGTATTGCTTAGATCTCTTCCTTGGAAGTTTATTGTTATATTTGGCTTATTTTGGGATTGTTCATGGGGTTGAGCATTTCATGAAGTTATCACTTTAGATCTTGACGTTCTGTGGCCTCTTTGGGCTTAAAGTTTTTAGATTTATCACGTTCTAGGCCCCCTTCATGCTTTAGGTCCCTTCTTAAGCCTTCTTTGAGTTTTGTAGCCTCTTGGTGACATGCATGGACGTAAAGTTAGCAACTTTACGTGGTTTTCCAGCTCTTGGGTATCAGATCTACATTTTAAAGCGTTAGACTTGATGAAAAATGACTGAATGTATTAAGCTGGGAAAACTCGGCGAGTTGTCCTGCCAACTCGACGAGTTGGCTAGGGTTTTCCCGCTTCTCTAGAGACTGAAAGAACTCGACGAGTTGGTAGGCGCATTCGACGAGATGGGTCAACATGGACTGTTGATCCTGACTGTTGACTTTGACTTTGACCATGGTTGACCAAGTTGGACTTTGAGGGCATTTTGGGTATTTTGGGGTTTTGATAAAAATGGTCATGGTGGTTGTAGGCATTTGAGTCTGGAGCCGAGTTTTGGAGTTGGATTTTACGGTTCAGCACTACTTGTGAGGGGAATGTTCCTCACTATACTTGTTGGGTCGAAGGCACCAATGCGGGCCCTTTTGGATTGTTATCCTGATTATTGCATGATTGAGTATTGTAGTGATCTGTTAGATTTGTATCCTGATAATAGGATGGTGTTTTTCTTAGTGATCTGGAAGATCTATCTGTTTGTCTGATTGACTGGTTGTATGTTTAATTGTTATGTATATGTCGACATGTTATATATGGTTAGGTTGAGGCGGACCTGCTTTGTGTTGAAGGCCAACAGACCCAGGGCGTCCCGGATAGACTGAAGGCCAGTGGGGTGTACCAGTTAGGCCAAAGGCTCGGAGAACGTTCTAGATAGGCTGAAGGCCCAAGGTCGCATACCAGTCATGATGTAGGTTCTGTGAGCATACCAGATAGGCTGTAGGCCGGTGGGGCGTTCCAGTCAGACTGACGACTCTGAATGCATGTTGTTTGTGATATTATTCTGGTTTTTGTATTGTGATTTGTATTTTGGGGGAAACTCACTAAGCTTCGGGCTTACAGTTTTGGATTATGTTTCAGGTACCTCAGAGGATCGTGCGAAGGCGAAGGTGTGATCTGCACCTTCTCATTTTTTATTTCATGATTTCTGGGATTTCTCTGATGTCGAACTTATTTTGAAAACATTATGTACACAATGATGGTTTCTGGACTTATGGAAAAGTTTTAAAATTTTCAAAACTTTATGGATGTTACAAGTTGGTATCAGAGCCAGGTTTGAGTGAATTAAAGGAACACTCATCCAGTCTCAAACTAAGGAAAAGATTTTCAAAATGATTTTCAAACGGTTTTCAAAATACTAAAGGAGGATGCGATGTGTACGATTAGCCGGAGCCAGTAAGTAGACCCCAAAATACCATACTATTATTTGATATTGTGATATGTTAGAACAGCATGTTGGATTAGGTATCTAAGCCCATAACTATAATTGGTATGTACTTGACCCGAAAGTGGCATGGTCCATTTGGGTTGCAATTCACTGGAACAATTTGATAGGATGGGTATTTGAGAAAGAGGTTATTTGTGATTTATTAATATATTATAAGTATAATATATTAATTGAGAAATCACATTGTTTAATTAGTATTGATCAATAATTATTTTGGAATTAATTTAGTGATCAAAAGAGACTGATTAAATTTATGGGGACTGATTAGGTAAATGAGTAATACTTATAGTTTGGACCAATGATCCATGTTGATTAGGGTTGGACTAAACCTTTATGAGAGTTCATGAAGGTTTAGCCTAAAAGGCCTATGAAATATGAAGAGTCATGGTGAATTAGGGTTTGCATGGATGAAACCCTAGGCTATAAAAGTAACCCCTAACTCCCTCGGTTCATGCATTCTAAAGAAGAATACTAGCCAATTTGTGCTTCCTAGCTTCTCTCTCATAAGCCTCCTTTTGTTCTTGGTGTGTTGTGAAACATTTGAGGCATCACACTTGGGGTGCTAAGCTCTTAAAGGCCAAATACAAACAAGGTACAACAAAAGGTAATCTTCTAACTAGTTTTATGATTCATATATCAAGTTTTATGCTAGTTTAGGCTTCATGATTTGGAAAAACAATATTGCATGTATAATTAGAGAAAACTTAGATCCAAAGCATTAGGGTTGTATGTGCACCATAGGGATGTTAGAGTACATAAAGCCCATCAGTGGTATCAGAGCCATGGGTGTTTTCTATTATATTGATGCAATTGTTTGATTTTCAAAGCTGGAAAAATGACATTTCTAGCCACTGCTTGATGAACTCGACGAGTCCTAAGAGGGACTCGACGAGTTGGATGAATTTGGCCATGAACTCGACGAATCCATTGCCTGGCTCGACGAGTTGGGTCATCTGTTGGCAGAAGTTTCGAGTTTTTGGCTCGTTTTGGATTAGGATCATTACCACAAATTGTTTTGGTTCATAAAATTTGATTTTACTAATATGGTAATGATTATCCCCATCCAATAACATGATGATTGACAATTTTTAAGATAAGTACTTGATTTTGTGAAAAAACAAATTATGTGTAGAATTAGAAATTGTCATGCTACATGAACTAAATTAGGTCAAATTGGTAAATTATATATTATTTGATAATTATATTAGTTTAAATTTGATCTAAATATTTCTTGAAGAGTCTCATAACTTGTCCTCAAGTTATAAGATATGAAAAGTCTCGTTCATGAAAACATTAAACCCATAAGTTATGAAATTCCAAAAGTCTTGAAGAGTTTCATAATTGCCCTCAAGTTATGGAATTTGAAAAGTCTCATTCATGAAACAATAAATCCATATGTTATGGAAATCAAAAGATTTGAAGAATTACAAAACTTGCCTTCAAGTTTTGGAACTTGAAGAGTCTCATCTATGAAACCTTAATTCCAAACCCTAGTATTTTAAAAGTTTAAAATTCAACCCTTATACTATTATAATATTAAAAGATTAATACTTATATATATATATATATATATATATATATATATATATATATATATATATATATATATGTATAAGACAAGTCAGTATTACCGTTAGAGGGCCTCAATCACGAAGCTGGTCTATAAGGGGTGTTTAAGGAAGCGGCCTATAATATGACCGCCATTGGGTATCCACTCTTACCCACCGCACCCTTGACTAGTGGAGGGTCGTTAGCCGAACAGGTAGGATAGGACACTAATCCTCATTAATAAGTATAATGATATTATAAAGTAACTAAACTTTTATAAATTCCAATCTTAGTTACTTTAGGAAAAATGTGAAAATGGTGATATTCCATGAAATTGCACTTTGCACCTTACTGAGTCGTTAGTGGAGCGTGTGTGGTTAACCGGCACACTAATTTGGGACTAACAAGGGTGGAAAAGGGTAGCTTGATGTTTATCATAGATCAATGGAGTGTGTGTGGTTAACCGGCTCATTGATTAGGTGATATGTAACATCAAGAGTACCAAGCACATTTGCATGGTTATTCACACCTTGTTTGTGATCCTCGGTATCCCAGTCACAAACTTGAAGGGCATAATCGAGATTTAAAAATGACATTGAAAAGTTCAATGAATCCCAAAAGAATCTAGGAATTTTAATTCATTTAAAACATAATAATCAATTTCGTTTTTCATGGTGGAAATTGGTAAAACATCATTTACCTACCTTCAAATATTTTGCAATTGGATTACGGCATCTCTCTTCCGAATTGTGAAATATTGTGTTGGGTCCTAGCCTTAATATTTCATTTGGGTGGTATATTAAGGATCCTCATCTAATCTAAACTTTGTCTTTCTTTTCAGATGTCTACTTCAAACACCGCATCAAACCCAAACTCTTCCGGCTCTTTCTCCCTCACGAACCTATGTGGGAGGGTCATCTTTGATGGATCGAACTTCAATGACTGGATTCGAAACATTCGAATTGCCATTCGGTATGAGGAGAAAGAATATGTTCTCGATAAAGAGCTAAAGGAGATTGATGAAAACACTGCTACCCCCGAACAGATTGTTGAGTATAAGACTCATGAGAGGGACGTGACAAAAGTGTCGTGTATCCTGATTGCTACCATGATTACTGAGCTTCAGAAGTCCTATGAGGACTTTTGGCCTTATGAAATGCACCAAGATTTGATGGAAAGGTACCATCAAAGTGCTCGGCAGGAAAGGTATGAAATCATTGCCTCCATGATCACAACCAAAATGAAGGATAGAGAGTCCATCACGTCCTACTTGCAAAAGATGCAAAGGTTTGTGGACCGCTTGCTGAAGCTAAATGTCAACTTAGATGAAGAGTTGGACATTGACATTATCCTACACTCTTTGCCTTCTTGTTATGACCAGTTTCATATGACTTATCATATGAACAAGGAAGAGGTCACTCTAAGCAAGCTTCAAGGTCTTTTAAGAACTACTGAAAGTAGTTTGAAAGGAAAATCTGTTGTACCTACTCCTACTACTACTGCCCCTGTCTTGGCAATTGGATATGGGAAGGGAAACAAGAGGAAGGATCCTACTAAGAGCCACAACGGAAAGTCCCATGATGGATCCTCTTCCAGTGGGACCAAAGTTGGTTCTGCTAAACCCTCTTCCATTCCAAAGGAAGCAGAATGCTTCCATTATCATGAAAAAGGGCACTGGAAACGAAGTTGCCCCAAATACTTGCAGGACATAAAGGATGGGAATATCAAGCCCACCTTTGTAGGTATTTATACTATTCTGTCTAATATCTCATCACATGCTAATTCTTGGGTCCTTCATACAGGATGTGGTTTTCACATTTGGTCTGATTTGCAGGGTCTAAAAGGAAGTAGGGATGTGGAGCATGAGAAGATGAACTTGATCATGGGGAATAGGAAAAAGTCATCTGTCACCAAGAAATTGGAGTTTATTCTTTATTTCTTAGTAGTGGGTTAAATTTAGAATTGAATAATTGTTGCTACTCGTCTGATATGGCGAGAAATATTATTTCTTTTGGTTTGTATGAACAAGGTTTTACTTTTTCATTTAATAATGAGATTGGTAGTATTAATGCTTATTATAATGGTAAATTTTATTTTGAAGCATTGCCTTGTAATGGTATATATGAAACTGTGATGGTTGTAGATAACTTAGGAAATAATGTGTTGCATATCGATTCGTCCAATGGTTTGGATAAAGCATGCTTATGGCATTGTCGTCTTGGACATGTCAACAAGAAGCATATAGCCCAACTCCAAAAGAATGGAGTGTTGGAGTCCTTTGACTTAAAGTCGGATGACACATGTGAATCTTGTTTGCTTGGAAAGATGACCAGGTCACCCTTCACTGGTTTGTTTGCAAGGGGTGAGGGTTTTTTGGATCTCATACACACCGATGTGTGTGGACCCTTCAGATCTGCCACAAGGGATGCTAACCATTTCTATGTGACTTTTACTGATGATTACAGCAGATATGGCTATATCTACTTAGTCAAGCATAAGTCAAAAACCTTTGAAAAGTTCAAAGAGTTTAAACAAGAAGTGGAGAATTAGTTGGGCAGAAAGATAAAGATGCTCCAATCCGATCGAGGTAGAGAGTATCTTAGTATCGATTTCCACGACTATCTTAAGGAATGTGGAATTGTTTCACAATTGACGCCACCTAGGACACCACAGCTTAATGGTGTGGCTGAGAGGCGCAATCGAACCTTGTTGGACATGGTTCGTTTCATGATGAGTCGAGCTTTGTTACCTATCTCATTCTGGGGGTATGCCTTGGAGACTGTCGCCCATATCCTTAATCTAGTCCCAACTAAAAAGGTTGCCAAAACACCTCACGGAATGTAGACAGGGAAGGTTCCCTCGTTAGCACATATCAAGGTTTGGGTTGTGAGGATTTCGTAAGAAAAGAGACTCATGACAAGCTCGAACCTCATAATGAGCGTTGTATTTTCATCGGCTATCCACAAAAGTCCTTTGGATATCTCTTATATAGACCGAGCGACAATGTTGTCTTCGTTGCGAGGAGAGGGGTTTTCCGTGAAAGAGAACTCATATGACAGAGTGACAGTGGGAAGCAAATTGACCTTGAAGAGCTTCAAAAGTTAAGTGATGAAGGAACCTCAAACGCTAGTGCTCAAGCCGAGGAGGAAACTCCTGTTGAACCAATTGACGAGACCTTGCCTCTGAGGCGTTCCAGTAGATTTAGAATGGTACCTAAGTTTTATGGTTTCCATATTACTACTGAAGGTGACACATTTATCAGTAATAGTACACTGGTAAACTTGGATGAACCTAACAACTATAAGTAAGCCATGGCAGGCCCCGAGTCTACAAAATGGAAGGAGGCTATGGACAGCAAGATGCAGTCCATGTATGACAATCAAGTTTAAAATTTGGTTGAAAGTGTACCGGGTCGTAATACAGTCGAGTGCAAATGGATCTTCAAGAAGAAGACCAACATGGATAGGAAAGTACACATATATAAGGCGCTATTGGTTGTGAAGGGCTTCACTCAAACTCCTAGAGTTGACTATGACGAGACCTTCTCACCAGTAGCGAATATTAAATCTATAAGGGCTATGATAGCCATAGCTGCATTTCATGATTATGAAATATGGCAAATGGATTTCAAAACCGCTTTCCTTAATGGGAAGTTGGCTGATGATGTTTATATGAGTCAGCCAGAGGGTTTTGTCAATGCAAAGTACCCTAATAGAGTGTATAAGCTTGAGAAATCCATTTATGGATTTAAACAAGCATCTCGCAGATGGAATCTTTGTTTCGATGAGAATGTCAAAGAGTTTGGATTTTCGAGAAGCGAGGATGAGTCTTGTGTATATGTCAAAGCTAGTGGGAGTATAGTTAGCTTTCTCGTATTGTATGTAGATGACATACTGCTCATAGGAAACGACATTCCAACCTTGAAGGAGGTTAAGTCCTGGCTTGGGAAGTGTTTCGCTATGAAGGACCTCGGAGAAGCTGCTTATATTCTAGGGATAAGGATATTTAGAAACAGGAGTAAAAGACTAATAGGACTTAGTCAAAATACCTACTTGGACAAGGTGTTGAAACGTTTCAACATGGAGGATTCCAAGAAAGGTGACTTACCTATCCAGAGCAATACCAAACTGAGCAAGGCTCAGAGTCCGAGCACAGACGAAAAGATATCAGATATGAGTCAAGTACCATATGCTTCGGCAGTTGGGTCGATCATGTATGCTATGACATGTACTCGCCCTGATGTGGCCTTTGCTTTGATCATGGTCAGCAGATATCAAGGGAATCCTGGTAGAGCTCACTAGACTACGGTAAAGAACATTCTTACGTACCTGCAGAGGACTAAGGACTGGGTTCTAACCCTCGGTTGGAGTGATCACTTGACAGTAACAGGGTATAGTGACGCCAGCTTTCAGACCGACATAGATAATTTCCGCTCTCAGTCAGGCTGGGTATTTACCCTGAATGGAGGAGCAGTAACATGGAAAAGTTCCAAACAGGAAACTGTAGCTGATTCAATGTGCGAATCAGAGTACATAGCAGCAAGTGAATCGGCAAAGGAGGCCATATGGATGAAGAACTTCATTGGAGACCTTGGAGTTGTACCAGCTGTAAAGGAGCCTATGGATATTTTCTGTAACAACGAGAGTGCAGTTGCCATAACCAAGGAACCGAGGGATCATGGCAGATCCAGGCACATCGACAAAAAATATCAGCTTATACGACATCAAGTAGAAGAAGGACTCCTCATATTAAAGATGATATCGTCAGAGGAGAACCCAACAGATCCCCTTACAAAGGGACTGGGTAGGGATAAGCACTTGCAGCATGCAAGGAGTATTGGGATGAAGGACAATATTAGTTTTAGTGATTAGATAGTTGTTTAGAAACTTGTAATAGATAAAATGTAATTGACATTTGATTATTGAATAAAAGGTGTTTTATTTATGAGTAAAGTTACTATCTTGAGTCAATTGTTTACTATTGTTTCAATTTGCATGTTTTGACTTCCAGAATAATAAGATTATTCAAACTATCCACAATCTGTCATACTTTGGAAGTAGGCTATAAGATTAGACTGTCATGGATTGGCTTGTAGATTGTCTAAAGTGTTTAGACATAGCAAGAGTTTGCTACAACATTCATGAGTGCTCCTGAAATCAGATTTGAGTATTGGATTAAACCCATGCTCACATGAATCACTTCATGGAATTTATCACGAGTGATTGTGAGACGATCATATCGTATAATCTTCAAACCAAGATATATGAGTTGTTGATTATGAGTTGGTTGTACACTAATAATGCGAAACCGCATCAGTAACTTGATGTTATAAAATGTGCTATTGTGTATGATTTAACAAGTAATTAGTACAAGCATATAAGTCGAAGTTTATCTGTTCCTTTTATCCTAAGAGGAATAAAAGCGCTATCTTGGGCCACTCGATGATTTTGTTTTGACTTATGTGTCGGGCCTGGTCAGGACTCAATTGATGTGTTTAATTAAGTTCTATGTCAAACAAATCAGAAATTGGGAAACAAACTGCTGGACAATAAGTATGACTATGTTCCACGTATTTGTCCACATGATATCTTGAAGAACAGAGGATTATATGATCCCTTATCTAAATGGTGTGTCAGGATTCGACAGCAGCTTTAGAGAGCTACGATTGCTAATCGGATTTTGAAGTTGCATTTGCAATTATAGTTATTAGACTTATCCAAGTGGGAGACTGTTGGATTAGGTGTCTAAGCCCATAACTATAATTGGTAATTTGGTATGTACTTGACCCGAAAGTAGCATGGTCCATTTGGGTTGCAATTCACTGGAACAATTTGATAGGATGGATATTTGAGAAAGAGGTTATTTGTGATTTATTAATATATTATAAGTATAATATATTAATTGAGAAATCACATTATTTAATTAGTATTGATCAAGAATTAATTTGGAATTAATTTAGTGATCAAAAGAGACTGATTAAATTTACGGGGACTGATTAGGTAAATCAGTAATACTTATAGTTTGGACCAATGATCCATGTTGATTAGGGTTGGACTAAACCTTTATGAGAGTCCATGAAGGTTTAGCCCAAAATGCCTATGAAATATGAAGAGTCATGGTGAACTAGGGTTTGCATGGATGAAACCCTAGGCTATAAAAGTAACCTCTAACTCCCTAAAATCGGTTCATGCATTCTAAAGAAGAATACTAGACGATTTGTGCTTCCTAGCTTCTTTCTCACAAGCCTCCTTTTGTTCTTGGTGTGTTGTGAAACATTTGAGGCATCACACTTGGTGTGTTAAGCTCTTAAAGTCCAAATACAAACAAGCTACAACAAGATGTAATCTTCTAACTAGTTTTATGATTCATATATCAAGTTGTATGCTAGTTTAGGCTTCATGCTTTGGAAAAACAATATTGCATGTATAATTAGAGAAAACTTAGATCCAAAGAATTACGGTTGTATGTGCACTATAGGGTTGTTAGAGTACATAAAACCCATCACATCATGCTAGTGATAGGCTAGGGGTCTTCAGGAATTGCATGATAGAATTTCCTGATTATATGATGCCTGATAACCTAGGGCCTTCTTTTATGGAATTGACATCATTACTGTAGATGCTTAGTGTATGCATCATGGTTATATATAACTAAGATCTTATAGCCTGAGAATGTTTGGTCTGGCCTTATTTCCTATTCTTGTTTGATGAAGGGCTTGGGTAGGATCAGATATTCGAATGTCTATCGGGTCCAGTGTTATGTATGGCTAGCATACACGAGTGTTGCAAAGTTGGTGGAAGTTTCATGGACGAGTCGTGTGGGGTCAGTCGGCCAGTCGTGAGATGTTTAGCCTTTCCTCTAGGGAGTGAGGATCGAGTGTTCGTCTATGCTTATGAGTTTTGTTAGGGGGTTGTGATGATCCTTGAGACAAACACGGGGAGGTGTAGAAGGTAGTATGAGCCCGTACTACTGAAATCACAGGACCAGTACACATAGCGAGGAAGTCACAACCCCTAGGGATTCGTTGGGAGTTGGTTCCCCGATATGATATGTGGATTATCTGATATCTTCCTGGTGTATTTTCAGTATGGTGACTACGAGACGAGTTGAGATCGGATCCGAGTCGGGATCAGGGACTGACAGTCAGATGTGATCAGATGAGTTGGATGCCAGGATCAGGAGGATCCTCCACGAGGAGGTTGTGGCTATCGTCCGAGATCAGATTCCAGAGATGTTCGGGTCTTTCAAGACCACGATGATGGAGTTATTTGATGATCGCTACGCAGCCATTGCTGAGACGGCTGCTGCTGCAGCCTCTGCAATCGTGGCGGCTGCAGGTGTTGGGACAGGGCGGGTTTTTCAGTATCAGGACTTCGATAATACGAAGCCCCCAAATTTCGATGGAGTCCGGGACCGGATCATAGCCATGAGGTGGCTATCTGATATGGAGTGGAGTTTCTTCAGTTGTTCATGCCCGGCTGACCAAAAGGTCAGGTGCGCTCTAAACCTTCTGAGGTCCAGAGCGAAAGATTAGTGGAGACTTGTTACGGGTTCGCACTCTGATGAGCAGAGGGTTGCAGTATCTTGGGATCAGTTCAAAGAGATGTTTCGTACTCGCTACATTCCCCGGGTCAAGCGGTAGAGGTTGGCTCAAGAGTTTTTAGACCTGAGGCAGGGATCAGATTCGGTGACGGATATCACCCGGATGTTTACTGAGAGGGTGATGTTTTTCCCTGAGTTTGCTTTAGAGCAGGCTCAGATGACTCGTTATCTGAGCATGCTCAAGACGGGCATCAGACAGTTTGTTTCTACTCAGCGGTGTGATACCTTGCTGGAGTTACAGGAGGCCGCCAGGCGGCGTGAGCTTGAGATAGAGTTTCAGTTGAGAGCGCAGAAGCAGGCCCCAACACAGTCGCAGCCGGCGCCGAAGCGGTTCAAAGCCGCCGATTCTAGGTCTGGAAGTCAGGGAGGCCGCACTTGTGGGAAGTACGGGAAGGTTCATGTCGGAGCTTGTTAATCTGGGGGTGTGTGCTACAAATGTGGAAGGAGGGGCATTATGCGAGGGACTGCCGCCAGTCCGCCCTGGTTCAGGGTATGAGGATTTGCTATCATTGTGATCAGGTTGGCCATGTGAAGGTCAACTGTCCGTTGCTCGCCGCTAAGCCGTCGCAGGCTCCGCTCCAGCTACATTGAGGATCACTGACGGGAGTCAGGGCAGAGCAGAGCGCTCGAGGTCGCGCTTTCCAGCTCACGGCCGAGGAGGCCAGAGCAGCACCAGATGTTGTGACTGGTATGTTTCTATCTCTTATCTTATTCAATATGATTGTTTTATGCTCATATGTTTGTACCTCTGTTAGGTACGTTCTTAGTGAACTCCTTGCCTGCTCTTGTATTGTTTGACTCGGGTGCGAGTCGGTCTTTTGTCTCTCGGTCCTTTAGTAGGGAGTTTGCTTTGCCCATAGGAGAATTGGAGTGTCCGTTGCAAGTTTCTATCGCCAGCGAAAACAGGGTTTCTGCTACTTCGGTTTATATGGATTGCGTTCTTGAGATCTTCGGGGTATCCTTTCCGATTGATTTGATCCTTATTCCTTTGGGGGATGTCTGTGTGATTGTGGGTATGGACTGGCTAAGTCATTTCGGTGCCATGATCGACTACGAGGGTCAGCGTGTGGTGGTTCGAACCCCAAGTGGGGGAGAGCTGGTTATTTATGAAGAGTGCACCAGGATGGGTTCAGGATTTTGTTCGGCAGCCAGGGCTTGGCAGTATATTCAGCACGAGTGTGCGGGTTATTTGGTGTATGTGGTGGATACGTGGGGCAGGGATCAGGTTTCAATTTCAGATGTTCCAGTCGTCAGAGAGTTCGCTAATGTGTTCCTGAATGAGTTACCCGGTGTGCCTCCTCAGAGGCAGGTCGAGTTCAGGATCAACCTTATATCAGGTGCGTCCCCTATTGCCAAGGCTCCGTACCAATTGGCACCACCTGAGATGCAGGAGCTGCCATCTCAGCTGCAGGAGCTGCTAGGCAAGCAGTTCATCCGTCCGAGCAGCTCTCTGTGGGGAGTGCCGATCTTATTCGTCAAGAAGAAGGATGGTTCACACCGGATGTGCATTGATTACCAGGAGTTGAACAAGTTAACAGTGAAGAACCGTTATCCCCTTCCGCAGATTGATGATCTCTTTGATCAGTTGCAGGGAGCATCTCATTGATTACCGGGAGTTGATCAGTTGCAGGGATCAGGGTGAGGGAGGAGGACGTGGAGAAGACCGCGTTCCGGACTCGTTATGGGCATTACGAGTTCGTGGTGATGTCGTTTTGTTGTTACAAAAAGTGACCCTCTAAACTTATCCGCAATCGTTTTCTGTCTACAGCAGACATCCTTCCCACCGCAATGGAGATTTCCTTACCGCAGCCGAAGATGCGCGATCTGGAGTTGAAGCGCAACCTTTCTACCGCAATGAAGAACTTCTGTTACATCAACTAACTTGTCTTATTAGCAATGTATTGTCCAGTGAACCTTGCATGGTCACTTAGAAGTCAGTAGTTTATTTTATTTTATCCAACATGTAACTTTATGGAACTCTATAAATAGAGTCTCCAACTTCACGTTTCAATACACAAATCTTTTTAACTCTTCTTCTTATCTTATATCTTATCGATCTTTCTGAACTTTCACTCGGAAATACTAAGATCATTATCTCCGAAGATCCTCTTCACTTTAAACTGATCACTCTTACTAACTTGTGTTTGAATGCAAACCTTGTTATGAATCAGTTTGGTGTATACTTGATATAACTTGTTGTCATTTACATTTCCTTTACTTTTTCAGCACTTTATAATTCCGCAACTAACTATCTAACAAATCTAACTTTTTATTGTTGAGCTTTTATGATTCTTTGACATTAACTTATTCCGCAACTATAATCTTGTACTAACGTTTGTTCAAGTGTTTCTCCCAAAGTTTTTCTCTTAAGAATTGGTATCAGAGCCAAAGTGGTTTCTTTTTAAACAAAACTCTGATTTTGAAAAACCTTCTATACCACTAAAACTCATTCTTCACAACAAAAAAAAACAAAAAAATCATCAAAAAAACAAAGGAAATATGGCACAAGCTTTATCATTGAATGTTTCCAACAGTGTTGGAGGCTCGAACATAGCACAAATACTTGTTGCAAATGAATATCACCACTGGTCACAAAGAATGGAGAGGTATCTTAAGAGGCTCGGAAGAGATGTATGGAGATCCGTGGAAGAAGGACCCCATGTCCCTGTTCTCACTCCTGTTTAAGCAGATGGTGCTCAGGCACGACTAGGTGGAGGTCCAGCCGCAATGAATCGACCAACCAAAGATGATCTTGACAAAATGGAGAATGACGCCATAGCTTTCTATGAAATCTCATGTGGTGTTGCTCCTGATAATTTTGACATTATCATCAACTGCAAATCTGCGAAGGAAATATGGGATGTGCTCAAGAATCTTTACCAAGGGTCCGAACAAGCCCAGGACAAAAAACTCACCACTGCTCTCATTGAGTTCAACAACTTTAAAGCTCTTCCCAGAGAAAGTCTTGATGATTCGTTCAAACGATTCAACCTCATCATCACGAAGCTATAAAATGTTGGACCTGTTCGAAGCAACCATGAAACAAATCTACAGTTTCTCAATGGTTTGGGAAGACATTGGTCCACCTCAAAGATGATTGTACAAGGAGATAGAAAAATTCATACTTTGTCTTTGTTCAAACTATATAGAGAACTTTAGGCACAAGAATCAATGATGCTCAAAGATTGTGCGGATCTTGGTGGTCCACTTGCCCTGATAGCTCAAACTCCACATGTCAAAACTCAACAGTTCTCATACCCTACTAAACCATCTTATCCACTTTCATATAAAACCCACCACAGTCATATGAAGCTGATGTTGAAATGGATGACGAAGAAGAATTCCAAAATGCCATAGCTTTGGTTAGTCAACAATTCAACAGGTTACCACCACCATCATTTCATAAGAATCAACAGTTCACAAAACCTCCTTTTAACTGTAACTTCAATCCACAGTCTAACCACTCACGATACCCTAGAAACCCACACCATCCACCACAACCACATAATGCACATCATTCCAATGAAGGACCGCAGTCCAACAAAACATCAGACTCTGGTACCTCAACAGAAGATAAAAGTGAAGTCATCATTTGCCACAAGTGTCATAAAGAGAATCACTTTGCAAAGGATTACAAAGCAAATGTGGTTAAGGATAAGGCATTCTACCTTAGAATGGCCCAAGAAATGGAAGAGAAAGAAAAGGCAAGAGCATATGTTGCTCATGTGAAAAGAGATCATCAAGCGTGGTAATCCGGAAATGAGGATGAAGATCTCAACAACAACAACGGAAAAGGGAAGATATGCATGGTTACAGCTGCTGAAGAGGACGGATCGAAAAAGCTAGAAAGAAACTACTGCTACATGGCCAAAGATAGCACTCTCAGCATCGTCGAGCAGGTAAAAATCATGATCCATTCTAATAATTTTAGCATGCTTGATTGTGAACAATACTTAGAAAGACTTAATGACACGTGTGCTGCCGTCCTTTTAGACTACAACAAGGCTCTAGATGAAACGAATATTGCGTCCCAAGAGCTATATCATGTGAGAGGAATACTTGAGGATAAGAGACTTAAGGTTGCCATGCTAGAAAAAGATTTGTTGTTAGAAAAGGATGCTAGGATGTTGAATGAAACTCAGTTAGACATTGCTTTAAATCAAAGGGATTTAGCCCAGAAAGAAATTGTACGTTTGAATCAATTAATAGAAAAACTCTTTAATGAATTTGAAGCAATTGAGAACTTGGTGAATAATGGGACCGTAGACAACACCTATAACTGGCGGTGGTCCAATGGGTACTCAACCAGTGAGGACTCAACACCCTGATTCAATGCTGATCGACCATATGTCCCACCTGATCATGAGTTTCATTATCCTGTCAATGATAAAACGTTCTCGAAGACATACGATGTCGCTTCGGTCGACTTCCTGAGCTAAGTAACAATTGTGTCATCGAGGAAATTCTTCCTGAATCCTCGGGTAATCCAAGTGAACAATTACCCATCATTGGTACAATTTGTCCCGATTCTCAAACTTCTTCAGATGTAGATGAAGAAATCATTATGGAAGGACCAGACGTAGTTGTAAATTGTTCATCCTTACCTTCCATAAAGTGTCCCATTAATGAACCATACTTGACATACTCTCCGGTAGTCCAGTCATCCGCACCGCAGACCGTTGTCAAATGCACAACAACCATTCAGCCCATCCTTCACGAATTACCAATTGAAAATTTTGAATATGGTCAATGTTCACAAAGTCCCGAACTCTCTAGTTCAGATGACTCAAGTCTGCATTTTTCAAAACAATCAAAGGTTTTCAAGAAACCGCAGTTGAACATTTCTGACTGCGGTTCTCCTAAAATTAAAGCCAAATTGGCTTTCAAAAGAGAAATCAGATCCCGAAGCAAAAAGCGGGATATTGAATACAAAAACAATTTTAAACATGCCAAGTTTTCAAATCAAAAGAACCTAGAAAAACCTACCACTGCCAAAAATCTTTCAAAACATATGGCAGTTAAAGGTTCAGACAAAAACGAATGTACTGTGCCAAAAACTTTTTCCAACACTCCTGAAAAAATCTCAAAAAAGGTTCACGTCTTTTTGAAGATATTCTCTTTAAAAATATACCTTAAACGATCCAAAGTGGAAAGGTATTTTACCAACTCCTGAACCCTCAAAATCACTTCAATCAGTTGTCAGTTCAAAACCTAGTAGAAATTCACGTGCAAAACCTATTTCAAATTCCCAAGGCACTGCAGCCAAATACTACTCACGGACCGGACACAAGACTCAAACTACATCCTCCGGACCATTGACCAAGTATGGTGTCTGGGTAAACGAAAAAAATCTTTCTTTTGGATTTTATCCATGGAAAACGTTATGTCCCATCCAACCTCGTAACATTACAAAAGTTACCAAACACCCAGGACTAGGTCTACTAACTGACACAAAGACTGTTCCTACAACTCACGTTCTGTGACATCCCCATTTTCACGGCCAGAAAAGACCGATTTTGTTTATGCTTTATAAAAATCATAGTACCCTTTTTAATAAAAATGTTGCGGAATATGTTCCCAGAAAAACATGATAAATACGTTGTCACGGCATTTCCGAAGAAATGTATTTTATTCGTTTTAAAACATTGGGATGTCATCGTCAATACAGAAACATAAGCATAAACAGAACTTACATTCATTTTCACTAGTGATTTATATCTCCTTAATCTCTTAGTGTAATGTAACTTCATATCGACACCTGTGATTCAAATAAACTGAGTGGGTCAGGTTGGGAAACCTGGTGAGTACATAGGGTTTTCAACCCACAATAATATAGTTATTATGTTTAAACATCAGACAATCAACCCAATTACCCATCCCCATTATCTTCTTTACTCTTAAGGATCTACCCTAAGAATCAGCTATTCCTCGTTCATTTATTCCTAAGGATTATCCTAAGGAATCGGCACGAAATCCATCGTTGCCAGGGTTTTCTCAACGGGCACTAAATCCATAGTTACCAAGGTTTGCTCAACAGGCGCTAACTCCATAGTCGTCGGGGTTTACTCAACAGGCGCTAACTCCATAGTCGCCGAGGGTTATCTCGTTTATTGACAGTATCGTTTTTGAGAGTCCACTCGCAATACATGTCAATGGGTTTTTAGAGTACACCGGTGAACACATCGTTCACAACACCTACAGGTTGCGAGCCTTCTAGTGTTCCACTGGACTGTCTAGAATAGTCCGTGGTTGTCATCCATACTTTGCTAGATGACGGGGCCAGCATTTGGGAACAAGGCTTCTCACATCGTCCACCTCTCACCCTTACCTCATGGTATATATCACCTCTCAACTCATCATCCAACTCATATTTCATCTACCCATGTTTTACCCAACATATTATGTAGATATAAGATATATATACAGTTTAAATCATTTAAAACATGTATAAAATTGTTCATCCAGCATAGATAGCAAGTATACAGATAATATTTGCACATAGCACGTAATTTATATTAAATACTTCATATCTATGTGTAAGATGAAACTAACTATGCACTCACCTGATAAGGTGGTCACTCGGTACTCGGACAGCTCTTCGTTAATCTTAAAATAATTTCCCTCGGACAAAACCTAGTATCATTACCACTAGAGTTTAGTCTAACATTAATCGCGACTAATTAATAGTCTAGCTCTTATTACTAGTATATAAGCGTTAAGCAACACTTTTATATAACTCATAATAATAGCCCAAATAATTATTTTAAGGTCCTAATAATGTTACTATATTAAAACATAAGTTATACTAAAGATAGGGTAGGCATAGCTTACCTACAGCGGGTTTTCGCAAAACCGGGCTTCGCTGGAGCAGCGTTCCCAAACCGAAAGGATCTTCTTCTTGGAGCCGTCGGGCACTCCGGGGCTTCCGCCTCGTGCTAGGGAGGTTCCTAGGCTTTTCGGGGGGTTTCGGGGCTAGAGAGAAGTTCTAGAGAGAGGGGGAAGTGATGGGAGGTGTGAGGAATGAAGAGGGCTTCACTTCTTATTTATAGGAGGCTGGAGGGTCACTCATGTTGTGAGTTTTAAGGTGCTCATGTCGTGAGCCAGCTGGATACAGCCAGGCACAGCCTGGTGCTGACACGTGGCATCGCACACAGGGTGGAAATCAGCTGATTTTCAAAAATTCATAACTTTCGCATACGAGCTCCGTTTTCAACGTTCTTTATATCCACGCGTAGGTAAAAATATGATCTACAACTTTCATTTTGACTCCGTCGGCTAATTCTCGGCCGATCTTAAATTTAACAGTAAGAGGAGATTAGACTGTTAAATGACCGCGAAGAATTCGTAACTCCTTCATACGGACTCCGTTTTCGTCTGTCTTTTTACCGTTGAGTTCCTATTAATGAGATCTTCAACTCTCATTTAGGTTGCATAAGCCAAAAACCACTCAAACTAAAATTCGAGTTTCGGGTCGTGCACTGCTATGCCAAATCTTAGAAAATTCATAACTTCCTCATACGAAGTCAGATTTGGGTGTTCTTTTTTCGTATGTTCTCGGTTTAACGTATTCTACAAATTTTGTTTAGATCACTAAGGCCAAAAAGTCTTTTATCATAAGTTCACTATTTACGCTTCCCGGTGTCGTGCCGGTTTTGCCGTAAAACTTCGACGTGCCATAACTTCTTCGTTATAACTCGGATTTCGGCGTTTTTTATATGTACGGAACCCTTGTAACATATACTACCACTTGGTTAAGATTATTCCTTCTAAATAATCTTCCATCAAAAACTCATTTTTGATGCTCATTGTCTCTAAATTGACTAGCCCGGATCTGCAGGTGTTACAATTATCTCCCCCTTAGGATGATTACGTCCCGGAATCATCAACAAAACAGGGCTGTATAATGACTCCATACGTTATCACTTCACCCTAGGTAATAATCGTAACTTATATGTTCCTTCGAATGCGTATCTAACTCTTTGACTTCTTGACTGCAGGCGGTGCTCGATCTTGCACTTGCTCCCTATCTCACGTTAGACTCCAAATTATGACCTTCAAGTCACTATCTCGATCCTCACTGGATACGAACTTAAGATAAGTTCTTTTATTACTACAATGGAATGATGTGTCATATTCTAATGACCCATCATCATATGTTGAAACGCTTAGACTCAGGTCTCTTAGAGTCTTCCAGAACCGACTATACTTTCCTTCTTGTTCTAATCTCATCTTAAAAGGTAGAATTTCTAGCTACAAGCAACCGTCGCGATACCTCTACTGATCACTTTGATTAATTCTTCCGGCTTAAGTCAGGTGCTACATCGAACTTGGTTCTCGGAACCATGTAACATACTCGTCGTAGTCGGACTCAACTTGATATGACCACTAGGGTCAGAATAACAATCATCTTCTTAGTCATTACCGAAACGATGGTAACGACATACTTGAATAAAACATAATCAATTACAAGCGTCTTGGTAACCTTGTGACTTTCCCTGATCCAAGTGTGAGTCATGTGCTTCCGGTAGTATAGGCCTCTACTACCATTCAAACCTACTCATACTCGTCCCAAGTATTGTCTCACAGTTCTCCAAGTTATTATCACAAAAACAATTTTAACACATACAAATGTGTCCAAACAATCATATAATTTTTTTTCCCTAGACTCTACTAGGACTTCTTCCATGCGTATCTTCAATCATCAATTCTGCTTCAACTCGGTTGGTGATGGAAATGTCAGACGATGGGATAACTTCCTGGATTATACCAAAAATCTTTCTTTCTGCTAATCGAAAGTGTACTTCTCCCGTACTCGACATATTATTTCTTAGACGCGTTCTAAAGGCAAGATATCACTCTTAAAATATCTTCCGATAGGTATCATTCAATATCGTAAGCCTTCTCATTTCCTTCATTTGCTCAGTCTGGTATGAGTCCTTATCATGACATTCTATACACCAAAGCAGGCGTTCGGTTTATTGAGACGAGAATATAGATAGAGGAAGATTTAGACGCGTATTCCTCCTTATTACTCCAAAAAGTTACATGTCAGTTCTAATATCGTAATTAAACGTTTAGAAATCTTAACACATAAAGTTTCCAGATCCGGTCAGCAACAGACCATAGATCTGATCATACATTTAGCATCATAAAGCATCATAAATCATTTAGCACATAAAAGCATGTTAGACATTTTCCCTAAATTAGCTAGTGTTTGTGTCTATTTAGGTGTATTACCTAAATTTTATTAGACACACTCCTCACGATCATCGCTTAGCATTCTAAGTTTAAGTCTACAAATAATCCATATTCCTAGTTCGCTTAAACTAATGCTCTGATACCAACTGTGGCATCCCCATTTTCACGGCCAGAAAAGACCGATTTTGTTTATGCTTTATAAAAATCAGAGTACCCTTTTTAATAAAAATGTTGCGGAATTTGTTCCCAGAAAAACATGATAAATACGTTATCAAGGCATTTCAGAAGAAATGTATTTTATTCGTTTTAAAACATTGGGATGTCATCGTCAATACAGAAACATAAGCATAAACAGAACTTACATTCATTTTTCACTAGTGATTTATATCTCCTTAATCTCTCAGTGTAATGTAACTTCATATCGACACCTGTGATTCAAATAAACTGAGTGGGTCAGGTTGGGAAACCTGGTGAGTACATAGGGTTTTCAACCCACAATAATATAGTTATTATGTTTAAACATCAGACAATCAACCCAATTACCCATCCCCATTATCTTCTTTACTCTTAAGGATCTACCCTAAGAATCAGCTATTCCTCGTTCATTTATTCCTAAGGATTATCCTAAGGAATCGGCACGAAATCCATCGTTGCCAGGGTTTTCTCAACGGGCACTAAATCCATAGTTACCAAGTTTGCTCAACAGGCGCTAACTCCATAGTCGTCAGGGTTTACTCAACAGGCGCTAACTCCATAGTCGCCGAGGGTTATCTCGTTTATTGACAGTATCGTTTTCGAGAGTCCACTCGCAATACATGTCAATGGGTTTTTAGAGTACACCGGTGAACACATCGTTCACAACACCTACAGGTTACGAGCCTGCTAGTGTTCCACTGGACTGTCTAGAATAGTTTGTGGTTGTCATCCATACTCTGCTAGATGACGGGGCCAGCATTTGGGAACAAGGCTTCTCACATCGTCCACCTCTGACCCTTACCTCATGGTCTATATCACCTCTCAACTCATCATCCAACTCATATTTCATCTACCCATGTTTTACCCAACATATTATGTAGATATAAGATATATATACAGTTTAAATCATTTAAAACATGTATAAAATTGTTCATCCAACATAGATAGCAAGTATACAGATAATATTCACACATAGCACGTAATTTATATTAAATACTTCATATCTATGTGTAAGACGAAAGTAACTATGCACTCACCTGATAAGGTGGTAACTCGGTACTCGGACAGCGCTTCGTTAATCATAAAACAATTTCCCTCGGACAAAACCTAGTATCATTACCACTAGAGTTTAGTCTAACGTTAACCGCGACTGATTAATAGTCTAGCTCTTATTAATATCATATAAGCGTTAAGCAACACTCTTATATAACTCATAATAATAGCCCAAATAATTATTTTAAGGTCCTAAGAATGTTACTATATTAAAACATAAGCTATACTAAAGATAGGGTAGGCATAGCTCACTTATAGCGGGTTTTTCGCAAAACCGGGTTTCGCTGGAGCAGCATTCCCGAACCAAAAGACTCTTCTTCTTGGAGCCGTCGGGCACTCTGCGGCTTCCGCCTCGTGCTAGGGAGGTTCCCTAGGCTTTTCGGGGGATTTCGGGGGGTTTCGGGGCTAGAGAGAAATTCTAGAGAGAGAGGGAAGTGATGAGAGGTGTGAGGAATGAAGAGGGCTTCACTTCTTATTTATAGGAGGCTAGATGGTCACTCACGTCGTGAGTTTTAAGATGCTCACGTCATGAGCCAGCTGGATACAGCCAGGCACAGCCTGGTGCTGACACGTGGCATCGCACACAGGGTGGAAATCAGCCGATTTTCAAAAATTCATAACTTTCGCATCGAGCTTCGTTTTCGACGTTATTTATATCCACACATAGGTAAAAATATGATCTACAACTTTCATTTTGACTCCGTCGGCTAATTCTCGACCGATCTTAAATTTAACAGTAGGAGGAGATTAGACTGTTAAATGACCGCGAAGAATTCGTAACTCCTTCATACGGACATCGTTTTCATCTGTCTTTTTACCGTTGAGTTCCTATTAATGAGATCTTCAACTCTAATTTAGGTCGCGTAAGCCAAAAACCGCTCGAACTAAAATTCGAGTTTCAGGTCGTGCATTGCTATGCCAAATCTTAGAAAATTCATAACTTCCTCATACAAAGTCAGATTTGGGTGTTCTTTTTTCGTATGTTCTCGGTTTAACGTATTCTACAACTTTTGTTTAGATCACTAAGGCAAAAAAGTCTTCTATCATAAATTCACTATTTACGCTTCCCGGTGTCGTGCCGGTTTTGCTGTAAAACTTCGACGAGCCATAACTTCTTCGTTATAACTCGGATTTCGGCGTTCTTTATATGTACGGAACCCTTGTAACATATACTACCACTTGTTTAAGATCATTTTTGATGCTCATTGTCTCTAAATTGACTAGCCCGGATCTGCGGGCGTTACACGTGCATGCATCTGGTAAGAAAGTCTCTCATGTGACTCCGGGCTCCAAACTCGTTTGGCTGCCCAAACTAACCGTTTAATTTCTTAGGCAATTTTCAAGGAGGAACAAGAAGAGGAGTGGTTAATTGATAGTGTCTGCTCCTTGCACATGACCGGAAGGTTAGAATACCTTCGCGACTTTAGGCCTATGTATGTACCGGTGGACATGTCACGTTCGGGAACAACGCCAATGGAATCATCAGGGGTTACGGTGTATTGACCATGGTAAATTTCTCAATTCAAAAGGTTGCTTACGTATAAGGCCTCAAGCACAACTTGATTAGCGTAGGTCAACTATGTAAAGCGGGTCATCGGGTTGAATTTGATAATGAATATTGCTACATAATGACAAATGATCGAAGCACATGCTTGATCAAATCCAAATCCGAAGGGACAATGTATCCTTTGGATGTTTCACGGATCATTGGCAAACCATAGTTGTGTTTTCTATCCAAAGCAGTATCTGAAGTTAGCTGGTTATGGCACCGCAAGGTAGCTCATCTGAACTTCCGGTATATCAACAACCTGGTCACCGAAGAACTTGTTTGTGGTCTCCCTATTCTAAAGTACAACAATGATATACTTTTCCCAGCTTGTGAGTGTGGTAAGTAAACAAAGGGAAGCCATCCACTGGTTATTGATTCTTCGATTTCTGAACCATTAGAACTACTTCATATTGATCTCTGCGATCCATCTACCGTAACCAGTCTTCATCACAAAAAGTACATTCTGGTTATAGTCGATCACTTCACACGTTTCACTTGGGTCTTCTTCCTAAGACTCAAATCAGATACACCGCAGGTCATGATCAACTTCATAAAAGAAATCGAGCTTCAAATCAAGTTACCAGTCCGAAGAATAAGAAGTGACAATAGAACTGAATTTACTAATCATCTCTTGAATAATTTCTTGGTTTCAAAAGACATCAGTCACAACTTTTAAGCTCCCTACACACCTCAGCAAAATGGAGTAGTAGAGCGAAGAAACCGTACTTTGGTTAAAGCAGCTAGATCAATGTTAAACTTTGCCAACCTTCCTCTATACTTTTGGGCCGAAGCAGTGGCAACTGCTTGCTTTGTTCAAAACCGAAGCATCATTTGCAAGCGCCTTAACAAGACTCTGTAAGAGGATCTCAACAACCGCAAACCCAATGTCCGATTCTTCCATATTTTTGGATGCAGATGTTTTGTGATCAACAACAAGGATCATCTTAACAAATTTGCATCGAAATCAGATGAAGGCATTTTTCTTAGCTACTCAACTAATAAAGTGGCCTACCGAGTTCTCATCAGACGCACAAGACTAATAGTCGAAAGCTTCGATGTCAAATTTCATGACTATTATGTCCGCAACACTGCTCCGTCAAGTGAAACAAAAGCTATCTTGTAAAGTGATATCCCTACTTCTTTGGGTCCCTTAAACATAGTTGAAATCAACTATGATGATCTTTTTGACCCCGTAGAGACTGCTCATCTCTCCGAAATCCTTGTATCTCTGGTAGCTCAACAACAACACGCTGAAGTATCTGGTCCATCCTTATTTGAGGATTTGTCACTCAATACTTCCACCTCACCGGTTGAGGGGAAAAGTTCAACTCCGGCTCCTGTAACAACCATCGAGGTTCCAATACTAGAAGATGCAGCTCCGGTGTCTAACCGCAGAATCACAATTCCATCAAATGTCTCTTCATAATATGAGGATGAAGAGGTTGAGAACATATACACAAGATCAGATCCAAGGGTTATCACTCAATCATCAATCCAGGGGGAACCATCTTCGGTTCAAGGGGAACTCCCATCCTCAATTCCGGGGGAACCTCCATCAACTGCTGTTGTTTAAATTCCTACAGCCCAAGATACTTCTACAGACTTCTCTTAAGTCAAGGGGGAACTACCTTCTCCTACCATAGAATCATCTGACGTTGAAGATATTCCCTCTACCGTAGCTGCTGATCACCAACAAACTCGTCTTCACATCTGGACGAAGGATCACCCACCGGGTCAAATCATTGGAAACCCATCCGCAGGTATAAAAACTCGATCCTCTAGTGATTTAACGGACCACTGCCACTATGCAGCTTTCATGTCCCCAGTCGAGCCTCAAACCATAAAAGAAGCACTCATGGAGCCCGACTGGATCACCGCAATGCAAGAAGAGTTAGCTGAGTTTGAAAGGTACAAAGTGTGGAAACTAGTACCGAAGCCAAAAGTCCATACAATTGTCGGTACTAGATGGGTATACAAAAACAAGCTTGATGAGTCTGGTGCGGTAGTAAGAAACAAGGTAAGGCTAGTGGCTAAGGGGTACTGCCAACTTGAAGGCGTTGACTATGATGAAACCTATGCCCCCGTAGCCAGAATAGAAGCAATATGCATCTTCTTAGCGTATGCGGCACACAAGAACATAAAATTACATCAAATGGATGTCAAAAGTGCCTTTCTGAATGGAGAACTAAAGGAAGAAGTTTACTTGCAACAACCTCCAGGCTTCGAAATTCAAGAATTTCCAAATCACTGCTACAAGCTAGAAAAAGCAGTATACGGTCTTAAACAAGCTCCAAGGGCATGGTATGGGACTCTCTCTGAGTTTCCTGTCACGTCTGGATACAAAAGAGGTGTGATTGATCCCACTCTGTTTAGAAGAGAAAATGGTAATCACTTAATGCTCGTCCAAATATATATGGATGATATCATCTTTGGATCCACAGATCAGGGTATGGTGAATGATTTTGCAAAGCTCATGACAAGTAAATTCCAAATGAGCATGAATAGAGAGATTAAGTTCTTTCTAGGACTTCAAGTGAAACAAGTCCCTCAAGGGATATTCATTCATCAAGAGAAATATACCTCTAAGCTGCTGAAGAAATTCTCAATGGACAATTGTTCCTTAGCCAAGGTCCCGATGACCTTCGGATACAAGATTTTAGTTGATCCTACCGGAGAATCAGTTGATCACAAAACCTATTGTGGAATGATTGGGTCATTGATGTATATCACCGCAAGTAGACTGGATATTGTCTTTGCAACAGGCTTATGTGCTAGGTACCAAGCGGATCCCAAAGTATCACACTTGACTGCAGTCAAGCAAATCTTTAGATACCTAAAGGGAAGTAAAGCGTTAGGCCTTTGGTACCTCGCAGGAAATGACTTCAACCTTCAAGCTTTCACGGATGCGGATCATGCTGGATGCAGATTAGATAGAAAAAGTACTTCAGGTGGATGCAAATTTCTAGGAGGTAGATTAGTCAGTTGGTCCTCAAGGAAGCAGAATTGTATCTCGTTGTCTACCAGCAGAAGCAGAGTATGTGGCCGCAGCCACTTGTTGTTCCCAAGTCCTCTGGATGAAGACTCAACTCATGGACTATGGATACAGAATGTTGCGGGTACCAATTTACTGTGATTCAGAGAGTGCTATAGCGATTTCGCATAATCCTATTCACCATTCGAAGACGAAGCACATTTAACTAAGGTACCACTTCATCAAGGATCATATTCTCAAAGGTAACATCGAACTCATTTTTGTTCCTACACACGAAGAAATAGTTGATGTTTTCACCAAAGCACTTGATGCCACAAAGCGTAATGCGTTTCTACAAATGCTAGGAATGATGAATCCAGACTCGCAATTCTTTTTGAATTGATAGGTACCGCATACCACATCTGGTCTCCAAGTGTGAAGGAATTGCTTCTTTTCTTTCCAAAGTAGAACTTTTGAAGAGTTTTCCTCACTGCGATTCAAGAATAATGTATTCATTATATATCTTTTCAGTATACTCAGTATACCGCAATCATATATAATCTTTATATATTCTTTGGGTCCTTTATTTCTTTTATCTCTAACCCCTTGTCAAGTGTCCTTCAGTTTTCGCTACCGCAGCCAAACTGCATTCCACCTTACTCAACTGAATCCATCCGTAGTTTCAACAAATGACGTCACAGTCATCCGAGCTTAACCGCAGTTGCAATAAATGATTCCTCAAACACTTCATAAAAAAAATTGAGATTCAAACATTCTCTACAACATTCATTTTGTCGCATACAACGTTTCAGTCTCTTTTCAAATCCACTTTTCTTAATCAGGCCAACTTTAGGCTAACAAACAAATGAATCGTTTTTCCAAAAATGCAATCTTTTAAGAAATCTTTTTCCCCAACTGGTCATGTCTCACAACCGTTTAAGGGTCAAATCCGTTTCAACATCTGCTTTTTCACAACGGATAAAAACCCCCACCACACGTTTTACCGGTGTGTGATCATGGACCTGACATGCATTAAATGCTCCGTTTTTCTAGGAAATCAATTTCTTTTTCTTTTTCTTTATTTGTGGCTGATAATGGTAAAACCTAAAGGTTTTTATCTTTAACAGCTGTGGATAATTTAATTCCAATAAAGTTTCAAATCCGGAGGTATAAAAACCCCCAATTTCTCCCAAGATTGCTTTACACTCTCTGAACCCTTAAAGACGATCTTCATCTTCTTCACCCTCTTGCTCAAACCTTTCCTGCAAGTTCTAAAACTTTTTCTCACTGCAAACATGGTGAAATCGAGTATCTCCAAGAAACAGTCAAAGGCTTTTGGGTCTGCTCGACCCACTGGCTCGGAAACTAGCATCAAAGATCACACTCCGTCTATAGCATCAAGCAATTTCAAAGCAGTTTTTGAAGATCATCCATCGTACAATGAGGCAATCCGTCTGATGATTAAGTTTCTTCCAAAGCACCCTCTCTATGGTGCCTTCAATTCGTTCACTGAACTTGTTCCTCTTCCTACTCTGTTCAAGTGCGCTTTCACTACAGTCCGTCCAAGTCACAATCTTCAAGAGGTGCATCTCAATCTCATTGACGACTCACTGGTTGGTCAAACTAAAGCCAAGTTATTGGAGACAATCAATCTTAGGGTTCTTCCCTCGACGAAACTCTACTCACCAAGTCTCAACGATGTGATTTCAACCCTGTATTCGATGGGTTACCAAAAGAAGTTGAAGGGAATCGGAGAATTTAAGAAAAACCAACTCTAGCGGTGAGGTAGTTCGTATGCCATTTTGTGATCAGAAGTCTTTCCGGCAGGACAGGTAGCACGGATAATATGGGTATCAAACTTTTGGAAATAGTGTGGAGTTTCTTCACTGGTAATGTAGTTAACTACGGAAAAATCCTTTGGGATGACTTCTTGCAGTACATTCCAAAAGAGGCTCCTCGAGAAGATGCAACCGACCTCACTTTTGCTCGATTCTGGTCCTTGTGCATCTCGGATCTACACAAGGATGCAAATCTTGACATGGGTGATGACACGTCACTTTTTGTTACCCGCGACTTAAAAATGTACACTCCCTCAAAAGATCAAACAACTTTTGGACCACTTAGGAGATTGCCTAGATATATCTTGGAGTCCCTTGGACTCACAAATGTTGAGGTAGCTGACCACATCATGGCTATGAGTGGTATTGAACCATACCATTCTTCCCCGCCTAGACCAAGTCTGACTACCGCAGCCCTTACTGCAACTCAAGTTCCACCCAATACTGAAGTCCTACCTACCGCAACCCAAGTCCCTCCTACCGCAGACATGATTGCTCAACCTAAATTCAAAAGGGTTAAGCAAATTGTGACTTCAAAGAAAGCCCCCCGCAACACCATCATAAAGGGTGGCGTTCCATCTATGAAACGTAAGACCACATGATGCTCTGTTGCGATTCATCTGTCCCCATCCACCTCTCAGGATTCACCAGTGAACATTGATGAAACTCATCAAGAGTCCTCAACTTCAGGTGATGTGTTTAGACGTAAGAAACTAAAATTGACCCCAAGTCAAAGCCAAATGCGCACAACGACTCATACCACAGTCTCTCAAAAGACTCTGGTAGTCCTTGGAGCTACCGCAGGCTCACCCATACATATCCAATCTCACCACTCAGATACAATAAGTGTATCTGTTTCATCCCACCATGGAGATACACCCCAAGTCAGACCCCAAGTGGATCTCATTGGTTCGATTCGCCCTAAGATCTCCAGGGCTTCACACTTACACTTTTTTGAACCTAAGGAGTTGAACTCCATCTTTATTCGTGCCGCACAAACACTTCAAACACCGGTTGCACCGCAAGGCAATTCTTCCGCCTTAGCCAGAACTGAGCCGAGGCCAGACTTGACTTCGGGTCAAGGAGGCCGAGGAAGCTCAGGAAATCCTATTTCACCAACATTTTAAACAAGTGGCTTAGGCGTGGTGAGCACAACTATGCAAGGATCCACGAACCCGAGGGACACCTCGGTGTGATTGAAAGGAATTGACGATGTTTGTTCTGTAGATTCCAGGTCTCGGTACCGTCCAAATACCGAGACTGGAATCCGAAAACGTAAAGCCTTTCAGAGAGCAATTCAAGCCAGGAGAGCACAACAACAACACCAAAAGGATGAAGCTCTTCAAACAGTAGCAAAATACTGGGCAGATTCCTTCAACAACGCCAAGACTTTTCACGACATCTTTCAGATTCAGGATTGGACATCTCAAATGGAAGCAACTATGCAACACGCTCAAAACCTTCAAGGTGGTGCTGGTCCATCGAAGCCTCCCCAAACTACTGAAAATCATGATTCCAATGAGGATGGAACTGCAATTGAGATCAGTTTTGGTCCAATGTTTGGTTTAGATGATATTGACATACATGAAATTCAGCAGCCTCAGAATTCCGATGAATTTATGATGTTTTTTGAAGAAGAAGAATCCAGTGGATCCCAACACTCCACTTCCAAGGCTAAGGAAAAGAAGAAGAAGAAGAAGCTGGCTGTTACACGAAAAGAATTCATTTCTCTTCAATCCAAAGTCGACCAAATCTTGGCCGCAGTCACCTCCAGCCAACCAATGAACTCTGAGACCCCTTCCCTGCAGTCTCTAGCCGAAAGGGTAGAAAGACTGGAAATAAGAGAAAGATTAGTTGTCGAACGCATCCTTCTGAAGATTGAAATGGGTATTCGAGCCCTAGATAACAGTCGCACTGCTGATCATAAGGATTTTATCGCCACTGCTGAAGACCTCATCAAAGAGGTAACTGCCCTAAAGGATGAATTCAAGACTTCTCTTGAAAAGCAAGCAGCTCACTCCAAGCAGCTGGTAGAAGAAACACACAACGCGTATGAATCTACCATTGTGGTTCTTTAATCAACAATCAATAATCGGAGGCGTTCACTTTCTGCCAACCCACATACTATGGATATTCTCAAACTCACTAAGGAGATTCATCAACTGCTGTTCAACACTAAGATTCCCAATAATCTCCAAGTCTCTGAGTTAATTAAATATCAGTTCACTGAAACCTTTTCCAAGATTGATGGCCTCAGACAATGGTTTGAGGAGCAACAAATTGTTTCTTCCTCAAAAGGTGGAAGTGAGTCCCCTCTACACTCTCATGAGCATCAAGTCCATTCTCATCAATCTCCTCTCAGAACCCCAATTCATCATCCAATTCATACAAGGCAACCAACTCCGCATCCATCTCAAAGGCAAACTCCTCCAAGAAAACCAACTCCGGAACCTTCTCCAAAACAAACTCCTCTGCAAAAGGATCTGCAACAGTCCTCCTATGTTGAAACTCCCTCGCAATTCAAAATCTGGAACCCTATATGTCCTCGGTACATTCAAGCGACTCTCTGACCACTCAGCAAAAGAAAAGAGATTCGAGAGCCGCGAAGTTAGTTGAACAGATATGGAGAGATCATGGTTTTGACACAACCATTGATGAATCTTTAATCAACTCTTGGGTCAATCCCACCAGAAGACTTCTTGACGATGATTATCATCCCATTCTGACCTATACTGAACCTCCATCTGATGGATATTGGGATATTCCTATCTCACCCAACTCCAAATTCTTCCCGGTCTTCGAGCCTTTTGATCTAAGTCTTCCTGAAGATCAAAGACTCCCCCTCGAATTCAAACGTTTAAATCGGTTTCATGCTAAGCATGGAACTGACATTGAGAAAATCTGGTCTAATGACATACCATCAGTAGTGAAGAGTTACAAGATGAGGAAATTCATGAAGATTGATTTCGTTCAGTATATACTCACGAGGAGAGGTGATGACTACATTAGGACGCAGGCTGACTTTCCCTGCATGAATCTTGAGGAAGTGTTTTTTATTGCTAGAGTCTTCCAATGCAAATCCGAAAAGCACCCAAAGATGAAGATTGCTTTTGAGAAAGCTTGTTTGTGACTTCGGAAAGATAGATGCAGATATCCACCCGGTGCTTACCAAGAAATTCAACTTCCCTGCTCTTGAGCCCGCACCAAGCTTCATTGAAGGCTATCAAGAAATGTCTCTCGGTACAACTAACTTCCCAGAGTTAGGAGTTGTGTTCAAGAAAACCAACACTGGCATCAAATAGTTCATTCCTGTTATTGCAATTCACAGGCTGACCCGCAAACAACTAGAAGTGACTCTGACTTCGGTTCAAAGGTCCAAAAACACAACAGATGAAGTGAAGTTTGAGATAACAAGAAGAATCAACTGGCTAAGTGAAGTGAGAAAGTTCTGGTGGATCCTTATCAAATTCTTGAAGCTTGATAAATGAACAAGAAAGTTATATAGGTCACTTTGGGGGAAAATGTTGTTACAAAAAGTGACCCTCTAAACTTATCTATAATCATTTTCTGTCTACCGCAACCATCCTTCCCACCGCAACGAAGATTTCCTTACCACAGCCGAAGATGCCTGATCTGGAGTTGAACCGCAACCTTTCTACCGCAGTGAAGAACTTCTGTTACATCAACTAACTTGTCTTATTAGCAATGTATTGTCCAGTGAACCTTGCATGGTCACTTAGAAGTCAGTAGTTTATTTTATTTTATCTAAGATGTAACTTTATGGAACTCTATAAATAGAGTCTCCAACTTCATGTTTCAATACACGAATCTTTTTATCTCTTCTTCTTATCTTATATCTTATCGATCTTTCTGAACTTTCACTCTGAAATACTAAGATCATTATCTCCGAAGATCCTCTTCACTTTAAACTGATCACTCTTACTAACTTGTGTTTGAATGCAAACCTTGTTATGAATCAGTTTGGTGTATACTTGATATAACTTGTTGTCATTTACATTTCCTTTACTTTTTCAACACTTTATAATTCCGCAACTAACTATCTAAAAAATCTGATGTATTATTGTTGAGCTTTTATGATCCTTTGAGATTAACTTATTCCGCAACTATAATCTTGTACTAACGTTTGTTCAAGTGTTTCTCCCAAAGTTTTTCTCTCAACACGTTTGGGCTCACTAATGCACCGGCAGTATTTATGGATTTGATGAATTGGGTATGCAGGCCGATGCTCGATCGCTCAGTGTGTTCATTGATGATATCTTGGTGTATTCCAAGACAAGGGAGCAGCATGAGGAGCATTTTCGCGAGCTTCTGGGGGTTTTGAGGCGAGAACGGCTTTATGCTAAGTTCTAGAAGTGCGAGTTTTGGTTACGAAAGGTTCAGTTCCTTGGACACCTCGTTAACCAAGATGGGATTTTGGTCGATCCGGCCAAAATCAAGGCGGTGATGCAATGGGAGGTTCCGAAATCTCCCTCGGATGTCAGGAGTTTTCTGGGTTTGGCAGGGTACTACCGGAGATTTATTCAGGATTTCTCCAAGATTGCAGTACCCCTCACTCGTCTGACGAGGAAGTGGGTGGATTTTCGGTGGGGCCCTGAGCAGCAGTCCACATTTGAGACCCTTCAGCAAAGACTTTGCGAGGCCCCAGTTTTGACCCTCCCGGAGGGATTTGAGGATTTTGTGGTTTTCTGTGATGCATCTATCATTGGCTTGGGAGCAGTCCTCATGCAGAGAGGACGTGTGATAGCTTATGCTTCACGGCAGTTGAAGCTGCATGATAAGAGATATCCCACACATGATCTTGAGTTGGGGGCGGTGGTTTTCGCCCTCAAGATTTGGAGACACTACCTTTATGGGGTCTGTTATACTATCTACACGGATCATAAGAGTTTGAGGCATATTATGGATCAGTCGAACCTGAGCATGAGGCAGCACAGGTGGCTGGACGTAGTCAAGGATTATGACTGCGAGATCCTTTACCATCCGGGTAAAGCGAACGTGGTAGCGGATGCCCTGAGCCGCAAGTTGACTGGACCTTCTGTTGAGGTGGCATGTATAAGGATATTTGTGGATTCTCCACTTATGAGTTTGATTAGGGAGGCTCAGACTAAGGGTGTTCGAGAGGAGAATTGGAAGATTGAGAGGATCAGGGGTGAGATCACCAGATTTGTGATGGGCAGTCGTGGTTTGTTGACCCATTGTGGTCGGGTGTTGGTTCATGTGTCTGGTGGGGTCAGACAGATTATGTTGGAGGAGGCTCATAAGTCTTGTTTTTCTATCCATCCAGGGGCCACCAAGATGTATCGGGATCTGAGGTTGAGTTATTGGTGGCCGTGCATGAAGAGGGAGATCGCCTGGTACGTCGAGAGGTGCTTGACCTATAGGATGGTCAAGGTCGAGCATCAGAGGCCGCATGGCAAGCTACAGCCTTTGGAGGTTCACATGTAGAAATGGGAGCAGATTTCGATTGATTTCATCACCAAGTTTCCGAAGACGGTGAAGGATTTTGATTTTATTTAGGTCATCGTGGATCGATTGACCAAGAGTGCCCATTTTCTAGCAATTCGGGAGAGCTCGTCGGCTGAGAAGTTGGTCGATGTGTATATTCGCGAGATCGTTGCTCGTCATGGGGTTCCGGTCTTTATTGTATCAGACCGTGATGTTCAGTTCACCTCCCGTTTCTGGCAGAAGTTCCATGAGGAACTGGGTACGAGGCTGCATTTCAGTACAGCTTATCATCCGCAGACCGACGGCCAGAGCAAGCGGATCATTCAGAATCTCGAGGATATGTTACAAGCATGTGTTATTGATTTTGGTGGGAGCTAGGACTCCTACCTACCTCTTGCAGAGTTCTCCTACAACAACAATTTTCACTCCAGTATTGGTGCTCCGCCTTTTGAGCTGTTGTATGAGCGGAGGTGTCGTACCCCAGTCTGTTGGGGCGAGGTTGGTCACAGGGTCATGGGTCGGACCAAGGTGGTTCTGTAGACTACAGAGATGATTCATCAGATTATGCAGAGATTGCAGACTGCTCAAACTCGGCAGAAGATCTATGCCGACTGACGCCGATTTGAGTTGGAGTTTCAGGTCGGTGACATGGTGTTGCTGAAGGTCTCACCTTGGAAGGGTGTGATTCGCTTCAGGAAGAGGGGGAAGTTGGGCCCTCGATATATCGGACCATTCCGGATTGTTTCAAGGGTTGACAAGATTGCGTATAGATTGGATCTTCCGGAGGAGCTCAGTCAGATTCATAGCACTTTCCACGTTTCGCAGTGGTGAAAGTGCGTATTGGACGAGGATGCAGTGGTATCATTGGATGACATTCAGGTTGATGAGCACCTGAACTATGTTGAGAGGCTGGTGGCTGTTTTGGAAAGGAATGTAAAGGTTTTGCATAATAAGGAGGTACCTTTCATAAAGTTACAGTGGCAGCATCAGAAGGGATCCGAGTGGACCTAGGATCCGGAGGCCAAGATGCGGGAGCATTATCCGAATTTGTTCACTGCAGCAAGCTTCGAGGACGAACCCTATTCCAAGTGGGGAAGAGTTGTAACATCCCGATTCCCAGGTATGAGAATTTTTATATAAAAGGCAAATCTTCCTTGGAACTCGTCGAGTTGATGGCCTCAACTTGATGTGTTGAAAGTTTTTGGGCCGCGGATCTTTTTGGACCAACTCGACGAGTTAGAGAGAAAAACTCAACGAGTTGGTTGCTGAATATGAAACCCTAATTTTTAGGGTGTCGCACCCTATTTAAAGGCCTTAAGTCCCATTGATGGCCTCCCTAATCGCCTCATCTGTCAAGAAGCCCTAGAATTCGTGCATTGTACCCCAAGTTGAGTGTGTGAGCTTAAGAGTTGCTTCTTTTGGTCTCATTTTTGAAAGAGCTTGAAGCTGGTGGTGCCTATCTTGAAGGGAAGGCTATAGATCCAGAATCTCCCTGAGTTTAGCTACTCTTTTGATGTAAAAAGTCAAAAACTTGCTTATATATTGCTTAGATCTCTTCCTTGGAAGTTTATTGTCATATTTGGCTTATTTTGGGATTATTCATGGGGTTGATCATTTCATGAAGTTATCACTTCAGATCTGGACGTTTTGTGACCTCTTTGGGCTTAAAGTTTCAAGCTTTATCAAGTTCTAGGCCTCCTTCATGCTTTAGGTCCCTTATTAAGCCTTCTTTGAGTTTTGTAGCCTCTTGGTGACATGCATGGACATAAAGTTAGAAACTTTACATGGTTTTCCAGCTCTTGGGTACCATATCTACATTTTGAAGCGTTAGACTTGATGAAAAATGACTGAATGTATTAAGCTGGGAAAACTCGGCGAGTTGTCCAGCCAACTTGACGAGTTGGCTAGGGTTTTCCCGCTTCTCTGGATACTGAAGGAACTCGACGATTTGGAAGGTGCATTCGACGAGTTGGGTCAACATGGACTGTTGATCTTAACTGTTGACTTTGACTTTGACCATGGTTGACCAAGTTGGACTTTGAGGGCATTTTGGGTATTTCGGGGTTTTGATAGAAATGGTCATGGTGGTTGTAGGAATTTGAATCCGGAGCCGAGTTTTGGAGTTGGATGTTACTGGTTCAGCACTACTTGTGAGGTGAGTGTTCCTCACTGTACTTGTTGGGTCGAAGGCACCAAGGCCGGACCTTTTGGATTATTATCCTGATTATTGCATGATTGAGTATTGTAGTGATCTGTTAGATCTGTATCATGATAATAGGATGATGCTTTTCTTAGTAATCTGTAAGATCTGTCTGTTTGTCTGATTGACTGGTTGTATGTTTAATTGTTATGTGTATGTCGACATGTTATGTGTGGTTGGGTTGAGACGGGTCTGCTTTGTGCTGAAGGCCAACAGACCCAGGGCGTCCCGGATAGACTGAAGGCCAATGGGGCGTACCAGTCAGGCCAAAGGCCCGGAGAATGTTCCAGATAGGCTGAAGGCCCGAGGTGGCGTACCAGTCATGATGTAGGTTCTGTGAATGTACCAGATAGACTGTAAGCTCTGAATGCATGTTGTTTGTGATATTATTCTGTTTTTTGTATTGTGATTGGTATTTTGGGGGAAACTCACTAAACTTCGGGCTTACAGATTTGAATTATGTTTCAGGTACCTCAGAGGATCGCGGGAAGGCGAAGGCGTGATCGTGCACCTCCTCATATTTTGTTTCATGATTTCTGGGATTTCTCTGATGTCGAACTTATTTTGAAAACAATATGTACACAATGATGGTTTTTGGACTTATGTAAAAGTTTTATAATTTTCAAAATTTTGTGGATGTTACATAATTAAATTAATAATAAGATCCGTAAGGATGTATTTTAAACTTTTCAAAATACTAGGGTTATATTTTAAAATTTCAAAATTAATTTCGAATTGATTAAATTGAAAAATAAAAAGAATTATGAATTTTAGATAAGGATATCAAATTAAAATTTTAAAATATTCAGGTTTATCCAATTAAACAATATTATAAAAGGTAATTATCCTAAGTATAATGCAACTCAGGCAGAAAACCTAGAAAATCTCGGTAACAAGAACATTGCTAAAATGAAATGTCATTGGAAACGAATTAACGAATGTGCCAAAAGAAGTGTTGGTGTATAACGAGAATCATATATAACTAAAGGGAGTGGAATGAGTATGGAAGATGTTGAGAATGAAGCTCATAAAATTTATGACGAAATTGGAAACAAGTTTAACGACAATATTTGTTTAGTGATGTTATTTGAAGAAATCCGAAATGGGATTTACAGTCAGATTGTGACCTAACATGTTTCTTATTGGATATGAAGTGGGTAATGAATAAAAATGGTAGTACCATAAAAAAAATCAAGGATTGGTGAAGAAAGGGTCTATTGTACCCATTCCAACCTATAATTTCTAAATAATTGGTTTGTTGATTAAACGTCCTACATGTAGCGATATGGCTAAGAGAAAAAGGAAAATGAGCAATGAGGAACTTCATGCATTGAGGCTTGCTAGCGGAAAGGAAGTTAAAATCATGAGAAAACGACTCAAATTGCATCAACAAAAGAAGCAAAGAAGGGAAGAAATGGATAAAATAAATGGAAGAAAATGATCTAATGAGATCAACTTGTGCTTTTGAGTACAATCTCCTCTCCTATCCTAATAAAACAGTATAAAATTGCCACGTGTCAATTGCTTATCCCCTCCTAAGCTTTTTTTCCCGCTCAAAGTCACTAAATGAAATTCCTAAATTGCCCTTACATTCAAGCAGTCCTGGTTTTGTTCATGTTTTTCTGTGATTAATAGTTGTATAATGGTTAATGATTCCTTGTAAATCAGTAAAATATACCAAATCGGCCAAGATAGAAATAGATGGGCGTTCCCAACTTCTATGCGAGAAGTCCTCCTTAATTTACAAGATTTCACAGTTCATTAGCAAGAGATCGGCATAAATTATGAAGGTAATCTCAAAAAATCACCGACACTGTGAATCTCTCCATATATACTATTTGATCCCACAATCATTATGCATCGATCTAGCCTTGACTTTAACCCAAATATTTTGTTCTCTTTTTTTACTATGCCTGGAGGTTTTCCCGATGCATTGGAAGTTGCTAGATCGAGATGTCTACAAAGTGGTGAGTATGCCGCTTCATTTTATTTTTCTGGTTATCTTGTTTTAATATTTGATATGTTTTCAATTAAGTCGTTTATGAGTTTTTGATACTGCACTCTAGGTGTTTGATAAAATGTCCATGAGAATTGATATATTCAAATCATATATGTTTCTATTTTCTTCACTATACATCGACCTGGAGGCTTTTTTATGTTTTGGAAATTTGTGTGTGTGTGTTACTAAAAAGTCCAAGTTTCACTTTGTTGGATATGTATTGGTTCATGTGGGTTGACTACAATTAACAACTCTACAACTCTGAAATGTTTTATTTGTTTCAGGAATTAAAGCAAATGAAAATTTTTGTTGTGAATTATAGGAGATGGTTGATGTGGAAATAGTAACAATGTCAAAAAAGGTTGATATGTATGAATTGACCGTCTTCTCTTTTTAGGAAATGTTTGCATTGTTCTTATGTTTATGTTTACTGGTAATCAATTATTTTTAATACTAAAACTTAATTGAATCAAGGAGTAAATGTAAAATATAACAATTTACTTATATATGTTTACAGCATCTTACATGTATGCATTTCCATTACAACATTATATTTCAATTCTTTTTCTTATTAAGGTATTTCAATTTGAAAATACACCCAATTATAGCAATAAGTAATGGATTGTCCTATTTCCACTTTTACTAACCCATTCAAAATAATTAAACATCAGAAAATATATAATTTTAAAGTGCTTTTGCTAAATTTATTGTGCTTTTTTTCCTTTACATGTTTAGGCACACACCACAATTTGGAGGCAACAAGATAGTTTCACATGGTTGAGCACAAATTGTTCAGGTATGTTTTTTTAAACCTCTAAGAGTTTAAAATAAAGGAATCCCATCATGAAATGAAAAGAAAACATTTTTCTAATGTTAGCAATTTTAAAGTTTATATATTGATATGTATATCGTTTTTCCATTTTATTAATTGAATAACTCATTTTTAATAGGAGTTAAATGTCTTTTGTTCAGATGGAGGATATGGATGGGCAACGATAATAAGTATGTACTTAATTGATATAGAAATGTTGTGGGGTGCAAACCTTATTAGGTAACCAGGTTGTTCACATTAGAAACACATGAACTTTTCATCGGTCGATATTGCAAATGATATTGTTCAGGGGAATAAAAAGTAAGTTAATTATGGCTAAGTTTTTATTAGCTAACATTGCTGGAAATGATATTACTAAAACATAATTTTATGCTTAAAGATTAGTTATTACAAACGAATAGTTACACAACGGAAATGAATCAAAAATTGGTTATTGTTTTCTATTTTCTATGTTGATTGATTATAACTTATAAGACTTATAAATACGTATAATAGATTAGTAAAAAAGGATTTAGATATAAAATGTTATATTTTTTTATGTATGGAATCTTAGCACATAAATAACATACTTAAAAAAAATGTAATTAGTAAATCTTTTGTCAAAAATTACATGTTTTATAATTTTAGTAAGATTCTTAACATAATACACATCAAAATTATTGTATCTTGCAAATAAACTAAAATATAAGTTTTGAACAAGTTTTACTTCAAAAAAAATTTATTCAATGCATGCATCAATGAAAAGCTGAGCTCTACCGTTTCGTTTCGTCCCAACAACCAATCTTTTTATAAGTTGTTAAATATTGAATAAATATCCTAGACATAAAATTCTTTTCCTTTTAACGTTTCTAAATTATATGCATATTATAATTAAATAAAAAGTTATTGAGTAAATTACGTGAATCTTAATTCATGTAGTTGTCAAAAGATACGTTTAATTCTTATTTTTTAAAATTATCCATTATTTATATTAATTTCAATCAATCGTTATAAATTTACACATTTGTAAACTAATAAATTTTTTATTAATCTTTGCGATTTAGAATTATCAATAGTGTTTTTTTTTCTTAACCGTGGTTTCCACGGGTTATAACCTAGTAGTATCAAATAAGCACCTGTCTCATAAATATGAACGACACAAAACTATATATTCTCAAAGTTTTATGAGACAACTCGTTTCTTATTGGATATGAAGCAGGTAGTGAATAAAATGGTATTAGCACAAAAAAAATCAAGGAATGGTGAAGAAAGGGGCTATTCTATCCGCTCCAACCTAGAAATGCTAGATAACATGGTTTGTTAATTAAACATCCTATTGGATATGAAGTGGGCTAATTTAATTAATAATTTTCGAAATCCTTTTTAATGTTCAAACGTCATTTACGAATAATGGTCCTATAATTATGGTTTCATAGTTAATAGTTAACAAAATAACTATATGAGTGTGTATAATCATTACCAAAATATAAGTCTAACAAAGGACTCTACTATATTAATTATGGTATTCTAAATGTCATTGCTTTCTCTAACCATCATCTTCCTCTGCCCTCTACTTTTAATACATATGAAAATATGTAGGTTAGACTTTGAAAACCTATTATCGGGGTTCAACATTAGTTAAGTTCAAGGAATTGACACATTCGATGAACAACATAAACCCTAAAACATTTCAAATAATCATAATATAATAAATAATCACCGTGTAGGGAAAAAGAAGTATTTAAAGTTAACATTGCAAAATGTCATCAAAATGTTCAACATGAATCATCATATACAAAGTTGCAATGCTTTAATTTATGTACATAAATCCCAACCCAAATCGATTCAAGTCTAAACACCTTAAAATATTCACCTTAAATCCAAGCAACAACAGGAAGTTGTCTATGTAAAGAAACCACATAGCTAAATCTTAAATATACAGACACACAAAACTAGGATGAAATGCCCATCACACAATATCCACAACAGAGGTAGCTAGCCTCGTGTGAAAGTAACACATGTCTAGAATACCATCATTTTAGCATAACACCATAATAGGATACCCGAGTCATCCACATGAGAGGTAGATATCTTTATATAGAAACATACACTAGTCTACCATGAAACATTTATTCAAGACCTTTCATTAGTTTCAAATTGGACACAATAAAACCATAGAAAATAATGGAACTGGAATGTAAAGAATTTTATTTTGGTATGCAAACCACATAGTGACTAAAATATAAATTCAATTTTTTTGTAATTTGGATTATGCATCCAGGATGACATGATTTCAATATTAGGAAAAAAAATTATACTTTAAACCTAGAACTGACTTTAAAAGAAATCTAGAACCCATAACCATTCTGTTTTGGTTCTTTGATTATCATATTTGATTTTTTATGGTCATCATTTATTCTTATTTTTGCTCGTGAAAAATGCATAAAAGACACTAATTTTTGGTCTTTTGCGGTTTAACCACTATATTTTATTTCAGTCAATGAAAGTCATCCATTTTTAAGCAATTTTCTTTTTGACCATCTATTTACAGTTGAACATGTGTTAAAACTAACATGATTTTTTATTAACCTACATGACATTATATGCACTTCTTAAAAAAATCCTAAATAACATATAGCTTTCTGAAATGCTTCTCATTTACTTGCATGGTATGTGTATAACCTATTAAAATAGAAAATAAGAAGTCGTTTCAAGAAGCCAAATGTTATTTCATAGAGTACATATGATGTCATGAAGATGAATGAGAACACATGTTAGCTTTAACACTTGTTAAACCGGAAATATGCGTCAGAATAGTGGCAATGGAAATTTGTTTCAAAAATAGATGACTTATATTGACTGAAATAAAATGTAGTGGTTAAACTACAACTATCTCGGTTCTTTAATTTTTTTAATGACATAAATTTATTCAAAAAGCTAGCAAGAAGTTAGGCTAAAAAAACATCAAGTAGTAATAGTCATCGGGTTATGTAACAACCTACCAACTTATAATTTGACTCCATGCTACTATTGGAAATCCAAAAAATGATTGAGTGAAAATTCTATCAAAAAACTTCCTTCTTTAATCTACTCCTACCAAACAAATTATTATTTCTAAAATGAACCACCATATAGTAAGGAAAAGAGCCTACAAGTGTTCTTTAGTTCTTTCCTACACACGAAGACCAAGAAACCAAGTAAGTCAATCACCATAAAAAGTAAGTGTGGAAAAATGAACAAGCCATCATCTAGCTACTTGACCCAAAAGATCAATAGCCAACCGACAACCAAAAACAAATGTGATATCTTGTCTAGTCTATCATCACAAGTCGGGGATAAAATATAAGGAATATCTATCCCCCTTCTATCAAGGTTAAACCTAGTTGGAATTTTATCCAAACTCAACCACTATGCTAGGACATTATTGAATATGATTGAAACTAGACGGACCCATCTGGTAGGACTAGTAGGAGGCTAGAAAACATGATTATTTATAAAATTATGTGTAGAAGAAACCTTGAAATCGCCTAAACCATCGAAAGACCAATATCATATATCCATAATGGAAGTAGAAAAGAAGCGTGCAATTAAGAGAAACCAGTTCAATCCATTGCTCATTCTTGGCCCTCCTTCCTTTGGGTAGACGACAGAAAAACTCCACCTATCCATCGTGCCTCAGCTTCACTTACACAAAAATATGCTTGTATAGCTCCAATGCATGTATACTAGGAAAATGCATACTTAATGGAGTATCTCTCACCCAAATATCATCCTAAAAAGCAATTAAAGGCCCACTCCCAACTTTCTTTTTACAATGAACAAATAGGTCAACACCCTTATCCCTCAAGTGGTTTGTGGCTTTAATAACTTATATCCAAGTGGAGCTATGTTGGTTATATAAGTTATGGTCCAAAAACTCTGGAAACCATGAATATTGACTTATCATTTGAACAACACGAAAACGACATTGAACCAACTCCACCACTTGTTGCAGACTGTCGAATCGGGAATGAAGAAAAATCATGCCTATTCTGCAACAAGTGCTCCTATCCTATCCATTGGTCAAAACAGAGGAAAGAAGAGAAAGGCCACGTCTCCCAATTGAATCGGAAGGGTAAGGCCCATGATGTAGCGTCTGGCAGTGGTTCTAATACAAAGCCTAACTTTGATGTTCCAGTTGTTAGTAATCTAAAGGAGGCCACTTGTTTTCATTGTGGTGAAAAAGGGCATTGGAGAATAAGCTGCCCAAAGTACCTTCAAGAGTTGAAAGAGGGGAAGATCAAGGCATAATGCTCCTCATCAGGTACATACACTATTCATATCAATAACACACAACTTTCTCATTTTTGGGTCCTTTATACGGGATGTGGTTTTCACGTGTGTTCTGTGTAGGGGCTAAGAGAAAGTGAGGAAGTGGAGCATGGAAGGGCAAACTTGATCATGGGGAATAAGTGTTCTTCACCTGTTACCAAGATTAGGACTTATGGACTTATTCTTGATAGTAGTGTTAGGGTTGATTTGATTAATTGTTATTATTCGTCAGAAATGACAATAAACATTATTTCATTTCATGCTTTGTTTAGACAAGGTTTTTGATAATCATTTGAGATGGTGTTGGACTCAACAATATGAGTCAACTCACATTAGTGCAAGTGAAGTATCCAAGGAGTATACCTGGACTAGAAAACTTCATAGTTGACCTTGGATTTGTTTTGAGTAAAAAATTACCATTAGAAGTATTATGTGAAGGTGCAGTCGCATTGACTAACGATCCTTGAGATCACAGAAGGTCAATGCATTGAAAGAGGAAATTCCACTATATCCAAGAAAAGGGTTGAGGATGGAGATCTAGTTGTGAAGTGAGTATCATCCTGATGATTTTTTCACAATAGTGATGACCAAAAGAAAACATTATATGAATGTTAAGTGCATAGGCATGAGAAATGATGAAAGATTTAGTTGTTAGTCGATTACCCCGAAACATTTATACAATCAACAAATCAGCAATTGTATGGTGATTAAATAATAAGGAATAAACAACTAGTTTATTATTGTGTTTCATTTTGCATGTTACTTCCTGAATATTAATGTATTCGAAATGCCACAGTCATTCATACTTCTAGGAGAAGGTATTAATTTAAGACTGTCATGGTATATTTGTTGATTGTTCATGGTGATTGGACATTGCATAAGGATTGCAGCAGTATTCATGTGTACTTGTGTGACAACCCGAAACTTTGTCCGTTTCCGTTACGCGAGTTTCGTTAATAAAATTTCGAATTTGTTAACTTTTCCGTCAAACTTTTTGGTTTAGAAAATAATCTAGTTATATTTAATTAAATTATTTACGATTTGGAACCAAAAATCGCGCGGAAACCCGAATATCTCGAAAAATCAAGCATGTGCGGTCTAAATGAGATTACGGCCGTAAACTCGTTTACGACCGTAAACTCGTTTACGACCGTAAACCTATTTACGGTCGGTGAAGAGTGGACCCCCCCCCCCTACAACACCCCTATAAATACGATGCCTCCACCTTCATTAGAACATTTCTGGCCAAAAACTCTCTCCTTCTCTCTCTAAGAACCTTAACCGTAAACACTCAAAACGCCTTCAAACTTCGGAAATCATCGAGAAACCACGTTTGGAGTCACTTGGGAACGCCTGGAAACGATTATCTCTTCGAAATCAGCAATCAGAACCATTTTTCTTGAGTTTACGGTCCACCTTCAAGAACCGTAAACCCTGTTCTTGAGTTTACGGTCCAACCTTCAGAAACCATAAACTCCGTTCTTGAGTTTACGGTCCAAGCCTTCAGAAACCGTAAACTCTATTCTTGAGTTTACGGTCCAAGCCTTCAAGAACCGTAAGCTCCTCTTCGACCGTAAACACCTTTTAAGTGGTGTTTTTGACTGAAAACTCACCTTCTTCGATTCGATCAAGTCCCGGTAACATTCCTCAACCGAATTCAAGTGTACCTCTAACACGTTATCTAACGAAATCGCTAATTTAGATACATATACGTATTTATTTGATAACAAGATTCCGTTAAGTGTCGCGTGCAACAACTCGAGGATCTTCATTTCAGTCAACGATTTCACAACAAGAACTGTGAGTTCATACCCCTACATTTTCCGTATTTTTAATGTTTTCAGGGGGGAATACAAGCTAATCATAAATGTTTTCAAAACTTATGCAAATCTCATACTTTAACCCTTTTGTACTGTGTTGAGCATAAGGGACGTTTTCACAAAAATTTGCATAGTTTTCCGGACACGCTATTCACTATACATGCAAACTATAATCGGTATAGTTTGGGATTTTCTAAACATCACGAGTACAGAAACTTTCACTATTAAACATATGCACGAAGACAGAAATAGTTTATAGTTACATCACCACTTTATCATGGTTTTTCATAGCTGTAATTATCATTATATACGGTATACATACGGATTTTCACTATGGTAGAACGCTACTACACTACATGTAAACTAGATTGTACGATACTGTGAGGCGCTACTTCACTACTGTACCCTTAGGTGTACAGGGATAAATCCTACCACTGTATAACCAGAGTCTCCTGGAGGGAGAGCGTGAGATTTGTGAATAGATCTATTCGGGACTGACAATCCCACATCTGGACTGCTAGCTACAGTTAGGCGGGCACGCATGAGATGTACAAATGTCATTTAACTCGACGCCTGAAGAACGTTGGAAAGGTCTAGTCATATCAAGCATGGTTATACGACTCAAAATATGTATAAATCACCTTTAGTTTGCAACTTAACACTCTTCAATAGTTCTATTTTTACTAAATAGAACTGATACACACTACGTATTCTGGCTAAGGCCAGGGTTTTTCAAACAGAATCGATTATGCAATGGTTTCACATATAAAATACTTACACTTCATGATTAGTTTTAGCTAGTCACATGAGGTAGTATTCTCGCATATCACTACAGTTTTCAGTAACAAACATTCATGGTTTTATACGAAATCGATAACGCTACCCTTTTCACTAAAGAAAATATCGGATTTTCTTGGAAACATACAGATATTCATGGTTTATTACAGAACTGATAACACTACGTTTTCACTAAGGAAAATATCGGATTTTCTTGAAACTATTCAAATATTTTCCGAACTCATCAACGATTTTCACTACAAACCACCGCTTATGAACTCACCAGCTTTATGCTGATACTCTTTTAAACTGCTTGTATTCTCAAGAAATCAGTAGACAGGTGCCTGTGGGTTTTTTTGAAGAGTTGAAGCAATAAGAGTTTAATGTTATATTCATACAAGTTATATGATGTAATTCAAACAAGTTTCAGAATTGATGTAAACATTTTTACTTAAGTATTCACTGTAATGGTTGTGTTGCTATGATTGTTGTTATTCATTGGTTATGATGATATACATGACGTCCTCCACCCCGGAACGTTTCTGCCATCGGTTTCGGGGTGTGACAGATTAGTATCAGAGCCCTTGTTTATAGCGAACTAGTATACCGAACCTTACGTGGTATACAACTATAAACACTAAGGGGCCTAAGTGCTCTACGCTAAAAGTATACTTTCAAAATATAATGTATTTTTATAAAAGTATACGAGCATGCATACATAACAAAATTCGTGTCGTTAGTAGAACAGAACAAAAGTATTTGGATGCTGGAACACTGCGGTTAAACCTGGGTAGTTATGTAATCATGTCTAGGGTGAATATAGCCTGGTCAACTATATTCAGTCGAGACATGACCAACATGTGTTTGGGTGTGACTGTGGTGCTACAGCAGGCCTAAAAATTTACCAAAATCATCTCACATAAAATACTATAGGAGTATTTTCGCTAGAACCAAACTCAGTATACAGATTCACTCTAAGTGTTGCTACCTCTCCTTCCTTAAGCGATAACTTACTTGTATTAGTAACCTTTCTGTGTTTATCGCTCGGTAGAATACTTTCATTATCAGGATGAGATATATTTTGTTTTTATATCTCGAGGACTTACCATCCTCTTCTTCCTGATTGTTTCTAGAACAAGATGCCTCCTCGACCAAGACCCATCAGAAGGAACGACGACACTCCGCCACCACCACCACCCCCTCAGTTCGACCCTGTCATGTTCCAGGTAGCAGTTACAGCCGCCGTGAATGCAGCAATGGCACAAGTGAACGCTGGTGGGACTGGAGGTGGAACCGACCCCCAGAGACAAGATGGAAGTCAGGGACATCAAAAAGAGTGTTCCTACAAGAACTTCATGACTGCGAAACCCAATTCCTTCGACGGAAATGGAGGTGTCATCTCCCTGACTCGATGGTTCGAGAAGATCGAATCCATCTTCGAAATTTGCGTTTGTTCTGAAGCAAACAAGGTGAAGTTCGCCGCCTGCACCTTCACCGACAGAGCCTTGACCTGGTGGAATGGTCGGGTCAAAACCCTAACCCTGCCAATGGCTAATGTTGGGTTTTGAGCATTCTAACACTCCTATGGTGTACATGCAACCCTATAAACCTTGGATCTATGTTTTCTCTATTATACATGCAAATATTAACTATTCCAAGGTTTTATCCTAACTAACATATTATGAAGCACCTATACTACAAAGTTCTAGTTAGATGACATACCTTTTGATGTAGCTTGATGTCTTCAAGCTGTAAGAGCTTAGCCCCAATAGTGTGGAAGCCTCAAATGGAATCACAAATCACCAAAACACCTTGGAAGAACTTGAGAGAATATATATGCACACTAAAATCAGTCCACTCTTATTTTCACACACTTGTGTCAATTTTGTGAGCCAAGGACCCCTTTATATATTATGCAGGATTAGGGTTACATCCATGTAAACCCTAATACCCATGACCTTTCATTTACATAGGATCCATGGGTTAAAAGCTCCATGGACCATCCATGAAAGCTTAGCCCAACCTAAATGAACTTGGCCCATTCCATATATATAAGAGTCCATATTTAATTAGTTCTTTTTTGATCACTTAATTAATTCTAAATTAATTCTTGATCAATACTAATTAAATAATATGATTCCATATTAATATATTAGAACTTATAATATATTAATATAAATCATAAGTATACTATTCTCAAAAGACTATCCATATAAATTGTGTCGGTGAAGTGCAACCCAAATGGACCATGCCGGGTCGGGTCAAGTACATACCAAATATAGTTATGGACTTAGACATTAATCCAACAGTCTCCCACTTGGATAAGTCTAAAACTATTATTGAGTATGACTTCAAAACCTAACTGGCAATCGTAGCTCTTAAAGCCGTTGTCGAACTCTGACCTTGTCAATGACTTGTCCATTAGATAAGGGATCATATATTCCTCCATTCTAGATATCATATGGACTGAGACATGGATTATAATCATTCTCTCTGTCCATTTGTTGTTTCCCGATTTTTGATTTATGATGACTGACTGATTGAACAAATCAAATCAGTCCTGGCTTGGCCAAGCACTCACATGTGTCATCGCTAAATCATCGAGGGGCCCACAGATATCGCTTTTATCCCGAAGGTAAAAGGAATGGATAAACTTCGACTCATATGGCTTGTTCTACAACTTGTTGAATCATACACAAAGGCACGTTTTATAACATCGAGTTACCAAATGCGTTTTCTTGCAATCAATGTATAACCAACTCATAGTAACAACTCATATCTCTAGGTTTGAAGAATATAAGATATTATCGTCTCATGATCACTCGTGATAAAATCCATGAAGTGATTCAAATGAGCGCGGGTTGAATCCAATTCTCAGAACTTATGAGCACTCATGAGTGTTGTAGCACCACTTTGTCCACCAACTTGGACCTCTACAAACCAACCCATGACAGTCTTGATTCATATCTACTTCCAACATATGACCGACTGTGGATGGTTTGAATAACTTAATCATTCAGGAAGAGCGACTTAGTTATTCTGGAAGTCAAAACATGCAAATTGAAACACAAGAATAAATGAATCAAATATGGTATCAAACCCTATGAATATAAATAAACACTTTTATTTATCACCATACTGATTACTCATTATTCATTGTTTCGGTTTTATCAACTTTATACTTGAATTAAAAACACTAGTTATCCCATGCTCCAAGCATGTACACTATGTTTTTCTTAAACAATAGCTTTGCCATACACCAAGTATGCACTCTATGTTTGTCTATGATCCTTACTTTGTGAAATAAACCAATTGAACATAATTTCAATGATTCTAATTTCACACTCCCAAATCCTTATCGAAAAATGTGAGAATTTCAAATTCCTATCATTTATCGAAATCTGTTTAGATTTTAAACTTATATGCACTGACCCTCCTGTAATGAATATGTACAAAGTCACAAAGACTTGTCAACAGTCATTATAAGGTATTCCAATGGAGATCAACTCCATGGAAACTAAGTCTCATATTCAAAGTACATTGCTTTGGACATGCTTCTTGCATTAAGTTTTCTAATCTTACACAGATAACTTCCACCTATGGAGACAACTCCATATTCTCATTTTGACTATCACTTCTGAATAAGAGATGCCTCTTTTCAGAATATGTCAATATGGTCCTTCCAAAATTAGCACTATACTTCCAACTGTCCCTGAGCAACCAATCTTTGGTAAACCTCATATTGTCCTCGACAATTGCTTAATCATTTTAGTCATATCCAATTCTAGACCTTTTCCCTTCTTAATGCCTCTGGGCATTTGGAAAAATTTAGAAATGACAAATATTATAGCACATGCAATCGATCCTGTACCCAAAGCAAATGGTACACGATTCATGATGTCTCACATAAAGACATGATTCTAGACCAGTCTTTTGCTATAATATTTTTATTTGGCATGTTTTCAAAATTTGACTATGAAGAGGGATGTCGTAATCATAATCGAATTTTGAGAACGCAATATATAGAATTTCCTTAATTTGAACCAATCCAACATGAAATTCATATATATATTCTTGACTAAAGATGATTAAGGTCTCAATCTAAGCCTTTAGAACTGAAATGAAGTATATCCTCTCCCTTAATTATAGCAAAACAACTTTTTCAATCCCTGCAGCCTCACGAATTGAAACTTTTGTTTTCTATAATTAACACTGCTAACTTGCAACACTAACAATAATTATCATGCTCCCACTAACATGATGATTATTAGCATAACACTTATGCTCCCACTAGCTTTGAGATGTACTCAGAAATCAGCTGGACTTCTAGAAATCAATAGTTTATTGACTTTCTTACCAAAGTTCAGATTTCTGATACGAGATGCTTTGATAAAACTTTATCAAAATCATACACCTTTCCTTAGATAGCATGCATGTGTGTCTAAACAATTTCAGAACTATGAAAAGGGATGTCGTAATCATAGTCTCAATTGTTTAGACCTTTTGCCATCTGCTTCAAATCTACTTGGTGGAAGTGTTTCCTCACCATCATTTTCATGAATCGAAGAGAAACCTTATGACCCTTAGATTTTATGGTGTATGTGTTCTTATCCATGTGAATCGTCAAAACCATAGTCACAAGACAAGGATAATGACAAATCCAAACTCATATGGACTGAACTTATGCAATCTTAACTTCTTGCCACCTGGCAGTACAGGGCCTGCCATTGCTTCCAAGTTGTTATGCAACCAATTGAGAACTTTCAGAACTCCTATGCAAAGCCAACTTTAACTGGAATGGGCACAGAATATGTCAACACGATAGGTTATAAACCTCAAGTCGTGCGCTAGTGAAGAACCTCAGGTTTTATTCTTGATTAGTTCTTGAAATTCTTTTTAGGATCTTTAAGACTCCCACTATCCTCTTGACATATAAGACTATCTTGCCAAATATTCAAGAGATAGTGCGGATTCTTTATCAAGACAAACACTTCACACAATTGGCCTTAGTTGGTCTTTGTTTTATCCAAAACATCACAACTTACCAATTTCAAATGTACAAGAGTAGGACACTTTTACTCTTACATTTGACAAGTGTTTTAAACCTTTCTTTAAGATATGTCACTCAAGTTACAATCTTGGAGTATGACTCTAAGAATTGTTTTGGAACGAAGTATGACTAATCTTCCTGATCTAACCATTTCAACAATTCATGACTCCTCTTCTTAGTCATAAGAATGCACTAAGATGACCTTTAGAGGACTAATTGTGATATAAATCATTAAGATGATCACAAACATGATACTAAAGTACTCTCCCATCTTTTCAGATTTGAGAAACTTTTATCTTTCTGCCTAATTTGATTCTTCCCATTCGTTCTGCCATACATTGAGACTTTTCCAATGTTTCAGAATTATACTTAAACTTGTAAGTATAACCATATTTACTAAACTTTAGTAAATCAAATAGTCTTAACGAGCTTTATGGTGGACATGACCAGTGCACAAGAATGTGTACTCGATCCCTTTAGTCCTTCACTTGACTCACACATCCATGTGAACAAGTAATTAGTCTTGATTTTCCAATGCTTGAAAGTTCTCATTCATCATACTATTCAACTTGCATGATTCCAAGTTTCGGTCAAATTGAAACTTGGGCGATGAGGAACTTTCCTGATTTGGTAAATTTAGACACTACCACAAATGAAAGAATCAAATCCATTTTCCAATATTGCTGTCAGTGGAATCATATAAGCAACAATTTTTCACAAATTCCATTGTAAGGATACTTCAAATAAATAAAATTAAATAATTTTCTTTTATTTTAAAACTTTGCAGAAAAACTTATCCTTACAATCCACATGGAAAATTGTTGTTATCTATTCCTTAGCAAATTATCATAACTTCTTAAGCAACTGCTCAAAACTCTGATGCGATCGAAATCCACCTTCGCGATCAGAATCAACATATACTTCCTTTAAGATTTCTCTCTATTCTTTGATTCTTAAAACATCAACATGTGACCCAGTCACATCATGTAATGAGGATCTCGGAATAGAACTTAACAGAGTTAGATAATGGGCTCTACTTGATGTAGAGTCAAACTTATTGACTTTAACATCCTTAGGTAAATTTGACAGCTTTGCAATCAACGCACCTTCCTTTGGCAAAATAAACATATGGACCCTTTGGTAATGGGACTATCTCAGACTTAGCCTTTCTCTTTACCATTTGGTCAACCGGATTGACTATGGCCAATCCCTTTCCATTGGGAAGAGAATGCTTTTTTCTGGATTTCCAGTGTCACCATTGTCACTGTCCATAAAGTTTTTGGGAAGTTGATCTTCTAATCAAATTTGCTTTACTATCGTTCCAAATCATTGCTGATTCAGCAGCACCAAGCAAATAGATATGATCATTAAGGTTCATGTCATAGTCTGTTTCATAGTAGTCCCAAAGGAACTCACTATGTGACTTAGAAAGTGATTGAACATCCAACTTTCTCAAGACTTTGACACCCAACTCTCCCGGCTTGTCAATATGTGACTTCATCTCTAAGATGTGATCACACATAGACCTTGCTTGCCATTAGGGCTTGAGTGACCTTGAACTTGTGGGTTAGGGAGAATAATTGGAGGAGGTGGAGGAAGAGAAGTATGACTTCCATGAGCCAAACTCGGGAAGTCATATTCATTAGGAAAGCTTGGTTAGGGAAGATCATTGTTGTCTAAACCAGACATCAACAATGGGAGAAATTCACGTAAAGTTGATTTAAGTCCATAATATAACACCCAATATGATATATTAAGGCTAGGACCCAACAAACTTTTTTATAACTTGGAAGAGGGATGTCGTAATCCAAGCTATAAAATATTTAAAGGTAGGTGAATGACGATTCACCAATTTCCACCAAGATAAACGAAATGTATTATTAGGTTTTAATTGGTTTTGAAACTCCTAGATTCTTTTGAGATTCATTGAACTTTTCAATGGCATGTTTCAATCTCGAGTGTGCCCTTCAGTTTTTGTGACTGGGATGTCGAGGATCACAAAACAAGGTGTGAAGTAACCATGCAAATATACTTGGTACCCTTAATATTTACCCCTCAATCGATGTGTCGGTTAACCACACATGCTCCAACAATACTATGATAAACATTAAGTTACCCTTTGCCTACCTTGTTAAGTCCAGGTTAGTGTGCCGGTTAACCACACACGCTCCACTAACATCTTAAACAAAGTGCAAAGTGTAATTTCATGGATTAGCACCTTATTCACATTTTCCTAAGTAACTAAGATTGGGAATTTATAAGTGTTTAGTTACTTAGTATTTATCATTATACTTATAATGAAGGGAGAATTATAGTCTTTGTCCTACCTGTTCGGCTAACGACCCTCCACCGGTCAAGGAAGCGGTGAGTGAGAGTGGACACCCATTAAACTGCCATTTTATAGGCAGTAACCTTATACCCCCCTTATAGACCGGCTTCGTGAATGAGGCCTACTAATGGTAAGACGACTTGCTCTTATACATATAGTATATTAAACTTTTAATATTATAATAGTATAAGGGTTTATTTTAGACATTTAAAATACTTGGTGGTTTAATCTATTAATTAAACTAGACTTTTAATTTAATTAAACTCAAACCATATATTTATGGATTAATAATACTCTTTTAATTAAACGCTTTAATTAACTATTAATAAAGTCCATAAGAGTTAATTGCATTATTCAATAAAAACATCATAATTCCAATTATTAAATTCAAAATTAAAACCATTTAATTAATTGTTTAAGTTATGAACCCAAGAGTTTTAGAATTCAATTCTTTTTTTTATCATAAAAAACTTTTTCCAAATTCCAAAACTTGAGGGCAAGTTTTGTAACTCTTGAAAACTTTTGGATTTCATAACTTATGGAGTTAAATACTTGTTTTATGATGAAACTTTTCATGTTCCATAACTTAAGAACAAGTTATGGAATTCTTTAAAACATTAAGACCAAGTTTTGTAACTCCATAAAAAACTTTGAATCAATTTTTTAAAAACCTTTTCATATCCATAACTTATGGAGGTTTCAAAAAAACTCTTTAGATCAAACTTTTAAAACTAATAAAATAATCATATCATTTTATCTTTTACTAAATTTGACCTAATTCAACTCATATAGCAAATGATTCAAATTTTACAAATAATTAGTTTTTCACAAAAACAAGTAATTATCTTAAAATTTGACAAACGTCATGTTTTTTTCCCTTTTTTTCCAACTTTGAAAATAAAACATTTGCATCAATATAACAAAAAACAACCCATGGCTCTGATACCACTGTTGGGTTTTGAGCATTCTAACACTCCTATGGTGTACATGCAACCCTATAAACCTTGGATCTATGTTTTCTCTATTATACATGCAAATATTAACTATTCCAAGGTTTTATCCTAACTAACATATTATGAAGCACCTATACTACAAAGTTCTAGTTAGATGACATACCTTTTGATGTAGCTTGATGTCTTCAAGCTTTAAGAGCTTAGCCTCAATAGTGTGGAAGCCTCAAATGGAATCACAAATCACCAAAACACCTTGGAAGAACTTAAGAGAATATGTATGCATACTAAAATCGGTCCACTCTTATTTTCACACATTTGTGTCAATTTTGTGAGCCAAGGACCCCTTTATATATTATGGAGGATTAGGGTTACATCCATGTAAACCCTAATACCCATGACCTTTCATTTACATAGGATCCATGGGTTAAAAGCTCCATGGACCATCCATGAAAGCTTAGCCCAACCTAAATGAACTTGGCCCATTCCATATATATAAGAGTACATATTTAATTAGTTCTTTTTTGATCACTTAATTAATTCTAAATTAATTCTTGATCAATACTAATTAAATAATATGATTCCATATTAATATATTAGAACTTATAATATATTAATATAAATCATAAATATACTATTCTCAAAAGACTATCCATATAAATTGTGCCGGTGAAGTGCAACCCAAATGGACCATGCCGGGTCGGGTCAAGTACATACCAAATATAGTTATGGAATTAAACATTAATCCAACAGCTAATGCCATGGGTTGGTAAAGATTGAAGGAGCTCATGCTCGCTGAGTACTGCCCGAGGGGCGAAGTGCAAAAGTTGAAGCACGAACTCTGGAACTTGAAGATGAAGGGTTCCGACATCGCTGCCTACACCGCTAGATTCTGTGATCTGGTTCTCCTCTGTCCGGGAATGGTCACCCCGGAAAGCAAGAAAATCGAAAGGTACATCTGGGGACTGACACAACCAACAAAAGGAAATGTCTTGGCTGCGAGGCCGACCACATTTGAAAGCGCCAAGGATCTGGCACAGACTCTGATCGATCATGGAATCGATCTGGATGAAGTGGCAGCTGTCTCTGAACCACAAAAGGAAAGTGGTGGGAAGAAGAAGAAGTTTGGTAACAAACGAAAGGGTCAGTCTTCGCATGAGCCCTCCAAGAAACAAAAAATAGTGGCAGTTCATGCTGTTACTGCTCCTGCTGCTGCTCCCACTGCTTTTCCAGCCACCCAATCTCCTACCGGCGGTTATGCTGGAAAACTACCCCTGTGCAACAAATGTAACTTCCACCATCACGGACTCTACCGTGAGTTGAGCTGCAACAGCTGTGGAAAGAAAGGACACACAGCTCGATACTGCAAGACACCAGCTCAACCAACCAACCAGGCTCCGGGAGCGGGCGCTGGTCAAACTTGTTATGGATGTGGAGAGGCTGGGCACTTCAGGAGAAACTGCCCCAAGACAACAACTGGTGGCAATGCAGGGAGAGTTCTAGTGATGGGCCAGGAGGAAGCAGTTGCTGATCCTACCGTTGTTACGGGTACGTTCCTCCTTGACAACTCTTATGCATGCATTCTCTTCGATTCTGGTGCGGAGAGGAGTTTTGTTAGTCATACATTCAAACATCTAATCAAATGTAAATCCCAACCTCTAACCGAAACATTTACCGTCGAGATGGCTAACGGAAAGAAGGAGAGCACTAACGACATATTCATAGGCTGTACTCTTACCCTAGACAATTATTCTTTTCCTATCAATCTTATGCCTGTGTCCATCAAGAGTTTCGACGTCATTATCGGCATGGACTGGCTAAGCTCCAATCGTGCTGATATTCTTTGCTTCGAGAAGGCTATCCGTCTCAATCTTCCCTCTGGCGAAGCTCTCATGATTTACGGAGATAAGCCTAGCTCGAACCTCCGTATCATTTCATGCATCAAAGCTCGGAAGTATCTGCGAAAGGAGTGCCATGCATTCCTAGCTCACGTTATAGACGTGACGCAAAAAGTTAAAGACCTCGAGAGTCTTCTCGAAGTCTGCAACTTCCCTGATGTCTTCCCTGAAGATCTCCCAGGAATCCCTCCCGAACGCCAAGTCGAGTTTCGTATCGACTTGATCCTCGGAGCTACTCCCGTAGCTAAGTCTCCTTACCGTTTAGCGCCAGCGGAATTGCAAGAATTATCCAGTCAGCTCAATGAGCTGATCAGCAAAGGATTCATAAGGCCGAGTTCCTCACCCTGGGGAGCTCCGATCTTATTCGTGAAAAAGAAAGATGGATCCTTTCTGATGTGCATTGACTACCGAGAGCTGAATAATCTGACCATCAAGAACCGATATCCCTTACCCAGAATCGACGATTTCTTCGACCAACTTCAGGGAGCCATTTATTTCTCAAAGATCGATCTGAGATCAGGGTACCATCAGTTGCGAGTTCATGAGAATGATGTGCCCAAAACAGCATTCCGAACTCGCTATGGACACTACGAGTTTGTAGTAATTCCCTTTGGTCTAACCAACGCACTGGCAGTATTCATGGACCTGATGAATCGGGTGTGCCGCCCTTTCTTAGACAAGTTTGTGATTGTGTTCATCGACGATATACTTGTCTATTCGCGGAGTGAGAATGATCATAAACAGCACTTAAGGCAGGTGTTGGGAACATTAAGGGCAGAAAAGCTATACGCGAAATTCTCAAAGTGCGAATTCTAGATCAGGAAGGTGAATTTCCTTGGACACGTGATTAGCAAGGAAGGAATACACGTGGACCCTTCCAAGATCAAGGCGATTGAGAACTGGTCTGCACCAAAGACACCCACAGAAATCCGACAATTCTTGGGTCTCGCGGGCTATTATTGCAGGTTCATCCAGAACTTCTCCGATATCGCTAAGCCCTTAACTACCCTGACGCAAAAAGGGGTAACCTTTAGTTGGGGAGTCAAGCAAGAAACTGCGTTTCAAACATTGAAGCAGGCCCTATGCAGCGCACCTATCTTGTCCCTGCCCAAAGGGACAGAAGACTTCGTTGTCTACTGTGATGCATCCAATCAGGGCCTAGGGTGTGTGCTCATGCAGAGAGGAAAGGTCATCGCCTATGCCTCGAGGCAGTTGAAAACACACGAAGTCAATTACACAACTCACGATTTAGAGTTGGGAGCAGTGGTCTTTGCGTTAAAGATCTGGAGACACTATCTCTATGGAACCAAGTGCACTATCTTCACCGACCATAAGAGCTTGCAACATATTTTCGATCAAAAGGAGTTAAACATGAGACAACGGCGATGGTTAGAGTTACTCAGTGACTACGAATGCGAAATTCGCTATCATCCCGGAAAGGCCAATGTGGTAGCAGATGTCCTCAGTCGAAAGGAGTATTCAGGACGTAAGGTGAAGACACTAACAATGACCATCCATTCCCATTTAACCGCACAAATCAGAGAGGCTCAGCTGGAAGCCTTAAAACCCAAGAACGTGGCAAATGAGTCACTGCGAGGAATGGACAAGAACTTGGAGGTCAAAGGAGACGGAGCGTACTATTTCATGAACCGGATCTGGACCCCAAAGTTCGGCGGGTACAGAGAGGTTGTCATGAATGAGGCTCACAATACGAAATACTCCGTTCACCCAGGTTCGGATAAGATGTACTTGGATCTCAAACAGCTCTATTGGTGGCCAAACATGAAAGCAGGGATCGCTACCTTCGTGGGCAAGTGTCTGACTTGCGCCAAGGTGAAGGTCAAATATCAGAAGCCCTCAGGTCTACTTCGACAGCCGGAAATACCTGAGTGGAATTGGGAAAGGATAACCATGGATTTTATCACCAAGTTACCCAGATCTCCGAGTGGGCACGATGCCATCTGGGTAATTGTCAATCGATTAACGAAGTCCGCCCACTTCCTGCCAATCAAAGAAAACTTCAAGATGGAGAGACTCACCCGAATCTACATTCAAGAGATAGTTCGCCTTCATGGGGTACCTACATCTATTATCTCCGACCAAGATAGCAGGTTTACCTCGAGATTCTGGCAATCACTACAGAAGGCTCTTGGAACTAAATTGGATATGAGCACGGCTTATCATCCGTAGACTGATGGACAGAGTGAGAGAACAATTCAGACCTTGGAAGACATGTTGAGAGCCTGCGTCATCGATTTCGGTGGGTCATGGGACACTCATCTTCCTTTGGTTGAATTTTCCTACAACAACAGCTACCATACCAGCATCAAGGCTGCGCCGTTTGAAGCCCTCTATGGTCGTATGTGCAGATCCCCTCTGTGCTGGGCTGAGGTGGGTGACACGCAGCTAGCCAGGGGTCAAGCCCCCGACAGTACTCTCACTGGTCCTGAGATCATCCGAGAAACAACTGAGAAAATTATACAAATCCGAGAACGACTGAAAGCCTCACGAGATAGACAAAAGAGCTACGCCGATAAGAGACGAAAACCCTTGGAGTTCCAGGTTGGTGACCGCGTCCTTCTAAAGGTCTCACCTTGGAAAGGCATGATACGTTTTGGGAAACGTGGAAAACTAAACCCAAGGTACATTGGACCGTTCGAAATCCTTGCTAGGATCGGTCCCGTGGCATACAAACTTCAGTTACCCCGAGAGCTCAGCAACATCCATCCTGTCTTCCACGTGTCGAACCTAAAGAAGTGTCTGTCCGATGAGACACTTGTGATGCCTCTCGACGAGATTGAAATCAACGAGAACCTCAACTTCGTGGAAGAACCTGTCGAAATCATGGATCGGGAAGTCAAACGAACGAAACAAAGTCGCATCCCGATAGTGAAGGTTCGCTGGAATGCCAAGCGGGGACTTGAATTCACTTAGGAGCGCGAAGATCAGATGAAACAGAAATATCCGCATCTCTTTCCTAATCCATGATTTGTATTCTACGTTCGAATTTCGGGACGAAATTCCCTCTAACGGGGGGATGATGTGACAACCCGAAACTTTGTTCGTTTCCGTTACGCGAGTTTCGTTAATAAAATTTCGAATTTGTTAACTTTTCCGTCAAACTTTTTGGTTTAGAAAATAATCTAGTTATATTTAATTAAATTATTTACGAGTTGAAACAAAAAATCGCGCGGAAACCCGAATATCTCGAAAAATCAAGCATTTGCGGTCTAAATGAGATTACGACCGTAAACCTGTTTACGGTCAGTGAAGAGTGGACCCCCCCCCCCCACAACACCCCTATAAATACGATGCCTCCACCTTCATTAGAACATTTCTGGCCAAAAACTCTCTCCTTCTCTCTCTAAGAACCTTAACCGTAAACACTCAAAACGCCTTCAAACTTCGGAAATCATCGAGAAACCACGTTTGGAGTCACTTGGGAACGCCTGGAAACGATTATCTCTTCGAAATCAGCAATCAGAACCATTTTTCTTGAGTTTATGGTCCACCTTCAAGAACCGTAAACCCTGTTCTTGAGTTTACGGTCCAACCTTCAGAAACCGTAAACTCTGTTCTTGAGTTTAAGGTCCAAGCCCAGAAACCGTAAACTCTGTTCTTGAGTTTACGGTCCAAGCCTTCAAGAACCGTAAACTCCTCTTCGACCGTAAACACCTTTTAAGTGGTGTTTTTGACTGAAAACCCACCTTCTTCGATTCGATCAAGTCCCGGTAACATTCCTCAACCGAATTCAAGTGTACCTCTAACACGTTATCTAACGAAATCGCTAATTTAGATACATATACGTATTTATTTGATAACAGGATTCCGTTAAGTGTCGCGTGCAACAACTCGAGGATCTTCATTTCAGTCAACGATTTCACAACAAGAACTGTGAGTTCATACCCCTACATTTTCCATATTTTTAATGTTTTTAGGGGGGGAATACAAGTTAATCATAAATGTTTTCAAAACTTATGCAAATCGCATACTTTAACCCTTTTGTACTGTGTTGAGCATAAGGGACGTTTTCACAAAAATTTGCATAGTTTTCCGGACACGCTATTCACTATACATGCAAACTATAATCGGTATAGTTTGGGATTTTCTAAACATCACGAGTACAGAAACTTTCACTATTAAACATATGCACGAAGACAGAAATAGTTTACAGTTACATCACCACTTTATCATGGTTTTTCATAGCTGTAATTATCATTATATACGGTATACATACGGATTTTCACTACGGTAGAACGCTACTACACTACATGTAAACTAGATTGTACGATACTGTGAGGCGCTACTTCACTACTGTACCCTTAGGTGTACAGGGATAAATCCTACCACTGTATAACCAGAGTCTCCTGGAGGGAGAGCTTGAGATTTGTGAATAGATCTATTCGGGACTGACAATCCCACATCTGGACTGCTAGCTATAGTTAGGCGGGCACGCCTGAGATGTACAAATGTCATTTAACTCGACGCCTGAAGAACGTTGGAAAGGTCTAGTCATATCAAGCATGGTTATACGACTCAAAATATGTATAAATCACCTTTAGTTTACAACTTAACACTCTTCAATAGTTCTATTTTTACTAAATAGAACTGATACACACTACGTATTCTGGCTAAGGCCAGGGTTTTTCAAACAGAACCGATTATGCAATGGTTTCACATATAAAATACTTACACTTCATGATTAGTTTTAGCTAGTCACATGAGGTAGTATTCTCGCATATCACTACAGTTTTCAGTAACAAACATTCATGGTTTTATACGAAATCGATAACGCTACCCTTTTCACTAAAGAAAATATCGGATTTTCTTGGAAACATACAGATATTCATGGTTTATTACAGAACTGATAACACTACGTTTTCACTAAGGAAAATATCGGATTTTCTTGAAACTATTCAAATATTTTCCGAACTCATCAACGATTTTCACTACAAACCACCGCTTATGAACTCACCAGCGTTATGTTGATACTCTTTTAAACTGCTTGTATTCTCAGGAAATCAGTAGACAGGTGTCTGCTGGGTTTTTTTGAAGAGTTGAAGCAATAAGAGTTTAATGTTATATTCATACAAGTTATATGATGTAATTCAAACAAGTTTCAGAATTGATGTAAACATTTTTACTTAAGTATTCACTGTAATGGTTGTGTTGCTATGATTGTTGTTATTCATTGGTTGTGATGCTATACATGACGTCCTCCACCCCGGAACGCTTCCGCCATCGGTTTCGGGGTGTGACAACTTGGAAATATGGACTTTATGTATTGGCTAAACCCCTGCTTAGAGATTACTTCATGGATTCAATCACGACTAATGCTAAGACGATCATATCTTCTATTTTTCAAATGGAGATATATATAAGTTATAGTTTGCAAACCTGTTATGCATTAGTTTTACATCAATGCATCTGTAAATGGATGATATAAGATGTGATTCCATGTATGACATGATGAGTAAAGGTTATGATTATATAACTAAAAATTATTCGTTCCTTTTGCCTTAACAGGAAAACTGATATGCTTGGGCTCCTTAGTGATTTGATGCTAACATTCATGTACAAGGCCTTGCCCGAACTAAATTGATGTGTTCAATTAGTAGTCTGAATTTATTTATCATAAATTGTAAATCGGGAACAAAATCTTGGACCACGAGATTGATTCATATCCTTGTCTCATGTACATACGATATCTTGTAGAACAAAGTAATAGTTGATCACTTATCTTAGGGCCAACATCTGTTAATTAGAGTTTAACAGTGGCTTTGAAAAGCACTATTTACTAGTTATTCAAAGTATATACTTGCAATTGTAGTTGATGACTTATCCAAGTGAGAGACTTGGATTAAGGTGTCTAAGGTCTTAACTAAATCCATATAATCTTAGTGAATAAAAGTAAAGTCATTTTTGAGTTGCCTTCATAACCAGAAATATTTAGAATTGATAAAATGATTTGGTAATATATTATATGATTAATATATCAATTAGAAATAGTTAATAATTAATTTTGAATTAATAAGAAATGGTTGGAATTACTTAATTATTAATCAGAATTAATCTAGAATTAATTGGAATTAAGGTTCAATGGTAGAATTGGAATTGTTCATGATTGAGCAAGGAAGGGAATTCTAGAACCCTCCTTCGGCATGGACGATTTTAGAGGGGTTTCGAGGGTTTCTGGAAGCCTCTTATAGCTGATAAGAATAATTATCTTGAATAGATAAAATCTGATTATTTTATAATTCAAATCAGGGTTTATCCTGGAAATTCTCTAACCATAAATAGGACCCCTTGGGCATCATATTTATGGCTCTCTCTTTCACTAAGTCAGAGAATGAAATTTCTCATCCTTCATCCTCTCTCATCTTGAATTCTAAAGTTCTAGGGTTTGGGGTATGAACCATTACAGGCATCCACATTATTGGTGCTTGCTTTCCAAGGAAGAAATCAAGAGAATTGTTTGCATCATTCGATTTTTGCAAAAGGTATGTGTTCTAACTCATGTGTTTTTCGATTTCATAGGTTAGAAGATTGTTTCATAAAATATGTTGCTATAACTTGAGAAAATGTCATAGTGTTCTAGGTTGCATGTACCCGTAAGTGTTTATGTAAATTTCACTGTGCAAATCTATTTGATGTAACCTAGAAAACCCATCAGGTATAGCTTTAAATCCAAGAGGAAACATTGGTTCTTCCATCTCATCATATTATTTCAGGTCTTTATTTACATACATAAAACACACGAAAAACAAATATTACGTTATAAAATGAAATAAAAAAATTTAAACGGCACCATCCGTGTGGCTCACATCAATCCCTCCTACAACTCACATCGGAGGTAATCGTGTGGAACCGTAGACCTCGTGTAGATTTCACTCCTCAACCACTAGGCTTTCATCGTGGGGCAAAATGAAATATGTTTAAAGGAGAAGGACTAGATATATAAAACATGAAAGTATATTGACCACTCTGTACTGAATGATCAATTCATAAATCATATATATATATATATATATATATATATATATATATATATATATATATATATATCCTTTTACAATGGCATTGAGTGGTTAGATAGTAATTAACTACATAAGTAAATAAATAAATAAATAACCTTTCATCTCTAGGGTATTATCAACCAAGTTTGTATAGATCACAGATAAAGTGTGCTACCAATCTATTGAAAATAAGATGTTAAAAAAAGATCGAGGAGAGAAGCAATTCATGTATGCAATGCAACTGCTTCATCCTCGTTATTAACAATGGTGATGGTGAATAGATACACATGTATATACATACATACACATACACGTACAAACACATATACACATACATAGTAAATATAAAATAAAATTAATAATAATAATAATAATAATAACTAGATGTGTTCCCCCGCGTTGCGGGGGTTGGAAGGTGGTGTTTTTGTGTGCATGTATAGTAGATTGTCTTAATTGGTAGCCACAGTTAAGTATGTTGCTATTCTCTGCAATTCGCCCTTTTACAATTTTGATGCTTAAAATAATAAAAATAAAGGACATTGCCCTTTGCAGAAAAAAGGATCCAAATTACATAAAGCTAAACATTAAAATGAAAATACATTAGCCTATTTTAGTATTTTTGTTCTAAGATATGCAAAAAAACCCAGTAAACATCAGTCCAATGAAGCGCATTTTGATGAACCGGTTCAACTCTTCATGTTTCGGTTCCACACGCATAAATGGGTCCGGAGGGCAAAGAGGTAATATATGGTTTAGCAAAAAAGTATTTCTACAAATAGCAACATAGCATACATAAGGGTTGTTCATTCTCTATTTAATCACAAATCTCACCTTATGTGATACCTGCTGGAAAGATGAAAAGGTAGAGGCTTAACTGGGCTGCAACCCGTCAGAATCAAATCACTTTTGTCAAAAACCTACATTAACAATAGTCAGAAAATAATTATTTTAAAAGAAGTGTTGCCTTTAAAAATAAGATGAATTTGTTGACCTGAATTAGAATTTTTTGAATTTCTTTGAAATTGATTAAAAATTATTTGAAAAAGATCCCCAAAAACACATCGAAAGATTTACACCCTTTGACATCATGGAAAATGCAGCCACTCATATTGTCCCAATTGATAAGTCTTTCACAACATTCCTACAATAGCAGTTTCATAAGATTAGCAGAAGTTTGTTTTTTGATTTTTTTTGTTTGAAACACTCTTGTGATCACTCATGGCATGAAGTAACTATTAGTAACTATTAGGAAACCTATTCATGCTTATTATTAATTAGTAACTATTAGTAAAATTAGCAAACCTATTTCGAAACGCATAAAGAAATCAAGAAATTTATGTTTCTACAACTCAATGGATTTTGCAAACTACAATGGTTTGCAAGAAAAATTAAAATAGAATGCTATAATAAACGTACTTGTACTGTTCGCTTTCATGTGGTTGCCTTGTTATTTTCCATCTTTTTTGCACTAAAAACTAATAAACCCAGCTGACAAATTTATGATTTGTGCTTCTTATCAAAGCTTGTTTACCTATGTATGAAAGGGTAAGAAATCTTAAAAGTAGTCCAATCCAAAATCCTCAAACCGTATGAATATATACCTGTAATCATTCAAAAAAAAAAGCTAAAGAGGCTATTTTAATCAAAGTTACTTGGTTTAATTTTATGACAAAAAGCATGAAGAAAAAAAAAACAAAAAAATCAATAATACATGAACAAACCATGAATATGTTAGGTGGTCTGATGGTTGCAACGACCGAGTCCAAAGGTGGTGCTCAGTAGTCCTGACGGTCTGGCGTTAGATATTATCAAACAACTTATTAGTATATAAGCTATAAACATCTCATCTGAGTAATTTGGAACATCTCACGTATTCACATAAATCCTATATTTCCTTTTGTTCTCAGAATACTTAAAACCTGAATTTGTTCACAACTTTGTGGATCTTTATCTGAAAACTAAATTTTTGTTTTAAAGTTGTAGAAAAAATATTTCTAGTCTCTATTGGTAGTGTTGTCATTAAAGTCACGGTTATCACATTAAGTTACTCCATTTCAAAAATGTTCTACACGAAACTATATATTTGAATGAAAAACTTACAGAATCTGCAATTCAGAAAACTAGCCTATGTCTCCGGTAAGTGTACCAGTCAAACCCACGATCATTATTATTTGACATATGCCCTGCCATCATCAACATGTGTCTCCTACATAAGTATAACCACTCCCATAGTTTTCTTATACATTTCAATGCACACAATTACAAACACGTAAAACACATCAAATCAATAAGGGTCATTTTGGTCATTCAATGGTCTCATTTCAGGGTCTGGCCATTTTGAAAGAGTTTAATGAAAAAAGCTTATCAATATTCTAAAAGTATGTCATTTATCCAGAGAAAGAAATTATTATTATTATTATTTTGAAGAAACGATAAATGTGAAGTGGAAATATGTTGTTTTGTAGCTCTTATATATAATAAGAATAATAATAACCGTGTAAAAGAGTCCTTGTGGTAAAGACATTCTTATTTCCTCATATCATGAAACTGATGCTTTGGTAAACACATTCTTCTTTCCTCTTATCAAAATAAACAAAATAAACAGGTAAAAAGAATATTTGAAACTTCAAAAAAAAAATTCTTTATTGTAAAATTTTATAATCAATCTTTTTAATTTTTATTTATTTCCATATATGAAATGAATAACACTAAGAAGGCAAATCCAAAAAAACTTTTATACCTCTGTTAACTTTGTTTACCGTTTATCACCAATTTAGGATTTGGATTCTTCATCAGATTTCACAGGTGCAACTATTAATACACTTTTATAGTTTTTAAACATGAGCATCAACAGGAACATTTGCACAACTGGAGCTGTGGCAGAGTGCTTCAATTACAGTTGTATTCTTTTTGAGTCTAGAGATTCAGAAAGAAATAAGTTCAACATACCTGGGAGACAAGATATTTAAGTCCGCTAGTTAAGGAGAATGTGATAAATCCTTTGGATTCTTCTACCGCTCCTGCATAATTTGAAGGAAAGTTATAAACAGATACATAATTAGCGAAAGTTTGGATTACTTATAGTTTGTTCTGTACTGTATTGATGTGAAAGTCTGGTTATTTATCATATTCCAATATTCCAAAAGCTCATTTTTGCAAATACCCTTGCTATTAAGTTATATAACAAAAACGAATTTTTTTTAATCATGTTCTGTCAAATTATTTAACGAAATCATTTTGTTATAGATTAATTTACAAATTAGTATAAGATTTTTAGATATTCAGTAAACATTGAAACCAAAGTTGCTAACGACCTGTAGAGGTACATTATAATTACCAACAACTGCAGTTGACAACACTTTGATGCTCATTGCTGTTGAAACAAAGCCAGAAAACACATTTTACCAGTGATTCTGAAAACAAAAATTCACTATGTGAGACAAAGACTAGTAAAATTTCAATTTAAAAAATATTGTTAGCCTGACTCATGAGAAGTTTTTTTTATTTTTTATTTTTATTTTTTTAAAAAGAGAGACCAGACTTGGTTATATTTTGGCAAACTTTATATTTTATCAAAATGAAACTTAATTTTTCATTCACAAAGAAAATATTGATAACATAAGACTTCCACTTTCTATTTTATGATGCATACAAAACAAAGAATAAAATATTAGTTATTTGAAACCTTACCCTACCCAACAGTAAAAGACCAGAAAACAGGTCCTAGATATGTCCAAGTTAACACCAACTACATAATATTGATTAATCAATCCACATTAACTCCTCTGACCATAAAACACCTAAGGACAAAAAAGAATGTATATTAGAAAAGGTAAAACAACCATGGAAAAAAAAGAAAGGAATACTTTCAATTTATCATCCTAATATACCATGCTCAAGGCATCAACGACAGTCAAGAACATAGCACCAATGAAGTAACATAACCTGAAACGGAAAAACAATCCAATATCCTTAATAAAAAAAAAAGATTCAGAAAAACTATAACCTAAAAACCCAAACAAATGAGAATATCAGTTGGCGGTCAATAGTTCAAAGATTTAAAATAAATTACAACAAAAACTTACAAAATGGATTTACTTAATGGTGTCACCTTACGCAATAAGCTCTTTTTGGAGCTGAATTCTCTGTAAGAACCCTAATTGCAGACCATTTCACGTTGCAGTCGCTATTATTGACCTTTACTCTTTTTTTTCAGGAAAAGAAATAGATAAAGATTACAGATAAGTGACAGAAAACAAAGACAATATCGTAATTTACTATCCAATCTTACCTGAAACGAAAATTAGAAATGTTAAAGGGATTCAATTAGAGGCTAAAATTGACACCACAACTGAAGAAATTGAAATCATCTGAAATAAAAGGAAAAATTACAGAAAATAGAAAGAGAAAATTCCATCTGTTTCAATACACTTTCAACTTATGGGAGAAAGACGAACGAATACCTTGTACTCTGACTGGCACGTAGACCTTGCCTGAATTCATATGGTGGAGATGAGGATAGATTTAGTGAATGGTATGCATCACCAAACACGCACGAATTGATGTTCCAAAACATTATTAAGAGAATTCTGTCATTGGACATGCCACAACTGTGAAATTATAAACTTCCAGAGACGTAATCAGAAATTTCATGAACTATAAGCCCTTAATAATGGCATGAATAACTTACTGTGAATCCTTGTGAACCACTGTATCAAACTGGTTGTTTTTTTTAAATCGCAAGGCAAGCAAGACGGAACTAAATATCCCTAAGAACCTTAATCAGGAAAAATCTAGGGCAACACAGAACTGAATCGAATTGAATAACTAAATTAAAATAAAAAAAACGAACCTGCACAGGAACGGTGAGAGGTGTAAACGGACACAAAACCGTATGAGAAGAAGCGTGAAGACGGTCGCATCTGGTCTACATTCATGTACGTATTTGTTTTGATTGTCGATGTAGGAGGTGGAAGCGGTGAGATAACCGGAGGTGGCGATGCGAAGGACGGAGACAACAGGAGTGTCGGTGTAAGTTATTGCTTCTTCCTTCTTCCTTGTCGGACCCCCCAATCTCTACGCCTTCGAATGTTTCTCTGATTATCGGAACAATGATCCAAAAAATTCAAGGACACAGATACAGAAGCGATATGTAACTTCCGTTTGTGTAGATTGAGGATTTTAGAGATAAAGGAGGGTGCGACTAAGGGAGTCGGGAAGAAGGAGGCGGAAGGCGAAATCGATCCCCGCTATTTCTGGAACTCATATGCGATGGCGGTGCAGTTGAATGATTAGAGGAAAGGAGCGGTGGATTATAGGAGAATCGGTGAATGATTAGAGGAAAGGAGCGGTGGATTATAGGAGAATCGGTGAGTAGAGAAGAGAGAAGGTCGAATGGAAAACACGTACACAGTGGATATCCCAACGCCACCACGTGTACAGGAGGGCTCTCAAACCAAGGAGAGGAAATCTAGGAAAAAAAAGCGGTGACATTGAGCAGGAAGGAGCAATTTCGATGAACAACATTGTGATATACAGCAAATATGTGACCAAACATGTTAAAAAGTCACTTTACTGTAGCTGCTAAGGTAAGAGAAATTTAATATATATATATATATATATATATATAATAATAATATCTTAATTTGTGTGTAAATTGTCTATAAATTGTCTCACTTTCTGTGTTGGAAAGGGTTCATTAATGTGATGCTTATCCATGAGAAAATAATAGATATTTGTCCATAAATTCATATATATATATATATATATATATATATATATATATATATATATATAGGGCTAGGTTATAATGTGGGTGGACAACTATTGTATGGACGTGTACACAATGTTATTCTATGAGAATTACTAAGAGAATAAGTTGTTTGATAATGTGAATACGTTCAACCTTACATAACTATCGTCATTTTCAATTTTTCATACATTCTCACTAATTTTTATTCACTTTTCTTCTCACGCATCGGTTTTTACTCATTTTCATTCTTACAGAATACGACTCAATAAACATTCTGACAACATTATGAAAGAATGAAAATAATAATAATAAAAAGTCTATAATAACCTTATAGACGATTTAATTAGTGAGAATGTGTGATAATGACAATAGTTATGTAAGATTGAACGTATTCACATTACCAAACAATATATTTTCTTTGTCATTCTCACAGAGTAGCACTATCCACACGTCCGCACAATAGATGTCAATCCACATTTGAACCTGGATCTCTCTCTCTCTCTCTCTCTATATATATATATATATATATATATATATATATATATATATATATAGCACTATCCACATTTGAACCGGTACGGCGCCTTGGCGATAGGGGCCGCACCTGGCACAAGGTCGATCCTGAACTCGACCTGTATCTCCGGAGACACTCCTGGTAACTCCTCCGGAAACACATCAGTAAACTCTCTAACTACTGGAACCTCTGATACTGAAACCTGATCTCTGACCCGCGTATCCACCACATACGCTAAATATCCCGCACACACGTGCTGAATATACTGTCGGGCCCTGGCAGGCGAACAAAACCATGATCCCAATCTGGTGCCCTCGCCGTAAACAATCAGTTCTCCCCCACTTGGGGTTCGAACTACTACCCGCTGACCCTCGCAGTCAATCATGGCACCGAAAAGACTAAGCCAGTCCATACCCACAATCACACATACATCCCCCATGGGAATCGGAATCAGGTCTATCGGAAAAGACACTCCGAAAATCTCCAATATGCAACCCCGATACACCGAAGAAGCGGAAACCCCGTGTTCATTGGCGATGGAGACCCGCAACAGACAGTCTAACTATCCCATTGGCAGCCCAAACTCCCTACTGAAACACTGAGAAACAAACGACCGACTCGCCCCCGAGTCAAATAATACCAAAGCACGTAAGGAGTTCACTAAAAACGTACCTAATCACAGGTACAAACATATAAGCATAAAACAGATATAATCAGTAAGATAAGGGATAGAAACATACCAGCAACCACGTCTGGTGCTGCCCTAGCCTCCTCTGCTGTAAGCTGAAAGGCGCGTCCATGGGCCCTCAGGGGCGCTGCTCGACCCTGACCTCCGTTAGTGATCCTCAGTGTAGCCGGCGCAGGACCTGCACCGACTTTGTAACACCGTAAATTTTCAAACAAATTTTTCATTTTTAAAATCACATAAATCTCATCAACTCATTTCACAAAATCCCCAATTGTCAAATTATCGAAAACACATATTCATAATTCTTGAATAAATCCAGGATCCTCCAAAAACATAACTCCATCTCGTGTGTACAATCAAGTCGGCACCTTCCCGCGATCCAGAGAAGTACCTGAAACACATATCACATAACACGGTAAGCACGAAGCTTAGTGAGTTCCCCAAAATATTGCACACATCTCATTAGCCTTTCATGGATATCTCGGTTCGAACCCTTCGGTCGATGTGTCTCAGTGAATACCCTCCGGTCTCACAACTCGGGTTGGACCCTCTGGTCCCTCAACTCAGCATAACATAGAATAATATAGCACATATCACAAGACCATACATAACATCACCTAACGCAATATAAACACATAGGACCCTTCCGTCATAACTCAGTATATACACAGAATAACATGATAGCATAAGTCACAAAGACAGAATGCATAATAACGCATATCACGGTATAAGCAAATAAGACCCTCCGGTCAATAACGCAAATAAGACCCTCTGGTCAATAACACGAATAAGACCCTCCGGTCAATAACACGAATAAGACCCTCCGGTCACACATAAATTATCACTCAGGTAAGTATAGTGAGAAGACTCACCTTGCAGAGTAAAGCAACGTATCACACACTCGAGCTGCAAGTCTAATCTCCACCCCTCCATGGCCTCCAAAATCCACAGTTGACCAAAACCCTAAAGTCAACGAAAGTCAAAGGTCCAAACTGATCCAACTCTAAAAGTCAACGGAAGTCAACAGTCCATGTTGACTCAACTCGCCGAGTATACCTCATGAACTCGTCGAGTCCCCCAGAACACAATAGATCGCGAAAACCCAAATCTACTCGCCGAGTTGCTAGCCAACTCGTCGAGTCCACTCAGTGCCCGAAGGACCAGAAAACCCCTCCTAATCGTCGAGTTGTCTCGTCAACTCGTCGAGTCCACTCTGAAACCATGGATGGGTAAAACCCTCTCAACTCTTGGAGTTGTATTACCAACTCGCCGAGTCTGTGACGCGTCCAAACCATCGGGTTAAACTCTAACCGACTCGTCGATTCGGCTCATCGACTCGTCGAGTCCCCTAAGTCTGTTTTCTCATTCAGACGTTTTAAGGCAGAAACACCACCCCAAACTCTAGATCTAGCCTCCCAAGGCTAAGATACAACGTAAAGCTGCAAGCTTTACGTTCATGCAGGTCTAGAAGGGCTAAACTCATCAAAACAAGGCTTTACAAGGACATTAGCTCATGAAGGTTGTCCTAAGCTTGATAAAGCTTGTGCCTTTCGGTCCAAGGGACCTCATACTATCCAGATCCGAAATCTCATCTCCATATCATGCTCATAATCACAAATGACTCAAGAAGAAGCTAGTATGATCGTAACTCACAAAGAACTCTCTGATGCACAATTAGGCAGAGAGGAATGCAATAAATAGAATAAAAAAGCTACAAATACACCCTTAGACAATAACAAAATAAACACAGCTAGCTAATCATGTCTAATATCCCCCTTCAAGCGGAACAGTGGTGGACCAATGGTGAGCAAGTCACGGAAGAACTCAAACTGATGGCGGGGAAGACTTTTGGTAAAGATGTCAGCCACCTGGAGCTTGCTGGATACGAATTTGGTATGAAGTTTCCCAGAAGAAACGAGCTCCCGAATGAAATGGTAATCGAGTTCAATATGCTTCGCACGCTTGTGGGAAACCGGATTCTGAGTAAGAAATAACGCACTTTTGTTGTCGCATAGGAGAGTGGGACGAACAAATGGGAGAGCATGGAGTTCTTGAAGCAGATGGGTAATCCAAATGAGTTCAGCAGCGGTATTTGCCATGGCCCGATATTCGGATTCGCAGCTGGAGCGAGAGACGGTAGGTTGCTTCTTGGCACTCCAGGAAACAAGGTTGCCACCGAGGAAGATAGAGTAGCCATAGGTGGAGCGTCGGGTGTCAAGACAACGAGCCCAATCAGCATCAGAGTACCCGAGAAGAGGTGATGGAGAATTTCGGTGAGAGAAAGTTAGGCCGAAGGACATGGTGCCCTTGACATACCGAAGAATACGTTTGACACTCTGAAAATGGGAGAGAGTCGGAGCCTGAAGGAACTGGCTGACTTGATTTACCGCATACGAGATATCAGGTCTGGTAATCGTCAAGTATTGGAGTGCTCCCACAAGTGAACGGTAAATGCTGGGGTCATCAAACGGGTCACCACTTGTGACAAAAGCAGCATTAGCGGCAAGGGGAGTGGTGACAGGTTTGGCATCAATCATATTTGCCCGCTTGAGGATGTCATGGGCATATTTGGACTGACTGAGGAACAAACCGTCGGTAGTATATGTCACCTCGAGACCAAGAAAGTAGTTAAGACGACCAAGGTCTTTAATGGCAAATTCAACATGCAACTTGTGGATAAAGGATTGAATAATCGAGGCCTGATTTCCAGTAAGGATCAGGTCATCAACATAAACCAACAAATACATAATACATACACCCCGTTTAAAAATAAAGAGAGAAGGGTCGGCCCGGCTGCACACAAAACCATTTGTGATTAGAAACGAGCTAAGCCGATGAAACCAAGCCCGTGGCGCTTGTTTGAGGCCGTAGAGAGCTTTGTTTAAACGACACACATGATTAGGAAATTGGGGGTCTTGGAAACCCGGTGGCTGCTCCATATACACACACTCACTCAAGTGGCCATTGAGAAAAGCATTGTTAACATCAAGTTGATGAATATTCCACTTGTTGGTAACGGCAAGAGACAAAACAATGCGGACTGTAGCGGCTTTAACTACCGGGCTAAAAGTATGAGAGTAATCCAAACCAGGAACTTGGCTGAATCCTTGGGCAACTAAACGGGCCTTGTAACGATCAATGGAACCATCAGCAAGGTATTTTGTCCGAAATATCCATTTACAACCAACAACATTATGGTTGTGCGGGCGAGGGACCAAGGTGAAGGTATTGTTGCGACGTAAAGCATCCAACTCCTGTTGCATGGCGTCCACCCAATGCGGGTAACGAGCGGCGGTTTTAAAACTGGTGGGATCGGTGGAAGCGTGAAGAGCTGCCAAAAGCCCATGAGAAGCGAGATCCGCCCGATATTTAGGTTTGAAAATGCCAGCTTTAGCCCGGGTGATCATCGGGTGCCTCGGAGGAGGAGGACATTGTGGTGATGGAGATGAGGAGACCGAAGATGTCGGCTCAGTTGGAAGATCTTCAGAGACAACATCATAGTCAGAATCAACACCACCATGGTTGTGATCATTAGCGTCATGGTTATTATTATCAACAGTGGGAGCACGAATGGGAGAAGCGGCCGGTGGAGAGTGATCCTCAGATAGACACCACGAGGGTAACATGGGAGTTGGTGTTGGAGCGGTAACAGTAGCAGGTGGAGACGGTGGCAGTGTCGTAGCATCGTAAGCGTCATCTCGAAACTGTGATAAAACAAGCATGTGGGCCAGTAATGAAGTTGCATCATTATGGAAGGGAAAGCATTGTTCGTCAAAGCGAGCATGACGAGAGACAAAGATACGAGATGTGGAGGGCTCCAAACATTGAAACCCCTTATATTGAGAGCAATACCCGAGAAAAATACATGGAAGGCTTTGTGGAGATAGTTTGTGATCCACATAGTCACGTAAATAAGGATAGACCCGACACCCGAACGGGCGAAAATGAGCATAGGAAGGTGGAGTCTTAAAAAGCATCTCAAATGGGGAGCGATTATCTAATACTGAAGAGGGGATCCGGTTGATAATATAGACGGCGGTGCTGAATGCGTGAACCCAGTAAGATGGGGAAACATGACCGCTAAAGAGCATAGCAAGACCTGTCTCAACGATGTGGCGATGCTTCCGCTCGACCCGCTCGTTTTGTTGTGGAGTGTACGGGCATGAAATACGGTGAAATGTGCCATTTTTCTCAAGTAGAGAACGAACTAAGTGATTGAGAAATTCCGTGCCACCGTCGCTTTGAAAGATTTTGACTTTAGTGTTAAATTGGGTCTGCACAAATTTAAGAAATACATCCAATACAGCATGAAAACCCGACTTTGTTTTTAGTGGATAAAACCACGTAAATCGAGAGTAGTCATCTACAAACACAACATAATAACGAGAAGAATCAACCGAACATACGGGAGAAGGTCCCCACAAATCACAGTGAATAAGATCTAATACTTTCATAGCATGTTTTTCATTGTTTACAAAAGGTAACCGATGAGCTTTAGCCATCTGACAAGAAGAGCATAAAAACGGTTTGGGTAAAATAGAGGTAACCGACAATTGGCCCTTTTTATTTAACAGAGAAATAGAGTCATAGGACACATGTCCTAAACGGGCGTGCCAAAGTTCAAAAGAAGCCTTCAACTTGGAACTAGTGGAAGCAAAAAAGACATGCGGATTGGAGGAGAGCACATAAAGACCACCGTTACACCGGCCCTGTGCTAGAACTTGCTTCGTCTTTCGGTCCTGAATGTAAAAATTAGGATGAGAAAATAAAACATCCAGAGAATTATCGTATGTCAATTTGCTAACAGATAGAAGGTTTTTAGTGAGATTGGGAACGACTAACACATCCCGAAGATGGATATTCTTGTGTAAAAACGTGTGCCCAATGTGGGATATAAGAAGAGTCGTACCATTACCAAAGGAAACCTTGTTCGGACCAGAAAATGGAGTCGGATTGTTGACAGAAGCGGCTGAGGATGACATGTGATCAGATGCACCCGAATCGGCATACCAATCGGGGCCAGATGAAGTCACATGACATTGAGCATGAAAGGCTCTTGAAAGATCGGCATCGGAAGTGGCAACAGGGGAGCTAGCAAACCGAGCAAGGTAAGGACAAGTATTTGCGAAGTGTCCATTAGTCCGACAAAGTTGGCAGTGGGGAGGACGACGCCCCCGCCCTCGACCGCCACGAGAAAAACGACCACCGCGACCCCGAGTAGGAGGAGAGTCACGAGAATTCACATTGAAAGCAACCGGTGGTGTAGATGAACCGTGAATAGAATGCATGAACAACTCATGCCCTTCGGCTTGAGCAAGAAGGTCACAGAAGGTGATAGAAGTGCGCGAGGCTCGAATCGCGGTGGAAAAAGGTCTCAAAAGGTGCTCCGAGACCGCATAGAAACCAATGAACCTTGTCAGAATCGGCCACAGGTTTACCAATCGCTGCTAACTGATCACATAGGGCACAAAATTTTCGACCAAAATCTGCAACAGAGGAAGAACCCTTGGTGATCTGCCGAAGTTGATCCCGCAGATTCTGAATGCGCTCGACGGAGGAGTTGCTGTAAGCATCTTCTAAGGCCAGTCAGATGTCACGTGCAGAGGACAGACCAACAATTTCAGAGAAAGCTTCTTCAGATAGGGAGGCCTGAAGGAGAATAACAACCCTTTGATCAGCGAATTGCCAGGCAGCAAATTCCGGGTTTGGAGTTGATTTTCCATCAGTGATTAATGTAGGCGGCGGTGTAGGGGAGGTGCCATCAACGAAGGGCATCAAGTTCTGATAAGAGAGAAAGGGAAGAATTTGATTCTTCCACAGCAGGTAGTTTGAAGGTGTGAGACGATTGGAGATGAGATGAAGAACTGTATTCATGGAGAGGAGGGAATCAGAAGATGAACTAGCCATGTAGAAGATGAAGATGAGAAGGAAGGAACGGAAGAGGAGAAGAGGAACGGTTAGTGCTCTGATACCATATGATCGTAACTCACAAAGAACTCTCTGATGCACAATTAGGCAGAGAGGAATGCAATAAATAGAATAAAAAAGTTACAAATACACCCTTAGACAATAACAAAATAAACACAGCTAGCTAATCATGTCTAATAGCGATAAAAGCCATAAACTCATAAATAATGAGATCTAATGCTAGATTGATCAAGGTAACGACTTTTTACTTGAAATAGGATGCCAACATGAAGTAGATAACAGATGCTCAGCCTCCTCCTTGATCCAAGCTCCTGGATCGTCAAGCCTCTTCAAGAATCCCACCAAAATAAGCACCTTAAGCCTCACACACACTCAAGATAGTGTTTAGCCCGCTAGGTTTTGTTCTCTGGACATAGAGAGTGATGAGGGAGGCAGGGTGGAGGCTTAGAGTCCTTTAAATAGGGTGCAAGCCCTAAAATTAGGGATTTCTCAATACAAACTCAACTCATCGAGTCCAGCCCCTCGACTCGACGAGTAGGCTTCAAAACACGTGTGGCCAGCTCAGCCCCTACACGACGAGTCAGAACCAACCAACTCATCGAGTAGGTTCCCCAAAGTGCATTAAAATCTTAAATTTCTCATCCAGGATTCGGGGTGTTACAACTCTCCCCCACTTGATTTAGTTTTCGCCCTCGAAATCGCTCCTTGACAACACATAGATCGAACTCAATAACCTGAGAAGAACCACCAAAAATCTCATATCATACAACAATCCCCCTTCCAAGACACCCAAACCTAATCCGGAACTCCCAATCCCGAAACAGGACAGACCCCTCTCCGCTGTGGTACCAGTTCTGACTCTTCAGAACCTAGAAACTCTAGTGGTATGTCTCCCCGCCAGACCGCCCGTGAAAGATATCATCACGTTAATTGCTCATCGAATAACAGACCCCAGTAACACACTGTCAACTCTGATTTTCTTGTTGCGCATGATGGAAATAAGTCGATGAACAATGATTGGCTATCGATCACTCATATCAGATATACCAATCGATCCAGATCGGTGCTCAAAAGGAGCGGAAGGGTCACATCTCACCAGGGACCCACCACCTGCACTGCTATCAAAACCAATCTGAAAAGAAATGAGCCTCAAAACTCTGTCCTCAGACACAAGGAAATGATCATGCCCGCACGGAACTATCCTCTGACATCCACAATCATAAGCCCCCGCTTCCTCTCAAACATCTCTCCCAACACCGGGTACCAGGTCAGCTCTCGACCCAACAATCGAACTTCCAAGGCTATCCTTGCACACCCATAAAACGACTTTACATACTTCCTTCTCACAATAGCTATCTCTGCCCATCATATGACACACCAGTCACGAAGTTCACTTTACCTCAACCCCATCTGAAGTCGCTTCACCTCCGACCTCTGTCGTCTACCACTCACCAGTTCCATGCGACTCGTGGTCCTTCCCAAACCAACGAACTGACCCACTCAAGTCTAAGACATCAGATGGAACCCATTACCCCTCGAAGGAAACCTATCCGGAAATCCGGAATCTCATCCTGACTACTCAATACACCAATAGAACCAAACTCAAGCTCGGGAGTCTGATTCAACAGAATAATTGGAACCACTCATCCCCAATCTGATACTCAACTCACAACCCGTGATCCGCAAATCTATGCTTACACCGCTTCTCCAATTCCTTCCGATTACGATAGCCCCTCCCTAACTCGGAATATAACAGTTCCCGACCATCACGGAGACCCCCGTCTCGCCCCTGGTCCGGCCTCCAGGTTCCCAAAGACTCAACTGGTAAGGCTACCCAAGCCTAAGAACTCCTCTGCGTCATGCTCTAACTGTTGAATACTACGGCCCCCCGCAGGCTTACGACACACTCTCACTGTCGCGCGAATGCTACGGCTCCCCGCAGGCTAACGACACTCTCTCATTGACTCGTAAAAGTTACGGCTCCCCGTAGGCTTACGACACACTCTCACTGACTCGTGAATGCTACGGCTCCCCGCAGCCTTACGACACTCTCTCATTGACTCGTGAAAGCTACGGCTCCGCGCAGTTTCACAATATTGTCTCACTCGCCGTGGGCTCACCCCACGGGTTTTTCCCTGACAGACCCAAGTGATTACTCCCACTCGGATCCACTCGCTCTCTTATCACCCCACAATCTCATCCTCGAGTCATCACCCCACTGAGTCCACTAGCTCATGTTCCGCGGTCCAATCATAGATAGGTACACCTACCCACCCAGATTAAGCATCTCTACTCCTGACGACAATTGTCGTAACGAGACACTTTCTCCTGCTACAATTCACATTCTTGGATAATCCCGTCCGATGACAATTAGTTGAAGGGCTCCCACTGGAACAATAGTCACTCGGTACTCCACTTGCCATCTCACAAACTCAAGTCTCAATATAATCCAATATTTTAGGTCGTCATACTCGGATACCCCGGTACACCATCACAGAACCTCACGATGTCTTGCCTCAACCACTGATCTTCCACTTACGGCATCACACTCGGATACCGCAATACACCCTCTCAGAATCTCACAATGCCTTGCCTCAACCACGGATCTTCATCTCGCACAACTTGAAACCTCAAAATACTCCAACTCATTATTTGAAACACGGAGGAATCGTCAATGACTGAGAACACGTTGGCGACAATTATAAACCCCATCCTCGACTGCTCAAAACCCATGCGAGAATACTCATACCGACCCTGGAGTTGGTTGCCAAACCAACTGCTGCCCTTCCTGGAGTGCACATAACAACCCACACATCGAACTAGAAATTCTCAACAGTCGAAACTGGACCTCAACGAACCAACCGCCTCGAACTCAAGCACTACAAACTCGAAGAGTTCTAATCACAATAAGGTCCTTGACCAACGGCTACTCGCTCTGGATATACTCATCCTTTTCTGAACATGTACAACATACAACCTCTCGTTCTGCACCTTGCCTCATCCATCAATAACCCAATTCTCACATTTCCGTATCACATATCTCCATAACCAGTCCTCTAACCGCACTTGAACAGATTTATGATTCTCTGAATAGAACACTCGGTTCTCCCCCACTCAGGGTTCAAACCATCACCAATTAGCATGCCAACAGTCTACTCCACAGACTGTTTCACCAGGTACGTCACACTTGACTCTTGGAACGCACCACGAAACACTTGATGTTTTTCCCGATAGAGACCAAGCAACTCCCAATGTCCCGAATCTCAGATGAAATCCTCGAAACTTCCCAATGTGACTGCCTCTAGTCACCCAAAATCTCATACCAACACACAACCGAATCTCTCCACTGACCCGAATTAGTCGTGACCCTCAGCCTGAAACTAATGGACTATCACACACCTCCTCTTTGATTCCTCAACCATCATTCCATCGTGTGGATCATAGAAGCAAGAGACCTCACTCTCACAGTCGAGGTCCAATGTAAACAACGAGGTCCTCCGCCCCAAAACACTTCTCTCGATTACCCTAATTGGCTGCTAACATATGCCTCACTATACTACACCAAGGCATATCCTTGTCCCCATCCATCTGAATCCCCACTGATGACTCTCTTATGGTATAAGAAATACCTCGCAGCAAACGCACTACACAACACTCTCATGACAATATCGTAACTAAATACTACCCCCACGGGGTTTACCTCCAAACTCTGAAATCAGAAGCTCGTTATCTCTTTCGCTCCACACGGGAAGCGGAAATAATGAAACCCTCATCATAGGAAGTGACCTCTCTATCATCGGCCGATCACTCAACCCAGACCGCAATCCTCCTCAATGCATCATCTCCACTGTTCCTCGAGTCCTGCGACTCCAACTAGCACCTCACCAGTCAAGCTCCTCGGAATCTAAACTCATTTTTCCTCACAGGGTATACTCTATTGAAGCTCCATTGACATGGCCCTCTGGCCCCACAGTTACCATACCCATTCTCAATCTGATCGCCCATCACCAGATAACTGGCAAAGACGGAAGCACCCTATGCTACGAATCATAGTTCCCGAACCATGTTATCTCCGCTCAATCTGCTATTTAGAACCTCTGGAATTCTCCCTGTTTCGAGTATGTGTCCTCTGCTTTCAGTAGTACGGGCCCATACTACCTGCCACATCTACCCATACTTTCTGCACTGATCGTACCAGATTTCCTAAGTAGCTACTCAACCTACTCGATCACCAATCCCCTTACACATGCTCTCCCTCTAGAGAAAACTCGCCTCTAACAGCATACTCATCGAACTAAAATAACTCCCTAGGCTCTTCCTATGGTCTCACCCTTCTTTGCCATCAGCTGCTGAAGAACTCCTCATGATGCCAGCCATCTACCTCCTGAATATCATCATATTCACTTAGTAGCTGACTCCCATCATTCAAGAGTTCCACAAAGCACAAAGCAAGCAGCATTAGGGCATTGAATACCCTCCACTAACACATAAACCACTCTGGTATACAACTCAACTCGCTCTATCTGCAACTCAAAGGTATCACTAACTCAGGCAACCCTACCTCTCGTGGGTATCTAACTACTCCCTCAGTAGGTTCCTCAAATGCACATCTAGGTATCTCTCCTAGATTAATCCTCTACTCAAAGCTCTCTCGAAAAGATACCTGCTAGATACTCCTACTCAACATATACATAGAGCAAATAGTAGATAATATCAATCAATCGCATCTCCTAGGCTAAGGCATCACAAATCAGGCAACTCTAGCCCTAAAATATGAAATACCTAGCCTATCCTCTAGCATGTATCCCTAATATCTCATAAATATCTCATAACGCAAACAAGTAAGGGTATTTTGGGAAATCACCGTTCGGGCTCTGGCTGATTGTACACACTGATCCATCTCGTTTTTCTCTTAAAAGCTCTTACTCGTTTTAGAAAAATTATCTCTTTTTGAAAAATTTTCTCAAATCCTCAGTTTGAGTCCAGACATACCCGAGCGTACATCCGAATCCCTCAAACCAAGGCTCTGATACCAACTGTAACACCGTAAATTTTCAAACAAATTTTTCATTTTTAAAATCACATAAACCTCATCAACTCATTTCACAAAATCCCCAATTGTCAAATTATCGAAAGCACATATTCATAGTTGTTGAATAAATCCCGGATCCAAAAAAACATAACTCCATATCGTGTGTACAATCAAGCCAGTGCCTTCCCGCGACCCAGAGAAGTACCTGAAACACATATCACATAATACGGTAAGCACGAAGCTTAGTGAGTTCCCCAAAATATTGCACACATCTCATTAGCCTCTCATGGCTATCTCGGTTCGGACCCTCCGGTCGATGTGTCTCAGTGAAGACCCTCCGGTCTTACAACTCTGGTTGGACCCCCCGGTCCCTCAACTCAGCATAGCACAGAATAATATAGCACATATCACAAGACCATGCATAAAATCACCTAACGCAATATAAACACATAGGACCCTTCGGTCATAACTCAGTATATACATAGAATAACATGATAACATAAGTCACAAAGACAGAATGCATAATAACGCATATTACGGTATAAGCAAATAAGACTCTCCGGTCAATAACACGAATAACACCCTTCGGTCAATAACACAAATAAGACCCTCTAACCACACATAAATTACCACTCAGGTAAGTATAGTGAGAAGACTCACCTTGCAGAGTAAAGCAACGTATCCCACACTCGAGCTGTTGGTCTAATCTCCGCCCCTCCGTGGCCTCCAAAATCCACAGTTGACAAAAACCCTAAAGTCAACAAAAGTCAAAGGTCAAAACTGATCCAACTCTAAATGTCAACAGAAGTCAAAAGTCCATGTTGACTCAACTCGCCGAGTATAGCTCATGAACTCGTCGAGTCCCCCAGAACTCAATAGATCGCGAAAACCCAAATTTACTCGCCGAGTTGCTAGCCAACTCGTCGAGTCCACTCAGTGCCCGAAGGACCAGAAAACCCCTCCTACTCGTCGAGTTGTCTCGTTAACTCGTCGAGTCCACTCTGAAACCATGGACGGGTAAAACCCTCTCAACTCGTCAAGTTGTCTTACCAACTCGCCGAGTCTGTGACGCGTCCAAACCATCAGGTTAAACTCTAACCGACTCGTCGAGTCCCCTAACTATGTTTTCTCATTCAGATGTTTTAAGGCAGAAACACCACCCCAAACTCTAGATCTAGCCTCCCAAGGCTAAGATACCACGTAAAGCTGCAAGCTTTACGTTCATGCAGGTCTAGAAGGGCTAAACTCATCAAAACAAGGCTTTACAAGGACATTAGCTCATGAAGGTTATCCTAAGCTTGATAAAGCTTGTGCCTTTCGGTCCAAGGGACCTCATACTGTGCGATCCGAAATATCATCTCCATATCATGCTCACAATCATAAATGACTCAAGAAGAAGCTAGAAAAGCTGTAAACTCATAAATAATGAGATCTAATGCTAGAGTGATCAAGGTAACGACTTGTTACCTGAAATAGGATGCCAACATGAAGTAGATAACAGATCCTCAGCCTCCTCCTTGATCCAAGCTCCTGGATCCTCAAGCCTCTTCAAGAATCCCACCAAAATAAGCACCTTAAGCCTCACACACACTCAAGATAGTGTTTAGCCCGCTAGGGTTTGTTCTCTGGACGTGGAGAGTGATGAGGGAGGTGGGGTGGAGGCTTAGAGTCCTTTAAATAGGGTGCAAGCCCTAAAATTAGGGTTTTCTCAATACAGACTCAACTCGTCGAGTCCAGCCCCTCGACTCGACGAGTAGGCTTCAAAACACGTGTGGCCAGCTCAGCCTCTACACGACGACTCGGAACCAACCAACTCGTCGATTAGGTTCCCCAAAGTGCATTAAACTCTCAAATTTCTCATCCAGGATTCAGGGTGTTAAACGTTTGGCGGCTAGTAGGGGACACTGGGCCTTTATATGGCCCATCTGCTCACAATGGTAACATAATCTGACCCCAGGGGCTGGAGTCTGCTGCCTACAATCCTTTGCAATGTGGCCCTGCTTGCCACATTCGTGGCACCCGCTCCCCGATTGGCAAACCCCCAAATGAGCCTTCCCGCACTTGCCACAAGTGCGGCCTGACTGTCCTCCAGTCCTAGTATCAGGGGTCTTGGACCACTTCGACGCCAGTTGTGACTGTGTCGGGGCCTGCCGCTGCTCCCTCAACTGCAGCTCAATCTCCAACTCACGCTGCCTAGCGGACTCCTGTAGGTCCAGAAGTGTATCATAACGTTGGGTCGCCACAAACTGTTGAATATCGGTCTTGAGCATGCTCAGATAACGTGTCATCTGAGCTTGCTCGGAAGCAAACTCCGGGAAGAACATCGCCCTCTCAATAAACATGCGGGTGATCTCCGCAACTGTCTCACCAACCTGTCTCAAATCTAGAAACTCCTGAGCTAGCCGCTCCCGCTCAACCCGTGAAATGTAGCGAGCGCGGAACATATCCCTGAACTGCTCCAAAGTAACTGTAGCCTCTGGTCATCAGAATACGATCCAGTCATCAACCTTCACCAGTCCTTTGCCCCAGACCTCAGCAGGTTCAGGGCACATCTGACCTTCTAGTCGGTAGGACATGAACACGTGAAGAAACATCCCTCCATGTCAGATAGCCACCTCATGGCTTTGATGGGGTCCTGAGTCCCATCAAAAGAAGGGGGCTTCGTGTTGTCGAAGTCCCGATACTGAAAAGCCTGACTGGCTCCTCCATTGCCACTGTTACAGCCGATGTAGCTGCTGCGACAGCCGTCTCAGCTAGGGCTGCGTATATGTCATCAAAATACTCTATCATGGCGGTCTTAATAGACCCAAACATCTCCAAAATCTGACCTCAGACAATCCCGACCACCTCCTCGCGGATGATCTCCCTGATATGATCCTCTGTCAACGCTAACCCACCCTGGCCGATAATCTCGGGCTCTATCGGGGCATCCTGATCGCCCTGCCTTGATCCCGATCCGGATCCAGTCACAAAACTCCTCATAACCACCATACTAAAAATACACCAGGAATATATCAGATAATCTTCATAAATAACAGGGAACCAACTCCCAACTAAACCCTAGGGATTGTGACTTCCTTGCTACACGTATGGGTCCTGTGTTTTCAGTAGTACGGACCCATACTACCTTCCACACCTAACCATATTTGTCTCAAGTATCATCACAACGCCCTAACTGATGGGTTTTGTACATAACAAACAATCTTATGTGTGCATGCAACCCTAAGGTGAGGATCTATGTTTTCACTATTAGACATACAAGCATTGAACACAAAAACTAGAAACCCTAGGAGGCACATGTAATTTTCGAAATTAACATATAATTAGGGTTAGGATACATACCTTGATTGTTATATTGTAATAACAATCAAATCCTTGAAGATCTTGAACTTTGGTAGCAAGCGCCACAAGTGTCGCGCCTCTAATGGCTCACAAACAAACCTAGCAACCAAGGATTACTATGGAGAGAGAGAAGTAGAGTAGAATTTCGGCCCTTAGCCTTTCTTGGAGTGCCTTAGACGAAATCCAACCCTATAGGGGTTTATATAGGTGATAAGGAAGGTTTAGGATAAGGCAGGTATATCTTAGATAACCTTAATCCCTTAACTTCCTCCCTAAGGCTTCCAAGGCACCCTTAGAGCCCAAGGAAACCCTAGGACACTCTAGATTTCGTTCCCCACCTCTAAGGGAGGTTCTAGAATGCTCAATGAACAACTTTTAAACATTGTCACCTTTAGTCCCTGTAGTTTCAATTAATTCCTTTAATCCCAAAATTAATTCCAAATTAATTTCTGATTAAATATTAATTAAACAATATGATTTCTGATTAATATATTATATCCATAATACATTAATAAATAATTTATCTTGATTATTAATTTATTAACCAAGCAATAAATTAATAGATCATTTTTCTCTCTCCAACAATTATCTTATTCAATTGCCAGGTTTGAAGGCAACCCAAAAGGACATTGCTACTATCAATTCAAGTACATAACAATTATAGTTATGGGCTTAGACACCTAATCCAATAGTCTCCCACTTGGATAAGTCTAATAACTATAATTGCAAGTATAACTTCAAAAATTGACTAGCAAATTTTAGCTACCAAAAGCCGTTGTCGAACTCTGACCTAGTCAGTGACGTGTCTTTAGACAAGGGATCATATATTCCTCCATTCTAGATATCGTATAGACACGAGACATGGATTTTAATCATTCTCTCTGTGTATGTTCTGTTTCCCGATTTCCGATTTATGACGGCTGACTAATTAAACAAATCAAATCAGTCCCGGCTTGGCCAAGCACTTTATGGTGTCATCACTAAATCATCGAGGGGCCCACAGATATCGCTTTTATCCAACTTTGGGTAAAAGGAACGGATAAACATCGACTCATATGCTTGCTCTATTTACTCATCAAATCACACACAACAATACGTTTTATAACACCAAGTTATTGGTGCGTTTACGTATTATCAATGTGCAACCGATTTGCAAACTGTAACTCATATCTCTTTGTTTCAAGAATATAAGATATTATCGTCTCACAATCACTCGTGATAAAATCCATGAAGTGATTCAAGTGAGCGTGGGTTTAATCCAATACTCTAATCTTATTAAAGCACTCATGAACTCTGCAACAAACTTTTGCTATGTCTAAACACTTTAGACAATCTACAGACAGACTCATGACAATCTTGCTTCATACCTACTCCCAATGTATGAGCGACTGTGGATGTTTGAATAACCTAGTTATTCTAGAAGTCAAAAAATTCAAAGTGAAACACAATAATAATACTTAATCCTATATGACCCCAAAATTTTTGAGTATAAATAAAACACATTTTATTTAGTCACCATATTGATTACTCATTATTCATTGTATACTGTTTCAGATAATCAACTTGACACTTGATATATAACAACAGTTGTCCCATGCACCAAGCATGCACACTATGTTTACCTATCATCCTTTCTTTATGAAATAGATTAATTCGAAAACATTTCCAATGAAACTCATCTCACAATCCCCAAAACTCATTGTTAGTGTAAGAATATAAAATTCTTGCCACTATTAGAATATGTTAGATTCTAACATTTTATGCAACGATCCTTTCGTAATGTCACTGCACAAAAGTCACCAAGACTCAGCCAATGAAATTACAAAGTTCTCTATCGGAGATTGTTTCAAGACAATTCCATAGACGTGAAGTCTCACATTCAAAGTACATTCCTTTGAACATCCTTCTCGCATAAAAGTTCCTAATCTCGACATAGATTCTTAATATCCAACTCCCATTTATGGAAACATTCCATATTTGCCATATGACAACTCATTCTAAATAGAATCTTATCTATTCATAATAATGTCGATATGGTCCATCCAATACTATACTTCCAACTACTTACAAGCGACAAATCCTTAGGAAATCTTAGATCGTCCTTTGACAGTTGTTTAATCATTTTAGTCAAATCCGGTTCTAGTCCCTTTTCCATCTTAATGCTCTAGGCATTTGGAAAATTTTAGAACGGTCAAATATTATAGCATATGCAATCGATCCTATACCTGAAGCGTATGGGACACGATTCATAATGTCTCACATAAAGACGTGATACTTGACTAGTCCTCTGCTATAATATTTCTAATTGCCATGTTCTCAAAATTTTGATTATGAAAAGGGATGCCGTAATCATAACCAAATTTTGAGAATGCAATTTTCTTTTCCATATATAGAATTTCCTTATGTTGAACCATTCCAACATAACATTCATATATATTTGACTAAATTTGACTAAAAACTCACAATCTAAGCTTTTAGATTTGAAATGAAGTATAATATTCTCTCCCTTAATTATAGCAAAACAACTCTTCATCCCTTGCAACTTTGCAAATTGAAATTCTTGTTTTCTATAATTAGTATTGTTAACTCGCAAATCATAATAATCATGCTCCCACTAACATGATAATTATCTTCTTACCAGCATAACACTTATGCTCCCACTAGCTTTGACATGTATTCAGAAATCAGTTGGACTTCTAGAAATCAATACTTATTGACTTTCTTACCGAAGTTCATATTTCTGATACGAGATGCTTCGATAAGCTTTTATCTAAGCTCATATACCTTTTAGAAAGCTCACATGTGTGTCTAAACTAATTCAGAACTTATATTACTAAGTCCCAAATGTTCAGACTAATTTCCAAATCTCACAATTCGAACTATGAAGAGGGATGCCGTAATCATAATCGAATTCGAGAATGCAATTTACATAATCGCCATCTCCTTAAAATTTCTCTTAGTGAAAGAGTTTCCTCACAATCATTTTCATGAAGGAGAGAAACCTTATGACACTTAGATTTTATGGTGCATGTGTTCTATCCATGTGATTTTGTCATAACCACAATCATAAGATAATGTTTGTGACAAATCCAAACTCTTATGGATAGAACTTGTTCATTCTTAATTTCTTGCCATCAAGGGTCCCACCATTGCTTCCCAGTTATTTAGCAGCTCACCTATGCCAGTCAATGTACTTTCATTGATCAAGGTGTTTGCCCTTATGCATTCAATTGAGAACTCGTAGAACTCATATGCATAATCACTCAACTGGATTGGCACATAAATACAATTTTGTCAACACGATAGGTTATAATCCTCAAGTCGTGTGCTAGTGTTTAATAGGTTTACTTCTTGATTTGTTCTTGAAACTTTTCAGGATCTTTAGACTCCCACTGACCTCTTGACATATTAGATTCTCTTATCAAGAAATATTTCTTGACAAAACAAATATCCAAGAGTTAGTGTGTGTCTATATCAAGACAAAACTACGCGCAATTTGGTACTAGTTGGTCTATGTCTTATTCAAGACATCACAACTTACCAAAATGTGCAAATGTAAGAACATTCCTACTTAAGATTATGTCACTCAAGTCACAATCTTGGACTTTGACTCTAAGACTTGATTTTGGAACAAAGTACGATTCATCCTATTGTCTTAACCATTTTGACAATTCTCGACTCCTCTTCTTAGCCATACTAGTGCACTAAGGTGTCCTTAGAGGATGAATTGTAATATGGTTCTTAAGATGATCATAAACATGATACAAAAGTACTCTCCCTTCTTCTTAGATTGGAGAAACTTTTATTTTTCTTGCCTAATTGATTCTTCTTATTCGTTCTGCCATTCATTGAAACCTTTCAATGATTCAGAATCATACTTAATCTTTTAAGTATAATCATATTTACTAATCTTTTAGCAAATCATGACGAACATTTTATCGATCTTTGTGGTGGACTTGACTAGCGCACAACATTGTGTACCAGATCTCATTATCCTTCACTTGACTCACATACTTATGTGAACAAGGAATTAGTCTCAATTTTCCATATACGAAGGTTCTCATTCGTCACACAATACCAGTTGCATGATACCAAGTTTTTGTCCAATTGAAACTTGGGCGATGCGAATCTTTCCTCATTTGGTAAATTTCTGACATTTCCACAAATAACATAACTAAGAATCGAATCCATTCACAATATTGCTAACAATAGAACCATTCAAACACCAATTTTCATAAAATCCATCACAAGGAAACATAAATAAGATAAATCAAAATTTATTTTATTGCGGAAAAATATTGTCCTTACAATGCGATTACTAATGAAAACTATGTAAATATTACTTAGCAATCTATCCTAACTCTAAAGTAGTAGCTTAAATATCTGATCCTTGAATCATGCGATCGAAATCCATTTCTTCGCAATCACACTCAGCTTGCTCCTTCCTTTAAGTTTCCTTTCCTTTCTTCGATCCTTCAAAACATCGAAATGTAATCTTATCACATCATGTATTAAGAATCTCAAATAGGAACTTAATAGAGTTATATAGTGGATTTTTACCTGAAGCAGAGTCATACATCTTGACTCTCCCATCTCTTAGATCTCTCAGGTAGTCAGGGCAGCTTCGTAACCAATGCCCCTTTTTTTTGGCAGTAGAAACTTATGGACTCTCTGGAATGGCACACAGGACTATCTCAGACTCAGCCTTTCTCTTGTGTAAAGAAAACTTTTCTGGACTTCCAATGTTACCATTGCCCATAGAGGGTTGGGATATTGATTTACCAGACAAATTTGCTGACTAGTGTGCCAAATCATTTCTGGTTCGGCAGCAATAAGCAAATAAGTCAAATCAATAAGGGTCATGCCGTGGTCCATCATATAGTACTCTCTAACGAACTTACCATATGATTCGGGAAGTGACTGAAGAACCAAGTCAACAGCCAACTTTCTTTAAACATCGACACCCAACAATCCCAATTTATCAATATGTAACCTTTTATCCAAGATATGAGTACATATAGACTTTCCATTTTCGTGTCTTTTGCCAATAGGGCTTGAGTGACCTTGAACTTTTCAAGTCTTCGGACATGTGGGTCAGGGAGAATTATTGGAGGAGGTGAAGGAAATGAAGCATGATTTCTATTTCCACAATACAATCGTGGAACATCATCTTCACGTGGAAAACTTTTTCCAACGGATTTAGGAAGACCATAGTTGTCAGAGTTTGACATTTATAAAACGGGAGAAAATTCAAGTTAGTTGATTGAGTCCTTAATAAAACACCCAAATGAGATATTAAGACTAGGATCCAACATAATATTCTATAATTTGGAAGAGGGATGCCGTAATCCAACTTGCAGAACATTTGAAGGTAAGTGAATAACGATTCACTAATTTTCCACCATGAAAAACGAAAAGGAGATTAAGTTTTAAATGTATTGAAAACTCCTAGATCTTTTGAGATTCATTGAACTTTTCAATGGCATGTTTAAATCTCGATATGCCCTTCGATTTGTGACTGGGATGCCGAGGATCACAAAACAGGGTGTGAATAACCATGCAAACTTACATGGTGCCCCCAATGTTACAGTCACCTATTCGATGTGCCGGTTAACCACACACGCTCAGTCGAACTATGACAAACACCGAGTCACCCTTCGCTACCTTTGCTTAGAACCCATTTAGTGTGCCGGTTAACCACACACGCTCCACTAACGTCTCAACAAGGGTACAAAGTGTAATTCCATGGAATTGCATCGATTTAACTTTTTCCTAAAGTAACTAAGATTGAGAATTTGGTAAAAACATTTAGTTACTTTATTCATTATACTTTTAATAAGGAGAGGGTTTTCCCTATCCTACCCGTTCGGCTAACGACCCTCCACCAATCAAGGAAGCGGTGGGTGAGAGTGGACACCCATTAAACGGTCATTTTATAGGCCATAACCTTATACCCCCCTTATAGATCGGCTTCGTGAATGAGGCCTACTAACGGTAAGACTAGCAGTTTAAGTTATACATATATAATATTAGACTTTTAATTTTATATATATATAGTATAAGGGTGTATTTTACACTTTTAAAATACTAGGTGGTTTTATTAATTTTCTCTTTTAATTAAACTTTTAATTAACTTAATAAAACCATAAGGGTGTAATTTAAACTATTTTGATTTAATAATTATTCAAAAATTAAACAATTAAATAAATTATTAAATCAAATAAGGATTACCAATTTAAATTAAATATATTAACTTAATTTAATCCTATATCCATGGATTTCGAAATTTAGGCAGGGATATCTTTAATTATCCAATTAAACAATTAACAAGATAATTACCAAAAATAACAACCTACTAACAGATTCCTTAGATTTCGAAATCTTCTGCTTGGAGTGGAAGGCAAGGCTTTCAAACTTGCCTAAAAATCAAAAACCTTAGGGTTGGGAAACCCTAGATTTCGACTCCAAGGTGGCCAAAGGAAAGGGTTTGAAAACCCTTAGGGATTTTCGAAAAATAGGGTTCTTAAACCCTAATTTGCAAAAATTTAAAGGCCTTAGGGTTTAATAGCCATAAACCCTAATTTTGTCTAGTTCAATCAATTGTACCACATCTAATTGAAAACAAAAACCATACGCTCTGATACCACTGATGGGTTTTGTACATAACAAACAATCCTATGTGTGCATGCAACCCTAAGGTGAGGATCCATGTTTTCACTATTAGACATACAAGCATTGAACACAAAAACTAGAAACCCTAGGAGGCACATGTAATTTTCGAAATTAACATATAATTAGGGTTAGGATACATACCTTGATTGTTATATTGTAATAACAATCAAATCCTTGAAGATCTTGAACTTTGGTAGCAAGCGCCACAAGTGTCGCGCCTCTAATGGCTCACAAACAAACCTAGCAACCACGGATTACTATGGAGAGAGAGAAGTAGAGTAGAATTTCGGCCCATAGCCTTTCTTGGAGTGCCTTAGACGAAATCCAACCCTATAGGGGTTTATATAGGTGATAAGGAAGGTTTAGGATAAGGCAGGTATATTGTTAGATAACCCTAATCCCTTAACTTCCTCCCTAAGGCTTCCAAGGCACCCTTAGAGCCCAAGGAAACCCTAGGACACTTTAGATTTCGCTCCCCACCTCTAAGGGAGGTTCTAGAATGCTCAATGCACAACTTTTGAACATTATCACCTTTAGTCCCTGTAGTTTCAATTAATTCCTTTAATCCCAAAATTAATTCCAAATTAATTTCTGATTAAATATTAATTAAACAATATGATTTCTAATTAATATATTATATCCATAATACATTAATAAATCATTTATCTTGATTATTAATTTATTAACCAAGCAATAAATTAATAGATCATTCTTCTCTCTTCAACAATTATCCTATTCAATTGCTAGGTTTGAAGGCAACCCAAAAGGACATTGCTACTATCAATTCAAGTACATAACAATTATAGTTATGGGCTTAGACACCTAATCCAACACTAACAACATACATATGCATGGTGATCGCTCAACCCTCACTCCTAGAGGAAGGCTAACTATCTGATAAGTGGAAAACTCTTCTCAAACAACCCATCCATCAAACTTCCACCAACCCTGCAGCACTCGTGTATGCTAGCCATACATAACGTTGGACCTATAGAATTTCAAATACCTGATCCTACCCTAAGCCCTTCATCAAACAAGAACAGGAAATAAGGCCAAACCAAACATTCTCAAGCTATAAGATCTTAATTATATATGTATGGGCTTAATGCGTACACTAAGCAACTACAGTAATGATGTTAATTTCTTATAAGGAAAAACCCTAGGCTATCAGGCATCATATAATCAGGCAATTCTATCATGCAATTCATGAAGATCCCTAGCCTAGTACTAGCATGCTGTTCTAACATATCACAAATATCAAATAATCTGTAAGGTATTTTGGGGTCTACTTACTGGCTCCAGCTGATCGTACACTCTACATCCTCCTTTGTTATTTAAAAACCATTAAAAAAATCATTTTGAAAATCTTGTCCTTAGTTTGAGACTGGATTTACATGAGTGTTCCTCCAATTCACTCAAACCATGGCTCTGATACCAACTTGTAACATCCATAAAAAATCATGCCAAATTTAAACTTTTTAAAACATTCCAAAACCATTGATTATTACAAAACTTGTTTCCAAAATAGTTCGGTGTCAAAATATCCAGAATCAAATCATAAACAATAGGAGGTGTACGATCACGCCTTCGCATTCCCGCGATCATCAGAAGTACCTTAAACAAAATCAACAACTGTAAGCCCGAAGCTTAGTGAGTTCCCCCAAAATACCCATACACACATCAACATATACATAAACACAAACAACATAATATGGGTCCAATCAACCATCGGGTTGGAATACCCCAGGCCCTCAACCATCGGGTTGGAATGCCAACATACTATAGGTCTAGTCATCCTCGGGATGGAATACCCCAGGCCCACAACCATCGGGTTGGAATTCCCTTACACTACGAGTCCAATCATCCTCGGGATGGAATACTCACTGCCCACAACCATCGGGTTGGATTGGTCAGGTATGTTGGCTCTCTCACAAAGCAGATAAGCCTCAAACACCAATCAAACATGTGCACATATATCAGATAATCACATAACAGTCTATAGACAAGCATACCGATCTAACTGATCATACTAGCATAACCTCATCCTATCTAGCAGGATACTGATCTAACAGATCATAGCAACATAATACCATCCTATCTACCAGGATACTAATCTAACAGCTCATACTAGCATAACATATCTGGATAACAATCCAAAAGGGTCGGCCTTGGTGCCTTAGACCCTTGAGTATAGTGAGGAAACTCACCTCATAGATTTCGAACTGTAGTGATAATGCAAGACTCTCGAATCGCAGCCACGAACTCAACCACCTATCACCATCATAGGACCAAGTCCATCAGAATCCCAATTACCAAAATACCCTCAAAGTCCAACTGGTCAACCCTTGGTCAAAGTCAACGGTCCATGTTGACCCGACTCATCGAGTGCAGCTAGCAACTCGTCGAGTTCCTTAAGAACTCAGGAAGTCATGAAACCCTAACTGACTCGCCGAGTTTCCAACCAACTCGTCGAGTCCATGTGTGTCCAAAAGTCGGGGAAAACCCCTACTGACCCGTCGAGTCCCCCTCTAAACTCGCCGAGTCCATGCAGAATCCAACCAATGTAAACCTTCATCGGACTCGCCGAGTCGTCCATGCGACTCGCCAAGTTCATGCAGTCCATTTCTTGTCCAGACGATTTTTAAGTTACTCCAACGCTCCAATTAGTAGATCCAGCCTCCTAGGGCCTAGTTACCACGTAAAGTTGCAAACTTTACGTGCATGCAAGGTCTTGAGAGCCAAAACTAAGCTAAAGAAGAAGCTTAAGGCAAAGAGAAGGTCATATGTTGACAAAGACTGAACTTTATGACAATAAGGGGCTAAAGGAGTCCAAATCTGAAGTTGCAACCGCAGATCTTGCCCCAAATCCGGAAGTACTACAACAATTCACTAAAAAGGGTTCTAAACCCATGAATAAAGAGATCTAGCTAATGGAGAGCCAAGGTAACGGCTTGTTACCTTCAATGCGATGCTAAGATGGAGCAGAGTTCAGATCTACAACTTCTCTTTGTTCCAAACTTCTTGAACTTCAAGCTCTTCTCACCAAGATCCACCTTCCAAGCTTGAAAACACACAAATATGGAGAGTAAACACGATTTAGGGTTTCTAAGCTCAAGGGGGACTGTAAGGGAGGCTAAGGGAGGCTAATGACCCTTTAAATAGGGTGCAAAACCCTGGAAATTAGGGTTTCATCCTCCAGCTCCAACTCGTCGAGTTGGTCACTTAAAACACCCGGCCAAATTCGTCCCTACTCAACGAGTCAGGGCATCCAAATCATCGAGTAGACCTTTTAAAATGGAAATAAAGCTGTAAAGTTTATACCTAAGAGTCGGGGTGTTACAATAAAATTGGTGTTCTTTACATTCTCTGTCATCGCCATTCCTACCACTGCCATCAATCGTTCGAGATTTGGGAGCAGGACAATTGACGAATTGAACCTTTCATTCTATTACAAATCTTTCTTGCGCTCCCATAAGGATTTGGTTAGGTGATTCCTCCAACCCCTTCTTTCATATTCTTCACAAACACAATCTTTAACGACCCTAATCAGGTATGAATACTACACCACTTCCCATCGACTTTTTTTTCTTCTGTTATTGATTAAATCCGTTTTCATCAACGTGTGTGACTTTCTTCCATACCTAGTGAAATACAAGAGATATGGGATAGTCTAATGATCAGAGTTTTTTTACGTCTTAGCGATTCAGTAAATACTCGATTCCTCCATCAAAGGTTAGTTCCTGCTTCAACAATTTTTGGAAATCAATATGATTTCCCTAATCCTCCCTTACCGAAAGGAAGAGCTTTCAAATCTTTTTTCCTAATTTTATGGACACTTCAGTTGAAAAACAAAAATATTACAAATTAACAAGTTATGCTTATTGGTTATGTTTATTCTTCACTTCTTCTCAGACAGATTGGTTTATTGTCTTGTAGTTAGTTTTTAATCTATGTGTATGAACTTGCAGGGGACTAATTATATGGACTTCATTCTTCTACTTGGAATTGAAGGTGTGGCCAACCAAAATATGCCTGCCACCTGTTTGACACAAATAAATCATAATCTTACTATTTTTTACTTTAATCTTGAATTGGTATTTCACTAATTTGAACTTGGGAACTTAATTGGGTGCCTTGAAGATGGATTGACTAATCCAATCATCAAACATCATCTATTCTTCAAAACTCAGCTACATATTCAAGCTTTAATGATTTATAAATCAGTTTTTATCATGAGTTACCCAATAATATTCTTTAACTTTTACGTTAGGTTACTTTTGACTCCTATGATGTATCTTTTTACCAATTTCTATGCTAGGAAAGCAAAAGAAGGAAGACTGGATGTAATCGAAACATGTTTTTTTAGAATTACCATGAGCCTGTGAAGGGATAGGTACCATATATTAAACTTAGATTTGTAAATTTGTGATGATGAAAACAATTTCTTTTATAAAATGTTGTTTTGCCTCTCTTCGTTTTTTATCCTAATAAGAAAAACACTAGAACCACAATGTTATAAATGAGCAAATCTTTTAAAGTACAATGCCTTAATAAGAAATGTTTAGAGAATGAAAGTGCATTGATGTTCCTTATGTATTTATACATATTAATTTTGAAATTTTCAGACGGGGCCCGATGAAAATTTAAAAGATGTGACATTGAAGATACTGCAAAATCATGTAGTTACGGTTCACGTAACTCATTCATTCTAAGATGATGGTTCATATCCACAACTATTATATTTTGCTTCCCTTTCTGAAATACTAAAACATAAGATTTTAGTTATTTCATTTTCAAGAAATTTAGTTATTCTTTTATTTTTATTTTTTGGTTTTACATTTTTATCTTATTAAGTGCATCTGCTAATTCAGTTGTTTACGGATATTTTAGACAAATCTACAAGTTCATTGCCTATATTGTAACTTCCAATTTGTTCCTTTCCTTTGGGTACATAGGTTCCAAAAATTGGAGAAGCAAATAGAAAACGATTAGCAATTTTCAAACCAAACTCCTCTCTAAGTGTAACACTAAATTTGGTTGGGGAAAGTGACTATGTTCAGGTTTTATGTAGTTCTATCTTCTTCTTTTTTTTTGCAGCTGAAGTTAGCACAATTCCCATTGTTGATGATAATGACTCATTTTTGGATGTATACTCTCGAAGGTAAAGTAATAATATTTATTGGTATTTTCTTTTCTTTTTTTACTTTAAAATTGTTTTTATTAAATTAATTTAGTATTTTTTACAGTGATATTAAACAGTAATGTACTATTATCACCGCTTTTCCATTCAAATTACTTCATTTTGGAAATAAGACACTAGGGCAGTTGTAGCAACCCAAATTTCCAAATAAATTTTTCATTTTTAATTAATCAAAACATTTCCGTAAATTATGAAATATCAATGACAATTGTTTTCAAAATCCATAACATCAACATTTTATTTCAAATATCAGAGTGTCCCATCAAATCAAATGTCGGAGAGTGCATGGCGCGCCATCAAACCTTACCATTGCCCTTAGGCTCAGAAGTACCTGAAACAAATCAACAAACTGTAAGCTAATGATTAGTGAGTTCCCCATAGCATACCCCACACAATCCACATAATCACATAAACCATATTAGCTATAAAGCTACATAAACCACATAATCCATCCATACAACATATAGGGATGTCGTGGGCTCCTCCCAGGGACTTACTCAAGGATGTCATGGGCTCCCCACATGGTCTTACACCTAAGTGCAATGGGTTCCCCCCATGGTCTTTAATAGGAAAGCCATGGGCTCCCAACATGGTCTGACATCTAAGTGCCATGGGCTCCCCCCATGGTCTTTAATAGGAAAGCCATGGGCTCTCCACATGGTCTGACATCCAAGTGCCATGGGCTCCCCCATGGTCTTTCATGCAAGTATACCACATATACAACTAGCATACCACCTAGCATATAACCAACTAACATACCACATAACACTGCATCAACTAGTGTACCACATATCATAAAATGGGCCGGCCTTGGTGCCTTAGACCCATTGGTATGGTGAGGAGACTCACCTCTCAAAATGCTGAACTAATAAGATAAAATTAGATAAGTCCCAACGCGCAGCTCCAACTCAACTACCTACAATCATCATGTGACTAGTTTTGTAAAAATCCCAAAATACCAAAAATACCCTCAAAGTCAAACTTGGTCAACCATGGTCAAAGTCAAGGTCAACAGTCCATGTTGACCCAACTCGTCGAGTGCATCTAGCAACTCGTTGAGTTCCTTCAGTGTTCAGAAAACCGGGGAAAACCCTAACCAACTCGCTTAGTTACTCGCCAGACCGAAAATGGGAAAAACCTGATCCAAATCGTCGAGTTATCTTATCAACTCGCCGAGTTTACTCTGCAGACCGAAAACGGGAAAACCCGTTCCAACTCGCCGAGTTGTCAGGGCAACTCGTCGAGTTTTCCCTTGTCTTAACATAATCAGTCCTTTCAGTCGAATCCAAAGCCCCAAACTACAGATCTAGTCCTTTAGGAATGAAATACCACGTAAAGTTGCAAACTTTACGTGCATGCAAGGCCTCAAGAGGCTAAAACACTAAAACCAAGTCTCATACAAGGTTTAGGTCATAGAGAAGGGCCTAGACTAGGTAAAGGGAGCAACTTTATGTCTATGAAGACCTAGAGGTGTCTAGATTTGGAACCATATCCTCATGACAAGTCCAAATTCGAGTATGACACCATTTTGCACCAAAAGTGACCATATACTTTCATAAGATGAGATCTAAGCAAATAGAGATCAAGGTAGCAACTCTTTACCTCCAAATGGATGTTAACACCAGGTAGATGTCGGATCTAAAGCCCTCTCCTCACTTCAAGATGTCGGATCAAGGTAGCAACTTTTCATGCCGAATCTCGACATGAAAATAGTAAAGAGAGACAACTAAGACATTTTGGATTATATAGAGTTCTTGGTCAAAAAGAGCAATAGAAGTTAAAAGCACAAAGTATCTGAGTAAAAACGTCTAATAATTATCGCCCAAAATCAGTTAGCACAAAAGATCATGCTGGAGAAGATGACAAAATAGGTAATAAGCACATCATCGCCACTTTTTGTCTATAAAGAAAATGCACCACGATCATTTTTATAAAAAAAAAATTACAGCTATGGTTCTAATGGGCAAAAATTTGGGAATCGTCGTTTCTAGAAACTTGAAGGAAGAGAGTGAACAAAGGATATTACATTTTCCCTTTAGCTTAGTTTAAAAAGACCAAGTGACTTGAAGGCTATTATTGATACAATATGCATATGCGTCTAATTCACTATAATGATGGTGATTTTTATTTTATTTTCTCTTATTTTTGAACTTTTTGGTGGTTAATGTGTGTAACTACTTATTCAAATAGACTATCCCCTTGGTTTACATTCTCTTACTTTAGGCAACTAAATCTTCTTCTTTGTGTTTATAGCAAGCTTTTAGTGCATTACAAAATGTCACTTCAAAAAAATGGCTATAGATAAAATGGAAGTATGTTGTTATACTAAACAAACCAAGGGAAGTAAATTGCTATTTCTGCTCATATTCTGCTTTTATAAGAACCACTAAATATGCAAGTTAAGATTAATGATGGATTGCGATATGGTACCGTTAACCTATTTTAGAACAACTAATTTTTCTACACGCAATTTATATTTTTGTGTCAAATAAGACTTGGGTTGGGGTCAAATGAGACCATCATATTTTGTAAGACATGATGACGCAATTCTAGTCATTTATCTTGGATTTCAACAAAAAAAAATTAAATACAAAAGAGCTCTATATATATATATATATATATATATATATATATATATATATATATATATATATATATATATATATATATATATATATATATATATATATATATCGTCATTTTTTATTTCCAAAAAAAAAAATAAAAAATCCACATCACCTTGTAAATTCATTCAATATTATATCAGAATATTAGTCATAAAGGTATGTATATGTGCATTATTCTATTAGAGTATTGCAATTTATAAATTTTTTTAGAAAATTTTAGAATATTCTAATAGAATATTACATATATTATTCTAGTTTCGTCTGTTTTGAATTTTTGTCTTGCTAGACAAGGGGATGTGATCTTAACCATTCATCTTGAGTTTCAACAAACAAAAATCTAAAATGCAAAAAAGAAAAAAACTGAAAAAAAAGTTTATTATTTTCGTCATTTTTATTACCAAAAAATATATAAAAAAATCCATGTCAACTTGGAAATTCACTTAATACTCTATGAGAATATTATGCATATAGGTATGTATATGTGTATTAGTCAACTAAAATATTGTAATTTATAATTCTTTTGGAAAATTTAGAATATTCTAATAAAATATTACATGTATTATTCTATTCTTGCCTGTTCATAATTTATGTCTTGTTGAAGTGGATTTTTTTTTCAAATGTCTTTTTTGGAAATAAAAAATGACGAAAATATTAAAAAAAAATCATTTTTTTCATTTTAAAATTTTCTTTTAATGGTTTTGATTTTCAATATAAATGGTTAGGATTACGTCTCAATGTCTCACAAAATTATTATGGTCTCAAATAAACCTTTATCAACAAGACTTAAGCAACACATTTCTAATAAATTGTGATATTCTAGATAACATGTCCTTTGATTAAGGTATGCAAACTTTAATTTTAGATCCTATACCAACTTATAGCGTAAATTAACAAACCGGTGATATACCAAAAAAGAATTATACATCAACATATCCTCATAACATATACTATTAAAGATTATACATATGCACACTTTAATTTTAGTCAAACTGATCCTTTATGGATGAGTATCGGCCAAACCTAAGATTCTAGTTTGAAAAATATCAAAATTTGCAAGCCAATTAATAAACAGTGAAACCAGCCAAACTATTCCATGTAGCTTGTTTGGTGAGTTCCGATCAACCAAGTTTCTATAAATCAGAGATAAAGTTGGCTACCCAATTATTGTAAATTGGTTTTGTGAGAAGCAATTCACATATTCAACCGGTTAGTTGGCTACCCAATTATTGTAAATTGGTTTTGTGAGAAGCAATTCACATATTCAACGGGTTACATCTAAACATATAAACGAATCGAACGTTCGGCGAACCATTCGTGAACAATTCGGTATGAAGTTCGTTTATGTTCGTTTATTTAATAAATGAACGAATACGAACACGAATTCTTGTTCGTTTAACTAAACGAACAAACATGACTAATACTCTCGTTCGTTCATTTATGTTCGTGAACATTCGTTTATGTTCGTCCGTTTAGGTTTATTTATGTTCATTTTTTTTATTATATGTTCGTCTATGTTCACTTTTGATTGTTTATCTTTGTTCCTTTATGTTCGTTTAGCATGTTCACGAACATGAACAATAAAACTCGTTCGTTTATACGTTCATGTTCGTTCGTTTGTTCGGCTAACTTAAACCAACGAACATGAACAAGCCCTTGTTCGTGTTCGTTTGATTCATTTACAGCCTTAGTTACATCCACATCGTCTGCCATGGCGTTGATGAATACATACATATACATACACTTACAAAACATATATACATACATAATAAATATAAAATCAAAATAACACTATTAACAATATTAAGAATATAGATAAAAATAATAATAATAATAATAATAATAATAATAATAATAATAATACTAGTTGTTGTTGTTGATGTAGTTGTTGTGGTTGTTGTTGCTGTTGTTGTTGCGGTTGTTGTTTTTGTCGTTGTCGTTGTCGTTGTCGTTGCCGTTGCCGTTGCCGTTGTCGTTGTTGTCGTTGTTGTTGTCGTTGTTGTTGTTGTCGTTGTCGTTGTCGTTGTCGTTCTTGTTGTGTAACGTTTGTTCCTCATGTACATTTCCTTATGTTATTTACAGTTTAATATATTGAGAATTATGGGTCTACGCAGGGCGTAAAAGGCAATTACATAGGGCGTAAGTCATGAAGTGTATGCGGGGGATTCTCGCCCTACGTTGGGCATAACCTTGGTTACGCAGGGCGTAGGTGCGTAGAGCTCAAACCCTATTTTGAGGGGTTGTGAGCCCTATATAAAGGCTCTAATCTCTTCAAAGCCTCCTCATGCTCAACCTCCACTCTCCCAAGCAGTCTTTTCGAAACCCTAATCCCTTGTGAGCTTGTATTCAGTTTTTTTGAGTGTTTGGTGCATTTTGAAGAAGGAGAAGTCTATCATTGAGGATTGGTGTAGCTCAAGCTTGAATATCCAGAGTGTTCATCTCATTTTCCAACCTAAGAAGGTATAAAGTTCACACCTTTATGAATCATTAGTTTAGATCTAGGATAGCTTGTCGGTTTGCATGCTTCTAGTCCTATGATTTTGTTTCTTCAGAGTAAGAGCTACTCCATAGCTTAAGGTTGTCATTTCTTGTTGTTTATGAAGTTTACATGTCATAAAAATGGGATCTTGGTTGCTACCTTTCACCCATGCAAGAGTTTGAGGTCATTAGAGGATGATATGGAACTAGGGTTTGGTCTTGTGCTCCATTAAGCCATGCAAAGGTATAAAGTCAGGAACTTTATCACTCTAGACGCTCATTAGGTTCATATCTGGGAGTTGGATGTTTGGTCTTAAGGTATTAAGGACTTATTGAGAAAGTTGGCAAACGGCGCTGGTACGTGGGGCATAATCTTGGCTATGCAGCACGTAGCCTGATTTTGTCTCGATTTTCCATTCGGAGGCTCTACGTTGGGCGTAGATCATGGTATGCATGGCGTACCCCCCAGATGTTGACTTTTGGTCAAAATGGACTTTAGGTCAAGTTGAGTGGATCATGGCCATGGAAGGGTAAAATGGTATTTTCCCTAGAGAGAGAAAGTATGTAATTGACCCTTGATTATGGATTATCACCTTAATTGCTGAGTAGGGTTGTTTTTTATATGTTTAGTGTGAGGAGCTTTTGTAGCAGCAGCTCAAGTGTGAGTTTTATCTAGTTATCGATTGAGGTGAGTGTCTTCACTGTACTTGTGGGTCGAAGGCATCAATGTCGCCCCACTGGATTATGTTATGTAGAATGCTAGTTGTTTTTGTGGCTCTTGCATGTATAATTGGGTTAAAATACACCCCAGGGCTGGGCCCCAGAGCTGCACTCATTATTATATGTTTGGGTTGATATAAACCCCAGATCTGTGCCCATTATGGTATGATTGGGTTGAAATATACCCTAGGGTTGGGCCCATTATTGTATGTTGGGTTGGAATATACCCCAGGGTTGGGCCTACTGATTAGTATGGTATGTGGTATTTTGGGAACTCGCTAAGCTTTGTGCTTATAGTTTTATGATTATGTTTCAGGTACTTCTGGCTCGAAAGAGAAGAGCCTGACGTGATCGCACAACATCCCCTTTATGATTTCGCATTGGTTACTATTTTACTCTGATGATTTTGATACACTATATTGTGATTGATTTTGAGACACCTGATGTATGGATCAATGATTTTTAAAATGAAAAATTTCACCTCCATTTTTAGGTTGTTACAAGTTGGTATCAGAGCCTTGGTTTGAGGGATTCGGGCACACACTTTACTCAAACTGAGGAATTGATAATATTTTCAAAAGAAAAATGAATTTTCTAAAAAGATTTTTTTACAAAGAAAAAGGGGTGTGATGCTTTCAAGCATTCGAGCTCAAGTAATTGATTCCCAAAATACCCATACTCATGTATTATGACTAGTATGGCTGATATGTGAACTGCATGCTAGAGTAGGGCTAAGGATACCTTTAGGAATCGTATGCTAGAATTGTCTGATTTGTTTGATTCCTTATAGCCTAGGAGGATTGGATTGATAAAACATGAAAAGTGATCCTTATGCAATTTGAGATGAAGCATGTCCGAGATTGAAGAGTATCCAAGGTTGAGATAATTCTGAAGTGAAAGCTTATCCGAGATGAGACTTTATCCGGGATTATTTTACGTTTGGAAGTATTTTGAGTCTGTAATGCATTTAATGTGCTAAGTACTTTTTTTTCTTCTAAATGTTTTTTTTAGTATAGTACAGGAGACAAGATCAACAGCAACGGCTGTATAAGCCTTTTGATCTTCAATCCCTCTTCAGTCCATGCATACTTTTCTCAGTCTTTATCTTTTAGTAACTCCTTGGATATATAAGGATTTGTCAAACTTTGTAATTGTAACAAGTGTGCACCTTTTTCACTTTTATCAAATCAAAGAATCATTCAGCCAATCATTATCTCTTACATTTTTCTTGTTCTTATTTGTTTTACATTGTTCATACTTCATATTATTCTATATTGAGCACTTTGTTGATTTAATCATTTCGAGACTTGATTGGTTTACCAAACTTGACTGGAACTTTATTACAAGCAATCATTGATATTAAGTTAATTTGATGTTTGAGTTCTCAAACATTGTCTGTGCATATCAGTGTATTCACAATTGATATCAGAGCCTAAGTGGTTGTCCTTTAAATCCTATAAGAACATATTATAGTTGGTTGAAGATTACCTTGGTATCTCAATCATTTCTGTGTTCAGTATAAAAGTTCTTCTATATACCACTTCAACACTAATATCTTAATTTCAATGGCTGCTTCTAATCAATCTTAACAAATATATTCAACGCAAATCGCAAATAGCATGGGTTGCCCATCGCGTTCCCCATTGCTAGTTATTGAAGAGTATGATCACTGGAAAGTTAGAATGAAGAGATTTTTGCTTGATAAAGAAAAAGGTGAAGAAATATGGAGGCTAGTGAAAGAAGGTCCTCATGTTCCTGTCAGAAAAGTGGTTACAAATGTTACCATTCTTATGGGCCAAGAAGAGACTCGTCAAGCACCACTAACTGCTAATGACATCGAGAAGCTCCATGCATATCAAATAGCTTTCTCTGAAATGGTATTTGTGTTGGATTAATGTCTAAGTCCATAACTATATTTGGTATGTACTTGACCCGACCCGACATGGTCCATTTGGGTTGCACTTCACCGACACAATTTATATGGATAGTCTTTTGAGAATAGTATATTTATGATTTATATTAATATATTATAAGTTCTAATATATTAATATATAATCATATTATTTAATTAGTATTGATCAAGAATTAATTTATAATTAATTAAGTGATCAAAAGGAACTAATTAAATATGGACTCTTAGATATATATGTGTAGTGGGCCAAGTTCATTTAGGTTGGGCTAAGTCTTCATGGATAGTCCATGGAGATTTAACCCATGGATCCTAGGAAATGAAAGGTCATAGGTATTAGGGTTTAACCCTAATCCTCCACACTATATAAAGGGTCTTATGGTTCATGAAATTAGGCAAGTGGCTAGTGTGGATACACTAAAGAGGGCAATAACCGATTTCATAAGTGTGAGCCAAGTATCCATATTCTCTAAAGTCTTCCAAGGTGTTTTGGTGATTTGTGATACCACTTGAGGCTTCCACACTATTGGGGCTAAGCTCTTAAAGTTCAAGATTTCAAGCTTCATTAAAAGGTATGTATTCTAACTTGTTATATTACCCAAGTATCAAGGATTGTATGCTAGATAGGGTAATACCTTGGAATATTCATATTTGCATGTATAATAGAGAAAACATAGATCCAAGGTATTTAGGGTTGCATGTACACTTAGGAGTGTTAGAATGCTCAAAACCCAACAATTTGGTGTTCCACCATTTCTCTTTGAGCACATTAAGTTGTGCAGATGTGCTAAAGAGATTTTTGATACACTATAAGATTTGTTTGAAGGATCAGAGAATATGAAGGATAAGCATTTGACATCTGCGGTGAACGACTTCGACACTTTCACTACCACACCTGGTGAATCTGTTGCCTCTGCATCGAATCGGTATATGATCATGGTGAACACATGACAACGCATGGAGTAGTCCGAACTCCTCTCAAGTACAACCTCAAGTTCATCAACAGTCTCGAAAAAGGATGAGAAAATGTTAAATCATGTCTTCAGAGTAATGGATCTCTGAAGAAACTGAAGCTCTACCAGTTGTTTGACAAACTGCAAGGTCATGAATCCAACGCTTCTAAAACATTGAGAGAACTCTCTGGAGGTCCTCTCGCTCTAGTTTGTTCGTTCAATCCACTGCTTCTGAACCTAGTTGTCTCTGACCCATTTGGAGTTGTCCCACCTGTTCCACATGTTAAACGTACTGGACCCACTCCACCTGTTGCACCTGTTCCACCAATTTCGAAGTATCCATATGAAGAAAACTTTGATCCAAAAGCCGTTGATTCCGAACTTCGTTTCCAGCAAGATTTTTCACTTCTTTCTATGAATTATAGACGTCCTTGGAAGCTCAATCAAAAACCTTCTTAGAACCGCTTTCAAGATCCTCAACAAATCAATCCTCAACCTTACCCTAAACCAACTGAAAATCCACCATCTTATCGACCCAACATTCCAAATCGGTCATCGGAACCTTAGGAAGTTCCGAACTCAGTTAAACCCAAGATTGTTTGTCACAAATGTGGTCTCGGAAACCACTATGCAAAGGGTTGTTTGGATGATGTTCCTCAAAAACCAAAGGTGAAAGATTCTGCCTACTATGCTCATCGAGCACAAGAACTTGTTGAAAGTGAAAAGGAATTTGTCACTACGGTTTCAAGAAATGTTGATGGGTACTTGTCATCTGGTGATGAGGATGAAGGAAATTTTGGGAGAAACTTGTGTCTTATGGCTAGACAGACAATTGAGTGTGATGAAGGTTACTAGTCTTCCGATTCGGAAGCTAATGATGAAGATGGTGAACCAAATTACTGCTACATTGCAACCAACGATCCACTTGGTCAAAGCATCATCCAGCAGATAAAATCTATGATTACTGATAATAATTTTGATTTATCCATTTATGAACCTTATCTAACTCAAATTCAATCAGATATGACAGTTATTCATAAAGAATATGGGTCTGCTATAGAAGTTAGTGAAAAGTTGGATAGTGAGTTGACCCGACTTAGATTACGATTTGAAGACCGCAAGCTTAAGATTAAATCATTAGAAAGAGAACTTGTAATGGCCAAAGATGAATGTATTATTTTGAATGAAAAAATTGAAATTCAATTAGTGAAAGAAATATATTGGTTAATGATAACAAGCGTCTTAATGCTAAAATTGATAGTCTACATAATTCAATTGATATTCTTGAAGCTAATGAAAGAATGACACACAATTTTCGTCATCCTTGGTCCAAAGCACCTGGTCTTGGAAGCGAGTTTCTGAAACTTATTGCTCGTCCCCTGAAGGAACTTCAAAACTTGACATTTATGGGAGACATTCTGAATCACACGTATTCAGATACCCCTGTCTCGTCATTGTCATCCCTTCATGAGACCTCAGCCAGATATCAATCATTAATTCCTTAGTTCAGACCAATCTCTGTTACATGTCATGATTCCACACAACTTCCGGCTATGATATCCCTGGACTGTAACAGCCCAAAATTCAGATAAAAATTTTCATTTAATAATTAAAAATCTCATTCATATTTGTTTTACAAAATTCCATTACATAAACACATTGTTGAAAAGATCGGAGTATCCAAAACAACTAGTGCGGAAATACCGGAGAGTGCACGCTGCGCCATCAAACCGGGCCCTTGCCCTTAGAACTAGAGGTACCTGAAACACCCAACAAAACTGTAAGCACACGCTTAGTGAGTTTCCCAAAATACACAAAACACATAACCATATAATGTCATGCACATATACACATAAATATTCCATGGACTCCCTCCATGGTCTTCAATCGGGATGTTATGGGCTACCCCTATGGTCTTATACCCAAGGGCCATGGGCCCCCCCTCATGGTCTTACCTCCCCCTATGGTCTTCACGTAAATCAATACATACCAAATAACAAACCATTGCACATTCAACTATAGAAAGTTCATATCAAGTAATGGGCCGGCATTGGTGCCTTCGACCCATTGGTATAGTGAGAAGACTCACCTCGGTCTGCTGAACAGAAAAGTTGCTCGACTACTAGCCCAAAATCTCACAATGAACAAATATACAAACAATCCTAATTAGAATTAAGCCACAACTTAGACAAAGGCCCAACATCTCAGTCCAAGGCCCTCCATTAAAGCCCAAATGTCTATCCTACATTAATGGGCCTAAGATCAAAGTCCAAACTACAATGGGCCACATGGCCTAGTAAGGCCCAATCATGACCTCAAGGCCCCAAACTAGAAAAAAGTTCACTAACTTTGAATGAGACCAGGCCCAAGGCTGAATAGGGCCCAATAAGCTTGCAAACCCAACGAAGCCCAACTCTTTTGTGGTGCGTACGCCCAACGTACCACATCAGTACGCTTAGCGTACCCAACCCTTTTTCTGTACGCCCTGCGTACACAACCATACGCCCAACGTACAAACAGTCCATGCACAAAAGTCTATTAAGTGCTTAATGCTTAAGATCTCAACGTCTAACTTCATATCTGAGTCTATTAAGATGTCCTAGGGCATAAAGTTGGAAACTTTATGCATGAGTCCCCAATCCTTCATTTCTCCCATTAAGACCACTTTTGAGACCTTAAACTCATGCATGGTCTCAATACAACCTTCAAGATGGCATCTTTATGCATTAAACAGGCTGAAAGAGCTTAGATCTAACAATCCTAGTCTTCGTAGTTGCTCAACTCACAAGAGAGGGTCTAAGAACCAAAAATGAACTTCATAACAAAACCCTAACTCAAATGAACAAAAGAGATAGCAAGGTTAGGTGTTTTTACCTCTAGAAGTTCCTCAAGATGAACTAGATGCAAGATCTAGAAGTTCAATAACATCCAAGGCTTGGTCACCACCTTCTTCTTTTTGAACACCCTCTAGAAAAGTCATCAAACACACCTTTAAGCTCAAATATCACAAGTTCTTGCAAAAATAGGGTTTAAGGAGTGAGGCTATGGAGGCTGATTAGGGTTTGGTCCAAATGATATAAGGTTGTTTAAATAGGATGGAAGACAAGAGATTAGGGTTTTAGCCATCTGCCACGTACGCCCCGTGTACCTGCTCGTACGCCTAGCATACGGGCCTAAGCCACTCGATGCGCACACACGCGTACGCTAAGCATACTCAAATGTACGCCCAACGTACGAAAGGACCCTTTTTCCAAAAATGAAATACTTGAGGGTAAACAATGGAATACCTGGATTGGAGTGTTACAACTCTCCCCCACTGTAACTAGACTTTGTCCTCGAAGTCTGCTGCCGCAAATAGATCCGGTTAATGCTCTCGCATCTCGTCCTCTGGGTCCCAAGTCCATTTTGAGCCCTTCTGGTGCTGCCATTGCACCTTCACTAGCTTCACCACCTTGTTACGAAGAGCTTTAGTTTTTCTATCCAAGACTGCAATGGGCTTCTCCACATAATTCAGGCTCCTATCCACCTGAATGTCATCCAAGGAAATAATTGTGGCCACATATGCAACACACTTCCAGAGCTGAGACACGTGGAAGGTGTTATGGATCTGACTGAGCTCATCTGGAAGATCCAACCGATAAGCAACTTTGCCAACTCGGGCAGAATCCTGAATGGACCAATGAATCGGGGCCCTAGCTTGCCCCTCTTCCGAAAACAAATGACACCTTTCCAAGGTGACACCTTCAGCAACACAAAATCTCCCACCTGAAGCTTGAGATCTGATCGGCGCCAGTCAACATAGCTTTTCTGACGACTCTGCGCAATCTGCAGTCTATAACGCACCCGCTGAATCAATTCAGTGGTCTTAAGCACCACTTAGGTGCTTCCCATGACTCGATGTCCAACCTATCCCTAACAAACTGGAGTCCTACACCTCCGACCATACAGCATCTCAAACGGGGGTCGGTAAATACTAGCATGATAACTATTGTTGTATGAGAACTCTGCTAGTGGAAGATAAGTATCCTAATTCACTCTGAAGTCTAATACGCATGCCCAAAGCATATCCTCGAGCACCTGGATCGTCCGCTCGCTCTGGCCATCAGTCTGGGGGTGGTAAGCAGTGCTGAAATGCAACTGAGTACCCAACTCCTCATGAAACTTCCTCCAAAGTCTGGAGGTGAATCGAACATCGCGGTCCAATACCACAGATACCGGCACTCCGTGCCTGACCACCACCTCCCACACATAAATATCTGCTAATTTCTCGGTGGAGATACTCTCGGAGATCGGAATAAAATAAGCACTCTTGGTCAACCTGTCCACAATAACCCAGATGGAATCAACACCTCGCGCCGTCCGAGGTAGCTTTGTGATAAAGTCTATGGTGATCTCCTCCCATTTCCACATGGGGATGGGTAACGGCTGAACCTTGCCGTGAGGCCTCTGATGCTCGGCTTTGACCTCTATGCAGGTCAAACACCGTTCAACAAACCAAACAACTTCCCGCTTCATGTAGGGCCACCAATAGCTCGATCTCAGGTCTCGGTACATCTTTGTGGCCCCCGGATGAATAGAAAACTTGGACTTATGTGCTTCCTCCAAGATCTTTTGCCTCACTCCCCCAAACGCCAGAACCCAAATCCTGCCACACTAAGTCAATAATCCCCGGCCGTCTCGAACAAACAATGGAATCTGCCCCCAAATTCGCTCAGTGTTCCAATTCTCCTTTGTCACTCCCTCCACTTGTGCCCCCTTGATCATATCCATCAAAGGTGAGGTGGTCATCATCCTCAAGCAAACATCTCGTATCAGAGCACTTTCTGTTTTACGGCTCAAAGCATCGGCCACCACATTGGCCTTCCCAGGATGATACAAAATCTCGCAGTGATAATCTTTCACCACATCTAACCATCTCCTCTTACGCATATTGAAATTCTGCTGATCCATCAAATACTTCAAACTCTTATGATCGGTGAAGATGGTGCATCGAACTCTATATAAATAATGCCTCTAAATCTTGAGGGCAAACACCACCGCCCCAAATTCCAAGTCATGAGTGGGGTAATTCACCTCATGAGGTTTCAGCTGCCTCGAGGCGTAAGCAATCACATGCCCCCTCTGCATCAGAACAGCTCCCAAACCCAAAATGGAAGCGTCACAATATACCAAAAAATCATCCAATCCCTCGGGTAGCGCCAAAATCGGGGCCTCGCATAATTTCTGTTTCAAAGTCTCGAATGTCAATTGCTGATTTGGACCCCACCGAAAGGTCACACTCTTCTTGGTCAAGTGGGTCAAAGGTACGACAATCTTGGAGAAATCTTGGATAAATCTTCGATAGTACCCCGCTAAACCCAAGAAACTCCGGATCTCGGATGCGTTCTTCAGAACCTCCCAACGCATTACCGCCTCAATCCTGGCCGTATCCACCAAGATACCATCTTGGTTGATGATGTGCCCCAGAAAGTGCACCTCACGCAACCAAAACTTGCACTTGGATAATTTGGCATATAGCCTCTCCCTCCTCAAGGTCTCCAACATCTCCCTCAAATGCTGCTCATGATGCTCCATGGTCTTAGATTAGACCAAGATATCATCAATGAAAACGATCACAGACCGATCCTACATCGGCCTGCAAACCCAGTTCATGAGATCCATGTGTCGGATTAAGTGTATAAGCCCATAACTATAATAGGTATGTACTTGACCCGATAGTAGCATGGTCCGTTTGGGTTGCCTTCACCATAGCAACTTGACAGGATTAATTATGAGAAAGAGGTTGATAAATGATTTATTAATATATTATAAGAATAATATATTAATTGAGAAATCATATTATTTAATTAGTATTGATCAGAAATTAATTTGGAATTAATTTAGTGATAAAAAAAGACTGATTAAAAGAACATGGACTGATTATGTAAATAAGTAATAGTTATAGTTTGGGCTAATGGATCCTATTGAAAACCCTAGAGTTTTGATCCAAGGATTACCATATGGGATTCCATATGTTGCTTAGGGCCTAAGCAAGGAATTAGGGTTTCCAGTTGAAAACCCTAGTAGCAGCTCAACTATAAAAGGAACCCCAACTCCTCCAGCTCCTTTTCTCTTTTGAACATTTATGGGAGGGTCACTTTTGATGGGTCCAATTTCAATGATTGGATCCGCAACATTCACATGGCCCTTCGATATGAGGAGAAAGAATACGTCCTCAACAAAGAGCTCAAAGAGATAGATGAGACAAAAGCTACTGCTGAAGAACTAACTGAGTATATGGCTCACGAAAAAGACGCAACAAAGGTGTCATGTATAATGGTAGCCATTATGACTCCCGAGCTGCAGCGGTTCTACGAGGACTACTGGCCTTATGACATGTGCCAAGATTTGATGGAAAAGTACCATCAAAGCATGCGTCAAGAAAGGTACGAGATTGTTACCTCGTTGATAACAACCAAGATGAAAGATGGAGAGTCCATCACGAGCCACTTGCAAAGGATGCAAAGGTATGTGGATCGTCTGCTCAAGTTGAATGTCAACTTTGACGAAGAGTTGGCGATTGATATCATTCTCCACTTTTTACCTCCTTTTATGATCAGTTCAAGATGACTTATCATATGAACAAGGAGGAAGTCACCTTGATCAAACTTCAAGGTTTGCTGAGAACTGCTGAAAATGGACTTAAAGGCAAAGCTGTCGAGTCCACACTAACTACTGTTGCCCCCGTCCTGGTTATAGGACATGGAAAAGGGAAGAAGAGGAAAGCTCCCTCTAAGAGCCACAAGGGAAAGTCCCATGATGGATCCACTTCAAATGGATCCAAAGGTAAAATTGGTTATGTTACTCCCTCATCTGATCCTAAAGAAGCAACGTGCTTCTACTGTAACGACAAGGGGCATTGGAAACGAAGCTACCCGAAATACTTGCAGGACATCAAGGATGGGAAGATAAAACCATCCTTCGCAGGTATTTATACTATTCAATCTAATAACTCATCGCATGCTAGTTCTTGGGTCCTTGATACAGGATGTGGTTTTCACATTTGTTCTGATTTGCAGGGGCTAAGAAGAAGTAGGGATGTGGAGCATGGGAAGATGAACCTGATAATAGGGAATAGGAAATTGTCGCATGTCACCAAGATCGGGATTTACTCTTTAGTGCTTAGTAGTGGGTTAGGATTAGACTTGAATGATTGTTGCTACTCGTCAGATATGACGAGGAATATTATTTCTTTTCATGGTTTGTACAGACAAGGTTTTAGATTTTCATTTAATAATGAAGTTGGTTCTATTAATGCTTTCTATAATGGTACTTTATATTTTGAAGCATTGCCTTGTAATGGTGTATATGAAACTGTGATGGTTGTAGACAACTTTGGAAATAATGTGTTGCATATCGATTTGTCTAATGGTTTAGACAAGGCATGCTTGTGGCATTGTCGTCTTGGACATGTCAACAAGAAGCGCATAGCCCAACTCCAAAAGGATGGAGTCTTTGAGTCATTTGACCTAAAGCCGGATGACACGTGCGAATCTTGTTTACTTGGAAAGATGACTAAATCACCTTTCACTGGTACTTGTGAAAGAGGCGAGGGATTATTGGATCTCATACACACAGATGTGTGTGGACCCTTTAAATCCACCACAAGGGATGCTAATCGCTTCTATGTGATTTTTACCGACGATTATAGCAGATATGAATATATCTACTTAATCAAACACAAGTCAGAAACCTTTGAAAAGTTCAAAGAGTTTAAACAAGAAGTGGAGAATCAATTGGGCAGGAAGATAAAGATGCTCAGATCCTATAGGCATGGTGTGTATCTTAGTATCGAGTTCCACGACTATCTTAAGGAATGTGGAATTGTTTCACAATTGACGCCACCTAGGACACCACCGCTTAATGGTGTGGCTGAGAGGCACAATCGAACCTTGTTAGACATGGTTCGTTCCATTATGAATCGAGATTCGTTACCTATCTCATTTTGGGGGTATGCCTTAGAGACTGCCGCCCATATCCTTAATCTAGTCCCAACTAAGAAGGTTTCCAAAACACCTCACGAGATGTGGACAGGGAAGGTTCCCTCGTTGGCAAATATCAAGGTTTGGGGTTGCGAGGCTTTCGTAAGACGAGAGACTCACGACAAGCTTGAACCTCGTAGTGAGCGATGTATTTTCATCGGCTACCCACAGAAATCTTTTGGAAATCTTTTCTACAGACCTAGTGATAACGTGGTCTTCGTAGCAAGGAGAGGGGTTTTCCACGAAAGAGAACTCATATGCCAAGAGGACAGTGGGAGGCAAATTGATCTTGAAGAGCTTCAAGAATCAAGCGATGAAGGAACCTCTAACACTAGCACTCAACCTGAGGAGGAGACTCATGTTAAACCAGTTGACAAGTCCTTACCTCTGAGACGTTCCAGTAGAGTTAGTGTTCCACCTGTGTCGTATGGTTTCCATATAACTACTAAGGGTGATACGTTTATCAGTGATAGTACAATGATAATTTTGGATGAACCTAACAACTACAAGGAAGCCGTGGCGGGCCCGGAGTCTGTAAAATGGAAAGAGGCAATGGACAGCGAGATTCAGTCCATGTATGACAATCAAGTTTGGAACTTGGTTGACAATGTACCGGGTCGTAAGAAGGTCGGGTGCAAGTGGATCTTCAAGAAAAAGACCGACATGGATGGGAAAGTGCATACATTCAAGGCACGACTGGTTGGAAAGGGCTTTACTGAAACCCCGGGGGTTGTCTATCATGAGACCTTCTCACCAGTAGCTAAGATCAAGTCTATTATGGTTATGTTAGCTATCGCTGCGTTTCATGATTATGTAATTTGGCAGATGGATGTCAAAACTGCCTTCCTTAATGGGAAGCTGGCTGAAGATGTTTACATGTGTCAGCTAGACGGTTTTGTATATGCGAAGTACCCAAATAGAGTGTGCAAGCTTGAGAAATCCTTTTATGGATTAAACCAAGCATCTCGCAGATGGAATCTTTTTTTCGATGAGAAAGTCAAAGAGCTTGGATTCTCGAAAAGCGAGGATGAGTCTTGTGTGTATGTCAAGGCTAATGGGAGTACAGTTAGCTTTCTAGTTTTGTATGTTGATGACATACTGCTCACAGGAAACGACATCCTACCTTTGCATGAGGTTAAGACCTGGCTTGGGAGGTGTTTCGCTATGAAGGATCTAGGAGAAGCTGCTTATATTCTAGGGATAAGGATTTTGAGAAATAGAAGTAGGAGACTAATAGGACTTAGTCAAAGTACTTACTTGGACAAGGTGTTGAAACGTTTTAGCATGGAGAATTCCAAGAAAGGGGAACTGCCAACCCAAAGCAATACCAAGCTGAGTAATACTCAGAGTCCGAGTATCGATGCCGAGATAGAGGAAATGAGTCGAGTACCATATGCTTCCACCGTTGGCTCAATCATGTACGCTATGACATGTACTCGCCCTGATGTGGCTTTTGTGTTAAGCATGGTTAGCCGATATCAAGGGAACCCGGGTAGAGCTCATTGGGCAGCAGTTAAGAACATTCTTAAGTACCTGCGAAGGACTAAGGAATGGGTCCTTACACTTGGTGGGAGTGATGACTTGAGAGTAACAGGGTATAGTGATGCCAGCTTTCAAACCGACAGAGATAACTTTTGCTCCCAGTCGGGCTAGGTATTTACACTAAATGGAGGAGCAGCTACTTGAAAAAGTTCCAAGCAGGAGGTCGTGGCTGATTCAACGTGAGAATCAGAGTACATAGCAGCGAGCGAAGCATCGAAGGAGGCGATATGGTTGAAGAACTTCATTGGAGACCTTGGAGTTGTATCAGCCATAAAAGAACCTGTGAAGATTTTATGTAATAACATAGGAGCGGTTGCCTTAACCAAGGAACAAAAGGATCATGGTAGATCCAGACACATCAACAGAAAATACCACTTCATCAGACATCGAGTAGAAGAGGGACTCCTCATAGTCAAGAGGGTATCGTCAGAGGAGAACCCAACAGAGCCTCTCATAAAGGGTCTGAGTAGGGTTAAGCACTTACAACATGCGAGGAGCATTGGCCTGAAGGATGATATTAGCTTTAGTGATTAGATAGAGGTTTAGAAACTTGTAATAGATAAATGTAATTGACATTTGATGATTAAGTAATGGAGATTTATTTATGAGTAAAGTTTAGTATCTTGTGTCAATTGTTTACTATTGTTTCATTTTTGCATGTTTTACTTCCAGAATAATTGGATTATTCAAATTATCCACAGTCAATCATACGTTGGGAGTAAGTTATGAGGTTAGACTGTCATGAATTGGTTGTAGATTATCTAAGTGCTTAGACATAGCAAAGGTTTGCTGCAACGTTCGTGAGTACTTATAAAATAAGATTTGAGTATTTGATTAAACTCACGCTCATGTGAATCACTTCATGGAATTTATCACGAGTGATTGTGAGACGATAATATTGTATAGTCTTTAAACCGAGATATATGAGTTGTTGTTTACAAGTTGGTTGTGCATTGATAATGCTTAAGCGCATCAGTAACTTGATGTTATAAAACGTGTTGTTGTGTATGATTTAACGAGTAAATAGTACAAGCATATAAGTCAAAGTTTATCTGTTCCTTTTATCCTAAGAGGGTAAAAGTGATATCTTGGGCCCCTCAATGATTTTGCGTTAACTTATTTGTCAGGCCCAATCATGACTGAATTGATGCATTCAATTAGGTTCTATGTCAAACAAATCAGAAGTCAGGAAACAAACTATTGGACATTGAGAATGATTATGTTTCATGTCTTTGTCCACATGATATCTTGTAGAACGGAGGATTATATGATCCCTTATCTAAAGGACGCGTCATTGACTAGGTCAGAGTTCGACAACGACTTTTAAGAGCTACGATTGCTAATCGGATTTTGAAGACGTACTTGCAATTATAGTTATTAGACTTATCCAAGTGGGAGACTGTTGGATTAAGTGTCTAAGCCCATAACTATAATTGGTATGTACTTGACCCGATAGTAGCATGGTCCTTTTGGGTTGCCTTCACCATAGCAACTTGACAGGATGAATTACGAGAAAGAGGTTGATAAATGATTTATTAATATATTATAAGAATAATATATTAATTGAGAAATCATATTATTTAATTAGTATTGATCAGAAATTAATTTGGAATTAATTTAGTGATCAAAAGAGACTGATTAAAAGAACATGGACTGATTATGTAAATCAATAATAGTTATAGTTTGGGCTAATGGATCCTATTGGTATAGGGTGGGAAAAAATCTATGGGAATCCCATAGAGTTTTCATCCAAGGCTTACCATATGGGATTCCATATGTTGCTTAGGGCCTAATCAAGGAATTAGAGTTGAAAATCCTAGTAGCAGCTCAACTATAAAAGGAACCCCAAGGCTCCCAAAATCGGGACTTGCTTCCTAGAAGAAACCCTGGCTGAAATTGTGTAGCCTCCATCCTCTCTCTCTTGTTCATATTTTGCTTGTGGTGTTTGTGACTCCATTAGAGGTGCATCAATTGAGGCACTATGCTCTTGAAAGTCAAGAACAAGCTATCAACAAGAAAGGTATTCTTCTAACCCTGGTTTGTTTATTAAATCCGAAAATTGTATGCTAGATTAGGGTTCTTGCTTTGGATAATTGATTTGCATGTATTACTTGAGAACAACATAGATCCAAAGCAATTAGGGTTGCATGTGCACCACAGGAATGTTGTAATGCTTAAAACTCATCAGTGGTATAAGAGAATAGGGTATTTTTCTGTTATATTTGATGCATTTGTGATTTGTTCAACGTTGGAAGAAAAATTGTTTTTGGACTCTACATGATGAACACGACGTGTTGGTCTGACACGACATGTTATGGCATGACACGGCTTGGCGACTCGTCTGTTGGCAGATTTTTCGGATTTTAAGCCTAAATTAGATATGGATCATTACCTTAAATTCTTTTAACTATTAAAATTCGAATTTTCTGTTATGGTAATGAATATCCTCATCTAATTGAAAGATAATGGTTAAATTTTAAGATAATGTCCATAATTATGTGATTAGTTTAATTATATAAAATTTGATCTGGAAGTTTTGAAAAGTTTCAAAATTTTCCCTCAAGTTTTGGAATTTAAAATTTGATCAAAAGTTTTAACTTTGAAATATTAAATTCTAAAACCCTAGTGTTTTAAAAGTTTAAAATACAACCCTTATACTATTATAATATCAAAGGATTAATACATACACACACACACACACACACATATATATATATATATATATATATATATATATATGTATAAGATGAGTCAGTCTTACCGTTAGTAGACCTCATTCACGAAGCCGATCTATAAGGGGGTATAAGGAAACTGCCTATAAAATGGCGGTTGAATGGGTGTCCACTCTCACCCACCGCTTTCTTGATTGGTGAAGGGTCGTTAGCCGAACTGGTAGGATAGGACATTAATTCCTCATTAATAAGTATAATGAATATTATAAAGTAACTAAATGTTTTTATAAATTCCCAATCTTAGTTAATTTAGGAAAAATGTGAAAATGATGCTATTCCATGAAATTGCACTTTGCACCTTGCCAAGTCGTTAGTGGAGCGTGTGTGGTTAACCGGCACACTAACTTAAACTAACAAGGGTGGCAAAGGGTAGCTCAAGAATTATCATAGATCAATAGAGTGTGTGTGGTTAACTGGCACATTGATTAGGTGGTAAATTACATCGAGAGTGCCAAGCTAATTTGCATGGTTATTCACACCTTGTTTGTGATCCTCGGTATCCCAGTCACAAACTTGAAGGGCATAATCAAGATTAAACATGCCATTGAAAATTTCAATGAATCTCAAAAGAATCTAGGAATTTCATTTCATTTAAAACCTAATTCTTCATTTCGTTTTTCGTGGTGGAATTAGTAAATCGTCATTCTACCTTCAAATAATTTGCAATTGGATTACGGCATCCCTCTTCCGAATTCTGAATTATTGTGTTGGGTCCCAGCCTTAATATTTCATTTGGGTGTTATATTAAGGATTGCTTATCTAATCAAAAAACTTTGTTCCTTTTCTTTTTCAGATGTCTGACTCAAACAACGCTTCCGGCTCGAACTCCAACACCTCCAGCTCCTTTTCTCTTTTGAAAATTTGTGGGAGGGTCACTTTTGATGGGTCCAATTTCAATGATTGGATTTGGAACAATTGCATGGCCCTTCGATATGAGGAGAAAGAATACATCCTCAACAAAGAGCTCAAAGCGATAGATGAAACAAAAGCTATTGCTGAAGAAATAGTTGAGTATAAGGCTCACGAAAAAGACGCGACAAAAGTGTCACGTATAATGGTAGCCACTATGACTCCCGAGCTGCAGCGGTTCTACGAGGACTACTGGCCTTATGACATGTGCCAAGATTTGATGGAAAAGTACCATCAAAGCATGCGTCAAGAAAGGTACGAGATTGTTACCTCGTTGATAACAACCAAGATGAAAGATGGAGAGTCCATCACGAGCCACTTGCAAAGGATGCAAAGGTATGTGGATCGTCTGCTCAAGTTGAATGTCAACTTTGACGAAGAGTTGGCGATTGATATCATTCTCCACTCTTTACCTCCTTTTATGATCAGTTCAAGATGACTTATCATATGAACAAGGAGGAAGTCACCTTGATCAAACTTCAAGGTTTGCTGAGAACTGCTGAAAATGGACTTAAAGGCAAAGCTGTCGAGTCCACACTAACTACTGTTGCCCCCGTCCTGGTTATAGGACATGGAAAAGGGAAGAAGAGGAAAGCTCCCTCTAAGAGCCACAAGGGAAAGTCCCATGATGGATCCACTTCAAATGGATCCAAAGGTAAAATTGGTTATGTTACTCCCTCATCTGATCCTAAAGAAGCAACGTGCTTCTACTGTAACGACAAGGGGCATTGGAAACGAAGCTACCCGAAATACTTGCAGGACATCAAGGATGGGAAGATAAAACCATCCTTCGCAGGTATTTATACTATTCAATCTAATAACTCATCGCATGCTAGTTCTTGGGTCCTTGATACAGGATGTGGTTTTCACATTTGTTCTGATTTGCAGGGGCTAAGAAGAAGTAGGGATGTGGAGCATGGGAAGATGAACCTGATAATGGGGAATAGGAAATCGTCGCATGTCACCAAGATCGGGATTTACTCTTTAGTGCTTAGTAGTGGGTTAGGATTAGACTTGAATGATTGTTGCTACTCGTCAGATATGACGAGGAATATTATTTCTTTTCATGGTTTGTACAGACAAGGTTTTAGATTTTCATTTAATAATGAAGTTGGTTCTATTAATGCTTTCTATAATGGTACTTTATATTTTGAAGCATTACCTTGTAATGGTGTATATGAAACTGTGATGGTTGTAGACAACTTTGGAAATAATGTGTTGCATATCGATTTGTCTAATGGTTTAGACAAGGCATGCTTGTGGCATTGTCGTCTTGGACATGTCAACAAGAAGCGCATAGCCCAACTCCAAAAGGATGGAGTCTTTGAGTCATTTGACCTAAAGCCGGATGACACGTGCGAATCTTGTTTACTTGGAAAGATGACTAAATCACCTTTCACTGGTACTTGTGAAAGAGGCGAGGGATTATTGGATCTCATACACACAGATGTGTGTGGACCCTTCAAATCCACCACAAGGGATGCTAATCGCTTCTATGTGACTTTTACCGACGATTATAGCAGATATGGATATATCTACTTAATCAAACACAAGTCAGAAACCTTTGAAAAGTTCAAAGAGTTTAAACAAGAAGTGGAGAATCAATTGGGCAGGAAGATAAAGATGCTCAGATCCTATAGGCGTGGTGTGTATCTTAGTATCGAGTTCCACGACTATCTTAAGGAATGTGGAATTGTTTCACAATTGACGCCACCTAGGACACCACCGCTTAATGGTGTGGCTGAGAGGCACAATCGAACCTTGTTAGACATGGTTCGTTCCATTATGAATCGAGATTCGTTACCTATCTCATTTTGGGGGTATGCCTTAGAGACTGTCGCCCATATCCTTAATCTAGTCCCAACTAAGAAGGTTTCCAAAACACCTCACGAGATGTGGACAGGGAAGGTTCCCTCGTTGGCAAATATCAAGGTTTGGGGTTGCGAGGCTTTCGTAAGACGAGAGACTCACGACAAGCTTGAACCTCGTAGTGAGCGATGTATTTTCATCGGCTACCCACAGAAATCTTTTGGAAATCTTTTCTACAGACCTAGTGATAACGTGGTCTTCGTAGCAAGGAGGGGGGTTTTCCACGAAAGAGAACTCGCATGCCAAGAGGACAGTGGGAGGCAAATTGATCTTGAAGAGCTTCAAGAATCAAGCGATGAAGGAACCTCTAACACTAGCACTCAACCTGAGGAGGAGACTCATGTTAAACCAGTTGACAAGTCCTTACCTCTGAGACGTTCCAGTAGAGTTAGTGTTCCACCTGTGTCGTATGGTTTCCATATAACTACTAAGGGTGATACGTTTATCAGTGATAGTACAATGATAATTTTGGATGAACCTAACAACTACAAGGAAGCCGTGGCGGGCCCGGAGTCTGTAAAATGGAAAGAGGCAATGGACAACGAGATTCAGTCCATGTATGACAATCAAGTTTGGAACTTTGTTGACAATGTACCGGGTCGTAAGAAGGTCGGGTGCAAGTGGATCTTCAAGAAGAAGACCGACATGGATGGGAAAGTGCATACATTCAAGGCATGACTGGTTGCGAAGGGATTTACTCAAACCCTGGGGGTTGATGTAATAACCCGTAATTTCAAATCAATGTAATTTGAACTCATTCGAACAAAAGCCTAAACTACAATTGTATGCTAAGTAAATCCATATCGTGGCATTTATACAATAGGAACTTGAATACCTTAAATACTTGTTTATACATGTTATTTTATATGCATACCTTGTAAATCATACTTAAATATAAGTGATGAACACTTATATTGAATTTATACATTTTATAACTCAATATAAGTCAAGACAAGTCAAGGGGGTTAAAGATTTAATCACAAAATGACACACACATGGAGTTTACGGTCCAAGAAACATCAAGGGCATTGTGTTCACGGTCCAAATTAAGAAGCAAAGGTGTTCACGGTTGAAAGCCAAACCGTGAACACCTTAAAAGGTGCAAACCGTGAACTCTTTCCTAGAATCACCTTTGGCCGTGAACTCTTTTCTATGTAATCCTTTGGCCGTGAACTCTTCCACATATGATCCTTTAAACCGTGAACTCCATTCAAGAATCAAAAGCAAACCGTGAACTCTTTCCAATGTAGACTTTGGACCATGAACACTTCATTATAGAAGTGTTTAACCGTAAACACTCATCAAATGCCTTCATATTTTATCCAAAGTTTGATTTCCCAATGTGATAACACCGTAAACATTCATTCACCGCCTTAGAAGTATGCTTTACACTTAAGGAACAAATGAAATCATTTGCACATTCCACAAGCGTAAACACCTCATTTCCTCTCAACTGCAAACCTTATTCTTCATTTGCTTTCAAGTATCAACACTTCGTAACTGCATCCATAGTTCCCTCACTAATTGTAAGTAATCCATATATATTAATATCATTTTCCTTGTTAAATTACTAGTTAACTAATTTAGGAATTCAATTATGTGTAAAATATAATCAGGATACGGTTAATCACACGTATTCTATACCGAGAATCATCGCAACCACATCGAAACCAACCAGAAACTCATACACAAGGTGAGTTCATACCCCCGTATTTTCATAGTTTTTACTGTTTTAAGGGGGGGGGGGGGGAATACAAGTCTAACACAAGGATTTTATGTTACAAGCAAATGGTTTCAAAATATATCTTACCAAAATGGATTTCAATTGTCATCAAATCAAATGGTTTTAAATTGTGTTACAATGGCATCAAGTCATCAAAAGTATTTCAAAATGTTAAATTCTTTAAATGATTTTATAAACTTATGTTTTCCCAAAAAATCATATATATATATATATATATATATATATATATATATATATATATATATATATATATATATATAAGATTTAAAGGGCTTAGGACTAATAACTCACTTTGGTTCCTTTTCCTTGTTTGGATGTGGGCCTATAGTATCGGTTATTTGTCCGAATGTCGTTTAAATTTTAGTTATATGTATTTGTATATAAATATAAATATAAAGGTTAGTTCATTCAATTTCAATACTCCTTGTAACATGTCGAGCAAGGGGTTGCATTCATGAACAGTTAGTACCAATTCAGAAAGTACATATAAATTATAATAGGTATAATTTATGATTCATAGAACATTAATTCACGATTCAAGTATACTAGAGTACATCATTTTACAAGAACAAGGGTTTGATTCAAAACTAATCAAGAGTATACATCTTTCATATACATGTTAAGAATACTAATTCAGGAACATACTATCAATCATTTATTTCAGAATGATTGGGTTTTCACAACTATTATACACGTGACATCTATATGCTTTTTATGAGTCATTTGATTCAGGTTGTTTAATTCATTTAAACAACATAGTTAAAGTCCTGACATTATAACCAGAATCTCCAGTCGGGGATCCAAACAAGTGTGTATAGATCTATATTGGGATTGACAACCCCGAACCCAGACTGCTAGCTACAGCCGGGCATACACGCCTACGAGTGACAGTTGTTATCAACAGTTTTAACGCCTTCAAAGCGTTGTTTCATGCCATCTAGTCTCAGTATGGTTATAATAACTCATTAAAAAGATATTAACAATACGGTTAGTGTATAATTAACTAAACATAAGTACAATTTCAAAGTACTAGTTTACAGGATACAATTTACAGTATTACATTACAGTTTACAATAACAGCTGGTGGAACCAGGCACACTCACAATTACAAGTTTTACAAAAGGAATACAAATACAGAACATTGGTTTACAAACAGAACGGTTTTATGAGATTAAAACTACTTTTCATATACAGCAGAAAATATAGGATTTTCTGGAACAGTTTACATATTCATAGAACAGAAAATATACTTTCAAACATAAATACTTATGCACTCACTTAACTTTATGTTGATACTCTCTTTTCAAATTACTTGTATTATCAGGGAATCAGTAGACAGGTACTCCCCGAGCTTTTGAGAAGATGGAGCTATTTTGAGTCATGTCTTCTTCTTTTGAATAACTATTTTGGTGTTAATATACATTGATTGAACACATGTAAAAACTTATACTTATTAATGCAATGGTTGTTTGTACTTTGATTACTATAATACATATGTTGTGATACCACAAATGAAGTTATCCACCCCCGGACGTTTCCGCCTTCTGGTTTGGGGGTGTGACAGTTGACTATCATGAGACCTTCTCACCAGTAGCCAAGATCAAGTCTATTAGGGTTATGTTAGCTATCGCTGCATTTCATGATTATGAAATTTGGCAGATAGATGTCAAAATTGCATTCCTTAACGGGAAGCTGGCTGAAGATGTTTACATGTGTGAACCAGAGCGTTTTGTAGATGCGAAGTACCCAAATAGAGTGTGCAAGCTTGAGAAATTCTTTTATGGATTAAAGCAAGCATCTCGCAGATGGAATCTTTTTTTCGATGAGAAAGTCAAAGAGTTTGGATTCTCGAAAAGCGAGGATGAATCTTGTGTGTATGTCAAGGCTAATGGGAGTATAGTTAGCTTTCTAGTTTTGTATGTTGATGACATACTGCTCATAGGAAACGACATCCTTACTTTGCAGGAGGTTAAGACCTGGACTAGGAAGTGTTTCGCTATGAAGGATATAGGAGAAGCTGCTTCTATTCTAGGGATAAGGATTTTGAGAAATAGTAGGAGACTAATAAGACTTAGTCAAAGTACTTACTTGGACAAGGTGTTGAAACGTTTTAGCATGGAGAATTCCAAGAAATGGGAACTGCCAATCCAAAGCAACACCAAGCTGAGTAATACTCAGAGTCCGAGTACCGATGCCGATATAGAGAAAATGAGTCGAGTACCATATGCTTCCGCTGTTGGCTCGATCATGTACGCTATGACATGTACTCGCCCTGATGTGGATTTTGCGTTAAGCATGGTTAGTCGATATCAAGGGAACTCGTGTAGAGCTCATTGGACAGCAGTTAAGAACATTCTTAAGTACCTACGAAGGACTAATGACTGGGTCCTTACACTTGGTGGGAGTGATGACTTGAGAGTGACAGGGTATAGTGATGCCAGCTTTCAAACCGACATAGATAACTTCCGCTCCCATTCGGGCTGGGTATTTACACTAAATGGAGGAGAAGCTACTTGGAAAAGTTCCAAGCAGGAGACCGTGGCTGATTCAACGTGAGAATCATAGTACATAGCAGCGAGCGAAGCGTCGAAGGAGGCGATATGGTTGGAGAACTTCATTGGAGACCTTGGAGTTGTACCAGCCATAAAGGAGCCTATGAAGATTTTCTGTAATAACGAAGGAGCGGTTGCCTTAACCAAGGAACCAAGGGATCATGGTAGATCCAGACACATGAACAGAAAATACCAGTTCATCAGACATCGGGTAGAAGAGGGACTCCTCGTAGTCAAAAGGGTATCGTCAGAGGAGAACCCAGCAAATCCTCTCACACAGGGTATGAGCAGGGTTAAGCACTAACAGCATGCGAGGAGCATTGGTTTGAAGGACGATATTAGCTTTAGTGATTAGATAGATGTTTAGAAACTTGTAATAGATAAATGTAATTGACATTTAATGATTAAGTAATGGAGATTTATTTATGAGTAAAGTTTACTATCTTGTGTCAATTGCTTACTATTGTTTCATTTTTGCATGTTTTACTTCCAGAATAATTGGATTACTCAAATTATCCACAGTCAATCATACTTTGGGAGTAAGTTATGAGGTTAGACTGTCATGAATTGGTTGTAGATTGTCTAAGTGCTTAGACATAGCAAAGGTTTGCTGCAACGTTCGTGAGTACTTCTGAAATAAGATTTGAGTATTGGATTAAACTCACGCTCATGTGAATCACTTCATGGAATTTATCACGAGTGATTATGAGATGATAATATCGTATAGTATTTAAACCGAGATATATGAGTTGTTGTTTACAAATTGGTTGTGGATTGATAATGCGTAAACGCATCAGTAACTTGATGTTATAAAACGTGTTGGTGTGTATAATTTAACGAGTAAATAGTACAAGCATATAAGTCAAAGTTTATCTGTTCCTTTTATCCTAAGAGGGTAAAAGCGATATCTTGGGCCCCTCAATGATTTTGGGTTGACTTATGTGTCGGGCCCCGTCAGGACTGAATTGATGCGTTCAATTAAGATCTATGTCAAACAAATCAGAAGTCGGGAAACAAACTATTGGACATTGAGAATGATTATGTTCCATGTCTTTGTCCACATGATATCTTGTAGAACGGAGGATTATATGATCCATTATCTAAAGGACGCGTCATTGACTAGGTCAAAATTCGACAACGACTTTTAAGAGCTACGATTGCTAATCGGATTTTGAAGACGTACTTGCAATTATAGTTATTAGACTTATCCAAGGGGGAGGCTGTTGGATTAAGTGTCTAAGTCTATAACTATAATTGGTATGTACTTGACCCGATAGTAGCATGGTCCTTTTGGGTTGCCTTCACCATAGCAACTTGACAGGATGAATTATGAGAAAGAGGTTGATAAATGATTTATTAATATATTATAAGAATAATATATTAATTGAGAAATCATATTATTTAATTAGTATTGACCAGAAATTAATTTGGAATTAATTTAGTGATCAAAAGAGACTGATTAAAAGAACATGGACTGATTATTTAAATCAGTAATAGTTATAGTTTGGGCTAATGGATCCTATTGGTATAGGGTGGACGAAAATCTATGGGAATCCCATAGAGTTTTCATCCAAGGCAACATATGGGATTCCATATGTTGCTTAGGGCCTAAGCAATGAATTAGGGTTTCCAGTTGAAAACCCTAGTAGCAGCTCAACTATAAAAGGAACCCCAAGGCTCCCAAAATCAGGACTTGCTTCCTAGAAGAAACCCTGGCCGAAATTGTGTAGCCTCCATCCTCTCTCTCTTGTTCATCTTTTGCTTGTGGTGTTTGTCACTCCATTAGAGGTGCAGCAATTGAGGCACTAAGATCTTGAAAGTCAAGAACAAGTTATCAACAAGAAAGGTATTCTTCTAACCCTTGTTTGTTTATTAAATCCAAAAATTGTATGCTAGATTAGGTTTCTTGCTTTGGATAATTGATTTGCGTGTATAACTTGAGAAAAACCTAGATCCAAAGCAATTAGGGAAGCATGTGCACCATAGGAATGTTGTAATGCTTAAAACCCATCACCATGAACGCTTTTGGAGCATTGGTGAGCCCAAATGGAATCACCACAAACTCGTAATGACCATAATGAGTTCTGAAAGCCGTCTTCGGTATGTCCTCATCCCTCATCCTCATCTGATGATACCCCGACCGAAGATCAATCTTGGAAAACCAAGATGCACCCTGAAGCTGATCAAATAAGTCATCAATCCTCGAAATCGGATAACGGTTCTTCACCGTTAGCTTGTTAAGTTCCCGATAATCAATACACATCCTATGTGACCCATCCTTCTTTTTCACGAACAGGATCGGTGCTCCCCATGGGGAACTGCTCGGACGGATAAATCCCCTGTCTAGCAGCTCCTGAAGCTGCGTAGACGACTTCTGCATCTCAGGCAGAGCTAGGCGATACAGCTCCTTGGCTATCGGAGCCGCACCAGGCATCAAATCAATACGGAACTCTACTTGCCTCTCGGGAGGCACCCCAGGCAACTCCTCTGGAAATACATCAGGAAAGTCTCGCACAATAGGTACCCTGCTCATTTCTGACGTGGCCTCTACCCACGTATCCGAGACATAAGCCAAAAACCCAAAACAACCCTGCTGGAGGAGTCTCCTCGCCCTCGCAGCCGAACATAGGGTTGGCTCATGCGAGGCTCTCTCTCCATGGATAACCAGTTCTCCCCCACTTAGGGTTCGAACTCTCACCAGCCGACGCTCGCAATCTATCATGGTCCCATTGGGCACCAACCAGTCCATCCCGATGAATACTTTTAATCCTCTCAAAGGAATCGGAACCAAATCAATAGGAAACCTCTCGTCGAACATATTCAGAACATTCCTCCGAAATACCCTCGCAACGTTCACGTTGCGGTCATCCACAATCTCCACCTCCAATGGGGAATCCAAAGTCCCCGGAGCATCACGAAACTTCTTGCTGAGCGCAAGAGATACAAATGATCGGGTAGCCCCCGAATCGAAAAGAACATGAGCCGACAATCTATTGACCAAAAAGGTCCCTAAAAAAGATCACAACAACATGAGCGTAAAGATAAAATAAATAAGTCAGAAAAGATCACATACCAGTCACGACGTCTGGCGATGCTCGGGCCTCCTCTGTGGTCAGCTGAAATATGCGGCTCTTCACCGTAGGAGCCTCCGCCTTGACCGGGTGGCCATCAGTAATCCTCATTGTGGCGGGCGCAGGCGCCGCCACTGCTCCTCCTGTCAACCTCGGACAATTGGCCTTTTTATGGCCGGTATGGTTACAGTGAAAACAAATCAAGCCCTTCTTGGGGCAATCCCTACTCATGTGGCCCGGCTAGCCACAAGCATAACATGCCGAGCCTGCCACCCGACAGGATCCACTATGCGGCTTGCCGCACTTGGCACATCGGCCCCGGCCCTTCTCGCCCCTGATGGGAGGATCGGAGGTCTTAGGCTTCTTAGCCTAACCCACTGATCCTTGTACCTGCTCCGGCTTCCGCTTCGTCCGGAGCTCCAACTTAATTTCCCGTTCCCGGGCCTTCTGCACCATTTCATTCAGGGTATTGAACCCTGAAAAGCTCACAAACTCACGAATATCATCCCTCAACATGGAATGATAACTCGTCTTCTTCATATCATCATACGTAGCGTACTGTGGAACCAATACTGCCCTCTCCCGGAACTTGGCAGCGATCTCCGCCACAGTCTCAGTAGTCTGCTGCAGATCCTGAAACTCCTTCACCAAACGTTGCACCTCAATGGCCGGTGCAAACTCCTGATCAAATCTCCTCCCAAGTCATCTCAGCCATACTCACTGATCCTACCTCGTGGGTAACCTCCTCCCACCAGTCTCGCGCCTGATCCCTTAGCATACATGATGCAAACCCCACCCTTGTTGCCTCAGGGCAAAAGCTCGTGCGATGGGCATTCTCCACGTCTACCACACAACATCAACTAGTAATGGGGTCCCTGACCCCAAAGAACTCAGGCGCACCACACGCCTTGAACTCCCGGAACGAGGGATCTCGAGCCCCAATCTGACCCGCAGCAATCTCGGCTTGAAATGACCTGAGCCGTTCCTCCATAATCTCCATGATCCCCTCTTTGACGGTACCAAAGATCACCATGGTAGCGTCAAGGATGTCGCGAGTAACCTCCGCCACGATGAGATCTTGGAGCCTCTCATCAATGGGCTCTATACCAGAGCCTGAACCGGATCCTGATACTGATCACGAACCCGAACCCGAACCTCGCGTAATTATCATGAAACATCCATAAAATTTACGCCAAATTTAAACTTTTAAATCATTAATAAAACCCAATAGTATTGTTTACAAAAATGTTTTCAAATCTTTATTCGATCAGAGTGTCCCAAAAGCCAGATCATAAGGATGAGGAGCGGTACGGTCACGCCTTCGCCTTGCCATGATCTCCTGAAGTACCTGAAACAATAAACTGAAAATTGTAAGCCCGAGGGCTTAGTGAGCTACTGTAGAGACCCATTTTTATAACGAACGGTGAGTGCGGAAGAAAGATATCTCGAGATTAATCGTGTTTTTGGAAGTATGAACACGAAGAACATATTATGAGTTCATAAAAGAAGACCAAGACCAAGAGAGAATAATAATAATATTGCATGAAGAACATGGTGGGAGAGAAACTCTCCCTGGGTGGGAGAACCCACCACTTTTCTCTCTCTCTAGATTACATTGTAAGAAAAGTAATCACTAACTTAGAAAAAGTGAGCTAGCTAGAGTAATAAATGACCAACTCTCCCTTTATATAGGAGGGAGAGTATTTACACCATAAATACAATTAAGGGAAAATACAACCTAATAAACACTCATTATTTGTGGAGCATTTTCATGCACCAAAATTCTCTCCCTAAATGCTTACAAATGATGAGAGATCCAATAAGTGATACAAGGCTATAATACAGTAATCCGACTAGCAAGTGTGGTAATAAAATGAAATCAAGTGCTGAAATGTCTCTGAAACTCTGAAGTGTCTGTGAAGTCTGAAACTGGTCATGAATCTCTGAAATGAAGGTCTTCGGCTTCAAAGCACAACCAATGAAGCAGAAAAAATAAGATCCAAATCTTCAAACCAGTCATAATCACCGGAAGAAGAAGGTCACCATGAGCAAGTAGAAGATCCAATAAAAGAAACACTTCGGCTTCAAAAGTCTGAAAAACATCTTGAGTTCTCGAATCATAATACACCAAAATTCTTCAAAGAATAACCTGCTAAAAATGTGAAGCATCCATAAAATGAAGTCCGGATAAAAATAATGTGAGTCCAAAAACATGGTCCAGCAATGCCGAAAATTTGATCCAAGGACCAAAAATAAGTGTCACGTCACATTGCCAAAATAATCTTCGTCTTCAACATATCACAAATCCAAACTCGTGAAACCATAAGATCTGAATCGGATGCGAACACAAAATCATCCTATGGTAGAGTCCGAATAATAAATAATCTGAATCGGAAAACATCGAGTAATGCCGAAAATTTGATCCATAAAGACCAAAAATAAGTGCCACATCGCATCACTAAATAAATAATCGTCTTCAGAAGTCTTCAAAATCCAAACTCAAACAATCATAATAACCAAATCCGGATGATATTCTCTCCCTATTTTTGATAACCAATGACCGGATATCAAAAATCAACAAATCATCGGATGGAGAGTGTCGGATACCAAGAGCTAACAGAGAAGCTCTCCCTAGATGTATGAAGTGTCTCGATAAGAAACGAGAAAGAGTAAAAGAGATACTCTTGCGGTCATGAGAAGGTGGGTGACATAGTTGCTGAAGCTGTGCTGAGAATAATCTGTTGTGCCAAAAATAATATCAAAATATCCAAACTGCGGTGCCGGAACACTTGAAGTGGTCTTCAATAGAGAATAAAGTCCACATGCTCAAGATACATGATTCGTCAACCAAAAATCAAGAGCGACAAGTCATAAAATCTCATAAAGTGAAGAATGCGAAACAACTTTGTTGATCAATCGCCGTTGCGGTGCAAGCATCACAAAAATAATATGAAGTCCGACTGCGGTAGGAGTATTCTACCAATAATAATAACCGGCATGAAATGAACCAAAAAATTGGTGTTAAAAAAAAAATTGGTGTTATAAAAAAAAATTGGTTTTAATAAAAAAAATTGGTTATAATAAAAATAATTGGCTAAAATAAAATTGGTGTTAAAAAAAATAATTGGCTAAATAAACTTAGAGACACATTAATGAACGGTGAGTATATTGCGGATAAATGAACGGTGAGTATATTTAATTGTAGAGACCCATTTTTATAACGAACGGTGAGTGCGGAAGAAAGATATCTCGAGATTAATCGTGTTTTTGGAAGTATGAACACGAAGAACATATTATGAGTTCATAAAAGAAGACCAAGAACAAGAGAGAATAATAATAATATTGCATGAAGAACATGGTGGGAGAGAAACTCTCCCTGGGTGGGAGAACCCGCCACTTTTCTCTCTCTCTAGATTACATTGTAAGAAAACTAATCACTAACTTAGAAAAAGTGAGCTAGCTAGAGTAATAAATGACCACCTCTCCCTTTATATAGGAGGGAGAGTATTTACACCATAAATACAATAAAGGGAAAACACAACCTAATAAACACTCATTATTTGTGGAGCATTTTCATGCACCAACAGCTACCCCCAAAATACCAATACCACACTGATAATACCATATCTGTAATAATCAATCAATCAACATGCATACTGGGCAATCGGCCTGACTGGACCGCCCTACAGGGCCTACAGTCTAACTGAATCTATACCGAGCCTTCGGCATGACTGGACCGCCACGTGGGCCTACAGTCTCCCCGGACCGCTCATAGGGTGTGTTGGCCTTCAGCACAAAGCAGGACCGCCTCAACCCAAGCAACAAGCAATTAACCATGTGTGCATAACTAACATATACTGGCATATACAAACATCAAACATATCTAAGGCATGCTTGTCACGTAAAGTTGCAAAATTTACGTGCATGCATAGCTACAAAGGCTATTAATGTCAAATTCATGCTCACAATGGGGGTTTCATACTCAAGGAGGCTTCATACATGACAAAATTCGGGGCTTTATGACTATAGAACCCTAGAAGGGTCCAGATCTGAAGTTACAACTTCAGATCTAGCCCATATCCCACTTCATCTTCTCAATCAAACCATAAAAACCCTAGATCTCAACCAAAAGAGGTCTAGAAGGAAAAGAAGAAAAGGTGACGACTTGATACCTCCAAATGATGCTATCTGAGGTAGATTTCTGATTTCCCACACTTCCTTGCTCCTAGCCTTTTGTTCTCCAAGCTCTTCTTCTCAAAGATCTCCTCTCCAAAGCTTTAGACACACAAGAATGAAACACCACACGAATTAGGGTTTTCTGAGCTCTCAAAGGACTGCAAAGAGGCCAAAGGAGGCTTATGCTTCCTTAAATAGGGTGCAAAACCCCAGGATTTAGGGTTTCATCTGCCAGCTCCTACTCGTCGAGTCCCTTCATGGACTCGGCGAGTAGGCCATTAAATACGCGAACCAAGCCCGCTGCTATTCGACGAGTAGGGCAACCAACTCGTCGAGTAGGCCTTGAAACCAATTAAATTCTTATTTAAGCAATACCTGAGAATCGGAGCGTTACAATTCTCCCCCACTTAAACTAGACTCTGCCCTCGAAGTCTGCTGGAATAAACAACGCTGGGTAATGCTCTCGCTTTTCCTCCTCCGGCTCCCACGTCCACTCGGATCCTCTTCGGTGCTCCCACTGCACTTTTACCAAAGGTATTTCTTTGTTCCATAAAATCTTCTTCTTCCTTTCCAAGATGGCTGCAATCCTCTCCACGTAATTCAGGCGCTCATCGACCTGTATATCATCCAGCGATACTACTGCCTCCTGATCCATAATACACTTTCGCAATTGCGAAACATGGAACGTGCTATGAATTCGGTTGAGCTCCTCAGGTAGCTCTAGCCTATAAGCCACTCTGCCAACCCTGGCAATGATCCTGAACGGCCCAATATAACGGGGACCCAATTTTCCCCTCTTCCTGAAGCGGATCACATCCTTCCAGGGCGAGACCTTCAGAAGTACCTTGTCACCAACCTGAAACTCTAAATCCGATCGACGTCTATCAGCGTAACTCTTTTACGGACTCTGAGCGGTCTACAACCGCTATCTGATCTGCTAAATCTTTTCGGTAGTTTGCAAGACTACCTCCGTCCGACCCATCACTCTGTATCCAACCTCACCCCAACAGAGGGTTCTACATCTCTGACCATACAACAGCTCAAAAGGCGTGGCGCCAATACTCGAATGGTAGTTGTTGTTGTAGGCGAACTCTGCAAGCGGTATATGGGAATCCCAACTCCCACTGAAGTCAATGATGCACGCCCTCAACATATCTTCGAGGGTCTGAATGGTTCGTTCACTCTGTCCATCGGTCTGTGGATGGAACGATGTACAAAAGTGCAACCGCATACCCAGTTCCTCATGGAACTTCTGCCAAAAACGGGAAGTAAACCTGACATCCCGATCGGAAACAATGGAGACTGGAACCCTATGGCGAGAGACAATCTCGCTGACATACATATCGGCCAATCTCTCGGCCGACGAACTCTCCCGTATGGCCAAGAAATGGGCACTCTTGGTCAACCGATCCATGATGACCCATATAGCATCGAACCCCTTCGCCGTCCTCGGCAATTTCGTAATGAAGTCCATCGTGATCTGTTCCCATTTCCACATGGGAATCTCCAGAGGCTGCAGCTTACCATGCGGCCTCTGATGCTCGGCCTTGACCATTCTACAGGTCAGGCACCTCTCAACATACCAAGCGATCTCTCGCTTCATACATGGCCACCAGTAGCTCAAACTCAGATCGCGATACATCTTGGTGGGCCCCGGGTGTATAGAAAACTGAGACTTATGAGCCTCCTCCATCACTGTCTGTCGGACCCCTCCGGACATCGGAACCCAAACCCGACCGTGTCGGGTCAATAATCCGCGGCTATCATGAAAAAACCGGGTGCTCTCGCACTTAATCCGCTCCAACTTCCAGTTCTCTGGTCTCATGCCCTCAACCTGAGCCTCCCTAATCAAACTCACAAGCGGGGAATCCACCGCTATCCTCATACACCTTGCTGGGGTAGTAGACCCAGCTGACTTGCGGCTCAAAGCGTCCGCTACCACATTCGCTTTACCAGGATGGTAAAGGATCTCGCAATCATAGTCCTTGACTACATCCAGCCACCTGTGCTGCCTCATATTCAGGTTCGGCTGATCCATGATGTGCCTCAAACTCTTGTGGTCCGTGTATATAGTACATCGGACCCCGTACAGATAATGCCTCCAAATCTTGAGAGCGAATACCACTGCTCCCAACTCAAGATCGTGCGTAGGGTATCTCGTCTCATGCGGCTTCAGCTGCCGCGATGCATAGGCTATCACCCGTCCCCTCTGCATGAGGACCGCCCCCAGACCTGTGATGGACGCATCACAAAATACTACGAAATCCTCGACTCCCTCGGGGAGCGTCAACACTGGCGCCTCACATAAACATCGCCGGAGGGTCTCAAATGCCCTCTGCTGCTCAGGGCCCCACCGGAAATCCACCCCCTTCCTCGTTAGACGAGTGAGGGGTACTGCAACCTTGGAAAAATCTCGAATGAATCTCTGGTAGTACCCTGCTAATCCCAAGAAACTCCTGATGTCTGAGGGAGACTTCGGAATCTCCCACTGCATAACCGCCTCGACTTTGGCTGGGTCGACCAAAATCCCCTCCTGGTTAACGAGATGTCCGAGAAACTGGACCTCTCGTAACCAAAACTCACACTTCGAGAACTTGGCATACAGCTGTTCTCGTTGCAGAACCTCCAGTAGCTCCCTAAGGTGCTCCTCGTGCTGCTATCGGGTCTTGGAATACACCAAGATATCATCTATGAACACAATGACCGAGCAATCGAGCATCGGTCTGCAGACCCGATTCATCAAATCCATGAACACTGTCGGCTTTGGTGAGCCCAAACGGCATCACCACGAACTCGTAATGACCATAATGAGTCCGAAACGCGGTCTTCTCCACGTCTTCCTCCCTCACCCTGACCTGGTGATACCCGGATCTCAAGTCGATCTTGGAAAACCAAGATGCACCCTGCAGCTGATCGAAAAGATCATCTATCCTTGGGAGTGGATAACGGTTCTTCACCGTTAGCTTGTTCAACTCCCTGTAGTCGATGCACATCCTGTGCGAACCGTTCTTCTTCCTGACGAAGAGGATCGGTGCTCCCCATGGGGAACTACTCGGACGAATAAACTGCTTACCCAGCAGCTCCTGCAACTGAGATGACAACTCCTGCATCTCTGGCGGTGCCAGTCGGTACGGCGCCTTAGCGATAGGGGCTGCACCCGGCACCAGATCAATCATGAACTCCACCTGCCTCTCCGGAGGCACTCCAGGTAACTCCTCTGGAAACACGTCAGCAAACTCTCTAACCACCAGGACCTCTGAAACTGAAGTCCGATCCCTGACCCGCGTGTCCACCACACACGCTAAATAACCTGCACATCCGTGCTGAATATACTGTCGAGCCCTGGCGGCCGAACAAAACCTCGATCCTACTCTGGTGCCCTCACCATATACTACCAGTTATCCCCTACTTGGGGTTCGAACAACTACTCGTTGTCCCTCACAGTCGATCATGGCGCCAAACCGGCTGAGCCAATCCATCCCTACGATCACACATACTTCCCCCATGGGAATAGGAATCAAATCTATCGGAAATGATACCCCGAAAATCTCTAGCTCGCATCCCCGATAAACCGAAGAAGCAGAAATCCCGTGCTCGTTGGCGATCGAAACTGGCAAAGGACACTCAAGCTCATCCATCCACTGAACTCTCTACTGAAAGTCTGAGATACAAACGACCGACTCGCCCCCGAGTCGAATAAAACCAATGCAGGCAAAGAGTTTACTAAAAACGTACCTAAACACAGGTACCAACGATAAGCACAACATAGATAAAATAACTGAGACAGAAAATAGAAACATACCAGCAACCACATCTGGTGCTGCCTTGGCCTCCTCGGCCGTGAGTTGGAAGGCGCGCCCATGAGCCTTTGGAGGCTCCACCTTGACTGGCCTACCATCTCCCATCCTCAAAGTAGCCGGTACGGATCCTTGCGTCGGCTTGGCGGCGAGCTGCGGGCAGTTGGTCTTCACGTGACCAACCTGATGACAATGATAACAAATCCTCATATCTGCTGGAGGGGCGGACTGGCGACAGTCCCTGGCATAGTGCCCCTCCTTGCCACATTTGTGGCAACCACCTCCTGCTCGACAAATCCCAGAATGACCCCTGCCACACTTTCCACAAGTGCGGCTCTGCTGACCCCCGGTCCGAGTATCAGCGGTCTTGGACCGCTTAGGTGCCGGCTGAGACTGTGCTGGAACCTGACGCTGCTTCAGCTGCAGCTCTATCTCCAACTCACGCCGCCTCACGGCTTCCTGAAGATCCAAAAGAGTCTCACAACGTTGCGTAGCAACAAACTGTCGAATATCAGTCTTGAGCATACTCAGATAACGAGTCATCTGAGACTGCTCTGAAGCAAACTCCGGGCAGAACATAGCCCTCTCCGTGAACATACGAGTGATCTCCATCACCGACTCTCCATCCTGTCTCAATGTCAAAAACTCATGAGCAAGCCGCTCCCGCTCAACGCGTGGAACGTAGCGGGTACAGAACATATCCCGGAACTGCTCCTAAGTAACAGCAGCTCGCTGATCATCAGTGTACGACCCTGTCGTCAATCTCCACCAGTCCTTTGCCCCAAGCCTCAGCAGGTTCGGGGCACACCTGACCTTCTGGTCAGCAGGACAAGAACACTTGAAGAAACATCCCTCCACGTCAGATAACCACCTCATATCCCTGATTGCATCCTGTGTACCATCAAACGTCGGGGGCTTTGTGTTATCGAAGTCACGGTACTGGAAAGCCCTGTCGGCTCCTCCTCCAACCCCTGCCGCAGTTACAGCCGATGTGGCTGCAGCGGCATCTGTCTCAGCTAGAGTTGCATATCGCTCATCAAAGTAATCAACCATCGCGGTCTTAATCGGCCCAAACATTTCTGGCAGCTGCGCTCGGAATGCCGCAGCAATCTCGCCATGCATAATCTCCCGGATCCTGGCATCCAACTCCTCTGTCCCTATCTATACCACAGGCTCAGGTGCTATCGGCACCTCCGACCCTCCGTCTCCCGATCCTGATCCTGATCCTGACCCGGATCCAGTAGTAAAACGTCTCGTCACCACCATACTGAAAAATGTACTCAAGTCATCAGATAAATAACATAATATCGGGAGACCAAAACCCACAAACCCTAGGGGTTGTGACTTCCTTGCTACGCGTATGGGTCCTGTGCTTTCAGTAGTACGGGCCCATACTACCTTCCACACCTACCCATATTTGTCTCAAGTATCACCACAACACCCTAACACTATCATCAACATACTATGCGCTCAACCCTTACTCCTAGGGAACATCGCCTATCCCACAACTGATCTCACAGCTCCTCATAACCCACACATCCATGAAACTTTCAAATATCCAATCCTATCCGAAGACTGAATCAAACATTCTCAGGCTATAAGATCTTGATTACGCGCAGCCGTGATGCATACACTAACGACTACAGTAATGATGTCAATTCCATTTACAAGAAACCCTAGGCTAGTAGGCATCATATAATTAGGCAAGTCTATCATGCGATTCCTGAAGATCCCTAGCCTAGCACTAGCATGCTGTTCTATCATATCATAATATCAAATAACTGTATGGTATTTTGGGGTTTACTTACAGGCTCCGGCTGATCGTACCCTCTGTATCCTCCATCCTTTATTTTGAAAACCCTTTTAGAATTTATTCCGAAAATTCCCTTGATTTGAGAATGGGTTCACACGAGTGTTTCCCCCAATTCACTCAAACCAAGGCTCTGATACCAACTTATAACACCCATAAATTTTACGCCAAATTTAAACTTTTCAATCATCAATAAAACTCAATGGTATTGTTTACAAAAATGTTTTCAAATCTTTATTCGATCAGAGTGTCCCAAAAGCCAAATCATAAGGATGAGGAGCGGTACGGTCACGCCTTCGCCTTGCCATGATCTCCTGAAGTACCTGAAACAATAAACTGAAAACGGTAAGCCCGAGGGCTTAGTGAGCTACCCCCAAAATACCAATACCACACTGATAATACCATATCCGTAATAATCAATCAATCAACATGCATACTGGGCCATCGTCCTGACTGGACCGCCCTACAGGGCCTACAGTCTAACTGAATCTATACCGAGCCTTCGGCATGACTGGACCGCCACGTGGGCCTACAGTCTCCCCGGACCGCTCATAGGGTGTGTTGGCCTTCAGTACAAAGCAGGACCGCCTCAACCCAAGCAACAAGCAATTAACCATGTGCGCATAACTAACATATACTGGCATATACAAACATCAAACATATCTATCTCACTGATCACCAAACATAGCAATCTCTCATAACTAGAGCACTGACCTAGCAGGCCACTAACATATTAATCCCTACGGATCATAAGAGCATAACATACTGTCTATCCTGATTCCGATCTAACAGATCATATCCACATGTAACATACCATAACGATACAACTAAAGGGTCGGCCTCGGTGCCTTAGACCCTATCGATATAGTGAGGATAACTCACCTTGCAGATGTCGTCTCGGTAGATAAACTTCAACCCTCGGATCACTGCCACAAACTCCACCACCTACTACCATGGTATAAACATACCCATAAGCCAACTAATCAAACCCTGGTTAAAGTCAAAGTTATCAGTCAAGGTCAGCAGTCCATGTTGACCTTGACTCGCCGAGTACCCTCGGCTACTCGCCGAGTTCCTTGAAGTACTAACTCACTCGCCGAGTCACCCGAGTGACTCGTCGAGTTCCTTTGGTTTACGATCGAGACCCTAAGGCCACTCGTCGAGCTTCCTTCTTGCAACTCGACAGTTACCCGCGCATACATAAATTGGGGCAACCTCAACTGACTCGCCGAGTTATTCATCCACTCGTCGAGTCTACGGCAATCTTCATCGGACTCGCCAAGTTCATGCCTATCTTCATATGACTCGCCGAGTCGACCATGCGACTCGCCGAGTCCCTTCAGTCCTTTTTACCATACAGATTCATTTGAGCCATGCAGCGGCTCCAAACTACAGATCCAAGCTTCTAAGGCATGCTTTTCACGTAAAGTTGCAAACTTTACGTGCATGCATAGCTACAAAGGCTATTAATGTCAAATCCAAGCTCACAATGGGGGTTTCATACTCAAGGAGGCTTCATACATGACCAAATTCGGGGCTTTATGACTATAGAACCCCAGAAGGGTCCAGATCTGAAGTTACAACTTCATATCTAGCCCATATCCCACTTCATCTTCTCAATCAAACCATAAAAACCCTAGATCTCAACCAAAAGAGGTCTAGAAGGAAAAGAAGAAAAGGTGACGACTTGATACCTCCAAATGATTCTATCTGAGGTAGATTTTTGATTTCCCACACTTCCTTTCTCCTAGCCTTTTGTTCTCCAAGCTCTTCTTCTCAAAGATCTCCTCTCCAAAGCTTTAGACACACAAGAATGAAACACCACACGAATTAGGGTTTTATGAGCTCTCAAAGGACTGCAAAGAGGCCAAAGGAGGCTTATGCTTCCTTAAATAGGGTGCAAAACCCTGGGATTTAGGGTTTCATCTGCCAGCTCCTACTCGTCGAGTCCCTTCATGGACTCGGCGAGTAGGTCATCAAATACGCGAACCAAGCCCGCTGCTACTCGGCGAGTAGGGCAACCAACTCGTCGAGTAGGCCTTGAAACCAATTAAATTCTTATTTAAGCAATACCTGAGAATCGGGGCGTTACACATCACCATCCTCAACTAAAAAGTACCACACAAAAGCAATTGATAAGGATGTTCGAAGGGGATTCCTCCTTACCGGACTCCATAGAGCTTCCTGGTCTGTCCTTGTTTCGGGTACAAGTCCTGTGCTTCCAGTAGTACGGGCCCAATACTACCTTCCACACCTACATGTACCTTTCCCAAGGCCATACATGATACCTCTAATTCACCTAAACACAATAACATATGTAACGCCCGTAGATCCGAGCTAGTCAATTTAGAGACAATGAGCATCAAAAATGATTTTTTGATGGAAGATTATTTAGAAGGATTAATCTTAACCAAGTGGTAGTATATATTCCAAGGGTTCCGTACATATAAAGAACACGGAAATCCGAGTTATAACGAAGAAGTTATGGCACGTCGAAGTTTCGCTGCAAAACCGGCACGGCACCGGGAGACGTAAATAGTGAATTTACGATAGAGGACTTTTTAGCCTTAGTGATCTAAACAAAAGTTGTAGTATATGTTAAACCGAGAACATACAAAAAAAATAACGCCCAAATCTGACTTCGTATGAGGAAGTTATGATTTTTCTAAGATTTGGCATAGCAGTGCACGGCCCGAAACTCGCATTTTAGTTCGAGCGGTTTTTTGCTTACGCAACCTAAATGAGAGTTGAAGATCTCATTAATAGGAACTCAACGGTAAAAAGACAGACGAAAACGGAGTCCGTATGAAGGAGTTACGAATTCTTCGTGGTCATTTAACAGTCTAATCTCATCCTACTGTTAAATTTAAGATCGGTCGAGAATTAGCTAATGGAGTCTAAATGAAAGTTGTAGATCTTGTTTTTACCTACGCGTGGAAAAAAATAACGTCAAAAACGGAGCTCGTATGCGAAAGTTACGGGGTTTAGAAGTCGGCAGGGTGCTGCTGCAAAAGGGGTGACGTGGCTGATTATGGGCCAACGCTTTCTCCCCAAGGCAAGCCACCAGAAGGTGACATGTGGCATGGACTCGACGAGTAGGAGGACCTACTCGACGAGTAGAGCTGTTTTCCAGCCTATAAATAAAGGTGTCGGGTTCCCTCATTCTTCACACCTTTCCAAACCATTCTTTCTCTCTCTAGCCCCCAAACCCCCCCTAAAGTCTAGGTAAACCCCCTAGCACCCGAAGGAATCCCCAAGGCTCCCATAGTCCCGAGAAAAGAGCCTTTCGGCTCAGAAACGCTGCTCCAGAGAAGCCCGGTTTTGAGAAAAACCCGCTGTAAGTGCGCTACGCCTAACCTATATTTAGTATAGCTTATGTTTTAATATAGTAATGTTATTAGGAGCTTATAATAATTATTTGGGCTATTATTATGAGTTATATAGTGTTGTTTAACGCTTATATAATAATAATAATAGCTAGACTATTAATTAATCTCGGTTAACGTTAGACTAAACCCTAGTGGTATTGATACTAGGTTTTGTCAAGGGAAAATTGTTTTGAGATAACGAAGCGCTGTCCGAGTTCCGAGTCACCACCTTTCAGGTGAGTGCATAGTTACTTTCATCTTACACATAGATATGAAGTATTTTATATAAATTACGTGTTATGTGTGCATATTATCTGAGTACTTGTTGTCTATGCTGGATGAACGATTTTATACATGTTTTAAATAATTTAAACTGTATATGTATTTCATATCTACGATAATGTTGGGGTAAAACATGGGTAGATGTAATAAATGGAATATGAGTTGGATGATGAGTTGAGAGGTGTTATAGACCAAGAGGTGAGGGTGAGAGGTGGACGATGTGAGAAGCCTTTCCCAAATGATGGCCCCATCATTCAGCAGAGTATGGATGACAACCACGGACTATTTTAGACAGTCCAGTGGAACACTAGCAGGCTCGCAACCTGTAGGTGTTGTGAACGATGTGTTCACCCGGTGTACTCTAAACCTTGGTGACCATGCAGACTTGGTGCCTAAACCTCGGTGATCATGCAGACTTGATGCCTAAACCTTGGTGATCATGCAGACTTGATGCCTAAACCTTGGTGATCATGCAGACTTGATGCCTAAACCCTGGCGACTATGCAGACTTAGTGCCCGTTGTGTAAACCATGGCAACGATGGACTTCGTGCCGATTCCTTAGGATGATCCTTAGGAATGAATGAACGAGGAATAGTTGTTTCTTAGGGTAGATCCTTAGGAGTAAAGAAGATAATGGGGATGGGTAATTGGGTTGATTGTTTGATGTTTAAACATAATAATTATATTATTGTGGGTTGAAAACCCGATGTACTCACCAGGTTTCCCAACCTGACCCACTCCAGCTTATTTCTATCACATGTATCGATATGAAGTTACATTACACTGAGAGATTTAAAAGAGATGTAGATCACTAGTGTAAATGAATGTAAGTTCTGTTTATGCTTATGTTTCTGTATTGACGATGACATCCCAAATGTTTTTAAAATGAATAAAGATACATTTCTTCGGAAATGCTTCGATAACATATTTATCATGTTTTACTGGGAACAAATTCCGCAACATTTTTATTAAAAGAAGTACTCTGATTTTTATAAAGCACAAAAAAAAATCGGTCTTTTCTGGCCGTGAAAATGGGGATGTCACAACATAACCAACAGAATACAGCATAAATTCAAATCCTAGGCTATTCTAGGATTTCTCAATCCTCATCGAACCAAAAACTTAAGTCAATCATAGCAGGTTGCCCTATGCATGTAAGTTATACACAAATAGAATCACATAGACTGTCAAATAAAGCTTCTACCCTAAACCACAACCAAACAAGGAACATGAATAAGGCAGAATCCATCATTCTAGAGCTATGCAATCCTAGACGTATACAACTTTGAAAGCATACACTTAGCAAATGATCAGTTCAACGTCAATTTCCAAATATAACTATAGCATGGCTAATACATTGGGAACACTTACTTGAGCTCGACCGATTACGCGCATTGCACTCTCCCCTTTTTACTTACGAAAAACGTTTTCAAGAAAACTCTAACTTTTGGTTTCTTTTGAAAAAAGGGTTTACCGTCTCCTGGGTTTGAGTTCTGACACACCCGAGAGTGTGCATGAATCCCTCAAACCAAGGCTCTGATACCAACTTGTAACAGCCCAAAATTCAGATAAAATTTTTCATTTAATAATTATAAATCTCATTCATACTTGTTTTAAAAAATTCCATTACATAAACACATTGTTCAAAGGATCAGAGTATCCAAAACAACTAGTGTGAAAATACTGGAGAGTGCACGTTGCGCCATCAAACTGGTCCCTTGCCCTTAGAACCAGAGGTACCTGAAACACCCAACAAAATTGTAAGCACACGCTTAGTGAGTTTCCCAAAATACACAAAACACATAACCATATAATGTCATGCACATATATACATAAATCCGCCATGGTCCTCAACTGAGATGCCATGGGCTACCCCCATGGTCTTATATCCAAGGGTCATGGGCTCCCCCTCATGGTCTTACCAGGTGTCATGGGCTCCCCCCATGGTCTTCACGTAAATAAATACATACCAAATAACAAACCATTGCACATTCAGTTATAGAAAGTTCATATCAAGTAATTGGTCGGCGTTGGTGCCTTCGACCCATTGGTATAGTGAGAAGACTCACCTCAGTCTGCTGAACACAAAAGCTGCTCGACTACTAGCCCAAAATCTCACATTGAACAAATATACAATCCTAATTAGAATTAAGCCACAACTTAGACAAAGGCCCAACATCTCAGTCTAAGGCCCTCCATTAAAGCCCAAATGTATATCCTACATTAATGGGCCTAAGATCAAAGTCCAAAGTACAATGAGCCACATGGACCAATAAGGCCCAATCATGACCTCAAGGCCCCAAACTAGAACCAAGTCCACTAACTCTGAATGGGACCAGGCCCAAGGCTGAATAGGGCTCAATAAGCTTGCAAGCCCAACTCTTCTATAGTACGTACGCCCAGCGTACCACATCAGTACGCTCAGCGTACTCAACCCTTTGGCCGTACGTGTTGCGTACACAACCTTACGCCCAATGTATAAATAGTCCATGCATAAAAGTCTATTAAGTGCTTAATGCTTAAGATCTCGGCATCTAACCTCAGATCTGAGTCTACTAAGATGTCCTAGGGCATAAAGTTGGCAACTTTATGCTCTTACATGCCACATGATTCCCCAACAATTCATTTCTCCCATTAAGACCACTTTTGAGACCTTAAACTCATGAATGGTCTCAATACAACCTTCAAGATGGCATCTTTATGCATCAAACAGGCTCAAAGAGATTAGATCTAACAATCCTAGTCACTGGAGTTTCTCAACTCACAAGAGAGGGTCCAAGAACCAAAAATGGACTTCATAACAAAACCCTAACTCAAACTAACAAAAGAGATGGAAAGATTACGACTTTTTACCTCCAGAAGTTCCTCAAGATGAACTAGATGCAGGATCTAGAAGCTCAATAAAATCCAAGGCATGGTCACCACCTTCTTCTTCTTGAATACCCTCTAGAAAAGTCACAAAACACACCTTTAAGATCAAATCTCACAAGTTCTTGCAAAAATAGGGTTTAAGGATGAAGTGAGGCTATGGTGGCTGATTAGGGTTTTGTCCAAATGATATAAAGTTGTTTAAATAGGGTGAAAGATAAGAGATTAAGGTTTTAGCCATTTGCCACGTATGCCCCGCGTACATGCTCGTACGCCCAGCATACGAGCCTCAGCCGCTCGATGCGCACACACACGTACGCTAAGCGTACCTAAATGTACGCCCAGCATACGGAATGACCCTTTTTGCCAAAAATGAAATACTTGAGGGTAAACAATGGAATACCTGGATTGGAGTGTTACATGGACCTAAATCAGTCTTCAAAAATTCCACATGGCAGAGGAGGCACTGGAGTTTACCTTCCGAACTTTGTTCCTCCAAAAAATTGTGTCATTGGGCGTCTCTTGATAGTGATGTAGATGAGGAATTCAATTGTGATGACGACACTTCATTTGATTAAGCCTCGTTTCAACAATCTATTTGTTGGACAGTCTTCCAAGTCAACATCTGACACTCGGAAGAAGCCTTGGTTGAACAAGAAGGACATTGTTCATCCAAAGACAGAAGCTAGGAAAGCTCTAGAAAAAAGAAACTAGGTATAGACAATGCTCTAGGTTCCTTGAGAAATGTGAGAAGAAAGTATCTCTGACTGTTAGTCTAGCTACTAGGAATCACAATACTTTCATGTCTGTTAAGATTCTTAAGAGACCATCTATTCTTTTTAGCTTGGATACTCGTGACAAATCAGTCAAAAAATGTGTGAAAACTATTACTGTTGAGACCTTATCTAAGAAAATGACTCTCCTCGGAAAGTATCCTCTTCTGTGTTTACTGCTACCTCGGATGGCAAAATTTTCAAACCAAAACAATTTCCAAAATCCAATGTGCCTACGAATAAAATGAACAAAGGAAAAGATAATCGGAACACTGTTGTTTAAAAACCTTCAAAAGGTTCAAATCAAAATTTTGAATGGAAGTAAAAATGAGTGAAAATACAACTGAACCATCTTGGAACACAGTTCATCCTAAACCATCTCGGGAAACTGTTCCTCCGAGGAAAGCAGTGTCCAAACAACCAATAGTTGAATATGATTTTTGGATCAATGCGAAGACTTTGACATTTTGTATATTCCCAAAAGAACCTCGGAAGAAGCCTTCCGAGATACCAGTTGTTCAGAAATCACAAACCAAGTCCAAAGCCCATGTTAAAGTCCCTAAATCTAACTTGGAGCCTAAAAACTCCAAAACTCGCTGATCTTGCAATATTTTTGTGCTTTGGAACAAGATATAATATGGTATATTGATAGTGCTTGTTTAATGCATATGATTGGGCAGAAGGATTTTCTGCGTGATCTGAACTTGCTTTGAATGTTGGTTATGTTACTCATGGAAATAATTCAAACTCCCAAATTCGAGGTTATGGCAGCCTAACCAACGGCAAGTTCTCTATCTCAGATGTGGCTTACGTGGCTAATCTCAAACACAATTTGATCAGTGTAGACCAACTCACTGATGCAAATTAGAGAGTTGCGTTCTATAAGAAGCATAGCTATGTTATGACAGAAGATCGAAAAGAATGTCTCATCAAATCAGATCGTATCAAAAATATGTACCCTTTAGATATCAATATGATCATCGGAAAGCCTCAATTGTGTCTTCTATCTAAAGTCATTCCTGATGTAAGTTCATTACGGCATCGGGAGCTTGCTCATATCAACTTCTGATATATATAAATGATCTGGTTTCTTGTGTAATAGCCCAAGGTTTTCCACTCCTCAAATATGAGAATGATCATCTATGTGTTGCATGTCAATGTGGGAAGCAATCAAAGAAAGGACATCCGATTTTGATCGAAAAATCCATCTGGGAACCACTCAAACTTCTTCATATCGATCTTTGTGGGCCGTCTTCCGTAGAAAGTTTACATCACAGAAAGTACATTCTTGTGATTGTTGATGACTATACAAGGTTTACTGGGTTTTCTTTTTGAGAATGAAATCGGAAACTGCTTCAGAGCACATCAATTTCATAAAAGGAATTAAAATTCTGACAAAACTGTCTGTCCGAAGAATTCGTAGTGACAATGGATCTGATTTCACTAATGCCATAATTGAAAAGTTTCTTAATGACAAAGGCATCGAACACAACTTTTATGCTCCCTACACTCCACATCAAAATGGTGTCATTAAAAGAAGAAACCAAACTCTAATTGAAGTCGCCCGATCGATGTTGGACTTTGCAAATCTTCCTCTTTATCTTTTGGCCGAAGTAGTCTCCACAAATTGCTTTGCTCAAAATCGAAGTATCACCAACCATCATCTAAACATGATACTGTATGAATCAATGAATGGTCGAAAGCCGAGTATCTCGTGCTTACATATTTTTGGATGCAGATGTTTCATCAAAAACAACTGTGATCAACTCACCAAGTTTCAACCGAAATCAGATGAAGCCATCTTTCTAGGATACTCAGCCAAATTAAAACTTATCGAGTTCTAAATCGTTGAACTTGTGTAACTGAAGAAAGCTTTGACATCACTTTTGATTATAATTTTGTTCGGAACTCAGAGCCAACTCATGTTACAACACACATCCTGGAATTCGATGCTCCACCTCCTGGATCTCCGAATCCTCGAGTTATCTATGAAGTCGATTTTGAAAGCATGTTCGGGCCAATAGAAACAGCTCTTGATTCGGAATCTTGATCAAGACCATCCTTAATTCCCACTCTTGTTTCTCAAAATATACCTGGTCCTACCCCAACTTTTCCTTCATTTGATTCCAAAGTATTCCCATCTCTGGTTGTAATGCCCGCAGATTCGGGGTAGTCAATTTAGAGGCAATAAGCATAAAAAATGAATTTTTGATGGAATATTATTTAGAATGAATAATCTTAACCAAGTTATAGTATATGTCAAAAGGGTTCTATACATATAAAGAACGTTGAAATCTGAGTATTAACGAAGAAGTTATGATGTGTCGAAGTTTTACGGCAACCTCGGCACGACAACGGGAATAGTAAAAAGTGAGTTTGAGATAAAATACTTTTTAGCCTTAGCGATCTAAATGAAAGTCGTAGTATACGTTAAACCGAGAGCGTTCATAAAAATAACATCAAAATCTGACTTCGTATGAGGAAGTTATGATTTTTCTAAGATTTAGCATAGCAGTGCACAACCCAAAATTCGAATTTTAGATCGATCGATTTTTAGCCGAAACAACCTAAATAAGAATTGAATATCTCATTAATAAAATCTCAACGATATAAAGACAGACAAGAACGGACGTCGGATGACAAAGTTATAAATTTTTAACGGACTCTATCTGTCTAAGCCTATTAAAATATAACTTTAAAAATAAAGTCAAAATTAAACGACAGAGTCTAAACGAAAGTTGTAGATCATGTTTCCGCCTACGCGTGATATAAAGAATGTCAAAACGGAGCTCGTATGCGAAAGTTACAGATTTTAGAAGATAATTAGTTTTTGGGGTAATCTGCGAGCGACATGTGGCGCAATCTGGGCCACACCTTCTTCCCCACGGCTTGGAACAAGATGGAAACACGTGGCAACGAATGCCCTGCGTTCAGCTAGGGAACGCACCGCGTTCAAGAATTCCATGCGTTCGACCCTCCGCCCAACCTATAAATAATGCTTGTTTCTTCTCATTTTTCCACACCAATTCACTCCAACTCTCTCCCAAACACCCCCAAACCCTCAGGGTTTTTCCCTAGCACCTCCAAGGTATTAGAAGAAAGTCCCAGAGCGCCGAAAAGCCCCAAGAAAAATAGCTTTCAGATCAGAAGTTCTACCTGATGGGTTTTGAACATTCTAACACTTCCTATGTGTACATGCAACCCTAATAACCTTGAATCTATGTTTTCTCTATATACATGCAAATTTCTTTTCAAGGTTATTTCCTAACTAGCATGGCATGGGGATTACATAGAACATAAAACTAGTAGAAATACATACCTTGTTGTTGCTTGGATTCCTTCAAGACTTTGTGAGCCTAGCACCCCAAATGTTGTGCCTCAAATGCTTCACACAACACCACAAGACTTGGAATAACTTGAGAGAATGTCACTTAGCCTCAAAATCGGTTATGCCCTCTCTAGAAACACTTAGTGCACATTTTGCATGCTATAGGGTTTCTTTTATAGTGTGTCATAATTAGGAGTTACAAATGTAAACCCTAGTTGTCATGACTCTTCATTTCTCATGACCCATGGGTTTGTAACTCCCATGGACTATCCATGGAGCTCCATATGGTTACAACCAAACCCATAAACCATGGATCATTAATCCACCATAAAAGAATTGATGATTGTCATAATCAACCCTATATATTTAATTAGTCTCATTTTGATCACCAAATTAATACTAGATTAATACTTGATCAATACTAATTAAATAATACTATTATTAATATATTAGAACTTATAATATATTAATAATCATAAGTGCCTTATTCTCTCATTTAGTCTATCCAAGTATTGCAATGCCATGCAACCCAAATGGACCATGCCGGGTCGGGTCAAGTTCATACCAAATAAAGTTATGGACTTAGACACTATATCCAACAGTCTCCCACTTGGATAAGTCTAATAACTATATTTGCAAATATGACTTCAAAACCCGACTACCAATCGTAGCTCTTTCAAAGTCTCTCGGAACTGAGATGATGATGATACGCCATTTAAGATAAGTGATCATATAATCCTCTGTTCTCATGATATCAACCGGACAAACACATGGAACATGGTCTTACTTATTGTCCAGCATTTGTTTCTCGATCTCTGATTTGTTTCGACATAGAACTAAATTGAACACATCAATTAGGTTCTGACCGGGCCCGGTACATAAGTCAAAACCAAATCATCGAGGGGCCCAGATATCGCTTCTATTTCTAGAAGGAACAGATAAACTTCGACTGATATGCTTGTACTAACTACTTGTTGAATTATTCACAAAGGCACGTTTTATGACATCGAGTTACCAATGCGTTTTCGTGCAATCAATGAATAACCAACTCATAGTCAACAACTCATATCTCTAGGTTTGAAGATTTATATGATATTACCGTCTCACGATCACTCGAGATAAATTCCAGTGATGCAAGTGAGCGTGGGTTGGATCCAATACTCAGCCCTTATGAGTACTCATGAATGTTGTAGTAACCATTGCATTGTCCAAAGCACTTTTAGACAAATCATACAAGCCAAATTCATGACAGTCTTAAATCAATACTTACTTCCAAAGTTTGACTGACTGTGGATGGTTTGAATAATAACATAATTATTCTGGAAGTAAAAACATGCAAAATTGAAACATAGTAAACAATCAACACAAGATAGTAACACCTTACTCATAAATAAATAACAACTTTTATTTATCATCAAATGTCAATTACATTTTACAAGTTTCAGGAATCTAATTTTGAAACTAATATCATCCTTCAGCCCAATGCACCTCGCATGCTGTAAATACTTAACCCTGCTCAGTCCCTTCGTGAGGGGATCTGCCGGGTTCTCATCTGATGATACCCTCTTAGCCACGAGGAGTCCTTCTTCTATTCGATGTCTGATGAAATGGTATTTTCTGTCAATGTGCCTAGATCTCCCGTGATCTCTCGGTTCCTTAGCCAAAGCAACCGCACTTTCGCTGTCACAGAAAATTTCCATTGGCTCCTTTATAGCTGATACAACTCCAAGGTCTCCGATGAAGTTCTTTAGCCATATCGCCTCCTTAGCTGCTTCACTTGCTGCTATGTACTCTGATTCACAAGTAGAATCAACTACTGTCTCCTGCTTGGAACTTTTCCAAGTAATTGCCCCTCCATTTAGGATAAAGACCCAGCCTGACTGATAGCGGAAATTATCCCTATCAGTCTGGAAGCTAGCATCGCTATATCCTTCCACTCTCAAGTCATCACTGCCTCCAAGGGTAAGGACCCAATCCTTAGTCCTCCGCAGATACTTGAGAATGTTCTTTACCGTTGTCCAGTGTGCCTTGCCAGGGTTCCCTTGATATCTACTGACCATGCTCAAAGCAAAGGCCACATCAGGGCGAGTACAAGTCATAGCATACATGATCGAGCCCACAGCGGAAGCATACGGTATATGACTCATCTCAGCTATCTCAGCCTCTGTACTCGGACTCTGAGTCTTACTCAGCTTGGCATTACTCTGGATGGGTAATTCCCCTTTCTTGGATTCTTGCATGCTGAACCTCTTCAGCACCTTATCCAAGTAAGTACTTTGACTAAGTCCAATTAGTCTCTTACTCCTATCTCTCAATATCCTTATCCCTAGGATATAGGCAGCTTCCCCAAGGTCCTTCATAGCGAAACACTTCCCAAGCCAGGACTTAACCTCCTGCAAGGTTGGGACGTCGTTTCCTATGAGTAGTATGTCATCCACATACAACACCAAGAAGCTAACTATGCTCCCACTAGCCCTGACATACACACAAGACTCATCCTCACTCCTAGAAAAGCCAAACTCTTTGACTTTCTCATCAAAGCAAAGATTCCATCTGCGAGATGCTTGTTTCAATCCATAAATGGATTTATCAAGCTTACACACTCTATTAGGGTATCTTGTATCGACAAAACCCTCTGGTTGAGCCATGTAAACATCCTCAGCCAACTTTCCATTAAGGAAAGCGGTTTTGACATCCATTTTCCATATTTCATAATCATGAAATGCAGCTATGGCTAACAATACTCTAATAGACTTAATCTTAGCTACTGGTGAGAAGGTCTCATCATAGTCAACTCCCGGAGTTTGAGTAAAGCCCTTCGCAACCAGTCGCGCTTTGTAAGTATGTACCTTCCCATCCATGTCGGTCTTCTTCTTGAAGATCCATTTGCACCCAACTGTCTTACGACCTGGTACATTGTCAACCAAGTTCCAAACTTGATTGTCATACATGGACTGAATCTCGCTGTCCATAGCCTCCTTCCATTTAGCAGACTCAGGGCCTGCCATGGCTTCCCTGTAATTATTAGGTTCATCCAAATCTATTAGTGTACTATCACTAATAAATGTATCACCTTCAGTGGTGATGTGATAACCATAATAAAAATCAGGTGTGTTCCTCACCCTAGTGGAACGTCTTGGAGGTACAGACTCATCTATCGGATCAACAGGAGTTTCCTCCTCAGGTTGGTCGATAGCATTTGAGGTTCCTTCACCACTTGACTCTTGAAGCTCTTCAAGGTCAATTTGCCTCCCACTGTCCCCTTGGCTTATGAATTCTCTCTCGCGAAAGACTCCTCTTCTTGCTACAAAGACCACATTATCACTGGGTCTGTAGAAGAGGTAACCAAAGGATCTATGTGGGTAGCCGATGAAAATACACCTCTCACTTCGAGGTTCAAGCTTATCATGAGTCTCACGCCTCACGAAAGCTTCACAACCCCAAATCTTGATGTGGTCCAAATTGGGAACTTTCCCAGTCCACATCTCGTGAGGTGTTTTGGCAACCTTTTTAGTAGGGACTAGATTAAGGATATGGGTGGCAGTCTCTAAGGCATACCCCCAGAAAGAGATTGGTAACGAAGCTCGACTCATCATGGAACGAACCATATCCAGCAAGGTTCGATTGCGCCTCTCAGCTACACCATTCAACTGTGGTGTTCTGGGAGGTGTCAATTGTGAGACAATCCCACATTCCTTAAGATAGTCAAGGAACTCAATGCTAAGATACTCTCCTCCCCGATCAGATCGGAGCATCTTGATGTTCCTGCCCAATTGATTCTCGACTTCCTGCTTAAACTCTTTGAATTTTTCAAAGGTTTCTGACTTATGCTTGATTAAGTAAATATATCCATATCTACTGTAATCATCAGTAAAAGTCACATAATAGCGATTAGCATCCCTTGTAGCAACTCTGAAGGGCCCACACACATCCGTGTGTACAAGGTCCAACAAACCTTCACCCTTATCACAAGTACATGTGAAGGGTGACTTTGTCATTTTTCCAAGTAAACAAGACTCGTAACTATCATCTGACTTGAGGTCAAATGATTCCAAGACTCCAGCCTTTTGGAGTTGGCCTATGCGCTTCTTGTTAACATGTCCAAGACGACAATGCCACAAGGATGCTTTATCCAAGCTATCTGAAGAATCAATATACAACACATTATTTCCTAGATTGTCTACAACATTCACGGCTTCATATACACCATCACAAGGTAATGCTTTAAAGTAAAATACATCATTGTAATAAACATTAATAGCACCATTTTTATTATCAAATGAAAATGAAAAACCTTGTTTGTACAAGCCATGAAAAGAAATAATATTTCTCGCCATTTCGGGCGAGTAACAACACTTATTCAAATCTAACATTAACCCATTATTAAGAAATAAAGAATAAACTCATATCTTGGTAACAGGTGATGCTTTCCTGTTGCCCATGACTAAGTTTATCTTCCCGTGCTCCACTTGCTCACTTCTTCTTAGTGCCTGCAAATCAGTACAAATGTGAATACCACAACCTGTATCAAGCACCCAAGAATTAGCATTAGATGAGTTATTAGACAATATTGTGTAAATACCTGCATGGGTGGGTTTAACCTTCCCATCCTTTACATCTTGCAGATATTTAGGGCAGCTTCGCTTGAAGTGTCCCTTATCCTGGCAATAGAAGCATTGTGCTTCCTTTGGGTTTGAAGAAGGAGTAATGGGACCTTTCTTTGTCCCACTTGAAGAGGAACCATCAAGAGTCTTACCCTTGGTACCCTTCGAAGGGCTTTTCCTCTTCTTACCCTTTCCCTGCCCAATAGCCAGAACAGGGGCTGTTGAAGGAGTAGAAGTAGCAACCGCTTTACCCTTAAGGCCATTTTCAGCTGTCCTTAAGAGTCCTTGAAGTTTGCTAAGTGTGACTTCCTCCTTGTTCATATGATAAGTCATACGAAACTGATCATAACTTGGAGGTAAGGAATGGAGAATGATGTCAATCGCCATTTCCTCAGGAAAGTCAACATTTAGCTTCAGCAACCGGTCAACGAACCTTTGCATCTTCTGCAAGTGACCGGTGATGGGTTCACCATCCTTCATCCTTACGGTTATCATGCAGGAGATTATTTCATACCTCTCCTGACGCGCGCTCTGATGGTACCTTTCCATCAGATCCAGGTGCATCTCATAGGGGTAGAAATCTTCATAGGATTTTTGAAGTTCAGGAGTCATGGTGGCCATCATGATGCATGCTACTTTAGTAGCATCCTTTTCATGTGCAACAAACTCCGCAAACTCTTCAGGAGTAGCAGTGGCTTCATTCACAACCTTAAGCTCCCTATCGAGGACATATTCTTTGTCCTCATAGCGGGTAATCATTCTGATGTTTCTGATCCACTCATTGAAATTGGATCCATCAAAGATGACCTTACCACACAAGTTCATAAGGGAAAAGGAGCCTGTTGGGTTTGAGCCAGAAACATTGTTGGAAGACATCTGAAAGGAAAGAAAGACAAGTTTCATTAGATTAGGAATCCTTAATAATTCACCCAAATGAAATATTAAGGCTAGGATCCAACAAACTATTTATAGTTGGAAGAGGGATGCCGTAATCCATATATAAAATATTTGAAGGTAGGTAAATGACGATTTACCAATTTCCACCATAAGAACGAAATATTTTATTATTAGGTTTTATTGGTTTTGAAACTCCTAGATCTTTTGAGATACATTGAACTTTTCAATGGCATGTTTGAATCTCGATTGTGCCCTCTCAAGTTTGTGACTGGGATGCCGAGGATCACAAACAAGGTGTGAATAACCATACAAATTGACTTGGTACCCTCAACAATATTACCTAATCGATGTGCCGGTTAACCACACACGCTCCACCGATCTATAATAAAGTCAAGTTACCCTTTGCCACTCTTACTAGTCCATGTTAGTGTGCCGGTTAACCACACACGCTCCACTAACGACTTGGTAAGGTACAAAGTGTAATTTTATGGGCTAGCACCAATTTCACATTTTCCTAAAGTAACTAAGATTGGGATTTTATAATGTATAGTTACTTTATAATTCATTATACTTTTAACGAGTATTTAAAGTCGTATCCTACCCGTTCGGCTAACGACCCTCCACCGATCAAGGAAGCGGTGGGTGAGAGTGGACACCCATTAAGTCACCATTTTATAGGCAACAACCTTATACCCCCCTTATAGACCGGCTTCGTGAATGAGGCATACTAACGGTAAGAATGACATATTCTTATACATATCTATATAATAAAATTATAATAATAGTATAAGTGTTGATTTTTTAAACTTTTTAAAAATCTAAGGTTTAATTTGGAATTAAAGTATTAAAGTGTAAGACTTTTCAAATTCCAAAACTTGAGGGCAAGATTTGAAACTATTCCAAGTCTCTTCAATTTGTAACTTATGAGTTTTAATGGTTCATAAAAATGAAGACTCTTCATTTTATGAAACCTCTTTAGCTCTTTAATCACAATTTAAAGAAGTGACTTTTGGTTATCCATAACTTGAGGACAAGTTATGGACACCATCATTGCCATTAAGATCATGAATTAAACACACATGGAGGTTACACATAATTCCTATGATCTTCTAAACTCATATGAACACAAATTCATGTCAAGCAATTTCAAGAAGATCATATAAACATATACAATACTTGAAAATTGATAAAAGTCATGTAAAATGGGTTAACATAATCATTATCATTTTGAAAAACAGATTTTACAAGTCCAAAACAGATTGGGATAATGATCTTAATCCATTTCCAGCAACAAAACTCGAAAAAACTGCCCAACACGCTCCTACTCGTCGAGTGCATTATTCTACTCGTCGATTAGGATGAATTTGTTCATGGACTCGGCGAGTCCTCCCCATGGACTCGGCGAGTCCAGTCGTCAGAGTGCAGAATTTTCGATTTTTAAGCAGTTTTGCATCAAGTATACAGAAAACAATCCTAGGCTCTGATACCACTGATGGGTTTTGAGCATTCTAACACTTCCTATGTGTACATGCAACCCTAATAACCTTGAATCTATGTTTTCTCTATATACATGCAAATTTCTTTTCAAGGTTATTTCCTAACTAGCATGGCATGGGGATTACATAGAACATAAAACTAGTAGAAATACATACCTTGTTGTTGCTTGGATTCCTTCAAGACTTTGTGAGCCTAGCACCCCAAATGTTGTGCCTCAAATGCTTCACACAACACCACAAGACTTGGAATAACTTGAGAGAATGTCACTTAGCCTCAAAATCGGTTATGCCCTCTCTAGAAACACTTAGTGCACATTTTGCATGCTATAGGGTTTCTTTTATAGTGTGTCATAATTAGGAGTTACAAATGTAAACCCTAATTGTCATGACTCTTCATTTCTCATGACCCATGGGTTTGTAACTCCCATGGACTATCCATGGAGCTCCATATGGTTACAACCAAACCCATAAACCATGGATCATTAATCCACCATAAAAGAATTGATGATTGTCATAATCAACCCTATATATTTAATTAGTCTCATTTTGATCACCAAATTAATACTAGATTAATACTTGATCAATACTAATTAAATAATACTATTATTAATATATTAGAACTTATAATATATTAATAATCATAAGTGCCTTATTCTCTCATTTAGTCTATCCAAGTATTGCAATGCCATGCAACCCAAATGGACCATGCCGGGTCGGGTCAAGTTCATACCAAATAAAGTTATGGACTTAGACACTATATCCAACACTACCCGCGCAGAGCCCGGTTCCTCGCTAAAACGCATGTAAGTTGAGTTATGTTTACCCTACTTTAAGTATAATTTATGTTTAATTCGATTATCGTTATTATGAACCTATAAACAAGATTTATCAGTGATTCCAAGTCGTTATACTGATTAATCTACTTACAGAGATGATGTCTAGGCTGTGATTTAGTGAGGTGTTTAAAGTGGGATTTCCAAACAGTATACTTCGTATACCAAACGGACCCTACCTCCGATATGATCCTACATGGTTGTTCCTTACTTGATAGATCATGAAAGTAGACTTTTATTTAATGATGAATCTAGACTAATAATTAGTCGCAATAAATATTACACTAAGACTTAGCGATAATAATGCTAGATTACGTCAAAGGAAAAGACAATTGTTGGAAGCGAAGCGTTGCTCGAATTTTGATTCGTCACTTTAACAGTTGAGTGCATAGTCCCTTTCATGAACAAGATTTTAATACATGTATTAAATTATATGTTTATCTGTGAAATAGTTGATATTGCCTGAAATACGTGTTAAAGAATATACCTGATAATATATGATGATTTAGGAAACAGAGTAAACCTAAATTAATTAAGAGGAATATTGGGGAGTATCTCCTTACGAGTACAAGTGAGATATACATGGAGGGAATAACTTTAAAACTTGTCATTGATCCGAGAGTATGGATTAGACTTAGTCAGTTGTTCTTAGTCCGAGAGTATGGATAGGACATAGTTATTTGTCATTAATCTGGGAGTACGGATTAAGACATAGTTAATTGTCCCTAGTCCGAGAGTATGGAATGGGCACAGTTATTAATCCAAGAGCATGGATTAGACATACTTGATCCGGGAGTATGGATTAAGTAAAGAGGTAAATTTTTGATCCGAGAGCATGGACCGTGTCGTTGAGAGAATCAACGGGGTGGGGTAGGAGTTCTTTATATATGGTGAAATTGTATATTTTATGAGTTCTAAATTATATAAATGATATCACATTGTGGGATTGAAATCCCTATGTACTCACCAGGTTTCCCAACCTAACCCACTCAGTTTATTTGTATCACAGCTGTCGATACAAAGCTACATTACACTGAGAGATTAAAGGAGATGTAAATCACTAGTGTAAATGAATGTAAGGTCTGTTTATGCTAATGTTTTTGTATTGACGATGACATCCCAAAGTTTTAATATAAACAAAATACATTTCTTCGGAAATGCTTTGATAATATTATTATCATGTTTTTCTGGGAACAAATTCCGCACTATCATTCTTTAAAATGAATATTTTGGTTTTTGAATAAGCATAAATAAATTTTTTAAAATGATCGTGAAATTAGGGATGTCACAGTTGGTATCAGAGCATTAGTTTAAGCGAACTGGGAATAAGGATTTATTTCCAGACTTAAACTTAAAATTCTAAGCGGTGATTGTGCGTTGAGTATGTCTAATATATTTTAGGTAGTACACTTGAATAGACACAAGCACTAGCTTAATTAGGGAAGATGCCTAAAATGCTTTTATCTGCTAAATGATTTTTAATGCTTTATAAATGCTATCGTTTGATCAGATCTATGGTCTGTTGCCGACCGGATCTGGAAACTTTATGTGTTCAGATTTCTAAACGTTTAATTACGGTATTAGAACTGGCATGTAACTTTTCGAAAAGATAAGGAGATTTACACGTCTATCGTAAATAAAGCTTTCTTATCTTAATTCACGTCACTACACACCGATAGTCTGATTTGGTGTATAGATCGACATGGTGAGAACTTGAAGCGGATTAGGAAATGCTAATGGAAACCGTCTGTCTGATCCACAAATGATTGAGCGTGCACCAGAGGTAGCAGCTGCACTTGAGCCAATCACAATGGCAGGAGTCCAGGCAATGATTCGGGCTATGATGGTCGAAAAGAGGGAAGAGATGAGGCAAATATTTTTGAATAATAGGAATGAACCTACAATGCATGTTGAACAGCAAGAACTAAATGACAGACAGTTAGAAGAATGGAATTACAGTAGAACTGTTGGTCAAGCCGAACCGCCAGTGGTTAGGAGGAATGACCAAGATGAAAGAATCGAGAGGAACGGGTGCAAGTATAAGGACTTTACGACTTGCATGCCATCGACTTTCACTGGGAAGGAGGATCCAATCGGAGTTATAGATTGGATCTCAGAGATGGAGTTAGCCTTCATAACATGTGGTTGCAAGGGCAACCTACAAACCACATATGTAGTGCGTCAATTCAGAGGTGGCGCAGTTCGCTGGTGGAACACTCTGGGGAAGAACATAAGCCCCAATGAGCCACTACAACTCACTTGGGCAGAGTTCCTGGTACATTTCAAACGTAAGTTCTGCTCAGCCCAAAACATGCTGGAATTACAGAATCAATTTCTAACACTGAAGAAGGGCAGCATTTCCAACGACGAGTATACCAATGCCTTAACAGACAAAATGGAGTTTGCTTTACGCATTGTCCCTGGCGAGCTAACAAAAATCGATAAGTATACAAAAGGACTACCATGGGAGTATGTGGTGCCAGTACGCCAGACACCTACTTTTCAGGCAGCCATCTGGGCTGCTAAGTCCGTTGAAGAGATGATCAAGAGTAGAGCCACCAACAAGTTCGAAGTTGGCGAGAAGAGAAATTTTGAGGGGTCTTCAAGATCAGACAAGAGAAATATGTTCTCAAGATCTGGCCCCAACAATAAGAGGTATAGGGATAGCAATGAAGAAAGGTGGTGTGACAAGTGCAGAAGGAAACACATTGGGAGATGCTCTAAAGAAATGACCTGCTTCAAATGTGGGAAGACTGGTCACTATGCTAGCGAATGCACAAACAAAATAGAAGTCTGCTTCAAGTGTGGTGAAAAAGGAAACTTCAAGCAAGACTGCCCAAATAGAGAAGGAACTACAAAGCCAAACGTACCGCTGAAGCCAAAGGAAAGATCATTCCACATGATCCTTAATGAAGCAGGCGAGAATGCAAGGGATCAGGAGTGAGGATCTGTATATCCAAAGATCGGGATATGAAGCAGCCATATAGATAGTATCATATGGTGTAGCCTAATATAAGAGGCATAGTGTAGGGTGAACCTAAATATCTATGTAATCGTTTCAAGAATTAATATAAACCTTCGTTATGTTATCCGATGTGTTAAATGATTATGTGAAATTCTTGTATGGTGACTTGGAAAACTGCGAGACAATACTTGGGACGAGTATGAGTAGGTGTGAATGGTAGAGGCCTATACTACCGGAAGCACATGACTCGTACATGGATCAGGGAAAGTCACAAGGTTACCAAGAAGCTAGTAATTGATTTTGTTTTGTACAAGTGTGTCGTTATCATCGTTTCGATAATGACTAAGAAGATGATTGTTATTCCGACCCTATAGGTCATATCAAATCGAGTTAGACTAAGACAAGTATGTTACGTGGTTCAGAGAACCAAGATCGATGTAACATCCGACTTAAGCCAGAAGATTGAGGTAAAAGATAATCGAAGCGATCAATAGAAGTATCGCGATCACCGTTAAAGTAAAGAAGCTTGTAGATAGAAGTGCTACATGCTATAATGTGATTATATAAAATTAGAACATGAAGAAAGGTATATTCCATTCTAGAATTTGACTCAAAAACACTTGATTCTAAGCATTGCATCATACGAAGAGAAGTCATTAGAACATGACCCATCAGTCTATTATGGTAATCAAATGAAAGAACTTATCTTAAGGAGAAGAAGGTGTCTCCAATAAGGATTTATTTTGTAACTCAAAGGTTACAATTGAAAGTCCAACGCGAGATAAGAGAGCGAGTACAAGATTGAACACCGTCTGCAGTCAAGAAGTCCAAAAGTTAGATACCCATTTGAAGGAACATAGAAGTTACGGCTATTACCTAGGATGAAGAGATAGCGTATGGCGTCATTACACAAGCCCTGTTTTGTTGATGATTCTGGGACGTAATCATCCTAAGGGGGAGATAATTGTAAAGCCCGCGGATTCGGGCTAGTCAATGTAGAGGCAATAAGCATAAAAAATGACTTTTTTATGGAAGATTATTTAGAATGAATAATCTTAACCAAGTTATAGTATACGTCACAAGGGCTCTGTACATATAAAGAACGCTGAAATCCGAGTTTTAACGAAGAAGTTATGACATGTCGAAGTTTTACGGAAAAACCGGCACGACACCGGGAATCGTAAAAAGTGAGTTTGCGATAAAATACTTTTTAGCCTTAGCTATCTAAACGAAAGTCGTAGTATACGTTAAACCGAGAGCGTGCATAAAAAGTACATCAAAATCTGACTTCGTATGAGGAAGTTATGATTTTTCTAAGATTTAGCATAGCAGTGCACAACCCGAAATTCGAATTTTAGATCGATCGATTTTTAGCCGAAACAACCTAAATGAGAATTGAATATATCATTAATAATATCTTAACGATATAAAGACAGACAAGAACGAATGTCGGATGACAAAGTTATGAATTTTTAACGGACTTTATCTGTCTAAGCCTGTTAAAATATAACTTTAAAAATAAAGTCAAAATTAGCCAACGGAGTGTAAACGAAAGTTGTAGATCATGTTTCCGCCGACGCGTGGATATAATGCGAAAGTTACGGATTTTAGAAGATAATTAGTTTTTGGGGTAATCTGCGAGTGACACGCACCTTCTTCCCCACGGCTTGGAACAAGATGGTGACACGTGGCAACGAACACCCTGAGTTCAGCTAGGGAACGCACCGTGTTCACGAATTCACTGTGTTCGTCTCTTGAACGCCCTGCGTCCGACCCTCCGCCCAGCCTACAAATAAAGCTTGTTTCTTCTCATTTTTCCACACCAATTCACTCCAACTCTCTCCCAAACACCCCCAAACCCTCAAGGTTTTTCCCTAGCACCTCCAAGGTGTTAGAAGCAAGTCCCGAAGCACCGGAAAGCCCTGAGAAGAAGAGATTTCGGCTCAGAAGTTCTGCCCGCGCAGAGCCCGGTTCCTCGCTAAAACCACTGTAAGTTGAGTTATGCTTACCCTACTTTAAGTATAACTTATGTTTAAGTTCATTGTCGTTATTATGAACCTATAAACAAGATTTATCAGTGATTCCAAGTTGTTATACTTATTGATCTACTTACGGGGATGATGTCTAGTATGTGATTTAGTGAGTTGTTTAAAGTGGGATTTCCAAACAGTATACTTCGTATACCAAATGGACCCTACCTCCGATATGATCCTACCTGGTTGTTCCTTACTTGATAGATCATGAAACTAGACTTTGATTTAATGATGAATCTAGACTAATAATTAGTCTCAATAAATATTAGACTAAGACTTAGCGATAATAATGCTAAATTACGTCAAATGAAAAGACAATTGCTAGAAGCGAAGCGCTGCTCAAATTTCGATTCGTCACTTTAACAGGTGAGTGCATAGTCCCTTTCATGAACATGATTTTAATACAAGTATTAAATTATATGTTTATATGTTAAATATTTGATATTGCCTGAAATATGTGTTAAAGAGTATACCTGATAATATATGATGATTTAGGAAACAGATTAAACCTAAATTAATTAAGAGGAATATTGGGTAGTATCTCCTTATGAGTATAAGTGAGATATACATGGAGGGAATAACTTTAAAGCTTGTCATTGATCCGAGAGTATGGACTAGACTTATTTAGTTGTCCTTAGTCCAAGAGTATGGATAGGACATAATTATTTGTCATTAATCCGGTAGTAGGGATTAAGACATAGTTAATTGTCCCTAGTCCGAGAGTATGGAATGGGCACAGTTATTGATCCGAGAGCATGGATTAGACATACTTGATCCGGGAGTATGGAGTAAGTAAAGAGGTAAATTTTAGATCCGAGAGCATGGGCAGTGTCGCTGAGAGAATCAACGGGGTGGGGTAGGAGTTGCTTATATATGGTGAAATTGTATATTTTGTGAGTTCTAAAATATATAAATGATTTCACATTGTGGGATTGAAATCCCTATGTACTCACCAGGTTTCCCAACCTAACCCACTCAATTTATTTTTATCACAGGTGTCGATACGAAGCTACATTACACTGATAGATTAAAGGAGATGTAAATCACTAGTGTAAATGAATGTAAGGTCTGTTTATGCTTATGTTTATGTATTGACAATGACATCCCAAAGTTGTAATATAAACAAAATACATTTCTTCGGAAATGCTTTGATAATATTATTATCATGTTTTTCTGGGAACAAATTCCGCACTATCATTCTTTAAAATGAATACTCTGATTTTTGAATAAGCATAAATAAAATTTTAAAATGACCGTGAATTTGGGGATGTCACACATGTTTAGGGGGAGAATACCTCTGCTTCCATGCCTCAAAGGAAAGAAAGCAATCCAACCCTCGAATCAAATGGCGGTTGTTTCCAAAATGCAGTAGATCAATTTGCTGAAACAAATCCAATTCTGAACAACGATGAAGATGATGTCAACATATTTGACTTTCCGAACGAAGACGATGCTGACATATCTAGTTCAAAATTTTAGGGGAGCATCATCCTCAAATTTAAACTATTCAGAGGGAGCAACATAACCCTATTGTTGACGTCGGATCATCTGCTGCACAAGAACTTCTGAGATTGCATATCTAGACAAAGGATCATCCTCCGAATCAAGTCATTGGAAATCTTAATGCCAGAGTTCAAACTCGCTCTACAACTAATATTTAAAATGAGTGTCACTTCTCGGCATTCATTTCAATGGTTGAACCAAAATCCATCAAATAAGCTCTAGAACATTCTGATTGGATTACAGCCATGCAAAAAGAACTAGCAGGATTTGATAGAAATCAAGTGTGGACTCTTGTCCCTCCTCCTCAGGATCACCCTATTGTTGGAACACGATGGGTTTTCTGAAACAAACTCCATGACGCTAGAGTTATCATCTAAAACAAAGCTAGATTGGTGGCCAAACGATTTACACAGATAGAAGGTCTTGACTACGATGAGACTTTTGCTCTTGTTGCCCGTTTTGACGCTATCCGAATCTTTCTCGTTTATGTTGCTCATAAAGGCTTCAACATTTACCAAATAGATGTCAAGAGTGCTTTTCTCAATGGTGAACTTGATAGTGAAGTATATCTTCAATAGCCTCCAAGGTTTGTGAACTTATCATATCCGAACTACTGCTACAAACTTCAAAAAGTTGTTTATGGCCTCAAGCAAGCTCCTCGTGCCTGGTACGAGACACTCACTTGTTTCCTAAAGCGTTCTGGTTTTCAAATAGGAATTATGGATCCTACATTGTTCCAAAGATCCAACGGAAATCATCACATGTTAGTTCTAATTTATGTCGATGACATCATCTCTGGGTCAACTGATATGACGATGGTGGCTGATTTTGCTAAGTTGATGGCTAGTCGATTCCAAATGAGTATGAATCATGAGTTAAGTTTCTTTCTCCGACTGCAAGTTAAACAGACCAATAGAGGAATCTTTATTCATCAAGAGAAATACATTTGCGAACTTCTAAACAAATATTCAATGGACATGTGTGCCTCTGCAATGTTTCAAATGGGTTTCAAACACAAGATCTTCTCGGACCCATCTTATGTTTTCGTTGTCAGAAGAAGTATAGGGGAATGATTGGATAGGTACTCTAGCTCACTTCAAGTCGTCCCGACATCATGTATTCCACATGTTTGTGTTAGATTCCAGGTCAATCAGAAGATGTCTCATCTTTTGGCTGTAAAGAAAATCTTCATATATCTCAAAGGAACAAAGAGCCTCGAAATTTGGTACCCTGCAAATGAAATTTTCTTATTTCAATCTTATTCAGACTCAAACTATGGAGGACTTCAAATTGATAGGAAAATCACATCCGGTGGTTGTCAATTTTTGGGTGGAATATTGGTTAGTTGGTCATCCAATAAATAGAAATGCATTGCTCTTTCAACAGCCGAAGCGGAATACATTGCTGCTGCAAGCTGCACCTCTTAAGTTATGTGTATGAAATCTCAGCTATTAGACTATGGTTATAGATTTCAATAGATTTTGGTCTATTGTGATTCTCAAAGTGCTATTACGATCTCTCACAATCTAATTCAACACTCAATGACCAAACACATTGATATTCGGTACCATTGATATTCCATATGACGATGAGATTGTTTATGTCTTTAATAAGGCATTAGACGAAACTAAATTCAAGAGATTTTTGAACAAAATGGGAATGATGATGCTTGATCCCCAATTCTTCCAAGAAGATTGTACTCTCTGATGGAAACATCAGAAAGTCAAATAATTCTGAACCAAACTTTTTTTTTCTCGGAATTGTTTCTTCTCGGAAAATAAAGGATCGTTATATGTCTTTTTGTCTAACCTTATCTTCTAGTCTTAAGTTTTTCAGAATTCCACCTTATTGGAAGCACCGTCCGAAATATTCTTGTCAGAGATCTTGAGAATGTTCCGCCTCGGAGTATCTCATATTCCGAAATCCTGATGCTGAATCTACCTCTGAATTCAAGTCCGAGTTGGTAATGTGATCTCGTTACTTATCTCTTTCCGAGCTCTGCTCCTTCAGCTCTCGGAATTTCTCAAATCTATGCTTTTCAAAACTTGACCTCTAAGATCTTCATTCATTTTTACCTCTGGTATTTATATAGAGATTATGCCATCTCTAAACCTATATCAAGTAGTAATGTTGCTTTGAAATTCCTTCCGAAGTATCTTATGTCATCTAGGAATCTGGTCATTCCGAGATTCTTCTAAATAAACAATAAATGAATTTTAAGGTTGTCACTTAAGTGTTAATTCCGAAAAAAAATTCATGATGATTTAAACGGTTATTTCTTTTATGATTATCCCACTAGTTGTCAATAATCATGCTTTTGGCATGCATTCCAATAAAGTACTGAGTGTTTTCTGAATCGAATCGACGGTTATCCTATTTGAAAAAACAAACGTCTTATCTCGTGGATCAAAATGTCATGTAGGATGGTATTTTAAGACCTGTGCATTACATGCGAACCGTTTCCTTATTCGGGTGTCATCATTCCTAATCTTCGGGCTGACTCGGAAACATCCTTATATATATGGATTTTGAAATCCTAACTGTTCCTACTTTTCTCACTTTGGCTATCGTCTCCTTAGAGCCTTCAACTGTACTCTCATTGTTCTTCACTGTTCTTCAAGTCTTCATCCATGGCGTCAACAATCTCCAAACCTGAAACTAAGAAGAAATCTTCAAAGGATCCTATTTCATCTTCATCAACTAAACCCATCCTTAGGGAAACCACTCAACTATTTTCCCTCGATCCTATGGACTACGACGAGTCTGTAAGGATCATGATCGATTTCATCTCTAGGCACCCCATCGCTATTCCTCTCACTAAAATCCCAAATCCTAACTTCCCTATTAGGTTGTTGCACAAAGCCTTTGAACGAGTTAAGTTTGAAATGGTGTTCTCGAGGCCAATATCACTAATGATCGAATTGTACATATTCATAAAACAACTTTCCTTCACACCATTGGAGTTGTAGAAAACCCCTCAAGGTTTTCGAGTGCAGGAACCCACAACAGAGGAATTTCAAGCTTTTCTCACTCAGATCAGGTACAAAGGTGAATTCAAGGCGAAAGAGTTCAAGAAGTCGGTGGTTCCCGGCATATGGACCATTCTGATGCACCTCATTCTCAGAGGTTTGTCCGGAAGCACGGCGGAACTGACACAATGAGCAAAGATTGAATTTACTTCGTTTACAACATCTTTATCGTTTGATCAAATGTCGTTGATCTACCGAAAGTCCTTTGGTAAGATTTCAGAAAATTCACCGAGAAAAGGAAGACAAATGAGATCCCCAGTCCGAGGTTTTGGGCTCTGACTCTACAGCAGTTGTACCTTAAACGCAATGAAGCAATTCCACCCAACTCAGACATTTGCGAGGTATATTGTACTTTTAAAGCGATTAAAACTTACAGGTTTCCCAATCAATCTCATTTCGGAGCTGTCAGACGTCTTCCTCAACATATATTGAATATTATTCTTTCTGATTCTCCTCACTTGAAACAGAATCTTGAGACTCTGGTTGTGCTTGACCCAATGCAACCTGTCCCAGTATCGGATGAATTAGCCTCGGAAGAGAATAAACCAGCTGGATCTGAAGGACGAAAGAAGAAGATCGCCAAAAAGCGAAAGGCATCCCCTACAAAACCTAAGGCCAAAAAGAGAACCAAAGTCGGTGAATCCTCTCAAAAAGATTCACAAATTGGATCTAGACATGACTTTGGGTCACTACATACCCCACCCACCTACTCTTTTGAAGTACCCTTCGGAGTTTCATAAACACACATTGCACACACTCACAAGGAGTATGCTCATGATCTACCCCCACCCTACCAAAAGGGCGGTGTTGGTATTGAACAAAGTCCCTTGGAGACCCATGGGACACACTCATGATTCAACTTTAATCACCCTATATCTTCTACACATGCACAATATATGGCCCTGCCACAGATTCCAAGCTTTCTGAGACAGGAGTGGTCCCTCCCACCTCGGAAGCCTCAACCGGTCCGATACCTAACACGGGTAAAGGATGATCGGGTAATTTTAACAATGATTGGGTTAATTTTGTTAACAATGCTCATTCAAGGCATCTTGAGCTCTCAATAGAACAAGTTGAATACACTTTCATCTCCATGCACCAACGTGCAATCTGAAGTCGTATTCATTTCACATTTCCATCAATTCAAGAAACTGATCAATTGCTCCAGCCATCCATTGATGCTTTGAATACCAAACTGATAGTAGATGTTCCCACTCCTGATGTTACAGTGGATGATCCTCCTCGAAATGAAGATGTTGATGCAGGAGAAGTTACCGATACAACCTTAGCATCGGATGATCCTCCTTTCAAGAATGATGTTGCAAAATATGTACCTGTCTCAATGCCTATCTCGGATGATCCCAATCCAGATGATGAAGATGATCACCCCAAAGAAATCATGTTTGAAGATGACAACACAAATGTTGGTTCCATTCAACTGCCTTCAACTTTCAGTTTTGTTGCAAAAGCCGTCCTCTTCCAAAGCCCATTTTGACTTCGGTCTCTCTTTGTCCTCGGACGAAATGAAAGGAGAAGAAAATCAAGAAGTAAACAATAATTCCCCTCCTAATCAAACAGGAAAGGTTGATGGTGATCCCAACACTCAATATCAAGTCGATCAAAACGATGATATCATGGGTCCGGATGATTTTGATGATGGTGAAGATGATGATAAAAGATGTGAAAGTTCCACTTCGGACACAGGATCCTCAAATGAAAACATAGTTAGTCTGTTTGCTCTCCTAGAACTCCAAGATATGTTGCCAAATACAATTCTAAAGTCGACACGCTCACTGACAAAGTCGCATCACTTGATTTAAAACTCGATTTAGTGATCAAATCTCTTTCCGAGATCAAGGTTGTTGCTCCCTCGGAGCTTGACCGAGCCAACCAAATGGATCAACTCATTTCTCTATGTTTGAAGTGAACCTTAGAAGAAGCTAATGAACGATACAAAGATAATCTCGACCATCACATCTCTACCATCTCCACCATGCTCAAGATCTACGACGACATGATTTTTTCTACCAATAAGCTTATCAAGAAGACTCATGTTCGTCATGAAAAACAAATCCAATGATTAGAGAAGGAGATCTGGCACAAGGATGAGCTAAACATGATCATGCAGCAGGTTTTGATCAAAGTGATTCGATCGGCACAACATTTTTTGGACACTCCAAACCACAAATTTGATGAAATACTATTGATTATGGATGAGACATTCGACACTCTTAAAGCCCAAGATCCCACAGTCGATGCCTATGATAAGCTTTCAAAGCAAATCAACATGAGCTTCTAACGGGTGTTTGAATGGTTAGAAGATTTGAAACTAGAGGCTTTGCTTGTATTGGAAGTTGGGCCCTCCCATGCAAGAGGGGGAGAAAGGCTAGTTCAATGGAAGCCTATCTTGGAATTTCAGCTTCGATATGAAACAACTGATGAAGAAATCGTTGAAGTTCAAGCCTTTGAAGCAGAAGATGAATTTGATGAAAACAACATGGTGAGTAATGTAATTTTAGGTCTTCAAGCCATCAAGGAACAACCTTTCATCACCAAAGTCCTCTCGGAAGAAGAAAATAAGAAATGGTCCTCTGTCTGTTGGCCATCAAATCTAGCAGAAGCATTTAAAAGGAGTCGAGAAACGGCTAAGTTAAAAAAAATATAACAATTGATGCTTTCTGAGCCACCCAATCCATGTCTCCTCCAATTCCTGCTCCGAGAATAGTTCGAGTTGATGAAGGTTCTCCCATCACGAAACCTGATGAGCTACCATAAGAGCCTTTAATTCCACCTCCTTCGGAATTGTTTATTACTCAATCCAATAAAAAAATCCTATCCTCCATCTCCACTCTGATTGATCCAATCAAAGACAAAGGTAAAAGGATCGCATTTGAATCAGACAGCCCAATGAAGTCGTTGAAAAAGTCGGAGGGATGGTCAAAAGAACAAATGAAGCAAGCTCTTGGAGAAAGCATTCGGATCCAAAGGTTGAAAGATAATCCCAATCCAATGCTAGGCATTTATCCATTTTTCTGAGAAGGAATTCTTCATGATATCAACTTTGTGCCTTTCATGAGTTTTTCTCTTCCATAAAATGATTCGGACCAACTTGACTTACCAAACTCTCCTCGTGGACGTTTCTACATCAAGTTCGCACCATTGCATCCATCCGATGATCCACAAATTATCATTCGAATTGAACGAAAGAGATTGAGAACCTTCTATTCCATGAATGCATATCCTCAAAAGGAAGTGTGGTCTCGGAAAAGAATCACAAAATTCATCGAATATGGAAACAAGGTTCTAAACAAGTTTGATCACAATTGTTTTCTCTACAAGTACTTTGTGTCTCGGAACAAAGAAGCTATCATCACAATCACTGATGCGGATTTTCCTTCAATTAATCCAAATGATATTCTCACCATCCTTTTTAATCACAAGGATAGACAATCATCTGAGTCCAGCATTGGAGCATTCAACACTGCTCTAAGCTTTCTGAAAGATTATGTTGTTGAATTCTACAGAACGGATGTGGAGATTGCTCATCTATTCAGAACAGAGAATCTTCTTGCAAAAATAAGCATTGAGCTTCTAGAAGCACAGATCCTATCCAAAAGCCTCATTGAAGAAACTGAACTCGGATTTGTCTATTTAAAGAAAAAGAAAAATCATAAAAAAAATTCCGAGTTCTTGACAAACATCTTGTTCCAACCAAGATTCTTCATAAATTCATTACCAGTGCTGCCAAGAGTGAATCTCCAGAACACATCAATAAGAAATTCATTGAGCATCTCCAGTAGTACATCGAGGTTAGAAGTTGGCTCCTAAGTACTTACCTGTTTGCTTTCGAGGAAGCTAAATGAAGAGTCACAGATTGCTAAGGTCACTTAGGGGAAGATTGATAGAACATGAAAAGATATCCTTATGCAATCTGAGATGAATCATGTCCATTATTGAAGAGTATCCGAGTCTGAGAGAATTCTGAAGTGAAATCATGTCCGAGATGAAGACTTTGTCCGAGATTATTTTATGTTTGGAAGTATTTTGAGTCTGTAATGCATTTAATGTGCCAAGTACTATTTTTTATTCTTTTAAATGTTTTTAGTATAGTACAGGAGACAAGATCAACAGAAACGGTTGTGTCAGCCTGTTGATCTTCAGTCCATGCGTACTTTTCTCAGTCTTTATCTTTTAGTAACTCCTTGGCTATATAAGGAGTTGTCAACCTTTGTAATTGTAACAAGTGTGCACCTTTTTCACTTTGATCAAATCAAAGAATCATTCAGTCAATCTTTCTCTCTTACATTCTTCTTGATCTTATTTGCTTTACATTGTTCATACTTCATATTATTCTATATTGAGCACTTTGTTGAGTTAATCATTTCGAGACTTGACTGGTTTACCAGACTTGACTGGAACTTTATTACAAGAAATCATTGATATTAAGTTAACTTAAGGTTTGAGTTCTCAAACCTTGTCCATGCAAATCAGTGTATTCACATGGATGCTATGTATTACTCGAAATTTATATCGCTTAGTTAATTGTTAAGTGTATGCTTTAAAAGTTGTATACGATTAGGATCATATAGCCCTAGAATGATTGGTTTGGCCTTATTTCCTGTTCCTTGTTTGGTTGTGGGCTTAGAGTTGAATCATTTATTTAACAGTCTATGTGGTTCCATTATGTGTACAATTTGCATGTATAAGGCAACCAACGGTGTTTGTTGAGATTCTCAGTATTGTAGAGGCTGGCGAGTTGTGAATTCCTATGAGAGCCTAGGAAATACCATAGTATGATATGTATGTTACTTAGCATAGTGATTGTGTGTATGGCTTTAGTGGGGTGACTTAGAGGATTCATGATGGTTCTTGACGAAAGTACGGATAGGTGTGGAAGGTAGTATTGGGCCCATACTACTGAAAGCACATGATTTGTACTCGAGTCAAGGATGGTCTCGGGGATTCTAAGGGGTCGGCGGAGTGGAAGTTCCCTCGAGTTTATTTTGACTGTTTGTATGTTTTTATTTCATTTTGAGTATGGTGACCACTCGAGGAGGAGCTTCTGGTTTTGGTTATGGCTCTGGTGCCGAACCGATTGATGAGGGGTTGTGCGAGTTTATCACATCGAAGATTACTTGCAATATTATGGAGGCCACCTCTGTGATTTTCAGTACTATCAAGGAGTGGATTATAGAGCTTTTGGATGAGCGACTCGGGGCCTTTCGAGCAGAGATCGCAACAAGACAGTTAGGAGCATGGACTCCCTCTTTTCAGAAGTTCAAGGCAAGTGGAGCTCCGGAGTTCTTTGGGGCTAAGGACCCCATTTCTATCCGTCGATTGATCGCTGACATGGAAAATGCTTAGCGAAGGAGCTTCTGCCTTGAGGGGGTGAAGGTGGGGTTTGCCACCTGCCTTCTGAGGGACCGAGCCCATGATTGGTGGGAGGAGGTCGGTTGTGCATTAAGATCTATCGAAGAGGTGTCCATGACTTGGGAGGAGTTTGTGACAAGGTTTCATGAGGAGTTTTCACCGGCGATCGAGGTGCAGCAGTTGGCGAGGGAGTTTTAGGATCTTCGCCATACTACTGAGACTGTGGTGGAGATCGCCTCCAAGTTCCGAGAGAGGGCTTTATTGGTTCCAAAGTATGTTATAGATGAGGAGATGAAGAAGACGAGATATCATGATATGTTGAGAGACGATATCAGAGAGTTTGTGAGCTTCTGGGGTGCAAAACCCAGAACGACATGGATGCGAGAGCCCGGGAACGAGAGATTGGGTTGGAGCTTCGAACGACGCACAAGCCGGAGAAGGTACAGACAGCAGTGGGCTAGGCAAAAAGGCCCAAGAATATTGATTCATGTCCTAAGGGCCAACAGGCTCGGAGACATTGTGGCAAGTGTAGCAAGCCGCACGGCGAGGCTTGTCGAGCCGCGATTTCGGGTTGTTTTAGATGTGGACAGACCAGTCATATGAGTAGGGATTGCCCAGGGGATGCACTGATTTGATTTTATTTCAATCAGATAGGCCATAAAATGTTGGATTGACCGAGATTGACAGGAGTAGTAGTGGCAGCGCCTGCACTAACCACCTTGAGGATCATCGATGGCCACTTGGGCAAGGCGGAGACACCTGTGGTGAAGAGCAGGGCATTCCAGTTGACAATTGAGGAGGCAATGGCAGCACAAGATCTGGTTACCAGTACATATCTTTACCATATATTTTACTTTTTTCCTTACTTTATTCTTATATCATATTGATCATGTATAGGGACTTTCTTAGTCAATGGTATGATGGCTCATGTTCTGTTTGATTCGGGTTCTACTCGATCTTTTGTATCTCTTGCGCTTAGCAAGAAGTTTAGCGATGCTCCCATAATTTTGGATTGTCTATTGGAGGTAGATATTGTGGATGATCGTTCGATGAGTGCTTCGAGGGTTCATCGAGGATGTGTCCTGAACATGTTCAGCGAGAGATATTTTATTGATTTGGTTCTGATTTCTCTACGAGGGTCGAAGGTTTTCATAGGGATGGGTTGGTTGGTCCCCAATTAGGCTATGATTGATTGTGAGCACCAATTCATGATAGTTCGAAACCTAAGTGGGGGAGAACTGGTTATTCATAGCGAAGGTGCTCAGCGCGGACCAGCTCTCTGTTCAGATCTAAGGGCTAAGGGATATCTTCAGTAGCGATGTTCTTGATTTTTGGCCTACGTGCCAAATACTCGAGTTGGGGGCACGAAGACTTTGAGTAATATGCACATCGTTCGGGATTTTCCTGATGTGTTTCGTGAGGATTTACCTGGAGTGCCTCCCGAGACGCAGGTTGAGTTCCAGATTGATTTGGTTCCCGGTGCGGCTCCGATAGCCAAGGCACCTTATTGATTAGCACCTCCATAGATGCATGATTTCTCTACACAGTTTTAGGAGCTGTTGGACAAGGGCTTTATCAAACTGAGTAGTTCACCATGGGGAGCATCGATCCTACTCTTGAAAAAGGAATAAGGTTCACACATGATGTGTATTGACTACCGAGAGTTGAATACGTTAACGGTGAAGAACCGTTACCCACTCCCGAGGATTGATGATATATTTGACCAGCTTCAGGGTGAATCTTGGTTCTCCAAGATTGAGTTGTAGTCGGTGATTGTTTTTATTGATGATATTTGGTATACTCCAAGACCAAGGAGTAGCATACGGAGCACTTACGAGAGGTTTTGGAGACCTTGGTGAGGGAGAGGTTGTATGCCATATTCTACAAATGTGAGTTCTGGTTGCACGAGGTGCAGTTTTTAGGGCACACCGTCAACCAGAAGGGTATATTGGTCGATCCGGCCAAGATTGAGGTAGTGATGCGGTGGGAGGTTCCGAGGACACCATATGAGATTCAGAGTTTTCTTGGTCTCTCGGGTTATTATCGGAGATGTATACATTATTTCTCCAAATTGTTGTACCATTGACCCGCTTGATGAAGAAGAATGTTACTTTTCGATGGGGGCCTGGTCAGTAGGCAGCTTTCGAGACGCTGTGACAGAGATTATGTGAGGCCCTGATTCTCACTCTTCCCGAGGGTATGGAGGATTTTGTGGTTTATTGTGATGGGTCTATCTCAGGATTGGGAGCATTACTCATGCAGAGTAGTCACGTGATTGCTTACGCTTCGAGGCAGTTAAAGCCTCATGAGGCGAATTACCCTACACATGATTCGTAGATGGGGGTTGTGGTTTTTGCCTTCAATATTTGGAGGAATTGCTTGTATGAGGTTATTTACACTATCTACATTGACTACAAGAGCCTGAGGGTTCGTTTGTTTTGTTTGATCCCTAAGGAATTTAAAGGAATTGGAAACTAAAATCCAATACAAAACGTGTTTGGCTTACAAAAGGAATGGAATATAATTTCCATAATTAATTTTTAATTCCCTATATGAAAGATTTTCAATTCATTCCCCATGCATCAAGAATCCACATTCAGTTGCTTATTATAATTTTTTTTTCTAATTGCACAATTATCCTTCCATGTATATGAGATTTTGGTAAAAAAAATATCATCTATGTGTTTTATATTATTATATAATAAATGACTTGTTGCTTTATATTATTATATATAATCACTTTATTTCAATTTAAAAGTATTTTTATTATTTGATTGTGTTCAACGAAATGTTAGTTGTTTTTTAATTATATTTTATAGAATAGTTCAATAAAAGATTTTGTAATTAAATAAAACTTTGCTATGTTTATTAAAAAATATAAAGGGTATTTCTGTCATATTATAAACTTTATTTTCCAATTTCTTTGTAAAATCAGCAAACCAATCAAAAAATAGATTCCATTCCTTGTCCTCCAAACGCATTTCAGCTTCTAGTACATTCATATTCTAATTCCTTTGGATTCCAATTCTTTTGACAAATTCCATTCCTTCAAAAAACATTCTGTGAAACAAACGCCCCCTGAGATACCTGATGGATCAGCCGAACCTGAATATGAGGCAGCGAAGGTGGTTGGATGTAGTGAAGGATTATGACTGCGAGATTCTATATCACCCGGGGAAGGCTAACATCGTGGTCGATGCCTTGAGCCACAAGGTAGTGAGTGCACCTAGTGGAGATATATGCTTGAGGATGGTTATTGTCTTATCACTATTAGAATTGATCAAGAAGGCGCATGTGGAAGGGTTGAAGAGGGAAAATTGGAAGGAAGTGAGGATTAGGGGTTTAGGGGTTAGATTTCATTATTTATCAGGGATAGTCGCGAGTTATTGACTCAGTGTGGTAGGGTTTGGGTTCCAATTTTTGGCGGGGTTAGACAAACATTATTGAAATAGGCTCATAAGTCGAAGATTTTAATTCATCCAGAAGCCACGAAGATGTACAGAGACCTAAAGTTGGATTACCGGTGGCCCTGTATGAAGAGGAAGGTAGCATGGTTTGTGGAGTGGTGCTTGACTTGCTGGAAAGTCAAGACCGAACATCAGATAACCTACGACAAGATGCAGTAGTTACCTATTCTCATGTGGAAATGGGAAGATATTACCATGGATTTTATCACAAAGTTGTTGAGGATGGCACGTGGGGTTGATTCTATTTGGTTCATCGTGGATAGATTGACCAAGAGTGCTCATTTCATACCTCTTTTCGATAGCATTTCCACCGAGAAAATGACTGACATCTACATCAGGGAGGTGGTGGTTCGACATGGGGTGCCAATTTTGGTGGTTTCGGATCGAGATGTTTGCTTCACCAGTAGGTTTTGGAAGAAGTTTCATGAGGAGTTGGGTACTCAGTTGCATTTCAGTACAGCATACCACCCCCAGACCGATAGATAGAGTGAGCGGACGATTAAATGCTCGAATATATGCTCAGGGCGTGTGTGCTATATTTTAGAGGGAGTTGGGATACTTATCTTCCACTGGCCGAGTTCTCCTATAACAATAGCTACCATGCCAATATCGATCGACCGCCCTTTAATAGGCTTTATGGGAGGAGATGTTGGACAGTTTGTTGGGGCGAGGTCGGGCACCGAGTTATGGGGAGTACTGAGATAGTACTCAAGACTACCGAGTTGATACAGAAGGTGAGCGATCAGGAACAAACCATGCATAGTCGCCAGAAGAGCTATGTTGATCGGCGACGTTCGGACCTCGAGTTTCAGGTCGGAGATTTTGTGCTTCTGAAGGTATCATCTTGGAAAGGTGTCATTCAATTCCGGAAACGGGGCAAGTTGGGCCCCCGGTTTATTGGACCCTTCAGGATTATTGCCCGGGTGGGCAAGGTTGCGTATCGGCTGGAACTACCTGATGAGCTTCGTCAGATCCGCAACACTTTCCACATCTCTCAGTTGCGGAAGTGTTTAGAATATGATTCAGTAGTAGTGCCCTTAGATGACATTCAGGTTGATGAGCGCCTGAACTGTGTAGAGAGACTGATTGCGATTCTCGACAGGAAGACAAAGACTCAAAGCAACCAATTGGTGAACTTGGTGAAAGTGCAGTGGCGGCATCGGAAGGGTTCTGAGTGCACTTGGGAACCTAAGGGAGAGATGACAGAGCAATATCCGGACTTATTTGTTGCAACGGACTTTGAGGACGAATTCTGATTCAAGTGGGGAAGAGTTGTAACGCCCGTTCCTCAGGTACATTTCCTTATGTTATTTAAAATTTAATATATTGAGAATTTTGGGTCTAAGCGGGGCGTATAAGGCATATACGCAGGGGGTAAGTCATTAAGTGCATGTGGGGGATTCTCTCCCTACGATGGGCGTAATCTTGGTTACGTAGGACGTAGGTACTTAGAGTTCAAACCCTATTTTGAGTGGTTGTGAGCCCTATTTAAAGGCTCTAATCTCTTGAGAGCTTCCACATGCTCAACATCCACTCTCCCAAGCAGTTTTTTCGAAACCCTAATCCCTTGTGAGCTTGTTTTGAGTTTTTTGAGTGCTTTTGGTGCATTTTGAAGAAGGAGAAGTCTATCATTGAGGATTGGTGTGGCTCAAGCGTGAAGATATAGAATGTTCATCTCATTTCCCAACCTCACAAGGTATAAAGTTCTCACCTTTATGATTCATTGGGTTAGATCTAGGTTAGCTTTTTGGTTTGCATGCTTCTAGTCCCATGATTTTTTTCTTGAGATTAAGAGCTACTCTAGAGCTTAAGGTTGTCATTTCTTGTTGTTTTTGAGGTTCACATGTCATAAAAATAGGATCTTGGTTGCTATGTTTCACCCATTCAAGATTTTGAGGTCATTATAGGATGATATGGAACTGGGGTTTGGTATTGTGCTCCATTAATCCATGCAAAGGCATAAAGTCAGGAACTTTATCACTCTAGACGTCCATTAGGTTCAGATTTGAGAATTGGACGTTTGGTCTTAAGGATTTAAGGACTTATTGAGAAAGTTGGGAAACAGTGTTGGTATGCGGGGCGTAATCTTGGCTACGCAGTGTGTAGCCTGATTTTGTCCCGATTTCCATTCGAAGGCTCTACGCTAGGCGTAGAGCATGGTAGCATGGCGTACCCCATAGATGTTGACTTTTGGTCAAAACAGACTTTAGGTCAAGTTCAGTGGATCATGGCCATGGAAGGGTAAAATGGTCTTTTACCCTAGAGAGAGAAAGTATGTAATGGAACCTTGATTATGGATTATCACCTTAATTGCTAATTAGGGTTGTTTTGTATATGTTTAGTGTGAAGAGCTTTTGTAGCAGCAGCTCGAGTGTGACTTTTATCTGGCTATCGATTGAGGTGAGTGTCTTCACTGTACTTGTGGGTCGAAGGCACCAATGTCAGCCCACCGGATTGTGTTATGTAGAATGTTAGTTGTCTTTGTGACTCTTGTATGTATGATTGGGTTTAAATACACCCCAAGTTTAGTCCCATTATTGTATGTTTGGATTGAGATAAACCGTAGGGTTGGGCTCATTATGGTATGATTGGGTTGAAATATACCCCATGGTTGGGCCCATTATTGTATGTTGGGTTGGAATATACCACAAGGTTGGGCCCACTGATTAGTATGGTATGTGGTGTTTTGGAGAACTCACTCAGCTTTGTGCTTACAGTTTCATGTTAATGTTTCGAGTAATTCCGGTTCGAAAGGGAAGGGCTCGGCATGATCACACATCATCCCCCTTATGATTCCGCATTGATTATTATTTTACTTTGATGATTTTGATACATTGTATTGTGATTGATTTTGAGACACCTGATGTATGGATCGATGATTTTTAAAATGAAAAATTTTACCTCTATTTTTAGGTTGTTACATGTTGTTGTTGTTGACGTTGTCGTCTTCGCCTTAATATGTATGTAAGTAGTTTCGCATTCTATATTGAAATGGGTTCATGAATGTGATGCTTATCCACGAGAAAATAGTATATGTTTATCCAAGAAATAGGATTCAGGAATAGATCGTGATAGGCTATGTCATCTTTTAACGTCTAATTCACTCAACCTGCACCTTTCATGTCAAACAAGATTTAAGCAACACCTTTCTAAGCCTAGTGGGTATGGGCAACATGTTATAACACCAAAAAGGTGCCACCTCACATCACCCATAGTGTTATAACATCATTGTAGGAAATGGTCACCATGTTATAATACACCCATGGTGTTATAACGTAATTTGTTCTCGTTTGTGTCGCTCCTTCTCCTCTCTTGCAAAGGAAATTTGAGTGCTCAAGTTTCAACTCATCTGAAATCTCATCGGTGTCAGCGTTGAGGTCGATGTGAGTATGTGTGTCTGAAACGTCCAGCGTACTCGAATTTCGAGACCTCTTCGATTAAACCTCTATTGATGTAGGAGTTTTAAGCCATTTTGCATCTATTCAAATCATCCCCCATACTTTATCAAACTCAAACACATGACACATCACGACCCGACTGAAGCATGTTGTAAAATGCCTTGAATTTTGTGCACTGCCTATTTATTTGAGTCCATTTACTATTAAGCATATCGCAACTGCGATATGGTTTTCTATTCAAAAGACCGTGAAATTTGGCGAGCACTACTTCCCAATAAGCACCTTTCTTCTGTCCATTTCTGTGACTTTCATTTTTTGAAGTCCCACATCATGCTTCCGCTAAAGTGTATTCCTCCTCCGGTGTCCATCATTCTGGAATTTCTTCATTTTCCGTGACAACAACTTTTCCTTTCCCTTTCCCTTTTCGTTTCCCTTTCCCTCTTCCCCTCCTGCTTGTGTTTCGGTAACGACTTCGACCAATGATTGTGTTGGTGGTGGTTAGGTGGTTGTTTGTGTTTGTGGCAATGAAGAGAAAGTCCGGAAAAGGTTTTGTTGTAAATTTGGGTTTTGTCCAAAAAAACAATTGTTGAATGTAAGGTGATGAAGGGAATTGGATTGGAGGTGAGGCGGGGTTGAAACAAGTTCTTTGGTATGGGATTTGTGGTGAACTTTGAAAGGATAATAGGTTAAAATAATTTTCGTAACCGGCAAATTCGAAAGGAGAGGTTGTGTTTGATTGTGGGTTTGGGTTTGGTGGAGGGGTGTTTGGGTTTTACTCCATTTTTTTGGTTGAAGTAGTGAATTTTATAAATGTAGAGAGAAATGAAAGAATGGTGTAAAAAATATGGGGTAAAATGCGTAGTATTTATAGGTAAGAAAATAAGTTTTTTTTATTAACTTGACCGTTTATCAACGGTGTAGTAAGCAACGGTCATAAATCTCCCGTTTCAATCCGTCGTAAAGCGCACAAGAGGCACCATAATGAGGAAAGGGGCGGTGTGCTCCCCGTTATCATGTCGTTATGGGCATGTCATATCAGCCTTAATGGTGTTGTGGTGACCCATACTGCTTCGTCTAATAAATCTATCTGATATACCAAATAAATTATATATCAACTTACCATAATAGCATATTTTAGTAAAGATTATATAGGCACAATATAATTTTAGTCAAAATAAACTATATTGATGTGTATAGTCCAAAAATAAGATTCTAGTTTGAAAAATATCAAAACTAACATATAAACTTGTAGCATAAAATAATAAGTCCGTGATATACCAAAATACATTATATATCAATTTACCGTCATAGCGTATACTAGTAATTTTATATAGGCATGCTATAGTTTTAGTGAAAATGACCTATATTGCTATATGTATATATGATGGCCAAACCTAAGAGTCTAGCTTGAAAAATATCAAAATTAGCAAGCTAATCAATGATTCCTAAAATCGTGAAATCAGCCAAATTAATCTACCTAAATTGTGTAGTGAGTTTCTAAATGATTACATATATAAAGAGGGGTCAATTGAGGTATGGAGTGCTATAAGGTATTTCCAACAAAGTTTCTATAAATTAGTTATTAAACGGATTGCTCAGCTGTTGAAAATGGGTTCGAGGGAGGAGGATTTCGCATATGCAATGCAACTGGTTACCTCTACATCATTGACCATGGTGTTGGTGACTGCAATCAAGCTCAAGGTATTCGAGACAATAGCCGAGGCGGGGCCCAGTGCACAACTCTCGGCTCATGAGATCGTGTCTCGTTTGTCCATTACAAACCCGAGTGCCCACCAGATGCTCGATCGAATGTTTCGGTTGCTCGCTAGTTATTCGGTTGTTACTTGCAATCAACGAGACCATGAGTTGGGGTTGGTTCGAGTGTATGGACTCACCTCTGTTGCCAAATACTTTATTCCAAACAAAGATGGGGTCTCTTTATGTCCTGTTATGGAGTTGCTTCAAGATAAAGTGTTCATCGAAAGTTGGTACGTCGAATTGTACCCGTAATTTTAGTTTTAGTTTTAATCGTATTTTCTACGAATTTTGATTTGCATATTCGATAAAAAAAAATGAATCAACCATATTTTTATACAGTAAACATCAATTTAGTTTATTTTAGATTATCTATGATAATAGAATTTATCAATCAAGTAATTGATGACATGAGTTATAGACGTATTTAATATGCATAAAGTCTGATAATAACGTATTTTTTTATTTATCTCACTTAAGTTGTTTTTCTCTTACAAACCTATTCACTGTACTTTTAAAAAATGTATCATTTAAGTCATTCGGTAAAAAAACATCTCGACATTCTTTCGTCGGTTCATCAATATTTTGGTTTAATGCAACTATACACTTTAACATTTACGAAGTGTATTAGTTGAAATTCTAACAAGTCACAACAATTATCCCAACATATTTTCAAAATACTTTGTTGCTAACTAATATATTTTGTCAATTGTTTAGTTTTTTTTTTTTTTCTTGTTGATTCTTAGCATATGTACTTTGTATATGATCTAGACTGATTGTATTTAACCAAAATACTGATGATGAAATTACTAAAAAGTTAACATGCCTAATGTTGTGAATCATAACCATAGACACGCAAGGAAACCGACAAATAAAATTGAGAATTATATGTCGATTAGTTGCGAATAATAGATCCAATTATAATTAATATAATTACCAAGTTTCGTCCAGAAACCAGATTAATCATTCTCGATTAGATCTGATTATAAGAAAGGTAGAAGGAGAGTGTCCTATTATTGGACGAAATTAAAAACAAGACAATTATGTAAAACCAACATGTTGACGGCTGATCTTGGATCTTGATTGTGTAATAACTGCATGGATCGAACTCCTGTCTTTAAAGGTTTTTACGTCGTTTTTATCGGCTGTAAGCAACAGAGTAAAACCCCAAGATTTAATGCAGATTTACTGAGTTTCCAACAGCAATGGAAACGATAAACGCAAAGTGAATACTAAGAAACCGGGAAGAAATCGCAAAGAGAAAGAGAGAGCTTTCAATTTTCGGACATGAAATACGGCTCCCAGAGAGTTGTATTTATAGGTATTGAAACCCTAGAAGGCAATAAAGAGGCCCCTCTTGGGTCGGCCCATAGAAACCCTAGGGCGACGACTTGTTCTCCAAGCTATCCGTTTTCTAAGCCTTCTAGAATATTTTGTTGTCATATCCACGAAGTCAACCGTTTGACCAGACCGGTCAAACCGATTTGACCCGAACTTCGTCAAAAATAGAAGCTCCTCAGCTCCCAACGACCGATGCATCATGCTAAGTGCCAAGTGCGCCTAAATTAGGCCATTTCGCGCACTCACGACGTCAGCTAGTGCTAGGCTAGGCTAGGCTAGGCGCGCGTGTGTGGGTTTGGCCCATTTCTTTGATCCACTAAAGCTTTTGAAGGCCTATCAAGTGAAAAGACTTATAAACCTACACAAGGTTTCTTCCCCCACCAATGTGGGATAAAGGAAAATAGTCAACTTGCTATTATACCTTCATAGTTTCCAACAATCCTCTACCAAGTTGGAAAGTTTCCTTTCACTCAGACATATGATGTCACTCGGGTGTCACGAAGATTAAACCCTAGTTTAATGAGAACAAACAAGAAGAGACCGATTCAATGGTATCCGTATAGGTTTAAACCATGAACCTTGTGACCTCTCCAGTTTACCCCTACACATCGCATGCCGTCTTTGCGTTCTCCCTGTGCGCTAATATGGTCATGTGCTATAAATTCTTTTCATGACCCTTTAGAAGATAAACCACTAATCTTCGCTTGAGGCAGCACCACCTCTAGATCATATAGGCAAACTTTTATAACATCTTCGTTGCTTAGATGTCTCCAAAACTTTGTTAAGAGTTGTAAATCAACCTCGTTCTCGGCAATGACGTATTATCCTACCTCACATAGATCTATCATTAATGATAGTACCTTCTATCGTTAGTGACTTCATTGTTACCCTTTAAACTTGAGAATTAGGAGCACTAATGCCAAGTTGGGTTTCCATCACTAAGCGATTCTATTGTGGTCTTATACCCATGACTCTCGTGGTAAATGTAACCAAATCTCTCGTCGGATGTTTGGTAAACGGATATGCCAAGTTCCTACTTGTCTTGACATAGATAACCTTGATGATACCACTTTCAATTAGTTGTCTCACAAAATTATGTCTCATACCTAGATGTATCGACTTCCGATTAGATACCGCATTACATACTTTAGACAGTGTGGCCTCACTGTCACAGTACATGGGTATTGAAGGCATTGGAATATCCCACAGACGGATATCCATAAGTAGATCACGAATCCACTCTGCCTCTTTGCCCATTGCTGCTAAGGCAATTAGCTCTGCTTCCATCATTGAATGAGTTATGCATGTCTGTTTCTTGCTCGCCCAAGAAATAGCACCGCCAGCTAGAGTATAAACCCAACCACTTGTGGATCTCGAGTCACTGGTGTGATCTATCCAACTAGCATCAGAATACCCTTCTAGAATTCCATTTGATGACGAATACATCAACTTAAAAGTACTTGTCCTTTTCAGGTATCCTAGTACTCTACCCACTGCCTTCCAGTGCTCTGTCACTGGATTGATAGTATATTGACTCAGTTTGCTTACAGCGAATGTGATGTCAGATCGAGTGCAATGAGTAGCATACATCATGCTCCTAATTGCACTTGCATATTCTAGTTGAGCCACTACTCGTCCAGAATTCACATTTCGCACTTGAATCAACAGCAGTGTTGAATTCCTTAATATTCAAATGTTGAAACTTTGTCTGAATTTTCTCTATGTAATGAGATTGACTCAGAGAAATCTGATTGCCTGTCCTTTTCACCTTGATACCAAGAACTGTATCAACTTCACCAAGATCTTTCATCTTAAAGTTCGAGGATAGGTATTTCTTCGTCTCAAGAATACCTTCTAGGTGAGTGCCAATGATCAACATATCAACAATATAAAGACATATTACTACTATGTAATCGGATGTGTATTTGGAATAAATACATTTGTCAGTACTGTTATGCTGAAATCCGAAAGCAGTCACAGTGGTGTCAAATCTCTCATGCCACTATTTGGGAGCTTGTTTCAACCCGTACAACGATTTAACAAGTCTACAAACTTTGTTTTTCTGTCCGGGTATCACGAAACCTTCAGATTTCTCTAAGTAAATCTCCTCCTTAAGATAATCATTCAGAAAGGCTGTCTCCACATCCATTTCATGAATGTACAGTCCTTTCAAAGTTGATATTGCTATGACAGTTCTAATAGAAATAATCCTAGCAACTGGGGCATAGGTATCAAAATAATTGATCCCTTCTCGCTGCCTGTAGCCTTTAGCAACTAATCTTGCTTTATAGGCAGATATGGATCCATCTGGATGATATTTTCTCTTGAATATCCATTTAGATCCTATGGATCTCCTCCCCTTGGGTAGATCAGCTAACTCCCAAGTTCCATTACCCATAATTGAGTCCATTTCATCATTGATGGATTCCTTCCACAAAGGAGCATCTCTAGACGTCATGGCTTCAGTAAAGGTCTTAGGATCATCATCCAAGTTAATGGAAAAGATGACCTCTCTTGTCACTTTCTTTTGTGTTCCTTCGACCAGATAAGAATAGAAATCGTCTCCAAAACTTTTCTCTATTCTAACCCTAGTGCTTCTCCATGGTTCCTCCACAATAGGAAAAGGTGGGAGTATTTCTCGAGAAGTACTTGTAGGTGTTGTATGACTAGATTTTTCATCATCCCTAGAAAACTTGTCCTCAAAGAATTCCACATCTCTGGATTCCACAACAACACATGATTCAGTATCTAATAAATGGTAAGCCTTGCTATTGTGAGCATATCCAATAAATATACTCTTATTAGCTCGTGCTCCCATTTTGGTTCGCTTAGGAGAGGGAGTCCGATAATAAGCAACACACCCCACACTTTCAAATAGTCTTGGTTAGGCTTTCTACCTTTCCATAACTCATAAGGGCTTGTAGGAATCACACGACTAGTGATCCTATTATGAACATAACAAGCAGTCAATAGTGCTTCCCCCCACAGATTGTTTGGTTGACCCGATTGGTTCAACATACAATTGACCATTTCACAAAGGGTTCGGTTCTTTCTTTCAGCCAAACGATTTTGTTGGGGAGTATATGGTGAAGTTCTCTCATGTTTAATTCCATTCTCTTCACAGAATGTGCCAAACTCTTGGTTGAAGTATTTTTCGCCTCTATCCGAGCAAAGAATTTTGATGTGTCTTTCAAGTTGATTTTCGAATTCAGGCTTATACAGTTTAAATGCATCAAAATCTTCATCTTTTGATCTCAACAAATAAACATGTAGATATCGACTGGAGTCGTCACAGAATGTGATGAAATACCTTTTTCCTCCTCGAGTAAGTATTCAATTTAATTCACATATATTATAATGAATCAACTCAAGTAATGATGTATTTCTCTTAACTTATGGAAATGGTTTCTTTGTAAACTTTGATTTCATACAAGTTTCACATTTTTCAAAATCTTTTGAGTCATATTTTAACATTCCTTTAGTTTGCATTTTTTCAATGTTCTTAACATTAGTGTGTGCTAAACGTTTATGTCATAAAGAAACTGAACAAACAAAATAACCAGAAAAGTTCACTTCATTCACATTAGCAGCCAATCCATCAATTATATCATTATTAGTAACACTAGACACACTTGAAACACTCGCACTAACACCATTACTCTCAACACTAGACCCATTTGCACTACCATCATCACTAAGACACAAACGATACATTCCTGAACAATTATTCGCCCTCCCAACATATCATCTGCCCTTAGTGATCGCAATTTTGCCATTCTTAAGCACCATCTTGAACCCACCTTTGTCAAACTTGTCCGCAGAAACCAACCCCTTCAAGATAGTAGGAACATGAAGAACATCTTGAAGGGTAACCCATTCACCACGTGTGAACTTCAGACGAACATCACCTATTCCTTGAACTTTAGCTTTGTGACCATTAGCATAGACAACTATCGTTCCTGGTGGAATTGGACAGTAAGTGCGGAAGCTCTCTCGTTGCCCACAAACATGCACAGTGGCTCCAATATCTACAAACCATCCTCGAGCATAGATTGCTCGGGTAAGCGAAGAGATCATGAAAATCTCTCCAAGGGTCACACTTGCCACCATATCAGTCACTTGCTCAACTGCATGTGCAACCGGTCCTGATTTGCGATCTTTGCATTCTCTCGCATAGTGCCCAATTTCTCCGCAGACGTGGCAAGGTCTGGCCCTCTTCGGATTTGATTTAGGATTCTGATGACTTGGTTTCTTGAAGCTTTGTTTCTTAGGTCCCAAGTTCCTTTTGTTTTGTCCCCCAAACTTGGTCTTATGACCAGAACCCCCAGTTTGATACACAGTGCACACTTAATCCGACTTTACCACGCTTGTCTCTGATGCGAGTTTCTTCCTCAATGCGAAGGTGTTTCATCAGATCATCCAAGGAGTAGTCCTCAGATTTGTGCATCATTATCTTAGAGAAGTCTTTCCACGAGGGTGGCAGTTTTGCGATGATCGCACCAACCTGAAAGAGTTCTGGTATCGAGATAGAGAGCATGTTCAACTTGTTGACCATGACCTAGAGTTCATGCACTTGTTCCATGATAGGTTTGTCATCGGCCATTTGAAACTCTAAGTACTTTGACACTAGGTACTTGTTGGTAACTTCCTCATGTACCTTGTACTTGAGTTCCAAAGCACTCCATAACTCTCTCGGATCTTTGACCGGCGCGTAAAGATCATAGAGCCGATCAGACATTGAGTTCTTGATGTGACCCACATACAGTTCCTTAGACTCTCTACGCAGAGCCCTTTGCTTTTCCATATCAGAGATGATCATTGGATCCATAGTTTTCCTCGCCTCGGGAATTGGATCAGCAGGAATTGGGGCCGGTTTTGGGTCCAAAACATAGGCGATCTTTAGCACATAAAGCATGAACTTGACCTTGTCAGCTCAGCGGGTGTAGTTCTGACCATCGAATCGGTCAAGCTTGGCAAACTCTTAGTTCATGTAATGGAGACTAGCAGTTGGGATTTGGGTATCCATTAGTCTGTTGATTTATAAACACAAATTATAAAAAAAACCTTTAAGATTGTTGTGAATCATAACCATAGACACGCAAGGAAACCGACAAATAATATTGAGAAGTATATGTCAATTAGTTGCGAATAATAGATCCAATTATAATTAATATGATTACCAAGTTTCGTCCAGAAACCAGATTAATCCTTCTCGATTAGATCTGATTATAAGAAATGTAGAAAGAGAGTGTCTTGTTATTGCACGAAATTAAAAACAAGACAATATTGTAAAACCAACCTGTTAACGACTGATCTTGGATCTTGACCGTGTAATAACTGCATAGATCGAACTCTTGTCCTTAAGGCTTTTACTTCGCTTTTATCGACTGTAAGCAACAGAGTAAAACCCCAAGATTTAATGCAGATTTACCGAGTTTCCAACAGCAATGGAAAACGATAAACTCAAAATGAATACTGAGAAACCGGGAAGAAATCGTAGAGAGAAAGAGAGAGCTTTCAATTTTCGTACATGAAATACGGCCGCTAGAGAGCTGTATTTATAGGTATCGAAACCCTAGAAGGCAATAAAGAGGCCCCTCTTGGGCCGGCCCCCTAGAAACCCTAGGGCGACGACTTGCTCTCCAAGCTAGCCGTTTTCTAAGCCTTCTAGAATATTTTGTTGCCATATCTACGAAGTCCGAACTTTGCCAAAATAGAAGCTCCTCATCTCGCCATTTCGCGCAATCACGACATCAGCTAGTGCTAGGCTAGGCGTGTGTGTGTGGGCTTGGCCCATTCCTTTGATCCACTAAAGCCTTTGAAGGCCTATCAAGGGAAAAGACTTATAAACCTACACAAAGTTTATTCCCCCATCAATGTGGGATAAAGGAAAATAGCTAACTTTCTATAATACCTTCATAATTTCCAACACCTAATTCTAGTTAAGGTTAAAATTAGGCATTAAACTATTAAATTTATGCTAATTAATAACTAAACTTTGTTTAAGATTTAAAATGTCTCTGAATTTGTTTTTTTAGTTAGTTTGGTTGGTTAGATATCACTAAATTTGTTTTTTGTTATCTAAGGCCATTGAATTTTTTCTTGACTGTCTAGTTTCTTACACTTTTTTTACAATTCATTTTTATAACTTTCGTTTTTACATTTTCTTTTACTTCATTTTTACATATTTTTCACATTTGGTTTGTTGTAACAAATTATGAAAATGTTTTAAGAACAAAATAAAAAATAAAGTTGCAAAAATGGATTGTGAAAAAAAAAAAGATATGAAAAAATGAATTTTGAAAAACATTTAAAAACACAGTAAAAAAAACAATTAAAAATGAAGTCGTAAAAACGAATTGTGAAAATCATGTAAAAACAAAGCAAAAAAATTAAGTTGTAAAATCATATTGTGAAAAAACTTGTAAAAAAGAAAAATAGATTATGAAAAAACTTGTAAAAAAACAAATCACAAATTAAGTTGTAAAAGGAATAGTAAAAAACAAGTAAGAGATCTAGCCAAATAAAAAAGTTTAATGACCTTAAATCATCTTTAATGGTTGAATCTTCTAAAACTTTTTATATTTTCAATTATTTTAATTTAACAAAATACTATCATCCTGGTCATTGGTCATAAATCGTTTTCCACAAAAAAAAAAAAAAAAAAAAAAAAAAAAAAAAAAAAACCTTGTTAGTCTATCTTTATCTATATGAAATTTTATAAAACATCATTATCTAGTTTTATCTTTTAAGCATACATAACTAGAACACTATATTTTATGTTACTAAATGGTATAACATCAAATTTGGTGTTGCACCATTCACCAACATCAATTCGGTTTAGAGCAACTTTACACCAAATTTGGTGTAAAAGTTAGGCTTTAGAGTTGGGTTTATACCAAATGAGATAAATTTTGAAATTACAATGACTATGTATGTATGAAAAAAAAAACATCCAATTGGAGACGTCAAAACTATTTTGTTATATACTTATTTTATGATTGATCTCATTCCATATAATACTCTATTTGGTCAAATATGTAACACATAAAGTATGTATGTATGTATTTGTGTGCATGTATATATGTTTGCATGTATGTATGTATTGACATTACATTCTTTTTCTATTCCTTGAACAAGGTTTAAACTTAAAGATGCGGTGCTAGAAGGTGGTATTCCATTTGACAAGGTTCATGGAACACATGCATTTGAATATTCAGCATTAGATGCAAGGTTCAACGAGGCTTTCAACAATGGCATGTTGAATTTTACTACGATCATGATGAATGAAATTCTTGAGTGCTACCATGGCTTTGACAACCTCAAACGTGTTGTTGATGTTGGAGGTGGTCTTGGAGTTGCTCTCAATATCATTACATCAAAACATCCCACCATTAAAGGCATTAACTTTGATTTGCCACATGTGATCCGACATGCATGCACCAGTTTATCCAGGTATATTCATCTAGTCGTTAGGCACACAATCAAACAAAAACCATCACAATGAGGTTGGTTTCTTGATTTTAGTTTTAACAAGTTAGAAATTGATGATGAATGTAGGTATAGAATATATCGGAGGAGATATGTTTGAAGAGGTTCCGCAAGGTGATGCCATTTTTATGAAGGTAATTAATTTTCCTCAAAACATGTTATATACGTTTTGAATTTAACAAATTATTAACTAATGGAAATATGAAATCCATTATAATAGTGGATACTGCATGACTGGAGCGATGATCATTGTGCAAAGTTGCTAAAGAATTGCTACAAGGCTTTGCCAAATGATGGGAAAGTTATTATAGTTGAATACATTCTTCCTTTTTTGTCAAACACAAGCTCTTTTGACAAACTCACTACACATATGGATGCAATCATGATGACACAAAACCCTGGAGGAAAAGAGCGCATGGAGGATGAGTTTCTTGTGTTAGCTAAAGGCGCGGGATTCGAAAAGAATGTTGTGTTTGTAACATGTATGTGATTGAATTTTACAAGTAGAGAGTTATGGGTTTGATATTTGTTAGAATAATTTAAAAGAAATCTTTTATGTAATAAAACAAGAACATGTCATAAGGAAAGATGTAATCCCTTTAATCATCTCTTCAATACAAAAAAAAAATGGGTCATCCTGTTAACTGTGAAACATGTATCATTGTCATTTTACAAGACTACTACTTAATGACATGACAGGTGGCATCAACGTCTTCTTACTGCTGCACTTTGTCCCCGGGGAGCGGCACCAACTGCCTGCGGTGTTGGAGCACCACCGCCACCACCAGCCGCCTGTTCCTCAGGCAGGTTCATGGCTTGGGTGACAGCATTCATCACAACAAGTCCAAGAGGAATCAAGTACATCCACTGAAACAAGGGAATTATCAACATCAACTTCATCACAAACACTTAAAAAAAATAATAAATAAAGAAATAGAGCATTATGTAAAAGAAAGACAACTCACATATTTAGCCCAAAAGGACCTCTCCTCCAATGGCTTTACGCCTTCCTCATTTCCTACTCCTGCCTCAACACCACCAATAATATCTTCTGAAAATGATGGAGTCCTGTTTAAGTTGCAACAAACAACTTTTAATATTAGTATGAAAAAAAAAAAGGTGTGTGCAACTCTTTGTGGCAAATAAACCGGATTCTTTCTATACTCAAAAAGTGAAAAAAAATACAAAACATGGAAATTTCACCTTGGTGCCAGCTCACTGTACTTTAAGACTGTGTGAGAGTTGAAGGACCACTTTGAAGGCTGATTAAAAAACAACAAATCACATACCAAATATAAATGGTCAACTTATAAAAAACTAAAAAAAAAATAAAATTATAACATAGAGCACCCATGTTATTACATACTAACTTACCAGCCTCAACTCCCTAGGATACTGGCATCCCCCCAAAGAACCATAGTTGACAGCTAGAATGTTAACACCTTCCTGTGATGATACAGAATTAGTACAAGATTTATAACTATATGTATATTTGGTGTTATAATGAATGTAAATCAAGGAAATAAATAGGTAGATATATAATTTATAGTTACTGAAAAGTAGAATTACCATGTGTATAATAATATGTTCATCCAAGCTACCCTTTGGGAGACATCTCTGAAGTAAATAGAAAGACAGACAGCACTTTTAAGCAGCTTATATCACAATAAAAGAATGATGCATAATGTCTGGTTAATGGTTTTAAACTTACTGCCTTCACTGAGGAAATGACATACTCTTTCCCAGAAGGATGTAATACATTAGATGGTAACCTAATTCTGTAGAAGTCATCACTTTCCAGTAGTTGCTGAAGAAACATATCATCAACAAGCAGATTAGAGTCAAAACAGGTAAAAGTTTAAACAGAATCGATATAATCAGCAAGAGTAAGTGGATGAAGAATCACTTTAAACTTCTCCTTCTCTGTTGCAGTAAGATCATGCCTTGAAAACCGAAGCTTTGTAAGAATCTGATTCACATAATAGATGCCAAATCAGCAAAGAGATTAAAGATCTTCTTATAATGTTAGAGGTATAGAACTATACAAGGAACACATGCATATATCAGCTGCAAAGGGACAGTTATACTGAGCTTCATGGCATGACAAAGTGACAACAGTGTATGCTATTTTTATTTGCATTCAGTTACTTCACAAAATATTTCTTTTGACAAGTTATTAATCTTCAGACAGACTAAGAAAGATAGCTATGAAATTTTGAGAGGCAATGGTAAACCCTATGTTTCTTCCATGTGCAGTTACCAATAATCATATACGTTTGAAGCCATCAACAACTGGGAAATCCTGAATCAAATAAATAACAAGCAGTGTTCGGCTTCGCAATTGATATGTTTTTTTTTTTTTTTTTTTTTTGCAATTCAGAGTAAAGAATCAACTACATACAGTAAATCGCATAACAAACACCACAAAATGAGAAAGACTTTCAGTTTAATTCCTAGCAAATCTAATCAGTAATCAGGGACTAGTTCTGTAGTATAAGATTCAAATTTGCAGCACTCGTATACTCCACATCTCCATACAAATTCACCACCAACTATAAAACCATCATACCTGTCCGCCATGAGCAGAAGTCTTAAGTCGAGCAGTAAAAGTGCCGGCGGCGGAGAACTCATCGGAATCCTCGAACGCGTGTTCAAGAGCGAACTGAACTCTAGAGTCAGATTCAGAATCTGCCGATCTCTTCCTAGTAGGTTGTGGGGGGGAATGAGGAAGAGATATGACTGGAGGTGATGATACCGTGACATCGATATCAGGTGAACGGCCGCCTTCTAGACCAAATTCTTCATCGTCGACGAGAAGCTCGTCGGATTGAAAAGATGAATTCGATACTATCAAGAGAGTGAAGAGGAGCAGGAGAATCAAAGATTTGGGGAGTTTCATCGTGGAAGGGTGGAGGATTTGCAGATCAAACCACTGTGCTTGTATACAAGAGTTCCTACCCAGCCCCTTCTTTTCAACCCTTTTTCTTGTTGCATCTTCTTTTATATATGATCTGATAACGAATCAAAATGTTTAAACAGGTAAAAAGGGTTAATGTCACAATGGTAACTTGATAAATACAATTTCAAATATTTTACTTTATCTATTCACAATCTTCTACAATAATAAATAATAATAAATGAAGATCAATTTTGTCGCATGTCAATTTTTCATAAGTTTTGACACTTGTTATTTTGTGATATTTTTAAAATAAATAATATTCACGTGTCAATTTTCTGTTTTTTCAATTTTTAAAATTAAAAAGTCGTATAATACTTATATTTATATATGTAAAGTATTAAATGTAATAAATGTGATAGTAATAAGCGTTTCTTCTTTCCTTATTTCGCAATTTTATTTTAAAAATACTTATTGTTTACACTTTGATATTTAATCTTTTTTTAATCAACCCGTGTAATATACGGGTCTTACACCTAGTTATCTATATATAATTCATTAAACTAACCGTCCAAAAAAATTTAAAGAAAATAACCATTTTTTAGATTTTAAAAAGGTTATTTTTATAAAAAACCCTATATTTAGATTCTTTTTCTTTTTAGACCTAAAACTTTTTTCTTTTCTGAAAAAAGACTCAATTTTTACATATTACTTGTTATTTTAGACCCTAGCAGGTTACCAAAAGGGAAATCAAGTATTTTCATTTCATAAAAAAACCCTACATTTTGTACTTTTTTCCAGTTTAGACTTAAAATGTTTTTTTTTTCAAAATAAACTCAACTTTAAAATGGTTACAACATTTAACATTAGTTGTATAAGGTACTTAATTACACCGATTTAATGAAGCTTAACTTCGTTCATGCATAAAAACGTGATTATATCCTTTCAGATTAAAATGAAATCCTAAATTTTATTTTGGTAATTATTATGATTATCCTTAAGATTCAATAATAGTGATATTCAAACACCATGTATTGATTTAAACACCATGTATACATAAGATAGGTTAATAAAATGAGGTAGTAGGCCAACTATTCATTTTTCTTTTCTCTACAACAAAATTTCATAGTTTTGTCAGTTTTGCTCATTCACTACATTCCAACCATTGTTAATAATGTCAATCATCGTATTTTAATATTTAAGTGTGCGGTGTCATTCTTGTTATTTAGATTTTCAACTTATGCTCAAACGATTTTATTCCTAAAATATAGTTTTATGTATTCATACGTGATGTTAACATTTTTTAAGAAAGTCTTAAACTTGAATCTCATATATCTAAACAAAACTAATACAATGTTTAGGATTAATATTTTTATGTATTTATTTGATATAATTATAACATATTATTTAATAATATGCTAATGCTACAAAATATTCTATGGCTTTGGTTTAGGGTTATGATAATGAGTGCGTTTGTTAACTGTTCTAAAAAAATTGATTAAAAAATTCGGCCAAAAAAATAATATAGAAAAGTGAGAGAGGGAAATATGTCCAAACTCACCAAATAAGTATAATAGACAAACTAAAAAAATTATTTTGTATACAGTTTGTTAAATTATATGGTATTTTTTTCTACAAATAAAAAAAATTGTTATTATGCTAAAAGATTATTCTTAGCCATGTATTATCCATGTTACCAAATTAACATCAAACTGTTTATTATCGATAATAATAACATTTTCTATAAACAATATATCATGTTTAATGATATGTATATATATATATATATATATATATATATATATATATATATATATATATATATATATATCCAAGATAAAGTTTAATTATATCTTTTAGACAAAAATAAAATTTTGCAATTCTTTTAGGTTATGTTCGCTCAAAAGATAATAGATTAAATAACATTTTTTAGTGTATACATGTATACTTTCTTTTCGGTGTAGTCAAGATATACTTTATATATTTGGTCTCGAATATTATAACCAATTTTAAAGTTGAGTTTATTTTGAAAAAAAAAAACATTTTAGGTCTAAAATGGAAACAAGTACAAAATAATGGGTCTTTTATGGAACAAAAATACCTAATTTACTTATTAGTGACCTGCTAGGTCTGAAATAACAAGTAACACATAAAAGTTAGGTCTTTTTCGGAAAAGAAAAAAAAATTAGGTTTAAAAAGAAAAAAAGTCAGAATATAGGGTCCTTTATGGAAATAAGCCTTTTAAAAATAGCGTTTACATCTGAATAGAGTTCACTGTAAAGAACTATCTTGGTTCAACCGTTCAAATACAGACAGGGTATAGTTAGAAATGTTTTGTTTGGCATATTTAAGCGTGTTGGGGTTTCCGCCAAGAGAGAGGCATCTGTGAATTTTTTGACTGACCCGGCAGAAGGAAGGTCAACCTTTACACCGACTGACGTTTTGATTTCTGGATGGGTTTTTGGAAACACATTTGTGTGGACCTTACAGAGTTACAGGGGTATCCCCTCTCGTGAGCTTAACGGTTGGGAGTTTCAAGGTGGGGAGACACTGTTTTAAAAGCTGCTATATGCAATGTCACAAAATATGAGAAGTCGTGCATGGAAAATCAACATGTGTTCATATCATTTACGTTTGATACGTTTGGTTTCCTCGCGCCGGATATGGTGGAGCTTCTTAATAGAGTACAACGGATCATGCATAAGAATGTTATATCCTAAATCTATGGATGTAGTTTTCATTCTTTAAAAAAGAAAGTCAAAGAAACTTTTCTAATTGTATCTGAAATATTTATTTCAAAATAATTAATATCATCGTTTTTCAATAAAATATTTGAATTTATGTTTTTTTATAACGACTTATATATGCACACAATAATTACTCCTAAATCTAAACATTTCCTGATTGAGGGACATTTATCTATCAACTTTTGATAATGACATTTGGTTTTTGATTTTATGTTCTAATATTGTATATTAATATTATATATAGTTCTTACTATTATATTTGTTTCACTTTTGGTTAAATTTTAATAAAAAAGATTTTTTTTTTAAATTGTGGAATTGTGAAAGACCCACACTTTCATATTTCTGAAAGACCAAAACTTTCATACTTGATAATTGTTATTCCAAAACATGCTACGTGCATATTCATAAAAACAATATTTTACATTGATAAAGTGATTACAAAAGACTGGATACAAACCGACTATTACAAAGTATTATATATTACACAACTACCCAGGATACTATACTTTTATACATACATGATCCCTAAATACAAAAGTAATATTATAACTATTCTAAACCTTCAAACAGTATACGACAATACTGGTGACTTATCTCCTGCAATTTGTTAAACATTGAGAGGGGTAAGTGGTGACACTTAGTGAGTTCAATAATAGATACAATATAACGTTATGTCATATATATACTTCAATATGGCAGAAGCAAAGAGGAACAAGAAACAACAAAGGCATATGTGAATCATGTGACAAACTTTCCATATCAAACAATTATTTGATTCAAAGATATACGATCAATGAGACATGACAATTTCTATACTTGATATACATCAATAAAGCTTCGGCCCAAATGGCACAGAAGATATACACTTTCTGATTTAAACATTTTGGTAGATTTCAGGCTGAAAGCCCTGTCTAACCTTCTGCCAATACCATAGAATAGAAGTCATTCTCTTACGAGACATGCTCTACATGGCCAGAGGCTACATACCAGTACCACCGTGAATCTAAGTCCTTTCACTGATCACATGGTCAAAGGTATAGCTTTGCTATCATAAACAGCAGAAATAATAACAACGAAAAAGCACATAGCACATATAACACATACATACAATTGTTCCTATATATTGAGCTCACCGTGAATTAATCGGGGGTTAAAATAGTAATTTGTGCAGCACTTCGTTACTATAATTAGCTTTCTTCGTTGAAAATTGGGAGTTTTCTTGAAAACCGGGCCCTGCAAGGGTTGGGATTCAAACCGAAAAGATAAATTTTTTGGGGTCTTCGGGAACTTCGGGCACTTCAGGGCGTGTTTCGTGTGTTGGAAATGATCCTGAGGCTTCGGGGGAAGTTGAAATAGTAAAAAACTAAAAATATAACTTTAGGGGTGAAAAAGTGCCAATTTCTAAAAATTAGCCGGGAGGTCTCGCACCCTTTATATAGGTGCGAGCCTCGGATTCGGAGCAAGGAGAAAGAAGCACGTGGCAGCTTCGCATGCGAGGTGGGGCAGGTGGCTCGTTCGCAGGCTGACACGGAGCGGGTGCGAGGGATGGACACACGTCAGTGCGAGGGCGAGTCATCAACGAGGGTCTCCGGACGAGCCACGACTCGGACACGCAGCAGGCTTCAGTTGGACCTCCCTTCGGACGTATCACAATCAGACACGCGGCATGCATGTGAGGCTCGTACGTGGACAATTCCGAGCCATGCATGCGAAATTCCTCGGATTTTGTGCCCAAACTTCTAAAATCCATAATTTTCGCATACAGACTCCGTTTTTGACGTTCTTTATATGCACGCGTAGGCGCGAATATATTCTACAACTTTCATTTAGACTTTGTCGGCTAATTTTGACTTTATTTTTAATATTATTATTTTTAATAGACCGGGACAGGAAAATCCGTTAAAAATTCATAACTTATTCATCTGACGTCCGTTTTCGTCAGTCTTTTTACCGTTGTACTACTCTTAACGAGACCTTCGATTCTCGTTTAGGTTGTGTCGGCTAAAAATCACTCGATCTTTATTTCGAGTTTTTAGCTGTCTACTACTATTCCGAAACTTAGAAAAATCATAACTTCCTCATACGAAGTCAGATTTGGACGTTCTTTTTATGAAAATTCTCGGTTTAACAAATACTACGACTTTCATTTAGATCACCAAGCTAAAAAGTAGTTTATCAAAAACTCACTTTTTACGTCATTCGGCGCCGTGTCGGTTTTGTCGCGGATCTTCGATTGGTCATAACTTCTTCGTTATAACTCGGATTTCGATGAGGTTTTCGCCTAAATGTTTTTAACGAGATTATTTGAAACTTTCAATAATAAAATTTTACTTATTTAAAACTTTATATTTTCATTAAATTTCGATATTTGTCTTTTGATTGGAATCTCATAAGACTTCCAATATTTTCCGATTGATTCTAAACATAGTTTTACTTCATTTCTAGTAAAAACCAGCTGTTAGAACTCAATACTCAAATTTCATATAATATTTCGTAATATTATTCACTTTTAACATTTACAAAACACGATTTCAAAACGTGTATGTTACAAATTGTTCATGAAATTCCAAAAACAAATTCACACTTCGAAATTTTAGTTCGAAATCTGGATGTCCGTCTTGAATTCGGTATGTTGGTCTGAAATGTATTTTTTTTAGAAAATATATTTTTGTTCGGTCTGGAATGCTTCAATCGAGAATTGATGATTATTTTTCTGAAACATAAATACTTATTTTATTTATGGTTAGTTTAGCTAGTTTTCCATTATCTGTCTTATTGTGGTTAGATTTTGTAACACCCGTTTTCCAGAGTAGATCGATTGAGGTCTTAAAAAAATCAAGGTAATGTTTTTTGGGAAAAACCTTGTGTCACAACGTGGTGAATGAACCACCACGACGTGGTATGCCAATGCATGAAACATGTATCTAGATGGCTTACATGACGTGGCAGAAAGAAGGCCACGACGTGGCAACAACTACAACCCAAGCTCATGATATATTAGGGTTTCTTCTATATTTAAGCACCTAATCTCAAGGATTAGGCCATCTTCTTCAGCCTCCAACCCCTCACCGTGAAACCCTAGCCTCCATGGGTGTTTAAGAGCTTGGTTGCTTGATTGAAGGCCTTATTCTTGGATTTTAGTGGAGCTTGAGGAAAGAGGAAGATCATTTTGGTGTAATGAAGCAAGGAATCAGCTTGGATCCATCATCTCCTTCAGATTTCTAAGTTGTTGGAGGTATAAAGTTCTCATCTTGACCTTTGTTCTTCAAGAACACACCAAATAAGCTTAAACACACAAAGGAGAGGATAGGGTTTGGGGAGGACGAATGTAATATGTGGATGCTGAGGTGAGGGAGGTTTTGAGGCTCATAATGTTGCTTATATAGGCCCCAAACCCTAAATATTAGGGTTTCACCCAGACATTAGTACGCCCAGCGTACACAAGTGTACGCCCAGCGTACTAAGGCAGACATAAGTACGCTTAGCGTACTCTTATGTACGCGCATCGTACTCCTTTTTGGCCCAAGTTTGCAAACTTGGCCCTTAAACCAAACTTGCCTCTTCACTTCCAACCTCCAAGGACTATAAATGATAAGGAAATGATAGAAGAGGGTTCGGGAATACCTGCCAAATCTCGGGATGTTACATTCTTACAAGGATCCACCTTCCAAAGCTTAAAACACACTAGAAAGAAGCACACACACAGATTAGGGTTTGTTGGACTCTCAAGAGGGTGCAAGGGGGCTGAATGAGGCTTATGATCCTTTAAATAGTGTGCAAAACCCCGGAAATTAGGGTGCAACATCCCAAAAATACAGTCTAAAAATTTCGTTTTAAATCATTAATAAAACCATATCTATCATTCAACATATAGAAATCATGAATCGTGTATCCCAAGAATATCTTAATGTCTGTGAAATATATATCAGAGTATAAACATTCCAGGCTGAATAAATGGTGGGTGCACTGTAATCATCTCGAGCTCCTCTTTTGGAAACCGAAGTACCTGAAACCAAAACTGCTAACCGTAAGCACGAAGCTTAGTGAGTCTCCCCAAACTACCACATACCATGCACATATAACATGCAACTAGGAGATACGGGCCCCACCCACACTCATGGAGATACGGGCCCCGCCCACACTCCGCTAACTAGGAGATACGGTCCCCGCCCACACTCCGCTATCTCTGAGATACGGGCTCCGCCCACACTCAGCTACTTCGAGATACAGGCCCCGCCCACACTCGACTACTGTGAGATACGGGCCCCGCCCACACTCAGCTGTTATGCCAAAACATACAAGTATCACACATACAATATGTTTAACTAATCTATCGTTCAGTCCTATATCATAATCGAGTACAGCTACGAGATACGGGCCCCGCCCACACTCGACTAAAAAGAGATACGGGCCCCGCCCACACTCGACCACTGTGAGATACGGGCCCCGCCCACACTCACTAGTCATGAAAATACATACAAGCTCTAAACGAACAACAAATATCACTAGCATATAAATATATACTATATCAGCTATCTATGAGATACGGGCCCCGCCCACACTCACTACTATGAGATACGGGCCCCGCCCACACTCGCATTCCTAACAACACATACAAGCATCGCACAGACAACAAATATAGCAATCCAATAATCTGACTGATATCTATACTCAGATAATAATGAGATACGGGCCCCGCCCACACTCAGCTACTATCACATCTCATATACGGGCCGGCCTTGGTGCCTTAGACCCGTTCCTACTGGAAGAGGACTCACCTCGCACTGCTGAAGTCCCGCGAATAAATCCCGGGCTGCTGGCTGACAAGTCATCAAGCTGGATGACAGATTCCCGATCTGTCAATATCAAAATAACACCCAATTAATGATTGGGTTCCAACTCATAGTCATAAGTCCATGCTTGGGGGTAAAAGACTACTTTACCCCTAACTTGGCTTGATTCAAGCCCAAGGCCCAATCCAAAGGCCCAAAATTCCAACTATGGCTTAAAGCCCAACATATGGCCCAATTTTCCAAATTGGGCCCAATCCTTCATATGGGCCTTACCCTAAGCCCAACTAATTATTCTAGTCCATTTGATTATTCTTGGATGGCCCATTAATAAACCAATTACCAAAGCCCAATCGAAAGGCCCAACTCACGGCCCAAGTGAAATTAGGGTTTCACATAAAATAACGATTAGGGTTAAGTGTTTCTTACTTAACCCATTAAGAACTTAATCCATTAAGTCCTTTACTCTACTAGATAAATGATATGGAGAAATTGGGCTTAATACACAATCCAATCTCAATGGCCCAAAAGTGGGTCCAATAAGTCCAAGGCCCAACTACTCACAATTAGGGTTTTCTAAACCCTAATTAGGGTTTCCACCCAACCATGGCCCAATAGGCCCAAAATTAATCTTTAAGCCCATTAGGGTTTTGCTAGGTCCATTAGGGTTTTGCTTGTGGGGCACCACCCACTACCACCTCGGGTAGTGGTGGTCAATGGCGGCTCACGGCGGCGGCCACCACCTTACGGTGGTGGTTATTATTATTTTTATTATTAATCAAAGCTAATTACAATTACAATGTTTAATCCAAACATAAGCACACACACTCACTCACACACACACAGCCACAACCTGGTGGTCGGCGGTGGTGCTTGGCGGCAACGACTTTTTCCGGCCAAATAAACACATACAACCCATACACACGTGCTCCTAATTTACGAGATGTATCCCAACCACCCACCTGGTGGTTCACGGAGGTCCGACAGCAGCATGACGTCCCACAGTGGTACAACGACATGAGAAGGCGGCAGTGGTGGCGGCTAGGGTTTGACAGCGGCTTCCGGTGAAACAATCGCAAGGCGGCGCCGGAAATGGTTGTGCTAGCGGCAACAGCGGCATCTACGGTGATGAGCATGAAAGGGAGATGCAACAGTGAATGACTCGACTATGGCCTATAACAGTCGCTGAAGTCGTCGGTCTCCGATTCCAACAAAGATGGAGGCGGCAGCGGGCTTGGCGGCGCAGCGACGGATAAACTCGGCTGGGCGGCGACTGAGGAGATCCACAGCCCTCTCGTTGGCATTCCTTGCTCCGACCTGGTCGCCAATGGACCTCCCGGCAGTAGGAGGAAGCAAGGTGGTCGGGCTCGGAGGTTTGAGGCCTTAGCGGCGGTGGCGGAGGAAGTATGGCGGCACCGGTAGGAGTCATAAGGTTGGCGGCTGGAGGATGAAAGGGAGTGGGGTGACAGCCGACATCATATCTTTAGGGTTATGGTTTGGCACCCGGTGATGTTGGGTTATATACATGACTCACGAAACTTTGCCCCATAATGACAAGTTAAGCCCCTCCTTTCCCTCATTTCTTTCAAACTAATCCATATTTTACACTTTTAACCCTGCCTTCAGAAATCTTTACAACTGAATCCAAAACTTACCTTTTAAGCCCTGATCCCATAATTTTTTTTCATAATAGATCCCTAAATTACCAATAAACCCTTAAGTCTTCAAATCTTTTCAATTCAAGTCCATAAATTACCAAACGCACCCTGACCTCCGAAATCCTTTTCAATTTAGTCCCGAACTTACACTTTTAACCCCCAACTTTTAAAATTCTTCACAAATTAGTCCGGGACTTACATTTACTAATTTATGTAAATAAACGGGACGTTACAACTCTCCCCCACTTAAATTAGATTTCGTCCTCGAAATCATTCCTTACTATTCCTTACACGCTAACTTCTCAAGTAACATGGCCATAATCCTGGGTACACCCTAGCCTTCTCAGGGTAGCCGTGACCAGTCATCGCAAAGCCCTATCATCCGCAGGCGAACCAATTCTTCGCAACAATATCACATCTACTTCATCTGAATTCTGCTGTCTCGAGATGCTCTGAATCCCTGACAGACCACTCTTACTGAATCATTATTGTCGAATCCAGTCCACTTGTCTCTCAGCTGCCTACTCATCTCCCGATAACTCAAGGCTCCCACTAGAAAACAGAATCACATATCCACTTATCCCTGTGATTCACTTATACTTGGCCAATGCTCCGATAATCAGGTAGAGCCCATTATCTAACTTTGTTAAGTTCTATTCTGAGATCCTCATTACATGATGTGACTGGGTCACATGTTGATGTTTTCAGAATCAAAAAATAGAGAGAAATCTTAAAGGAAGTATATGCTGATTCTGATCGCGAAGGTGGATTTCGATCGCATCAGAATTTCCGCAAAGTTTTAAAATAAAAGAAAATTGTTTAATTTTATTTATTTGAAGTATCCTTACAATGGCATTTGTGGAAAATTGTTGCTTATATGATTCCACTGACAGCAATATTGGAAAATGGATTTGATTCTTTCATTTGTGGTAGTGTCTAAATTTACCAAATCAGGAAAGTTCCTCATCGCCCAAGTTTCAATTGGACCGAAACTTGGAATCATGCAAGTTGAATAGTATGATGAATGAGAACTTTCAAGCATTGGAAAATCAAGACTAATTACTTGTGCACATGGATGTGTGAGTCAAGTAAAGGACTAAAGGGATCGAGTACACATTCTTGTGCACTGGTCATGTCCACCACAAAGCTCGTTAAGACTATTTGATTTACTAAAGTTTAGTAAATATGGTTATACTTACAAGTTTAAGTATAATTCTGAAACAATGGAAAAGTCTCAATGTATGGCAGAACGAATGGGAAGAATCAAATTAGGCAAAAAGATAAAAGTTTCTCAAATCTGAAAAGATGGGAGAGTACTTTAGTATCATGTTTGTGATCATCTTAATGATTTAGAAATCATATCACAATTAGTTCTCTAAAGGTCATCTTAGTGCATTCTTATGACTAAGAAGAGGAGTCATGAATTGTTGAAATGGTTAGATCAGGAAGATGAGTCATACTTCGTTCCAAAACAATTCTTAGAGTCATACTCCAAGATTGTAACTTGAGTGACATATCTTAAAGAAAGGTTTAAAACACTTGTCAAATGTAAGAGTAAAAGTGTCCTACTCTTGTACATTTGAAATTGGTAAGTTGTGATGTTTTGGATAAAACAAAGACCAACTAAGGCTAATTGTGTGAAGTGTTTGTCTTGATAAAGAATCCGCACTATCTCTTGAATATTTGGCAAGATAGTCTTATATGTCAAGAGGATAGTGGGAGTCTTAAAGATCCTAAAAAGAATTTCAAGAACTAATTAAGAATAAAACCTGAGGTTCTTCACTAGCACACGACTTGAGGTTTATAACCTATCGTGTTGACATATTTTGTGCCCATTCCAGTTAAAGTTGGCTTTGCATAGGAGTTCTGAAAGTTCTCAATTGGTTGCATAACAACTTGGAAGCAATGGCAGGCCCTGTACTGCCATGTGGCAAGAAGTTAAGATTGCATAAGTTCAGTCCATATGAGTTTGGATTTGTCATTATCCTTGTCTTGTGACTATGGTTTTGACGATTCACATGGATAAGAACACATACACCATAAAATCTAAGGGTCATAAGGTTTCTCTCCGATTCATGAAAATGATGGCGAGGAAACACTTCCACCTAGTAGATTTGAAGCAGATAGCAAAAGGTCTAAACAATTGAGACTATGATTACGACATCCCTTTTCATAGTTCTGAAATTGTTTAGACACACATGCATGCTACCTAAGGAAAGGTGTATGATTTTGATAAAGTTTTATCAAAGCATCTCGTATCAGAAATCTGAACTTTGGTAAGAAAGTCAATAAAGTATTGATTTCTAGAAGTCCAGCTGATTTCTGAGTACATGTTAAAGCTAGTGGGAGCATAAGTGTTATGCTAATAATCATCATGTTAGTGGGAGCATGATAATTATTGTTAGTGTTGCAAGTTAGCAATGTTAATTATAGAAAACAAAAGTTTCAATTCGTGAGGCTGCAGGGATTGAAAAAGTTGTTTTGCTATAATTAAGGGAGAGGATATACTTCATTTCAGTTCTAAAGGCTTAGATTGAGACCTTAATCATCTTTAGTCAAGAATATATATATGAATTTCATGTTGGATTGGTTCAACTTAAGGAAATTCTATATATTGCGTTCTCAAAATTCGATTATGATTACGGCATCCCTCTTCATAGTCAAATTTTGAAAACATGGCAAATAAAAATATTGTAGCAAAAGACTGGTCTAGAATCATGTCTTTATGTGAGACATCATGAATCATGTACCATTTGCTTTGGGTACAGGATCGATTGCATGTGCTATAATATTTGTCATTTCTAAATTTTTCCAAATGCCCAGAGGCATTAAGAAGGGAAAAGGTCTAGAATTGGATATGACTAAAATGCTTAAGCAATTGTCGAGGGCAATCTGAGGTTTACCAAAGATTAGTTGCTCAGGGACAGTTGGAAGTATAGTGCTAATTTTGGAAGGACCATATTGACATATTCTGAAAAGAGGCATCTCTTGTTCAGAAGTGATAGTCAAAATGAGAATATGGAGTTGTCTCCATAGGTGGAAGTTATCTGTGTAAGATTAGAAAACTTAATGCAAGAAGCATGTCCAAAGCAATGTACTTTGAATATGAGACTTAGTTTCCATGGAGTTGATCTCCATTGGAATACCTTATAATGACTGTTGACAAGTCTTTGTGACTTTGTACATATTCATTACAGGAGGGTCAGTGCATATAAGTTTAAAATCTAAACAGATTTCGATAAATGATAGGAATTTGAAATTCTCACATTTTTCGATAAGGATTTGGGAGTGTGAAATTAGAATCATTGAAATTATGTTCAATTGGTTTATTTCACAAAGTAAGGATCATAGACAAACATAGAGTGCATACTTGGTGTATGGAAAAACTATTGTTTAAGAAAAACATAGTGTACATGCTTGGAGCATGGGACAACTAGTGTTTTTAATTCAAGTATAAAGTTGATAAAACCGAAACAATGAATAATGAGTAATCAGTATGGTGATAAATAAAAGTGTTTATTTATATTCATAGGGTTTGATACCATATTTGGTTCATTTATTCTTGTGTTTCACTTTGCATGTTTTGACTTCCAGAATAACTAAGTCGCTCTTCCTGAATGATTAAGTTATTCAAACCATCCACAGTCGGTCATATGTTGGAAGTAGATATGAATCAAGACTGTCATGGGTTGGTTTGTAGAGGTCCAAGTTGGTGGACAAAGTGGTGCTACAACACTCATGAGTGCTCATAAGTTCTGAGTATTGGATTCAACCCGCGCTCATTTGAATCACTTCATGGATTTTATCACGAGTGATCATGAGACGATAATATCTTATATTCTTCAAACCTAGAGATATGAGTTGTTACTATGAGTTGGTTATACATTGATTGCACGAAAACGCATTTGGTAACTCGATGTTATAAAACGTGCCTTTGTGTATGATTCAACAAGTAGTAGAACAAGCCATATGAGTCGAAGTTTATCCATTCCTTTTTCCTTCGGGATAAAAGCGATATATGTGGGCCCCTCGATGATTTAGCGATGACACATGTGAGTGCTTGGCCAAGCCAGGACTGATTTGATTTGTTCAATCAGTCAGTCATCATAAATCGAAAATCGGGAAACAAAAAATGGACAGAGAGAATGATTATAATCCATGTCTCAGTCCATATGATATCTAGAATGGAGGAATATATGATCCCTTATCTAATGGACGCGTCATTGATTTGTTCAGAGTTCGACAGCGGCTTTAAGAGCTACGATTGCTAGTCGGGTTATGAAGTCGTACTTGCAATAATAGTCTTAGACTTATCCAAGTGGGAGACTGTTGGATTAGATGTCTAAGCCCATAACTATTATTGGTATGTACTTGACTCGAGAGTAGCATGGTCCATTTGGGTTGCATATCATCAGGACAATTTGTTAGGATGGACTTTTGAGAGAAGGTTATTTATGGTTTATTAATATATTATAAGTTATAATATATTAATATGAAATCATATGTTTTAATTAGTATCGATCAAGAATTAATTTGGAATTAATTTAGTGATCAAAAGAGACTAATTAAATCTATGGGGACTAATTATGATAATTAGTTATATTTATATGTGTTGGGCTTATGATCCATGTTGGACCAAGTTTATGTATGCATACATAAAGAGTTGGGCCACATGAACCATGGATCATAAAACCCATGGGTATGGATTATGGGTTATACCCATGACCCTTGGAATCCTACATATAAATAGGTTACTCCATAGCCAAAATCACCACTTCTTTTCTTAGAGAAATATGGAGGTGTTTTGGTGCATGGAATTCTCTCTCAAGAGCCACCTTTGTCCTAGGTGTGTTGTGATTCCATTTGAGGCATTTCATACTATTGGTGCTAAGCTCTTAAGGCCAAATACATCAAGACTTCAAGCCACATAAAAGGTATGTTTCCCTAACTAGTATATTATATGGTTTATGTCAAATGCATGCTAGTTATAGGTTTAATGCCTTGGAAACCATTTGCATGTATAATGGAGAAAACATAGATCCAAGGTATTTAGGGTTGTATGTGCACCATAGGATGTTGTAGTATACTAAAACCCAACACTTTCTGCGTCCTAACAATGCATTCACGCTATCTACCACCCTAGTGAATGTTACGGCTACACCCACATACTTACAACACTCTATCACTATCTGCTGCTAGTGAATGCTATGGCTACTCCCGCAGACTTACAACACTCTAATACTATCTGGCTGCTAGTGAATGCTACGGCTACACCCGCAGACTTACAACACTCTAATACTGGGTCGAACACGCGCTTGACCCGCACTCAACTGAACTCATGTTCTGACTGAAATCCCCAACCTGATTCCCTAAGGCTTGCTAGCAAATATTACGGGAATGCGATCTCCTTATTGGCAAGTTTTTCCGAACTTCCATCTCATACTATCCTCAAACCATACAGCTGCTTGGGCTGTCTTCATTCCAAACAAGGATGCAAAACTTATCCCACTTTTCAAAACTGCTCCTACTTCTAAATCCTTGGATGATTATCCCCCACTTTGATTCAACTAACGTCTTACTGTTGGATAAGGTGTCTAAGTCCATAACTTATTTGGTATATACTTGACCCGACCCGACATGGTCCATTTGGGTTGCACTTCACCCAAACTGTTTATGGATAATTTTATGAGAATTGTATACTTACGATTTATTAATATATTATAAGTTATAATATATTAATATAAAGTCATGTTATTTAATTAGTTTTAATCTTGAATTAATTATGAATTAGTGATTAAAAGGAAGACTAATTAAATCATGGGCTATTGTATTTATATGGTGTGGGCTAATGCTCATTTGTTAATGGGCTAAGCTTATATGGAAGTCCATGGATGATCCATGGAGCTTTTAACCCATGGATCCTTGGAAGAGGAAAAGACATGGGTTATTAGGGTTTCACCCTAACCATGCACACTATATAAACAAGCTTATGTTGCATGAAAAAGACCCTAAGTGTGTGTGTAATAGTGGTCGTCGATTTCTAAGTGTTAGTATACTCTCTCATACATTTTCCAAGTTTGTGGTGATTTGTGATTTCCATTTGAGGCATTCACATTATTGGTGCTTGGCTCTCAAACTCCAAGGAATCAACAATCAACAAAAGGTATGTAATTCATCTAGTCCTTTTATGTTTAAAAGTACCCCATGCCATGCTAGATAGGTTATAAACCTTGGAAAATAATATTTTGCATGTACCTTAGACAAACATAGATCCAAGGTTATTAGGGTTACATGTACACTTAGGAAGTGTTAGAATGCTCAAAACCCAACAGTGGTATCAGAGCCTAGGCTTGTTTGTTTGATACTTGATGCAAAATAGTGATGAAAAGTCGATTTTTTGCTGTCTGACTGATGAACTCGCCGAGTCCATGGGGGGACTCGCCGAGTTCATGTGTAAACTCATCCTACTCGCCGAGTAGGTTCGTGCACTCGGCGAGTAGGAGCCTCAGAATGCAGATTTTCGACTTTTGCTGCTGGAAATGGACTAGAAACATTACCCTAAACTGTTTTGGTGTTTTAAAACTTGTTTTAGTTGGTGTAATGGTAGTTCTAATCCATTTACAATAGCTTATATCAAAATTTCATGCTTTGTATGTGTTCATATAATTCTTGAAACTTTGATGATCATGTTCATGTTCTTATGAATTTAGAAGATGATATGAATTATTTGCTGAATTGTTTAGGATTAATTCTTGATCATTTATGTGTTTTAATGGAGTCCATAATTTGTCCTCAAGTTATGGATATCCAAAGGTCACTTCTTTTAAACACACACTTAAAACACATAAGTTACATAAAATGAAGAGTCTTCATTTTTATGAACCTTTAATTCATAAGTTATGAAATGAAAAGTTATGGAGAGTTACAAAACTTGCCCTCAAGTTTTGGAATTTGTAAAGTTTCACACACTTTAATAAACTTTAATTCCAAACCCTTAGAGTTTTAAAAGTTAAAATTTAACCCTTATACTATTTATAACATTAATGGTTAATTATTATATATATGTATAAGATCAAGTCGTTTTACCGTTAGTAGGCCTCATTCACGAAGCTGGTCTATAAGGGGGGTATAAGGTTGTTGCCTATAAAATGGCAACTTAATGGGTGTCCATTCTCACCCACCGCTTCCTTGATCGGTGGAGGGTCGTTAGCCGAACGGGTAGGACAAGGACTTATAAATTCTCATTAAAAGTATAATGAATATTATAAAGTAACTAAAACCTTTTATAAATTCCCAATCTTAGTTACTTTAGGAAAATGTGAATATGGTGCTAACCCATGAAATTCACACTTTGTACCTTACCAAGTCGTTGGTGGAGCGTGTGTGGTTAACCGGCACACTAACTTGGACTAGTAAGGATCATGAAGGGTGACTTAATGTTTATCATAGATCGGTGGAGCGTGTGTGGTTAACCGGCACATCGATTAGGTGATAATATTAAGGGTACCAAGTGAGTTTACATGGTTATTCACACCTTGTTTTGTGATCCTCGGCATCCCAGTCACAAAACCTGAAGGGCACAATCGAGATTGAAACATGCCATTGAAAAGTTCAATGAATCTCAAAAGATCTAGGAGTTTCAAATCCAATTAAAACCTAATAAATTATTTCGTTTTTCATGGTGGAAATTGGTGAATCGTCATTCACCTACCTTCAAATATTTTATAGCTTGGATTACGGCATCCCTCTTCCAAGTTATAAAATATTGTGTTGGGTCCTAGCCTTAATATTTCATATTGGGTGTTATATTAAGGACTTGAATCAACTAACTTGATTTTCTCCCATTGTAGATGTCTGGTTCAGACAACTATGATCTTCCCAAATCGCTTGAAACAAGCTTTCCTCTTGAAGATGATGTCCCTCAACATCATGCTTCACTCCCTCCACCTCCTCCATTTATTCTCCCTGACCCACAAGCCCGAAGACTTGAAAGGTTCAAGGTCACTCAAGCTCTACTAGAAATGAAACATAAAGATGGAAGACCTGTGTGCACTCATGTCTTAGGAATGAAGTCACACATAGACAGGTTGAGAATGTTGGGTGCTGTTATTTCAAGGAAGTTCGCTGTTGACTGGGTTCTTCAGTCTCTTCCTGAGTCATATAGTGAGTTTATTAAAGACTACCATATGACAGATCCTGACATAACCCTAATAGATCTTTCTTATTTGCTTGTTGCTGCTGAATCAGCAATGATTTGGCGCAATGGTCGAGCAAATATTGATCGAAAATCTATTTCTCAAACTTCCATGGACATGGACAATGGTAACATTGGAAGTCCAGAAAAGCTTTCTCGTCCCAATGGAAGGGGATCGGCCTTGGTCAACCCGGTTGACCAAAAGGTAAAAGGAAAGGCTAAGTCTGTGATTGTCTCGTGTACCATTCCCAAAGAGTCTATATGTTTTTATTGTCATGAGAAGGGACATTGGAAGCGAAGCTGCCCTGAATACCTGAAATATTTGAAAGCAAGTAGAGACAAAATGTTTGACTCGGCTTCAGGTAAGTCCACTATCTAACTTTGTTAAAGTTCCTAATTGTTGGTTCTTATTACATGATGTGACTAGGTTGCATCTTGATGTTTAGTAGGATCGAGCAAAAGGAAGGTTAAAATAAGAGTGTGCTGAATCTGATCACGAAGATGGATTTCTATCGCATGGTTCGAGGATCGGATTTTTGAGCTACTACTTAAAAGTTATGATAGATTGCTAGGAAATATGTAATATCATAGTTTTCATTTGAAGATGCATTGTAAGGAATATTTTTCCGCATTTTAATAAAGAAATAAAAGTTTTGTTTAGTTTATTTTATATTATATCCCCTTACAATGGCATTTGTGGAAAATTTATGTTTGTATGTTTCTAGCAATATTGGAAATATGAGTTTGATTCTCTCATATGTGGTAGTGTCTGAATTTACCAAATGAGGAAAGGTTCTCATCACCCAAGCTTCAGTTAGACAGAAACTTGGAATCATACAAGTTGTATTGTATTTGAATGAGAATTTTCATCTTTGTAAAATTGAGACTAATTCATTGATCACATGCATATGTGAGTCAATTGAAGGACTAAGGAATTAGGTACACTGGGTGTGTGCTGGTCAAGGTCCACCACAAAGATCAATTCGTCATGATTTACTAAAGATTAGTAAATATGGTTATACTTATAACGTTAAGTATAATTATGTAACATTGGAAAAGTTTCAATGTATGGCAGAACGGATGAGAAGAATCAAATTTGGCAGAAAGATAAAAGTTTCTCAAATCTGAAAAGATGGGAGAGTACTTTAGTATCATGTTTTTATGATCATCTTAATGATTATGAAACCATATCACAAATTCATACTCTAAGGACATCTTAGTGCATTGTTATGACTAAGATGAGGGGTCATGAATTGTTGGAATGGTTAAAATCAAAAAGATGGATCATACATGTTTTTATGATCATCTTAATGATTATGAAACCATATCACAAATTCATACTCTAAGGACATCTTAGTGCATTGTTATGACTAAGATGAGGGGTCATGAATTGTTGGAATGGTTAAAATCAAGAAGATGGATCATACTTCGTTCCAAAACAACTCTTAGAGTCATAATCCAAGATTGTAACATTGAGTGACATAAAGTAAGGTTTAAAACACTTATCAAATGTAGTGTAAAATGTTTTCTACTTCTGTACATTTGAAATTGGTAAGTTGTGATGTCTTGGATAAGACAAAGACCAACTAAGACCAATTGTGTGAAGTGTTTATCTTAATAAGAATTTGCACTATCCCTTGAATATTTGTTTTGTCAAGGAATGGTTCTTGACTAGGGAAACTTATATGTCAAGAGGACAGTGGGAGTCTTAAAGATCCTGAAAGGATTTCAAGATTTAATCAAGAGTAAAACCTGAGTTTTATCACTAGCACACGACTTAAGGTTTGAAACCTATTAAGTTGACATAATTCTTGTTTCTGTGTCTGTTCCTATTAAGTTGACTATGCATATGAGTTCTGTTAGTTCTAAACTGTGTGCATAACAGCTTGGAAGCATTGGTGGGCCTTGTGCTACCAGATGACAAGAAATTAAGATTAAACAAGTTCAATCCATGTAAGGCTGAATTTGTTACTAACCTTGTCTTGTGATTATGGTTTTGACAAATTCACATGGATAGGAACTCATACACCATAAAATCTAAGTGTCATAAGGTTTCTCTCCAATTCATGAAAATGACGGTGAGGAAATGCTTTCACTAAGAAGATTTTAAGTAGATAGCAAAGGTCTAAACAATTAAGACTATGATTACGACATCCCTTTTCATAGTTCTGGAAATTGTTTAGACACACATGTGAGCTATCTAAGAAAGGGTGTACGAATCTAAATTTCAGAAGTCCAACTGATTTCTGGAAATATGTCAGAGCTAGTGGGAGCATAAGTGTTATGCTGATAATCATCATGTTAGTGGGAGCATGATTATTATGTTTAGTGTTGCAAGTTAGCAATGTTAATTATAGAAAAACAAAAGTTTCAATTCGTAAAGTTGTAGGGGTTGAAAAAGTTGTTTTGCTATAATTAAGGGAGAGGAAATTATACTTCATTTCAATTCTAAAAGCTTGGATTGAGTTTTAATCATCTTTAGTCAAGGATATATATATGAATTTTATGTTGGAATGGTTCAACATAAGGAAATTCTATATATATTGCGTTCTCAAATTCGATTATGATCACGACATCCCTCTTCATAGTCGATTTTTGAAAACATGGAAAATAAAAAAAATATTGTAGCAAAAGACTGATCCAGTATCAGGTCTTTATGTGAGACATCGTGAATCGTGTCCCATATGCTTCGGGTATAGGATCGGTCACATGTGCTATAGTATTCATCCTTTCTAAATTTTCCAAATGCTCAGAGCATTAAGAAGGGAAAAGTCTAGAATTGGATAAGACTAAAATGATTAAGCAATTGTCGAGGACTATCTAAGGCTCACCAAAGATTGGTTGCTCAGGGACAGTTGGAAGTATAGTGTTAAATTTTGGAAGGACCATATGGATATATTCTGAAAAGAGGTAGCTCTTGTTCAGATATAATAATCAAAATAGGAATATGGAAATTTTCCATATTGGGAGTTGGATATTAAGAATCTATGAGAAAGTTAGAAACTTTTATGCAAGAAGGATGTTCAAAGCAATGTACTTTGAATATGAGAGTTCGTTTCCATAGAGTTGATCTCCTTTGGAATCCTCTGTAATGACTGATGACAAGGTTTTGGTGACCTTGTGCATAATCATTACGAGAGGATCAGTGCATATAAGTTTAAAATCTAACAATTTTTTTGGTAAATGGTAGGAATTAGGAATTCTTACATTTACAATAAGGATTTGGGATTGTGAAATGAGCATCATTGGAATCATGTTCAATTGATCTATTTCACAAAGTAAAGATCATAGACAAACATAGTGTGCATACTTGAAGTATGGCATAACTATTGTTTAGAAAAACAAAGTGTACATGCTAGGAGCATGGGACGACTGTTGTTTTTGTTCAAGTATTAAGTTGATTATTTGAAACATTATACAATGAATAATGTGTAATCAATATGGTGATAAATAAAAGGTGGTTTTATTTATATTCAAAAGGGTTCTGAGACCATATTGGATTCGATTATTATTGTGTTTCACTTTGCATGTTTTGACTTCCAGAATAGCTAGGTTATTCTTTCCGAATGACTAAGTTATTTAAACACTCCACAGTCGTTAATATGTTGGAAGTAGGTATGAATTAAGACTGTCATGAATCGAGTTTGTAGATGGCTAAACGTGTTTAGACATAGCAATGGTTGCTACAACATTCATGAGTACTCATAAGTTATGAGTATTGGAATTAACCCACGCTCACTTGTATCACTTCATGGAATTTATCTCGAGTGATCGTGAGACGGTAATATCATATAAGTCTTCAAACCTAGAGATATGAGTTGTTACCTATGAGTTGGTTGTGCATTGATTGCACGTAAACGCATCAGTAACTTGATGTTATAAAACGTGCCTTTGTGTATAATTCAACAAGTAGTAGAAACAAGTATATGAGTCGAAGTTTATCTGTTCCTTCTAGTCCTTGGAGGATTAGAAGCGATATCTGGGCCCTTCGATGATTTTGTTTTGACCTATGTACCGGGCCCGGTCAGAACCTAATTGATGTGTTCAATTTAGTTCTTTGTCAAACAAATCGGAAATCGGGAAACAAACTGCTGGACAATAAGTACGACGTTGTTCCATGTATTTGTCCGGCTGATATCATGAGAACAGAGGATTATATGATCACTTATCTAAAATGGCGCTTCATAGTTCAACAGAGTTTTCGAGAGCTACGATTGCTGGTTGGTTCCTGAAGTAACATACGCAAATACAATTATTAGACTTATCCAAGTGGGAGACTGTTGGATAAGGTGTCTAAGTCCATAACTTATTTGGTATATACTTGACCCGACCCGGCATGGTCCATTTAGGTTGCACTTCACCCAAACTGTTTATGGATAATTTTATGAGAATTGTATACTTACGATTTATTAATATATTATAAGTTATAATATATTAATATAAAGTCATGTTATTTAATTAGTTTTAATCTTGAATTAATTATGAATTAGTAATTAAAAGGAAGACTAATTAAATCATGGGCTATTGTATTTATATGGTGTGGGCTAATGCTCATTTGTTAATGGGCTAAGCTTATATGGAAGTCCATGGATGATCCATGGAGCTTTTAACCCATGTATCCTTGGAAGAGGAAAAGACATGGGTTATTAGGGTTTCACCCTAACCATGCACACTATATAAACAAGCTTATGTTGCATGAAAAAGACCCTAAGTGTGTGTGTAATAGTGGTCGCCGATTTCTAAGTGTTAGTATACTCTCTCATACATTTTCCAAGTTTGTGGTGATTTGTGATTTCCATTTGAGGCATTCACATTATTGATGCTTGGCTCTCAAACTCCAAGGAATCAACAATCAACAAAAGGTATGTAATTCATCTAGTCCTTTTATGTTTAAAAGTACCCCATGCCATGCTAGATAGGTTATAAACCTTGGAAAATAATATTTTGCATGTATCTTAGACAAACATAGATCCAAGGTTATTAGGGTTGCATGTACACTTAGGAAGTGTTAGAATGCTCAAAACCCAACACTTACAGCACACCATACTGGAAAGATTCTCAATCCTTCTTACCATTCTATGCCCAATTTGCCGAAAACCACGCTTACCATTGCTAGTGTTTCAATACTAGCCAGTCCAAAAGATCACACCACCTCCAAGAACCCAAATAAATCTCCGGTAGTAACCTGCTAAACCCAGGAAACTTCGAATCTCAGTTGGAGACCTCGAAATCTCCCACTGCATCACGGCCTCTATCTTGGCCGGATCGACTAGTACACCCTTCTGGTTGACAGGGTGCCCAAGGAATTGCAACCCGCGCAACCAGAACTCACAATTTGAGAACCTTGCAAAAATTATCTTCCTCCTCAAAGTCTCTAGCACCTCCCTCAGGTGCTTCTTGTGCTGCTCCTCAGTATTGGAATAAACCAAGATGACGTTGTACTTTCCCAATCCCGTAATCTGGGGAATTGCTCTATCACTATTCGTTAATGCTTCTCGGTATGCAATTGGCATATGACATTTCTTTAAATATAATTCAGACACAAACCGAGGATAACTCAGGATTGCACTTACTCAAACCCTTTGGAACGAAAGGCTCCATCGTGCAGTTTCCCGCACGTGTTATACTGAATCTGACCCTGCTGGCCTCTCAAAAGCTGATCTGAAATCTACGGTCTCCTCCCGAGGCCCCTCAATATAAGAAACTGATCTGGTTCCCTCTTACCAATGTGCTCCAAGTCCATATCCCGTTCCCAAGCTCTAGAAATCATACCATTCAGGGTCTTGCACCCCGAGATACTCATGATCTCCCTGCTATCATTCTACAGTATGTTCTTATAACTTACCTTCTTCATTTCCTCATCTGCTGCATACTGTGGTACCATATAAGCTCTTTCCCGAGACTTGGCAGTGATCTCTGCCATAGTCTCAGTCATCTAGTGGAGATCTAACACTATTGCGCCAACTGCTGCGCCTCAACTGCCTGGGCACACTCTGCCCAGTATCTGGTCTAAAAGTCATCCCATGACATAGCATCAACCGCATCATCACTCAACTCACTACCAACCTATTCCTATCAATCTCGTGCTCTATCCCTCAGGAGACAGGAAGTAAGTCAGATCTTGTCTCCTTTCGAGACAAGGTTTGGTACAAAAGTGTTGGCGACATCTGCCAACCATCTGCTGCTAACAATGGGGTCCCTAACCCCCATGACAATCTGAAGCTTCACAAGCTCTGAACTCCCGAAACATCAATGTGCGCGTCCCTATCATGACTGCCATCTCAGTGTGGAATGCACTATGCCTCTCATCACAACTCTCTATAATGCCCTCCTTGATCACACTGAGGATCACAGGAGTCTGGTCAATGATATTGCGCGTAATTCTCAGATGGAATGAACTCCCTCATATGCTCATAGAGCTGCCCGGCTACAGAGTCCGAGCCTGATCCCTCGCCGGCACCAGAACTGCCATCTGGTCTACCACTAAGTGTCGCTATACAAGAGAAATATACTATCCCGATCATCATAATGCTCATCATACTCGAGGGATCTCACACACTACAAGTTCCCTGGTCTTATCTCAACCTTCCTTGATTCGAGTACGGGTCCTCTGCTTTCAGTAGTACGGGCTCATACTACCTTCCACATTTATCCGTACTTTCCTCAAGAACTTCCTTGACTCCACCAAGTCCCATCTACTACTACTGCTCTCTGCTACTCTCATCCTAGGCTTGCCCTAGGGTAATCACCAGCCCACTCTCTGCCATCAGCTGCATAAGAAGTCCTTGCTATCTTCCCCTAACTAGATCGTGAATACTATTACATATTACTCAGACTAGATAATTCTTCGAATGAGAGATCCTACCCTACAACGGTTGGACTCAAACAAGAGCTGCGAAATAGAGCTAGACCTAACATTCTGAAATTATTTAGTCCTTGCAATATGTAACTTAACATATTCATTTACTAGTTAGTGAAAGACAGCTAGAACTCCTAAAAGCACAAAGCAAGCAGCATTCAGACATTGAGTACACATAATCAAGCATATACTACTCAGGCTATCATCCTAACTAATTTGTACTAGCATGTAGTTCTCATAAAGCTGAAATACATAACAGGCACATAAGGCATCCTTCCTAGATCCTTAGCCCTAATCTAGCATGCAGTTCTCATAAAGCTGGTACACATATCATAACATAAACTTGTATGGGTAATTTGGGAGTACTTACTTGAGTTCGGCTGATTGCATGCACCACACCCTTTTTTCTTTTTAAAATTCTTTCCATTTTTCTAAAATCCTTTTCTTTTTCTCAAAGTGCTTTTTATAAAAATGATTTTCTTTTGAAATTTTTTCATACCAATTCCTTAGTTTGAGTCCAGACATACCCGAGAGTGTGCCCGAATCCCTCAAACCAAGGCTCTGATACCAACTTGTAACATCCCAAAAATACAGTCTAAAAATTTCGTTTTAAATCATGAATAAAACCATATCTATCATTCAACATATAGAAATCATGAATCGTGTATCCCAAGAATATCTTAATGTCTGTGAAATATATATCAGAGTATAAACATTCCAGGCTGAATAAATGGTGTGTGCACTGCAATCATCCCGAACTCCTCTTTTGGAAACCGAAGTACCTGAAACCAAAACTGCTAACCGTAAGCACGAAGCTTAGTGAGTCTCCCCAAACTACCACATACCATGCACATATAACATGCAACTAGGAGATACGGGCCCCACCCACACTCATGGAGATACGGGCCCCGCCCACACTCTGCTAACTAGGAGATACGGTCCCCGCCCACACTCCGCTATCTCTGAGATACGGGCTCCGCCCACACTTAGCTACTTTGAGATATGGGCCCCGCCCACACTCAGCTGTTATGCCAAAACATACAAGTATCACACAGACAATATGTTTAACTAATTTATCGTTCAGTCCTATATCATAATCGAGTACAACTACGAGATACGGGCCCCGCCCACACTCGACTAAAAAGAGATACGGGCCCCGCCCACACTCGACCACTGTGAGATACGGGCCCCGCCCACACTCACTAGTCATGAAAATACATACAAGCTCTAAACGAACAACAAATATCACTAGCATATAAATATATACTATATCAGCTATCTATGAGATACGGGCCCCGCCCACACTCACTACTATGAGATACGGGCCCCGCCCACACTCGCATTCCTAACAACACATACAAGCATCGCACAGACAACAAGTATAGCAATCCAATAATCTGACTGATATCTATACTCAGATAATAATGAGATACGGGCCCCGCCCACACTCAGCTACTATCACATCTCATATACGGGCCGGCCTTGGTGCCTTAGACCCGTTCCTACTGGAAGAGGACTCACCTCGCACTGCTGAAGTCCCGCGAATAAATCACGGGCTGCTGGCTGACAAGTCATCAAGCTGGATGACAGATTCCCGATCTGTCAATATCAAAATAACACCCAATTAATGATTGGGTTCCAACTCATAGTCATAAGTCCATGCTTGGGGGTAAAAGACTACTTTACCCCTAACTTGGCTTGATTCAAGCCCAAGGCCCAATCCAAAGGCCCAAAATTCCAACTATGGCTTAAAGCCCAACATATGGTCCAATTTTCCAAATTGGGCCCAATCCTTCATATGGGCCTTACCCTAAGCCCAACTAATTATTCTAGTCCATTTGATTATTCTTGGATGGCCCATTAATAAACCAATTACCAAAGCCCAATCGAAAGGCCCAACTCACGGCCCAAGTGAAATTAGGGTTTCACATAAAATAACGATTAGGGTTAAGTGTTTCTTACTTAACCCATTAAGAACTTAATCCATTAAGTCCTTTACTCTACTAGATAAATGATATGGAGAAATTGGGCTTAATACACAATCCAATCTCAATGGCCCAAAAGTGGGTCCAATAAGTCCAAGGCCCAACTACTCACAATTAGGGTTTTCTAAACCCTAATTAGGGTTTCCACCCAACCATGGCCCAATAGGCCCAAAATTAATCTTTAAGCCCATTAGGGTTTTGCTAGGTCCATTAGGGTTTTGCTTGTGGGGCACCACCCACTACCACCTCGGGTAGTGGTGGTCAATGGCGGCTCACGGCGGCGGCCACCACCTTACGGTGGTGGTTATTATTATTTTTATTATTAATCAAAGCTAATTACAATTACAATGTTTAATCCAAACATAAGCACACACACTCACTCACACACACACAGCCACAACCTGGTGGTCGGCGGTGGCGCTTGGCGGCAACGACTTTTTCCGGCCAAATAAACACACACAACCCATACACACGTGCTCCTAATTTACGAGATGTATCCCAACCACCCACCTGGTGGTTCACGGAGGTCCGATAGCAGCATGACGTCCCACAGTGGTACAACGACATGAGAAGGCGACAGAGGTGGCGGCTAGGGTTTGACAGCGGCTTCCGGTGAAACAGCCGCAAGGCGGCGCTGTAAATGGTTGTTGTAACATCCCAAAAATACAACCCAAAAAGTTTTTGTTTGAAAACTTTACTAAACCATAATATAAAATATTAAAAGATAAAACCATGAATCATGTGTCTCAAAATGTCATAATAAATTTATCAAATCGAAACTTGTGTCAAGATCATATCAAAATATCAGAGTCTAACTCCCAGGCTAAAACTGTGGTGTGTGCCATGTCATCATCCTGAGCCCTTCCCTTTGCTAGCTGAAGTACTTGAAACCAAAACTGAAACTGTAAGCACGAAGCTTAGTGAGCTCCCCTAAATTACCACATACCATATAATAACATATAAAGCACATACTGGGCCTCTCCCACTGCATCGGACCGAAGTCCGGAACTGACTAGGGCCTTGCCCACTGCATCGGACCGAAGTCCGGAACTAACTAGGGCCTTGCCCACTGCATCGGACCGAAGTCCGGAACTACTAGGGCCTTGCCCACTGCATAAGACCGAAGTCCATAACTAACTAGGGCCTTGCCCACTGCATCAGACCGAAGTCCGGAACTGCATCGGACCGAAGTCCGGAACTGACTGAACATAGCATAACATAATCATAACATATAATATGAACACATATACTACATACTGCATCGGACCATAGTCCGGAACACATAACACATACCATGCCTGTATTACAAAGACACCAAGCATACTGAACTACTGCATCGGACTGAAGTCTGGAACTAACTGCTAACTAAACGGGCCGACATTGTGGCCGTAGACCCGTTCCTACTGGAAGGAAAAACTCACCTCGTAAGGCTGGCTGCTGAAATGCTCCTCGGGAACTGTCTGACTGCTGTTCCGGTAACTCCCCGGCTACAATTCCCAAAAGACACTTAATCAGACACTGATAACTAATCTTAGGGTAAAATGACTATTTTACCCCCTGGTCAAAGTCAACAATCCATTGACCTGACTCGCCGAGTTGGGCCGCCAACTCGTCGAGTCCCTATCTTTCCTTCTACTCCCCTTCCCGACTCTACTCGTCGAGTTTAACCAAAACTCGACGAGTTCTCCTTCTTTACTGATATCCTGCCAACCTTCATCCGACTCACCGAGTTGTATGAACAACTCGTCGAGTCTGTTCTTACGGGTAAGGAGATTGCCTTGGACTCGCCGAGTCAGGGCGTAGACTCGCCGAGTCCCTCTATACTCAGATCCATGTCTTAACTCACTGAGCCTTTACTCCACTCACTAACGGACTCGCTACTACTGAACAGGGAATCTAAGACTCACGACCGGACTCGCCGAGTCTGTAGAACGACTCGCCGAGTCCTTTGCATGCAATTTCTATTCAGTCGATTCTAATCAGTTTCAGTGCATCCAATTCATAGATCTGGGTTTCTGGGACAATCTGAACATGTAAAGTTGCTAACTTTACGTGTATCTATGATGCAATGAAGCAATAACACTCAAACTTGGCTATAATGGGGGTTACTTGTCTAGAACAAGGCCATGGCTGCCAAAAGGTGGCCTTCTTGAGCTCCTGGAACTCAATAGAGGCTAGATCTGAGATATGGCTTGATTACAAGGCTTCATCACTAGGGATTTGGGGTTTTTGAGCTCAAAACCATCAATTTGGGGACAAACTAGATCTAGCAATACAATAACCAAGATGAAAGCTTTATTACCAGAAAGGATGGCCAAAGAGGAGTATAATCTGGATCTATTTCTTCTTCCTTGAGTTCTTCTACCTTCTCCTTCTTCTTCTTGCTCAACAATGCACCAAGATTCCCTCACAAGGGCAAAAATCACTCACACACACTTCAAGGAGGCTAGGGTTTCGGGAATAAGTCTCTGAGAGGAGCTGGAGGCTGGGATGGGGGCTATAAGGACGTTTAAATAGGGTACAAACCCTAAGAATTAGGGTTTCATCCAGACTGGCAGACTCGCCGAGTCGGGAATGGACTCGTCGAGTCGCCCCACTAAGTCCACGTGCATTCCCGCTTCTACTCGAAGAGTCGGGGCTACTGACTCGTCGAGTAACCCTAAGAAAGGAAATTCAATATTTAAATTACATACCAGGAATGGGGCGTTACAGTTGTGCTAGCGGCAACAGCGGCGTCTACGGTGATGAGCATGAAAGGGCGATGCAACAGTGAACGACTCGACTATGGCCTATAACAGCCCCTGAAGTCGTCGGTCTTCCGATTCCAACATAGGTGCAGGCGGCAGTGGGCTTGGCGGCGCAGCGACGGATAAACTCGGCTGGGCGGCGACTGAGGAGATCCACAGCCCCCTCGTTGGCATTCCTTGCTCCAACTTGGTCGCCAATGGACCTCCCGGCAGTAGGAGGAAGCAAGGTGGTCGGGCTCGGAGGTTTGAGGCCTTAGCGGCGGTGGTGGAGGAAGTATGGCGGCAGCGGTGGTAGTCATAAGGTTGGCGGCTGGAGGATGAAAGGGAGTGGGGTGACAGCCGACATCATATCTTTAGGGTTATGGTTTGGCACCCGGTGATGTTGGGTTATATACCTGACTCACGAAACTTTGCCCCATAATGACAAGTTAAGCCCCTCCTTTCCCTCATTTCTTTCAAACTAATCCATATTTTACACTTTTAACCCTGCCTTCAGAAATCTTTACAACTGAATCCAAAACTTACCTTTTAAGCCCTGATCCCATAAATTTTTTTCATAATAGATCCCTAAATTACCAATAAACCCTTAAGTCTTCAAATCTTTTCAATTTAAGTCCATAAATTACCAAACGCACCCTGACCTCCGAAATCCTTTTCAATTTAGTCCTGAACTTACACTTTTAACCCCCAAATTTTAAAATTCTCCACAAATTAGTCCGGGACTTACATTTACGAATTTATGTAAATAAACGGGGCGTTACATAGGGTTTCATCCTCCAGCTCCTACTCGTCGAGTCCTATCTTGGACTCGGCGAGTAGGTCACTTAAGCACGTGGCCCAACCCGCTGCTACTCGACGAGTCAGGCATCCAACTCGTCGAGTAGACCTTGAATTATGAAAATTAAAACCATAAATTAATACTTGAGAATCGGGGCGTTACACACAATATCTTGAAGAACATAGGATTATATGATCACTTATCTAATAAACACATCAGAGTATGACATCGACTTTTTGAGAGCTACGATTGCTAATCGGATTTTAAGTTGCATTGGCAATTATAGTTATTAGACTTATCGAAGTAGGAGAATGTTGGATTAGGTGTCTAAGCGCATAACTATTGTTGGTATGTATTTGACCCGATAGTAGCATGGTCCATTTCGGGTTGCCTTCACCAGAACAATTTGAAAGATGGGTATTTGAGAAAGAGGTTATTTGTGATTTATTAATATATTATAAGTATAACATATTAATTGAGAAATCATATTATCTAATTAGTATTGATACATATGGATTGGGCTAATGATTCATGATTGATTTGTGATGGGATAAGCTTATGGATTAGTCCATGAAGTATTAGTCCAAATCAAATGCATGGATCATAAGCTTAAGTGTAAGAATTAGGGTTACACATGACTCTTGGAATTTCTACACTATATATATGTAACCCTAAGCACTAAAATCGGCTACCACTTGCATTCCAAGAAGAAGAACCGATTTTGAGTCTCCATAACCTCTCTCATATCCATCTAGTTGTTTATTGGTGTTTGTGACTTGTTTGAGGCACAACACTTAGGGTGCTAAGTTCTCTTAAGGCCAAAGTTATACTAGCTACATTAAAAGGTAATCTTCTAACTAGTTTTATGATTCATATATCAAATTTTGTATGCTAGTTTAGGCTTCATGCTTTGGAAACCAATATTGCATGTATAATTGGAGAAAACTTAGATCCAAAGCATTAGGGTTGTATGTGCACCATAAGAATGTTAGAGTACATAAAACCCAACAAAACTCTAACACATTTAGTAGTAACAAGAATTTGACATGGTTCGTAGTGGTTAACATTTGGGTAAATGCTAAATGCGACTTTAACATGGTTATGTGTTCACAAAATAAAAGTTATCTTAATTTTCTTTCAAGCACTAGGATTTGATGTTGTCATTGCTTTGTTTCTATGTTATGTAGGTACCCTATCATGAGAAAATGAATGTTTTTCTAGTGTTGCCAATCACAAATCTTTCCTCTGTAACGTGCACCCTAACTTTATATATCTTTTTTATGTACCGTATTGATATTTTATACATTTGAGCTTTGTACCCCATTGATTTATAGCATGAAGCATATTAAAACTCTAAGCACATGGCTTTATATGGTCGTGATCTAAGACTAAATAAGGTTTGTTTTAGATTATTTTATATACATACTAGATTATAGTCCGTGAGAACCACCGTTATAAAAATAATTAAATTTTTTATAGTAAAACTCATAATTATTAATCAACTATTTTCAATAAATTATTAATTAAACATGATTTTGTAGGATTTTAAATATAGAAATACAATTAATTATCGACAATCATAACCGAAAATTATTCAATATGAATTTAAATTTCTCTTAAAAATTAAGAATCAAATAGATAATTTTCTAACTTATTATCAACATTAATACTTTTTAAAAAATAAAAAATGATGAGAAAATGCGAAGTTTCATTTTTATGGAGCATTTAAAAAGAAAATATAAATAAATTATAAGAAAATGACAAATGACAGTGATAATTATTCTTTTATTAGTATATATATATATATATATATATATATATATATATATATATATATATATACTTGCATTTTTGACCTGTTCTTTTACTTTGTTCTAGAACATATGTTCGCAAAGTCAGACGACTTATATACTTTGTAAATTTATGATCAATGACTATGTTTTTGTTATATCCATGTTGTTTTATTTTATCAACTGCGTAATATACGTTTTTAAATGTAATTGTTTATATTTTGGTCATAGTGAAGATTTTAGGTTTTAAAAGAAAAAAATGATAAGAATATAAATAAATTGCCTTTTTATATTTTATGATAAATTTATAAATTAAACAATAAAAAGTATATTTGATAAAAATTTCAACATCAATAAAATAATATAATATTTTTAACGAAATCTGTAAATGGCTCTAATGAAATTAAGTCATTAGTTCATTACCTTCTTCTATACTTATTAGATTTATTTCACCATTTATATATATATATATATATATATATATATATATATATATATATATATATATATATATATATATATATATATATATATATATATATATACCTTACTATTTCTAAAAATAGATTTAAGACATACAAATGTTTAAGCTTCAAATACAACAAATTATTAACATAATAATATTATAATATAAATTCTGCAAATTATAATGCATTAGTTACAAGTATTGATGCATAATAAACTATAGTCAGATCTTATCTTTAGGATTACTCATCTTTCCTTGTTTGGGATATATTTTATTTAAAATCTAATTTGGTAAATGAACAAATCAAACGAAGAAAACAGGCTTGGCTCCAAAAAGAAATTTAGAATTTTTAAAAATTTCCTTATCTTCCCTAATGCTTCTAATTTATAGCCGACATTTGAGGGGAAAGTCAACGGAGTTCAAATTTTAAAAAATTATTTTATCATCTCTTCATACTACTGGCCCCTCCTCTATAAATTACTTGCATCCCCATATGTGATTTTCATTCTCTGTATCTCTCTAAAACACCACCACTTCGGGGTTCTGGTTCGTGCACAACTCGCCTTAAAAGTCATCGACCTTCACAATCCAACACACCATTGCACCACCCAATCCCAACCACCTTCAACAACACTGATGTTACATGTACAGTTCATCTCCAGCTTTCATTACCACCTTCACAGCCGGAAATCATCACCATAAACAACCATTGTCTCCTCCCTACACCACCATTAAAACTCTCCACCGCCGTATGCTTCATCGAAAACAACCAACACTCTCAGCCAATACCACCCCCTTCTTCACCTACGCCATCAACTTATATCGCCACCCATTTCCGACAATACCAATCACCACCGAAAACATCCACCGTCACCTACAATCATCAACCACCGAAACTCCCCATCTTTGTCTTCACCGATTTTCAGCTGAACCACAAGCCATCACTATTGCCACCTTCGAGCACCATAAAGAGAACCATCCTCCCCCATTTGTTATCATTCTCTTCCATTAACCACCACCTACTACACCACTTCAGCCCACTAAAAATCAGCATCATCAGTTCACCATTAACCACCACCTCCATGTTTCACATACCCTGCTAGGAACTTGCACCTGCCAAACACCTCCACGAAGTCGCTGCCATTGATGGAGCCATCACCATCTTGGAACACGACCTGTTACAACCGTAAACATCGACGGAGCCATCAGTACCATCGACGGAGCCATCGATGGTACCAAGCATCGTTGAACACCACCTCCACCTGTTAAAACCGTAAACATCTACACTACCAAAACTGTTGAGAACCACCCCTCATCACCGTCGTCCTCTCCGTCAAACACCATCTGTGGATCAAGAGCAAGAAAGAAAGGAGTAGTAGGAGTGTGCGATTTGTCTGGATAAACATATTTCCAGATGAATTAATTGGGCTAAGCTTTGGTGGATTAGCTAATACACGAGAAATTCAACCTGAAAAATTCAAAATTGTTGGTTACTACGAAAAGTTTCACAAAATTTCTTGGTTGTGTCTCCCAAATACGCATGCATTAACTAAGTATGGGTTGTGCATGGGTTTTTGCTTTGTTTTGTTACAAGCCATATGTCGTGCTTATGCCTATATTTGTGTTTTATAAATATGTTAGTTGTGATTTCAAAGTTGAGACTTTCAGCATGTCATATGTATATGTAATTGAGGTTGTAATTAAATAACATTGTTGATGCACTATTTTGCAATTTTTTTTGTTTTTATTTGTTAGTATCAATTATTAGTTTTTAGGAGTTTTTTCATTTTCTTAAAGTCAGTTGGTTTTCAAAACCAGAGGTGGCAAAAAAACTAACTCAACGTTAAAGAAACGAGCTTAGGAGTAATATTAACAGGGTTGACACAATATGAAAGTAAAGTAAAATTAAAAGTAATGTATAAATGGAGAAAATTATGGTGTTGGATTTCATTTTATCATATCTATCAATTTTAAAGGGCTAACTGAATCATTTCATTTTTGTTATTTTCAGGTATGGAAGGATTATATGTATGCCAAGTTTCGGCAAAATATATATTTGTTTTTGTTGGGACGGTTAAATAGAATATTATATCACCATATGTCGATGTGTGAAAAATGTTATTATATCATCATATGTCGATGTGAAAAATGTTGGTGTTTGATTACTTCGTTCAAATTTTAATTTCTTCTATTGTGGGTGATCTCGTATGACTTCAAAAGGGATAAAAAGTTGTCCATATGATGTATGAAAAATGTTGGTGTTTAATTACTTCGTTCAATTTTTATTTTCTTCTATTGTGGGTGATCTCGTATGGCTTCAAAAGGGATAAAAAGTTGTGGTACATTTGTATGTTCTACAAGGGAAAAATGTTGGTGTTTGATTACTTCGTTCAATTTTACTTTCATATCATTTCATGCAATTGATTACAAGAGCATGTCTCCGCTTTGAATTTCAAAATACATTGATAATATTTGTCATGGACAAAAAAAAACTAAGATAAAATTACGAATTAAAATAAAAAATATTTTTTCCTATAAATCAAGCTTAAACTTTAAAAAATACAAATCAAATTTTATACAAACATGAAAATAAAATAGTCATTATATAGGAAACGTCCGCTATTCAATAAGCTAAGTAATATCTTTCTAAATAATCATATTTTTTCAATTAATCAAAGTACTAATAAAATAGGAAGCAACTTCAGATAACCAATAATTTATTGTTAGTAGCTACTAATGAGAAAACGAAAAAACTTTAAGGCCTTACATCAATTAAGCATTAATATTTTAAATTGTTTTATTGAAATGTATTACTCTTACGACATTCATAGAAACAAAAATTTAGTATATACTAGAAAAGTTTTGATCCAAATATGATGTTTTCCAGTTTGGAATACTAAATTAGACGAAATTCGTAAATCCAACAAAGGCAAAATCCTAAATCCCAGTCTCATTTTAACTACCAACTCTCTCAAAACTACTATTTATTGATGTATTGTGCAATCTGTTTAATATGACATGTTTCTGAAATAAAAATATTCATCAATGAAAAACTATTAATCGTCATCTCCATAGTGAACGTCCCACCTACGATCACACTACTAAAAACTATATCACTGATGTTGGTCATACCATAAACATAAGACAGAAAACCCTAAACCTTAAAGGAAACTATTTTCCAAAATACCATACAAGTATTTACATCTATTAAAGATATATTTAAATGGTAGATGATAACTTTGATAAATTGTTTGTTTTTTGTAATATGTCATTTTTCGAAAGAGAAACTAATTGTAAAAGAAATTATTCACTGATACAAAACTAAATGTGAAAATGAAATTATTCACCGCCCCTCGCTTGCCGCCCGTCGCATTGTGCGAGTAACGGCTAGTATATATATATATATATATATATATATATATATATATATATATATATATATATATATATATATATATATATGTGTGTGTGTGAAGTTATAAATGAAACAAACAATTAAAATGAGATTGTGTAAAAATACAAACAAATACGACACCGATGTGTAAAAAAAAATAGAAATACGAACGACCAAACACGATGATAACATAATATTAACCATAACAAAATGAGTCAAATTCTTTTTATTGGATTTTAAAAAATGTTGTACACAGATAATATGACATTCAAAATATAAACTTGAAAATCCATCAATACTATAAAGTTCTTAGTTCCTTAGTCCTTATTAGTTAATGCAACGAAGTTGTGTAACATAAATACATACTTATGTAGCATTAAGGTCTCCCCATTTCTTTGATTTTTGATTGAAGACTAATCATAATCATATCCCTTATTCTCCTTGAAAGACTTTGATACAACCTTTAATTCTCCTTAATATATTTCATAATCAAGTATGAAAATAAAGATCATAGGGAAAACATTTCAATTAAAACAATCAATATGATAAGTTGAAAAGTTTTATAAGTTTCAAATGAATATGATAATTAACTAACTACTTAAGTATAATAAGTTGAAAAATATTTGAAAGGTTATCGAAATTTCAAACATATATGGTTCAAATATTTTGGCTTCTATTGTAATCAATGTTCTAAAAAGTTTGTTATGACTCCAAAACTTGTACTTGCCGCCAAACTTTGACAAAATTCCGCCGTAAGTCACATATGTATATAAAAATAAATAATAGCAATATATATATATATATATATATATATATATATATATATATATTAATTAGTTATATACAAAAATTGCCGTCTTAGGTCACACTTTACAAACGACGTGGCTCGCCACGACTAAGGCCCCGTTTGATAGTTGCTGACTGAGAAAGTGCTGACTGGGAAATGTCTATCTGGGTAAGAAATTCTGACCGAGTAAGAAATCATGTTGTTTGATTGTACATCTGATTGGATGTGCTGACTGATGACAAATGACCATTTTACCCTCGTTCTAAACCATCCTAAAACATTAATATTTAAAGTAATTTATCATAACTTTTATCATGATCAAGAACAATTTTAAATATAAAACAACTTTCTACTAATGAAATCAACATCATCCTAAATAATAATAGCACAATTAGGTACCGTTTGGTAGATGAACCGGGTGGAACAGAACTAGATTGGACTGAACTGAACAGAATAGGACTGGACATGACAAATAATTTGTATAGCGTTTGGTAAGACTGGAACAGAACATAACAAGTTGTCTAAAACTTTTTGGTAAAAATAGAACCGGACAGAACAAGATGTAAAAATGACCATATTACCCTTTTACAAAAAATGTTAATAATAACTCTATTTGACATACATAACTTCAAAATTAACATTTTTATTAAAAAAAAATATTTAAATTTCTCATATTAACACAAGTTCTAATAACAAATAATCAAAATTGCTTCAAAATAATAAAGTTCTAAACCCAAATGGTTTCCGAAATCCGTCATTTTAAACATAAAATAACAATCTTCAATTGTCTTCTTCCTAATCTTCGCAACAAAATGGTTTGGTAGTTGCATCCAAGCTATTCCACCTCGGTAACAAATACATGTTTTTTTTTGTAAAATTTAAACAAACCCGCATGACTTCTGAAGAAGACAACTCCATGGTCTTCAACTCTCCATATCTACAAAGTTAAAAAAAAACAAGTAAAAAAGAGCATTCTATTGATTTTAAAGAAAGACGTTTGAGAGACGAATATGGAAGATTTTTTTTTACCGGTATGGGAAAAAAATAATATTAAAATAAATGAAATGCTTGCAAGAGGTTGGAGAGATACAAAAGCTAATAAAAACAAAAGAAAACTACACAAAACAAACAATGTACTTAACCTCAATAACAATATGTTTTCACCACCACCATCCAAGAGCAACTGAACAATTGAATGAAGTCTTCCAACTAACAGATAAAAAAAAAACTCAAGGGCAGGTACAAAAGTTCAGGGGCAATTTCGTCCGAAATTGAGTATCTACAACTTGAACCGGGCAAAATAACATAAACTTGACAAGTACTAAACTAGGCAGCAAAAGTTTGCTTATTTTAGCCTCCCAAGAACCAACGATGATGTTTATCATAAACTGGAGAGGAACAAAAGCTTAGGGACAATTTGGTCAAAAAAATGGAACACATTATCAACATTAACAAAGAATGTTTAGCCTCCTAAAGTTGATACTACCTTAAACTGATCTGAAGCATAACCAATAACATCTTAAATCATATTCTAACATGTTCCTTTTAATTTAAAACCAACAAAAGGAAACAAAATACACAAGGTAATTGACTTTCTTTGGGCAAGATCGATCAAGAGGGCTAAAGACATAGCATAATCGACCTTTATCTTCCCTCTATATCGTTAAAAACTTTTGAAAATTGCTGGCAAGAGTTTAATAAACATACATTACAAGCTACCTGATTAATTATGCAAAAATATTGCAAATTAGTAGTGATTACTGATAACTTCAAGCCATTCAAAATTATAAACATATGAATTTACAAAGCAACAAATGCAGTTGAAGGCATCAAATCGAAATTAAAACATATAAATTAAGATATCATTCAGCTAATTGAAGAGATGCATATTCTGAAGTTTAATCATACCTGGTGATGATAAGAATCAGACGACACTTATAAGAATTCAATGGCTGGAGAAGTCATATGGCATCAAATCGAGGATGACGAATCGATAATCAGTTTGTGTTTACAATGGATTGAGATGATTATACGAAATAGTTCATTAGATTTAACAATCTGCATCAGAAGAAGAACAAGGAAAAATCAAAATAAACAACAAATCAGCAAGAAATCAGAAGAAGAACAACAAAAAATCTGAACACAAACAGCAAAAATCGGAACAGGAAAGGTCTGTTGAAAAATCGGAACACAAACATCAAGAAATCGGAAGAGAAACAACTAAAAAAAGGCAACCGAGAAGAGGGAAGTCGTACCTGATGAGAAGATATCTTCGATCGGTACGGGTGCAGTGGCTGAAGTCGCTAATCGGTGGGGAGAAAAGGTTTTGATTATCGACTGTTGAAGAGAGAAGATCCATATGGAGGCACTGAAACTTGAACGCAGGGCAAGGAAAGGCAAGGGCACTTTTGGGAACTTTCTCAGTCAGTAGATATCTCATATCTTTCCCGTCCAGATCTAACTTACCGAGTCAGACATGCAAAATCTGTTTCCCAAACAAGAATAGCTGACCGAGTCAGCAAAAAACGTGTGACCGGGCCGGGTCAGACGTATATCAAACAGGACCTAAATAAAGCTTGATGCTTGACATTGCCGTCAAGTCATGCTTTACGTTATTTAGAACATTGATTATAATAGATATATAGATAAAGAAAAAATGACAAATTAGTTATTTTAGTTTGGAAACCACCAAAATCACAACAAACCATATTGAAATTTGAAAAGGACTAAATTTGAAAATTTAAAACTCAAGGGAGTGAAACCAAAGAAATAGGCAAAGCACCGGCACCAAATTTGCAGTTTTCTCTTAAACGTATTATATTGTCGATGGGGCTCTGCCTTGGTTCAGATTTCTCCTGAAAACCAAACCACCAAAACCCTAAGCACTGCGTGCTTGAAATTTCTTCAGATGGATGCAATAAGAAAGCAGCTAGATGTGCTGATGGGGGCAAATCGGAATGGAGATGTTAGAGAAGTCAATCGGAAGTACTACGATCGTGATGTCTGCCGTCTTTTCTTGGTCGGCCTTTGCCCTCATGAACTCTTTCAACTTACTGTAAGCAAACCAAAACTTTTTTTTTTATCTGCGCATATCGCATACGCACTCTTAAATTATGCGTTTTGACATGAATTTGCGTCTTAGGGTTTCTAAATTATATTGTTGCTACACGAAGTAGGTTATGAGGATTGGGGAAAACCCTATTCTGCAAAGGCAGCAAAACAGATCAATTCATTACAATAGCTCTCTTCTACTTAATTTATTTCGGACTTTAGAGGAATCGGAGGTTTACAACAGTTAAGACATGTAGCTTAAAAATGGAAATGACGAAAGCTTGTTTTAAAATCTTCCCTAGGCTGAATTTCATCTGTTGGTTCAATAAGGAGTAATTGACCTCTTTCTTGGTTTGTCATAAGAGCTTTATAAGAAAAGTAGGCTGTTGGATAATTCATGGAAGCTCTATTGGCATTCCTGACATCAGTTTAACAGGAATGAACTAATGAACTATAATGTAATTGAGTTGCATTTTCTGGTTTATTACAGTCAACTAGTGCATATATTTGAGCTATTTTATATTGTTTTGGTGACAAACTTTGCTAAGCTTACTAAAAAAATTTCTTTTTTTGTTAACTCCAGAAAATGGACATGGGACCATGCCCGAAGGTGCACTCATTTCAGCTGAGGAAAGAGTATCCTTTTTCCCACCCTTATGATATTTTACTGACTTTTATGTTGATTATGGTCTAAAAGTCTAAGAACATTAATGATTTGTAGACATTTTATGTTTGAACATTAGGGTTTTGAATATCAGTGTTACTTAACTGCAATCAGATACCAAGAAGCTAAAGCAAAAGGTCAAGATAATTATGATAGAGAATTGGAGGATGTTATAGACAGACTCATTGTTGAATGTGACAGAAAAATTGCCAGAGCTCTTAAACGTCTTAGTGAAGAGGATGCTAAAGCTGCTATTGCTATTTCTGTGTCAGAGGTTACACAGGTGGATTGAACTTACCTAATTTACCCTCATACATGTCTCTTTTAGTTCATTTTCTTCGTCTAATTTACCCATTTGCTAAATGTGCAGACACCTGAGATTCTTGAGTTGTCAAAGCAAATAAAGGAGAAGCTAAAAGAAGCTGATCAAAATGGTAATTCCTTTTAGTAGCAGTTAACAATTTCCCATTTTATCTTTTTAATTCACCCATTAACTCATGATGTATGATTGTTTTCTTACTTACTCTTTAGATCTGGAAGGAAAAGCAGATATGAAGATTCGAGCTCTTGAGATGGTTGAAGAACTTAGAACTCAAAGAGCAGATAAACAGGTACATGTGCTTTTTTAGATTTTTCAAAATAATCATAGTAAAAGATAACTAATGTTTTATTTTTATTTTTATTTCTATTATCAGTCAATGCTATTATTAGATGCATTCAACAAAGATCGAGCTTCTTTACCTCAACCTCTTCCAAATCCTCCACCATTAGCACCATTGCCTGTTGCTACTCCTGATGCTAGAACCCAAGAATTAATCAATGAAAAGCTGAAAAAAGCAGAAGATCTTGGTAATAAGTTAAATTTTTAAATTTAATTTTGAGTTCTATTTTCATATGTTTTATGAAATTAATTTGTAATCATTTTTCTAGGTGAGCAAGGAATGGTTGATGAAGCACAAAAAGCACTGGAAGAAGCAGAAGCACTCAAAAAGGTTCACCACTTTCCCAAAATATATTTCTTCCAAATTTAAATTCTTTTTTTATTTCTTTTCTTATTTTCCATATTTTTTTTGTAGCTTTCAATGCATTTACCTCCTCGTCAAGAACCTGTTACAGACTCCTCTAAGTATACTGCTGCAGATGTGCGAGTTGTAAGTCTTCTATACATTTTTTTTAATCATAAATTTCCCTTTTTTTTAACCGATTTAAAAGATTGTTAGATAAAGTTTAAGTAGCATCTTTTTAATATTTTTTTTCAGACTGATCAGAAGTTACGTGTATGTGACATATGTGGAGCGTTTTTAAGTGTTTATGACAGGTAATTTGTTTTTTTTTTTTTATTTTTTTCTACATGGTGAATATTTGATTGAAAATAATTTATTATATAAAAAAGATGAGACAAAAGAAGTAGTATTTGGGGTTTAAATTTAAAGTACACTTCAGTGTTTGACCTGGCAATTATACCTCCTTGTCACCAGCAGGCTTTTGGGCCCAGTTTTACGAGGATATTCATTCATACTTTTGCAGCTAAAGAATGTGCGTTGTTTTTAATTTCTGATCCTTAGATAAACAATTGTTGGACAATTTTCTACAATATTTTTTTTATTTGTTATAGATGCGACATTTAATTTTTTTTTCAATCAATGAATTATTACGGTTGTTATTTTTTTTTTTCACGCCTATCTCAGTGATCGCCGCCTAGCGGATCATTTTGGTGGAAAGCTCCACCTTGGCTACATGCAAATCCGTGAAAAGTTAGCTGATCTTCAGGTATTTTATTTATTTATTTTACTTTAGGGTTTAGGTTGAAATCTGCCATCTAACTATTTGATGTGTCCACATTTGGTCCCTAAACTCTTCCTTGATGGTCAAGCAATATAGGTGCATAAAAGTAGTTTAAGCTTGTAAGTCGATAACAATAATAGAAACTTCACACTTACAAACATTGAGATGAAATGAAACAATTCATTACGATGTTAAACTTATATCAATAATAAAATTACATATATTAATAACCAAGTATTATTGTATATTTGGTAGACCTTAGATTTAAAAAAAACATTGAGAAGTAACTGGATGGCTAACCTAAACCCTTTGATTTTATGTTGGTGGGATTTGGTCTTTTTAAGCACTTATTTTTTGTTTTTAAAATGGCAGGAAGAGAGAAACAATAAAAGGAAGGCGCCTGAAGAGGATAGAAGGTATACTTGTTTTTTATTTGAAAAATTTGAGAGATTATTTATGGTGTGCGAATTACATATATTTTGGTTTTACAGATCAAAAGAACGAATCAGGGAAGTGGAGCGGGAAGGAAGCAGAGATAGAGATCGTGACCGAGCAGGTAGCAGAGAGCGAGAGCGAGAGCGTGCACGGGACCACGATCGAAGGAGCCGCGACCGCCATAATAATGAGCGTGATCGTGGGTATGACCGTGATCGGTCCCGTAGCTATGACTCCAGGAGTCGACATAGATCCAGGTCACGCTCAAGGGAACGTGCTCGGGATTATGATCGTCAAAGGTACCATTTTTTTTTTTTTTTTTTAAAATAAAATTTACTTATTAGCGTTTGGTATATATGATGGAATGGAATCACAAAGGAATGGAATGAGGAAGGTAATTAGAAAACTAAATAAAATTAAATCGATAGATAACGTAAAAATATTTATTTTTGAAACCAAACTTTTAATCAAATAATGATAACTTCTCCATTCATCTGATCTCATTGTGATTAAATTTGAAAACTTATGAACAGGCGTTATGATCGACACTAGCCATGAAGTAAAGCAGATGAGAAAGAAGGTTTCTTTATATTGGTTGGTGGTGTTTTAACCTCAAATCAAATTTACAAGTGCTTCTAATTTGGTACTAAAAAAGAGACTTCAATTTGTATTTGTTTTTGTTTTTGGATTTCCTTATTATGTTTCCTAGCGCAGCAGCTCTATGTATATTAGTGTTGCATATTTGGAGTTATAAGCGGGGGGATTGATTGTGGCACAACCCAAAATTCCTAAACCTTTGTATTCCTGTAACTTTAGTTTATGCTCCAGAGTTTCTTTTCATGGGTTGTTGTTTTGAACATCACTTTAATGGAGTAGGAGTGTAGGACAATTACAAAAAGGTCCAGCTTATACAATAATTGCAAAATGGATAATATCATTTTCAACGGTTAAAATCTGATAACGCTGAAAGGACAGTTTAGTAAATTTGATGCTGTCAGTCTTATCAAACGCCACACACATTCAATAAAATTTTGTTGATTCATGTCCAATAATCTTCTTTTTTGTGTACCAAACGCTAACTAAAACAAAATACAATGGTTCTAAATAACTTATGTGTGACTTGGGGATGAGGGTGGGTTCAAACCCGGACCCGGAAAACCCGGGAACCGGTTAACGAGATTTTTTAGAACCGGAAACCGGACCGGTATATAGGAACCGGTTCCGGTTTGGATCCGGGTAAAGTGGGTCTAGAACCGGAAAACCCGGAAATATCAAAGTGGGTCGAATGAAACCGGGTATAGTGGGTCTAAAACCGAAAAACCCGGGGAACCGGGTAAAGTGGGTCGAATGCATGTTTTAAAATTTCACAAAATACAAAAATAAAACTGAGAAAAAAAAAAGTTTACAGCTTTGATATCCCAACTTTGGTAGACTATAAATCAATGAATATGAAACCAAAAATGACAAAATTATAGTTTAAAATCATGTACAAACTCTATACTAAACTTTGAAAAAAACTGCATGCTATTCCGACTTCAAACGAATTAAATATGCATGTTTTAAATCTATCACGAAATACAAAGAAAGCTGAAAAACATAAAATTTTCAGCTTTGATATCCCGACTTTGAGAGACTATAAGTCAATGAATAAACACCAAAAAATAACAAAATTATAGTCTAAAATCATATACAAACTATAAACTACACTCTGGAAAAAACCTCATGTCAATCCGATTTCAAACAAATGAGATATGCATATTTTAAAACTATCACAGAATATAAAAAAAAGCTGAAAAACATAAAATTTCCAGCTTTGATATCCCGACTTTGAGAGACTATAAGTCAATGAATATAAACCCAAAAATGACAAAATTATAGTCTAAAATCATGTAAAAACTATGAACTATACTATGGAAAAAACCTCATGCCAATCCGACTTCAAACGAATGAGATATGCATGTTTTAAACTTTCCATAGAAACCGGTTCCGGCCCCTAAAATCGGTTTCGGTTCCTAACACGGTTCCGGTTCTTAAACCCGGTTTACCCGGACCCGAAGGACCCGAAACCCGGATTACCCGGAACCCGGATAGAGCCATTCTTTAAACCCGGGACCCGGACCGGTTTTACATATTCCGGTTCTAACGGTTCCGGTTCCGGTTCCGGTCCGGTTTTCCGGTTCTAAATCTCATCCCTAGTGTGACTTGTAGGCAATGTGAAATCTCAAACTTTTACGAGTCGTGGCGAACCATTTCCTTTATAAGGTGTGATTTGAGACGATAATTTTATATATATATATATATATATATATATATATATATATATATATATATATATATATATATATAAAAGGTGTGATTTGAGACCATTATTTATTTTTATATACATATGACTTGAGGCGAAATATCATTAAGGCGTGATGTCATGATGCGCCATGACGAAGTGACGATGAACTTTTTAGAACCTTGCAAAATGCCAAAGACATCTAGAAAAAGAGTAAAATATAATTACTTTAGTATGCACATTTTGTTCAATAATTTTCTTTTTCTCTCTAACAAACAGAAAAATACTACAGGGATTGTATTTTACACCATAATGACCATGCATTGGGCAATAAATAAATTAATGGGCCACGGACCAAAATCACAATAATAAAAATTTATCAGACCTGAACTTTTTTGGACTTTAATAAAAAAAGAAAAATGAAAACCAACCCATAGGGGGACTACTTTTGTGGTTTTCTCTAAAAAAATAAGACTGGAGAGTTTTGGTGCAAAACACATTGAAAGTATGGCTCCAAAAGCGTGAACTATAAAAAGGTATTTTCGCTCTTAATTTCCCATCTCGATTTCAAAAACCTCTTTTCCCTTTTCCCCCTTTTCCTCGTCATAAACCCTAACCTAGCACAACCTACCAAAATTCTTCAAGAATCACTCAAATCAAAGAAATGGGTATTCATCTTCTACCCATATTCATATCCTTGCTGTTCACTACCCTGCAATCATCATCATCAGCATCATCACAGCAATCGATTTACGACGCTCTTAGTTCAAATGGTCTCCCAATCGGCCTCCTCCCGAAAGGAATCACAAACTTTACAATCGACCCATCAACTCAACGATTCGAAGTCCATTTAAACAGATCATGCAATACCAAATTCGAAACCAGCGTTCGATTCGATTGGAACTTCTCCGGGTCTCTAAGCTACGGTCAAATCTCTAATCTCTCCGGAATCGCGGCTCAGGATCTTTTCCTTTGGTTTCCTGTTCAAGGCATCCGTGTAGACGTTCCTACGTCTGGTATCATTTACTTTGATGTTGGTGTTGTGTTTAAGCAATTTTCTCTCTCTTCGTTTGAAACCCCCAGAGATTGCACTGAATTCGACGACGTTGATGCTTCCAGAACTGAACTAACTGTACTTAAGGATCATACTCGCGGCATTCAGGTTAGCTACTTTCTATAAACCCCAACATTCTTCAAATTTGTACACTTTCACTCTTGAGATCACGAAAATCACTCTCCAAAAACTTAAAAGTCGATTGGATTTCATAGCAAGATGCATCGAATTTATTAAAAGATTGTCATACACGCATGTTGTATCTTCCCTTTTATAATCCAAGTACAAAATATATTTTAGTTAGTCACTAAACTTAGGAAACTGGTTATATTGGTCATCTGGTAATCAGGTGTTTTCAATATCTTCCTCTCACCTAGTTGATAAAGTGTTTGTTTGGTCACCTAGTTGGAATAACTTGTTTGTTTAGCAACCAAATTGACATATGATCGAGCCAACATGCGATTTTTGAATCTTGAACACGGTTTTTTTTTTCAACCCCCAAATCAACAAGAATTATCAATTTATTTTCAAGAATTTTGTTAACTATATCTGGCTATAAAGAACTAAAATAGAAAAAAAAACTTGGTTGGAATCTTTAAAATCAAAAGTGGACTTATATTTTATTGGTTCGATGGGGTACATGAAGATAAAAGTTTTGCACCAGGTTTTATTTGAAAGTTTTTTGAGTTTAGTTTGGAATTTTTTATACATATTGGGGGAAAAAGAAAAACATGGGGTTAAATATCATTTCTTTATTGCAGGACAAAAGTGCAAAGCTTATTAAACAGCATGGTGAGGGGGATGAACAGAGGGCCATTGCATAACTTTTAGAACAAACAGTCAAAAGATTTGAAGAGTGTCTGGATCGATAATTCTAACTTGAGTTGGGTATTGTTCGGTTTTATTTCTGAGTGTAAAGATGACAGATTAGAAACATGATTGTGTATGATGTGTTTGTTCTTGAATGACTTAGTATGGTGGTATACATGTACATGTAGTCATGTGTTTTGTTTGAAGATTGGGGTTGTGTAATATAGTAATATTAGTAAGTGAATGAAAAAAATATAGAATGCTATTGGCTTTATTGAATGTACTGGTTGTATTGTGATGTTTAAGAGTAACAATTTTAATCTGCCAAAAAATATGGTGACTTTGGGCACTATTGTGTGCAAGAACACGTATTCAGCATAAGTGGATTTATTTCATTATTTGTAGAGGTGGTAAAAGTGGCTGATTGGTGCAGTGAAAGTATCATATGGAAAAAAATATAGTGACATACTTTTGGATCCATCCATATTATGGAATTTGATTAAAATATTGATTAGAGATAAATTTGTATTATTTTATTGACTTATGTAAAGTAGTTTAGTATTTTATATGAAAAATAAAAAAGTTGGGTGAATTATGTATTTTGGTGATGTTTTGTATTAATATAAATTGCAAAATAGTTAAATTTAGTGACTTATATCGATTACAAGTGTATAATTTGCTTCGAAATCTAACAATATCTAGGGTATTTAGTTCAATGAAAATTGATATGTAGTTTATAAAATTCTTGTGGATTTGAACATCTGTAAAACTTTATAATTCAACAATATGATGTACAAAAAATATGAACTTTGTAACGTGGATTTGAACATCTGTAAAACTTTATAATTCAACAATATGATGTACAAAAAATATGAACTTTGTAATGTAAAGAAATATTTGAGTGCTATAATATAAGTATGTAACGAAATATAAAAAACGGATTTGGGACAAAAAATATATTATGTTTGATATATGTCCGATTACTGTAAATTTATATCATTAAATAGATAAAAATTAGATGGTCCACTGATTATATCGGAGTAATATGTAATAAAAGTTATGATATAAAATCAAATATAGCAGTTTGAATAAAAATATACATATAAAAACATATTAAAAAATTGTTAAAATCATCATGTTGTAAATTGTTAGTGTTTACAATTATTTATAGATAAAAAGAAATAAAAATAAAAAACAAATCTAGCTAATATTAAGGTTTTTTCCCAGATTTGGGTCAAAATTAGTCCCCCACCAAAAAAAAAAAACCCATCAATTTTACAAGACTTCATTTGAAAAATACTTGTTTTACCTACAAAATTGTCAAAACGACCTTTTGAATATATATATTTTTTCAAGTTTGACGTTTTGAATATATTAATTTTTTTTTCGTAAAGTTTGACTTGCAAAAATTCAAAAAAAAATCATTTATTTTTCCCAAGGTAGGAAATTTCAAAGACAAATTTCATAGCTAATATACATGCAAAAACTACAATATAGAAAATTTTCCAGGGATGACCTGCAAATGTCTAAGTTTTTTTTGGTCGAAAAATCATTTTTTTTTTTATTTGTTGTGTAAGAAATCTTCAATGACCATTTTCACAGAGAAAATAAAAAGGTTTATATTGTAGTTTTGGTCTACAAAAATATAAAAATTTTTTTTCAAAGGTTCGAAAAAACCATTTTTATAACAAAAAAAACTTTATATTATAATTTCGACCTACAATAATACAAAAAGAAAAAAAAAACCTTAGACTTGTTTGACATGTGAAATTACTGTTCACATGTGAAAATTGTGGTTCTTTTTATATTAAAAATCTTCAAAGACCATTTTTTTAATAAAAGAAAACTTTAGATTACTAAAATGAAATGTTAAATTGAGAAATATTTTACCAAATATATGATATAAAAATGAAATTTATTTTTTTATTTTTTTATTTTTTTATTTTTATGGATGAGTAGACGACTACTCACGGGGCATAATGCATTCATGCCCATTTCAGAACCCATATAACCATTTCTCAGCTCATTACCTGGAAAAAAGTAAAAGTGTTCGCCTAAATATTTTTAAAAAGTTAAAAGGACTGGTTTAATTTATCTTTATTTATATGTTATGCTATATATAATTGATGTATAACTCAAATCGATAGCTAAGTGTCAAATAAATATTATAGTAATACGATAATCAAAATAACCGAAACTCAAAAACAAAATCCATATCAGATAATTTGGTAGGAAATGAATAATGGTGACCCCTTAAGTGGACCTGAAATTTAAACCCGAATAGCCGATCCATAACATGAACCCGTAACCACATGGAGGGCAAAAAGTTAGTTAAGCCTGATTACGTGGCATTTCCACATCCCAGCATACAAAATACACATTATCCACTGAAAAAGAAAAAAGAAAAATCCAAATCCAAATGACAAGCAGAATGCGAAGTTACAGAGATGACAACTGCGACTGCTTCCGCTCTACCATCCGTTTCCCTTAATCCCTCCATCGCCACCGCTACTCTCCGCTCCGGCACCAACCATGTCTCCGTCTCCACCCGCCGCCGCCGTCTTTACCCAGTACGAGGTTTAATTTTTGATTACTTTTCCTAATTTTACGTCCTTATCTATCTGCATTCCTATCGTAATAGAAATTAACCCCTAAATTATCTACTGCAGTAGCAAATGAATCGAAAACAACGGAGGTATCTCCCGATCTTATAATCGGAAAGTCAGAAGCTGATAAGATCGTGGACGGAATTGACTTCGGTGAGCTCTGTAATGATTTCGAATGCATTAGCAGTCCGGCTGTTGAAGCCACCGCTAGACAGCTTGTACGTGACATCTTAGAACTCCGGGATGGCAATCGTGCTCTAGGAACATACGCTGTTTCAGTCAAATACAAGGTCCGATTCCGATCATCAAATTTTCATTTGTTCATATAATCTCCAACCATTTTTTTTTTCATTATAAATTAATCACTTTTACATGAACTACAGGATCCAGTCAGAAGTTTTACTGGTCGTGAGAAGTACAAGAGACCATTATGGTCGATCAATGCACTAGATAACCCTACTGTGGTGAGGATCATCATATACTATTGTTATCTTATCATTTCTGTTCAAAATTTCAAATGCGAAATCGTTTCCAAAATCTGTTGAATTGCAGAGTGTGCAGGAGATGTCGATGTTGTCTACAAGTGTATTGAGTATAAAGTGGACACTGAAAGGAAACCCTAAAAATGTTGTAGCTGGTGTAGGAGGACTTGTGATTCTAAAAGTCAACTCTCGGTTTACATTGAATCAAATTAGTGGTCAAGTTATTGAACATGAAGAGATTTGGGATTTATCTTCATCATCAACAATTGTTCAAGCATATTTCTGGGCTTCACGTCGTTTATTTTCTGTCTTTGAATCTACAAAAGATTTTTCTGATTCTGTCAAGAACTTGTCCAGCCGCTTTTCATCAAAGAAAGAAAATTTGGAGATTTATCCAGATCCCTCTGGTGATCCATTGAAGGTACTTTTTTTCTGCAATAATGTTATGAATAAATAAAGATGTTTATAAATTTTGATTATTCGTTGGATAATTAATATGACTTTCTATCTTCATGTGTGTTGTAGTTTTTCCAAAGTGAAGATGAGTTTCAAAGAGACGCATACCAACTGGCATTGTTTCTTGCACTTCTGTACTTCCTTGTGCAGTTTTTGAGGACAACTTTGTAAAATCACTGTAAGTGAAATATAAACTGTGTAAATGTGGTTACATATACGTTATATTTTCCATATATATAGAAATTTTCTGCAAGAATCCCTTTACGTTGTATCAAACTTTGATTGTTGATCAATAATTTCCGTCTGTATAAAAAAGTTCAACTTCTAACGTCATATTCACATATATGTAACATATAAAAATCAAGACATGAAGAATAATGATGTCATAAAATTGCAATACAAAAATCATATCATGTACTTTTGAATCAATGTTAAGGCTTATGGTATAAGTTCATAACTAAATAAGAGCAAAGGTGAAGCCAGAATCTAAGAATAAGGGGGGCTTATGGCCTGACGTCCCAATAATATATATAAATATAATGTTATATTCGAATAAAATAATATAGTCTAAAATTTTATAAGAGACATTAAATTTATGGTTTTTTTTATTATGATTATAAAAATCCAAATTACCAATCATAATAATATAATAATTAAAAATTACAAAAAATGTTAAGAATACAATTAAATTTAAAATATACTTTATCTTATTAATAAATAGAAACTTGAAAGAAGCACCGTAGCAGAAAGCTTTTATCATATTTTCTTTAATTGTGGATCGGTTCGTCGTTTTCTTTTAATTGGATATTGATATTTAAGGTGGGGCGATAAGTGATTATGCACTAAGGTGGGGTGATAAGTGATCATGCACATAACATTATTAAAACATAGGGGTCAACGGGTTTTTCTCACAACCTATATAGACTTAGTTATATAATTTATAATTTGATGGGTATATTTGCACTTCAAGTAAAATGGTTGGAGGGGGCGGGCTTTTCTCACAACCTATATAGACTTAGTTATATAATTTATAATTCGATGGGTATATTTGCACTTCAAGTAAAATGGTTGGAGGGGGCACTGCATCCGGCAGCCCCCCTACTAACTCCGCCTCTGAATAAGAATCCCAACTCTCATATATGTGAGAGCTATCAGTGAGTCCATTTATAAATTAGGTAAACGTGTTTTTTATTTAATTAAAAGCTTATAATATAAACATTTACCTCGAGGGTGTAGCTAAGTTGGTTCCATGGCGTCATGGCGACATGTTTGGCGTTTGAGATGAAACACATGATCCGAGTTTGAGGCTTGTCAATGGAATTGTCGGGAGCTTCCCCCTACTTGTAGTTGCTTGGAGCCTTGCTAATAGGTTCATTTCCTTAGTTTCCTCTATTGGAGATACACATGTCCACACAACAAGTTAGAGACACTATTAATAAGTACACATGCCAATTGGGTTACACACAAGGCTCAATCCAAAAACATGAAATAATTAAAGTAAATTATATGAATAGTCCATCGTGCAGGTGTCAAAATGCACGTTCAATCCCTATTTTCAAAAATTAACTCGGACTATCCATCGTTTGTTTAAAACTTACATGTTTCGTCCCTAATATTCGGTTTTGTTGCGAATTTAGTCCATGCCGGATCTTAGACGGCCATAATGCTCTTTGTGTATTTCTTTTCCAATTAATTTAGAGTTATTATTATTATTTTTAATTTAAAAAAAAAAGAAATATAACCCCACCCATCCAACATTATTAAATTCTTAACCCAATATCCCTTTCTCTCTGTATCTCTCTTTTCTCTAGACACCATCACCATAATTATTCACCACCACCGCTAGATTTCTGAGCCACCACCGTATTCACTTCCTCTAGTGAGCCGCCGTCACCTACCACCATCTTACATCTTTGTCTAAAACCCTAAAAAACCCACCTGAAGTCTCTATTGCCATAAAAAGCTTCATTGTTCACAAAAGCCTTACCTTCTTTGGATCTGTCACGTGGGTCGTGACTGCCTCCTTGCTCGAGAAGGTACCGAAGCAAAGAAACAGTAAACTCACACACCTTGTGCGCCGCCATCTCTACTGTTCGCATCAAACCCTATAGTCGTCATCACCGTATGTTTGCCTGAAAACCTTCGCCTTCTGGATCGACTGATTGGGGAGAACAAAGAACCACAAAAAACCAAGGTTGTAAAAATCGCTCGATGTTAGCTAGTCGGTGGACTGGGGTTAAGGGATTAACGGCTAGGTGAGGATTAATCGAGAGATTAAGCAGGGACCATAATTTGCTAATTCGTTGAATTTAAAAAAATTAAATATGACTAAAATCATAGCAAAGTTTGTAAATACCACTAATATCACAACAAAATAGGTTAATATGATTAAATGAATATTAATGATTCATTAAATAGTTTCTATTGAGATAGAAATTTTTCAAAGTGTTAAAATCTCATCGTTGCTACTGCTTCGCTCATTTTGTAGGCATAGATTAATCGCTAGACGCATTCAAGTCAGTTGGGTAGCGCCTAGGGATTAATCGAGACCTAATAGAGATTTTAACAACACTGTAAAAAACACACATACACATGTGTGTGCAGATGCGATACCGAGAGAGAGACGAAGAGAGGCAAGAGAGACGGAGAGATAACACGATGGCGGAGTAGCAGTCTTCATCCCCTTCAAACCAACGTCGACGTCCCCATCAGACCACCGATGTCATCCCCTGCAAGCTTCAAGAAACCCCTTTCCCAGGTACTATACCTCGTCTCCTTCTGCATCTGCAACACCCCAACTGGAATCCTGACGAAATCTGCTCCGCCGGTGGGTAGTGACTGCTAGGGTTATGAATCAAAAAGAATAGAGAACAAAAGGTTTTCTGGGAGGTGATTGGTGGTGGTATTGGCTGGGTTGGCTCGTGATCAGAGTATTGGAGTGGATCGTAGATGTCGTCGGAGTCGCCGGTGATGGTAGATATAAGATGTACCGAAGAAGAAGAAGAAGAGTGGGGGTGGGGTGGGGGACGAGTTATCAATGTGCTTAGGGCCCATTTATTTTTTAAAAGGCAATAATAATTATTTTTGATAATAAAAAAAATCAATAAATAATTAATAAATAACAAATAAATAGAAAATAAATCAAAAAATAAATAAATAAGGGCAAAAGAGTCTTTTTATGTCCGGATGGATGAAGCATGTAAGTTTTAAACTAATGAGGGATGGTCCGAGTTAATTTTTGAAGATAGGAACAGAACGTGCCTTTTGGCACCTACACGAGGGACGTGTCGTATAATTTACTCAAATACATAAATACACAGTCTGGTTTATTATTCATAAAGAGTTAATGGTTTAATTAGAAGCTAAAAAAGATGGACTTATTTTGTAACAAGTCAAGGTTTGAATTTTGGAAGATAGTTATATTAAGATGATTATCTTAATTAGATAGTTACCAAAATTAAACCTAGCTAGGAGAGGAAGTAAATATCTAGTTGTATATAAGCATCCAAATCCTTGAAAGTCGGGTGAATTTCATTCACCATCTCTCTTCCCCCCCCCCTTCCTTGACGTTTGAAGACACACCAACCCTTAGGGTTTCGTCACGTGCTTGTTCTTCAAGAAACAAATAAATACTTGCTTACTTTTCTGGATTACTGATAAATGAATTCTACATTGGACCTCTTTGTGGTTTCTTCTTGACCATCAAAAGGTAAACACATTCTCATCTGTTAAAAAATATCAAAAAGTAAACACATAAATACACAACTTTATTATAGTTTAACATATGTTGCGTGAATAATATGAACATTGATCCAAGGCTTGATCATGATATCTTTGAGTATATGCTTCTATTGCTTGTTTTGTTTATTAAATTCATATAAGCATCAAGATTTGACACCTCTAATCTTAATATATTGTTGGATTGGATACCTGATCTACCTACACAATGAACTTAGGTTTTCAATGTTAGGGGTTCAAAGGATAAACACATAACTAAAGATGCAAAAAGACAATTAAGTACAAATGAATAACATGGTTCACATGATGAAGGTAATAATGTTATATCTACAGGCGAACTAGAGAGGTATTATTAACTTCACAACATTAAGGTTTACAAGATACATGAGAACTATATATATCGGGACAACATCTTATACATATATATATATATATATATATATATATATATATATATATATATATATATCTATGTTCTGTGAGACAAGGAATTCTTAGAAATATACGTAAGGGAAAAATGACTTTCTGCAAAACTGAAAAACCTATAAATATAGGTATGTGAGTATGTGATGATTTATGTTTTTTAATGGCTGGTTAGTGGTTAGAACTCGAGACCTCTAATCTAAGAGGTAAAGCCTCTACTAAGTGGGTTAATCCTATTTAGTTTGGTAACAAACATATAAAAAGGAATATATTCCTCATACCATGGATATCGTTTCAGGCCACCTCCTTGACCTAACTTGCTGATGATTGAGATCCAGGGCGATGCCTGTTGGAACCAACAAGGGGTGTTGCGTATGGACCTCTTGTTCTGTAGATTACATTACCTTATACAAACATGGACTCTACACCTCATGAACTTGTAATACAATACAAATTGAGCTTAAGGTGTCTCTAATTAACCTCGAGCACACTAATCAACTCGATGACATTAAAATCACCGACATGTAATCTTTGGACTCTAATATGTAACAATCTGTTTTGGGGACAAAACTTTTGACCTTTTATGTAAAAATAAAAATTTGGAAAAATAAATAAATAAATAAATTAATAATAAGTACTTTAAAACATTATTATTATAAGGTGAAAATTTCAAATTTAAAAGATCATATAACCGGCATATTTAATTCTTGGGGACTTAACTATGATGAACATAAGTAAATAGTGTCTTAATACTTAAAATAAGAGCTTATGGAAGGTTTTAGTGAGTTTGGGTAACCATTTGACTAGAAACTTGAGTGGAAGGAAATAGTTGACATCCCAAAGTTTTAATATAAACAAAATACATTTCTTCGGAAATGCTTTGATAATATCTTTATCATGTTTTCTGGGAACAAATTCCTAAATATTATTCTTTTAAAATGGATAATCTGATTTTAAATAAGCATAAATAAAATTTTTAAAATGACCGTGAATTTGGGGATGTCACTTGGTATCAGAGCATTAGTTTAAGCGAACTAGGAATTTTAGGAAATTTCTAGACTTAAACTTAGAATGATAAGCGATGATTGTGAGATGAGTGTCTGCTATATTTAGGAAGTATGCCTGAATAGATACGAGCAATAACTTATTTAGGGAAGATGCCTAAAATGCTTTTATGTACTAAATGATTTATGCTATAAGATGCCTTATATGATTTATGATGCTATCGTTTGATTGGATCTATGACCTATTTCCAACCGAATCTGGAAATTTTATGTGTTCAGATTTCTAAACGTTTAATTACGGTATTAGAACTGTCATGTAACTTTTCAGAGTAATAAAGAGGATTACGTGTCTAAAACCTTCTCTATCTTAAATTTATCGTATTGAACAACTATTACAGTGTATGGAACATCATGATAAGGACTCGTACCAGACTGAACAAATAGAGGAAATAAGAAAGCTGATGATAGTGAATGATACCTATCAGAAGATACCGTAAGAGAGGTATCTTGCCTTTAGAATGCGTCTAATAAATAATACATCTAGTACGGAAGAAGTACACTTTCGATTGGCAGAAAGAAAGAAATTTTAGTATAATCCATGAAGTTATCCCATCGTCTGACATTTCCACCACCAAATGAGTAGAATCAGAATTGTTGTTAAAGATACGCACGGAAGAAGTCCTAGTAGAGTCTAGGGAAATTTTTATGATTTCTTGGACACATTCATATGTGTTAAATCGTTTTGTGATTTTAGGAAATAAGAACTTGGGGACTGCGAGACAATACTTGGGACGAGTATGAGTAGGTGTGAAAGGTAGTAGAGGCCTATACTACCGGAAACACATGACTCGCACTTGGATAAGGGAAAGTCACAAGGTTACCAAGACGCTAGTAATTGATTCTGTTTGATTCATGTCTGTCGTTACCATCATTTCGGTAATGACTAAGAAGATGATTGTTATTCCGAACCTAATGGTCATATCAAATCGAGTCCGACTAAGATGAGTATGTTACGTGGTTTAGAGAACCAAGTTCGATGTAGTATCCGACTTAATCCAGAAGATTTAAGTGAAAGATAATCGAAGCGATCAATAGAAGTATCGCGATCACCGTTAAAGTAAGAAGCTTGTAGATAGAAGTGCTACATGCTAGAATGTGATTATATCACATTAGAACATGAAGGAAGGTATATTCCTAGGGGTGGGAATTGTTGACACGACACGACAAAAATACACGACACGAAACGAAATTGGGACGAAACTGAAATTCGAATTCGTGTTCGTGTCGTGTTCGTGTTAAGTGTAAAAAACACGATGTCGTGTCGTGTCGTGTTCGTGTTTAAAAATCGACACGAAATTGACACGATTTAGCATTTATTTGTCGTGTTTTTCGTGATTGTCGTGTTTTCCGTGTTATGTATGATTAAATATTAATTAAATAAACTAATTTTTTATTATGTTATCTTTACCGTGTCGTGTCGTGTTTGTCGTTTTTTAATCGGTTCGTTTTCGTGTTAGTTAAAAAAAACACGACATCGTGTCGTGTCGTGTTCGTGTAACATAAAACCTTATCGTGTCGTGTCGTGTCAGACAAAAACACGACACGATGGCCCGATTTGCCACCCCTATATATTCCATTCTGGAATTCGACTCTAAAATACCTGAGTCTAAGCATTGCATCATACGATGAGAGGTCATTAGAACATGACACATCGGTCTGTTACGATAATCGAAGTAACGAACCTATCTTAAGTTAAGTAGGAGTCTCCAATAAGGATCAAGTTTGTAACTCGAATGTTACAATTGAAAGTCCAACATAGGATAAAGAGCGGATGCAAGATTGAGCACCACCAACAGTCAAGAAGTCCAAGAGTTAGAAACTCGTTAGAAACGACATAAGAGTTATGGTTATTACTTAGGATGAAAAGATAACGTATGGAGTCATTATACAAGCCCTGTTTCGTTGATGATTTTGGGACGTAATCATCCTAAGGGGGAGATATTTGTAACGCTCGCAGATTCGGGCTAGTCAATTTAAAGACAATAAACGTCAAAAATGACTTTTTGATAGAAGATTATTTAGAGTAAATAATCTTAACTAAGTTGTAGTATATGTCACAAGGGTTCCGTACATATAAAGAACGCTGAAATCCGAGTTATAACGAAGAAGTTATGACTCGTCGAAGTTTTTCGGCTAAACCAACACGACACCACGTAACGTAAAAAGTGAATTTTTGATAAATTAATTTTTAGCATTAGGGATCTAAACTAAAGTCGTAGTAGACACTAAACCGAGAACATACATAAAAAGAACGTCCAAATAAGACTTCATATGAGGAAGTTATGATTTTTTTAAGATTTAGCGTAACAGTGCACAGCCCGAAATTCGAATTGAAGATCGATTGATTTTTAGCCGACACAATCTAAACGAGATTCGAAGATCTCGTTAATAGGAACTCAACGATATAAAGACAGACGAAAACGGACGTCGGATGACAAAGTTATGAATTTTAACGGACTTTATATGTCTAAGCCTGTTAAAATATAACTTTAAAAATAAAGTAAAAATTAGCCGACGGAGTCTAAACGAAAGTTGTATATCACGTCGCTACCTACACGTGGATATGAAGAACGTCGAAAATGAAGCTCATATGCAAAAGTTACGGAATTTAGAAGTTTATTAATTTATAAGAGGATGCGAGGGTGACACGTGGCCAAATCCGGACCCTCCCTTGCTCCCCACGACTTCACTTCGGATGATGACACCTGCCCCTTCGTACGCGCAACGTAGCACTTTGGACGCCCCGCGTACTGAGTACGCCCAACGTACTCCGAAGGTATGCCCCCCGCACACTCACATTCGGCAGACTATAAATAGATGCGAGGTTTTTCATTTCTCTTCACACCTTTCCCATTCTTTCTCTCTCAAACATCCTTCTTAACCCCTCCCATTCCCTAGTACTTCCCAAGTGCTAGAGGTGAGTCCCGGAGCTCCAGAAGGCTCCGAGAAGAAGAGCTTTCGGCTCAGAAGTTCTGCCCGCGCAGAGCCCGGTTCTTCGCTAAACTCTGTTGTAAGTGAGTTATGCTTACCCTACTATAAGTATAGCTTATGTTTAAGTTCATTATCGTTATTATGAACTTATAAATAATATATGTAAATATTATAAAATATACAAAGTGTTATTATAATACCTTTTAACTGCTCGCGGTATGGGGAATCTGGTTTGAAGGGCCGCATAGGGTTGTTGGATTTCAGAACAACTTAAATGCCAAAATGGTCCTGCCCTCCGGTGTTTCATGTCTGGCCCCTGTCTGTATATAGTAGTTGAAAAATATTGTTTAACACTTATAAAACAATATCGCTCGTAAACATTGAGTTAATTAGTCGCAATAAATATTAGACTAAAATCTAGTAATAATGATACTAGGTTTCGTCAATGGAAAATAAAGTTGTTAGAAGCGAAGTGCTGTCTGAATTGCGAATCGTCACTTTAACAAGTGAGTGCATAGTTACTTTCATCTTACATATAGATATGAAGTATTTAATATAAATTACGTGCTATGTGTGCATATTATCTGTGTTCTTGATATCTATGCTGGATGAACAAAATATACACGTTTTACTTGATTTAAATTGTATATGTATTTTATACCTATAAGTATATTGGGTAAATATGGGTAGATGAAAGATTAGATGAATGATGAGAGATGAAAGATGATATAGATGATGAGAGGTGAAAGATGATGAGAAGCCTTGACCCAAGCGATAGCCCAATTATATAGCAGAGTATAGATGACAACCACAGACTATTCTAGAAAGTCCAGTGGAACGCTAGAAGGCTCGCAACCTGTAGGTGTTGTGAACGATATGTTCACCAGATGTACTCTAAAAACCCCGAAAACTATGGACGTAGTGCCTTACAAATGAACGTTAGAAACTATGGACTTAGTGCCTTACAAATAAACGTTGGCAGCTATGGATTTAGTGCCCTTTAGATGAACATTGGAAGCTATGGACTTAGTGCCTAACAGATAACATCGGCAGCTATGGACTTAGTGCCTGTTATATAAACCCTGGCAGCGATGGACTTCGTGCCTATTCCTTAGGATAATCCTTAGGAATAAATATTGAGGAATAAATGATTCTTAGGGAAGATACTTAAGAATAAAGAAGATAATGGGGATGGGTAATTGGGTTAATTGTTTGATGATGAAACATAATAACTTTATTATTGTGGGTTGAAAACCCTATGTACTCACCAGGTTTCCCAACCTGACCCACTCAGTTTATTTGTATCACAGGTGTCGATACGAAGGTACATTACACTGAGAGATTAACGGAGATGTAAATCATTAGTGTAAATGAATGTAAGGTCTGTTTATGCTTATGTTTCTGTATTGACGATGACATCCCAAAGTTTCAATATAAACAAAATACATTTCTTCGGAAATGCTTTGATAATATCTTTATCATGTTTTCTAGGAACAAATTCCGCAATATTATTCTTTTAAAATGTATACTCTGATTTTAAATAAACATAAATAAAATTTTTAAATGACCGTGTGGGGATGTCACATCGTGCATATCCTCCTATTTTTTTGTAACTCCCGGTTCTTGGTACATATTTTATATAAGAATTATGCATTTTTACAAAAGGACTCGACGAGTTGGAGGCCCCAAACTCGTCGAGTAGGAATGGGAGAAGTTTGGACGCGCGACTCGAAATCTACTTGACGAGTCGAGGAGTCTCGACTCGACGAGTAGGTCTGCCAGAGTGAAATCCTAATTTTCAAGGTTTGCACCCTATTTAAAGACCTTAACACCCCATTTTGGCCTCCCTCATTGCCTCCCTTAGTCCAGAAAACCCTAATCCGAAACCCTAGCCCATTTTGAGTGTTCTTGAGCCATTGTTGTGTGTTTTTGGTGGTTTTGAAGCTTGAGAAGGAAGAGGAAGTTTGGGAGTTCAAGAGGAAGCAAGTAGATCCAGAGGTTGTGTTCCAATTCCAGCTCATTTGAGGTATAAAGTTTATACATTGTCCATTCATCTATTAAATCTCTTTTTGGAGTAGATTAGGGCTTTAAGGAGCCATTTTTGGAACCATTCATGGATGCAAGCATTATTTGGGGTAATAACTTCAGATCCAGAGTCTTTGAGGGACTCCATGACATAAAGGTGCCAACTTTATGGCCATGGGAGTCCCATGCATCCTATGAACCACTTTTTAGGTCTTTTTGAGCTAAATAGCCCATGCATGAACGTAAAGTTTGTACCTTTACGTGTTATATCGACCCTAAGAGGCCAGATCTATGTTTTGGATGCATTAAGCTCGACTGAAATCGACTGGATAGTTTTGGATCATGGGGGACTCGACGAGTCGTTCCTTGGACTCAGCGAGTTGGGTCGTGGTTCCCCAACCTTCTCTGTTACTTAGCAAACTTGTTGAGTCTAGAAGATGACTCGGCCAATTAGACGTGTTTATGGACTTAAAGGTCAAGAACTTGACGAGTCCAAGGATGAACTCGACGAGTCAATGAGCAAATGTCCCGACCTGTATGAAGGAGAACTCGACGAGTCCAAGGAAGGACTCGACGAGTTCAAATGGAAAGTTCTGATTCTGTCATAAGGAGAAACTCGGCGAGTTAGAGGGTAACTCGATGAGTTAGATCGCAAATTCGAGATTCTCTGAATTATGGAACTCGACGAGTTGATGGACCAACTCGACGAGTTGAGTCAACTAGGATGTTGACTTTGACTTTGACCATTATCCAAGATTGACCCTTAAAGGGGTTATGAATATGAAAGAGTAATCGAAGGAGACTGTTATGTGTAGGAGTTTGAGGAGAGTTGATCCCAGCACCGAGGACACTTCAGTTACTGCACGACATTGAGGTGAGTTACCTTCCAGTAGAAGTGGGTCTAAGGCTACAATGTCGACCTACTAGTAGGAGATGTTTGTTAGATGATTGTCTTCGTGATAATTGTCTGGTATGTCACTATCTGTTATGCTTTATGTGCTAGTATGTTATGTTATGGTATGGTAGTGGTAGGGGGTGAAATAGTCCCCAGTTACCGGTTGAAAGATACCAAAGGGGAGGCCAGCACCTAGATATGCTAGACAGTATATGATACATGTATGTATGCTAGGGTATTATGTAGTAGTAGTAGGGGTGAAATAGTCCCCGTATCCGGTTAAAAGAGGCCGAAGGGGTAGGCCAACACCCAGATTTTCTAGGCAGTATCCGGTTGAAAGAGACCGGAGGGGTAGACCAACACCCAGATATGCCTAACAGTATGTTATTGTATGGTATGTGGTATAATGGGGGAACTCACTAAGCTTTGTGCTTACGGTTTACAGTTTTGGTTTCAGGTACATCTTTTTCGAAGGGAAGGAGCCGGCATGACTGCAGTGCATCACACACATGATTTTCCGCACATGGGATTCTTGGGATTTGTACTCTGACATTGTTACTATTTGATAATATGGTTTTGAGACACGTGAACTATGGTTTTATGAAATAAATTACTTGATGATGTTCTCTTACAAATTGATTTTATAAATCGTTATATTAAAAATGAAATTTTTGGTCTGGAATTTTGGGATGTTACATTTTTTATGATAATGAGTTTTGGGACACTCTGACACGACTTTTACTTTTGAAACAATGGTCTTTTGTAAATGATGATGCTTAATGGTTGTTTTTGAAAAGTTTTAAATTTTTATGATTTTTGGGGTGTTACATATATCATCCACAATGGTTATCCAAGCCTCAACAAGTGTAATCTCTTATTCTCTGGTCCACGGATGGGGTTGATTTTCTGCCATTCCGGAGGTCTAAAGGTTATTCAAATTCATTCTCTTATTTATAGTGCCATATTCAGGATTACATGTCAATCCGGAATTCCATTTAGGATATCATATCAATCATTCATGTCTAGTCAAATCAATCATACATGTCATAGATTCCTGACGCACGAAGTCACAGACACATATTCCAGACACACATTCCAGACACCACCTTCCAGAGACCATATTTCGGACACAACATTTCAGACACACATTCCGGATATAGTAAACTTTGTTACAAATTCATCCTATTAATATGTAGCTATCATACATCATAAACGTAGAAAAAATTGAGAATAAGTTCATCTGAGTTTGGTTTTTGACATTGTGAAGAAGAAGATTGCTATGTTTGTTCAGATATTAACCCGTTTTCGTAAGGCCCAAATTTCCCACTCTCGGATAAAATGCCTGATGACATTTTCCAAGCTATGAAGGCCGTTGAAGAAGCAAACAAAAGAGACTCTGAAATAAATCGGACACTCACTCAATGTGTAGAAGATTTAGTGGAACAAGTAAATGATAAAGAAAAATAGGTTGTTGAAGCTATGAAAAAAGTCAAAGAAGATAAGAAGTGGATTCAAGATGCAAATGTGGAAACTGATAAGCTTCGTACAGAACAAGACAGTTTAACATATGTTGTTAGAAATAGAGGAGATTTTATCGACCGTGGACAAAATATATATCTCTTATAATTTCCTAATTTGTGGAAACCAATCTAAGTATGTATTAGGATTTGTAACAATCTTTGTACTAATGTTAATGAAAAACATTGTCATTTTAGATAACCCTACCGTTCCTTTTACATATTTAAATTTCAAAAGACATTACAATATTTAAAATTAGATTACATTTCCATGATAACCGGGAACTTGCATCCGATGCAAACTAGCCATGTCTACATGATTTTCAAACAATTCCATGTACGTCTCAGTTAGGCTGAACCTATTATTAGTCATTTCGACTCGATCTTCTATTGTTGGAGTCGTCCTACGTGCTTCTTCAATGATGTCCATTGTGTTCACAAACTATCATATATCTTTAGACATCGTAATGGGGGAGCATTTGCATATTATACAATGCTAATTTTCTCTGTTCCTCGGCCGTAAAAGGTGGCAATGAGATTTCCAGTATTACCATTCCTTTTTAGCACGTTGATAATATCGCAAATCATTTCTAATGCAGTCGTATTAACAAGATATCGTTGCTCATCTTCAAGACATAGTATTTCATATTCTAATGACAATTCATCCTCTGATTGAGTCACTGGATGTTGGAGACTGAAAATAAAATATATCAACATACACATTAAAACCCAACTTGCATAAACTTATCCAAAAATAAAACCAACTTGCTGAAACATATCCAAAACAATTTGTTTTATTGGCAACTAGTTTATAATAATAGGTTTGATTGAACTTGCTCTGGTCCCATCCTTCAGAGTTCTATCTGTTTTCAGTTTAAGCTTTAACACCCTTTTCGATTTATTTCTTAATTTTATAGGTGCCTTTGGTGTATTATTATTATTATTATTATTATTATTATTATTATTATTATTATTATTATTATTATTTTCTAACTCAGCATCTTGATTTTTTATCTCCAAAAACAAAATTCCAACAACATTTTAATAAACTACCAAAACAATGAGGGAAATAAAATAAAAAATCTATTACAAATATTTGTAATCTGAATATACATTTATCGGACACAATTCTGAGAGCTCCTATAAATAAAATACAACTTATTCGTCCATAAAACCCATTTTTTTAACAGCATCCACACAAATTCGTCTTTAGACTAATACAGGTTATTAAACAATATTGTAAACAATAAAAGCAATAATAAATATATTTCGGAGTGTGATTGTGAAACATCATTCCAAAATTGATGATCGTGTTCCGGATCACGTTCTTCGTGTTTCAGACCACATTCTTCGTGTTCCGGATGGACAGTAGCATTTTAGATTCTCTAGAAAACTTATTTCCAGACTAAAAAAACCAGTCCTAAACACAATATAAGATACTTACATGCGTCTCATATGTGTAAAACGAAAAAAAAAAATACAAAAATAAGATATTTTAGACTCGTTCTTTGTATTCCAGACTTGTTCTACTCATTCTGGAATACATATACTTGTTTCTGGAATACATATACTTGTTTGTAAATTCAAATAGAAGTAACTTAAAGAGTAGAACTCACGTTGTTTGACGAATCCATACTAAAAAATCGGTTTAAAATGCAGGTATAACGACCTTCGAAATTGTAAAATCTGGAACGTTTATTCCGGATTTTTGTGTGTGAGGCCGATATATATAGCATTGGGTTACAGTATTGAGTTTGAATTGTTTTGTTTTTGTCCCGAATAGCTATTCCGGACCAAATGATTAGTTTTCAAAAAAATAAAACTTTGTTAGTTTTGTTAACAATACGCTAAAATGTGGTTCTCAATTTCCATTTATGAAATCATGTGTCTATTAGAGATTGGAATTTTAGGTGATATATCCGTCCATTCATTTTTACTAATAAAAAAAATCCCATCTTCATTTTAGGCCATACTGATTTAGTCAACTACGAAATTTTGAGGGTTGAGTTGTTAACTTTTGTGGTTTACTACTTGTTTCAGATTTACGTTAATTCAATGCTAAATGAGATTGTTTTTGAAATATTTGTAAATAATATATTGAATAAAATTCGGATATGTGATTTCGATATCTCCAGAAATTCGGATATCCAAAATTTCGGATACAGATTTTGAACATCTTTAGTGGTGGGTGATGTTGGGTGGTGGGTAGTGGTGCTGATGGTGGTGTTGGGTGGTGGATGGTGGGTGGGGTGGTGGGTGGTGGTGAGTGGTGGTGGTCGTGGGTGGTGGGTGATGGATGGGTGGTGTTGGTTAGTGAGTTTTTTATTTGTTTTTTTATTTATATAATTATTATTTTATGATTTTAATTAAAAAAATAAGTGACCCAGATTTGTTATCACGTTTCTCAACTCAGATAATTGTTCCAATTTGAACCTCTTACCAATCAAAATAATTTGACATCCTCATGACGTACCAAATAAATCAATGACGCATATCACGTGTGTGAATTCTGACTAATCAAATCAAACGTTATTCCTTACCAATCAAATCAATCTAGCATTCTGATGACTTACCAAATAAATCAATGACGTATATCACGTGTGTGGAATCCAACTAATCAAATCAAACGTCATTCATTGTCAATCAAATCAATCTGACATCCTGATGACTTACCAAATAAATCAATGACGTATAGTACATGTGTGGAGTCCGGCAAATCCAATCAAACACCATTCCTTACCAATCAAATCAATCTGACATCCCGATGACTTACCAAATAAATCAATGACGTATAGCACGTGTGCGGAATCTAACTACATGTCAACAAAACTGAGAGAATAAAGTTTCCCATAACCTTCATTCCGAAAGTGATACATTTCATAGTCATCAAAAGATGAGGGGTCTACAATCCGTAGTTGTAGTATACAAAGCAACCGTAGCCGCCTTCATCTGAACCACCACCACTATCTTTGGAATCCAACTACAGACTAAGCTATTTGTATAATAAAACAAATGTAGTCGTCACAGACAAAACAAGAAAACATACCTAACACAAAACACATAAAACGTATCTATGATTCATGTATTGATGACATAGATATGATAGTACAACTGACTGTACTATCACACATTTAGGGTAAACCTAAAAAAATATAATGACAAACCATACATAGCTGTTTGGGTTGCGTATGTAACAATTTAAATGAATATTAAAGTAAACAAGCTAATTTAGATTTATTTTTGGAAGGTGATATATAAATTTTAATTAAAAGAAAACAGGTCAAATAGATCGAATATATGTATTACATATAACCTTATAAATTGACTTAATATGGCAATCAATAACGAAAAAATTGTTTTTAGGTCACTAAACTTTTATTTGTATCCAATAAGGAAACCAACTTTTTATTTTGGTTTTAAAATACCAGCTATTATGATTTTTATCGATTAAAATGACAACGGATACTGCTCTTGCAACATCTAACTAAAAGCCTCGTGTAATCATTTTTTTCAAACCACAACCAATAACCATTAGCAACGTCATATTGCTTTGTGACCTTGCCATTTTAATTGATAAAAATTGATGTAGTTGAAGTTAATGGTTTGAGAAAAACGACTAAAATAGGCTATTAGTTAGATATGACAAGGGTAATGATGGTGTTTGTTGTCATTTTAATCGATAAAAATCATAATTGTTGGTATTTTAAAATTAAAATAAAAAGTTGGTTTGCTTATTAAATACGATTAAAAATTTAGTAACCTAAAGAGCAAACTCCAGATCAGTGATTGCCATTTTAAGTTATTTTCCCTATAAATTTCTCTAACAAAAAAAAAAAAAAAACTATCATTGTAATATTATGATTTCCACATCATATTTAATAAATTGCTTATTCATAAAAACTAAAAATCATTTAGATGAGGTCAAAAAAACACAACCCTACCTATTTCCATCCGGTTAACATTTAACAAGATCATTTTTCATTTTGACATTAGTAGTTACAACCTTTAATTCTTATGTTTGAAATTTAAAATCTTTTATACTGTTTTTACATGGTAATTTCATTAATACCACCAATATTCCTTCCCAAATTTACCACTTTTCCTTAAAATTCAAAATATCATCATGAGCAAGAGCAATAGGGGAATGCATGTATATTAAAACATACTTTATACTTTATACTTTATTTAGAGGGTGTTTGACTTAGCTTTTGAAAGGCAAAAAGTCCTTTTTGTAAAAGTTGGAAAAGTCACGATTACGTGACTTTTCAAAAAGACGTCATTTCCTCTATTGTAAATGTTGGAAAAGTCACTATTACCAAACAACTTTTTGACTTTTAGAAAAAGATAAAAGTGAAAAGTCACTTTAAAAGCTATGCCAAACACCCTCTTATTAAACACAACCATTGACCATGGTTACAACTATGGTCAATGGTTTCTAATACACAACTATTTTAGTAGCTATTATAAACACCAACCACACAATAAACCACTCATGTTTACAACCGGACGATGGTGTAATATCATGGGACCCAACCTGGTACACCCTCCCCGTCTCTTCATCTTTCACTTTGATGCTCGATGAGCCTGAAACACCCAAAAAAGCCAAATTACGATAATACCCCTGAACAAGCTTAAATCTGAATTTAAAAAAAAAAGAGAGCAACGTATACATACAATCATATTCAATCCATCCGATAGTTTGATCTTCCATGTTATACGTAACCAACCTGTCTGTTAATACAAGATCTGCCCAAAAAAATAATAATATTAACAATGATTAATTAAAAAGTTTAAAAGATTTGTCATAATTTTATAAAATTTTATAGACTAACCTCCCAACAAGGTCAAATCTTTTCCTTCCTTTGGCTGCAACCCGTTGCTCAAAAAACCAATGCACCAATCTTTAGACTGAAAATAAATACAATAAATTTAATTATAAAACAATGATAGTTACTAGAATTAAACACTAGATTTTTATACCTGAATTTGGAAAAGATATTGATGGGGATAAACTTTCAACGGAAGTGAATTTGCAAAGTGAAATGTGACCATTGGAAACACATCATCAACACTATCATAAATTAAAAAAAAAAAAAAAAAAAGTTACATATTTCATAACTCGAATAATCTTTTATAAAAGAAACCTCACTTTCCGGGGTTTCTGTAACACTTGAACTGATGATCAATTGTATGAGGCACTCTATTTGTTTGTGTGGCCATAATCTAGATTAAAAAAAGAAACAATAAGTTATGATTGATTTTCTATAAAAAAAAAAAAGTAAAAATGGAAGGAATAAAGTTGAAATATTTGAGAAACCTTTTGCATTAGTTGGGTGTAAATGACATGAGGAAAATAAGCCAAGGTTGTTCCACTATCAATTATTGTTCCTCGTTTGGAAGGTGTGTTGAATATATTTGTTGGAAGTTGGATGAAATCATCACCCACCTCAATTGCCTTCAATTCAATATTATAATGTATCCTAAAATGTAAAAATAATATGTGTAAGTAATAATAAATATACGTTTGAAAGTGATGTAAGGAATCTTTTTGGAAACATTGAAATCTGTCAAAGGATAAATTGTTACATGTTTGGTTGGCAATAAATGGAGTGGAATTCAATATTAAATTGAATAGCTTTTAGATTTTTTACCCTTTTTATTTTTATTTATTTCAATATATATATAATGAGGTTATTTTGGTCTTTTACATAAAAAGGAATTGAATTCCTTAGACCCACCCCTAGGAACGGTGAAATCAATCAAACATGAGAATTTGAAGGAATCTGACGGAATTGAATTCCATCCATGGAATGGAATCTTGAATTCCAGATCCGTCAGATTCCGCCGTAATAGTGTATAAAGTTTTGACTGTCTATAAAAAAAGAGACGAAGCTACGTTAGCAAATAAAAAACTATAACGTAAAAATTATTTCTTACTCATTGGGTAAAATCGGTGTTGTTTTCACTTTCGGATACACCACTTCTCCAATAGCAAAAATCCCACCTCCTTTAGAACTAGCCAAACAATGCGAAAATGTCTTTTTTACCTTTTTAGCCAAAGCAAGCTGCGAAATTATCGAAGAATTTGCTTGACCAAACCCTAGAATCCCATCTAGTGCTTGTTGGGATAAGCCTAGTCCCCCAAAATGTCGGGCCCCACACCTATTTTCAATAAAATAAATTGTTAATTTTTCCATTTATAAAAAGTTATAGAGACTGATGTCAATGGGACAAAAATTGCAGATAACTCACCCAAAAGTAATGCTTCCATTCATGGATGCGGTTTGAAGGTTCCCCGAAACCCTATCGAGCTTCACATTATCTCTAACAAAATACCCTTTTGTTGAGCTCCCATCACCATATCTAACAAGATATGAACATTGCATTCCAATAATACAAGCTTTGTTAGAGGCATCGAGGGTCGTTGTGCAAAAATCTTGATCGCAAGTAATCATTTGGGAGCTTGTGGAGGACATTGGATCATAAAATGCAAGTTCAATCTGTATATAAAACAAAAAAATAAAATTTTTAATGAATGAAATCGATAAAATTTCAACGGTTTTTGCCAAGATTTTGAATAAAATTAACATACTCCAAGGTCACTTTTTTGGGGACAATTTTGACATCCGATACAGTTTATCCATAAGAGGTCACTTCCAGTATCGACTTGCACATGATATTTCTGTGGTGGAGTTCCGATTTGAATTTCCGTGAAATATAGCCTATAAAAATCGTACAAACATTTAATAATTAAGAAAAAAAAAACTGTCTTTAAAATAATGCTTAATTCCATATAAATGTAGAGATAGATAGAGGAATTACGCGGCGGCGGAGGGGCTGCCGTTGCCACCCAGAGGGAGGTCAGTGGCGGAGAGGATTCTCCGGTGACGGTAGGTATCATGAGCTTTGTAAGCAGTTATAGACCTTCTGTTGCCGGTAAACTTGTGCTGGACCTGAAAAACGACATTTGCTGATACCCAAACCCCCAAATGTATGACAAGAACAAGAACCCTAATTACGAAATTCCGATCCATCGGAAAATTCAAGCAGACTGATTTCTGTAAGTTTCAAAAGGGTTTCTTGCAATTGAAAAACTATACGAACCGATTACAATCGTATGTATTTATAGCCTGTAATTATAGGAAAGCAATAGTAGTTGGATTGAAGCAAAGAATTAAAGAACGAAGAAACCCACCTCGGTTGTGATGTAAAAAGCCAAAAATAGAGCAATGGATGAAAGAGATGAAGACTTTTTCACTAGGAGTTACGATGGATTACATAAGAAAAACTTTATTCACGTTTGTTGCGATATAGGGTGGTGCTAAGTGGCGTGGAGTCGTCCTCTTCGCCTCCTCCACCTCTTCCTTTTTCTCCATTTTTGCTATATTTAGTCGCTCGAGGTATCAAGTTATCTTGAACACTCCTACCTCGTGAATTTTATTTAAGGAGGATGTTTGGATCCTAACTTAATTAGGAGAGAGAGAATGTGTAATATACTATTTTGAGTTCTTTATAATTATGATGAAAATAATCACATTTGAAAGGTGATCTTATATATAATAAAAATCAAATGATTTTCTATCAATTTTGTACGATCATGTCTTGATTTGCTATAAAGCTTTTATAAATATTTTTAGTACGCTTTTATCTCCATTTTTATTGTATAAATTGATAACAAAAACAAAGTGAAAAAAACGAGTACATAAAAGAAATCCACTTCATTAATATAAATGGGTAAAAAATCTACATTAATGCATAACATGGAAGTTGTTCATAGAAAACTGATTTTTAAAATAAATGTATTCCCTTTCCTATTTTGATTCGAATTATTCAATCATAGAATCACTTAGACGCAAACGAGTTTCTCTCTTCGTGGATTTTCTTACTGTCAACTAGGGTTATTGGAATTCAAGATGGGATGTGGGGGTGTTCATCGAGAGTGATCAATATGGAGTGCTTGGATTTCTTGGTTATTGTGGTGGGTGAGATTATTGCTTTTATCTGAACGTTGTTGTCAACAGTTTTGTCTGCGAGTAATTTGATTTCAAATTTTGCTATTATGAAGTTACTGTTACAATGGTTCATTATGATTTGCGATGATCGAGGGATGGTCCGTGAGAAATTACGTTGATCGAAGAAAAGTAAACAATGGAAAAAGGAGAGGACTAGGGGAAACCTCATTTGATCATTTGAGACCTCATATACTTTTTACGTTATAAAATTTTCTTGTGATTATGTGAAAAGTTTGGCACAATTTTGGATGTTCAAGAGACCCAAACACTTGAAGATGTTTAGATTTGTCTGATTTCTTAAGATCGAGAAGGTGGACATGCTTATCCAAAACTTGTATTCTTTGTGGGCATGGAACTATAATATTTTGCTTTGCTAGCAAGGTTTAACCGAAACATGAAGCAATAATCCAGGCCGGAAGGAGAGGCAAATAATGTTAATCAATATACTATTATAATAAGGACGTAAGATGCTAATATATGTCCAAAATTTCATGCTAATATAGTGCCGGGAATCGTGGGAAATATGAAAACCTTCACTTAATAATTGATGAGAATCAAATAGGGTTGAATTGAGAGTTTGTGGTTTTGGAAAGAGTGTACAAAGTCATTAACTATTGGTAATATTTTTAATAATAACATGGTCGTTTTGGGTTCCTTCATGACCCATTTGAGGAATTAAAAGAAAAGGAATTAAGGAGAAAAATTAGTTTATTATGTTTAATAAATTAATTAGAAACTATTTTTTAATTGGAAATTAATTAATTCAAAAGGTTGAATATTAATTAGTTAAAATATTGACTAATTGGAATGTTTCAGCACTCTTAAGGATAAAGGAAATTTCGAAATTCACTCCATTATACTTGGGATGGAAGGTGAATTTCAAAATCCTCCATCCCATTTAGGAGGGGAGATGAAACTTGGATGGGGATCTAAGGCTATAAATAGGGTGCTAAGGATTTCATTCTTCCTTGCTCCGTAACTTGATTTTTAGCCAATTCCATTCTTCCTCTTTTTTGAACGAAATTCTTAACCCTCATTAGGGTTTGTAGAAATTTGATCCTCTTACTAGTGATCTTTTGATTCTCTTTTTGGTGTCTTGGGTGTGATACCATTGGATGGATCCTGGTTTGGGTCCTTTCATCCAAGCAACATTGATAAGGACAAGATTTCAAGAATGGAGATCAATGACATCAAAATAGGTATGTAATTCTTCCTTATTTATGTTTTAGTAAGGTAGTAGTAATAACATTAAAATTAGAGCATTAGGGTGCATGAACATATATGATTATTGTTTTGTTTTCGTTGCACATAATCTTGTGTTTAAATGCATAGAAAACCCAATAATGGTGTTATTTCATATGTCACCTTTTTTATTTGGTCTCTGAAAATGCCAAGGAACTATCTTTTATGTCTAATTTGTGTGCAGATTATAGAAATGAAGGATTCAATAAGGTGTCAATTAATTACATTGGAGGGATGCAAATTTTAATGGTTTTTGGTTTAACTACTATACGTAAGAAATTCCATGAAAACAATGGTGTCCAATCACTCTTTCTTCAATTGGTTATGTGGCCACGGACCTTTGTTCCAAAGGAGACACATGTGCGACTTGGTATATAAGGTATCCCATTAAGGGTGTGATCTAGGATTTATTTATGAAGGTGGTAGAGAAGATAATTTATAATTACAATTATTGAGAGGATAATATTTATAACAAACATGTTTGTATCAACACATCATGCATTAATAACATTCTTGAATCCATTTCAATCATTTTGCATGAGAATATTTTTTGTTAGATTTAGGAGCTAAAGGGATGTGTTCATCTAATTAACAAAGAAGATACACAATCAGTGGACATTCATGATTTGCCTTCTCAGGTGATTGATCTATACTTGAAAACAGTAGAAGTGAAACGTTAAATGTGACTTGAGCATTTGGAGCATTCGCATGGAGAATTTGAGTTCAATGGAGCACTTGGTTTTCATGAAGCATGTGACAAAGGAATAGATCATTTGAGAAGGCAATGGATGATCTGACAAAGGGACGAATTAAGTGACAAAGGAACGAATCTTATAAAAGGGGGTATGGAGCACCTGCGAGTGGAATAGAGCATCCTGGTGCATGGATGTGCCATGTATGATCTAGATGTGTCATCCTATGCTTGGATGCGCCACTTTGGAGACAAGGTGTACTACTTAGATGCAAGGTGTGCCACCGTGGGATGCAAGTGTGCCATTTGTGAATGGAATGTGCCAATTAGAAGGTAGATGTACCAATTAGAAGGAAGATGAGCCAACTTGAAGGAAGGTTTGCCATTTTTGAAGAAGGAGTGCCAACTTAGACGTCAGTGTTCCACTTGGAGGAAGATACGCCACCCTTGGAGTGATGGGTTTTGAGCACTACATCATTCCTATGGTGTACATGCAAACCCTAAAGCTTTGGATCTAGTTTGTCTAATGAACATGCAATAATCATCCAAAGCTCATAAACCCTAGATCTAGCATATGTATATCGAAATTAACATGTAAGAACAGATCTAGATGAATACCTCTTATAGAATGGATTGAATCTCGTTTCCTTGGAGCTTAGAGTCACAAATGTCACTCCTCTAATAGTTTACAAACTCCAAGAGCAAGAGGATGACTTATGAGAAGGACAAGGAGCACCAAAAACGTCCTAGGGTTCTTCCAAAAGATTTAGCCACGTTTTTGGGGCCATAGGGGTCTTTAGATAGTGAGGCTGTTAGGGTTATCAAACAAGGAAACCCTAATTTGACTGCTTAGGCTCCAAGTGTAGGGTTTTGAGCATTCTAACACTCCTAAGTGTACATGCAACCCTAAATACCTTGGATCTATGTTTTCTCTATTATACATGCAAATATGAACTTTCCAAGGTATTCATGCTAACTAGCATAATAACATTGATTCATATGAATATATCAAGTTAGAATTACATACCTCTTAGATGTAGAATGACTTCATGAAGCTTGAGTGTCTAGTGCCCCAAGTATGACACCTCAAATGGTTCACACAACACCAAATACACTTGGAATAACTTGAGAGAACATACACACTTCATGAAAATCGGCTAGCCCTCATGTTCATTCTCTAGTGACCGATTTTGTCAACAATAAGATGCTTATATAGTTAGTGACAATTAGGGTAAACCCTAATTGTCATGGCTTTCCATTTCCTTGGATCCATGGGTTCAAATACTCCATGGAGCATCCATGGAGTATCTTATGGGTTTTAGCCCAACTTAACAATACATGGAGCATTAGCCCACTATACAAGTATGGGTGATTTACACAATCAACCCATATATTTAATTAGTCTTCTTTTGATCACTTAATTAATTCCAAACTAATTCTTGATCAATACTAATTAAATAATCTTATTAATATATTATAACTTATAATATATTAACAAACCTTAAGTGTTATTTCTCTCATTATAGTCTATCCAAATGCATGATGCCATGCAACCCAAATGGACCATGCCGGGTCGGGTCAAGTCTTACCAATTATAGTTATGGACTTAGACATTAATCCAACAGTCTCCCACTTGGATAAGTCTAAAACTATTATTGCGTATGACTTCAAGAACCGACTGGCAATCGTAGCTCTCAAAAGCTTCCGTCGAACTCTGACCTTGCCGATGATCTCTGACCTTTGTCAATGACTTGTCCATTAGATAAGTGATCATATATACCTCCATTCTAGATATCATATGGACTGAGACATGGATTATAAATCATTCTCTCTGTCCATTTGTTGTTTCCCGATTTCCGATTTATGACGACTGACTGATTGAATAGATCAAATTAGTCCTGGCTTGGCCAAGCACTCACATGTGTCATCGCTAAATCATCGAGGGGCCCACATATATCGCTTTTATCCCGAAGGTAAAAGGAATGGATAAACTTCGACTCATATGGCTTGTTCTACTACTTGTTGAATCATACACAAAGGCACGTTTTATAACATCGAGTTACCGAATGCGTTTTCGTGCAATCAATGTACAACCAACTCATAGTAACAACTCATATCTCTAGGTTTGAAGAATATAAGATATTATCGTCTCATGATCACTCGTGATAAAATCCATGAAGTGATTCCAATGAGCGCGGGTTGAATCCAATACTCAGAACTTATGAGCACTCATGAGTGTTGTAGCACAACTTTGTCCACCAACTTGGACCTCTACAAGCCAACCCATGACAGTCTTGATTCATATCTACTTCCAACATATGACCGACTGTGGATGGTTTGAATAACTTAGTCATTCCGGAAGAATAACCTAGTTTATTCTGGAAGTCAAAACATGCAAAATGAAACACAAGAATAATTGAATCTAATATGGTATCAGAACCTATGAACATAAATAAAACACCTTTTATTTATCACCATATGATTACACATTATTCATTGCATACTGTTTCAGCTATCAACTTTATTCTTGAATTAAAACAATAGTTGTCCCATGCTCCGAGCATGTACACTATGTTTTTCTAAACAATAGCTTTGACATACACCAAGTATGCACTCTATGTTTGTCTATGATCCTTACTTTGTGAAATAAACCAATTGACCAAACTTTCAATGATTCTAATTTCACACTACCGAATTCTTATGGCAAATGCAGGAATTCCAAATTCATGCCATTTTACCGAAATCTGTTAGATTCTAAACTTATATGCAATGATTCTCTTGTAATGATTATGCACAAAGTCACAAAGACTTGACAACAAACATTACAGAGTATTCCAAAGGAGATCAACTCCTTGGAAACATCCTTCTTGCATTAAGTTTCCTAATCTTACACAGATTTATTGAACAACTTCCACCAATGGGATCATTTCCACATTCCCCTTTGACTATCACTTCTGAATAAGAGTTGCCTCTTTTCAGAATATGTCAATATGGTCCTTCTAACAATTAACACTATACTTACAACTGTCCCTGAGCAACCAATCTTTGGTAAACCTTAGATTGTCCTCGACAATTGCTTAATCGTTTTAGTCATATCCAGTTCTAGACCTTTTCCCTTCTTAATGCCCCAGGCATTTGGAAAATTTTAGAAAGGATGAATATAGCACATGTAATCGATCCTATATCCAAAGCATATGGGACACGATTCATGATGTCTCACATAAAGACTAAACCAGTCTTTTACTATAATATTTCCATTTCTATTTGCCAAGTTCTCATAATTCAGATTATGAAAAGGGATGCCGTAATCATAATCGAATTTTAGAACGCAAATAATGAACCCATATATAGAATTTCCTTATGTTGAGTCATTCCAACATGAAATTCATATATATTCTTGACTACATTTGATTAAAATCTCAATCTAAGCTTTTAGAATTGAAATGAAGTATAATTTCCTCTCCCTTAATTATAGCAAAACAACTTTTTCAACCCCTGCAGCCTCACGAATTGAAACTTTTGTTTTCTATAATTAACATTGCTAACTTGCAATACTTATCATAATTATCATGCTCCCACTAACATGATGATTATTAGCATAACATTTATGCTCCCACTAGCTTTGACATGTACTCAGAAATCAGATGGACTTCTAGAAATCAATACTTTATTGACTTTCTTACCAAAGTTCAGACTTCTGATACGAGATTGCTTTGATAAACTTTATCAAAATCATACACCTTTCCTTAGATAGCATGCATGTGTGTCTAAACAATTTCAGAACTATGAAAAGGGATGCCGTAATCATAGTCTCAATTGTTTAGACCTTTTGCCATCTGCTTCAAATCTACTTGGTGGAAGTGTTTCCTCACCATCATTTTCATGAATCGGAGAGAAACCTTATGACCCTTAGATTTTATGGTGTATGTGTTCTTATCCATGTGAATCTGTCAAAACCATAATCACAAGACAAGGTTAGTGACAAATCCAAACTCATATGGACTGAACTAAATCTTAATTTCTTGCCACCTGGCAGTACAAGGGCCTGCCATTGCTTCCAAGTTGTTATGCAACCAATTGAGAACTCTAAGAACTCATATGCAAAACCAACTTTAACTGGAATGGGCACAGAAATAGAAGTATGTCAACACGATAAGTTATAAACCTCAAGTCGTGTGCTAGTGAAGAACCTCAGGTTTTACTCTTGATTAGTTCTTGAGACTTTCAAGACCTTTAAGACTCCCACTGTCCTCTTGACATATAAGACTCTCTTGTCAAATATTCAAGGGATAGTGCGGATTCTTTATCAAGACAAACACTTCACACAATTGGCCTTAGTTGGTCTTTGTTTAATCCAAAACGTCACTACTTACCAACTTCAAATGTACAAGAGTAGGACACTTTTACTCTTACATTTGACAAGTGTTATAAACCTTTCTTTAAGACATGTCACTCAACTTATAGTCTTGGAGTATGACTCTAAGACTTGTTTTGAAACGAAGTATGACTCATCTTCTTGATTTAATCATTTCAACAATTCATGACTCCTCTTCTTAGTCATAAGAATGCACTAAGATGTCCTTAGAAGACCAATTGTGATGTGGTTCTTAAATCATTAAGATGATTACAAAACATGATACTAAAGTACTCTCCCATCTTTTCAGATTTGAGAAACTTTTATCTTTCTGCCTAATTTGATTCTTCTCATTCGTTCTGCCATACACCGAGACTTTTCCAATGCTTCAGAATTATACTTAAACTTATAAGTATAACCATATTTACTAAACTTTAGTAAATCATGACGAATAGTCTTATCGATCTTTGTGGTGGACTTGACCAGTGCACAAGAATGTGTACTCGATCCCTTTAGTCCTTTACTTGACTCACATATACATGTGAACAAGGAATTAGTCTTAATTTTCCAAAGCTTGAAAGTTCTCTTTCATCATACTATTCAACTTGCATGATTCCAAGTTTCTATCCAACTGAAGCCTTGGGAATGAGAATCTTTCCTTATTTGGTAAATTATGACACTACCACAAACGAAAGAATCAAGTCCATTTTTTCCAAATATTGCTATCAAATAAACAACCATTTTTCACAAATGCCACTTGTAAGGATATTTAAAATAAATATAAAATTAAAACCTTTTATTTTATTTCAAAACTTTGCGGAAAAAACTTATCCTTACAGTGCAAATGCATATGAAAAACTTGTTGTTATCTATTCCTAAGCAATATATCATAACTCCTAAGTAACAGCTTCAAAAATTCTGATCACCAAAGCATGCGATCGAAATCTATCTTCGCGATCAGAATCAGCATATACTTCCTTTAAGTTTCCTCACATTTCTTTGATTCTTAAAACATCAACATGTGACCCAGTCACATCATGTAACAAGAATCTCAGAATAGAAACTTAACAGAGTTAGATAGTGGACTTTACCTAAAGTAGAGTTAAACTTCTTGGCTTGATCAACCTTATGATCTTTCAGGTAAATAGGCAGCTTCGCAATCAATGCCCCTTCCTTTGTCAAGATAAACATATGGACTCTTTGGTAATGGAACTATCTCAGACTTAGCCTTTCTCTTTACCATTTGGTCAACCGGGTTGACTATGGCCAATCCCTTTCCATTGGGAAGAAAATGCTTTTTCTGGGTATCCAATGTTACCATTGTCAATGTCCATTGAGAAGTTGATCTCCTAATCAGATTTGCTCTGCCAGTGCTCCAAATCATTGCTGATTAAGCACCCCAAAGCAAATAGATAAGATCGTTAAGGGTCTTGTCATAATCTGTTTCATAGGAGTCCCAAAGGAACTCAATATGTGACTTAGAAAGTGATTGAGCATCCAACTTTCTCAAGACTTTGACACCCAACTCTCCCGGCTTGTCAATATGTGACTTCATCTCCAAGATGTGATCACACATAGACCTTGCTTGCCATTAGGGCTTGAGTGACCTTGAACTTGTGGGTTAGGGAGAATAATTGGAGGAGGTGGAGGAAGTAAAGTTCCAAGAGATTTGGGAAGATCATAGATGTCTGAGCTAGACATCTTTTGGGAGATATTCAAGATACTTGATTTAAAGTCCTTAATATAACACCCAATATGAGATATTAAGGCTAGGACCCAACACAATACTTTTATAACTTGGAAGAGGGATGCCGTAATCCAAGCTATAAAATATTTGAAGGTAGGTGAATGACGATTCACCAATTTCCACCAAGATAAACGAAATAATTTATTAGGTTTTTAATTGGATTTGAAACTCCTAGATCTTTTGAGATTCATTGAACTGTTCAATGACATGTTTCAATCTCGGGTGTGCCCTTCAGGTTTTGTGACTGGGATGTCGAGGATCACAAAACAAGGTGTGAAGTAACCATTCAAATATACTTGGTACCCTTAATATTTACCCCTCAATCGATGTGGCGGTTAACCACACGAGCTCCACCGATACTATGATAAATATTAAGTTACCCTTTGCCTACCTTGTTAAATCCAGGTTAGTGTGCCGGTTAACCACACGAGCTCCACTAACGGTTTATACAAAGTGCAAAGTGTAATTTCATGAATTAGCACCTTATTCACATTTTCCTAAGTAACTAAGATTGGGAATTAATAAAAGGTTTAGTTACTTAGTATTTATCATTAATACTTTTAATGAAGGGAGAATTATAGTCCTTGTCCTACCTGTTCGGCTAACGACCCTCCACCAGTCAAGGAAGCGGTGGGTGAGAGTGGACACCCATTAAGCTGCCATTTTATAGGCAACAACCTTATACCCCCTTATAGACCGACTTCGTGAACGAGGCCTACTAATGGTAAGACTGACTTGCTCTTATAGATATATTTATTATTAACTTATAATACTATAAAGTATAAGGGTTGAATTTTAACTTTTAAAATTCTAAGGGCTAACTTGGAATTAAAGTATTCATGGGGAAAACTTTACAAATTCCAAAACTTGAGGGCAAGTTTTGAAAATATTCAAAACTAATTAATTCTATAACTTATGTGTTTAAAGTAGTTTTAATTAAAAAAAAAACTCTTCAAGTTCCATAACTTGAGGACAAGTTATGGAAGACTTTAAACTAATAAAAGAATGTAACTTTTCTTTATTTTTGTAACTTATGGAACTAATTAAGGTTACACATTTTATTACTTAATGAAGTGACTCTTGAACCTCCATAACTTAAGGACAAGTTATGGAGTCATAAAACCATTCAATGAAGACAAGACTCTTCATTTTGTAACCTTTGCCAACTTTTATGAGTTTTAAGAAACTTTAATGTGACTTTTCATGTAACTTGAGGACAAGTTACACACACACATTTTAGAATCATCTCTTAGATTAAGATGGATTGAAAACAACAATTTATAATAATTTTTCTATTAATCTAAGCAACTCATAAGAACAAGATAATTTAATCAAACTTTTTCATGTAATTAGACTAACCATTAAACTAATACAAAACATGAATCTATTGACAATTATCTTTGAAATTGGATTAGTATGAACATTACCACATATAAAAACAAGTTTATAAGGTCAAAAACAGCTTAGGGTAATGTTCCTAGTCCAATTCCAGCCAAAACAGTCGAATATATGCTGTCTGGGGGTCCAACTCGTCGAGTGCATGAACCAACTCGGCGAGTTGGATGCATTTTGCCATGGACTCGTCGAGTCCCTCCATGGACTCGGCGAGTCTGCTGTTCAGACAGCAACAAAATTCGATTTTTCAGCCATTTTTGCAAGTATAACAAGAAAACAAGCCTAGGCTCTGATACCACTGTAGGGTTTTGAGCATTCTAACACTCCTAGGTGTACATGCAACCCTAAATACCGTGGATCTATGTTTTCTCTATTATACATGCAAATATGAACTTTCCAAGGTATTCATGCTAACTAGCATAATAACATTGATTCATATGAATATATCAAGTTAGAATTACATACCTCTTTGATGTAGAATGACTTCATGAAGCTTGAGTGCCTAGTGCCCCAAGTGTGACACCTCAAATGGTTCACACAACACCAAATACACTTGGAATAACTTGAGAGAACATACACACTTCATGAAAATCGGCTAACCCTCATGCTCATTCTCTAGTGACCGATTTTGTCGACAATAAGATGCTTATATAGTTAGTAACAATTAGGGTAAACCCTAATTGTCATGGCTTTCCATTTCCTTGGATCCATGGGTTCAAATACTCCATGGAGCATCCATGGAGTATCTTATGGGTTTTAGCCCAACTTGACAATCCATGGAGCATTAGCCCACTATACAAGTATGGGTGATTTACACAATCAACCCATATATTTAATTAGTCTTCTTTTGATCACTTAATTAATTCCAAACTAATTCTTGATCAATACTAATTAAATAATCTTATTAATATATTATAACTTATAATATATTAACAAACCTTAAATGTTATTTCTCTCATTATAGTCTATCCAAATGCATGATGCCATGCAACCCAAATGGACCATGCCGGGTCGGGTCAAGTCTTACCAATTATAGTTATGGACTTAGACATTAATCCAACACCAAGCAGCCCATGGACTCCTTTAGAACACCCCTTAGACGAATTCCTTATGGGATTCCCATAGAATTCGTCCAACCTATGTTCCAAGGTGATCCCATAGTCCAATTAAAATTATCTTATAATTACAATTCCAGTCCCCTAAGTTTAATTAATGTCATTTAGTCACAAAACTAATTTTTAATTAATTCTTGACTAATATTAATTAAACAATATGATTTCTCCTTTAATATATTAATCATATAATATATTAATAAATCATAATTAATCCTCTTTCTCCATAAATCATCCTATCAAGTTGCTTTGGTGAAGGAAACCCAAAAGGACCATGCACAACCGGGTCAAATACTTACCAAATATAGTTACGGGCTTAGACACTAATCCAACGGTCTCCAACTTGGATAAGTCTAGTAACTATAAATGCAAGTATTATCCGATTAGCAATCGTAGCTCTCAAAGACACTGTCGAACTCTGATCTTATCAGTAACCTGTCCTTTAGATAAGGGATCAAATATTCCTCCATTCTAGATATCGTATGAACTGAGACATGGATTTTAATCATACTCTCTGTTCATGTGTTGTTTCCCGATTTCTAATTTATGACGACTGACAACAGACTACAATTGAACACATCAACTTAGTCCAGGCTTGGCCAAGCGCTTAGGGTGTCATCACTAAATCATCGAGGGGCCCACATATATCGCTTTTATCTCACATTGGGTAAAAGGAACGGATAAACTTTGACTAAATGCTCGGTTGTACCTACTCATCAAATCACACACAACAATATATTTTATAACACCAAGTTACTGGTGCGCTTACATATTATCAATGTGCAACCGACTTCTAAATTACAACTTACACGTCTTGGTTTCAAGAATATAAGATATTATCGTCTCACCAATCACTCGTGATAAAATCCATTTCCAAGTGAGTGTGGGTTTAATCCAATGCTCAAATCTTAATTCATAAGCACTCATGAACGTTGTAGAAAACTTTTGTTATGTCTAATACACTTTAGACAGTCTACAAGCCAATTCATGACAGTCTTCTTTCATACCTACTTCCAAAGTATGAGCGACTGTGGATGGTTTGAATAATCTTATTATTCGGGAAGTCAAAACATGCAAAGTGAAACACAATAATAATCGAATCCAATATGGCCCCAAACTTTTGAGTATAAATAAAACCCCTTTTATTTAGTTGCCATATTAATTACACATTATTCATTATATAATGTTTCGGATAATCAACTTATTACTTGAATTATAACAGCAGTTGTCCCATACACCAAGCATGCACACTCTGTTTACCTATGGTCCATACTTTGTGATATAGATCAATTGAAAACATTTCCAATGATACTCATTTCACAACTTCTAATCCTTATCGATAGTGTAAGAACACAAAATTCTTGCCACTACTAGGATGTGTTAGATTCTCACATTTTATGCAATGATCCTTTTGTAATCTTATTGCACAAAAGTCATCAAGACTTTGCCAATGAAATTAAAAAGTGTTCTATTGGAGATTGTTACAAGACAATTCCATAGATGTGAAGTCTCACATTCAAAGTACATTCCTTTGAACATCCTTCTTGCATAAAAGTTTCTAATCTAGACATAAATTCTTAACGTCCAACTCCCAATATGGAAACATTTCCATATTTTCTATACGACAACTCATTATTAATAGAATCATATCTAATCATAATAATGTCATTATGGTCCACTCATTACTATACTTCCAACTGCTCACAACCGACCAATCCTTAGCGAACCGTAGATTGTCCTTGACAGTTGTTTAATTATTTTAGTCAAATCCGATTCTAGTCCCTTTTCCCTCTTGATGCCCTAGGCATTTGGAAAATTTTAGAACAGTCAAATATTACAGCATATGCAATCAAACCTATACCCGAAGTGTATGGGACACGATTCATAATAAAAACGTGATACTTTACCAGTTTCTTGCTATAATATTGCCATATATAGGATTCCCGTATGTTGAATCTTTTCAACATAAAATCCATATATGTCCTTTGACTAAATTTAATTAAAATTTCTCGATCTGAGCCTTTAGATTTTGAAACGAAGTATAATATTCTCTCCCTTAATTATAGTAAAACAACTTTTCAACCCCTGCAACTTTGGAAAGTGAAACTTTTGTTTTCTATAATTAATATTGTTAACTTGCAATACTTAAAATAATAATCATGCTCCCACTAACATGATGATTATATCTTTATCAACATAACACCTATGCTCCCGCTAGCTTTGACATGTATTTAGAAATCTGCTAAACTTCTAGAAAATGATACTTATTGATTTCCAAAGATCATATTTCTAATGCGATATGCTTCAACAATCTTTTATCTAAGCTTCTAGAAAACAACTCATACACATTTCCTTAGATAGTTCACATGTGTGTCTAAAAAATTCTAGAACTTATAGCAATAAGTTTCGAATGTTCAAAGCAATGGCCAAATCTCACAATTTGAACTATGAAGAGGGATGTCGTAGTCATAATCAAATTTGAGAATGCAATTTACAAAATCGCTATCTTATTAAAATCTTCCTAGCGGAAGCGTTTCCTCACAATCATTTTCATGAAGGAGAGAAACGTTATGACACTTAGATTTTATGGTGTATATGTTCCTATCCATGTGAATTTTTCATAACCATAATCATAAGATAATGTTTGTGAAAAATCCAAACTCTTATGGACAGAACTTGTTCATTCTTTATTTCTTGCCATCAAAGGTCCCACCATTGCTTCCAAGTCTTCGAGCAGTTCACCCCTACCTATCAATGTACTTTCCATTGATCAGGATGCCTTGCCTCTATGCAATCAATTGAGAACTCATAGAACTCATATGCATAGTTGACTTAAACTGGAATGTCACAGAAACAAAAAATGTGTCAACATGATAGGTTACAAACCTCAAGTAGTGTGCTAGTGTTTAACAATAGGTTTACCCTTGATTAGTTCTTGAAACTTTTCAAGATCATTTAGACTCCCACTGACCTCTTGACATATAAGTTTCTCTTGTTAAGAAACATTTCTTGATAAACAAATATCCAGGAGTTAATGAGGATTCTTATAAAGACAAAGACTACACATATTGGTCTTAATTGGTCTTTGTCTTATCCAAGACATCACAACTAACCAATTTCAAACGTGCAATAGCAAGAAAACATTTTCCTACTTCACATTTGATGAGTGTGTTAAAATTTCTTAAGATGAATTCACTCAAATCACAATTTTGGAGTACGACTCTATGACTCGATTTTGGAACGAAGTATGATACACCTTTTGATTTAACCATTTCAACAATTGCCGATTCCTCTTTTATCCATACTAGTGTACTAAGGTGTCCTTAGAGTATCAATTGTGATACGGTTTCAAATCACTAAGTTAATCATAAAATAGATACTTAAGTACTCTCCCATCTTTTCAGATTGGAGAAACTTTTATCTTTCTGCCTAATTGATTCTTCTTATTCGTTCTGCTATTTATTGAAACCTTTTCAACGATTCAGAATCATACTTAAACTTTTAAGTATAACCATATTTACTAATCTTTTAGCAAACCATGACGAATATTTTATCGTTCTTTGTGGCGAACTTGACTTAGTGCACAACAATGCGTACTAGATCTCCTAATCCATCACTTGACTCACATACTTATGTGAATAAGGAATTAGTCTTAATTTCCCAAATACGAAGTTTCTCATTCATCATACAATACCAATTGCATGATTCCAAGTTTCTGTCCAATTGAAACTTTGGCGATGAGAATCTTTCCTTATTTGGTAAATTTCTGACATTACTACAAATAACATAACTAAGAATCAAATCTATTCACAATATTGCTAACACTAGAAACATTCAAACCCCAATTTTCATAAAATCCATCGCAAAGAAACATAAATAAGACAAAATCAAAATTTATTTTATTGCGGAAAAATCTTGTCCTTACAATGCGATTACAAATGAAAACTATGTAAATATTATTTAGCAATCTGTCCTAACTCTAATGTAGCAGCTAAAGAATATGATCTTTGAATCATACGATCGAAATCCATTTCTTCATCACCAGATTGAGCTCACTTCTTTCTTTTAAGCTTCCTTTTTCTTCGATCCTACAAAACACCAAATGTAATCTTATCACATCATGTATTAAGAATCTAAAAAGGAACTTAATAAAGTTATATAGTGGATTTTACCTGAAGTAGAGTCATACATCTTGACTCTCCCATCTCTTAGATCTCTCAGGTAGTCAGGGCAGCTTCGCAACCAATGCCCCTTCTCTTCGTAATAGAAACACCTAGATTCTTTTGGGATGGTACACGAGACTATCTCAGATTCAGCCTTTCTCTTGCGTAGAGAAAACGTTTCTGGACTTCCAATGTTGCCATTGCCCATAGAAGGATGAGATATTGATTTACCAGACAAATTTGCTTGACCAGTGCGCCAAATCATCGTTGATTCAGCAGTAATAAGAAAATAAGTCAAATAAATGAGGGTCACGTCTCGGTCCATCATATAGTACTCTCTAATGAACTCACTATATGATTCGGGAAGTGACTGAAGAACCAAGTCAACAACCAACTTCCTTGAGACATCGACACCCAACATTCCCAATCTATCAATATGCAACTTCATATCGAAGACATGAGCACATACAGACTTTCCATCTTTGTGTCTTTTTGCCAATAGGGCTTGAGTGACCTTGAACTTTTCAAGTCATCGAACATGTGGGTCAGGGAGAATTATTGTAGGAGGTGGAGGAAGTGAAGCATGATTTCCATTTCCACAATCCAATCGTGGAACATCATCTTCATGTTGAAAACTTTTTCCAACGGATTTAGGAAGACCATAGTTGTTAGACATTGGCATCTACAAAACGGGAGAAATTCAAGTTAGTTGATTGGGTCCTTAATAAAACACCCAAATGAGATATTAAGGCTAGGACCCAACACAATATTCTACAACTTGGAAGAGGGATGCCGTAATCCAAATTGCAGAACATTTGAAGGTAGGTAAATGACGATTTACCAATTTCCACCATGAAAAACGAAAATTGAAGGTTTAAGTTTTAAATGAGTTGAAACTCCTAGATCTGAGATTCATTGAACTTTTCAATGGCATGTTTAATCTCGATTATGCCCTTCATTTGTGACTGGGATGCCGAGGATCACAAATAAGGTGTGAATAACCATGCGAATGTATTTGGTGCACTCAATGTCATTATCACCTGATCAATGTGCTGGTTAGCCACACACGCTCCATTGATCTATGACAAACATCGAGTCACTCTTCGCTACCAATGCTAATCCCAACTTAGTGTGCTGGTTAACCATACACGCTCCACTAATTGTCTCGGCAAGGGTACAAAGTGTAATTCCATGGAATAACATCGTTTTCACATTTTGCCTAATGTAACTAAGATTTGGGGATTTATAAAGAGTGTTTAGTTACTTCGTATTTCATTATACTTATAATGGAAGGTTGTGTCCTATCCTACCCGTTCGGCTAACGACCCTCCACTAGTCAAGAGTGCGGTGGGTAAGAGTAGATACCCATTCAATCCCCATTTTATAGGCAATTTCCTTAAACACCCCTTAGAGACCAGCTTCGTGAATGAGGCCTACTAACGGTAAGACTGACTCTTTACTTATACATATATAATATGTTAAACTTTTAAATGTTATATAGTATAAGGTGTATTTTATACTTTTAAAATACTAGGTGGTCTAATTTAATAAATTATACTTTTAATTTAATTAAATATAAACCATATCATTATGGATTTATTAACTCTCTTTTAATTATACACTTAATTAACTTAATAAAACCATAAGGGTGCAATTTGAACTGTTCAAATACTAGGGTTTTAGAATTTAACATTTCAAAATTAAAACTTTTAATCAAAAATTTAAATTCCAAAACTTGAGGACAAATTTTGATTTTTTTTAAAACTTTAGGGATTAGAATTTAAATATTCCAAAATTAAACTTTTAATCAAAAAAAAAAAATTCCAAAACTTGAGGGCAAGTTTTGAAACTTTTCAAAACTTTCTAGATCAAATTACAAATAATTCAATTAATCAAATACTTAGTGATTATCTAAATTTGACCTAATTAAATTTCCTTACAAATCAAAACTACAAATAATTAATCTTTATCCTATAAACCAAGTAATTATCCTAATTTTGACAATTATCTACTATTTGGATTAGGATAATCAATACGATAATGGAAAAATCGGATTTTATCTGGAAAAACAATTTATGGTAATTATCCACATCAAAATATGGCAAAAATTTCGAGATTAGCTGTCAGAACTGAGCTCACGTCGTGAGCACTGTGCTCAAGTCGTGAGCCTGGTCAGAACCCAAAAAAGCAAAAATTTTCCATCTTTGAATGATCAAATATAACATCAAATACATTAGATAAGCAACCTAGGCTCTGATATCACTGATGGGTTTTGAGCACTACATCATTCCTATGGTGTACATGCAAACCCTAAAGCTTTGGATCTAGTTTGTCTAATAAACATGCAATAATCATCCAAAGCTCATAAACCCTAGATCTAGCATATGTATATCGAAATTAACATGTAAGAACAGATCTAGATGAATACCTCTTATAGAATGGCCTGAATCTCGTTTCCTTCGAGCTTAGAGTCACAAATGTCACTCCTCTAATGGTTTACAAACACCAAGAGCAAGAGGATGACTTATGAGAAGGACGAGGAGCACCAAAAACGTCCTAGGGTTCTTCCAAAAGAGTTAGCCACGTTTTTATAGTGAGGCTATTAGGGTTATCAAACAAGGAAACCCTAATTTGACTGCTTAGGCTCCAAGCAGCCCATGGACTCCTTTAGAACACCCCTTGGACGAATTCCTTATGGGCTTCCCATAGAATTCGTCCAACCTATGTTCCAAGGTGATCCATAGCCCAATTGCAATTATCTTATAATTACAATTCCAGTCCCCGAAGTTTAATTAATGTCTTTTAGTCACAAAACTAATTCTTAATTAATTCTTGACTAATATTAATTAAACAATATGATTTATCCTTTAATATATTAATCATATAATATATTAATAAATCATAATTAATCCTCTTTCTCCATAAATCATCCTATCAAGTTGCTTTGGTGAAGACAACCCAAAAGGACCATGCAAGGTGTGCCACTGTGGGATGCAAGTGTGCCATTTGTGAAGGGAATGTTCCAATTAGAAGGTAGATGTACGAATTAGAAGGAAGATGTGCCAACTTGAAGGAAGGTTTGCCATTTATGTAGAAGGAGTGCCAACTTAGACGTCAGTGTTCCACTTGGAGGAAGATACGCCACCCTTGGAGAAGGTGTGCCATTCCTCGCACAAGATGCACCATTTTGGTGCAAGGTGTGCCACTTGTGTTCCTTAATGTATCATGGTATCCCTGATGTGCCACTTATGTTGTGATGTTCACTATGATGCTCAATATTTTCCAAGGATGCTCAGAAGTTAAATATGCTCAAGGATTATTGCATGATATGCCACCATAATGGTTGATGTGCCACACTTGCGTCAAGATGTGCCACTATAGATCTTGATGTGCCACTCTTGCATCATGATATTGTTGGGTCTTGAGCACTATAATACTCTTATGGTGCACATTCAACCCTAGATGCTTTGGATCTATGTTTTCTCTAAGTATACATGCATTTTCAATTTTCCAAAGCATACATCCTAACTAGCATACAAATTGACAATTGAACAAAACGACTAGTTAGAAAACTTACCTCTTAGTAGGATTTGTAGTTCTTGGCCTTTGAAAGCTTGAGCACCTCAAGTGTGATGCCTCTAATGTGTCACAAACACCAAATGCAAGAGGAGGCTTGGGGGAATAAGTTTCTTGGATCAAAATCGATTATGACTCTCTTAGAATCAATAGTGCAACCGATTTTGGCCATAAGGGGTTCCTTTTATAGTGTTGCAAATGCTAAGGTTACATCCATGCAAAACCTAATGCACCATGACCTTCCATATTACTTAGGCTCCACGGGTTAAACCTCCATGGACTATCCATGGATTATCACATTGGTTTAGCCCATCCTAAATAACCATGGATCATTAGCCCACACTATAAGAATCAATTATTTACATAATCAATCCCTATATATTTAATTAGTCTCTTTTGATCACAAAATTAATTCCAAATTAATTTTTGATCAATACTAATTAAATAATATGATTTAATATTAATATATTATACTTGTAATATATTAATAAATCATCAACAACCTTATTCTCAAAAGTCCATCCTATCAAATTGCACTGATGAAGGCAACCCAAAAGGACCATGCTACAATCGGGTCAAGTACATCCCACTTATAGTTATGGGCTTAGACACCAAATCCAACAGTCTCCCACTTGGATAAGTCTAATAACTATATCTGCCAATGCAACTTCAGGATCCGACTTAGCAATCGTAGCTTTCAAAAGCCGCTGTCGAACTCTGACCTAGTCAGTGATGCGTCCTTTAGATAAGGGATCATATATTCCTCTGTTCTCAAGATATCTATGTGGACAAATACATGGAACATAATCATACTTATTGTCATGCAATTTGTTTCACGATTTATGATTCATCTGGCATAGAACATAACTGAACACATCAATTTAGTTCTGACCGGGCCCGACACATAGTCAAAACAGAATCATCGAGGGGCCCAAGATATCGCTTTTAATCCTCTTAGGATAAAAGGAACAGATAAACTTCGACATTATATTCTTGTACTAACTACTCATTAAGTCATGCATAACGATACGTTTTATAACATCAATTTACTGATGTGTTTCGTATCATCAATGCACAACCAACTCGTAGTCAACAACTCATATATCTTAGTTGAAGATTATATGATATTATCATCTCACAATTACTCGTGATAAATTCCATGAACTAATTCAGGTGAGCGCAGGTTGAATCCAATACTCAAATCTTATTTTTCAGGAGCACTCATGAATGGTGTAGCAGACTTTTGCTATGTCTAACGCCTTAGACAATCTACAAGCCAACTCATGACAGTCTAGCCTCATTACCTACTTCCAAAGTATGATCTACTGTGGATGGTTTGAATAATCTTATTATTCGGGAAGTCAAAACATGCAAAGTGAAACACAAGAATAATACTAATCCTATATGGCCCCAAAACTTTTGAGTATAAATAAAACACCTTTTATTTAATCACCATTTTGATTACACATTATTCATTGTATAATGTTTCGATTTATCAACTTAATACTTGAATTAAAACAATAGTTATCCCATGCTCCAAGCATGCACACTATGTTTACATACGGTCCTTACTTTGTGAAATAAATCAATTGTAAACATTTCCAACGATACTCATTTCACAATTCCAAATCCTTATCGTAAGTGTAAGAATACCAAGTTCTTACCACTTACCGTAATTTGTTAGATTCTAAACTTATATACAGTGATCCTTTTGTAATGACTATGTATACAAGTCACAGAGACTTTGTCAATTACAAAAATTTCCATTGGAGATTGGTACAAGACAATTCCATAGATCCGAAGTCTCATATTCAAAGCACATTCCTTTGAACATCCTTCTTGCATAAAAGTTTCTAACTTTCTCATAGATTCTGATATCCAACTCCCATTATGGAAACATTTCCATATTTTGCATATGACACTCATTGTTAATAGAATCCTGTCTATTCATAATAATGTCAATATGGTCCATCCATTACTATACTTCCAACTATCCATAAGTAATCAATCTTTGGCGAACCTTGGATTGTTCTTAGTAGTTATTTAAGTCATATCCAATTCTAGTCCTTTTTCCCTCTTAATGCCCTAGTCATTTGGAAAATTAGAACACATGAATATTATAGCATATGCAATCGATCCTATACCTGAAGCATATGGGATACGATTCATAATGTCTTACATAAAGACATGATACTTGACCAGCCTTTTGCTATAATATTTCCATATATAGAATTTCCAATGTTGAAGCATTTCAACATGGTATTCATATAAATCCTTGACTAAATTTGATTAAAATATCAATCTAAACTTTTAGAATTGAAATGAAGTATAAGTTTCTCTCCCTTAATTATAGCAAAACAACTTTTCAACCCTGCAACTTTGCGAATTGAAAATTTTGTTTTCTATAATTAACATTGCTAACTTGCAACATTTACCATAATAATTATGCTCCCACTAGCATAGCAATTATTTTGTTACTTGCATAACATTTATGCTCCCACTAGCTGTGACATAAATCCAGAAATCAGCTGGACTTCTAGAAATCAATACTTTATTGACTTTCTTACCAAAGTTTAGATTTATGACACGAGATGCTTTGGAAAGCCTTTATCTAAGCTCACACACCTTTTATTAGAAAGCTTATATGTGTTTTTAAACAATTTTAGAACTTACAACAATAAGTCTCAAATGTTTAGACCTTTTTCCATTTCTCACAATTCGATCTATGAAGAGGGATGTCGTAGTCATAATCGAATTTGAGAATGCAAATATCACAATTGCTAACTCTTTAAAATCTACTTAGTGAAAGCGTTTCATCACAATCATTTTCATGAATTGGAGAGAAACCTTATGACACTTAGATTTTTTTTATGGTGTATGTGTTCCTATCCATGTGAATTTATCATAACCATGATCTTAAGACAAGGTTAGTGACAAATCTAAACTCATATGGACTGAGCTTGTTCAATCTTAATTTCTTGCCACCTGGCAGCACAAGGGCCTTCCATTGCTTCCAGGTTGTTATGCAAACAATTGAGAACTCATAGAACTCACATGCATAGTCAACTTTAACTAGAATGGCCACATAAACAAGAATATGTCAACACGATAGGTTACAAACCTCAAGTCGTGTGCTAGTGATTAACAATAAGTTTACTCTTGATTAGTTCTTGAAACTTTTCAAGACCTTTAAGACTCCCACTAACCTCTTGACATATAAGATTCTATTTTTCAAGAAACATTACTTGACAAACAAATATTTAGGAGTTAGTACGGTTTCTTATCAAGACAAACACTTCACACAATTGGTCTTAGTTGGTCTTTGTTTTATCCAAAACATCACAACTTACCAATTTCAAATGTACAAGAGTAGAAAACATTTTATTCTACATTTGTTGATATGTCACTCAATATACAATCTTGGAGTATGACTCTAATATTTGATTTTGGAACGAAGTATGATTCATCTAAATTGATTTAACCATTTTAACAATTCCCGATTCCTCTTCTTAGCCATATAAATGCACTAAGGTGTCCTTAGAGGATCAAATTGTGATATGGTTTTCATAATTACTAAGATGATCATAAAACACGATACTCAAGTACTCTCCAATCTTTTTAGATTGGAGAAACTTTTATCTTTTTGCCGACTTTGATTCTTCTTATTCGTTCTGCTATACATTGAGACTTTTTAATGACTCAGAATTATACTTAATCTTGTAAGCATAACCATATTTACTAACTTTAGTAAACCATAACGAATAGTCTTATCGTTCTTTGTTTTGGACCTGACCAGCGCACAACCAAGTGTACCCGATCCCCTAGTCCTTCACTTGACTCACATATACATGTGAACAAGGAATTTGTCTTAATTTCCCAAAGATGAAGGTTCTCATTCATCACATAATACAAGTTGCATGATTCCAAGTTTCTATCCAACTGAAACTTGGGTGATGAGAATCTTTCCTTATTTGGTAAATTTAGACACTACCACAAACGAAAGAATCAAATCCATATTGCTAAAAATACAAACATCAATTTTCCACAAATGCCATGTAAGGAGATATAAGATAAGATGAAATCAAAATTTTTATTTATTTATAAAATGCGGAAAAAACTTTTCCTTACAATGCAATTACATTTGAATGTTACAAAATATTTCCTAAGCAATCTATCATAACTCCTAAGCAACAACTCAAAAATCCGATCCGCAACGAGATTCAGCTTGCTCTTCCTTTAAGCTTCCTTTCATTTCTTCGATCCTGCAAAATATTAAAATGTAATTTCATTATATCATGTATTAAGAATCTCCAAATGGGAACTTAATAGAGTTAGATAGTAGATTTACCCGAAGTAGAGTCAAACCTTTTTGACTTTACCTTCTCTTAGATCTTTCAGGTATTCAGGGCAACTTCGCTTCCAATGTCGCTTCAAATGGCAGTAGAAACAATTGGACTCTTTGGCATTTTTACACATGGAACTATCTCAGAACTGGCTTTTTGTAACGCCTGCAGATTCAGGCTAGTCAATTTAAAGACAATAAGCGTCAAAAATGACTTTTTTATGGAAGATTATTTAGAAGGAGTAATATTAACCAAGTGGTAGTATATGTTACAAAGGTTCCGTACATATAAAGAACGCCGAAATCCGAGTTATAACAAAGAAGTTATGACCCGTCGAAGTTTTACGGCAAAACCGACACGGCACCGGGAGACGTAAATAGTGAATTTACGATAGATGAGTTTTTAGACTTAGTAATCTAAACAAAAGTTGTAGTATACGTTAAAATGATAATATACAAAAAAAGAACGCCCAAATCTGACTTCGTACGAGGAAGTTATGAATTTTCTAATATTTGGCATAGCAGTGCACGACCCGAAACTCGAATTTTAGTTCGAGCGGTTTTTGGCCTACGCGACCTAAATGAGAGTTGAAGATCTCATTAAGAGGAACTCAACGATAAAAAGACAGACGAAAATGGAGTCCGTATGAAGGAATTACGAATTCTTCGCGGTCATTTAACAGTCTAATCTCCTCCTATTGTTAAATTTAAGATTGGTAGAGAATTAGCCGACAGAGTCAAAATGAAAGTTGTAGATATTGTTTTTACCTACGCGTGGATATGAAGAACATCAAAAACGGAGCTCATATGCGAGATTTTTGATGTTTCTAAGTCGGGAGGTTGCTGTGCGAAATCGGGTGACGGGGCGAGATCCTGGCCGTTGCTTCCTCCCCAAGTCTAGCCACCAGATGGTGACACCTGGCCTGGAACTCGACGAGTTGGAGGCCAACTCGACGAGTTTTGGTGATTTCCAGCCTATAAATAGAGTGTCGGGGCACCCTCATTTCTCACACCTTCCAATTCCTCTTTCTCTCTCTAGAACCTCTCTCTAGCTCCCCTTAAGCCCCCTAAAGTCTAGGTAAACCCCCTAGCACCCGAAGGAAGCCCCAAGGCTCCCGAAGCCCCGATAAAAGAGCCTTTCGGCTCAGAAATGCTGCTCCAAGCGGAGCCCAGTTTTGAGAAAAACTCGCTATAAGTAAGCTACGCCTACCCTATCTTTAGTATAACTTATGTTTAAATATAGTAATGTTATTAGGACCTTATAATAATTATTTGGGCTATTATTATGAGTTATATAAGTGTCGTTATAATATCTTTTTAACTACATGTAGTACGGATAATCTGGTTTAAAGGGCCGCATAGGGTTGTTGGATTTCAGAAGTGCTATATGCCAAAATGGTCATGCCCTCCGGTGTTTTATGTCTGACACCTGTCTGTATATAGTGGTTGGAAAATATTGTTTAAATGCTTATATAATAATAATAATGATAAGACTAATAATTAGTCGCAATGAATATTAGACTAAAATCTAGTGGTAATGATACTAGGTTTTGTCGAAAGAAAATAAATTAATAGAAGCGAAGCACTGTCTGAGTTCGGAATCGGAATCACCACCTTATCAAGTGAGTGCATAGTTACTTTCATCTTACACATAGATATGAAGTATTTTATATAAACTACGTGCTATGTGTGCATATTATATGTATACTTGCTATCTATGCTGGATTAACGATTTTATACAAGTTTTATATGATTTAAACTGTATATGTATTTATATCTACATAATATGTTGGGTAAAACATGGGTAGATGAAATATGAGTTGGACGATAAGTTGTGAGGTAATATAGACCATGAGGTAAGGGTGAGAGGTGGACGATGTGAGAAGCCTTTTTCCAAATGCTGGCCCCGTCATCTAGCAGAGTATGGATGGCAACCACGGACTATTCTAGACAGTCCAGTGGAACACTAGCAGGCTTGCAACCTGTAGGTGTTGTGAACGATGTGTTCACCGGTGTACTCTAAACACCCATTGACCTATATCGCGAGTGGACTCTCGAAAATGATACTGTCAATAAAACCCTGACAGATGCGCCTAAAGGACTCTACCGGCAGAAGCGCCTAATAGAGAACCTCATAACCCCGACAGATGCGCCTAAAGGACTATACCGCGAGATGCGCCCCATAAAGAATGTCACAATTTTGGCAGCTGCGCCTAAGTGATAATATTAGCAGCTGTGCTTGACAGATGTGTCATTAGCAACGATGGATTTCGTGCCTATTCCTTAGGATAATCCTTAGGAATGAATGAACGAGGAATAACTGATTCTTAGGGTAGATCCTTAAGAGTAAATAAGATAACAGGGATGGGTAATTGGGTTGATTGATTGTTTGATGGTTAAACATAATGATTATATTATTGTGGGTTGAAAACCCTATGTACTGACCAGGTTTCCCAACCTGACCCACTCAAGCTTATTTGTATCACAGGTGTCGATATGAAGCCACTTTACACTGAGAGATTTAAAAGAGATGTAGATCACTAGTGTAAATGAATGTAAGTTCTGTTTATGCTTATGTTTCTGTATTGACAATGACATCCCAAGTTTTTAAAAGGAATAAAAATACATTTATTCGGAAATGCTTTGATAATGTATTTATCATGTTTTTCTGGGAACAAATTCCGCAACATTTTTATTAAAAGAAGTACTCTGATTTTTATAAAGCATAAACAAAATCGGTCTTTTTTGGCTGAGAAAATGGGGATGTCACAGTTGGTATCAGAGCATTAGTTTAAGCGAACTAGGAATAAAGATTTATTTCTAGACTAAAACTTAGAATGCTAAGCGATGATTGTGAGGAGTGTGTCAAATATATTTTAGGTAGTACACCTAAATAGACGCAAGCACTAGCTTATTTAGGGAAAATGCCTAACATGCTTTTATGTGCTAAATGATTTGTGATGCTTTATGCTATCGTTTGATCGGATCTATGGTCTGTTGCCGACCAGATCTAGAAATTTTATGTGCTTAGGTTTCTAAACGTTTAATTACGATATTAGGACTGGCATGTAACTTTTTGATGTAATAAGGATGAATACACGTCTAAATCTTCCTCTATCTATATTCTCGTCTCAATACACCGAACACCTGCTTTGGTGTATAATATGTCATGATAAGGACTTACAGCAGACTGAGCAAATAGAGGAAATGAGAAGGCTTACAATATTGAATGAGACGTATAGGAAGATATTTTAAGAGTGATATATTGCCTTTAGAACGTGTCTAAGAAATAATACGTCTAGTACAGGAGATGTACACTTTCGATTAGCAGAAAGAAAGATTTTTGGTATAATCCATGAAGTTATCCCATCGTCTAACATTTCCATCACCAACCGAGTTGAAGGAGAGGTTTACACGGTTGTTCCGAGATGAGTATGTTCCCCAGGTGGAGAGGGAATGGTTAGTACATGAGTTTCTGTCTCTCAAGCAGAAGACATAAACTGTGACCGAGATCATGAAGATGTTCCATGAGAAGGCGCTGTTTTGCCCTGAGCACGTGTCTACTGAGAAGGCACGTGTGAGCCGATATCTGAGCATACTGAGGAGGGATATATGGGAGTTCGTGGCGAACTAGTCATACCAGACATTGGCTGAGCTTCAGACCAATGCCAGGAGGAGGGAGATTAAGCTAGAGCTACAGGCTAGAGAGGAGGGAGAGTCTCAGGGGAGGGACCAGAGACCAGTGCAGTTGTAGCCGACAACGAAGCGGGCTAAGCCCGCTGATGCGAGGGTTAGGGGACAGAAGGGTCGTACTTGTGGAAAGTGTGGCAAGAGTCACGAGGGATCATGCCAGGAAGGGATTTGCTACAAGTGTGGCAAAGAGGGACATATGGCGAAGGACTGTCCCAGGGGATTTGCAGTTTGCTTTCACTGCAACCAGACCGGGCATCGGAAGGCCGAGTGCCCTCTGCTCACTCAGGGATCAGCTCAGGGTTCTGCTCCTGCTGCTTTACGTGCTACTGATAGTCCGCCGGTGAAGGCCGAAACCCCGAGAACTCGTGGGAGAGCTTTTCAGCTGACAGTGGAGGAGGTCCGCACAACACCTGATGTCGTGGCTGGTACGTATTTCCTTATTCCTGTTATTTTGAGATTTGTTTATGCTTATACTGTGTTGTATATAGGTACTTTTCTTGTGAATTATGTACCTACTTTGGTGTTATTTGACGTGGGTGCGAGTCGATCCTTCGTGTCCTTATCCTTTAGTCGACACATTAGTGTTAGATGCGAGGCGTTGAGTCAACCTCTGAGGGTTTCTATAGTCGAAGAGCATGCAGTTTTAGCCACTGATGTGCCTCGGGGATGTATGTTAGAGATTTTTGGTGTTGAGTTCCCTATAGATCTGATGCCGATAGCGATGGGTGATGTCTGTGTCATAGTAGGCATGGATTGGTTGAGCCGGTTTGGAGCTGTGATTAACTGTGAGCATCAGTTGGTGACCATACGAGATCCTAGTGGGGGAGTACTTACTGTGTATGGCGAGGGGACCAGATCTGGATCAGCGTTCTGCTCCGTCGCCAGGGCGAGGCAGAGTCTATAGCAGGGATGCATGGGTTTCTTAGCTTATGTGACAGATACGAGAGTTTCCACTAAGAGGCCGAGTTCTGTCTCCGAGGTCCCGATAGTGTGCGAGTTCCCGGATGTTTTCCCCGAGGAGTTACCGGGTGTGCCTCCCAAGAGGCAGGTGGAGTTCCGGATTGATTTGATTCCGGGTGCGGCACCTATTGCCAAGGCACCTTATCGACTTGCGCCACCCGAGATGCAGGAGTTATCCTCGCCGCTTCAGGAGCTGCTGGGAAAGGGATTTATCAGACCGAGTAGCTCACCGTGGGGAGCGCCGATCCTTTTTATCAAGAAAAAGGATGGTTCACACCGGATGTGCATCGACTACCGGGAGTTGAACAAGTTGACGGTCAGAACCGATATCCACTACCCAGGATCGATGATTTATTCGATCAGTTGCAGGGGGCGTCTTGGTTTTCCAAGATTGATTTGAGATCTGGGTATCATCAGATGAGAGTTTCAAGGAGGATATCCAAAAGACGGCCTTTAGGACTCGTTATGGGCACTACGAGTTTGTGGTGATGCCTTTCGGGCTCACCAACGCATCGGCTATATTCATGGATCTCATGAACCGGGTGTGCAGGCCCATGTTGGACAGGTCGGTGATCGTGTTCATTGAAGGCATTTTGGTGTACTCGAGGTCCATAGAGCAGCACGAGGAACATCTTGGGAGATTCTGTTGGATAAGGTGTCTAAGTCCATAACTATTTCTGGTATGTACTTGACCCGACCCGACATGGTCCATTTGGGTTGCATGGCACCATACAATTGGATAAACTAAAATGAGAGAAATAACACTTATGGTTTATTAATATATTATAAGTTCTAATATATTAATAATATTATTTAATTAGTTTGATCAAGAATTAATTTAGAATTAATTAAGTGATCAAAAGATAACTAATTAAATATATGGGTAGATTATGTAAATCTTCCATATCTTATATAGTGGGCTAAGAGGCTCCATGGATTATCAAGTTGGGTTCCACCCATAGGATGCTCCATGGGAGTTACAAACCCATGGATCATGAAATGAAGAGTCATGTTACATTAGGGTTTACCTAATGCAACACACTATATAAACAAAGGTGTTCTCCCCAAAATCGGTGATACTAAGAAACAAGAGGGCTAGAGCCGATTTTGCAAGTGTAAGATTCTCTCAAAGTTTACTCCTTTGCATTTGGTGTTGTGTGAAGCATTTGAGGCATCACACTTGGGGTGCTAGGCTCACAAGGTTTCAAGGATCATAATCAACAACAAGGTAAGTTATTCTATCTTTCATTCAAGTTAAAAATGTTCCCCATGTATGCTAGATAGGAATATAACCTTGGAATTCAACTTTGCATGATAATTAGACAAACATAGATCCAAGGTTATTAGGGTGGCATGTACACTTAGGAAGTGTTAGAATGCTCAAAACCTATCAGTGGTATCAGAGCCTAGGCTTGTTTGTTGTTTTTTTTTTGTGCAAACTGCTTGAAAAAATCGTTTTTCTGTTTTCTGCTCGTATGAACTCGCCGAGTCCATGGGGGGACTCGACGAGTCCATGAACAAATGCAAGCTACTCGTCGAGTCTGTTCTTGCACTCGACGAGTAGAGGCTGCAGTTTTCAGAATTTCGACATTTGTTGCTGGAAATGGACTAGAAACATTACCCTAAACTGTTTTGATGTTTTAAAACTTGTTTTAGATGGTGTAATGTTTATGCTAATCCATTTACAATGGCAATTATCAAAATTACAAGTTTTTTAAGTGTAATTTTTGATTCTTGAAAGTGTTCATATTCATGTTCTTGAACTTATGAAGATTAGATGATCATAGGAATTGTTTGTAACCTTCATGGTAGTTTAATTCATGATCATAATGTGTTTTAATGGAGTCCATAACTTGTCCTCAAGTTATGGAAAACCAAAAGTCTCACTTTTATTAAAGCCATTAAAAGAACACAAGAGTTATAAAAATGAAGAGTCTTCATTTTTATTACTCAATTAATTCATAAGTTATAAGAAATGAAAAGTTTTGGAAGTTTACAAAACTTTCCCTCAAGTTTTGGAACAAGTAAAGTCTTGATTAAAATTTAGTTCCAACCCTTAGAATTTTAAAAGTTAAAATTCAACCCTTATACTTTATAATATTATAAGTTACTAATATATATATGTATAAGATCAAGTCGTCTTACCGCTAGTACGCCTCATTCACGAAGCCGGTCTATAAGGGGGGTATAAGGTTGTTGCCTATAAAATGGCAACTTAATGGGTGTCCACTCTCACCCACCGCTTCCTTGATCGGTGGAGGGTCGTTAGCCGAACGGGTAGGACAAGGACTTATAAATTCTCATTAAAAAGTATGATGAATATCATAAAGTAACTAAATGCTTTTATTAAATTCCCAATCTTAGTTACTTTAGGAAAATGTGAATAAGGTGCTAATCCATGAAATTACACTTTACACTTTGTTTAAGTCGTTAGTGGAGCTCGTGTGGTTAACCGACACACTAACTTGGACTTAACAAGGTAGGTAAAGGGTGACTTAAAGTTTATTATAGGTCGGTGGAGCTCGTGTGGTTAACCGGCACATCGATTGAGTAATAAACATTAAGGGTACCAAGTGATTTGCATGGTTACTTCACACCTCATTTTGTGATCCTCGGTATCCCAGTCACAAAACTTGGAGGGCACACTCGAGATTGAAACATGCCTTTGAAAAGTTCATTGAATCTCAAAAGAATCTAGGAATTTCTAAGAACCAATTAAAAAACCTAATATCTATATTTCGTTTTTCATGGTGGAAATTGGTGAATCGTCATTCACCTACCTTTCAAATATGTTATAGCTTGGATTACGGCATACCTCTTCTAAGTTATAATATATTGTGATTGGATCCTAGCCTTAATATTACATTTGGGTGTTTTATTAAGGACTCTCTTAATATCTAAACTAATCTTGTTCTCTTCTTTCAGATGTCTTCAAACAATGCTGCTTCTGGCTCTAATCCTAATGGCTCCTTTACCCTTATGAACTTGTGTGGGAAAGTCACTTTTGATGGATCCAACTTCAATGAATGGATCAGAAACATCAGGATGATTACCCGCTACGAGGACAAAGAATATGTGCTTGACAAGGAGCTTAAGGAGATTGATGAGACCACTGCAACTCCCCAGGAGATCGCTGACTTCCGGGCACATGAAAGGGATGCTACAAAAGTGGCATGCATCATGTTGGCCACCATGACAGCGGAACTCCAAAAGTCCTATGAGGACTTCTACCCTTTTGAAATGCACCAAGATTTGATGGAAAGATACCATCAAAGTGCACGACAAGAGAGGTATGAAATCATATGCTCTATCATAACAACCATGATGAAGGACGGGGAATCCGTCACGAGCCACATGCAGAAAATGCAAAGGTATGTGGATCGGTTGCTGAAGCTTAATGTGAACTTCCCTGAGGAGCTTGCAATAGATATCATTTTGCACTCCTTACCATCGTGCTATGATTAATTTCGCATGACATATCACATGAATAAGGAAGAGGTCACACTCAGCAAACTTCAGGGACTCCTCAAGACCGCAGAAACAGGTCTTAAGGGTAAGTCGGTTGTTGACACTCCTACTCCAATCTCCGCCCCGGTTTTGGCAATCGGGAAAGGTCGAGGGAAGAAGAGGAAGAGCTCTTCGAAGGGTACCAAGGCTAGGACCCTTGATGGCTCTTCTTCAAGTGGAACCAAGAAAGGTTTCGTTACTCTTTCTTCTGACCCAAAAGAGGTTGAATGCTTCTACTGCCATGAAAAGTCACATTGGAAGCGGAACTGCCCAAAGTACCAGCAAGATGTGAAGGATGGGAAAGTTAAAACCAACCATGCAGGTATTTACACTATCTTATCTAATAACTCACCCCATTCTAACTCTTGGGTCCTTGATACCGGTTGTGGTATTCATATCTGTTCTGATTTGCAGGGACTATGAAGAAGTGAGAATGTGGAGCATGGAAGAATAAACTTAATCATGGGGAATAGGAAAGCTTTACCTGTCACCAAGATTGGAGTTTATACTTTATCGCTAAGTAGTGGGTTTAGTTTAGATTTGAATAAATGTTGTTATTCGCCAGAAATGGCAAGAAATATTATTTCCTTTCATGCATTGTATAAACAAGGTTTCACCTTTTCATTTGATAATGAAGTTGGTTCGATTAATGCTTTCTTTAATAATGTTCTTTATTTTAAAGTATTACCTTGTGATGGTGTGTATGAAACTGTATATGTGGTTGATAACTTAGGAAATAATGTATTGTGTATTGATTCTGTTAATGATAATAACTTGGATAAAGCATCATTATGGCATTGTCGTCTTGGATATATAAGCAAGAAACGCATAGTCCAACTCCAAAAGGATGGAGTATTGGAGTCATTTGACCTAAAGTCAGATGATAGTTGCGAATCATGCTTACTTGGAAAAATGACAAAGTCACCCTTCACAGGTTCCTGTGAGAGGGGTGAAGGTTTGTTGGATCTTATACACACGGATGTGTGTGGGCCCTTCAAACATGCCACAAGGGATGCTAATCGTTATTATTTGACTTTTACTGATGATTACAGTAGATATGGATATGTCTACTTAATCAAGCATAAGTCAGAGACTTTTGAGAGGTTTAAAGAGTTTAAACAGGAAGTCGAGAATCAATTGGGCAGGAACATTAAGATGCTTCGATCCGATCGAGGTGGTGAGTATCTTAGTTCAGAGTTCCTCGACTATCTTAGGGAATGTGGGATTGTCTCACAATTGACACATCCCAGGACACCGCAGTTGAATGGTGTAGCTGAGAGGCGTAATCGAACCTTGTTGGATATGGTTCGTTCCATGATGAGTCGAGCTTCGCTACCAATCTCATTTTGGGGGTATGCCTTAGAGACTGCCGCCCATATCCTTAATCTAGTCCCCACAAAGAAAGTTGCCAAAACTCCTCATGAGATGTGGACTCGTAAAGTACCCAAACTAGACCACATTAAGATTTGGGGTTGCGAGGCTTTCGTGAGACGCGAGACTCATGATAAGCTCGAACCTCGAAGTGAGAGGTGTATTTTCATCGCCTACCCACAGAAATCCTTTGGTTACCTCTTCTAAAGACCTAGTGAGAATGTGGTCTTTGTAGCTAGGAGGGCTTTCTTTCGAGAAAGAGATTTCATAAGCCAAGGAAACAGTGGGAGGCAAGTTGACCTTGAAGAAATTCAAGAGTCAAGTGGTGAAGGAACTTCAAACCCTAGCACTCAACTTGAGGAGGAAACTCCTGTTGAGCCAATTGACGAGTCTATACCTCTGAGGCGTTCCACAAGAGTTAGGAATGCAACTGAGCATTACTATGGATTCCATATTACTGCGGAAGGTGATACACTTATTAGTGATGAGACACTAGTAGGGCTGGATGAACCTAACAGTTACGCGGAAGCCATGGCAGGCCCTGAGTCAGCCAAGTGGAAAGAGGCAATGGACAGCGAGATACAGTCCATGTATGGTAATCAAGTTTGGAACTTGGTTGAGAATGTACCAGGTCGTAAGACTGTAGGGTGCAAATGGATCTTCAAGAAGAAGACCGGCATGGATGGTAATGTACACACTTATAAGGCACGACTGGTTGCAAAGGGTTTCTCACAAACTCCGGGAGTTGATTATGATGAGACCTTTTCTCCAGTGGCCAAGATTAAGTCTATTAGGGTTCTGTTAGCCATAGCTGCATTTCATGACTATGAAATATGGCAAATGGATGTCAAAACCGCTTTCCTTAATGGAAAGTTGGCTGAGGATGTTTACATGAGTCAGCCAGAGGGTTTTGTCAATACCGAGTACCCTAATAGAGTGTGTAAGCTTGAGAAATCCATTATGGGTTAAAGCAAGCACCTCGCAGATGGAATCTTTGCTTTGATGAGAAAGTCAAAGAATTTGGCTTTTCTAGGAGTGAAGATGAATCTTGTGTATATGTGTTGAGAGAAAAACTTGGAGACACACTTGAACAAAAGTTAGAACAAGTATAATGCGGAATAGTTAATCTCAAAGTATCTAAAAGCTCAACAATAATATAGTTAGATAGTTAAAGAGTTAGTTGCGGAAATGTAAAGGAGTGGAAATGATAGCAATTGTTATATCAAGAAGACACTTAAGCTGATTCATAACAAGGAATGCATTCACTCCAAGTTAATAAGGAAGATCAAGCTTAGTGATTAAGTCTTAAAGACTTGCTCCAAAGAGAGATTATGATCAGTAGAATTATGATAAGATTTAAGTAAGAAGAGATGAGTTGAAGAAAGATAGAGAGATAACTTCAGAATGTGTATTCAGATAGAATTCATAAGTTATTGGTTCTTCCTATCTTTTTTTTGAATACAAAGAGAGTAAGTCTATTTATAGAGACTTAGGAACTACACTAGATTACAACTCTATAAGCAGCCGTGCAAGGCATATTGGATAATAGAGTGTATTACATAAAAGACAAATAACGTAATCTAGCTAAGTTGACTGCGGTAGCTGACTCCGGTTGCTGATGCGGTTGCTGATGAACAAGATTGACTCCGGGTGCTGAACCGTTGCGGTAGAAAGATGGTTGCGGTAGCTGAGTTCAAGAGGGTCACTTTTATGATTCAACAATTTCCCCCTAAATGACCTCTTTAACTCCGGTTCAGCTATCAAGTTTGAGGAACTTGATCAAAATCCACCAGAACTTCCTGACGTTTTCCAACCATGTGATTCTTCTTGTGATCTCGAACTTGACTTCTGCGGTAGTATGCTTAGATCTTTCAATTGCAGTCCGGCAGATGTCAAGTTGTTTCTTGGTCAGGCGGTGCATGGCAGTCATAGGAATGAAATATTTGACGTTGTCAGTCTTCCTTTTGAATATGACTCCAAGTTCATGGTAGTTTGTTGCGCCTAGAGATCTTTCTTGGAAGCCTTCGGTAGGCATTGGCACAGGTTCAAAAGGTGGGAGATCAAACTTCTTGAGGATGGTGGGGTAGATATCCGCATCTATCTTGGCAAAGTCACAGACCGTATCCCTGAGAAAAGAGTTGGCTTTTTCAAGCGCTATCTGCATTTTAGGGTGCTTTTCTGACTTGTTTTGGAACACCCTGGCAATAAGGAAGATTTCTTCCGGATTCATACAAGGAAAGTCTGCCTGGGTGCGGATGTAGTCATGCTCCCTTCTGGTGAGGGTATACTGGATGTAGTCAGCCTTCATAAATTTCCTGACTTTGTAGTTCTTGACTGCGGATGGTCTGTCGTTAGACCATATGTTTTCAATGGAGGAGGCATGTTTAGCATGAAAAAGACTAAGTCTCTCAAACTCCATTGGCAGTCTCTTGTGATCTGGAAGGCTTTGGTCAAACTGCTCAAATACAGTGAAGTACTTGGCATTTGGAGAAATTGGTATATCCCAGTATCCATCAGCAGGGGGTTCAGCATAAGTGAGGTGCGGTCTGTAATCTTCGTCTAGGAGCCTGCGGTGCGGATTGATCCAAGAATTGATCAAGGACTCATCCATCATGGTGTCAAACCCGCATTCTCTCCAAATTAACTCTGCCAGCTTGGCTGCTTTCCAATCATGCTTCCTTTGAGCGGTGGCAGGGGAGTCTGTGGTGCTTGGAGAAGACATGTTTTCAGCCAAGTTCTTGAAGTGCGGAGGAGTCTCTGGCTTTTTGGGAGTATCTTTTGGAGGTGAAGTGTGAGGAGATGGAGTATGTTGAGATGGTTGCGGTGGTGTGGGAATTTTTTCAGTGATGATGGGGGGACTCTGATGAATAGAAGTATCAGAGTGATGGACTTCTTGTTCTTCATCACTTCCCCCTCTTGAGGGATGCAACCCCGGTGCTTCCTCAAGCCATTGCTTAAGTCCATCCACCTTGTTGAAGACTTCTTGGAACTGAGCTTTGAGAGCTTCTGCCAAATGTTGGTTGTTTGGAGTGGAGGAGCTGAAGAGCAACTTGTGGATTTCTTTGGTGAGCTGGAGGATCTCAGGGCCATGGAAGTTGGAGGAAAGGGATTTATGCAGTCTGTTGATGGTTGCTTGAAGAACAGAGATAGTGGACTCATAACCAGTATAAGTCTCATCTATCAATTTCTGAGACTGAGAAGCTTGATCCGTGATGGTCGCTTGAAGATCCGTTTTGATTGCGGTCACCTCAGTAATGAGGCGTTCTGCTGCAGCCATGAAGTCCTTGTGGTCAGCCTTGCGGTTATTGTTAAGGGACCGGATCCCCATCTCTACTTTGAGAGAGATTCGTTCAGCAGCCATGCGTTCCCTTGTTTCCAGACGCTCTATTCTTTCAATCAGTGACTGCGGTCCTGGAGTGTCTTCAGGTTGCGGTTGAGTAGGCTGGACCGCAGCCAGGATCTGATCGATTTTGGCTTGAAGGCTCATGAACTCCTTCCGGGTGACAACATTCTTCTTATTTTTCTTCTTCTCTTTAGGCGTGGAAGTCGAATGTTGAGAACCGCTGGACTCCTCTTCTTCAAACATCATGAGGTCATCATCAGAAGGGCTTGGCTTGTTTACTTCTTGGATGTCTTCATCATCAAGACCGAAGGTGGGAGATGAACTGAGTTCGATTGCAGGTTCTTCGTCTTGTGATGGATTGACTGTAGGAGTGGGAGATGGAATGGGAGTTGGAGTAGGAGGAACTTTGGAGGTACCTGCGGCTGCACCTGAAGCTTGAGCTTTTGAAATTGTTTCAGCCATCTGATCCATCCAGTTCTGAATTTTTTGAATGGTGGCTACGGTACTGGCATTGCTGATGACATTTGCCCAATATCTAGCCACGGACTGGATCTCCAGTTCTTTCTGTTGTTGCTGCTTGATTTGTTGTTCCTCGCGGGCTTGGAAAGCCCTTTGGAACGCAGCATACTTCTTCTTGTCTGACTCAGTTACTGGATTGTACTGTAACCAAGAGTCATTGGATGCATCATGGTCAAATCCTTCAAAGCGCACCGAAGTGTCCTTCGGGTCCACGGATCCTTGCACATTTGTGCTCACCGTGCCTAAACCACCTGTAAAAGATGAAAGCAGAGTAGGATTTCCTGAGCTTCCTCGGTCTCCTTGACCCGTGGTCAAGTGTGGCCTCTGCTCAGTTCTGGCATGGGCGAAAGAAGTGCCCTGCGGGTGGGAAGGTGTTTGTAGTGTTTGGGTGACAGAAAGAAGAATGGAGCGCAACTCCTCTGGTGAAAAGAAATGCAGTCGGGAAGCCCTGGAGACCTTAGGGCGTGAACCAATGTCGTCCTCTTGGGAGTGGACTGGGGGGGAGTCTCCACGTAGTTGAGAATCAGACTCACTTTCTGAGTCTGACTGGAAAATGATGGTGGTGTCGAATGGGTGTGCGGGCACCCCAAGGACTACTGGAGCCTGTTGAGAGGCTTCAGCATCGGTCCGGTCACGCATATGGATAGTGGTATCGGTTGTTTTCCTTTTCTTGAAGATAGAGATTGGATGCCTATCCTCATCTGAATCACTGCTAGATATGATTGGGGCAGGTTTTGTTTTGCGTTTCTTGGTGGGTGCGGTTCGTTTAGGAGCATCCTTCTTGGGTGTTCTTTGTTTCTTGGTTGCCAACTGCTTTCTTCTTTGAGAAAGATTGGATAGTGTAGTGGAAGAGGGGACCGCGGTACCCTCTGGGATAATGGCTGCGGATGGAAGAGGCGGGGTAGGAGGGTATGGGGCAATACCCTCCGTAGCCTCAATGTGGTTTGAGACATCAGCAGTCTCAAGACCAAGAGAAGAAAGGATATGAGTAGGGAGTCTGCGGATCGGTCCAAATATCGTTTGATCAGAAGAAGGGTTGTACCTTTTAAGATCCTTAGAGACGAAAAAGTTGATGTCACTACCCATGTCTATTCCAGCATCCGCATGTAAGTCTGAGATGCAAAGTGACCAGAACCGTGCAAATGTGAGCTCGGTTGGGTTCTCCCTTGGGTGCTCTTTGGGAATGTATTGGAGGAAGTCGTCCCAAAGGATTTGTCCATAGTTTACGTCGTGGCCTGTGTAGATGCTCCATACCAATTCCAGTAGCTTCAGTCCCATGTTGTCGATGCCTCCGGTTCTGCCGGATAGGCAGCAGATGACAAAATGACACACAAACTGCATACCGCAGGCAGCTGATTCTTTTTGAACTCACCACTCCCTCGAATTGGTTTCTGATACCCCATCTGGTAGAGTGCGGATGTAACGTCTGCCATTGAAGGTGAGAAAATCTTGATGGAGGGGTGAACCAGAAGATTAATGGCATTTAAGAACTTTTCTTTGGACAAGATGACCAAAGAATCGTTCATGAGATTGAGGTGAACTTCTTGGGGGTTCTCCATTGGGCGATATGCAGAGAATGCACATTTAAATAGAGTAGAAACTAGAACAACGTCTGTAAATGCATCGAATGGACCAAACAGAGGGTGGTTCCTGAGAAACTTGATCATAAGCTTGATGGGAGCATTATATGAAGGATGATCTTCAAATATTGCTCTGAAATTACTTGAAGCGATTGTTGGAGAGTCGGAACCTGTTGGATTTACAGAACCTGAAGCCTTGGATTGCTTCTTTGATGCACCTGATTTCACCATTGTTGAAGATTTGAGAGAAGAAAACAGAGTTCTTGAAAGTTTTGAAGGTTTTGAGGAATTTGGGAGAAAGAATCGATATTCAGAAAACATAAAGTATTGTCTGGGAAGAAGATGGGTTTATAAAGGGGGTAAAAAAAAGTTTAACCCTAGGTAAATGGTAAGGATAGGGTAAAACGTCGATTGGGGTTTTGGGGGGAATCTATGAATTTTGGATTAAATCTCAGCCACACATAATTAAAACTGGTTTGAAGAGATTTTGGGAGATTTCCAAAAGGGGTTTTGCATTTAATGTAAAGTCAGACGCATGTCAATACGTCAGGTGATCGAGGGGGTGATGGGAGAGGAAGTTGTAACGGATGGGACGTATTGGGGAGAGGAAAGGACAAATTAAGGATGAGTTTATTGAAAAACGTTCTTTTTGTCATCATCCCTAAAATAGGTCTGATACAAGGATTATTCAGAAAGAGAATGTGACAGTTTCTAAAGAGAATGTTTTTTGTCTTTAATGTTTAATTTAATGAAGGATCATTAAATAGCACACAAAGATTCAAGAGTTGATAAAACAATTGAGAAATTATCATGATGATCGCGGATGGAAAATTCATTGCAGTTGGAAATATCATCGCGGATGGAACTTTCATTGCGGTTGAGAAGCGTCATTGCGGATGAAACTTTCATTACGGTTGAGAAACGTCATTGCGGATGAAACTTTCATTGCGGTTGAGAAACGTCATTGCGGATGAAACTTTCATTGCGGTTGAGAAACGTCATTACAGATGAACAAGGAAAGACTGTAGTGAGAAACTGAGGAAAACACTTGTACAAAGATTAGTAATAATAGACCATAAAGACCCATGAGAGATACGTATGATATATGGTTGCGATACCTAGACAGCAGTACCAAAACCATCTATCACACGTAATTCTCAGTTAGAATCGCAACGGAGACCAAGGATGGTCTGCGGTAGCTAACAATTCAAAAAGAATTGCGGGTCTGGATTCATCATTCCTAACATTTGCAGGAAGATGTTAAGCTTTGTTGAATCGAGCGCTTTTGTGAACACATCAGCAATCTCTTCATGAGAAGGGACAAAGATGAGTTCAATATTACCTTTTAAGATGTGGTCTTTGATGAAATGATACCGTAGTTCAATGTGCTTAGTCTTGGAGTGCTGAATTGGATTGTGAGAAATAGCAATAGCACTTTCAGAGTCACAATAGATCGGTATCCACAACATTCTATACCCGTAGTCGATTAGTTGAGTTTTCATCCAAAGGACTTGAGAGCAACAGCTGGCTGCGGCCACATACTCGGCTTCTGCAGTTGATAGAGAGACACAGCTTTGTTTTCTTGAGGACCAGCTGACTAGTCTTTCACCCAAGAATTGACATCCTCCTGAAGTGCTTTTTCGATCGAGCTTGCATCCGGCATGATCCGCATCTGTGAAAGCTTGCAGGCTGAAGTCATTGCCTGCGGGGTACCATAGACCAAGAGATTTGCTTCCTTTCAGGTACCGTAGTATCTGTTTGGTTGCGGTCATATGTGAGACTTTTGGGTCAGCCTGATACCTTGCACATACACCAGTTGCAAAGACAATGTCTGGCCTGCTTGCAGTGAGGTACATCAAAGAGCCGATGATGCCTCTATAAGTCTTGTGATCCACAGATTCGCCTGAGGGATCAGCAGAGATCTTATAACCGAAGGCCATGGGGACCTTAGCAGATGAACAGTTGTCCATAGAATATTTCTTCAATAGTTCAGTGGTGTATTTTTCTTGATGAATGAATATGCCTTGCGGTACTTGTTTCACTTGAAGACCTAGAAAGAAATTAATCTCTCTATTCATGCTCATTTTGAACTTGTTGGTCATGAGCTTAGCAAATTCATCCACCATGCCTTGATCAGTCGAACCGAAGATGATATCATCCACATATATTTGTACCATCATGAGGTGGTCGCCATTTGCTTTTCTGAATAGTGTGGGATCAATCACTCCTCTCTTGTACCCGGATGAGACAAGGAATTCTGAAAGAGTCTCATACCATGCTCTTGGGGCTTGCTTCAGACCGTAGACTGCCTTTTCAAGCTTGTAGCAGTGGTCTGGGAATTCAACATTTTCAAAGCCTGGAGGTTGCTGAAGATAAACCTCTTCTTTTAGTTCCCCATTGAGAAAGGCACTCTTAACGTCCATTTGGTGTACCTTGACATTTTTGTGGGCTGCATATGCTAAAAAGATCCGGATAGCTTCCATGCGTGCTACCGGAGCATACGTTTCATCGTAGTCAATGCCTTCAAGTTGACTATACCCCTTTGCAACTAGCCTTGCCTTGTTTCTGACTACCGCACCAGATTCATCCAACTTATTTTTGAACACCCATCTAGTGCCAACAATGGAGTGACCACGTGGCTTCGGAACGAGCTGCCAAACTTTATTTCTTTGAAATTCTTCAAGCTCTTCTTGCATTGCGGCTATCCAGTCAGGTTCAAGCAATGCTTCTTTGATCGTTCTGGGTTCTACCGAGGACATAAATGCTGCATAGTGGCAGTGATCAGATAGGTCCTTGGAAGATCTAGTCTGGATTCCTGCAGATGGGTTCCCAATGATTTGACCTGGTGGGTGGTCTTTCGTCCATACATGAAGACGTGGCAGCAGATGATCAGCAGCTGCGGTAGAGGGAATATCTTGAATGTCAGAGGAATCTGCGGTTGGAGATGACAGTTCCCCCTGGACTTGAGAACATCCTGCTGAGTCATCTTGATCTATTGGAACGGAATTCTCTTGAGCAGTTGGGAGAGGTTCCTCCTGGGTTGCAGATAGGAGTTCCTCTGGAACCTGAGCAGGTTCCCCCTAGACTGCGGATGGGAGAGTGACAATCCTTGGATCAGTTCTAGTGTCAATATTTTCTATGAGTTCGTCATCCGAATCCGAAGATACGTTTGATGGTAATGCTTCTCTGCGGACAGGAATTTGAACAACATCAAGTACTGGAACCTCGACGGTTGCGGCTAGATCCGGAGTAGATCTTTCCCCCTCAACCGGAGAGGTGGAAGTATTGAGAGAGGCTACTTCAGATAGAGATGGTCCAGAAACATCAGCATGTTGTTGTTGAGCTGCGGGTGACACAAGAACTTCGGATAGTTTCGCCGTTTCAATAGGATCGAAAAGATCCTCATAGTTGACTTCAACTAGATTCAAGGGACCTGAAGAGGCAGGAATGTCACTTTTCATGATTGCGGTGGTTTCAGTAGATGGAGGGGCGTCGCGGATGTGAGAATCATCAAATTTCACATCGAAGCTTTCAATGATCAGCCTTGTACGCCTGATGAGCACTCGATAAGCAACCTTGTTAGTGGAGTAACCAAGGAATATGCCTTCGTCGGACTTCGGTGCAAACTTGTTGAGCTGATCTCTGTTGTTGATCACAAAGCATCTACACCCAAAAATATGAAAGAAGCGAACATTGGGCTTGCGGTTGTTAAGGCCCTCATATGGTGTTTTATTGAGGCGTTTGCACACGATACTTCGGTTTTGGACAAAGCATGCGGTTGCTACTGCTTCAGCCCAGAAGTAGAGAGGAAGTTGGGCGAAGTTAAGCATGGATCTGGCTGCTTCTACTAGTGTGCGGTTCCTTCTTTCTACTACACCATTTTGTTGCGGTGTGTAGGGTGCTGAGAAGTTGTGAGAAATGCCTTTGGACACCAAAAAACTGTTAAGAAGATGATTAGTGAACTCGGTTCCATTATCACTGCGGATGCGTCTAACTGGAAGCTTGATCTGAAGTTCGATTTCTTTGATGAAGTTGATGAAGATCTGCGGTGTCTCTGATTTGAGTCTGAGGAAGAAGACCCATGTGAAGCGTGTATAGTCATCAACAATAACCAGTATATACTTCTTGTGGTGGAGGCTGGCTACGGTTGATGGACCGCAGGGATCAATGTGCAATAGCTCCAGTGGTTCAGAAATAGAAGAGTCCATTATCAGAGGGTGACTTGCTTTAGACTGCTTACCACATTCACAAGCCGGACAGAGAGTATCGTTGCTAAATTTGAGAATAGGGAGACTGCGGACTAGTTCTCCAGTGACTAAGTTGTTGATGTACCGGAAGTTGAGATGAGCTAGCTTACGGTGCCATAGCCAGCTGACTTCGGATACAGCTTTGGACAAGAAACACAATTGCGGTTTACCAATGATTAGAGAAACATCCAAAGGGTACATGGTGCCTTCGGATCGAGATTTGATCAGGCAATTGTTTCTATCACTCGTCATTACGTAGCAAAACTGATCATCAAATTCAACACGATGTCCTGCTTTACATAGTTGGCCAACACTGATGAGATTGTGTTTAAGGCTTTCTACATAAGCAACTTTCTGAATGGAAAAGTTCCCCGTAGTGAGAACACCGTAACCTCGGATGACACCGTTTGCATTGTTACCAAATGTGACATTTCCACCATTGCATATAGGCCTGAAATCCCGAAGGTACTCTAACCTTCCGGTCATGTGCAAGGAGCAGGCACTGTCAATTAACCACTCTTCTTCTTGTTCCTCCTTGCACAAAGCCTGAGAATTACACGGTTAGTTTAGGCATCCAAACAAGTTTGGAGCCTGGGACAATTGATGTGTTTCTGAGTGATGCATGGTCCGAGGTTGCAGGGACAGGTCTCTTGTCAACTTTTGAGCCTAGTCCTGGGTGTTTGAGTAGATTTGGAGTGTTGTGATTTTTTGAAAAAATACGAGGTTTCTGACTCTGACTCGATTTGACATGAGATAAAACCTTTTGACAACTACACTGACATTTACAAAAGGAGATTTTGTCTTTTGATCTAACACTGTGATTGGTCAGCGGTTTTAAGGATGTTTTGGATCTGTTACCGGTCCGAGATGGGTAATTCCTGACACGAGTGTTTTTGGGTTTTGAAAACGTCTGTTTATGAAAGGTTTTAGCACGTGTAGATTTCTGAATTCTTTTTGATGGATTTGGTAAGATACCCTTCCATTTGAAATTTTGACGTGACTTTAAAAGTGTTGGAGTGGGTAAAATACCTTTCCATTTAGGATCATTTGAAGAATAGACCTGAAAAACATAGTTTCGAAAAGATTGAACACCCTTTTGGGTTGTGTCAGAAGGAGTAGGAATGACTTTTGAAACTGAACTTTCCTTTTTGTTTGTTTTCTTGAAAGAAGAGTTTTTTGAAATGTAGTGAGAGAAAACAAATTTTTTTAGGACTTTTGGATTTAGGAAATCTGACTTGCTTCTTGTTTTTTGAAAAAAATTGTCTATTAGTACCGCGAGATCTGATTTCTTCTTTAAAAGCCTTTTTTGCCAAAGATTTTGGTGAACCGCAGTCATTGTTGTTCAACTGCGGTTTCCTGGAATTCTTAGAATGATTTTGAAAACGCGGAGTTGAGTCATCAGAACTTGAGGATTCAGGAATTTGGGAACATTGACCTACTTCAAAATTTTCTATAGGTAGTTCATGAAATATTGGCTGAAGAGTTACAGTTCCTTGAACTGATGACTGCGGTAGGGATGACTTGACTACCGCTGAGTAAGTCTTAGATGGGACTTCGGTGGGACATTTGACTACAGTGAGAGACACTGCGGTCTGAGGACAGAGATGGAAAGTTTTTTGAGACTTCGGGGCCCTCAACAACAATCTCTTCATCAACTACGGATGAAGTTTGAGAATTTGGATAGATGGTGCCACAGATAGGAATTTGATCACATGTGTGACCCGAAACCTCCGGCACAATTTCCTCAATGACACAATTACTGCTTAAGTTGTGCAGTCTACCGAAGTGAGTTTTAATATCTTCGGGAAAAGTCTTGTCATTGACAGGGAAATGAAATTCTCGGTCTGGAGGGACATACAGTCTGTCTTTGTTGAACCGGGGTGAGGAATCCATTGAGGTAGGATATCCATTTGACCAACCCCAATTGTATGTATTGTCCACGGTTCCATTGTTTACCAAATTTTCAATAGCTTCACTTTCATTAAACAATTTTTCAATTAAGAGATTTAAGCGTACAATTTCTCTCTGAGCTAAATCTCTCTGGTTCAAAGCTATCTCTAATTGGGTTTCACTTAACATTCTTGCATCCTTTTCTAACTCTAGGTCCTTCTCTAACATATCCATCTTAAGTCTTTTGTTATCCAGTCGTCCTCTCACGTGGAACATCTCTTGGGACGCAATGTTCTTCTCATCTAAGGCTTTATTATAGTCTGTAAGGACGGCAGCACAAGTGTCATTAAGATCATCTATGTAAGGCTGACAGTCATGCATGCTATAGTTTAGAGTTTGGATCATGAGTTTTACCTGTTCGACGATGCTTAGTGTTCCATCCTTTGCCATGTAGCAGTAGTTCCTGTTCAACATTGTAGACCCATCATCATCCGCAGTGGCCAGCATGCAGATTTCCCCTTTTCCTTTGACACTGCTGATGGCCTCATCTTCGTCTCCGGATGACCAGACTTGATGGTCTCTTTTGACATGGGCCACGTATGCCCTAGCCTTTTCAGCTTTTTCTTTGTCTTCCAACTCTTGAGCCATTCTAAGGTAGAATGCTCTGTCTTTTACTACATTGGCCTTACAATCTCGTGCAAAGTGATTCTCTTTGTTGCATTTGTGACAAATTACAACATCAGTCTTGTCTTCTGAAGGAGTACCAGAGTCAGTGATTTGAGGAGACTGCGGTACCTCCTTTGGTTGAATATTCTGAGATTGCGGTGGTGGATGAGAACTTTTGGGAAATCGAGAGTAGTTATTATGAGAACCGAAGTTACGGTTGAATGGAGGTTTGTTGAACTGCTGATTCTTGCGGAAGGAAGGAGGTGGTAGACGGTTGAACTGTTGGCTAACCAGAGCAATAGCCTTCTGAAAATCTTCTTCATCATCATATTCAGAATCCGCTTCGTATGATTGCGGTAGAGTGTCATACGAGGAAGGGTAAAGTGACTGCGGTGGAGCTTGTGCTATGAGAGCAAGTGGTCCTCCGAAGTCAGCACAGTCTTTGAGTAAGGTGGATTCTTGAGCTTGCAGCTCTCCATAGAGCTTGTAAAGTGACAGGGAGTGAATCTTTCTATCGCCTTGGACTATCATCTTGGCCGTAGTCCAATGTCTGCCCAAACCATTAAGAAACTGAAGATTGATTTCATGGTTACTGCGGATGGTGCCCGCATTGGATAACTTGGTGACTATCAGGTTGAACCTTTTGAAGGAGTCTTCCAAACTTTCTCCAGTATGAGCTTTGAAGTTGTTGAACTCGTTGAGTGTGGTAGTAAGCTTCTTATCTTGTGCTTGTTCTGAGCCTTCGTACAGGTTTTTGAGAACATCCCAGATCTCTTTCGCTGATTTGCAATTTATGATAATATCGAAGTTGTCAGGAGCAACTCCGCAGGAGATTTCATAAAAAGCAACAACATCATTTTCCATTTTATCGAGATCATCCTTGGTGGGACGGCTCATGGCTGGTTGACCTCCTCCTAGCCTGGTTGCAGCGCCGTCAGTTTGGACTGGTGTAAGGACTGGAACATGTGGTCCTTCTTCTATGGATCCCCATACATCTCTACCCAGTATTCTCAAGTACCTTTCCATTCTTTGTGACCAGTGATGATATTCATTTGCGACTAGTATTGGGGCTCGGTTAGAACCACCGACACTGTTGGAAACATTTAGAGATAATGATTGTGCCATTTGAAATTGTTTTTTTTTTGTTTTGAAGAAATGAGCTTTAGTGGTATAGAAGGCTCTTTGAAAAATCAGAGTTCCGTTTTCAAAAAGCAACCACTTTGGCTCTGATACCAATTGTTGAGAGAAAAACTTGGAGACACACTTGAACAAAAGTTAGAACAAGTATAATGCGGAATAGTTAATCTCAAAGGATCTAAAAGCTCAACAATAATATAGTTAGATAGTTAAAGAGTTAGTTGCGGAAATGTAAAGGAGTGGAAATGATAGCAATTGTTATATCAAGAAGACACTTAAGCTGATTCATAACAAGGAATGCATTCACTCCAAGTTAATAAGGAAGATCAAGCTTAGTGATTAAGTCTTAAAGACTTGCTCCGAAGAGAGATTATGATCAGCAGAATTATGATAAGATTTAAGTAAGAAGAGATGAGTTGAAGAAAGATAGAGAGATAACTTCAGAATGTGTATTCAGATAGAATTCATAAGTTATTGGTTCTTCCTATCTTTTTTTTGAATACAAAGAGACTAAGTCTATTTATAGAGACTTAGGAACTACACTAGATTACAACTCTATAAGCAGCCGTGCAAGGCATACTGGATAATAGAGTGTATTACATAAAAGACAAATAACGTAATCTAGCTAAGTTGACTGCGGTAGCTGACTCCGGTTGCTGATGCGGTTGCTGATGAACAAGATTGACTCCGGGTGCTGAACCGTTGCGGTAGAAAGATGGTTGCGGTAGCTGAGTTCAAGATGGTCACTTTTATGATTCAACAATATGTCAAGGCTAGTGGGAGTATAGTTAGTTTTTTGGTATTGTATGTGGATGACATACTACTCATAGGAAATAACATCCCAACTCTGCAGGAAGTTAAGTCCTGGCTTGGGAAGTGTTTCTCTATGAAGGACCTAGGAGAAGCTGCCTATATTCTAGGGATAAGGATCTTGAGAGACCGGAGTAAAAGACTAATTGGACTTAGTCAGAGTACCTACTTGGATAAGGTGCTGAAGAGATTCGGCATGCAGGACTCCAAGAAAGGAGAGTTACCCATCCAGAGTAACGCCAGATTGAGTAAAACACAAAGCCCTAGTACTGAGGCTGAGATAGCAGAAATGAGTCGAATACCTTATGCTTCGGCTGTAGGATCGATCATGTATGCTATGACGTGTACTCGACTTGATGTAGCCTTTGCTTTGAGCATGGTTAGCAGGTATCAGGGGAACCCTGGCAAGGCACACTGGACTGTGGTAAAGAATATCCTCAAGTACCTACGGAGGACAAAGGACTGGGTCCTTACCCTCGGTGGGAGTGAAGACTTGAGAGTTGTAGGGTATAGTGATGCTAGCTTTCAGACTGATAGGGATAATTTCCACTCTCAGTCAGGCTGGGTCTTTACCTTAAACGGAGGAGCAATTTGTTGGAAGAGTTCCAAGCAAGAGACAGTGGCTGATTCAACTTGCGAATCAGAGTATATAGCAACTAGCGAGGCAGCAAATGAGGCGATATGGCTGAAGAACTTCATTGGAGACCTTGGAGTTGTACCAGCTATTAAAGAGCCAATGGAAATTTTCTGTGATAGTGAAGGTGCAGTTGCCTTAGCCAAGGAACCAAGGGATCACGGGAGATCCAGACACATCGATAGAAAATACCATTTCATCAGACATCGAATAGAAGAAGGACTCCTCGTGGCAAAGAGGGTATCATCGGATGAGAATCCAGCAGATCCCCTCACAAAGGGACTGACTCGGGTTAATCATCTCCAGCATGCTCGAAGCATAGGGATGAAGGATGATATTAGATTTAGTAGTTAGATAACCTTGAAATTTGTAAAGTGTAATTGACATTAGATGATGAATAAAAGGTGTTTTATTTATGAGTAAAGTGTTGCTATCTCTTGTCGATCGTTTACTATATTTCTTTTGCATGTTTTGACTTCCAGAATAATTATGTTTGGTATATCATATTATTCGAACCTCCACAGTCGGTCATATGTCGGAAGTAGGTATGAATCAAGACTGTCATGATTGGTTGCAGAGGTCTAAGTTGTTGGACATGGCTACAACATTCATGAGTGCTCATAAGTTCTGAGCATTGGACTCAACCCACGCTCACTGGAATCACTTCATGGAATTTATCTCGAGTGATCGTGAGACGGTAATATCATATAAGTCTTCAAACCTAGATATATGATTTGTTACTTATGAGTTGGTTATGCATTGATTGTACGAAAACGCATTGGTAACTCGATGTTATAAAACGTGTTCTTGTGTATAATTCAATGAGTAGTAGAACAAACATATGAGTCGAAGTTTATCTGTTCCTTCTTGGATTAGAAGCTGATATCTGGGCCCCTCGATGATTTTGTTTTGACCTACATACCGGGCCCGGTCAGAACTAAGTTGATGTGTTCAATTAAGTTCTTTGTCAAACAAATCGGAAATCGGGAAACAAACTGCTGGACAATAAGTAAAACATTGTTCCATGTATTTGTCCGACTGATATCTAGAACAGAGGATTATATGATCACTTATCTTAAATGGCGTATCATCATCTTCTCAGTTCCGAGAGACCTTGAAAGAGCTACGATTGCCGATCGGTTCCTGAAGTATTGCAGTTATAGTTATTAGACTTATCCAAGTGGGAGATTGTTGGATAAGGTGTCTAAGTCCATAACTATTTCTGGTATGTACTTGACCCGACCCGACATGGTCCATTTGGGTTGCATGGCACCATGCAATTGGATAAACTAAAATGAAAGAAATAACACTTATGGTTTATTAATATATTATAAGTTCTAATATATTAATAATATTATTTAATTAGTTTGATCAAGAATTAATTTAGAATTAATTAAGTGATCAAAAGATAACTAATTAAATATATGGGTAGATTATGTAAATCTTCCATATCTTATATAGTGGGCTAAGAGGCTCCATGGATTATCAAGTTGGGTTCCACCCATAGGATGCCCCATGGATGCTCCATGGAGTTAACCCATGGATCATGAAATGAAGAGTCATGTTACATTAGGGTTTACCTAATGCAACACACTATATAAACAAAGGTGTTCTCCCCAAAATCGGTGACACTAAGAAACAAGAGGGCTAGAGCCGATTTTGCAAGTGTAAGATTCTCTCAAAGTTTACTCCTTTGCATTTGGTGTTGTGTGAAGCATTTGAGGCATCACACTTAGGGTGCTAGGCTCACAAGGTTTCAAGGATCATAACCAACAACAAGGTAAGTTATTCTATCTTTCATTCAAGTTAAAAATGTTCCCCATGTATGCTAGATAGGAATATAACCTTGGAATTCAACTTTGCATGATAATTAGACAAACATAGATCCAAGGTTATTAGGGTTGCATGTACACTTAGGAAGTGTTAGAATGCTCAAAAGATTCATGGGGTATTGAGGACGGAGAGGCTTTATACCAAATTCTCCAATTGTGATTTCTGGTTACGAGAGGTCCAGTTCTTATGACACCTCATTAACCAGGATGGGATTTTGGTCGACCCGAAGAAGATTGAGGCAGTTATGCGATGAGAGGTACCGAGGTCCCCATCCGAGATCACAAGTTTTCTTGGCTTGGAAGGCTACTACCGGAGATTTATCAGGGATTTCTCCAAGATTGTTGTTCCTCTCACCAGATTAACCAGGAAGGGTGTTAATTTTGCTTGGGGGCCCGAGCAGCAGGCCTCATTCGAGACTCTTTGCCAGAGATTGTGCGAAGCTCCAGTGTTATCCCTTCCTGAGGGAGTGGAGGACTTCGTAGTTTACTGTGATGCATCTATATCAGGGATCAATGCTGTGTTGATGCAGATGGGACACATGATTGCATATGCATCGAGGTAGTTGACTGTTGGATTAGTGTCTAAGTCCATAACAATTTTGGTATGTACTTGACCCGATTGTGAGCATGGTCCTTTTGGGTTGCCTTCACCATAGCAATTTGAAGGATGAATTAAGAAGAGAAAGGTTTAATTATGATTTATTAATATATTATGAGAATAATATATTAAAGGAGAAATCATATTGTTTAATTAATATTAGTCAAGAATTAATTTTGTGGCTAAAAGAGATTAATTAAATATAGGGGACTGGACTGCAATTATTGGATAGTTGAGTTATTGGACTAGGGAATGCTAAAGGAACAAGGGGTGAACGAAATTATGATGGGAGCCCATCATATTTTCGTCCATGGCCTTATTCCAGAAGGTTCCATGGGCTTCTTAGAGTTTAAGCTGTCCATTAGGGTTTTGACTGAAACCCTAGCAGCCCACACAAGTATATAAAGGACCCCTATGGCCCCAAAAACGTGTGGATCTGATTCCTAAGGGTTCTTAGATGAATTTGGGTGCCTCTCTTCTTCTCTTCTTCATCCAGTTGCTTAGTGGTGTTTGTGACTCCATTAGAGGTGCAACACTTGAGGCACTAAGCTTTCTGAAGCCAATCAAAGCAAGGATGGATTGTTATTGCTATATAACAATCAAAGGTAATTACTAAACCCTTATTTCAGTTCTTATATGCTAGATCTAGGGTTTATAGCTTTGGATATTCAATTGCATGTTCATTAGACAAACTAGATCCAAAAGCTATTAGGGTTTGCATGTACACCATAGGAATGATGTAGTGCTAGAAACCCATCAGTGGTATCGGAGCCTAGGGCTGTTTGTTGATGAATTTGATGCATATTTGATCGAATATTGACGGAAAAACGAATTTTTTTGACTTTTGGGGCTGGACTCGCCGAGTCCATGACTGAACTCGCCGAGTCCATGACTGAACTCGCCGAGTCCACTGGGTACTCGACGAGTCCAGTGCTGACTCGACGAGTCAACGAGTCTGACAACTATTTTTCACGATTTTCCTGCTGTTTTGGCTGTGGTAATTACCTAAAACATTTTTTATTAATAAAATCCGAATTTTATCAATATTTGGAGATCATCCTTGCCAAAATAGAAGATAATTGTCAAAATTTAGATAATCATTTGTTTTATTAGATAAAGATTGGTTATTTGTAATTTAGATTTGAATTATCTTGTGAATATAAAATTAAAGGTCAAATTAGATAATTATAAATTAATTGTTTAATTTTAAATCATTTGCAATTTGATCTTGTGTGTTTTAAATAGTTTCAAAACTTGCCCTCAAGTTTTGAAATTAAAATTTTTTGATTAAAAGTTAAATTTGAAATATTTAAATTCTAAACCCCAATGTTTTGAAAAAGTTCAAAAATTGTCCTCAAGTTTTGGAATTTAAATTTTGATTAATAGTTTAATTATGTAATACTTAAATTCTAAAACCCTAGTAATTTTTGAAAAAGATCAAATTACACCCTTATGGTTTTATTAATTAATTAATGTGTATAATTAAAAGAGATTTAATATACCCATAAAGTTTTGGTTTACATTTAATTAAATTAAAAGTATATTTTATTAAATTAGACCACCTAGTATTTTAAAAGTGTAAAATACACCCTATACTATAGATAACATTAAAAGTCTAATATTATATATATGTATGAGTAAAGAGTCAGTCTTACCGTTAGTAGGCCTCATTCACGAAGCTGGTCTATAAGGGGTGTTTAAGGAAATTGCCTATAAAATGGCGATTGAATGGGTATCCACTCTTACCCACCGCACTCTTGACTAGTGGAGGGTCGTTAGCCGAACGGGTAGGATAGGACGAAACCTTCCATTATAAGTATAATGAAGTGCAAAGTAACTAAATGCTTTTACAAATTCCCAAATCATAGTTACTTTAGGCAAAATGTGAAATTGTATGTTAATCCATGGAATTACACTTCACACCCTTGCCAAACGTTAGTGGAGCGTGCGTGGTTAACCGGCACACTAATTTGGGGTTGACATTGGTAGTGAAGGGTGGCTCGATGTTTATCATAGATCAATGGAGCGTGTGTGGTTAACCGACACATTGATTAGGTGATAGTAGCATTGAGTGCATCACGTAGATCCGTATGGTTATTCACACCTTGTTTGTGATCCTCGACATCCCAGTCGCAAATTTGAAGGGCATAATCGAGATTAAACATGCCATTGAAAAGTTCAATGAATCTCAAAAGATCTAGGAGTTTCAATTCATTTAAAACTTAAAACTTCTTTTTCGTTTTTCATGGTGGAAATTGGTAAATCGTCATTTGCCTACCTTCAAATATTCTGCAACTAGATTACGGCATCCCTCTTCTAGGTTGTAGAGTATTGTGTTGGATCTTAGCCTTGATGTTTTATTTGGGTGTTACATCAAGGATTCTTATCAACTAACTTGAATTTTCTCCCGTTTTGTAGATGTCTAAATCTTACAATGGTCTTCCCAAGTCCCTTGGAACAAGCTTTCCAAATGAAGATGACGTTCCACGATACGATCAAGGAAATGAGAGTCATGCTTCACTTCCTCCACCTCCTCCAATTATTCTCCCTAACCCACAAGTTCAAAGGCTTGAAAAGTTCAAGCTCACTCAAGCCCTATTGGCAAGTAAACACGAAGATGGGAAACCTGTGTATGCACACGTCTTTGAGATTAAGGATGTTGGGTGTCGAGATTTCAGGTGAGTTGGCTGTTGACTGGGTTCTTCAGTCGCTTCCTGAATCATATAGTGAGTTCATAAGAGAGTACTATATGAAGGAACACGACATGACCCTCATTGATCTCACCTATTTGCTTATAGCTGCTGAATCAACAATGATTTGGCATGCTGGTCAAGCAAATTTGGTTGGTCAATCAAACTCCCAAACTTCAATGGACATTGGCAACACTGGAAGTCCAGAAAGGACTAAGTCTGTGATTGTCCGATGTGCTATGCCAAAGGAGTCCATTTGCTTTCATTGTCATAGTAAGGGGCATTGGAGACGAAGCTGCCCTATTTACCTGAGAGATCTGAGAGATGGGAGAGTCAAGACGTATGGCTCTACTTCAGGTAAAATCTATTAACTAACTCTATAAGTTCCTATTCTTTGATTCTTAATACATGATGTGATAAGATTACATTTTGATGTTTTGCAGGATCGAAGAAAAGAAATGAAGCTTACGGAAGAAGCGTGCTGAATCTGATCGTGAAGAAATGGTTTTCGATCGCATGGATTCAAAGATTGGATTTTTGAGCTACTACTTTAGAATTAGGATAGATTGCTAAGAAATATGTAATAGCATAGCTTTCAGTTGAACTGCATTGTAAGGATAGATTTTTCCGCAATAAAATAAATTTTGATTTTGTCTTATTTATTTGTCCTTGCAGTGGCATGTATGAAAAATTGATGTTTGAATGTTTCTACTATTAGCAATAATGGATTCTTAATTATGTTATTTGTGGAAATGTCGAGAATTTACCAAATAGGGAGAGTTTCTCATCGCCCAAGTTTCAATTGGACAGAAACTTGGAATCATGCAACCTGCATTGTGTGATGAATGAAAAAAACTTTCATATTTGTAAATTAGACTAATTCCTTGACAAAGAGTCAAGTGAAGGGCTAGAGATCAGGTACACTTGGTTGTGCGCTGGTCAAGTCCACCACAAAGAAAGATAAGATATTCGTCATGATTTACTAAAGTTTAGTAAATATGATTATACTTATAAGATTAAGTGTAATTCTGAGTTGATTGAAAAGGTTTCAATAAATGGCAGAACGAATAAGAATAATCAAGAAGGCAGAAAGATAAAAGTTTTTCTATTCTAAGAAGAAGGGAGAGTACCTTTTATTGTGTTTTATGATAAGTCTTAATGATTAAGAACCATATCTCAATTGATCCTCCAAGTGAGTCTTGGTGCATTTGTATGTCTAAGAAGAGGAATCGAGAATTGTAGAAATGGTTAAAATCAAGAAGTCAATCATACTTCGTTCCAATATCAAGTCTTAGAGTTATATTCCAAGATTGTGAATTGAGTGACAAGTCTTAAGTAGGTTTATAACACTCGTCAAATGTGGAATTTGGAAAAGTTTTCTTATTCTTGCACATTTGAAATTGGTAAGTTGTGATGTCTTGGATAAGACAAAGACCAACCAGGACCAATTGTGTGAAGTGTTAAACTAGACAAAAGGCTACACTAACTCTTGAATATTTGTTTGTCAAGAAATGTTTCTTGACAAGAGAATCTTATATGTCAAGGAGTCAGTGGGAGTCTTAATGGTCTTGAAAAGTTTCAAGAACAAATCAAGAGTAAACCTAGTTAATCATCACTAGCGCACGACTTGAGGTTTATAACCTATCGTGTTGATATTATTTTGTTTGTGTGCCATTCCAATTAAGCTAGATATGTATGTGAGTTCTATGAGTTCTCATTTGAATGCATAAAGACAAAACACCTTGATCAATGGAAAGTACATTGATATGCAAGGGTGAGTTGATAAACCACTTGGAAGACATGGTGGGCACTCGTGTTACCATGAGGCAAGAAATCAAGATTGAACAAGTTCAGTCCATATGGTTTTGGGTTTGTCGCAAACCTTCGTTTTGACAAATTCACATGGATAGGAACACATATACCATAAAATCTGAGTGACATAAGGTTTCCCTCCTTTATGAAAATGATTGTGAGGAAATGCTTTCACTAAGAGAGATTTTAAGAAGATAGCAATTGTGAAAATTGTATTCTCAAATTCGATTATGATTACAACATCCCTCTTCATAGTTCGAATTGTGAGATTTGGCAATTAGTCTGAACATCTGGGAGTTAGTAACATAAATTCTGAATTGTTTAGACACACATGTGAGCTATCTAAGGCAAAGGTGTATGAGCTTAAAAAACTTAGATAAAGGCTTATCAAAGCATTAGGTATTAGAAATATGAACTTAAGGAATTCAATAAGCATTGTTTTCTGGAAGTTCAATTGCTTTCTAAATACATGTCAAAACTAGTGGGATCATAAGTGTTATGCTGGTAAGAAAATAATCATCATGTTAGTGGGAGCATGATTATTATGGTAAGTATTGCAAGTTAGCAATAGTAATTATAGAAAACAAAGATTCACTTTGCAAAGTTGCAAGGGTTGAAAAGTTGTTTTACTATAATTAAGGGAGAGAATATTATACTTCGTTTCAAAATTCTAAAGCTTAGATCGAGAAATGTTAATAAATTTAGTCAAGGATACATAGTGCGTTCTCAAAATTTGATTATGATTACGGCATCCCTCTTTATAGTTCGAATTATGAGAACATGACTAACAAAATATTATGGCAAAAGACTAGTAAAGTATCACGTCTTTATGTAAGACATTATGCATCGTGTTCCATACGTTTCGAGTATAGGATCGATTGCGTATGCTATAATATTTGGCCATTCTAAAATTTTCCAAATGCCTGGTGCATTAAGAGGGAAAAGGGACTAGAATCGGTTTTGACTAAAATAATTAAACAACTATCAAAGGACGATACAAAGTTCGCTGAGGATTGGTCGCTTGTGAGTAGTTGGAAGTATAGTACTGGATGGACCATATCGACATTATTATGAATAGATAAGATTCTATTTAGAATGAGTTGTCATATGGCAAATATGGAAATGTTTCCATAATTGGGAGTTGGAAATTAAGAATTTATGTCTAGATTAGAAAATTTTATGCAAAAAGGATGTTCAAAGGAATGTACTTTGAGTGAGAGACATCACATCTATATAATTGTTTTGTAACAATTTTTGATAGAGTACCTTATGATTTCATTGGCCGAGTCTTTGTGACTTTTGTGTTGTGACTTCACGAAAGGATCGTTGCATAAAATGTTAGAATCTGACATATTCTAAAAGTGGTAAGAATTTGGTATTCTTACGCTAATGATAAGGATTGGGGATTGTGAAATGAATTTCATTGGAAAGGTTTTTTCAATTGATCTATTTTACAAAGTATGGACCATAGAAAACCAAAGTGTGCATGCTTGGAGCATGGGACAATTGTGGTTATAATTCGAGTAATAAAGTTGATTTTCCAAAACATTAAACAATGAATAATGAGTAATCAATATGGTGGCTAAATAAAAGATGTTTTATTTATACTCAAGAGTTTGGGGCCATATAGGATTGAGTATTATCGTTGTGTTTCACTTTGCATGTTTTGACTTCCAGAATAACTAGGTTATTCAAACATCCACAGTCGGTCATACATTGGAAGTAGGTATGAAGCAAGACTGTCATGAATTTGTCTGTAGATTATCTAAAGTGTTTAGACATAGCACAAGTTTGCTGCAGAGTTCATGAGTGCTTTAGTAAGATTAAAGTATTGGATTAAACCCACGCTCACTTGAATCACTTCATGGATTTATCACGGGTGATTAGTGAGACTATAACATTGTATATTCTTGAAACCGAGACGTGTGAGTTGTTATTTGCTGGTCGGTTGCACATTGATGATAAGTAAACGCACCAGTAACTTGGTGTTATAAAACTTATTGTTGTGTGTGATTCGATTAGTAGGTGCAAGCAAGCATTTGAGTCGAAGTTTATCCATTCCTTTTACCTAAAGTGGGATAAAAGCGATATCTGTGGGCCCCTCGATGATTTAGTGATGACACCTAAGCGCTTGGCCAAGCCGGGACTAAGTTGATGTGTTCAATTATAGTCTGTTGTCAGTCGTCATAAATCGGATGTCGGGAAACAGTATAGAGAGAATGATTAAAATTCATGTCTTGTGTCTATACGATATCTTGAGAATAGAGGAATATATGATCCCTTATCTAAAGGACACGCGTATCTGATAAGATCAGAGTTGACAGCGGCTTTTGAAAGCTACGATTGCTGATAAGGTTCTGAAGTTATGCAAAATAGTTATTAGACTTATCCAAGTGGGAGACTGTTGGATTAGTGTCTAAGTCCATAACTATTTTGGTATGTACTTGACCCGATTGTGAGCATGGTCCTTTTGGGTTGCCTTCACCATAGCAATTTGTAGGATGAATTAAGAAGAGAAAGGTTTAGTTATGATTTATTAATATATTATGAGAATAATATATTAAAGGAGAAATCATATTGTTTAATTAATATTAGTCAAGAATTAAGAATTAATTTTGTGGCTAAAAGAGATTAATTAAATATAGGGGACTGGACTGCAATTATTGGATAGTTGAGTTATTGAACTAGGGAATGCTAAAGGAACAAGGGGTGAACGAAATTATGATGGGAGCCCATCATATTTTCGTCCATGGCCTTATTCCAGAAGGTTCCATAGGCTGCTTAGAGTTTAAGCTGTCCATTAGGGTTTTGACTGAAACCCTAGCAGCCCACACAAGTATATAAAGGACCCCTATGGCCCCAAAAACGTGTGGATCTGATTCCTAAGTGTTCTTAGACGAATTTGGGTGCCTCTCTTCTTTTCTTCTTCATCCAGTTGCTTAGTGGTGTTTGTGACTCCATTAGAGGTGCAACACTTGAGGCACTAAGCTTTCTGAAGCCAATCAAAGCAAGGATTGATTGTTATTGCCATATAACAATCAAAGGTAATTAATAAACCCTTATTTCAGTTCTTATATGCTAGATCTAGGGTTTATAGCTTTGGATATTCAATTGCATGTTCATTAGACAAACTAGATCCAAAAGCTATTAGGGTTTGCATATACACCATAGGAATGATGTAGTGCAAGAAACCCATCAGTTGAAGCCTCACGAGACGAGGTATCCCACCCATGATTTGGAGTTGGGGGCGGTGGTGTTCGCCCTCAAGATTTGGCGCCACTATCTTTATGGTGTCCGGTGCACCATATGTACGGACCATAAGAGCCTGAAGTACCTTATGGATCAACCCAATCTGAATATGAGACAGAGGAGGTGGTTGGATGTGGTGAAAGACTACGATTGTGAGATCCTGTATCACCCTGTCAAGGCTAATGTGGTAGCCGATACCCTGAGTCGCAGAGCAGCGAGTGCTCCAATCTGAGATGTGTGCATGAAGATGACGGAGACTCCAGTATTGGATACCATTCGAGAGGCCCAGGTGGAGGCTATGAGACCATAGAACCATAAGAGAGAGCGGGTGATTGGGCAGGTTTCTGAGTTTGAGACTAATGGTCGAGGGCTTATGACCTTCCAGGGGCGGATATGGGTGTCATATACAGGTGGAGCTCGACGTATTTTGATGGAGGAGGCCCATCAGTCGAGATTCTCGATCCATACGGAGGCCACCAAGATGTATTTGGACTTAAAAAAGGATTATTGGTGGCCCTGTATGAAGAGAGATGTGGCTTGGGTAGTCAAGAGGTGCTTGACCTGTCGTCAGGTCAAGGCGGAGCATTAGCGTCTTTATGGCAAGTTACAGTCCTTAGAGGTTCCCCAATGGAAGTGGGAGCAGATTTCTATAAATTTTATCGCAAAATTATCGAGGACCGCGCGAGGCGTTGATGCGATATGGGTGATTGTAGACCGGTTGACGAAGAGTGCTCACTTTCTGGTGATTAGTGAGAGCTCTTCTGCTGAGAATTGGCTGAGATCTACGTTCGAGAGGTGGTGGCACGACACGGGGTGCCAACATCGATAGTGTCAGATAGGGATGAGTGATTTACTTCCAGGTTCTGGAAGAAATTTCATGAGGAGTTGGGTACCCGACTGCACTTCAGCACAACCTTGTTGGGTTTTGAGCAAACTAACACTCCTAAGGTGTTCATGCAACCCTAGAAACCTTGGATCTATGTTTGTCTAAAATACATGCAAAATAATTTTCCAAGTTTCATAACCTATCTAGCATACATGGGGTACTTTTAAACATAAAAGATACTAGAAGAATTACATACCTTTGTTAGTGAGTTGATTCCTTGGGAGTTTGAGAGCCAAGCACCAATAATGTGAATGCCTCAAATGAAAATCACAAATCACCACAAAATTGGAAAACTTATGAGAGAGCACTCTAATACTCTAGAAATCGGCCACACCTTATGCACACACACATAGTGTCTTTTCAAGCACTATAAGCCTCTTTATATAGTGTAGATGATTAGGGTTATGAACCATGCAAACCCTAATAACCCATGTCTTTTCCTATTCCAAGGATCCATGGGTTAAAAGCTCCATGGATCATCCATGGACTCCCATTTAAGCTTAGCCCATTCCCTAATGAGTGTTAGCCCACACTATATAAGTACAATAGCCCATTATTTAATTAGTCACCTTATGATCACTAAATTAATTCATAATTAATTTAAGATCAATACTAATTAAATAATACAATTTCATATTAATATATTATAACTTATAATATATTAGTAGGCCGTAAATATACTCTTCTCATAATGTTATCCATATAAATAGTTCGGGTGAAGTGCAACCCAAATGGACCATGCTGGGTCGGGTCAAGTATATACCAAATAAGTTATGGACTTAGACACCTTATCCAACAGTCTCCCACTTGGATAAGTCTGATAACTGTATTTGCCTATATAGCTTCAGGAACCAACCGGCAATCGTAGCTCTCGAAAACTCTGTTGAACTATGAAGCGCCATTTTAGATAAGTGATCACATAATCCTCTGCTCTCATGATATCAGCCGGACAAATACATGGAACAATGTCTTACTTATCGTCCAACAGTTTGTTTCCCGATTTCCGATTTGTTTGACAAAGAACTTAATCGAACACATCAATTTAGTTCTGACCGGGCCCGGTACATAGGTCAAAACAAAATCATCGAGGGGCCCAGATATCGCTTCTATTTCTAGAAGGAACAGATAAACTTCGACTCATATGCTTGTTCTACTACTCATTGAATTGCACACAAAGGCACATTTTATAACATCAAGTTACTGATGCGTTTACGTGCAATCAATGCACAACCAACTCATAGGTAACAACTCATATCTCTAGGTTTGAAGACTTATATGATATTACCGTCTCACGATCACTCGAGATAAATTCCATGAAGTGATACAAGTGAGCGTGGGTTTATTCCAATACTCATAACTTATGAGTACTCATGAATGTTGTAGCAACCATTGCTATGGCTAAACACCTTTAGTCATCTACAATCCCAATTCATGACAGTCTTGATTCATACCTACTTCCGACATATGACCGACTGTGGAGAGTTTGAATAAACTTATTATTCTGGAAGTCAAAACATGCAAAGCTGAAACAATAGTAAATAATTGACAATGATAGCAACACCTTACTCATGAATAAATCACAACTTTTATTCATCATCAAACGTCGATTACATTTTACAAGTTTCAGTAATAACTATCTAATCTGTAAAACTAATATCGTCTCTTAGCCCGATGCGTCTCGCATGCTGCAAATGCTTCACCCTCGTCAGTCCCTTCGTAAGGGGATCCGCAGGGTTCTCATCTGACGATACCCTCTTTGCCACGAGGAGTCCCTCTTCTATCTTGTGTCTTATGAAGTGATATTTTCTGTCAATGTGTCGGGATCTGCCATGATCTCTTGGTTCCTTGGCTAAGGCAACCGCACTATTGCTGTCACAGAAAATCTCCATAGGCTCCTTAATAGCTGGTACAACTCCAAGGTCTCCGATGAAGTTCCTCAGCCATATCGCCTCCTTTTCCGCTTCACTCGCTGCTATGTACTCTGATTCACAAGTCGAATCAGCTACAGTCTCCTGTTTGGAACTCTTCCAAGTGATTGCCCCTCCATTTAAGGTAAAGACCCAGCCCGACTGAGAGCGGAAGTTATCCCTATCAGTCTGAAAGCTAGCATCACTATACCCTACTACTCTCAAGTCATCACTCCCACCAAGGGTAAGGATCCAATCCTTAGTCCTCCGCAGGTACTTGAGAATATTCTTTACCGCAGTCCAATGAGCCTTACCAGGGTTCCCCTGATATCTGCTGACCATGCTCAAAGCGAAGGCCACATCAGGACGGGTACAAGTCATAGCATACATGATCGAACCAACAGCGGAAGCATAAGGTAATCGACTCATCTCAACTATCTCATCTTCTGTACTCGGGCTCTGAGCCTTGCTCAGTTTGGCATTGCTTTGGATCGGTAATTCTCCTTTCTTGGAATTCTGCATGTTGAACCTTTTCAACACCTTATCCAAGTAGATACTCTGACTAAGTCCAATTAGTCTTTTACTCATTTCTCTTAATATCCTTATCCCTAGGATATAGGCAGCTTCTCCAAGGTCCTTCATAGCAAAGCACTTCCCAAGCCAGGACTTAACCTCCTGCAAGGTTGGGATGTCATTTCCTATGAGTAGTATGTCGTCCACATACAGTACCAAAAAGCTAACTATACTCCCACTAGCTCTGACATACACGCAGGATTCATCTTCACTTCTTGAGAAACCAAACTCTTTGACCTTCTCATCGAAACAAAGATTCCAACTTCGAGATGCTTGTTTCAATCCATAAATGGATTTCTCAAGCTTGCACACTCTATTGGGGTACTCTGCACTGACAAAACCTTCTGGCTGATTCATGTAAACATCCTCAGCCAACTTTCCGTTAAGGAAAGCGGTTTTGACATCCATTTGCCATATTTCATAATCATGAAATGCAGCAATGGATAACATAACCCTAATAGACTTAATCTTTGCTACTGGTGAAAAGGTTTCATCATAATCAATACCCTGAGTCTGAGTAAAACCCTTCGCAACCAGTCGAGCCTTATAAGTGTGCACCTTCCCATCCATGTCGGTCTTCTTCTTGAAGATCCATTTGCACCCGACTGTCTTACGGCCTGGTACATTGTCAACCAAGTTCCAAACTTGATTGTCATACATGGACTGTATCTCGTTGTCCATAGCCTCCTTCCATTTAGCAGACTCTGGGCCTGCCATGGCTTCCTTAACACTGTTAGGTTCATCCAGATTTACCAGTGTACTGTCACTGATAAATGTATCACCTTCCATAGTAATATGAAATCCATAATAAAACTCAGGTGTGTTTCTAACCCTTGTGGAACGCCTCGGAAGTATAGACTCGTCAGCTGGATCAACATGAATTTCCTCCTCAAGTTGATTGCTAGTGTCTGAGGTTCCTTCACCAATTGAGTCTTGAATTTCTTCAAGGTCAATTTGCCTCCCACTGTCTCCTTGGTTTATAAATTCTCTCTCTCGAAAGACCCCTCTCCTAGCCACAAAGACCACATTCTCACTGGGTCTGTAGAAGAGGTAACCAAAGGATTTTTGTGGGTAGCCGATGAAAATACACCTTTCATTTCGAGGTTCGAGCTTGTCATGAGTCTCGCGCCTCACGAAAGCCTCGCAACCCCAAATCTTGATATGGTCCAAACTGGGAACTTTCCCAGTCCACATTTCATGAGGTGTTTTGGCAACCTTCTTTGTAGGGACTAGATTAAGGATGTGGGCGGCAGTCTCTAAGGCATACCCCCAAAAAGAGATTGGTAGCGAAGCTCGACTCATCATAGAGCGAACCATGTCCAACAAAGTTCGATTACGCCTCTCAGCTACATCATTCAGCTGTGGTGTCCTGGGAGGTGTCAATTGTGAGACAATCCCACACTCCTTAAGATAGTCGAGGAACTCAGTACTAAGATACTCACTACCTCGATCGGATCGAAGCATCTTAATGTTCCTACCCAATTGATTTTCTACTTCCTGTTTAAACTCTTTAAACCTTTCAAAAGTTTCTGACTTATGTTTGATTAAGTAGACATAACCATATCTACTAAAATCATCAATAAAAGTCACATAATAGCGATTAGCATCCCTTGTGGCGGTTTTGAATGGTCCACATACATCAGTATGTATAAGGTCTAACAAACCCTCACCCCTTGCACAAGTACCAGTGAAGGGTGATTTTGTTATTTTTCCAAGTAGACAAGACTCACAACTATCATCCGACTTGAGGTCGAACGACTCCAAGACTCCATCCTTTTGGAGCTGGCCTATGCGTTTCTTGCTTACATGTCCAAGACGACAATGCCACAAAGATGCTTTATCCAAGCTAGTAGAAGAATCAATACATAATACATTATTTCCTAAAATATCTACAACAGATACAGCTTCATACACACCATCACAAGGTAATGCTTTAAAATAAAGAACATTATTAAAGAAAGCATTAATACTACCAACTTCATTATCAAAAGAAAAGGTAAAACCTTGTTTGTACAAAGCATGAAAAGAAATAATATTCCTCGCCATTTCAGACGAGTACACACATTTATTCAAATCTAACTTCAACCCACTATCTAGCAACAAAGTATAAACTCCAATCTTGGCAACAGGTGCAACCTTCTTGTTCCTATGATTAAGTTTATCTTTCCGTGCTCCACATCCTCACTTCTTCTTAGGCCCTGCAAGTCACAACAGATGTGGATACCACAACTTGTATCAAGAACCCAAGAATAAGAATATGGTGAGTTATTAGACAATATAGTGTAAATACCTGCATGGGATGGTTTCACTTTCCCATCCTTGACATCCTGCAAGTACTTTGGGTAGTTTCGCTTCCAGTGCCCCTTGTTTTGACAGTAGAAGCATTCAACATCCTTAGGGATGGCAGAAGGAATGATAGAACCACCTTTGGTTCCAGATGAGGAGCCTTCAAGGGACTTTCCCTTGGTACCCTTCGAAGGGTGCTTCCTCTTCTTCCCTTTGCCTTGCCCGATAGCCAAAACAGGGGTAGTAGTAGGAGTAGGAGTAGTAACCGACTTACTCTTAAGACCACTTTCGGCAGTCTTCAGAAGTCCTTGAAGCTTACTGAGTGTGACTTCCTCCTTGTTCATGTGGTATGTCATACGAAATTGATCATAACATGAGGGCAAGGAGTGCAAAATGATATCAATTGCCAACTCCTTAGGGAAGTTCACATTCAGTTTCATTAGACGGTCCACATACCTTTGCATTTTCTGCATGTGGCTCGTGATTGGTCCGCTATCCTTCATACGGGTAGTGATCATGGAGGAGATTATTTCATACCGCTCTTGACGAGCACTCTGATGGTACCTTTCCATCAGATCCTGATGCATCTCAAAAGGGTAATAGTCCTCATAGGACTTTTGGAGTTCAGCTGTCATGGTGGCCATCATGATGCATGCCACCTTGGTGGCATCTCTTTCATGTGCCTGATACTCAGCGACCTCCTCAGGAGTAGCAGTGGACTCATCAAGCTCCTTTAGCTCCTTGTCGAGGACATATTCCTTGTCCTCGTAACGAGTGACCATCCTGATGTTCCGGATCCAATCCATGAAGTTGGAACCATCAAAGATGACCCTCCCACAAAGGTTCATGAGGGAAAAGGAGCCAGTATGGTTAGAGCCCGAAGCATTGTTGTTGGAAGACATCTAAAAAGAAGAAAACAAGTTTAGATTAGATATATCGAATCCTTAATAATACACCCAAATGTAATATTAAGGCTAGGATCCAACACAATATATTATAACTTAGAAGAGGGATGCCGTAATCTACGCTATAACATATTTGAAGGTAGGTGAATGACGATTCACCAATTTCCACCATGAAAACGAAATGAATTATTAGGTTTAATTGGTTTTGAAATTCCTAGATTCTTTTGAGATTCATTGAACTTTTCAATGGCATGTTTCAATCTCGATTGTGCCCTTCAAGTTTTGTGACTGGGATGCCGAGGATCACAAAACAAGGTGTGAATAACCATGCAAATTCACTTGGTACCCTTAATATTATCACCTAATCAATGTGCCGGTTAACCACACACGCTCCACCGATCCATGATAAACATTAAGTCACCCTTCGTGATCCTTACTAGTCCAAGTTAGTGTGCCGGTTAACCACACACGCTCCACCAACGACTTGGTAAGGTACAAAGTGTGAATTTCATGGGTTAGCACCATATTCACATTTTCCTAAAGTAACTAAGATTGGGAATTTATTAAAGGTTTAGTTACTTTATAATATTCATCATACTTTTAATGAGAATTTAAAGTCATTGTCCTACCCGTTCGGCTAACGACCCTCCACTGATCAAGGAAGCGGTGGGTGAGAATGGACACCCATTAAGTTGCCATTTTATAGGCAACAACCTTATACCCCCCTTATAGACCGGCTTCGTGAATGAGGCCTACTAACGGTAAAACGACTTAATCTTATACATATATATAATAATTAACCATTAATGTTATAAATAGTATAAGGGTTGAATTTTAACTTTTAAAACTCTAAGGGTTTGGAATTAAAGTATATTAAAGTGTGTGTAACTTTACAAATTCCAAAACTTGAGGACAAGTTTTGAAACTATTCAAAACTTTTCATTTCATAACTTATGAATTAAAGGTTCATAAAATGAAGACTCTTCATTTTCATGTAACTTATGTATTTTAAGTGTGCATAAATGAAAGTGACCTTTGGAAATCCATAACTTGAGGACAAATTATGGACTCCATTAAAATACATAAATGATCAAGAATTATCAATAAACAATTTAGCAAATAATTCCTATGATCTAACAATAATTCATAAGAACATGAACATCATATCAAAAATTCCAAGAACATATGAACACATATCATCATGCAATTTTGATATAAGCCATTGTAAAGCATAAACATTACACCATCTAAAACAGGTTTTATAACACCAAAACAGTTTAGGGTAATGTTTCTAGTCCATTTCCAGCAGCAAAACTCGAAAATCTGCATTCTGAGGCTCCTACTCGTCGAGTGCACGAACCTGCTCGACGAGTAGGATGAATTTACTCATGGACTCGGCGAGTCCCCCCATGGACTCGGCGAGTTCATGCTGCAGAATGCAGAAAACTTGAGTTTTTCAACAAGTTTGCATCAAGTATCAAACAAACAAGCCTAGGCTCTGATACCACTGTTGGGTTTTGAGCAAACTAACACTCCTAAGGTGTTCATGCAACCCTAGAAACCTTGGATCTATGTTTGTCTAAAATACATGCAAAATAATTTTCCAAGGTTCATAACCTATCTAGCATACATGGGGTACTTTTAAACATAAAAGATACTAGAAGAATTACATACCTTTGTTAGTGAGTTGATTCCTTGGGAGTTTGAGAGCCAAGCAATAATAATGTGAATGACTCAAATGGAAATCACAAATCACCACAAACTTGGAAAACTTATGAGAGAGCACTCTAATACTCTAGAAATCGGCCACACCTTATGCACACACACATAGTGTCTTTTCAAGCACTATAAGCCTCTTTATATAGTGTAGATGATTAGGGTTATAAACCATGCAAACCCTAATAACCCATGTCTTTTCCTATTCCAAGGATCCATGGGTTAAAAGCTCCATGGATCATCCATGGACTCCCATTTAAGCTTAGCCCATTCCCTAATGAGTGTTAGCCCACACTATATAAGTACAATAGCCCATTATTTAATTAGTCACCTTATGATCACTAAATTAATTCATAATTAATTTAAGATCAATACTAATTAAATAATACAATTTCATATTAATATATTATAACTTATAATATATTAGTAGGCCATAAATATACTCTTCTCATAATGTTATCCATATAAATAGTTCGGGTGAAGTGCAACCCAAATGGACCATGCCGGGTCGGGTCAAGTATATACCAAATAAGTTATGGACTTAGACACCTTATCCAACAAACCTATCACCCACAGACAGACGGACAAAGTGAGCGGACTATTCAGACGCTTAAGGACATGCTGCGTGCATGTGATATGGACTTCGGTGGAAGTTGGGACACATATTTGCCCTTGGCTGAGTTTTCATATAACAACAGCCATCACTCCAGTATCGGTATTCCTCCCTTCGATCTCTTGTATGGGAGAAGATACCAAACTCCTATTTGTTGGGGAGAGGTAGGGCAGAGGGTGATGGGGAGCACTGAGATAGTGCTTAAGACGACTGAGCAGATTCAATAGGTCAAACAGAGGTTACTGACGACCCAGAGTCGTCAGAAGAGTTACGCAGACCGACGACGATCTGAACTGGAGTTCCGGGTCGGAGATTTTGTCCTCCTAAAGGTATCCCCATGGAAAGGGGTGATCCGATTCAGGAAACGGGGAAAGTTGGGTCCTAGATATATCGGTTCATTTAGAGTGATCGCTCGCGTGGGGTGGGTAGCTTATCGTTTAGATCTGCCTGCAGAGTTGAGCCATATTCATAACACCTTCCACGTATCCCAATTGAGGAAGTGTATAGCCGATGAGACGACAGTGGTTCCTTTAGAGGACATTCAGGCTGATGATCGCCTAAACTATATTGAGAGGCCGATAGCTATCTTGGACCGGAAGGTGAAGGTCTTGAGGAATAAAGAGGTTCCCTTAGTTCAGTTCTAGTGGCAGCACCAGAAGGGATCTGAGTGGACTTGGGAGCCGGAGTCTGAGATGCGAGAGCAGTACCCCGACTTGTTTCCGGAAGATGACTTCGAGGGCGAAGTCTGATTCCAGTGGGGGAGAATTGTAAAATCCTGACTCCCAGGTATGATATTTAATTTATTTTATTCATTTTGTTAGAGAAACTCGACGAGTTGGATGCCCCAAGTCGCCGAGTAGAGAATAGCTTTACGTGATAAGTGAGCCTTAGAAGGCTAGATCCAGAGTATGAGACGTCATTTCTGCCTAAAAATGTCTGAACGAGAAAAGGGTCTGAAGGGACTCGACGAGTCGGTTAGGGTTTTCCCCCGACGAGTCTGGAAACGGTGTAACTCGGCGAGTTGATGAGACAACTCGATGAGTTGAGTTGGACTTTCACGATATTTCTGAGAAAAGAAGGAACTCGACGAGTCGCATAGATGCACTCGACGAGTTGGGTCAACATGGACTGTTGACTCGAGTGTTGACTTCTGTTGACTTTAGGGTTGATCAAGACATGGATTATGAAGACCATGGAAGGGTAAAATGGTCTTTTACCCTTTCCAAGAGTTAGAGAAAGAGGTTAGCTTAAATTATTTGAGTTGAGGTTATAAGTGTTAATTAGAGGTGACTATGACATGTAGGCGAGGGTTAGACTGTTCAAGGGGTGCGAGGTTTACTTGCTTACTTACGAGGTGAGTCTTCTCACTATACTTACCTGAGTGGTAACATTGTGAGATGGGAGGGTCTTGTCTGCTTATTTTGAGTATGTGATATCGTGCATTTGTCTTTGTCATATATGTTGCATATTATTCTGTGCTTTGTTGGTTAGGACCGGAGGGTCCAACCCGAGTTGTGAGATCGGGGGGTTCTCACTGGAACACATGGGCCAGAGGGTCCTTATCGAGAAATAGCCATGAGAGGCTAACTATTTGTGCGTGGTATTTTCGGGAACTCACTAAGCTTTGTGCTTACCGTGTTATGTGATATGTGTTTCAGGTACTTCTCAGGATCACGGGAAGGCGCAAGATTGATTGTACACACGAGATGGAGTCATGTTTTGAGGATCCTGAATTTTTATTCAAACAATTATGGATTTGTGTTTTGATGATTTGACACTTTGGGGGTTTTTGTGAATTTATGAGAATTATGTGATTTAAAAATGAAAATTTTGTTTGAAAATTTATGGTGTTATAGCGAGGAGGAAGGAGATTGAGATGGAGCTCTAGGCGAGGGAGCGGAGGCGAGGGAGCGGAGGCAGGCTCTGGTGTAGACGCAACCTTCGTCGAAGCGGCTCAAGGCCACTGATGTGAGATTTGGGGGTCAGAGGGGTGGCACTTGTGGCAAGTGTGACAAGGTTCATGAGGGTTATTCTCGATCTTCTTTTGGGTGCCACAAATGTGGCAAGGAGGGGCATTATGCCAAGGATTGTCGCCAACATGTCCATGCACCGAGCACTAGGATCTATTATCATTGTGAGCAGGTTGGCCATATTAAGGTCAACTGTCCTTTGCTCACTACGGGATCGACACAAGCTCCAACACCAGCTACTTTGAGGATCACAGATGGGCACCAGGGTAGGGCGGAGCCCCTAAGGGATCAAGGTCGCGCTTTCCAGCTCACAGCAGAGGAGGCCAGGGCGGCGCCGGATGTCTTTACTGGTATGTTTCCATTTATCATTCTGTAAATTATTTTATGGTATGCTTACGTTTATGCTTCTGATACATACATTCTTAATGAATTATTTGCATGCTCTTGTGTTATTTGACCCGGGTACAAGTTGATCCTTTGTATCTCAGTCTTTTAGTAGGGGTTTCGATATGACACTTGTGCTGGATTAGTGTCTAAGTCCATAACTATAATTGGTATATTCTTGACCCGACCCGGCATGGTCCATTTGGGTTGCATGGCATCATGCATTTGGATAGACTAAAATGAGAGAAATAACACTTAAGGTTTATTAATATATTATAAGTTCTAATATATTAATAAGATTATTTAATTAGTATTGATGAAGAATTAATCTAGAATTAATTAAGTGATCAAAAGAAGACTAATTAAATATATGGGTTGATTGTGTAAATCATCCATACTTATATAGTGGGCTAATGCTCCATGGATTATCAAGTTGGGCTAAAACCCATAGGATGCTCCATGGATGCTCCATGGTGTATTTGAACCCATGGATCCAAGGAAATGGAAAGCCATGACAATTAGGGTTTACCCTAATTGTGACTAACTATATAATGATCTTATTATTGAAGAAATCGGCCACTAGAGAAACAAGTGAGGGCAAACCGATTTTATGAAGTGTGCATATTCTCTCAAGTTATTCCAAATGTTCATGGTGTTGTGTGAACCATTTGAGGTGTCACATTTGGGGCACTAGGCTCTCGAGCTACATGGAATCAAGCACCAAACAAGAGGTATGTATTTATACTAGAATTTATATTATGTGTACTTTATATTATGCTAGTTAGAACAATACCTTGGAAAATTGATATTTGCATGTATAATAGAGAAAACATAGATCCAAGGTATTTATGGTTGCATGTACACCATAAGAGTGTTAGAATGCTCAAAACCTAACAGTGGTATCAGAGCCTAGGATTGTTTTCTATATACTTGATGCAAACTGCTTGAAAAATCGAAAAACTGCTCACTGTTCGACTGGACTCGCCGAGTTGATGGGGAGGACTCGACGAGTCCATGACCAAATTCATCCTACTCGTCGAGTAGGATCATGCACTCGACGAGTAGGTGCGTGTTGGGCAGTTTTCCGAATTTTGTTGCTGGAAATGGGCTAGAATCATTATCCCAAACTGTTTTGGACTTGTAAAATCTGTTTTTCAAAGAGGTAATGATTGTGTTAACCCATTTCAAATGACTATTATCAATTTTCAAGTTTTATATGTGTTAATATGATTTCTTGAAATTGATTTGATATGAATATTTATGCTTATGAGTTTTGGTAGATCATAGGAATTATGTGCAAATTGTTTGTTAGTATAATTTTTGATCTTAATGAAATTGTATGTAGTCCATAACTTGTCCTCAAATTATGGATTACCAAGAGTTTTATGTTTCCTTGATTTATGAGTTAGTTTAGATTAATGAAAAAAATTGTGTTTTAGTTGTTTTAATCCAAATTAATTTAGAGTTAGTTCATAAAATATGTTTTTGTAACCTGTCTTCAAGTTATATGAAAAGTCATATTTATGAATCTTAAAACTCATAAAAGTGTCATAGGTTACATAAAAGTGAAGAGTCTTTTTCATTAAATAGTATTATGACTCCATAACTTGTCCTCTAGTTATGGATGTTAAAGAGTCACTTCTTTAAAAGATGTCATTAAAAGATAAGGAGTTACATAAAAATGAAGAGTCTTCATTTTAATGTACATTAAACTCATAAGTTATGAAATGAAAGGTTTTGAATAGTTTCAAAACTTGCCCTCAAAATTTTTGGAATTTGTAAAGTCTCACACACATTAATACTTTAATTCCAAACTCTACAATTTTAAAAGTTAAAATTCAAACTTTATGGACTTCATTAAATTAATTAAAGTGTTTAATTAAAAGAGTTAATAATTCCATAAAGACATGGTTTAAGTTTAATTAAATTAAGAGTATAGTTTAATTAATAGATTAAACCACAAAGTATTTTAAATGTTTAAAATACACCCTTATACTATTATTATAATTTTAATTATATAGATATCTATAAGATAAAGTCAATCTTACCATTAGTAGGCCTCATTCACGAAGCCGGTCTATAAGGGGGGTATAAGGTTACTGCCTATAAAATGGCAGTTTAATGGGTGTCCACTCTCACCCACCGCTTCCTTGACTGGTGGAGGGTCGTTAGCCGAACGGGTAGGAAAGGACTATAATTCTCCCTTCATTAAAAGTATAATGAAAACTACTAAGTAACTAAACACTTATAAATTCCCAATCTTAGATACTTAGGAAAATGTGAAATAGGTGCTAACCCATGAAATTACACTTTGTACCTTACCAAGTCGATTAGTGGAGCGTGTGTGGTTAACCGACACGCTAATAAGGACTAGTAAGAGTGGCAAAGGGTAACTTGACCTTATTATAGATCGGTGGAGCTATGTGGCTAACCGGCACATCGATTAGGTGATAAAGTTAAGGGTACCAAGTCAATTTGCATGGTTATTCACACCTTGTTTGTGATCCTCGGCATCCCAGTCACAAACTTGAGACGGCAAAATCGAGATTCAAACATGCCATTGAAAGTTCAATGTATCTCAAAAGATCTAGGAGTTTCAAATCCAATTAAAACTTAATTATATTTCGTTTTTCATGGTGGAAATTGGTAAATCGTCATTTACCTACCTTCAACTATTTTATAACTCGGATTACGGCATCCCTCTTCCAGTTATAAATAGGTTGTTGGATCCTAGCCTTAATATTTCATATTGGGTGTTATATTAAGGACTTTAAATCAACTAACTTGAATTTTTCCCTTATAGATGTCTAGTTTAGACAACTATGGTCTTCCCATATATTTAGGAACAAGCTATCCTAATGAAGATGATATCCCAAATGGAAATCAAGGTGAAAGATCAATCCCTTTGTTGTCCATTAGTGGGACTGGAAATCATACTTCACTTCCTCCACCTCCTCCAATAAATCTCCCTATCCCACAAGTTTCAAGACTTGATAAGTTCTAAGTCACTCAATCCCTATTGGCAAATAAAGTCTATATGTGCTTAGGTCTTGGAGATTAAGTCACATATTGACAAGCCGGGAGAGTCGGGTGTCGAAGTCTCGAGCTAGCTGGCCGTTGACTTGGTTCTTCAGTCACTCCCTGATGACAGATCATGACATGACCCTTGAATGATCTTATCTATTTGCTTGGTGATGCTGAATCAGCAATGATTGGAACACTGGTAAAGCAAATTTGATTAGAAGATCGACTTCCCAAAACTTCGTGGACATTGACAATGGTGACACTGGAAATCCAGAAAAACTTTCTCTTCCCAATGGAAAGGGATCGACCATAGTCAACTCGGTTGACCAAATGGTAAAGAGAAAGGCTAAGTCTGAGATAGTCCCATGTACCATTCCCAAAGAGTCCATATGTGCCTATTGCCAAAAGGAAAGGAGCATTGGTTGCGAAGCTGCCGAATTTACCTGAAACCTCATAAGGATGGTAAAGTCAAAAGTTTGACTCTACTTCAGGTAAAGTCCGTTATCTAACTCTATTAAGTCTCTTTTGGAGATTCTTAATACATGATGTAATGTAATTACATTTTGATGTTTTTGAAGAATCAAAGGAAGCTTAAAGAAAAGGTGTGCTGATTCTGATCGTATGGTTCGATGACCAGAATTTTGAGCCACTGCATAAGAGTTATGAGATATTGCTTAGGAATAGATAACAACAAAGTTTTCATATGAATTTGCATTGTAAGGATAAGTTTTTCCGCAAGTTTTAAAAATAAAAGAAAAATTTTGATTTTATTTATTTTAAGTATCCTTACAAAGGCATTTGTGAAAAATTGTTGTTTATATGTTTCCATTGATAAGCAATATTGGAAAAATAAATTTGATTCTTTCGTTTGTGGTAGTGTCATAATTTATCAAATAAGGAAAAAATTCTCATCACCCAAGTTTCAGTTGGATAGAAACTTGGAATCATGCAAGTTGTATTGTGTGATGAATGAGATTTTTCATCTTTGGTAAATTAAGAGTAATTCCTTGTTCACATTTGCATGTGAGTCAAGCGAAGGACTAAAGGATCGGGTACATTAGGTTATGCACTAGTCAGGTCCACCACAAAGGTTGATAAGATTATTCGTTATGATTTACTAAAAGTTTAGTAAATATGATTATGCTTACAAGTTTAAGTGTAATGCTGAAACATTGGAAAAGTTTCAATATATGGAAGAATGAATAAGAAGAATCAAATAAGGCAGAAAGATAAAAGTTTCTCCAATCTGAAGAGATGGGAGAGTACTTGTGTATCTTGTTTTATGATTATCTTAGTGATTATGGAACCATATCACAATTGATCCTCTAAGGACACCTTAGTGCATTTGTTGGCTAAGGAGAGGAATCATGAATTGTTGAAATGGTTAAATCAAAAGATAAATCATACTTCGTTCCAAAATCAAATCTTAGAGTCATACTCCAAGATTGAGCCTTGAGTGACATGATCTTAAGAAAGGTTTAAAACACTTGTCAAATGTAGAGTAAAATGTTTTCTTACTCTTGTACATTTGAAATTGGTAAGTTGTGATGTTTTGGATAAAACAAAGACCAACTAAGGTCAATTGTGTGAAGTGTTTGTAAAAGAATCCGCACTATCTCTTGAATATTTGGCAAGAGAGTCTTATATGTCAAGAGGACAGTGGGAGTCTAAAAGATCTTAAGATAGGTTCAAGAACTAATCAAGAGTTTTGTTAATCACTAGCCCACGACTTGAGGTTTGTAACCTATCGTGTTGACATATTCTTATTTTTGTGTCTATTCCAGTTAAAAGTTGACTATGCTTGTGAGTTCTACGAGTTCTCAATTGTTTGCATAACAACCTAGAAGCAATGGTAGGCCCTTGTGCTGCCGGGTGGCAAGAAATTAAGATTGAACAAGTTCAGTCCATATGTGTTTGGATTTGCCACTAACCTTGTCTTGTGATTATGGTTATGACAAATTCACATGGATAGGAACACTTACACAATAAATCTAAGTGTCATAAGGTTTCTCTCCGATTCATGAAAATGATGGTGAGGAAACTCTTTCACTAAGTAGATTTTAAGTAGATAGCAATTGTGAGAATGTCAAAAGGTCTAAACATTATGATTACGACATCCCTCTTCATAATTGTTTAGACACACAAGTGAGCTATCTAAGGAAAGGTGTATGATTTTGATAAAAGCATCTCGTATCAGAAATCTGAACTTTGGTAAGAAAGTCAATAAAGTATTGTTTTTCTAGAAGTCCAGCTGATTTCTGAGTACATGTCAAAGCTAGTGGGAGCATAAGTGTTAAGCTAGTAAGATAATAATCATTGTGCAAGTGGGAGCATGATGATTATGTTGCAAGTTAGCAATGTTAATTATAGAAAACAAAAGTTTCAATTCGCTTTGAAAAATTTGTTTCCCTATAATTAAGGGAGAGGATTTTATACTTCATTCCAATTCTACAAGCTTAGATTGAGATTTTAATCAACTTTAGTCAAGGATATATATGAATGTTATGTTGGAATGGTTCAACATAAGGAAATTCTATATATGTTGCGTTCTCAAAATTTCGACTATGATTACGGCATACCTCTTCATAGTTCGAATTGTGAGAATATGGCAAATAAAAATTTATAGCATGAATCGTGTCCTATATGCTTCGGGTATAGAATCGATTACATGAGCTATAATAGTTATCCATTCTAAATTTTCCAAATGCCTAGGGCATTAAAATGGAAAAAGGAATAGAACTGGAAATGACTAAAATGATTAAGCAAATTGTCGAGGACAATCTGAGGTTTACCAAAGATTGGTTGCTCATGGACTATTAGAAGTATAGAGTAAGGACCATATTGACATATTTTGAAAAGAGGAAACTCTTATTCAGAAGTGATGGTCAAAATGGTAATATGGAATTGTTTCCATAGGTGGAAGTTATTCTTTGAATCTGTGTAAGATTAGAGAACTTAATGCAAGAAGGATGTTCAAAGGAATGCACTTTGAATTTGAGACTTCGTTTCCATGGAATTGATCTCCATTGGAATTCTTTGTAATGTTTGTTGCCAAGTCTTTGTGACTTTTGGGTATAGTCATTACAAGAGGATCATTGCATATAAGTTTAGAATCTAACAAGATTACGGTAAATGACAAGAATTTGGTGTTCTTACATTTATTGTAAAGGATTTGGGATTGTGAAATGAGCATCATTGAAATGCTGTCAATCGATCTGGTTCACAAAGAGAGGATCACATGTAAACATAGTGTGCATACTTGGAGTATGGCATAGCTATCGTTTGGACGAACATAGTGTGCATGCTTGGAGCATGGCATGACTATTGTTTCAATTCAAGTATTAAGTTGATTAATCGAAATATGAATAATGAGTAATCAATATGGTGCTTAGATAAAAGGTGTTTTTATTTACACTAAAAGTGTTTGGGCCATATAGGATTAGTATTATTTTATGTTTCACTTTGCATGTTTTGACTTCCAGAGTAACTAGGTCATTCTTCCCGGATGACTAAGTTATTCAAACCATCCACAGTCGGTCATATGTTGGAAGTAGATATGAATCAAGACTGTCATGAATTTGGCTTGTAAGATTTGTCTAATGTGCATTAGACATAGCAATAGTTGCTACAACATTCATGAGTGCTCATAAGTTCTGAGTATTGGATTCAACCCACGCTCATTTGGATTCACTTCATGGATTCTATCACGAGTGAATCGTAAGACAATAATATCTTATATTCTTCAAACCTAGAGATATGAGTTGTTGACTATGAGTTGGTTATACATTGATTACACGTAAACGCATTGGTAACTCGATGTTATAAAAAGTGCCTTTGTGTATGATTCAACAAGTAGTCAGTACAAGCATATGAGTCGAAGTTTATCCATTCCTTTTACCCTCAAAGGGATAAAAGCGATATCTGTGGGCCCCTCGATGATTTAGTGATGACAAAATGTAAGTGCTCGGTCGGGCCTGGACTGATTTGATTTGTTCAATTTGTCAGTCGTCATAAATCGGAAATCGGGAAACAACAGATGGACAGAGAGAATGATTATAATCCATGTCTCAGTCCATATGATATCTAGAATGGAGGAATATATGATCACTTATCTAATGGACGTGTCATTGATTTGTTCAGAGTTCGGCAGCAGCTTTTAAGAGCTACGATTGCTGGTCAGGTTATGAAGGCGTACTTGCAATAATAGTTATTAGACTTATCCAAGTGGGAGAATGTTGGATTAGTGTCTAAGTCCATAACTATAATTGGTATATTCTTGACCCGACCCGGCATGGTCCATTTGGGTTGCATGGCATCATACATTTGGATAGACTAAAATGAGAGAAATAACACTTAAGGTTTATTAATATATTATAAGTTCTAATATATTAATAAGATTATTTAATTAGTATTGATCAAGAATTAATCTAGAATTAATTAAGTGATCAAAAGAAGACTAATTAAATATGTGGGTTGATTGTGTAAATCATCCATACTTATATAGTGGGCTAATGCTCCATGGATTATCAAGTTGGGCTAAAACCCATAGGATGCTCCATGGATGCTCCATGGTGTATTTGAACCCATGGATCCAAGGAAATGGAAAGCCATGACAATTAGGGTTTACCCTAATTGTGACTAACTATATAATGATCTTATTATTGAAGAAATCGGCCACTAGAGAAACAAGTGAGGGCAAACCGATTTTATGAAGTGTGCATATTCTCTCAAGTTATTCCAAATGTTCATGGTGTTGTGTGAACCATTTGAGGTGTCACATTTGGGGCACTAGGCTCTCGAGCTACATGGAATCAAGCACCAAACAAGAGGTATGTATTTCTACTAGAATTTATATTATGTGTACTTTATATTATGCTAGTTAGAACAATACCTTGGAAAATTGATATCTGCATGTATAATAGAGAAAACATAGATCCAAGGTATTTAGGGTTGCATGTACACCATATGAGTGTTAGAATGCTCAAAACCCAACACCTTGGAGAGCTGGAGTGTCCGTTGCGGGTTTCTATCACCAACGAACATCAGATTTCTGCATCGAGTGCCTTTCGGGATTGTGTTTTGGAGATTTTTAGGGTGCCTTACTCGATTGATCTGATCCCTATTCCCATGGGAGACGTGTGTGATTGTATGGATGGACTGGCTGAGTAGATTCGGGGCTATGATCGATTGCGAGGGTTAGCGGGTGATAGTTTGAACCCTAAGTGGGGGAGAACTAGTTATTTATGCAAGCCGATGCTCGATCGATTAGTCATTGTTTTCATTGATGATATATTGGTGTAATCCAAGACCAGGGAGCATCATGAGGATCACATTTGAGAGTTTCTGGGAGTGTTGAGGCAAGAACGGCTGTATGCCAAGTTCTTGAAGTGTGAGTTTTGGTTATGATAGGTCCAGTTCTTGGGACATCTCGTTAACCAAAATGGGATTTGGGTCGATCCGGCCAAGATTGAGGCCATAATGCAGTGGGAGGTCATGAAGCCTCCCTCGGAGATCAGGAGTTTCTTGGGTTTAGCAGGATATTATAGGAGATTTATTCAGGATTTCTCCAAAATTGCTATACCCCTTACTCACCTGATAAGGAAGGGCGTGGATTTTCAGTGGGGCCCTGAGCAGCAGGTGGCATTTGAGACTCTGAGACAAAGATTGTGTGAGGCCCCAATGTTGACCCTCCCCGAAGGTGTTGAGGATTTTGTGGTGTTTTGTAATGCATCCATCATGGGTTTGGACGTAGTTCTTATTCAGCATGGGATAGTTATTGCTTATGCTTCTCGGAAGCTGAAGCCGCATGAGGTCTGTTATCCGAATCATGATTTGGAGTTGGGGGCAGTAGTGTTTGCTCTCAAGATTTGGTGGAACTACTTCTATGCGGTTCGGTCATCGGTGTACTATCTACACGGATCACAAGAGTTGGAGGTATCTTATGGACCAGCCGAACCTGAATATGAGACAGTGTAGGTGGCTAGATGTGGTCAAGGATTATGACTGTGAGATTCTGTATCATCCCGAGAAAGTCAATGTGGTGGCTGATGCTTTGAGCAACAAGACGACTAGTTCTGCAACTGGAGGTCTGTGTATGAGGATTTCGATTGACTCACCATTATTGGATTTGATTAGAGAGGCTCAGAATGAGGGAGTCAAGGAGGAAAACTGGAAGCAGGAGAGGCTCAGGGGCGAGATTGGCAGGTTTGCCACTAACAGTCGTGGATTATTGACCCAGTATGGACTGCTTTGGGTGCCGGACTTTGGAGGGATCATACAGACTGTGCTAGAGGAGCCACACAAGTCCAGGTTTTCGATTCACCCCGGAGCCACCAAGATGTACCGGGATTTGACACTCAGCTACTGGTGGCCGTGAATGAAGAGGGAGATAACATGGTATCTTGAGAGGTTCTTGACCTGTCGGGTCATCAAGGCTGAACACCAGAGACCACATGGCAAGTTGCAGCCACTGTAGCTTCCCATGTGGAAGTGGGAACATATTAATATGGATTTCATCATCAAGTTACCTCGGACGGATAAGGGGCACGATGCAATTTGGGTGATAGTAGATCGGTTGACCAAGAGTTCCCATTTCTTAGCTATCTGCGAGAGCTCATCAACCAAGAAATTGGCCGACTTGTATGTACGCAAGATTGTTGCTCAGCATGGTATTTCGGTCTCCATTGTATCTGATCGAGATGTTAGGTTCACATCTCGTTTTTGGAAGAAGTTCCATGAGGAATCGGGTACGAGATTACATCTAAGCACTTTTTATCATCCACAGATGGATGGTCAGAGTGAGCGGACCATTCAGACACTTGAAGACATGCTGAGAGCTTGTGTCATTGATTTTGGTGAGAGTTAGGACTCCTAACTTCCTCTAGCTGAATTCTCTTACAACAACAACTACCACTCCAGTATCAGTGCACCGCCTTTCGAGCTCCTCTATGGGAGGAAGTGTCGCACCCCAGTCTGTTAGGGAGGTTGGTCATACGGTCATGGGAAGGACTAAGGTAGTCCTTCAGACGGCAGAGCTCATCTAGCAGATCAGACAGAGACTTCAGACAACTCAGAGTCAGAAGAAGAGTTATGCCGACAAGTGACGATCCGAGTTGGAGTTCTAGGTTAGAGACATGGTTTTACTGAAGGTATCACCCTGGAAGGGTGTAATACGCTTAAGGAAAAGGGGTAAGTTGGGCCCCCGATATGTTGGTCCATTTCGGGTGTTAGCCAGGGTTGGTAAGGTAGCATACATATTGGATTTTCCTGAGGAGCTCATCCAAATCCACAACACTTTCCATGTTTCACAGCTTCGAAAGTGTGTGGCGGATGATTCGATAGTTATTCCCTTAAGGGATATTCAGGTTGATGATCACCTGAGTTATGTGTAAAGATTAGTGGCAATCCTGGACTGGAAGACGAAGACCTTGCACAAAAATGTGGTATCATTAGTCAAAGTTCAGTGGCAGCATCAGAAGGGTTCCGAATGGACATGGGAACCTGAGTTAGAGATGCGTGAGCACCAAAGTTATTCACACCAACGAACTTCGAGGAAGAAGTCTTGTTCAAGTGGGGGAGAATTGTAACATTCCGATGATGTGGTACTTTGAATTTTAACCCTAAGTATGAAGAGTTATTGCATTTTAGCCCTTGTGCATGAGCAAGCTTGCAAAATGGCCCATAATGGCATTTTTGTAATTTTGTAGTGGACTCACGTACGCAGGGCATACGTGTCTGATCCATAAACCCTAATTTTTAGGGTTTGGACACTATATAAACATCATTAAATCTCAAGTTCTCACTCCCTCACCAGCCTCCAACCCTCATTTCGTCCTTTGCAACCCTAATCCCTTTTGTGTGTTCCTTTGAGCTCAAAAGTATGTTTTGTGGTGCCTTTGAAGCAAGGTGAAGAAAGAAGCATCAATTTGGAAGACCAAGACCTCATAGATCTAGAAACAACTCACCTCTAAGCTTCATTTTGAGGTATATAGTTCTGAACTTGATGATCCTATCATTAGATCTTGCTTATGTTCAAAGTTTAGGTTTTTTATCCCCATATTCTTGGTCCTTTTAGGTATGAGCTACCCTAGACCTAACTAGTTGTCATTTTGGATGTTTTAGGGTAGTTAGAGTGATAAAAATATGATCTGGGCTCTTAGTTCTTCTCCATGCGTGAGTTTGGTGGTCATAATGGCTTAAGATGTTGGGGTTTTTAGTGTTAAGCACTTATTGGCTATGCACGACCATAAAGTTGGAAACTTTATGGTCAAGGACAACATTTTGTACTTGGATCTGGCTTTGGACGAAAAGTCTTAAGGTATTAAGCCCTTTTGACATGGGGTTGCTGACCAGGCGCGTATGTTGGGCATACTGAAGGGTACGCTGCACATACACAGTCTTCACCAGACTCCTCTGTCAAACAGAGTAAGCCCCGCGTACATTTGCGTACGCCCCGCATACTCGGCTGGTTTGTTAGGTTTGACTAATCTTGACCAAAGGGTATTTTGGGTAATTTGGTATTAATTTTAGTTGGGCAATATTGTGGATAATAGGTGTTGAGTAAAGCCGGTTTTCATAGTAGATGTTTATTCAACTTGCGTTCATACTTAGAGGTGAGTTTTCCTCACTGTACTCGTGGGTCGAAGGCACTAATGCCGGCCCACTAGATCATTTATCCTAGTTAGTATAGTGCTATGCTAGTATATGGCTGATTAGTAGATCTACATGATTATTTGTATTTGTTGGTTATGTGTTTATTTTTTATCTGTTACATATGTCGACATATTGTGGTTGGGTTAAGGTGGTCCTACTTTGTTCTGAAGGCCAAGAGACCCCGGGCGGTCCAGATAGGCTGTAGGCCCTGCGAGGTAGTCCAGTCATGCCGAAGGCCCGGAGAGCAGTCTAGATGGGCTGTAGGCCCTGTGAGGCGTTTCAGTCAGGCTGAAGACTCATATTTGCATGCTTTGTTTGTTATGTAGTATGTTGGTACTTTGGGGGAACTCATTACGCGTTGGTTTACAGTACTAGTTTATTGTTTTAGGTACTTCTGAGGATCGTGGGAAAACGAAAGCCTGATCGTGCACATCTTCCTATTTTTATTATATGGATTTTTTGGACACTCTGATATGACTTTACTTTTGAAACAGTGACTCTTTTTGTAAACAATGATGGTTAATGGTTGATTTTAAAATTTTAAATTTTTTGTGATTTTTGGAGTGTTACAATGACTCTGATATGATTTTTGGAGTGTTACAGCAAGGATAACGAGCCTTAGAATATTCAAGAGAGTGAAACAAAACATGTTGATATAGATAATGTTACATCGAATTCCCCTCCAAGGTTTACACATTTGGTCTCGTTGGAGGTTGAAATGCCATATATGTTGATCCGCTTCGACAACAACCACATGGTGGTTGGAATGGTGCCCAAACTCAATAACACCTATAGTTCGTAGAAGCAGTTGTACAACATGTCAGATTCAGATACTCACAAACGAGATGGTGTTTGGAAGGATGATAATGTAAATCATCATCTGTGAAATAAAAATAATAAAGGGAATGAATATGGGAGCTATAATAATCAAGGAAAGAGTTGTTCTTCTTTATGGAAATTGAAACCAAAACAAAGGTGCGTGTATTCAATGACTGAATAGTTCTTTTATACTAATGAATTTGGGAGGGTGAGGAGATATAATGTGAAAGGGTATGAAAGAGATATCGTTTCGATTGTAATGGGATAAGGTTCATGTAGATTTTGAATGGATATTTTATCTAAAAATGCTTAGACTATTGGGATATGAAAAAGTGTGGGTGGATAAAAGGTTTATGTGAGGATCATGGTGTTAATTTTTTAGGAGTTTAAGAAATTATGATGACCGCATTGGATATTTTGGTGATGAGATGCCATGTACTTTTCATTTTGATTATCCTTGGAGTTATGAGAGGGGAGATTATGAGGTATCCTTTCTATTTGGGATTCTTTTATGTTTTAAAAAGAATAAGTCATGAGTATGAACAATTCTTTCATGTTTTTGTCTCTCCCAAACATGAAATGACTATTATACCTTTACTATATAACATGAAATGACTATTATACATTTACTAAATAGTATATGTATCTTTTTTCTAATTTATTTATTTCTTTATTATTATAAAATTAAATAAAGATCCATAAATATACAACCATCTAAGATTAGGTACTACCACCACACTTGATGTCCCCCTCCTCAATCTCATCATATTCTTCTTCAAACCCCAGGCCCTCCACCATTTTAAAACAAAAAGTAGATCGCCAAAGCGGGTGACCAAGCCGACATGAAACCGAAACTTAAGTAGTTCTAGAGGATTAATTTATATCATTTTGTATCTTATTCAAAACATGTTTGGATGGGAACATTAATATTATTGCTTTTGATTTATGAACGAGATACTGACAAGGGTTATATAAAAGATAAGATTAAGAAGATTAGAAAATAACAAGGTTTAAAAATACAAGTGTGACGTTTTGGGTTAATTACGAAAAGATGGGTTTATATTGATATGAAAGCAATAAACAAGATATTTAAAATGTTTTTTTTTATCTCTAAAGAAATAAAAATGGTGGTGGTGGTGGTGGTGGTGGTGGTGAGAGTTTAGAGTTTCAAATGAATATGATGCTTGAAAATATGTCTCTATTATTATATAGTAGATAACCACATTTTTATCACCAATAATAATAAATATATAAATAGATAAATGGTAAAATATTATTAATGTTTTGCTTCATTTTGTTTGGCTATCAACTTGAAAGTTAGATAGCAATTTAGTCATTACTATTAATAGCGATTACAATAAGAAACGAAATAAAATAACTATAATAAGTGAAATTAAATATTTTCCCATCGTCTTCGTCATGTGGCTTCTACATTATGATTTCTTTAGAAATAAAAAAACATTTTTATATATTGTTTATTGCTTTCGTATCAATATAAACCCATATTTTCCTAATTAACCCAAATTTAGACGTCGCCCTTGTATTTTTAAACCTTGCTATTTTCATATAACCCTTGTTATTGTCTCGTTCATAAATCTAAAGCAATAACACTAATGTGCCGAAGGAAACATGTTTCGAATATGATACGAAATGATATGAATTAATCCTCTAAAACTACTCAAGATTGGAGATTCAGTTGTCGAGTATTATCTCAACAATGTTGAGAGTTACGATTAAAAAACAATTCACATTCGATGCACCATGTCAAAGAGGTGACACACTACGAATCCTGTTTGACTTTTCTTGATTTTTCTTAAATAGCAATGTACTTTTGGTTCTTCATTTCCTATATTAAAAATGCCAAATACTTTTACTTTATGAGTCTTATAAAGAACTAGAAGCCTATCATTGATCGCTTTTAATTCAAATCTCTCGATATGAATACCCAAAACTTTATCGGGGGATTTAACTCTTATAAAGGCGGTCCTTGAAAACTTTCCAACATACTATCTCTATCTCTTCCTCTTCAAAGCTCCAATGGGGGTGGTGGATGCTTTGGAAAAAAATGTGGCGCTGATCCCTATGGGAAGGTTATGACTCGAAGTCTAAAATCCATTGGGTATCGTGGGATAAATTCATAGCTTCAAAAGAAAAGAGTGACTCGATGTAGGGTCATTGCATGCACTTACATTGCACTAATTGTCAAATGATGGTGAGATTGAGGTTGGATTATTATTCTCTTTGGCGCCGGGTCATTGGTGGTATACATAATTTTACACAAAATTGATTAGATGTTAAGAAAATTAATTACTAGCATGCATGGGGAACAACATTGCTGGGACTTCCACTGATTAAAGAGGTTTAGGTTTGGATTCAACTACGTTCTCAATAAACTTATTGGATCATGCCATAATACGTAATTTTGGTAGGACGAATGATGGGGTGTTGTGAAATTCAAATTTTTATTTCTTGAGCCGTACATCTTGGAGAATAAGAAACAAATTCTTGGTTGCTGATAGAGTAACACCTAACAAGTTCGTTTGGGATTGGAGGGATGATCAGACTACATCGATTTTGTCCCAAGATTTGGATCAATTAGAATATGCCACTGGTTCGTTTATTCCCAATAATGATCCCAATGCATGTCGATATGATCTCACCTATGATGGTCAATATACTGTCGATGCCCTTCAGAGTAAATTGGACGAGTTTGCTCGTGATGTAATGGGCACTATAATTGAATGGTTGAAAGAAGTCCCATTGAAGGTTCCATGTTTTATATGGAGGGAAAAATAGGAATAATTTCATCCGCAACATCACTTGCAACCAGGGGCATCAAGGTCACACCACCATTTGCATGTACTATAATAATGCAATAGAATGTGCAAACCATATACTTATGGGGTGTGATTTTGCCAAAATTACGAGGGAATGGATTATGAGGTGGTGTGGTATCATCCGAGGCCTATTTTTGCAATGAATGAACTGCTAGACTTTGCGGCTAATTGGGGTCATTGCCATAAGAAGAGGAAGAGGAAGAGGCTTATGACTATTTGTTATGGCATGATGTGGTGCCTATTAGGCACGTAATGACAAAATCTTTAAGCAGGTCAAAACATCCCCAAGCATAATCGCCGATAATATACAATCATTGGTGTTTTTTTTGGCTAAAATTTTTTAGATAGATAAGGATCAATAAGTTAAATTCATGAAAAAGCTATAAAGAAAACTGAACCATTAGAAAGATCATTTAACTAGAGATCAAAGTTATTAGAATAATAAGGTAGCAATCATATTAAGTGATAAGATAGCTTTATCATAATTGGATATGATTTTATAATAATGTTATGTGTTGGCAGTGCAGCGTATTAATTTAATAAGATAAAAAAGATATTTGAGGGTAAAATTAATCAATCCATTTCACTGGTACTATATAACTAAAATTAATGACTTAATTTGACTCATTACCCTCTTAATAGGCTTATTTTGTAAGTGGATTTATTAATTAATATACTAATGTTCTTTCCACAGCAAGCCGGTAAACTTGACTCTTAAGATTACAAATTCGACATTACAATGGAAAAACATATTGCCATTTGAACCTACATGGCTACATCCCATAAAAATAAAGGAACATACCGGGAACGGGAAAAACTTCATAAAAATACCGTCTAAACTAAACGCTACGCGGCATAAACTTTAATTGTCACATATTAAAGCACATCAGGCAATGTTTCACGCAATAGAACTGCACATCTCACCTCAACTTTGCACAACAATGCACAACATTTCTTTGTCAAGTTTCATTTTTCTCATCATGAATTATAACATGTATTACATGCATGTGTTGGTAGTGTAAAGGTGACGTAACTAGCATCAATCTTGGTAGTTTGTTTTTTACCTTGTAAAAAGTCGAAAAAGAGAGTCATGAGGGTGGATATAACGAGTAGAATTGACCTGGTAATGCTTTTCTTGTTGCGTTAAAACTTGCTTTTATATGGTTTATAATGTGTGACTTGCAATGACTACCTTCATGTTTCCATGTGACAAGTACTCACAAGACATGTACATCTCCTTCATAGCCCCGACATCCTCTACATAAAGAGCTCAAAATAAGCATAATATATAGATACACAAACACAGAGTAAAATGTTTGAATATCTTCAAGTTATTAGAGAGGTTAATGTTGGAGACATGGCACAGGCACTTTTACCTACGTTTCCTATGACAGTGTACTATGGAAACGAAAGGGTGTTCAATGGTCGTGAATTTAAGGCATGTGATGTTGACATTGCTCCAAGGGTTTTCATTGGAGGCGGACCAAGCGAGTTGTACACGCTGATTATGATTGATCCAGATGCACCAGACCCAAATGATCGTCTCATGGTTCGTCTCTCTCTATAAACAATCAATTTAGCTATTGTTGATTTTCCGTGTCTTAAACACTTTATATGATCACAAACCAATGCATTTTTTTATTTTTTATTTAGTGTCACAATGTTCATCATATGTTTATTAACACTTAAGCAATGTGTTGTTTTTAGGATTGTGTCCAACATTCGTGGCGGGACTTCACATTCTCAAGGTAAAACAAGTAATTTTCGGATGAATATAAGTTGCGTCATGTTTCTATAAAAACCCCGATTGAATTACCGATGAGTTTTTTTTTTTTTTTTTTTTAGTTTCATATAATTAACTATTATGTATATTATAGGCACTGAAGTTGTACCATACGAGGCATCTAGTCCTGAAGTTGGTATCCATCCTAACATATTCGTTCTGTACAAGCAACAATCTCAACTTGATAATATTGAAACACTTGCATCTCGATTTTGCTTCAAAATTCGAGCTTTCGCAACCGAAAACAACCTTTGGAAATCCTGTTAGGGTTACTTGCTTTAACATGCAACAAACTAATAAAAGAAAGAGAGGAGAGTGATTAATGGCTCATTTCTTTGTTTCATATTATTCTATATGTGTACAAGTGCTCTTCACTTATTATCGTTGTAGCTGTTATGTGTATGTAATAATGAATTTGCATCTTAAATAAATAATATTATCAAGAATCTAAATGTGACAGTGAACCTTGCATGTTAGATAAGCTGGTGGCGCTCAATGTCGCAGCTAATACCCCTGTTGTTGCTACAGATGTTGTCACTCTCGCTATATCCTCAATTCCTCATGATAACTAGACAATCCAATGATTTTTCTTAGTTCTCAATAGGGCAATAGCGGTGACAACTTGTCGCCGCTAAGACTTTCCAAAAAATCTACGAGACTTTCACCCCATAATATCACTATCACCATTCGCCCCACTATTGCCACTAAAGGAGTCGCTGCTATTGTCTTGTTGCAACTAAGGTCACCATTGATTTCTCCGAATCACATTAACCCCTTTTCCTTTCTCTTTTCGTAATTATGAGCCACTAACATTACACTTTGTTGCCGCCAGCGACGATGATCTCCATATTCCCGACTCTTATGCCTCCAATTTGCTAACGTCACCAATGGCGGAGGCAATAGGGGGACTAGTAGGTGTGTTGCCCCGTAACCTTCTCTTATTTTTTATATTAGTTGTATTATACATGATTACTTTATTAGTAATAAACCCGATTTAAATGTTTTAAGCCCAAAAGAAATCCACTCATAAGCCCACCACCTTCTATACACTACAAGAAAAATATCCTTTACTGACGACATCTATGCCGACGACAAAGGTCGTCGGTAAAATATTAGCTATACCGACAACATGTTGTCGGTACAGGTTTCTGAAAACTTTGACCAACTATCTTTGACTTGAACTCTATTCTGACGACTTATAGTTGCCATAGATTAGGCAGGAACGAAAAACATTTTTGGCGGTCTACCGAAAACTTATGCCGACGATATGTCGTCGATATAGGTTACGGATTTTATAATTTCGATTTATTTATTTTCCTTTGTGCTGAAACAAAATAACGACGACGTTTTGTGGATATCTATCCCGACGACATGTCGTTGGAATAAGAGTTGGCGATCCGCGTGAAAAATCAAAATTGAGAAAGTTGAAACGATGTAGCTTTTTCTTACCCTATACTACGACATGTCGTCGGCATAGGGTTTAAACCTAACAGATCCTAGTCAATCGTCTTCATTTGCAGCACAACTGTGTTTTGTTTCTCTGTCGATCTCTCAACGAAGAATTATCCCTCCGACGATTCTCCTTTACCGTCGACGAGTTGGTATGCTTCTTAATTCTTCTTTTCTTATTTGTTACTGATAGCACAAGTTATTTACAATGATTTTGGGTGGGTTTTTTTTTCTCCGGTTGGCCTTCACAGTCCTTTACCACCATCGGCACCTACATCTCCTTCCAGTGACCTTATTCTGGTGTACATCGTCGGCCCTTCACCACCACTCATATCACCGGGGATTTTGAGGTAAAGTTTTGATTTCATTTTTTTTTCTGTTTTGGGAAGTTTTTGGGATATGTTATATAATTAACTTATGTTTATGCTGAAGTCTTAATTGATAAACCAGAATGTGTGTTTAGATGAAACCAGAATGATTTATACAGTTCTTGGGGGTATACTTGCAAAAGGATAACTGAACGTAATGTTGAAAAATTAATTTTATTAATTTCCAAAAATGGATTTTCTTCATTTTTGAGCACAAATTTTGGACTCTAAATATAACCAAAACGAGTTATTGATTATATATACGTGTTCTCCTCTGTGATATCTTCGTTTCGATATATCACTAGTCCAAAACGGATTAAAAATGAATGACAAATTACTTGTCAAAGTAGGGCAATTGGAAGAGAAAATAAAGGAGTTAAGTGAGTTTTAAAACTCATCCCACATTGGTGGGAGAAGGAAAAGGAAATTGGTTTATAACTACAAAGACTAGCTACCATTGTAAGACTTATTAGAACCAATGCTCTTTTTGGTGCGCACTGAACTTATGTGTGAGTGCGCGTCATGTAGGCACAAATTCACCACCGGTCGACCAGAAAAGTTCAAGGACCTTTTTGTATTTTTTTTCCTTTTGGTTAACAGTTACAAAAACGAATTAAGAGCTATTAATCATAGATTTCGGTTTTGATTTCTTGATTAATTTTCTTATTTAATTGTGACAGTTACGATTTCGTTTTAATTACATCAGTTACATTCCTTTTGGTTAACAGTTACAAAAACGAATTAAGAGTTATTAATCTTAGATTTCGGTTTTGATTTCTTGATTAGTTTTCTTATTTAATTGTGACACTTAGATTTCGTTTTAATTACATTGGTTACATTGGGTAGTATATATACAACGCCTATGTGACTGATTCGATACACCGAATGAAACGAAATCACTCTCTTCCTCTCTTACGCTTCTGCTTCATCTTTTCTCTCTTGCTGCAACCAAAGTATAATCCGGGCCAAGTGAGGGTTCAGACAATCTAGAAGAATTGCTTTCTACTATTGTATCATGGGAAACAAACACCCATATAGGGCGAATTTGTTTTAAGGAAACTGTGTTAAACACAGGCCTCAGTCAATAATTTTTAGGGTTTTGTTCTTTCTTACAGTTTTTGAGTTATATTTTCCTAACACGTAAGCCTTGAAAGAAGGTATGATAGTGTTTTCTTTTAACCTTTTTGATTCATAAGAATATTTCATCTGTTTCATAACAATGTATGCTTAAGGACTTGTTTATGCTCTCAATGCATTTTACATTCTACATATTAATAAAATAATAATAATAATAATGATGGTTTCCATTTCTTGTATTATAGTTTGATGAGGATTGGAAAACATGGAATAGCAACTTTGAGGTTGTTTATATACCTGAAAAAGAGTGGGGTATATGAGAGTTGTATATATCAATTGCAACATTTGTTGGATTAGGACTAGGTGAAGAGTTTAGTTATATCTGGATAATGATAACATAATATACTATGTTCCTTGATTTGATGCAACAAAGCTGAAGAGTTTAGTAGATGTGCAACTGATGGACTCTTTTTCTAATCCAATATTGTTAAAAGATTCAGAATTGTCCAAATTGACACCGGAGCCTGATTCAATCAACAAACCATTTTTCATGGTTGTAATGATTGTAATGGTTGTATTTTTTTCTTTTTTCTCTTTGAATAAAAGAATGAAGGCCTTACTGTAACATCCCGAGATTTTGCAGGTATTTCCGAATCCTCTCTTCTATTATTATTTTGTCATTCGTAGTCCCTCGGGTTAGAAGAGTCGACCCATGAGGAGCCTAATGGCTAAAGTTGCAACTTTGAGAACAAGATTAGTACGCTAAGTGTACATAAGGTACACTAAGCGTACTAGGCGCGCCCTAGTACGCTGGGCGTACACTTGTGTATGTTAGGCGTACTCGCATCAGATGGAAACCCTAATATTTAGGGTTTGAGTGCTATATAAACATCCTTATGAGCTCAAAACCCTCCATCATCTCAGCCTCTATAATTTTGAGTCGTTTTCCCCAAACCCTAACCCTTTTCTTGAGTGTGTGAGCTAAAAGTGTATGTTTTGAGTAGTTGGAGAAGAAGGTGTTGCATCAAGAAGTTGGAGAAGAAAGTCAAGCTTGTAGATCTGAGGTTTCCTTGTGCTCTAGAAGCTCCAGGAGGTAAAAATCTCCAACCTTTAAGCTTGTATGATATAGATCTTGCCATGCTAGCTTTATGAAACCATTTCTTGTCCCAAAAGTCCGAAGTTGGTGCATGTTATGTTTTGAAAGTGTCCCAAAAGACCCTAGAAAGGGTCCTAAGTGATAACAATGATGTCCCAAGGGCTGAAAGTGTCCCATGCATGTAGTAGAAAGGTCTTAATGGGTTAAGATGTAACGCCCCGATTCTAGAGTATTAATTTATGAATATAAATTCTCATGATTTCAAGGTCTACTCGACGAGTTGGTTGCCTGACTCGTCGAGTAGCAGCGGGTTGTCCACGTGTTTAAGTGACCTACTCGCCGCGTCCAAGGAGGGACTCGATGAGTAGGAGCTGGAGGATGAAACCCTAATTTCGAGGTTTTGCACCATATTTAAAGGATCATTGGCCTCCTCAGCCTCCCCTTGTAGCTTCTGATAGTCCATAAACCCTAGTTCGTGTAAGTGTGCTCCATTGGTGTATTTTTTAAGCTTTGGAAGAGGATTCTTGGTGAGAAGAGCTTGGTGAACAAGTGTCTAGAAGCAAGGAACGTGTGGGATCTGAAATCTACCTCAGTTGGCATCCTTTGGAAGGTATCAAGTCGTTATCTTGACCTCATTTCATTCTAGGTCTCTTTTGGGTGGATTTTAGGAAGCTTTTCTTGTGTTTGAGCTAAGATCTGAAGTTGCAACTTCAGATCTGAGCTCTCTTTGGTCTCTAAGTCCATAATGTTGTCAGCTTTGGCAAGTATGAACCTCCCCTCAAGTGTAAGACTCCTTTACAAGCTTGGTTTGTCATTTTAAGACTTTAGAGCTTTGCATGCACGTAAAGTTTACAACTTTACGTGATAAACATGCCTTGGGAAGCTGGTTCTACAATATGGAACCATAGCATGGCTTAAAAAGCATCTGTATGGATGAAGGACTGAAGGGACTCGACGAGTTGCATGGTCAACTCGGCGAGTCCGATGAATATTGTCTTGGACTCGACGAGTCAGTAGGGTGACTTGGCGAGTCAGTTAGGGTTTTCCCGGTTTTTGGAACGCATGAACTTGGCGAGTTGCAAGGGAAACTCGACGAGTTGGCCAAGAAGTTTACGGCCGCAAACATTAGGAACTCGACGAGTCACTCTAGTGACTCGACGAGTTGGCGAGTTATGCAAGGAACTCGGCGAGTGGATGGTTGTACTCGACGAGTTGAGGTCAACATGGATTGTTGACCTTGACCATTGACTTGGACTTTGACCAATGGTTGACTAGTGGACTTCTGGGGCATTTTGGGAAATTGAAGAGTTATGAGTAGTGTTCTATGGAATATAGGTGGCGGAGTTTGTGGCGGTGACCCAAGAGTTTGAGCTTATCCTTCGAGTCGACGGTTGCGAGGTGAGTTATCCTCATTGTCCTCAAGGGTCTAAGGCACCAAGGCCGACCCTTTGATTTGCTATTTGGATTGTTACTGTTGTGATATGATAGCTTGGTATCCTGGTAGATAGGATGGTTGTATGCTAGTATGATTTGTTAGATCGGTATCCTGGTAGATAGGATGGTTGTATGCTAGTGTAATATGTTAGATCGGTATCCTGGTAGATAGGATGGTTGTATGCTAGTGTGATCTGTTAGATCGGTATCCTGGTAGATCGGATGTGGTTATGCTTAGTGACCTATAGTTGGTCTGAATGTCTGTATGCTAATAGGGGATTACCTGATATATGTGCATGTTAACACGCTGTCGCGCACGTATTAAACAAATAAATTTATCACTGCTTGGAATGTACTAAAAAGATAGCACAGGGAAGCAGGGTCGAATCCTCAGGGACACGACCTAAAAGTCAATGCCTTTTTGCATCAGGCACATCTAGTCAAGAAACATAATATAAAAGGGGGATTTTGAATTAAACTAAAAACTAAAAATGCAGTGATATTAAAATTAAACGAAAATCAATATTAAAAACGATTCCAGTTCTGCTGCAACTTTCCTAATCTTGCAACTGATCCAGATCTGATTATTTGAGATATGTTCTATCTAAGCTGGTACTGAGAAAAACTAACAAGCTCTATTAATTTCTCTTTTACCTAAACTACTTAATCAAAACAAGCTCTTCAATTAACCCTAACTTTTTACTATTCAATTAAATAAGCTCTTAATTAAATCAGAAAAATTGCATTAAGTTCTTTGTAAAATTCCCAGCAATACCCAATACTTCTCACAAGCTCGGAAGCGTAAAGATATGATTTTTACAAATTATACCAGAGTTAAATCCCAAAACGGAACCAATCTGATACTTGTTACTTTTACCAATTTATTAGAACAATTACGGATTCTATTAATTGATTAACTAGAATGATAAAACCCTAGCTAGGTGATCAGACTAACAAGAATTCAAATCAAACATTCATTAAGCTCAAAACTGAAGAATCTAGATAGAAACACAAATCAAAAACCAGATCTAATGATCAATCACATGAAAAGTACTTGTCTTTGCAAAACTGAAAACTAGGGTTTAGCCAGACATGGCTAAAATCTGATCTAAACAAATGAAAAGAGACATTAAACTACTAAATCTTACTAAACTAAACGTAGGAGATGATCCACAGTCTTCAGATCTTCAGAAATTGTTGAAATCAGAGAAGAAACGCCTCCAAAATCGTATTTTCGTCTTCTGGAACCTCTGGAATCGCCAACTTTGGTTACTGGAAGGTTATAAGGTCTATTTATACGTCCAACAGCAAAAACGACGTACCTGCGATCGCATGTACACAACCTGCGATCGCAGGTTTTGAAGTAAACGTGTCCCGTGCCTTTTTAATGAAGTAGGATGCTATTCTGGAACTTTTTGGCCAACCTGCGATCGCATGTACACAACCTGCGATCGCAGGTTTTCATTTTTCACTTCCGGATGAATTTTTGGCACAAAAAAAACCTCGAATCCAAGCTGCGACCAAACCTGCGATCGCAAAAGGGCCCCATGCGATAGCATGAAGGCAACCTGTGATCGCAGGTTGTGCCTAAGACATCCGAAATTTCATCTACTTTTTAGATCATTTTGAATCGCGTCAATCGGAGTTACGGTTCTCGAGATATGGTCAAAATACTGACAGGGGGTCAAAGCTGCCAGCAACATCCTTTAACTTTAGATTGCATATTCTATCTTCGTGTGATCAATTTAATCGAATGTTTCTTGACCAAAGCATCTTGCAAACATTCCACAACATACTCCATAAGTTCCAAGCTCCATTTTAAGCTCCAAACGCGCATCTAACTGCTCCCAAAGCACTGCTCCACTCAAACTATCTGAAATTGACATAGAAACATGAGCAGTACAGGAATTCTTACGAATGACATGAGTTGAACATTATTTAAATAAATGACATGAAAATGTACAAAATATGATCCTAAAATGATAATAAAAACTACCCTATAAGATGCATAAAATGGCATCTAACAGTGCACATGATTGATTGGTGGTTGAGGGTATTCCATCCCGAGGATGATAGGACCCTAGTATGTTGTCCTTATAGACTGTTATTTGATTACATGATATATGTGCACATGATTGATTGGTGGTTGAGGGTATTCCATCCCGAGGATGATAGGACCCTAGTATGTTGTCCTTATAGACTGTTATTTGATTATCTAATATAGGTGCACATGTTTGATTGGTTATGTTGGCATTCCAACCTGATGGTCGAGGGCCTGGGGTATTCCAACCCGATGGTTGATTGGACCCATTGTATGTTGGCATTCCAACCCGATGGTTGAGGTCCTGGGGTATTCCATCCCGATGGATGATTGGACCCATAGTATCTATCATATCTATGTATTGTATGTGGGCATTCCAACCCGATGGTTGTGGGCCGAGAGTATTCCATCCCAATGATGATTTGGACTCGTAGTATGTTGGCATTCCAACCCGATGGTTGAGGGCCTGGGGTATTCCATCCCGATGGATGATTGGACCCATCGTATGTTGTTTGTTTGTATGTGTATTGTCGTATGTATGGGTATTTTGGGGGTAACTCACTAAGCTTTCGGGCTTACAGTTTCAGCTTATTGTTTCAGGTTCAGTGGATGGACGCGGGAAGGCGAAGGTGTGACCGTACACTTCGTCGATGATGATTATGATTTCTGGGAACTCTGATGTTTAAAATATTTTGAAAACAAATTGTAATAATTGAATGGTTTTAAATGATTTAAAAAGTTTTAAATTGGCTCGAATTTTATGGATGTTACATAAGACCATGTATTACGAACTTTATGGACATCCAAAGTCTTAAAGTTCAAGACTTTATGGTTCTAAGGCACATTTGGTCAATGGATCTGGAGTTTGGGCTTAAGTGCTTAAGCCATTAAGCACTTATTAGGGTTTTGGCAAAACCTTGCATACGCCCCGAGTAATTTTGTACGCTTAGCGTACTGGGTCAACCACCCCGATGGTGGTCAACGCAATACAGAAGTACGCCCAGCGTACCAGAGGAGTACGCCCCGCGTACGCCCTGTGTTGGGCTTTTGATGAATTGGGCTTCGGTATTGAGCCGCCTTTGGACTAGTTGGACTTGGGCCTTGCTGGACGTTCTGAATAATTGAGTTTTGGGCCAGTTTTGATAATGGATCCTAGAATAATGCCCAATTAGGGAGTTGGGCCTAATTGGGCCATTGATGGGCTTTGGATATATGGATTTTTAAGATCATGGATTTGGCATTGGGCTTTGGCCCAAATTAAAAAAAAGCAATAGTGTACAATTACTCTATGCGGGACCCTTGGGCAATGTTGAGATCCTAATTATTGACTTAGTATTCGTTATTTTGGATAGTTCGGGATTTTCGGTGAGACAGCGGTCGGAGAATTTCAGTCCAGTTCTACACTACTTCTGAGGTGAGTTCTCCTCACTATATCAACGGGGTCTAAGGCACCAATGTCGGCCCTTTTTTCGGATTTGTATCCGGGTTATTGCATGATATGCTTATTGATTTACACCCTGGTAGTTAGGATGGTGATATGCTTAGTGACCTGGTTAGGTCGGTATCCTGGTATATAGGATGATGTTATGTTAGTGACCAGTTAGGTTTGTATCCTGGTTATAGGATGTTGCTATGATTAGTGATTTGTTAGATTGGTTTGACTGTTATATATGCTAGCGTATGATATGTATGTGCACATGTTTGTTTGATTGGAGGTTGGGTTGAGGCGGTCCTGCTTTGTGCTGAAGGCCAACATACCCAGGGAGGGCCGAATAGACTGAAGGCCCTGCGAGGCGGTCCAGTCAGGATGAAGGCCCGGCGAGCAGTCCAGATAGGTTGTAGGCCCTGCGAGGCGGTCCAGACGTGCCGAAGGCTCGGAGAGCGGTCCAGATAGGCTGAAGGCTTGTGAGGCGGTCTAGTCAGGCTGAAGGCTCATTATACATGTTGTTTGCTATATGTTATTGATATGTTTTATGCGTTGGTATTTTAAGGGTAACTCACTAAGCCTTCGCGCTTACGTTTATCGATTATTGTTTCAGGTACTTCTGATGATCGCGGGAAGGTGAAGGCGTGATCGTGCACCTCCTTGTATTTTTATGATTTGATTATGGGATACTCTGACACTAAACCATTTTGAAAACAAGTTTTGTAATATATAGGATGATGTTATGTTAGTGACCAGTTAGGTTTGTATCCTGGTTATAGGATGTTGCTATGATTAGTGATTTGTTAGATTGGTTTGACTGTTATATATGCTAGCGTATGATATGTATGTGCACATGTTTGTTTGATTGGAGGTTGGGTTGAGGCGGTCCTGCTTTGTGCTGAAGGCCAACATACCCAGGGAGGGCCGAATAGACTGAAGGCCCTGCGAGGCGGTCCAGTCAGGATGAAGGCCCGGCGAGCAGTCCAGATAGGTTGTAGGCCCTGCGAGGCGGTCCAGACGTGCCGAAGGCTCGGAGAGCGGTCCAGATAGGCTGAAGGCTTGCGAGGCGGTCTAGTCAGGCTGAAGGCTCATTATACATGCTGTTTGCTATATGTTATTGATATGTTTTATGCGTTGGTATTTTGAGGGTAACTCACTAAGCCTTCGCGCTTACGTTTATCGATTATTGTTTCAGGTACTTCTGATGATACCGGGAAGGTGAAGGCGTGATCGTGCACCTCCTTGTATTTTTATGATTTGATTATGGGATACTCTGACACTAAACCATTTTGAAAACAAGTTTTGTAATAATTATTGGTTTTGAACTATTTTAAAAAGTTTAAAGTTGGCATGATTTTTATGTATGTTACACTTACTATGATCCATATCTGTAAAGCTAATATTTTTTATGATGTTTTTTGGTTTTTTTCTTGTAGAATCAGTTTTTCATATCAGGCCTCTCACATGATGACATCATAGAGAATCGCGTCTTGGAAGCTCTGTACAGACGTATACTGCGTGCACATAAAGAGGAAAAGTGCTTCAAAGTTATTGTTGTTATACCACTCTTACCAGGAGGATTCCAGGTAAAAGCATGGTCTTCAATATGAGAGTAAATGATAATTTTACCCTTTTATGTACATGAAGTTAAGAATAAAGAGTAATGAATAAACAAACAGGGGCGTATGGATGATGGTGGGGCAACAACTGTTAGAGCTATAATGCATTGGCAGTATCGATCTATTTCAAGAGAAGAAAATTCAATACTAGAGAAGCTCAACTCAGTGCTTGGTCCTAAAACAGATGATTATATATCATTTTATGGTCTTAGGACATATGGAAGATTGGGTGATGATGGCCCACTTGTCACAAGTTAGGTAATGCATTGCATTCTTAGTGTTTCCTAATAATGTATTTATATGACTTTTAACAATTTATGATTGAAGGATACGTAGTTGCAGTGATAACTTATTAATTAATGAATTCTTCTTCAGGTGTATGTGCATAGCAAAGTGATGATAGTTGATGATCGTATCACCTTAATTGGATCATCCAACATAAATGACAGGAGTTTGCTTGGTCATAGGGACTCGGAGGTACAAATCTAAGTCCTTTTCTTTATTCCTCAAACTAAAAAGAAGAAATGCAATAATATTTAACTTGTCTCATAAATTGGTAAAACTATTTGCATGATTCGGGGTAAAAAAGATGAAATGTGGTTTTATAAATACGTATTTAATAATGTCCATAATTATTTATGGTAACGAAGGAAGTTGTATAAATATGCATCAGATTGGGGTTTTGATTGAAGATAAAGAGTTTACTGAATCAACAATGAACGACGAACCTTGGAGTGCTGTGAAATTTGCTAATAACCTTCGACTTTCTCTATGGTCTGAACATCTTGGTCTTCATGGCGATGAGGTAACCTAATCACCATTTTACCAACTTAAAAGCTCCCCGCCCCGTTTGTTACACTTACACACAACATAACATGTTGTAATGTGTTTGACATTAACTGGGCCCCACCCAGAACGGGTAGGTAACCCGCATTTGCTTATTTTCTTAAATTTTTTTTTCTTTCAGATTAGTTAGATTAGAGACCCGATAGCTGATGTGACATACAAAGATTTATGGCTGGCAACTGCAATGGTATAAATAAAATACATGCCAACATAAAAGCACAACCATTTATGTATATATATTCTTCAAACTTTATTAAGTAATATATATTGTTACTTACTGTGTTTGACAGGCAAATGCCCAGATTTACCAGGATGTGTTTTCTTGCATCCAAATTGACATCGGATTCTACATGCCAATGATTCTTGGAACTTACAAGATATGTGCTTTATTTGATGGAAGGAGTATCTCACCATGCCCCTTTGAGGTGACTACTTATAATAGAAGTTTAATTAGGACATTTGGATATTTAAATAGAAATTGAATATGTGTCCCTTTTTGTCCATATGACCTATTATAATTTTTTTGTTCTTCAGGGGAGTACTTTCTTATAGCGTATGGTCTTGATGTCTCTGTTTGGGAGGATGAATCCATAGCTTTTAGTGCTCTGGATTATAATAACGCATTTGCGTCCGTAATACCTAACTTTCAACCACAACCAATGCCACAATTTACCCAAAATACACCCGACCCAACCAACGAGCCCGAGGAAACGAGAACAATGAAGATTTTGATTAATCTTTTTGTTATTTTGAACACGAAGACTTGTTTTTTTTTTTTTTGTTATTTTTCTATGTAGTAGATTTTGAAGTGTAATGATTATAAAATGTTTGATATTATTCTGCATATACACTGCATATGTATTGGGTTTGTTTTAAAAAACAGGTTTAGTGTTAACCTAAATGAAGTATATGCAGAGAACAGGAACACAAAAGTACCTTACACAAAGGTTGTGTGTTTTATATTCTTAAAGAAGTAAAGTACAGAACATTGAAAACTAGATACCATGAGGCTTACATAGAAACGGAAACTGCAAAAAGTAGCCGACTCACTAACATCTACTTGAGAACATAAAGGAAACCTACCCATTACTTGAAAGACAAAGTCAAATGACTAAAACTTGGAAAGAACCAAAAAGGGCATAAAAGTAAAAAGGATAGAAATGTGAAAAGAGATCAATGCATGTGACCAGGTGTTGTACTTTAACATTCCCTCTCAACACCTGCTTCAGTCATTCCAATTTTCTCACAAAATTCAATCATCTTCTTGATTGGCAATCCTTCGTCAGAAAATCTTCAACCTGGTTTGAGGTTTTAATGTACTGCGAGTCAATATCCCCCTTTAGAACCTTCTCTCTAATGAAGTGATAGTGAACTTCTACATGTTTTGTCCTGGCATGAAATGTAGGATTCTCGGCCAGCCGAATTGACGAAAGGTTGTCACAAAACATTGGAATGCTGTATTCAACTTTTTGATTTAAATCTTTCAAAAGTTGTACAAGCCATACACTTTCTTGGAAAAATATTAGAAAAAATCTTATACCGACGACATGTCGTCGGTATAGCCCCCATGTCCCGATGACATGTCGTCGGTATAGATTTATAATAAAACTTTTTTTACCTCGAAAATCTTTCCCGACGATCCTTTATAGACGACAAGTTGTCGACATAGATGGATCTGTACCGACGGCATTTTTGACTTTTACCGACGGAGCTATACCGACGACTTTGTACACTCGACAAGTCGCCGGTATAGGTTTTACCGACGACATGTCGTCGGCATAGGTGTTGAAAAAGTTGTCGGTATAGGCCTCGTTCCTTCGGTATAGGTGTTGACAAAGTCATAGGTGTTGACAATTCGTCGGTATAGGTTTTAACTATAATTTACCTACACAGTATACAAACATAATTACATACCTACGGCAATTACAAATCGTCGGCAAAGAGGGCAAGAGGCTACTACAATTGAATTTATCGACACTGTCATATACCGACTTCAATTTCAAGAAAAGGTAATATCCAATTCTTCTTAGTTAATATATATTTAAGGTTTTTAAAACTTGTGGTTAATATTTTTGTTGAACAATATAATTTGCATTTAATGATAATATTTAGATTGACTTTTTAATTCTTATAATCATAAGGTAAACCATCAACAAGAAAATAATCATTGATCATTTTTCAAACAAAAAAAGATGTTCATGACCTACAACCGCATCTTGTTAATGATAATATTAGTATAGATGTTCATAATACATGCCCATAACCTCAAAAAAAGTAATATGTAAATGTCAATTAATGTTTAATTTAAAAAAATGATATTTCAAATTTATAAAAGGTAAATTTAGATTCTTTTATCCGTGATCCCATACCAACTTTATAAATCAAAGTATACTTTTACCATGATAAGATTTAATAGATCGAAAAATGTGAATTGTAGTAAAAAAATTAATATATATAAAGCTATAAGCCTCCTTTATCCAAAAATCTTAGCTCCGCTAGTCGCCATGTATTTGCTTGGTAATATTCTTCATCATTCCTCTGGCCTTTTCTCCATGCCCCTTTTTAGTGTCCTTGCTCTTCATCATTTCTTTGGCGGTAGAACACTAACACCACCACAATCACCATCGGTAACCAAACTCCTCCTTTGCTATCGGGCGAAGACCACCACCACTACCCACTAGGTAAGTAATGCTATTCTTTCTTCATGGATTTTTCTCCAAAGCTAGCCATGAATTTCATGCTACTGATCTCGTTTAGATGTCTAGAATGAATCCTTTATGATTACGATTTCATGTTGATATGTGTTTAGAATGAATCCTTTATACTTCCAATTTCGTGTTAGAACTAGTAAAAGACATCCTCTATGCTTCTGATTTTTGGATTGTTTCTGATTTTTAGGAATTTTCTGAATTTTGAGTTTGTTTCATAATTATGCTTATAATTTTTGTGTGTAGCTTATACTTAAAGAAACAACCCCATATTGGATCATGTGATCTTTTTATGCTTTCTTAATGCGTGCAAATATATCCCCGTATTGGATGTGTCTCATCTTTGTATGCTTAGAATCGAAGAAACAACCCCATATTGAAACGTCTAAGAGAGGCGTTGAAGTATTTGAGGAAGCGTATGATTAAAACAATTTATTTGTAATCACATTTGACTCGTTGTTATAGACAACTTTATATAGTATTCTTGTTGTGATAGAAAACTTTCACTAGTTTCCTTTCATGTAGTTTAGTCTCAACTTAATATTAAAATAATAACATCATAAACATTTCCAAATACCATATATCATTTAATTCTTGTAACTCACACTTTCTTTATTTTTAACCATATTACTTCATTTTTGTAATTTACTTAAAATCTTTTAACAATGTAACGATTATGTTATTATTGTCATTCTATCATCATTCCTGTCTTATTCCAATAGTTTGTATACTTTGTAAAGGCATAATTGTTATTTTTGGCAAATCGTCCCAAAGTGGACTAATTAGTAGTCTTTTCCAAAAAGTGTCATTTTCATACTCATTTATGCTTTACCAATTGTTATTTTACTTCGATACATCACATAAATGGTTTCTACATAAATTAAATACACCATTTAAACAAACTTTTATTTTGATATTTTTCTTATTTAGGCATCCTACTCATTATAAGGTAATTTCATGTATTTTAGAATGCCTTTCATGTAAATTTCAGGATAAAATTTGTTTATAAGTATGTACCAATGCTTATACACATGAAAACATTATGAGATTCTATACTTTATGCTCATTAGCATAATCCATTTTCAACAAAATTATTAGGAACATAAACAATTTCTCTAACATACCATTTTCCATATAGTTTGTTATCAATATGCTTCCAACATTATTTTAAACTCATTTCCATACTAAAATATCTACTTTACTTATGTGATTTAAGTTTTTATCGTTCTTTCTATCACATACTTCCATATTGAAATACCATGTTAAGGTTTGACCAATAGAAAAGTCAAATATTTCTATTTTGAACTAATTATCTACTTTTAATTGGTTCTATTTTGAACATAAACTTAACTAGAAGGGATTCATGCATTGCGTGGGGTGGAAGGCGTTCATTTTGTGTGTATGTTTATCTATTTCATACATTATTGTTATCTGGAGTAAATTGCCTGAATTGGTATCCACAGTAAAGTACGTTGATATTCTGTGTAATTTGCCAGTTGATATTCTGTGTAATTTACAATCAATTGGATGAATCCATTGTCCTTAATGCCTGCGAAAAAAACATCAATATCACTATTAATGTATTTGAATAGATTTTCAAAATGGATGAAAATTCAAAATTAACTTGCAAAATAAGTCAATTTATCTTCCAGATTCAAAAGTTGGCTAAACCTAGTTAATAAAATACCAAAAATAATGTTTTTTCAGCTAAATTTTAACAATCAAAAGTAATATTTTAAAACGATGAGCACACCTATTTTCCAAATAAAACCACAATATCTATTAGTCTTGATTACATGAAGAAGGAAGTAGATTTACACAACCTCAAATGACCCAAAATTAAGTATTACCACTTGCCAGAGGGCTGAGTTTTAGGAAACAACCATCTTCTTTTCCAAAACTTTGAACTTTTAAAACCTATCCCAATATAAATAAACGACATTATTTGAACTCAAATACGAAAATGCAAAATAACACTAACAGAGAAGCTAAAGTGTCAATTCGCTAAAAATTCAATTTACCTTGAGTACATATTTGCAAACTGAAAAAGTTGAGATCATCTTGATTTAGCTGTAATAATAAAAAATAATTAAGTTTTGTATATCGTTACAAACTATAAATGAGGTTTCTGTCTATGTGATTTTTGGTGCTCCTGTTTCAATTAATCCATTTTGGTATAATTGTATACAACTTACCTTAATTAATAGTATCAGTCAAGCTCATTCCCTGCAAGATATGATGCATAAAAGTGATCACCTCTTGAGAATGTAGCTCTTATCCTGAAATAAACTATGATCCCTACATCAATAATGGCAAAAGCACAAATTCAATAAACAAATAATTAACCCATTTTGGTATAATAGCATACAACTTACCTTAGTAGTATCGTATTCTCTATCCCCATTTGAAGAATTCATAACCGAATCAATCTCTTTCATAAACTGTTCCATATCCAGATCCACATCTCTGAATTTCTGAAAATAACAAAAATAAATAACTTTATGTTAATTTAAAAAAAAAGAAAGAGAAAAGGAAGCATGGTGATTTGTTTAATAAATGAATAAAAACTTCCCTGTCTCGAGGAACCTCTTCTTACATTGATTTTGTTATATTACCAGGATCATAATCATTTAAATTCAAGGATTTAGATCGTTTGCATCAAATTTAGCTACTTTAGGCTTTTGACTAAAAGTCGAGTACTCAGCTCTCAATCTCTTCTATATGCAAAAAGATATAAATACCCTCCAGTGTAATTAACAAACACAACTTTAATGTATAACGAATATAAAACACACATGCAAAGGTGAGAGAGAAAGAACCTTCACAATGCAAAAAACAGAAATTTCATGCCACTTTGAGCATGATTAAAATTTGGTCTAAATCGTTCCATTAAATAAACATAACACCAAAAGGTTTCCGACTCATCTTCCATGACATAAGGAATTGGGGATAAGAAATCATTCATACCCTGCAAAAGTTTATTATTGTATTTCATCTGTTAAGAAAAATAAATAAAACTAATATTATATCAAGGGAGTTAAAAGAAATAGTAAAAAAAATATTACCTGACAATAACCGATTTCAAAGTTGTTAGATGAGTATGTCATCAAAATATGACTTAGAATATTCACATTTTCATTGTTATCACCTTCATAGAATGGTAGCATTAGATTAGTTCTTACCTTGAAAAAAAATACAAATTAAGTTTAATTAATATTTATAGAAAAAAAAAGTCCAGATATTTAATGAAGAATATGTTGTTATAGTTAATTAGTTATACCACATCTTTATCAGTAAGAAACTTTGTTTCTTTAAATTGGGTTTCTTTTATTGATTGCGCTGTGGAAATGCTTAGCAAATGAAAAATAAATAATTGTTACAGAGATATTTTTTTTATAAAAAATAAGATATGTTGCTAATTAGTGACAAACGTGCCATTGGTTTTTTGAGGGTTTCATATTCTAATTTTTTAATGGTGGAAAGATAATGCATTTGTGTATATGTAGAATCATATGCATGATATCTCAATAAGAATTTCCAAATCCGAAATCACATGAGATTAAAATTGTAGTTTACGCTCAACTTGACAAAAATAAATAAATAAATAAATTAAAACCTTTTTATGCAAACTGTGATCCACTCCTCCATAGAAAATTCTCTTCTTTAAATCATTTGGAGACATAACTCGGCCTTCAGCATCCGAAAATGTTGCCCACTACAAAAAATTGTTCAGCTGTTAGGCCAAATATGTAAAAAGACGTAAATGTCCTTCTCATCCTGGTTATAAAAAATAACTCTAGAAAATTTGTCCAAACTAGTCCAGTCAATATATATATAAAGAAAGTAGGGCAAATGCTAAAAACGCTTTTATGTTTTGATAATTTTTAAGGAAAAAGCCGGTATAAATTAAAAAAAAAATAGTTTTTCATTAAAACCACTTGCAATTAGTAAATATCTAATGAAAGCCATTTAATAATTTGTGAACTATTTTAAACCATTTAATATTAGGAAAAATTTCATAAAAACCCGTACAGTTTACACCTTTTTATGGGCTTACCTTCAATTTCCATTGGTTCTCTTATATTTTCTAGCTTAATATAAACAATTTGTTCTAGAAGAAGGTTCTCTGCCATTATATCTATGGAAAACAAAAAATAGCACCAAATGTGTCAATAACAACAATGGGACCAAAAACAATCATAAAAACCTACAGTAAGAAACATTACTCCAAATAGATTCCTTATTGGACTTAATCCAAAAACACCAACTCAATACGGGGACATAAAGTGTAACCTACACTATAAAGAAATTATTTTGACAAAAGATAGAATTTTGACCTCCATTCACCATCAATATGTCTTACATTTGGTGCAAAAACATTGAAGAAGCTTGATATATACTCGATACTAACATAAGTTTCATTTCGAGAAACAGAAGACCAACAGTTAAGCGAGTAATACTTCTTTTTAAAGAATTTGTGTTATAATATTGTATATCAAATAAAATAAAATGGATAAAGTAGGTGCTCATCTCATCTACAAACGGAAAATCTTGTTAGAATACAAGTGTCAAATGGAAACCTTAACTGAAATATGTTATCATTACCTTAATTTTGTTTATAAATAGAATGGCTTCTTTAGTCTCCAAACACCTGTTGACATGGTGTTGTTCATCATTTAGTGAGAGCATGATCTGAAATCCCTATGGAAGATTCGATGGTCGATTAATGCTTTATTTCTTTTTTAAACCACTTATTATCGAGTTTCTTACAAATCTGTATGTAAATAATGCAAGAAAACTGCATCATAAAATGCATGATAAAAGAGTTGCAGGTTTTTCACTCCGTAGGAGACAAGAAAAGCCCAACTTTTATTCATTCCAATGGAATGGAGCATTATCATTCCATTCCTTTCCCAATTCCAATTCCGTCATATAAAACACGTACAACCTAATGAATCCAATGTGGAACGTATTTTTGACCATTTTTATAATTCAAAACGTGCTTAGCCTCCCTATTCGCCTTTTACCATTCATTCGACTTCTTTAGTCCAGCTTCTAAGATTTCACCTTTCTTCAAATCGGATGTATTATATTGATTGCGAATCCTTGATCCCTATTCACAGTTGTAGCTTTCATTGAGGGTAGAAGTAGTAAAATTGAGGAAAGCAGAGCAGATGCTACACAATCACTCTCATTTTCTATAAATAGGAGTACATTGTCTTACAGAATTCATTGATTAATTTGTTAAATTAAGAGAGAGAAGTTTAGTATCTGTAATAAGTAGTAAGGTTTAAATTAAAAGAAACATACTTCATCCATCTCCTTTTTTAAAGATGTTTAATGCTTTTGAATCTGATCTCCAACCAATATGGAGTAAGCGAAGCCAAAAGAAGACATAAAGAAGTCCACATATTGTACAAAGTATCTACATACCAAGTAAAACCAAAGTAAACTTAGAAACAGGCTAAAATATATGATTTTCCATTGTTGTAATTAATGTTTCTTGAAATATGAAAATGGTATCAAGGAAACTATATAAAAGAAAAGTAGCAAACTTATAGTCATTACAAACAAAGCATTGGCTGCAACTAATAGAACAATTAACTTTAGATGAGTCATTGCTCTAAGACCTTTCATAATGAAAGGTTCATCTCCAATCTATATGGAATCAATTAATGGAACATTGGGTTATGTAATTTTGAGAAAAAAAAAAACCATGTTATACGAATTTTTAATCATTATATTTGAAAATTTAAGCAAAAATGTCAATACCCAATAAATGCTTGTAGCAATACCATTGTGTGTCTCCTTGATACCAGATTTAGAACAATTCCTGAATTATAGAAATCATGTATTTTTAAAAAGATTTTTTTTGTGGGGATTTTCATCGATCACCTGCATGCATCATTTCAACAAAATAAATTTCACAGAAAAGATGTACAAATTGAGATAGGGCGTAAGAAGTTTCATATTTTACGAAATTTGAGAGAGTAGAGACCTTACTAGGTTGAGTCATCAGTCTAACCTGAAAGATGATGATAATCTAAACGCAGGTTAGTTGAAACCTCAAGCCGACACCACCGATCATCAAAGTTTTAGGATTCTTGAGTCGACACAAAATTGCGGAGTTCAATCGACGCAAAATGATGGAAGAGATAGTCATCCCAGCGAAAAAGCGGTGTAGAAAAGGTGATTGGAATCCGGTTAAAAACAGTGAAATAGTTATGAACCAATATTTTTAATTTTTATATTACAAAAATAAGTAAAGAAACTGGACCGCCGGTCCCTTCATCTTCCTCCTATTCCATCGTCGTCTTAAGATTTCTCTATCGTCAGAGTATTCATCATTTTTGTTGTTAAACTGGACCACCAATCCCTCCATCTCCTTCTTCCTTGATTACTACCGACCGGTACATAAAAAACAAGAAGACACCATATATCCGGAGATGCCATCATCTCCTGTATCTAAAAGAGCGACGGGTAACGCGATAAGGGCGTTATCTGATGTGGCCGCGCACATAACGGCGCCATAACGCGGAAACACCGCCCCAGCCTCCCGTTATGGGGCGTTACGCCATGACGCGTTACCATGGTAACATATGTTAACGCCATTTTTTCGACCGTTGCATTTTCTTTTTCGTTGAAAAACGGTAATATTACTGTCTAAAAACGGTAAATTCTAAAAAAAAAAATTTACTACTTAATTTTTTTTAAACTATATCAATACATATATACCTCATTTTACACTTCTATTTCTCTATATCTATCTCTATTTCTTTTATCATTCAAAACAAAAAAACCACTATGGATCAAAACCCAAATACCCCTCCTCCGAACACAAACACATCCACTACAATAGGTTTTGCGGGATACGAGGGATACATGAACCTTCTAAACTCCCAAAACTCATCACAAATTCCATATTCCGGCAATTTTTTCAATTCCGCCTCATCCCCACTACAATTCTCTACCTCTCCATGTATGCAACAAAATGCAAACATTCAACAAAACCTTTTTAACACATTCGGTCTCATGCGCCAAACAGTCACACAACCCCTACCCACGCAAGAAACCGTTGTCGAGACGCAAGCCGGGGGTAGTCAGAAAGCATCGGGAAAAAAAGGGAGACCAAAAAAGAAAGGGAAAGAGGTCGTTGTCGGGGCGGATCAAACGGAAGCACCTCCAACATGGTGGACACCGGAGGAAGAGCATGCGTTGGCGGTGGCTTGGTGCGGTACTTCAAAACAACCAACTTTGGGGAACGATATGAAGAAAGTTGCTTTTTGGGATGTCGTAATTGTCAAATTCCGCACAATTTTGAACAAAGGTGACACATATCGCAATAATGATATGCTTAGTGGCAATTGGACTCAAATTAGCCGGAAGTGCACCAAATTCAATTCCATATACAACAAACTTTCTTCACAACGTCAAAGTGGTGTCAATGATTTCGATGTGTGTAGAGCCGCGAGGGAGGAATATCACGTGCAAATGGGTCACGTATTTGAGTATGAAAAAATATGGGAGATAGTGAGGAAATATCCAAAATGGATGAAAACGCCAACATCATCAGAACAACAATCATAGAGGTCTCGTGGTTCGGGTTCGGTTGACATTTCCGACGGACACACGAACATCGACCTCAACGCGGACACCGATGAGATCTCGGACGAGTTTGATGACATCGAGGAAATCTCTCCGCCACGACGACCGATGGGGCGCGACAAAGCTAAGCGCGCGCAACGACATGCGCAGGAGAATGAAAGTCGGCTTCGAGAGCATGAGGACATGAAAAAAAAATTGACGCCCACACGGAAATCGCAAATAAAAGATATGAATTGCAACGGGAGCATTTGGATTTCCTTCGTCAAGAAGCCGAACAAGATCGCATATCGAAGGATTTGGCAATTCTTACAAAAAACGGAGAAAATTTGCCACCGAGACGAGCTGAAGTGATACGGAGGATGAAGGCAAAGATCGAGAGCAAATACTTGGAAGAATAATAGTTTGTCGGTGTTTTTTTTTTAAATTATTAGGACTATCATGTGTTTTTTTTTCAATGTGTTTTTTTGGTTTGTAATGTTTTTTTAAGTTTGTATGGTATTTTTAATTTACTATTTAATGAAATTATGTTTTATTAATTTATATGTTTTTTTTATAGATATATGACATAAATAAAAAAAATAAAACGAATTAGAAATATATGAAGTAAATAAAAAAAAACAAATTAGAATAATAGAAATTAAAAACATCCAAATAGATAAAAAAAAAAAAGAAATAGAAAATAGTATGTGTTATCCCATGTTATTTGGTGTTGCCCATTTCCACCTTTAGTGTTATAACACCAAATTGTGACTAGGATGATGAGGTGGACAATTTGGGTGTGATAACATGTTGCCCACACCTAGTAGTCTAATGGGTTACAATACATAATGAAATTTGTTCTTTTTACTTTTTTTAATTGGAATATGACGTTTATTAATCATTTAATCATCACAGTTTAAAGAATGTTCTTTGTAGAACTGCTAATACTACATCTACATGTATGAGAATTATAGATTTGAAAATTAAGAGATGGATGCTTCTTCTGGTAATGCTAATCCTAAGGTTAAGGGGTATGGTCACACCCAACCTACCGAAAACGTGATGCCACCTCATCGCCATGTCAGCTCCACTACCAATCCACTAACTCTTGGAAATGGTCACCACTCTACATCATTTTTTCTTTTTATTTTTTTATTTTTTTTACATTAGAATAATTTAAAAAATAATTATTAAACAAAAATAAAAACATAAATATTAATTAAAAACATTTTACATTAATTTAAACAACAAAAATTTAAAATCTACATTACTTAAAAAAACATTATCATTTAAAACCTAAATTACTAAAAAACATAGAAAATATTACTCGTCGTCCTCCTCGTCATCATCCCCGTCTTCGTCATTGCCACCGTGTTGCTGGAATTGTCTTTGCCATATATGCTCAGTCAAATCATAACGTAAATTGTGATGTGTTTCATTGTTTTGTATTTCCAAAAGTCGTGTGAAGTATGCAGGGCTGCTGACTTGTATTACTGCAGGTGGGTTAAGAATATCTTCTGGATTATACATACAAATAGCCCTACCATCTTCTTCTATTATCATGTTATGTAAAATAACACAAGCAGTCAACACCTTTTTCAATTTCGCCCTATCCCATGATCGTGCCGGATGTTTGATAATGTGCCACTTTTGTTTGAGGACCCCAAACGCCCGTTCCACATCCTTCCTTGCCGATTCTTGTGCTAACTTGAACAATTTTTGTTTTTCATCGGTCGAAAATGAGTACGACTTGACAAACTTAGTGTACTCTGGATATATCCCATCACCAGTAATACCCATAATTATATTGATGTTCATTCACAATGAACGACATGTTTGGTGCTTTACCCTGCAAAATATCATTAAATACCGGAGAGGCTCCAAGCACATTCAGGTCATTGTTTGACCCCGCCATACCAAAGAATGCATGCCAAAACCATAGGTCATGTGAAGCAACGACCTCTAGTATAATAGTCGGCACGCCATGATCACCTCGTGTGAATTGACCTCGCCATGCATTGGGACAATTTGCCCACTCCCAATGTGTTCAATCAATGCTGCCAAGCATTCCTGGTAAGCCATGTTTAACTTCATGTGCGGCATACAACTGTTCGATATCATTTCTAGTTGGATGTCGCAAATATGTCACCATAAAGCTCTATGACATACTCACAAAAAAGATAAGCACATTCTCTCCCAGTCCTCTCAGACATTTTCAGATACTCATCTGACGCATCTGCTGCTATGCTGTATGCCAATTGTCTAAGGGCTGTTGTGCATTTTTGTAATGTACTAAAACCATGTTTACCTCTTGCATTCCATCTCAATTGGAAAAACTCATAATTGTTTTCCAAATCTCTAGCAATACGTAAAAATAAATTTCTACTAATACGAAATAGGTCTTCAAATTTTGATAGGTCATACAAACTATCAGGGGCAAAGTAATCACGTACCAAAAGCTCGTGTTCCGCCATACGATCCCGAACTATCGAAATTATATGCCTCTTCTCGGTATTTGAACTTTCGACTCTTTGTTGCACCCTATTGTGTGACGCAGACAACAACGTGTGCAACACCAAGTCATCTTCATCAGAGTTATCATCATCGAATGAAGAAGAGTAAATCGAATCCGCAAAATTATTCATATCTATGTTTGAAAGTGTGTTTGAAAGAGGGAATAGAAATATGTTTGTGATGTGGGGGAAAATGTGTTTGTTTATATGTTGTGTATGTATTTATATATGTGTGTTAAGTTTTGTTTATTTTTTTTATGTTGGTAACGGTCAAAGAAAGAAAAAAGGAACGGTCAAAAATGTTGCACCAATCAAGTCGATCGTCTTCTTCCGTAGCCCCACCCACGCCACAAGGCACCTACGCACACCTGGGGCGGTGTTCACGCGTAGGTGGCCTTGCCACTTAGGCACTACGCATAGCCAAGCCCAATCTGTAGGAACCCAATTTTATACGAATGGTGGATGCGGAAGAATAATATCTCAAGATTTATCGTGTATCAAAATATAAAAATATGAAGAACATGATGAACATTCTTAGAAGATGAGAAAGAAAGAGATATAAAATATATTTCATGAAGAACATAGGTGGGAGAAAGAAACTCTCCCTGGATGGGAGAAATCCCACCACTTTCTCTCTCTAGAGATTACATTTTAGAAAAGGTGCATAAAAAGAAAATGACCACCTCTCCCTTTATATATGAGGGAGAGACAAATACACCAACAATACAAATAAAGGGAAAAATACAACCTAACTATCCCTCATTATTTGTAAAGCATTTCCATGCTCCAACATTCTCTCCCTAAATGCTTACAAATGATGAGAGATACAATAAGTGATACAAGGTTATAATACAATAATCCGACTAGCAAGTGAAGTAATAAAATGAAACATAGTGAGAACCAAATGTTGAAATGCCTCTGAAACTCTGAAGTGTCTGTGAAGTCTGAAACTGGCCATGAATCTCTAAACACTGAAGGTCTTCGGCTTCAAAGCACAACCAATGAAACAGAAAAAATAAGATCCAAATCTTCAAACCAGTCATAATCACCGGAAGAAGAAGGTCACCATAAGCAAGTAGAAGATCCAATAAAAGAAACACTTCGGCTTCAAAAAGTCTGAAAAACATCTCGAGTTCTCGAATCATAATACACCAAGATTCTTCAAAGAATAACCTGCTAAACATGTGAAGCATCCATAAAATGAATTCCGTATAAAAATAATGTGAGTCCAAAAACATGGTCCAGCAATGCCAAAAATTTGATCCAAGGATCAAAAATAAGTGCCACGTCACATCGCCAAAATAATCTTCGTCTTGAACATATCACAAATCCAAACTCGTGAAACCATAAGATCTGAACCGGATGCGAACACAAAATCATCCTGTGGTAGAGTCCAAATAATACATAATCTGAATCGGAAAACATCGAGTAATGCCAAAAATTTGATCCGTAAAGACCAAAAATAAGTGCCACATCGCATCACTAAATAAATAATCGTCTTCAGAGGTCTTCAAAAATCCAAACTCAAACAATCATAATAACCAAATCCGGATGATATTCTCTTCCTATTTTTGATAACCAATGACCGGATATCAAAAATCAACAAATCATCGGATGGAGAGTGTCGGATACCAAGAGCTAAGAGAGCTCTCCTTAGATGTATGAAGGGTCTCGATAAGACACGAGAAATAGAGTAAAAAATATACTCCGCGGTCATGAGAAGATGGGTGATATAGTTGTTGAAGACTGCTCGAACAAATACCAAAGTACGAAGAATCACCGCATGAAAAATATCTCTGTTGTGCCGAAAATATAGCAAAATATATCCAAACTGCGGTGTCGGAACTCTCGTAGTGATCTTCAATAGAGAATAAAGTCCACATGCTCAAGATACATGATTCGTCAACCAAAGATCAAGAGCGCCAAGTCATAATATCTCATAAAGTGAAGAATGTGAAACAACTTTGTTGATTAATCGCCGTTGCGGTGCAAGCATTACAAGGAATAATATAAACTCTGACTGCGGTATGGAGTAATCTTCCAAAATAAACGACATGAAATGAACCAATGTGACAATCCAATGTTCGGTTGTGGCAAAAATTGGTGTTAAAAAAATTGGTTTTTAAAAAAAATAATTGGTTTTAATAAAAAAGTTGGCTAAATAAAAAAATTGGTGTTAAAAAAATTTGGCTAAATAAAAAATAATTGGTGTTAAAAAAAATTGGCTAAATAAAAAAAATTGGTGTTAAAAAAAATTAATTAAAAAAAATAATAATACCAAAAAAAATGGCTGAATAAAAAAAAGGAGTTTAAAAAAAAAGGAGTTAAAAAAATAGAGGGTTTTAAAAAAAGGGAAGGAAAAAAGAGGAAGGAGGGAATAAGGAGGGGGGGAGGAGGAAGAAGGAAGAAGAGAGGGGGGAGGGGAAGGGCTGAAGGCTGGTAGGAGAAAGGAGGCGGAGCTGAGAAGGGAAGATCCGAAGTTTGCTGATGGAGGGTAGTTGCGGGTCAGGTGTTGGGTGCAGAAGAAGTGTAGGTGCGGTGGGAGATGAGCAAGGCACGACAGCTGCGGAGCGAGCAGGCAGGCCTGACTGCGGTCCGAAAGGAATGGATGGGCGTGATGCGGTTGGTCTGACTGCGGTGCGAGGGAGCAAGCGACTTCGGACGAGGACTGCGGTAGGTGCAGACTGCGGTCCTTACTTCGGTCAGAGGGCTAGGAAGGTTGCGGGGGCTTCTCGGCTGGGATAAGAGGTTGCGGACCAAGGCTTAGCTGAGAGGCTGCGGACCAAGGCCTGAGAGGGGCTGCGGGGAGGCTTTTTTGGAGGCTCCGGTAGGCAGTTTTTGGCTGTGGTTCGGGGCTCCGAGAAGGGCTGAACAACTGACAAAAAATACTGTTTTTTCATGAAAAATGGTACCGCAAAGGCCATTTATTCATATTTTAATAAGGGAATCTTTTATAAAGCATTTTAAGTCAACAAGTGGTCTTAGGAAGACAAAAAGAAGAGTGTGCAGGTGGGTTTTTAGGGACAAAAGGTGATGGGATTTGTCATAGTCACATGGTTTTTACTTGGAAAGACAAATATAAGTGGAATACTCTCACCCAAAAGAGCAAAAAGGACAAAGTGCTTTATATAATAACATATTACGTCCATTTTTCTTCAAATCAAAGATTCACAACAAGAATATTGTGAAGAAAAATAACTTCATACCTTAATGAAGAATTGTTGGGTAAAAAGAAATACACCACTTCAAGAAATAAATAAGCCCAATATTGTGTTGTTTCTTCCAAGATTAAAGAGACTCCTGGAGCATAAATTCTTCAACTTCTGAGAGACCACAAAATTAATTCTCTTCCCATTTTCCTTCATATCTTCAACAACTAAATAAGAACTTGAAGAACATATTTTCCAGTAGAAATATTGAATGAGCAGCAACACCAAAATTATTCTACTAAGTAAGAATGACCTAGAAAAATAGAAAACTCATCAGAAATTTCCTGTTTGAACCCGAAAATTCTTGCAAAAATACAAAAAACTTCAAGATAATCATCGAACGGGAGTCGTTCCCTTGAACTTGTCGATTAAACCTTCAAGGTACGGCTCTGATACCAATTGTAAGAACCCAATTTTATACTAATGGTGGATGTGGAAGAATAATATCTCGAGATTTATCGTGTATCAAAATATAAAAATATGAAGAACATGATGAGCATTCTCAGAAGATGAAGGTCTTCGGCTTCAAAGCACAACCAATGAAGCAGAAAAAATAAGATCCAAATCTTCAAACCAGTCAAAATCACCGGAAGAAGAAGGTCACCATGAGCAAGTAGAAGATCCAATAAAAGAAACATTTCGGCTTCAAAAAGTCTGAAAAACATCTCGAGTTCTCGAATCATAATACACCAAGATTCTTCAAAGAATAACCTGCTAAACATGTGAAGCATCCATAAAATGAATTCCGTATAAAAATAATGTGAGTCCAAAAACATGGTCCAGCAATGCCAAAAATTTGATCCAAGGATCAAAAATAAGTGCCACGTCACATCGCCAAAATAATCTTCGTCTTGAACATATCACAAATCCAAACTCGTGAAACCATAAGATCTGAACCGGATGCGAACACAAAATCATCCTGTGGTAGAGTCCAAATAATACATAATCTGAATCGGAAAACATCGAGTAATGCCAAAAATTTGATCCGTAAAGACCAAAAATAAGTGCCACATCGCATCACTAAATAAATAATCGTCTTCAGAGGTCTTCAAAAATCCAAACTCAAACAATCATAATAACCAAATCCGGATGATATTCTCTCCCTATTTTTGATAACCAATGACCGGATATCAAAAATCAACAAATCATCGGATGGAGAGTGTCGGATACCAAGAGCTAAGAGAGCTCTCCTTAGATGTATGAAGGGTCTCGATAAGACACGAGAAATAGAGTAAAAAATATACTCCGCGGTCATGAGAAGATGGGTGATATAGTTGCTGAAGACTACTCGAACAAATACCAAAGTACGAAGAATCACCGCATGAAAAATATCTCTGTTGTGCCGAAAATATACCAAAATATATCCAAACTGCGGTGCCGGAACTCTCGTAGTGGTCTTCAATAGAGAATAAAGTCCACATGCTCAAGATACATGATTCGTCAACCAAAGATCAAGAGCGCCAAGTCATAATATCCCATAAAGTGAAGAATGTGAAACAACTTTGTTGATTAATCGCCGTTGCGGTGCAAGCATTACAAGGAATAATATAAACTCTGACTGCGGTATGGAGTAATCTTCCAAAATAAACGACATGAAATGAACCAATGTGACAATCCAATGTTCGGTTGTGGCAAAAATTAGTGTTAAAAAAATTGGTTTTTTAAAAAAATAATTGGTTTTAATAAAAAAGTTGGCTAAATAAAAAAATTGGTGTTAAAAAAATTGGCTAAATAAAAAATAATTGGTATTAAAAAAATTGGCTAAATAAAAAAAATTGGTGTTAAAAAATATTAATTAAAAAAAATAATAATACCAAAAAAAAATGGCTGAATAAAAAAAAGGAGTTTAAAAACAAAGGAGTTAAAAAAATAGAGGGTTTTAAAAAAAGGAAGGAAAAAAGAGGAAGGAGGGAATAAGGAGGGGGGGAGGAGGAAGAAGGAAGAAGAGAGGGGAGGAGGGGAAGGGCTGAAGGCTGGTAGGAGAAAGGAGGCGGAGCTGAGAAAGGAAGATCCGAAGTTTGCTGATGGAGGGTAGTTGCGGGTCAGGTGTTGGGTGCAGAAGAAGTGTAGGTGCGGTGGGAGATGAGCAAGGCACGGCAGCTGCGGAGCGAGCAGGCAGGCCTGACTGCGGTCCGAAAGGAATGGATGGGCGTGATGCGGTTGGTCTGACTGCGGTGCGAGGGAGCAAGCGACTTCGGACGAGGACTGCGGTAGGTGCAGACTGCGGTCCTTACTTCGGTCTGAGGGCTAGGAAGGTTGCGGGCTTCTCGGCTGGGATAAGAGGTTGCGGACCAAGGCTTAGCTGAGAGGCTGCGGATCAAGGCCTGAGAGGGGCTGCAGGGAGGCTTTTTTGGAGGCTCCGGTAGGCAGTTTTTGGCTGTGGTTCGGGGCTCCGAGAAGGGCTGAACAACTGACGAAAAATACTATTTTTTCATGAAAAATGGTACCGCAAAGGCCATTTATTCATATTTTAATAAGGGAATCTTTTATAAAGCATTTTAAGTCAACAAGTGGTCTTATGAAGACAAAAAGAAGGGTGTGCAGATGGGTTTTTAGGGACAAAAGGTGATGGGATTTGTCATAGTCACATGGTTTTTACTTGGGAAGACAAATATAAGTGGAATACTCTCACCCAAAAGAGCAAAAAGGACAAAGTGTTTTATATAATAACATATTACGTCCATTTTTCTTCAAATCAAAGATTCAAAACAAGAATATTGTGAAGAAAAATAACTTCATACCTTAATGAAGAATTGCTGGGTAAAAACCACTTCAAGAGATAAATAAGCCCAATATTGTGTCGTTTCTTCCAAGATTAAAGAGACTCCTGGAGCATAAATTCTTCCAAGATTAAAGAACATATTTTCCAACAGAAATATTGAATGAGCAGCAACACCAAAATTATTCTACTAAGTAAGAATGACCCAGAAAAATAGAAAACTCATCAGAAATTTCCGGTTTGAACCCGAAAATTCTTGCAAAAACTCGAAAAACTTCAAGATAATCACCGAACGGGAGTCGTTCCCTTGAACTAGTCGATTAAACCTTCAAGGTACGGCTCTGATACCAATTGTAGGAACCCAATTTTATACGAACGGTGGATGCGGAAGAATAGTATCTCGAGATTTATCGTGTATCAAAATATAAAAATATGAAGAACATGATGAGCATTCTCAGAAGATGAGAAAGAAAGAGAGATAAAATATATTTCATGAAGAACATAGGTGGGAGAAAGAAACTCTCCCTGGATGGGAGAAATCTCACCACTTTCTCTCTCTAGAGATTACATTTTAGAAAATGTGCATAAAAAGAAAATGACCACCTCTCCCTTTATATATGAGGGAGAGACAAATACACCAACAATACAAATAGAGAGAAAAATACAACCTAACTATCACTTATTATTTGTAAAGCATTTCCATGCTCTAACATTCTCTCCCTAAATGCTTACAAATGATGAGAGATACAATAAGTGATACAAGGCTATAATACAATAATCCGACTAGCAAGTGAAGTAATAAAATGAAACATAGTGAGAACCAAATGTTGAAATGCCTCTGAAACTCTGAATTTTCTGTGAAGTCTGAAACTGGCCATGAATCTCTAAACACTGAAGGTCTTCGGCTTCAAAGCACAACCAATGAAGCAGAAAAAATAAGATCCAAATCTTCAAACCAGTCAAAATCACCGGAAGAAGAAGGTCACCATGAGCAAGTAGAAAATCCAATAAAAGAAACATTTCGGCTTCAAAAAGTCTGAAAAACATCTCGAGTTCTCGAATCATAATACACCAAGATTCTTCAAAGAATAACCTGCTAAACATGTGAAGCATCCATAAAATGAATTCCGTATAAAAATAATATGAGTCCAAAAACATGGTCGAGCAATGCCAAAAATTTGATCCAAGGATCAAAAATAAGTGCCACGTCACATCGCCAAAATAATCTTCGTCTTGAACATATCACAAATCCAAACTCGTGAAACCATAAGATCTGAACCGGATGCGAACACAAAATCATCCTGTGGTAGAGTCCAAATAATACATAATCTGAATCGGAAAACATCGAGTAATGCCAAAAATTTGATCCGTAAAGACCAAAAATAAGTGCCACATCGCATCACTAAATAAATAATCGTCTTCAGAGGTCTTCAAAAATCCAAACTCAAACAATCATAATAACCAAATCCGGATGATATTCTCTCCCTATTTTTGATAACCAATGACCGGATATCAAAAATCAACAAATCATCGGATGGAGAGTGTCGGATACCAAGAGCTAAGAGAGCTCTCCTTAGATGTATGAAGGGTCTCGATAAGACACGAGAAATAGAGTAAAAAATATACTCCGCAGTCATGAGAAGATGGGTGATATAGTTGTTGAAGACTGCTCGAACAAATACCAAAGTACGAAGAATCACCGCATGAAAAATATCTCTGTTGTGCCGAAAATATACCAAAATATATCCAAACTGCGGTGTCGGAACTCTCGTAGTGGTCTTCAATAGAGAATAAAGTCCACATGCTAGAGTCCAAATAATACATAATCTGAATCGGAAAACATCGAGTAATGCCAAAAATTTGATCCGTAAAGACCAAAAATAAGTGCCACATCGCATCACTAAATAAATAATCGTCTTCAGAGGTCTTAAAAAATCCAAACTCAAACAATCATAATAACCAAATCCGGATGATATTATCTCCCTATTTTTGATAACCAATGACCGGATATCAAAAATCAACAAATCATCGGATGAAGAGTGTCGGATACCAAGAGCTAAGAGAGCTCTCCTTAGATGTATGAAGGGTCTCGATAAGACACGAGAAATAGAGTAAAAAATATACTCCGCAGTCATGAGAAGATGGGTGATATAGTTGCTGAAGACTGCTCGAACAAATACCAAAGTACGAAGAATCACCGCATGAAAAATATCTCTGTTGTGCCGAAAATATACCAAAATATATCCAAACTGCGGTGCCGGAACTCTCGTAGTGGTCTTCAATAGAGAATAAAGTCCACATGCTCAAGATACATAATTCGTCAACCAAAGATCAAGAGCGCCAAGTCATAATATCCCATAAAGTGAAGAATGTGACACAACTTTGTTGATTAATCGCCGTTGCGGTGCAAGCATTACAAGGAATAATATAAACTCTGACTGCGGTATGGAGTAATCTTCCAAAATAAACGACATGAAATGAACCAATGTGACAATCCAATGTTCGGTTGTAGCAAAAATTGGTGTTAAAAAAATTGGTTTTTAAAAAAAATAATTGGTTTTAATAAAAAAGTTGGCTAAATAAAAAAATTGGTGTTAAAAAAAATTGGCTAAATAAAAAATAATTGGTGTTAAAAAAAAATTGGCTAAATAAAAAAAATTGTTGTTAAAAAAAATTAATTAAAAAAAAATAATAATACCAAAAAAAATGGCTGAATAAAAAAAAAGGAGTTTAAAAAAAAGGAGTTAAAAAAATAGAGGGTTTTAAAAAAAGGGAAGGAAAAGGAGGAAGGAGGGAATAAGGAGGGGGGGAGGAGGAAGAAGGAAGAAAAGAGGGGAGGAGGGGAAGGGCTGAAGGCTGGTAGGAGAAAGGAGGCGGAGCTGAGAAGGGAAGATCCGAAGTTTGCTGATGGAGGGTAGTTGCGGGTCAGGTGTTGGGTGCAGAAGAAGTGTAGGTGCGGTGGGAGATGAGCAAGGCACGGCAGCTGCGGAGCGAGCAGGCAGGCCTGACTGCGGTCCGAAAGGAATGGATGGGCGTGATGCGGTTGGTCTGACTGCGGTGCGAGGGAGCAAGCGACTTCGGACAAGGACTGCGGTAGGTGCAGACTGCGGTCCTTACTTCGGTCAGAGGGCTAGGAAGGTTGCGGGGGCTTCTCGGTTGGGATAAGAGGTTGCGGACCAAGGCTTAGATGAGAGGCTGCGGACCAAGGCCTGAGAGGGGCTGCGGGGAGGCTTTTTTGGAGGCTCCGGTAGGCAGTTTTTGGCTGTGGTTCGGGGCTCCGAGAAGGGCTGAACAACTGACAAAAAATACTATTTTTTCATGAAAAATGGTACCGCAAAGGCCATTTATTCATATTTTAATAAGGGAATCTTTTATAAAGCATTTTAAGTCAACAAGTGGTCTTAGGAAGACAAAAAGAAGAGTGTGCAGGTGGGTTTTTAGGGACAAAAGGTGATGAGATTTGTCATAGTCACATGGTTTTTACTTGGGAAGACAAATATAAGTGGAATACTCTCACCCAAAAGAGCAAAAAGGACAAAGTGTTTTATATAATAACATATTACGTCCATTTTTCTTCAAATCAAAGATACACAACAAGAATATTGTGAAGAAAAATAACTTCATACCTTAATGAAGAATTGCTGGGTAAAAAGAAATACACCACTTCAAGAAATAAATAAGCTCAATATTGTGTCGTTTCTTCCAAGATTAAAGAGACTCCTAGAGCATAAATTCTTCCAAGATTGAAGAACATATTTTCCAGCAGAAATATTGAATGAGCAGCAACACCAAAATTATTCTACTAAGTAAGAATGACCCAGAAAAATAGAAAACTCATCAGAAATTTCTGGTTTGAACCCGAAAATTCTTGCAAAAACACGAAAAACTTCAAGATAATCACCGAACGGGAGTCGTTCCCTTGAACTAGTCCATTAAACCTTCAAGGTACGGCTCTGATACCAATTGTAGGAACCCAATTTTATACGAACGGTGGATGCGGAAGAATAGTATCTCGAGATTTATCGTGTATCAAAATATAAAAATATGAAGAACATGATGAGCATTCTCAGAAGATGAGAAAGAAAGAGAGATAAAATATATTTCATGAAGAACATATGTGGGAGAAAGAAACTCTCCCTGGATGGGAGAAATCTCACCACTTTCTCTCTCTAGAGATTACATTTTAGAAAATGTGCATAAAAAGAAAATGACCACCTCTCCCTTTATATATGAGGGAGAGACAAATACACCAACAATACAAATAAAGAGAAAAATACAACCTAACTATCACTTATTATTTGTAAAGCATTTCCATGCTCCAACATTCTCTCCCTAAATGCTTACAAATGATGAGAGATACAATAAGTGATACAAGGCTATAATACAATAATCCGACTAGCAAGTGAAGTAATAAAATGAAACATAGTGAGAACCAAATGTTGAAATGCCTCTGAAACTCTGATGTGTCTGTGAAGTCTGAAACTGGCCATGAATCTCTAAACACTGAAGGTCTTCGGCTTCAAAGCACAACCAATGAAGCAGAAAAAATAAGATCCAAATCTTCAAACCAGTCATAATCACCGGAAGAAGAAGGTCACCATGAGCAAGTAGAAGATCCAATAAAAGAAACACTTCGGCTTCAAAAAGTCTGAAAAACATCTCGAGTTCTCGAATCATAATACACCAAGATTCTTCAAAGAATAACCTGCTAAACATGTGAAGCATCCATAAAATGAATTCCGGATAAAAATAACGTGAGTCCAAAAACATGGTCCAGCAATGCCAAAAATTTGATTCAAGGATCAAAAATAAGTGCCACGTCACATCGCCAAAATAATCTTCGTCTTGAACATATCACAAATCCAAACTCGTGAAACCATAAGATATGAACCGGATGCGAACACAAAATCATTATGTGGTAGAGTCCGAATAATAAATAATCTGAATCGGAAAACATCGAGTAATGCCAAAAATTTGATCCGTAAAGACCAAAAATAAGTGTCACATCGCATCACTAAATAAATAATCGTCTTCAGAGGTCTTCAAAAATCCAAACTCAAACAATCATAATAACCAAATCCGGATGATATTATCTCCCTATTTTTGATAACCAATGACCGGATATCAAAAATCAACAAATCATCGGATGAAGAGTGTCGGATACCAAGAGCTAAGAAAGCTCTCCTTATATGTTTGAAGGGTCTCGATAAGACACGAGAAATAGAGTAAAAAAGATACTCCGCGGTCATGAGAAGATGAGTGATATAGTTGCTGAAGACTGCTCGAACAAATACCAAAGTACGAAGAATCACCGCATGAAAAATATCTCTGTTGTGCCGAAAATATAGCAAAATATATCCAAACTGCGGTGTCGGAACTCTCGTAGTGGTCTTCAATAGAGAAGAAAGTCCACATGCTCAAGATACATGATTCGTCAACCAATGATCAAGAGCGCTGCAGTATGGAATAATATTCCAAAATAAACGACATGAAATGAACCAATGTGACAATCCAAGGTTCGATTGTGGCAAAAACTAATGTTAAAAAAAATTGGTTTTTAGAAAAAAAATTGGTTTTAATAAAAAAGTTGGCTAAATAAAAAAATTGGTGTTAAAAAAAATTGGCTAAATAACAAATAATTGGTGTTAATAAAAATTTGCTACATAAAAAATAATTGGTGTTAAAAAATAATAATTAAAAAAATAATAATAATACCAAAAAAATGGCTGAATAAAAAAAAAGGAGTTAAAAAAATAGAGGGTTTTAAAAAAAAGGGAAGGAAAAATGAGGAATGAGGGAATAAGGAGGGGGGGGGGAGGAGGAAGAAGGAAGAAGAGAGGGGAGGAGGGGAAGGGCTGAAGGCTGGTAGGAGAAAGGAGGCGGAGCTGAGAAGGGAAGATCCGAAGTCTGTTGATGGAGGGTAGTTGCGGGTCAGGTGTTGGGTGCGGAAGAAGTGTAGGTGCGGTGGGAGATGAGCAAGGCGCGGCAGCTGCGGAGCGAGCAGGCAGGCGTGACTGCGGTCCGAGCTGCGGTCCGAGAGGAAGTGATGGATGCGATGCGGTTGGTCTGACTGCGGTGCGAGGGAGCAAGCGACTTCGGACGAGGACTGCGGTAGGTGCAGACTGCGGTCCTTACTTCGGTCAGAGGGCTATCAAGGTTGCGGGCTTCTCGGCTGGGCTAAGAGGTTGTAGACCAAGGCTTAGCTGAGAGGCTGCGGACCAAGGCCTGAGAGGGGCTGCGAGGAAGCTTCTCAGGAGGCTTCGGTAGGCAGTTTTTGGCTGTGGTTCGGGGCTCCGAGAAGGCCTGAACAGGTGACGAAAAATGCTATTTTTCATGAAAAATGGTACCGCAAAGGTCATTTATTCATATTTTAATAAGGGAATCTTTTATAAAGCATTTTAAGTCAACAAGTGGTCTTGGGAAGACAAAAAAAAAAGTGTGCAGGTGGGTTTTTATGGACAAAAGGTGATGGGATTTGTCATAGTCACATGGTTTTTACTTGGGAAGACAAATATAAGTGGAATACTCTTTACCCAAAAGAGCAAAAAGGACAAAGTGTTTTATATAAACACATATTACGTCCATTTTTCTTCAAATCAAAGATTCACAACAAGAATATTGTGAAGAAAAATAACTTCATACCTTAATGAAGAATTGTTGGGTAAAAAGAAATACACCACTTCAAGAAATAAATAAGCCCAATATTGTGTCGTTTCTTCCAAGATTAAAGAGACTCCTGGAGCATAAATTCTTCAACTTTTGAGAGACCACAAAATTAATTCTCTTCCCATTTTCCTTCATATCTTCAACAACAACTAAATAAGAACTTGAAGAACATATTTTCCAGCGGAAAAATTGAATGAGCAGCAACACCAAAATTATTCTACTAAGTAAGAATCACCCAGAAAAATAGAAAACTCATCAGAAATTTCCGGTTTGAACCCGGAAATTCTTGCAAAAACAAGAAAAACTTCAAGATAATCACCGAACGGGAGTCGTTCCCTTGAACTAGTCGATTAAACCTTCAAGGTACGGCTCTGATACCAATTGTAGGAGCCCAATTTTATACGAACGGTGGATGCGGAAGAATAGTATCTCGAGATTTATCGTGTATCAAAATATAAAAATATGAAGAACATGATGAGCATTCTTAGAAGATAAGAAAGAAAGAGAGATAAAATATATTTCATGAAGAACATAGGTGGGAGAAGGAAACTCTCCCTGGATGGGAGAAATCCCACCACTTTCTCTCTCTAGAGATTACATTTTAGAAAATGTGCATAAAAAGAAAATGACCACATCTCCCTTTATATATATGAGGGAGAGACAAATACACCAACAATACAAATAAAGAGAAAAATACAACCTAACTTTCACTCATTATTTGTAGAGCATTTCCATGCTCCAACACAATCCATACCGCAAAGCCTAATGTCTTCCTAGACCTTCAATTGATGTAATTGGTAGTGTTTTTGTTTAGCGTTTTTTGGTTATGAGTATTCTTCAATTGTAATTTCTTTATCTGAGTTTTGTTGTTGGAAAAATGTTGGTGCCCGTCAACCGTCAATTCACGCGCCAAAACTATAATCAGCATGGCAAGCAACAATTGCTATTTTGATCACAGGAACTAAAATAAACTCATACTATTAGGTGTTGCCATTGCTTACGATAAGGACCTTGTAAGAGAGAATAGGAACCACAAAGGATCATATGCATGTTCTTTTCCTCTGTATTTTTTTGGATAACCTTCCACAGTAAAGACCCCTCACATCATCATATGTAGTGCCGCCGACGAAACCCTTCTCTCCTGTGTCAAATATATTTTTTTCGAAAAGACGTGGTTTTTTTTAGTTTTTATTTTTTTATAAAATAACTAGGTTAAAACCTGTAGACACCACGGATGAGAAAGAAAAGAAAATTATTAATAAATCAAAAGATTATAATTGAACAATGATAATATAAAATTTATTAATTTATAAATATAGATGTCTTGAATATTATGAAAAAATTATGGTTAAAGACGCGAGCTTGACATTTTGTTCCCAATCAAAATAATATAGGTAAATTAGGTTGGACATTCAGGTTATTATTATTATTAAAGTAAATTTGAAATTTTCCGATTATATGTACTACTAACTTGGTAATCGACATTGCTAACTTGGCAATTATCTTAAAATAAGGAAATTATGTTGTTCCCCTAAAAGAATGAATCCCTTAATATAAATTGTTGTGTTATCTTATCATTTATTACTTTTCAAATTACTTTTACATTTCAAATAATATACGGAAATTGTTTCAAATAATACATGGAATTGATTATAACTATTTTGAATTTGAACTTAGGAGTTACACGTGGCGTAATATTGATTTAATAATCTGACACATGGCAGAATGAGGTTAACCCTATTCATTTATTATATAGAGATCTTTTCAAAAAGACGTGGTTTTTTTAGTTTTTATTTTCTTATAAAATAAGTTGGACCCACATAAAAACACCACTTGCCATACTTTTTAAATAGTTTTGAAACAACAAGACTTTTGCATATATTTTTTCAAAATACCATCATTAGGTAGAAAACTCTAATATTAGACGTAACGATTTTTTGCACAGCTGAAATTTTGATGTATTGTGTGATGTTTATGAATGTTTAAATTATATAAAAGATATAAAAAAGAGTTTTATAATTTAATGAGTAGTTTTGTGTATTTTTAGATATATCTAATTTGTAACTCTTAGTTTATTATTTTGTTTTTGTAATTAAATTATTTGTTTCAATAATACACCATATTAATTAATCGTCGACATACACCATGTGTTTTTTTGGCAATCTTAGTTTTTGAACTTTTTAATATTTTTAAGCGTAACAAATGAAGATTATATTGTTTCCACTTCTTATTATTTCTTATTTTTATATAAATGTTTCAAGTGATATTATTTATTTGAAAATGAAAAATATATGTGTAACATATGTCTTAACAAGACAAAAACAATAAATTTATAACAAACCACTAAGTAATGTGTTTAGACTTTAGATACAGAGTAGTGATTAAATCTAAAAAATGTTAAAAGAAATGGCTATTATACATAAATAAAAAATAGAAAATGTAAAGGTATTCATGATGGAAAAATAGTTATTTAAAATAATGAAGATTACGATGAAATGTATAGGGAAACGGTTTTTAAAAATTTACACTTAAAAATTATTAATGTGAATCAATGTTTTAAAAACCGGTTTTTTAGTTGAATCGGTATGGTGACCGGTTCCCGGTTCAACCGGTTTAACCGGTTCGACCGCCGGGTGAACCGGTTTCTATATTTTTCATAATTTTAATTTTTTTTTCTATTTTTCTACACGTACATACATATATAAATCATTAATTTAGTGTTTACAAGTTCAAATATTAAAAATACACATAAAAATAAATTGTAGATGAATCCAAATACACTAAAATAACACATAATCATAAGTTTTAGTGTTTTATATTAATCTATATACGTTAAAAAGAAAAATAAAGTATAATACCGAAACAAAATATAGTTTTAGATGAATATAAACACATAAAAAAAACTTTATAACATTTGTCATATGTTTTTATTTAGAGAAAACTAAATAGATTTGAAAAAAATCACCAAAATTTATTATGTAAATGGTTCTTTTTCATTGTTTTGATTCGGTTTAACCGGTTCAACCGGTTTATTTTGACCGGTTCAACCGGGTTTTTCTAAAAACCGGCCGGTTCAATGCGGTTCAGAAATCAATGTAAAACCGGTGATAGTTAAACCGCTCCCTCCTCCGGTTCCCGGTCCAACCGGTTCGACCGGCCGGTTCAAACCGGTTTTTAAAACACTGATGTGAATTCATTATAAGTTTTGATATATAAGATCTTGAAAAAATACAATAAAATAATAAAGACTCATAGGAAATTGGTCCTTTCATTTACATGCTTTTATTATTATTATTATTATTTGAATTTTCTAATTCTCTTTGTAGTTTATTTTTTATAATAAAATGTCATAAAACTTACCATTTAAAAAACTTAATATTATATTCATTCAATAATATATAGAAATAAACTCATGAAACCCAAAATATTTTCATGTCATTGTCTTTGTAATTTACAATTTGTTTTGTTAACAAAATATATATATATATATATATATATATATATATATATATATATATATATATATATATATATATATATAAAAGTAAGTAATTAATAATTATGTTTTATTTATGGATATTAAAGGATATAATAAAAAATAGTATCCTATGCAAAGAATAATAATTAATCTTAATACTATAAAAATATTATAATATAATATGTTGCTCATGTAAGCTTATTTTTTAAAAACAAAATATACATTTTAAGGAAAGTTCTCGTCAAGAGTAAACCATTTATAATGATGGTTAATCATTCAATATATTAAGTTATCCTAAAAATAAATATTTAATACAACTTTTGTTACATGTTTTCCTTAATCTATACTACTTTATAATGTATATATATTGTGGGGTCCATCAAATTTTAAGACTAAATTCTTAAAACAAGGAGGTAGATTTTTGACCATTAGATTATATTTGATGGTTATGATTAAAAGATAATGATGATCTATGTGAAAGACATTTGGCCAATCAAAAACATATACAACACACTATACAATCCATGAAATTCTTTTATTAACCCTAATCCCCATTCAACCATACTCTCAAACCTTCTAATCCTAATATCTCTTTACAAACTCTTTTCACCCTCTTGAAACCCTAATTCCTCGCAACCCACAACCTCCACGGCCACCACCATTGTCGGCCAACACCTGCACCACTATACAAGACGATCCACAACTACGAAGAGCCTCACCCTCACGAGACTACCTTCAATCACCAAGAGCCACCACCGCGGTCACCTAATGTGACATCCCCAATTTCACGGCCAGAAAAGACCGATTTCGTTTATGCTTTTTAAAATAAAATCAGAGAAATCTTTTTAAAAGATGTTGCGGAATTGGTCCCCAAAACAAAACACGATAAAAGTTTGTCAAAACCTTTCTTTAAGAAATATATAATTTCCTTTTATATCAAAACCTCGGGATGTCATGTTCCGATACAGATCAAAAGCATAAACAAGACATTATAAGCCTTACAACAGTTATTTATAACTACTGGCCTATAATCCAAAAATCACTCATTGTCATCATCCGACTATGCTCGGGGTCCACTACCTGTAATATAAAAAGCTGAGTGGGTCAGGCTTGGAAGCCTGGTGAGCATATAGGGTTTTCAACCCACAATAAATAATAAACTCTTTAAGTTTATCAATCAACAAATAATTTATTAATTTTATCAACCAAAAACAACCTTAATTACCCATTCCCGTTATCCTCACCTTACGTCCCTAAAACAACTATCACAAGGGACCTAGCCTAAGGATTTTCATTAGGGGTGACAACATTGCTTCGGGGGTTCCTCAGCAATTTATGTCAAATAAGGCAACCAATGGGGTGACAACATTGCTTTCCTCAGCAATTTGTGTCAAACCAGACATCCTCACATTAAATAACCAATAAGGTGACAACATTGCTTTCCTCAGCAAATTATGTCAAATAAGGCAAACATCGGGGTGACAACACTACATTCCTTAGCAATTTATGTCAAATAAAACAAACACCGGGGTGACAACATTGCTTTCCCTCAGCAATTTATGTCAAATAAAACAAACACCTGGATGACAACATTGCTTTCCCTCGGCAATTTATGTCAAATAAGACAACCAATATGGTGACAACACTGCTTTCTTCAGCAATTTATGTCAAATAAAACAACCAATGTGGTGACGACACTGCTTTCTTCAGCAATTTATGTCAAATAAAACAAACATCGGGGTGACAACATTGTTTTCCCTCAGCAATTTATGTCAAATAAAACAAACATCGGGGTGACAACATTGCTTTCCCTTTGCAATTTATGTCAAATAGGCATGAAGTCACATCGTCGCCAAGGTTTATACAACAGGCACTACGTCACATAGTCGCCAGAGTTTATACAATAGGCACTACGTCTCATAGTCGCCAGGGTTTATCTAATAGGCACTACGTCTCATAGTCGCCAGGGTTTATCTAATAGGCACGAAGACACATCGTCACCAGGGTTTATCTAATAGGCACGAAGTCACATCGTCACCAGGGTTTATCTAATAGGCACGAAGTCACATCTTCGCCAAGATTTATACAACAGACACTAAGTCCATAGCTGCCAACATACTAAATCCGTAGCTACCAACATACATCTATACTGTACTAAATTCATAGCTACCAACGTACATCTATACTGTACTTTTATCCCTCATACTAAATTCATAAAATATATATACATTTTAAATCATTTTAAACATGTATAAAACATTCATTCAACATCCATCTCAAATAAACAAACAACATATATACACGTATTACGTATTTTATATAAAATACTTCATATCTATGTGTAAGATGAAAGTGACTACACACTCACCTGATTTAATGAAAATCGGGCAACAATTCGTTTCCTAAAATGATCGTTTCTAATAAAACCGGGAGTTTTATTGAGAAACCGGGCTCTACGAAGGGTCGGGCTTCGAAACCGAAAAGATAAATTTTCCGGGTCTTCGGGCACTTCGGGGCGTGTTCCGGGTGTTAAAATCGATACCGGGGCTTCGGGGGATGTCGAGATAGCCAAAATATTGAAAAAGGGGCCAAAATTGCCAAGTTCCTAAAAGTAGCCGGGTAATCTCGCAGGCCTTGTATTTATAGGCGAGGGTTCGGATTCGAAGTGAAGGGAAAGGGCAGGTGGCTGCGAGGCTCGGACCAGGTGGCAGCAGGGCGAGGCTCAGTTCGGACAGGTGTGCGGTTCGGATTGGGCCAACACCTCGGTCGAATCAGGAGGCTACACGCGGGTCGGATCACGTGGGCCGCATGTGAGATCACGTGGCTTCGGACACCTGTACGACACGCGTCGCTACTCGGACATGCCATGCAGCAGCTTCGGACACGTGGCCAGCTCCGAGCGAGGTTGATGTGGCAGCACTATTCATGCGAAATTTCTCGAAAAATGTGTCCAATCTTGTAAAATCCATACCTTTCTCATACAGGCTCCGTTTTTGACGTTCTTTATATGCACGCGTAGAGAAAATTATGCTCTACAACTTTCGTTTAGACTTCGTCGGAAAATTATAAATTTATTTTTATATTATTATTTTTAACAGACCGGGACTGGTAAATCCGTTAAAAATTCATAACTTCTTCATCCGACGTCCGTTTTCGTCAGACTTTTTACCGTTGTACTGCTAATGATGAGACCTTCGATTCTCGTTTAGGTCGTGTTGGCTAAAAATCAATCGATCTAAAATTCGAGTTTTTAGCTGTCTACTGCTAAGCTGAAACTTCGAAAAATCATAACTTACTCATACGAAGTTAGATTTGGGCGTTCTTTTTATCGAACTTCTCGTTTTAACGAATACTACGAGTTTCGTTTAGATTACTAAGGCTAAAAAATAGTTTATCAAAAACTCACTTTTTACGACATTCGGCACCGTGCCGATTTTGTCGCGAAACTTCGACAGGTCATAACTTCTTCGTTATAACTCGGATTTCGGCGTTCTTTATATTTTCGGAAACCTCGAGACATATACTACAACTTGGTTAAGATTAATCCTTCTAAATAATCTTCCATCAAAAAGACATTTTTAATGCTTATCGTCTCTAAATTGACTAGCCCGGATCTACGGGCGTTACAATTATCTCCCCCTTAGGATGATTACGTCCCGGAATCATCAACGAAAATAGGACTTGTATAATGATTCCATACGTTATCTTTCCATCCTAAGTAATAACCATAATGCTCAATCTTACACCTGCTCTTCGTACTAGGTTGGACTTTCAATCGTAACCTACAAGTTACAAAATGAATCCTTATTGAGGGCTCCTTCTTCTTCTTAGGATAAGTACTTCCCCTTATCTATTGTAACAGATCGACGGGCCATGTTCTAATGACCTTCATCGGATGATGCAACCTCTAGACTCAAGTCTCTTTAAGTCAAATTCCAAAATGGAATATACCTTCGTTCGTATCTTAATGTGATATAATCACATTTTAGCATATAGCATTTCCAGCTACAAGCTTCAATAACAACGAGCGCGATGCTATCGATCGCATTAATTTCAACCTTCTGACTTTAGTCAGATGCTACATCGAACTTGGTCCTCCAAACCATGTAAAAAACTCACCGTAGTCGGACACAATTTGATATGACCACTAGGGTCGGAATAACAACCAACTTACTAGTCATTACCGAAACAAGGGTAATGACATATCCGAATAAAACGGAATCAATCACTAGTTTCTTGGTAACCTTGTGACTTTCCCTGATCCAAGCGTGAGTCATGTGCTTCCAGTAGTATAGATCTCTACTACTATTCACACCTACTCATACTCGTCCCAAGTACTGTCTCGCAGTCCCCAAGTCCTAAAATCATAAAACAATTTAACACATACGAATATGTCCAATTAATCATAGAATTTTCCTAGACTCTACTACGACTTCTTCCACGAGTATCTTCAATCATCAATTCTACTTCAACTTGGTTGGTGACGGAAATTCCATATAATGGGACAACTTCAAGAATTACACCAACCATTCATCATCCTGCCAATCGGAGGTGTACTTCACACGTACCGTACCCTTCTAAACGTTTCGTTATTTTATTAGACATATTCTTAAGGCAAGATATCACTCTAACGATATCTTCTGATAGGTATCATTCACTATCATAAGCTTTTCTTTTCCTCCATCTACTCAATTCTCTACGAGTCTTTACCATAACGTTTTTTTTTACACCCAAGCAGACGTTCGGTGTACCGGGCGAGAATTTAAGATAGGAAAGCTTTATTTACGATAGACGTATAATTCTCCTTATCACTTCGAAAGGTTTACATGCTAGTTCTAATATCCTAGTCATACGCTTAGAATCCTAAACACATAAAGTTTCCAGATCCGGTCGGCAACAGACCATAGATTCGAACAAATAATAGCATATAAGGCATCTTTATAGCTATAACATAAAATATTTAACACATAAATCATTTTAGGCATATTTCCTAAAATAAACTTGTGCTCGTGTCTAAAATATAGCAGACACTCATCTCACAATCATCTCTTAGCATTCTAAGTTTAAGTCTAGAAATCCTACAAATTCCTAGTTCGCTTAAACTAATCCTCTGATACCAACTGTGACATCCTCAATTTCACGGCCAGAAAAGACCGATTTCGTTTATGCTTTTTAAAATAAAATCAGAGAAATATTTTTAAAAGATGTTGCGGAATTGGTCCCCAAAACAAAACACGATAAAAGTTTGTCAAAACCTTTCTTTAAGAAATATATAATTTCCTTTTATATCAAAACCTCGGGATGTCATGTTCCGATACAGATCAAAAGCATAAACAAGACATTATAAGCCTTACAACAGTTATTTATAACTACTGGCCTATAATCCAAAAATCACTCATTGTCATCATCCGACTATGCTCGGGGTCCACTACCTGTAATATAAAAAGCTGAGTGGGTCAGGCTTGGAAGCCTGGTGAGCATATAGGGTTTTCAACCCACAATAAATAATAAACTCTTTAAGTTTATCAATCAACAAATAATTTATTAATTTTATCAACCAAAAACAACCTTAATTACCCATTCCCGTTATCCTTAACTTACGTCCCTAAAACAACTATCACAAGGGACCTAGCCTAAGGATTTTCATTAGGGGTGACAACATTGCTTCGGGAGTTCCTCATCAATTTATGTCAAATAAGGCAACCAATGGGGTGACAACATTGCTTTCCTCAGCAATTTATGTCAAACCAGACATCATAACATAAAACAACCAATAATGTAACATCCAGAAATTCAGGTAAAGCTATTTAACCCTTCTATTTTTTCAAGTTGTCAAGATTAGTCCCTGAGTGAGTTCTTGTAGCAAATGAGTACGCTGGGCGTACTGGGATGTACGTTGCGCGTACTCATGTGCTTAATTTGGACGCGGACTCGCCTGGATACGCTGGGTGTACCCAGGGTTACGCTGGGCGTAACGGGTCCAGAGGCAAACCCTAAATTTTTGGCTTGTGCACTATTTAAAGGATGCTACGGCTCATTTCTCAGCCTCCATATCAGAGAGTGAAACCCTAAGAGAGCCTTCCATCGTCCTTAGCTTGAGTGTGTGTGTTTTGGAGCTAAAAGTGTCTTGGTGTGTTAGTAAAGAAGAAGGAGAGGAGCTTGTGGAGGCTAGGGCTTGAAGTGCAAGTTTGGATCTGAGATCTTCAGAGAAAGGAGCTTCATCTAGAGGTATAAAGTTCAAAACTTTCCTCTTTATTTGGTTTGATGTTGCATGGACCATTTCTAGGGTTAAAAGTCCCAAAGGTGGAGACTTTATGAGTGTAATGGACTCCATGGACCTAGATCTGTCCCATTTCAGTGATATTTGTGTTATAGATCCATAAAAATCCCAACTTGGTCGTTGTTATGAGGTAATGCTTGAGTTAGGAGCTTTCTATGGATTGGAAATGAAATGTTATGGGTGTTGGTGACTTGTCCAGCCATGCAAAGGCTTAAAGTCACCAACTTTATGGATTAAGATACTTAAAAATGGTCAGATCTAGAAGTTGGACGTGGGTCTTAACTGTTTAAGACCTCAAGAGCTTAAGAGTCTGAAACTGGGAGTTACGCGCGGCGTAAGGGGTCGTGCACCCCGTTTCTGTGAGGACGCCGGGTACGCTCAACGTACATGTTTGGTACGCGCAGCGTAACCCGGAGGGTTGACTTTTGTTGACTTTTAGGGTTTGGTCAACTTTAGGGTCTTTGAGCCATGAGAGGGGTAAAATGGTCTTTTACCCTTCTGAGAGTACCAAGAGAGGGAATAGTCTAGCCTTGAGAGATGTATTGATTAAGAGTATTTATTTCATATGATTAGGCGGAGGCTAGGCCAGATTTTACAGAGTTCGAGATTACCGAGTTACCCGAGGTGAGTCTTCTCACTATAGTTTACCTAGAGTGGTAATTAAAGCTATGTGACAGAGTATTTTGTGTGCTTTTGCATGATGTGATTTCTATGTGATTTATGCTATGTATGTTACAGAGTTTACAGAGTTAGGACCGGAAGGTCCACAGAGTTAGGGCCAGAGGGCCCACAGAGTTATGGGACTGGAGGGTCCCACTGAGACACATTGACCAGAGGGTCAACAGAGTTATAGCCTCGAGTGGCTAATATGTGTTGTGTGTGGTATATTGGGGAACTCACTAAGCAATTATGCTTACAGTGTTGTGTTATGTGTTTCAGGTACCAGTGAGGATCGCGGGAAGGCGCCGGCTTGATCAGTACACACATGAGGAGCTTTTACATATTATGATCTTGGGATGTGATGTTATGAATTGATTATGTGATACAATGATATTTTATAACAACTATGAATGAAAGTGTGTTTTTAATTTTGTGAAAAATTACTTGAAAATTTGGGTGTAACAAATAAGGTGACAACATTGCTTTCCTCAGCAATTTATGTCAAATAAGGCAAACATCGGGGTGACAATACTGCTTTCCTTAGCAATTTATGTCAAATAAAACAAACACCGGGGTGACAACATTGCTTTCCCTCAGCAATTTGTGTCAAATAAAACAAACACCTGGATGACAACATTGCTTTCCCTCAACAATTTATGTCAAATAAGACAACCAATAGGGTGACAACACTGCTTTCTTCAGCAATTTATGTCAAATAAAACAACCAATGTGGTGACAACACTGCTTTCTTCAGCAATTTATGTCAAATAAAACAAACATCGGGGTGACAACATTGCTTTCCCTCAGCAATTTATGTCAAATAAAACAAACATCGGGGTGACAACATTGCTTTCCCTTAGCAATTTATGTCAAATAGGCACGAAGTCACATCGTCGCCAAGGTTTATACAACAGGCACTACGTCACATAGTCGCCAGAGTTTATACAATAGGCACTACGTCTCATAGTCGCCAGGGTTTATCTAATAGGCACTACGTCTCATAGTCGTCAGGGTTTATCTAATAGGCACGAAGTCACATCATCACCAGGGTTTATCTAATAAGGACGAAGTCACATCGTCACCAGGGTTTATCTAATAGGCACGAAGTCACATCGTCGCCAAGATTTATACAACATGCACTAAGTCCATAGCTGCCAACATACTAAATCCGTAGCTACCAACGTACATCTATACTGTACTAAATTCATAGCTACCAACGTACATCTATACTGTAATTTTATCCCTCATACTTTATCAACCCATGTTTTACCCAACATATTTGAAGATAAAATATATATACATTTTAAATCATTTTAAACATGTATAAAACATTCATTCAACATCCATCTCAAATAAACAAACAACATATATACACATATTACGTATTTTATATAAAATACTTCATATCTATGTGTAAGATGAAAGTTACTACACACTCACCTGATTTAATGAAAATCGGGCAGCAATTCGTTTCCTAAAACGATCGTTTCTAATAAAACTGGGAGTTTTATTGAGAAACCGGGCTCTACGAAGGGTCGGGCTTCGAAACCGAAAAGATAAATTTTCCGGGTCTTCGGGCACTTCGGGGCGTGTTCCGGGTGTTATAATCGATACCGGGGCTTCGGGGGACGTCGAGATAGCCAAAATATTGAAAAAGGGGCCAAAATTGCCAATTTCCTAAAAGTAGCCGGGTAATCTCGCAGGCCTTATATTTATAGGCGAGGGTTCGGATTCGAAGCGAAGGGAAAGGGCAGGTGGCTGCGAGGCTCGGACCAGGTGGCAGCAGGGCGAGGCTCGGTTCGGACAGGTGTGCGGTTCGGATTGGGCCAACACCTCGGTCGAATCAGGAGGCTACACGCGGGTCGGATCACGTGGGCCGCATGTGAGATCACGTGGCTTCGGACACCTGTGCGACACGCGTCGCTACTCGGACATGCCATGCAGCAGCTTCGGACACGTGGCCAGCTCCGAGCGAGGTTGATGTGGCAGCACTATTCATGCGAAATTTCTCGAAAAATGTGCCCAATCTTGTAAAATCCATACCTTTCTCATACGGGCTCCGTTTTTGACGTTCTTTATATGCACGCGTAGAGAAAATTATGCTCTACAACTTTCGTTTAGACTTCGTCAGAAAATTTTAAATTTATTTTTATATTATTATTTTTAACAGACCGGGACTCGTAAATCCGTTAAAAATTCATAACTTCTTCATCCGACGTCCGTTTTCGTCAGACTTTTTACCGTTGTACTGCTAATGACGAGACATTCGATTCTCGTTTAGGTCTTGTCGGCTAAAAATCAATCGATCTAAAATTCGAGTTTTTAGCTGTCTACTGCTAAGCTGAAACTTCGAAAAATCATAACTTACTCATACGAAGTCAGATTTGGGCGTTCTTTTTATCGAACTTCTCGGTTTAACGAATACTACGAGTTTCGTTTAGATTACTAAGGCTAAAAAGCAGTTTATCAAAAACTCACTTTTTACGACATTCGGCACCGTGCCGGTTTTGTCGCGAAACTTCGACAGGTCATAACTTCTTCGTTATAACTCGGATTTCGGCGTTCTTTATATTTTCGGAAACCTCGAGACATATACTACAACTTGGTTAAGATTAATCCTTCTAAATAATCTTCCATCAAAAAGACATTTTTAATGCTTATCGTCTCTAAATTGACTAGCCCGGATCTACGGGCGTTACAATTATCTCCCCCTTAGGATGATTACGTCCCGGAATCATCAACGAAAATAGGACTTGTATAATGATTCCATACGTTATCTTTCCATCCTAAGTAATAACCATAATGCTCAATCTTACACCTGCTCTTCGTACTAGGTTGGACTTTCAATCGTAACCTACAAGTTACAAAATGAATCCTTATTGAGGGCTCCTTCTTCTTCTTAGGATAAGTACTTCCCCTTATCTATTGTAACAGATCGACGGGCCATGTTCTAATGACCTTCATCGGATGATGCAACCTCTAGACTCAAGTCTCTTTGAGTCAAATTCCAGAATGGAATATACCTTCGTTCGTATCTTAATGTGATATAATCACATTTTAGCATATAGCATTTCCAGCTACAAGCTTCATTAACAACGAGCGCGATGCTATCGATCGCATTAATTTCAACCTTCTGACTTTAGTCAGATGCTACATCGAACTTGGTCCTCCAAACCATGTAAAAAACTCACCGTAGTCGGACACAATTTGATATGACCACTAGGGTCGGAATAACAACCAACTTACTAGTCATTACCGAAACAAGGGTAATGACATATCCGAATAAAACGGAATCAATCACTAGTTTCTTGGTAACCTTGTGACTTTCCCTGATCCAAGCGTGAGTCATGTGCTTCCAGTAGTATAGATCTCTACTACTATTCACACCTACTCATACTCGTCCCAAGTACTGTCTCGCAGTCCCCAAGTCCTAAAATCACAAAACAATTTAACACATACGAATGTGTCCAATTAATCATAGAATTTTCCTAGACTCTACTACGACTTCTTCCACGAGTATCTTCAATCATCAATTCTACTTCAACTTGGTTGGTGACGGAAATTCCATATAATGGGACAACTTCAAGAATTACACCAACCATTCATCATCCTGCCAATCGGAGGTGTACTTCACACGTACCGTACCCTTCTAAACGTTTCGTTATTTTATTAGACATATTCTAAAGGCAAGATACCACTCTAACGATATCTTCCGATAGGTATCATTCACTATCATAAGCTTTTCATTTCCTCCATCTACTCAATTCTCTACGAGTCTTTACCATAACGTTTTTTTTTACACCCAATCAGACGTTCGGTGTACCGGGCGAGAATTTAAGATAGGAAAGCTTTATTTACGATAGACGTATAATTCTCCTTATCACTTCGAAAGGTTTACATGCTAGTTCTAATATCCTAGTCATACGCTTAGAATCCTAAACACATAAAGTTTCCAGATCCGGTCGGCAACAGACCATAGATTCGAACAAATAATAGCATATAAGGCATCTTTATAGCTATAACATAAAATATTTAACACATAAATCATAGATTCGAACAAATAATAGCATATAAGGCATCTTTATAGCTATAACATAAAATATTTAACACACAAATCATTTTAGGCATATTTCCTAAAATAAACTTGTGCTCGTGTCTAAAATATAGCAGACACTAATCTCACAATTATCTCTTAGCATTCTAAGTTTAAGTCTAGAAATCCTACAAATTCCTAGTTCGCTTAAACTAATCCTCTGATACCAACTGTGACATCCCCAATTTCACGGCCAGAAAAGACCGATTTCGTTTATGTTTTTTAAAATAAAATCAGAGAAATATTTTTAAAAGATGTTGCGGAATTGGTCCCCAAAACAAAACACGATAAAAGTTTGTCAAAACCTTTCTTTAAGAAATATATAATTTCCTTTTATATCAAAACCTCGGGATGTCATGTTCCGATACAGATCAAAAGCATAAACAAGACATTATAAGCCTTACAACAGTTATTTATAACTACTGGCCTATAATCCAAAAATCACTCATTGTCATCATCCGACTATGCTCGGGGTCCACTACCTGTAATATAAAAAGCTGAGTGGGTCAGGCTTGGAAGCCTGGTGAGCATATAGGGTTTTCAACCCACAATAAATAATAAACTCTTTAAGTTTATCAATCAACAAATAATTTATTAATTTCATCAACCAAAAACAACCTTAATTACCCATTCCCGTTATCCTTAACTTACGTCCCTAAAACAACTATCACAAGAGACCTAGCCTAAGGATTTTCATTAGGGGTGACAACATTGCTTCGGGAGTTCCTCATCAATTTATGTCAAACCAGACATTGCTTTCCTCAGCAATTTATGTCAAACCAGACATCATAACATAAAACAACCAATAATGTAACATCCAGAAATTCAGGTAAAGCTATACAAAAAGACCACCAATCCCTCCGTCCCCCTCTTCCTTGATTACTACTGAGCGGTGCATAAAATACAAAAAGACACCGGAGATCCGGAGATGCCATCATCGCCTGTATCAATGGGGGGTTACAATACATAATGAAATTTGTTCTTTTTATTTTTTTAATTGGAATATGATGTCTATTAATCATTTAATCATGAGAGTTTTGTGATGTTTATTGAAGGAATGTTCTTTGTAGAACTCCTAATGCTACTTGTATGAGAATTATAGAACTGCAAATTAAGAGATGTATGTTTCTTCTGGTAATGCTAATCCCAATGTCTTCCTAGTCCTTCCATTAATGCAACCGTTAGTGTTTTTGTTTAGCGTTTTTTGGTTATGAGTATTCTTCAGTTGTAATTTCTTTACCTGAGTTTTGCTGTCGGAAAAAATGTTGGTGCCCGGAAACCGTCAATTCACGCGCCAAAACTATAATGAGCATGGCAAGCAACAATTGCTATTTCGATCACAGGAACTAAAATAAACCCATACTATTAGGTGTTGTCATTGCTTACGATAAGGAGCCTGTAAGAGAGAATAGGAACCACAGAGGATCGTATGCATGTTCTTTTCCTCTATATTTTTTCTGGATAACCTCCCACTTTAATGACCCCTCGCATCATCATATGTAGTTCCGCCGACGAAACCCTTCTCTCCTGCGTCAAAGTTATTCTATTCGAAAAGACGTGGTTTTGTTTAGTTTTTATTTTCTTATAAAATAAGTTGGACCCACATAAAAACACCACTTGCCATACACCTTTAAATAGTTTTGAAACAACGAGACTTATGTAAATATTTTTTCAAAATACCATCATTGAGTAGAAAACTCCAATATTAGACGTAATGATTTTTTGCACACCTGGAATTTTGATGTATTGTGTGATGTTTATGAATGTTTAAATTATATAAAAGATATAAAAAAGAGTTTTACGTTTTAATGAGTAGTTTTGTGTATTTTTAGATATCTAATTTGTAACTCTTAGTTTATCATTTATTTTTGTAATTAAATTATTTGTTTCGATAATACACCATGTTAATTAACCGTCGACATACACGATGTGTTTTTGGCAATCTTAGTTTTTGAAATTTTTTTATATTGTTTCCATTTCTTATTAGTTAAATTTCTTATTCTTATATAAATGTTTCAAATGATGTTATTTATTTGTAAATAAAAAATATACGTGTAACATACATCTTAACAAGACAAAAAACAATAAAATTATAACAAACCACTAAGTAGTGTGTTTAGATAGAGAGCAGCGATTAAATCTAAAAATGTTAAAAGAATCGGCTATTATACATAAAAAAAAATAGAAAATGTAAAGGTGTTCATGATGGAAAAATAGTTATTTAAAATAATGAACATGACGATGAAATGTATAGGGAAACAGTTTTTCAAAATTTACACTTAAAAATTATTAATGTGAGTTCATTATAAGTTTTGATATGTAAGATCTCGAAAAAAGAAAATAAAATAATAAAGACTCATAGGAAATAGTAAGGATACCGGATCCACTGGGTCAACATTACCCATTTATATTTATAGTTTATATTTCAAAAGATATTTACATGTACTGTCAAATCCTTAGATTAGCTCCTATGTCATCTCGTGTAAATGTAAATGTGTTTATTTTCTTTGTGTAATCTGCCTATATAAGGCACGTAAATTATTGAATGTATTCAAGCTTTTCATCTCAATTTCATACCTTATGGTATCAGAGACCCTTCTTCTTCTTCTTCTTTAGATCCAAAGACCCTTCTTCTTCTTCTTTAGATCACCATGTCTATCATTGTTGAATTCACTGCACATACCCATTTTCTGATTAAACTCACCTCCAATAATTTCCCTATTTGGAGAAAACAGGTCCTAGCTACTCTAATCGATCTTGGTCTAGATAGCTATGTCGATGGTTCTGTTGAGGCCCCATCAAAATTTCTACCAAGTGATATAATAAAGCCCAATCCGACTTATCTTCCATGATTTCGCCAAGATCCGATCCTTCTCGGCGCTCTACTTGGAAGTTGCTCCAACACGATTCAACTTATTATCACTTCTGCAGAGACCTCTCGTCAAGCCTTCAAGCGTTTGACAGACAGCTACGCGAGTGTTTCCAGGTCGCGAATAATCTCCTTAACGTCGAGACTCGCTAATAATCCAAAAGGTGCACGACTGGTTTCTGAATTTCTTCACGAGATGAAGACCATTGTTGATGAACTTGCTTTAACACAAAGTCCGGTAGATGAAGAAGACCTAATTGTTCACATATTAAGGCAACTTGGTGACGATTACACTCATATCTCTGCTGCCTAAAAAGTCAGAGACACTCAAATTACTTTTCCTGATCTGTTTGATAAACTTGTGGATCATGAGAGGTCGATCAAAAACATCCAGTCAACACCGATCATAGCCACAGTAAACAATACTAAAAACACTCAAATCGCTACACTCCCGGATCTAATAATGACACTCGTTACACACACAGGTCCAGCAACTCCGGATCAAGACCCACTTGTTATCAAGGACAACAAAGTGGAAATAACTTTTCCCAGCGTGGTAATCGAAACCCCACTTTCTGTTAGTACTGTCATATTCCAGGTCATGATACTAAAGAATGCAGGAAGTTAGCACGTTTTCTTAAAGAAAACAATATTACAGTCTCCATGACATCACCAACAAACCCAAATGTTAACACTCTTGGGCTCTACCAAGCTCACCAACACCACCATGGATGTTTGATAGCGACGCATCTCACCATGTTGCCTCCAATCCTTCATGGTTACACACCCTATCGGAGTATGGCGGGCCTAATGAGATTGTATTAGGAAACGGTAAAGGCCTTTCTATATCTCACATTGGAAATACCACAATTTCCACTCAATCTCGTTCCTTAAACTTGCAAAATATTTTATTCGTCCCTGAATTACGCAATAATCTTGTTTCTATTGCAAAACTATGCAAGTCTAACAATGTTTCTATTGAATTCTTTCCCTATCATTTCTTGGTTAAGGACCTACGCACGGGGGCGAATCTCATACGGGGAGTGAACATCAGTGACATTTACTATGTTGCCATACATTCTCTTCGCAATCTTCCACAAATAAATTCCATCACACCATCCACCATATCACTTCTATCTTGGCATCACAAGCTTGGTCATCCGTCAATAAAAGTCCTCAAGATTCTTATTAAAAGTTTAGGACTTGAATCAAAAAAATGTCTGATGTTTCGTTTCACTGTGATGCTTGTTCCATGAATAAAAGTCATAAAATGCCCTTTGGTGTCAACTCTTTTAAAGCCTCCAAACCACTAGAATTTGTCTATTCAGATGTTTGGGGTCCAGTTCAAAAATCAAACGATGGCTACACCTATTATGTTATCTTTGTTGATTTTTATTCCAAATACACATGGATTTATCCTATGAAACGAAAATCTGATATTTCCATTGTAACACCGTAATTTTTCAAACAAAATTTTCATTTTAAAATTGCATACTTTTCATATCATATTGTATAGAAATCTCGTTTATTCAAATTACAAAACACAACTCCATTAATAATCCAGGATCCTCATAACTCTTTCTCTGGTGTGTACAATCAAGTCGGTGCCGTCCTGCGATCCTGAGAAACCTGAAACACATAACACATACACGGTAAGCACGAAGCTTAGTGACTTCCCCAAAATACTACATACAGCACATAAGCCACTCGAGGCTGTAGCTCTACGAGACCTTCCTGTCAATGTGTCTCAGGGCCTTCCAGTCCCACAATCCGAGTAGACCTTCCGGTCCTACTCTGTTGACCTTCTGGTCCATACCATGTTGACCTTCCGATCCATACACAGCTGACCTTCCAGTCCATACCCTGTTGACCTTCTGGTCCATATCATGTTGACCTTCCGGTCCATAGCATGCTACTAAAAACATACATAACATATACATATCACATAGTAACATATATCACATACTCGTCATAGCACATAAGACCTTCCGGTCACACATAATTACCACTCTAGGTAAGGTATAGTGAGAAGACCCACCTCGGTTAGCAGGTAACCGACAAGCACTCGGAAATCTTGGACTAGCCTCCGCCTATCACATAAGACAAGCATCTCAGTCGTTATCCGCCTTATTACCCTTTATACTTTAAATCCTATTTTCCTCTTTTGACCCTCAGGTTGGGTAAAAGACCATTTTACCCCTCCATGGTCTCTATTACTTATATTGACCAAAGCCCCAAAGTAAACAGAAGTCAAACTCGAGTCAACAGTCTATGTTTGAACCGACTCGCCGAGTGCACCCTTGTGACTCGTCGAGTCCACTTATCTCCTCAGAAGTCTCCTGACAGTCCAGCTCAGCTCGTCGAGTTGACCCCCAACTCGTCGAGCTATCGCATGATTTAGCTCTTCGGGACAAACCCTAGCCAACTCGTCGAGTCGGCTCATTGACTCGGCAAGTTCATTCAGACCAAATGTTCATTCAGACGATTTCAATCAGATCTATCACTCCAAACACTAGATCTATCATCTCAAGGCTCAATAGACACGCAAAGCTTCAATCTTGGTGTCCATGCATGGTGTATATTGCTTTATATACCATTAAAACTCCATTAATGCTTCCTAGCTTCAAAGCTCTATGGTTGCACAACTATGGCTTCACACTTTCAGACTCTCTGGACCTAACAAGGTCCAGATCTATAATACCAGCCCACAGAAAGGGGTTTGATGCACTCAAAACCCCATCAAGAAGGTAATTCAAGCCCTAATCCTCAAGAGATGAGATCTACACAATAAGGAAGAAAGGTTTCGAATTGATACCTCCAACTGAAACTCCTTTCTTGAATAACTCATATCCACAATCTTCCCTAGCCCTCCCTTTTAGCTTGAAACTTCTTCTTTCTTGCAAAATCACACCAACTTGCTCAAGATAGCTTCTCTCTCACTTTACACGCTCAAGGCGCTTTAGGGTTGCTCTCTGGAAGGTGTGGCCGCAATGGGAGGCCATAAGTGCCTTTAAATAGGTCCCAAACCCGGGAAATTAGGGTTTCTCTGCCCAGCACCTACTCGGCGAGTCCCTCCTCTGACTCGCCGAGTCCATTCATTAAATCCACGCGAGTAACTCGACTCGACTCAACGAGTTGGACCCTCAACTCGTCGAGTCTCTCCTTCAATCTCAAGATTAACATACACAATAATATCCCTGAAAAATCCGGATGTTACAATTCTCCCCCACTTGAATTAGATTTGGCTCTCGAAATCGCTCCTCAACAATATATAGATCTAATCTAATAACCGAACAACACCATTTCATACCACACATCTATCTTCCTCTCTGGACACCTGAATTCATACAGGAAATCCCAAATCCGGAACAAACCGACCCCTCTGTCGCTAAGATACCCCTTTCTGACATTCCCAAAATCTGGAAACTCTAGTGGCCTGGCCCGCCGCCAGACGGCCCATCCAAGCTATCACCATGATATATGCTCCTCGAACACCAACCCTGATAACTCACTGCTCCACTGATTCACACAAGACCAGGTCCAAAAATCGGCGACCGATCACTCATACCATACGATCCTAATCACGCCCCAAGGAACGAAAGGGCTCACATCCCACCAGGGGCTCATCCACTGAACTATAATCTGAACCTATCAAACAATAAACTCTCATCACCCCGGCCTCAGACACAAGAGAAATAATCATGTTCGCTCGGAAGTCCTCAACCTCCAAAATCGCAATCCTTCACTTTCTCACAGATATCTCTTTTATCATTTAGCACTTGGTCAACTCTCGACCATACAGTCGAACCTCCAAAGGTTACCCACTACATGTCTCAAAACGTCTCGCCGCCTTCCCCCTCTCAACAACTATATCGGTCCATTGTGACACACCAGTCACGAAATTCTCGCTATCCCAAGCGAATACTAAAATCCCCACTGAAGATCGGCTCACCCCTGACCTTTGTCGCCTACGGCTCATTAGTTCCATGTATCTCGCGGTACCTCCCGAACCATGCACTGACCTACACTGGTCTAAGACACAAGATGACAACCAATACCCTTTTACATGGAATTCGTCTCTGAATCAGGAAACTCATCTCGCCTACCCGACGCACTACCATAGTCAAACTCAAACTCGCGAGTCTGGTCTGACCTAGAGTTGGAACCACTCGTCCCAATGAACCACTCAACTCATGACTCATGACCCGCAAACCATGCGTTCCTCACTTATCCACTTCCTTTTGGTTGCGACAACCACTACTCAATTCAGAATATAACGACTCCTGACAAATATGGAGACCCCAGTCTCGCCCTTGGTTCGACCACCAGGCTCCCACAAACTTAAATATTAGGGCTACCCAAGCCTAAAACTCTTCTGCGTCATGCTCTGATCAGAGAGTACTTCATCATAACATTCTCTCGCTGACTAGAGGGTACTACGTCTCTCCGCAGTATCACAATAACCTTTCACTGAATAGTGAGTACTACGGCTCCCCGTAGCATCACCACAACCCCTCACTGAATAGTGAGTACCACGGCTCCCCGTAGCATCACCACAACCTCTCACTGAATAGTGAGTACTACGGCTTCTCGTAGCATCACCACAACCTCTTTGCACTAACTCAATGAGTATGCAGCTCTCCGCAGTCTTAACACACTTGCTCTTACCACTTCACAATCTCATCCTCAGGTTGACGCCTCACTACGATCATTAACTCGTGCCCTGCGGACCAATCATAGATAGGTACACACACTTACCCAAATTATGCATTGCTATATCTGACGACATCCGACATCACGGAACACCTTTCCCTGCTGCAATCCCCATTCTTGAATAATCTCACTTAATCATCAGTTAGCTGAAGTGCTCCCACCGGAACCATAGATACTTGCTACACCACTTGCCAGATCTCAACTCGGAACTCAAAATAATCTGGAAATAAGGACATCATACCCGGATACCTCGGTACACCAACACAGAATCTCATGATGTTTTCCCCAAACCACTGATCTCACACTCACGACACCGAACTTGGATACTGCATTGCTCTTTCAGAGAATTCCATCTTCCAATTTGAAACACAGAGGCATCGCCAATGTCTCCGAATATGTTGACGAAGACCCGAAGCTCCCCCTCTACTGGTCACTACCCATACGGAACTACTCATATCGACCCTGAAATTGATTGACAATTCAACAGCTGTCCTTCCAGGGGTATAGATCACAATCTATACTTTCACTTGCAAATCACAGCTATTGCATCCGCAATCCAGCGATCTGATCGCTCTAGAACTTAACATATGCTAATTCCGAAAACCACCGGCCACAATGAATTTTTCCCAATCCACGGCCACCTGTCGTGGATCCACTCATCCTTTCTTAAACACAAACTCTTACATCTTCCTGTCTGGCACCTCGCCTCGTCCTCGGCTCATGCGTCCGCACCGCAGATTCCCATAACCATTCCTCTGACCGCACATGAATGGATCACCGATCCCCTAACTGGAGAACCAGTTCTCCCCTACTCAGGGTTCGAACAATCATTAATTGGCACATAAACAGTCTACTCAGTAGATTGTCTCACCAGTCATGTCACACTTGACTCTTAAACATATTTCGCAATCATCTCAGGGACTTCCCAAAGGAACCCAAACAATCTCTAATATCCCGTTCCTGACAAAATCTTGGAATCCTGCACACATGACTGCATCTAGCCACCTTGAAGCCTCAGACTGACACACCATCGGAAACCCCACTGTTCCGAATCCAATCTATCTCAAATCCGGAGATAGTGCCCTATCACACACTTCGACTCTAGCTCATCGATCCGTCTTAGTCCTACTAATGACTCTCTCTTGGTATAAGAATACCTTGCATCCAACATACTGCCCAAATAATTTGGTGAAGAGGTCATCACGCTTGCTACCCCACAGGGTTTACCTTCAACTCTAAACCAGAAACTCCATATCTCTCCTGCTTCCCGCAGAACACTGAAATAGCACCACTCAGGTCACAGAAAGTGTCATCTCCACTATTGGCCGGTCGCTCAGCCCAGACCGTATTCTCCCATAACGCACCTTCCCTACTCATCCCTGAGTCTTACGACTCCAACTGGCATCTCACCAACAATCCATCGGAGCTAACTCGATTTCCCTCTCAAGGGATGCTCCACTGAAACTCGTTCGTCATGGCCCTCTAGCCCCATACTCTTTCTCATCTGATCCCAATCTAGTCAATCACCACGGAATAACCGGTAAAACCAGAAGCACTAACCGCCACGAGTCATGGTACTCGAACCATGTGGCCACCTCTCGATCTGCTATGAATCATGGTACCCGAACCATGTTACCTCCTCTCAATCCGCTACGAATCATGGTACTCGAACCATGAAATCACCTCTCGATTTGATGCAAATCATGGTACTCGAACCATGAAATCACCTCTCGATCTGCTACAAATCATGATACTCGAACCATGAAATCACCTCTCGATCTGCTACTTAAAACCTCCGGAATGTTCCCTGTATCGAGTATGGGTCCTCTGCTTTCAGTAGTACGGGACCATACTACCTGCCACATCTACCCATACTTTCCACACGGACCATCCCTGAGTTCCTAAGTAGCTGCTCGACCTTCTCAATCACCAACCCCGTCATGCGTGTTCGCTCCTCTGCGAAATATCCTACTCTGTCAGCGTACTCATCTGACTAGGGTCACCCTTTCCTAGGCTCTTCCTAGGTTCTCACACTTCTCCGCCATCAGCTGCTAAAGAACTCCTTATAATGCCAGCCATCTACCTCCTGAATATCGTCATATTCACTTAGTAGCTAACTCTCATCATCAAGAGTTCCACAAAGCACGAAGCAAGCAACATTCGGGCACCGAATAATCCCTACCAACATGTAAAACCACTCTAGGTTATTACCCACTTGCTCTCCTCATACACAAAGGATACCACCGAACTCAAGCAACTTTACCCCACGTGGGCATCTGACTACTCTCTCAGTAGACTCATAAAATGCTCATCTAGGTATCTCTCCTAGATTACTCCTCTACTCAAATCCCTCTCTAAAAAGGATTCCTGTTGAATACTCTTACTCAGCACATACTCGAAAGCACATTACAGATAACATCATCTCCTAGGCTAAGGCATCACAAATCAGGCCACTCTAGTCCTAAAATATGAAATACCTAGCCTATCTCTAGCATGCATAATATCTCATAACATATCTCATAAATATCACCTGATACATAAGTAAGGGTATTTTGGGAAATCACCGTTCGGGCTCTGGCTGATTGTACATACCGCTCCTTCTCGTTTTCTCTTAGAAACTCTTATTCGCTTCAGAAAAATCATTTCTTTGAATTTTTTTCTCAAATCCTCAGTTTGAGTCCAGATTTACCCGAAGGCGCATCCGAATCCCTCAAACCAAGGCTCTGATACCAACTTGTAACACCGTAATTTTTCAAACAAATTTTTCATCTTAAAATCGCATACTTTTCATATCATATTGTATAGAAATCTCGTTTATTCAAATTACAAAACACAACTCCATTAATAATCCAGGATCCTCATAACTCTTTCTCTGGTGTGTACAATCAAGCCGGTGCCGTCCCGCGATCCTGAGAAACCTGAAACACATAACACATACACGGTAAGCACGAAGCTTAGTGAGTTCCCCAAAATACTACATACAACACATAAGCCACTCGAGGCTGTAGCTCTACGAGACCTTCCGGTCAATGTGTCTCAGGGGCCTTCCGATCCCACAATCCGAGTAGACCTTCCGGTCCTACTCTGTTGACCTTCCGGTCCATACCATGTTGGCCTTCCGATCCATACACAGCTGACCTTCCGGTCAATACCCTATTCCGGTCCATATCATGTTGACCTTCCGGTCCATAGCATGCTACTAAAAACATACATAACATATACATATCACATAGTAACATATATCACATACTCGTCATAGCACATAAGACCTTCCGGTCACACATAATTACCACTCTAGGTAAGGTATAGTGAGAAGACTCACCTCGGTTAGCAGGTAACCGACAAGCACTCAGAAATCTTGGACTAGCCTCCGCCTATCACATAAGACAAGCATCTCAGTCGTTATCCGCCTTATTACCCTTTATAATTTAAATCCTCTTTTCCTCTTTTGACCCTCAGGTTGGGTAAAAGACCATTTTACCCCTCCATGGTCTCTATTACTTATATTGACCAAAGCCCCAAAGTCAACAGAAGTCAAACTCGAGTCAACAGTCTATGTTTGACCCGACTCGCCGAGTGCACCCTTGTGACTCGTCGAGTCCACTTATCTCCTCAGAAGTCTCCTGACAGTCCAGCTCAGCTCATCGAGTTGACCCCCAACTCGTCGAGCTATCGCATGATTCAGCTCTTCGGGACAAACCTAGCCAACTCGTCGAGTCGGCTCATTGACTCGGCGAGTTCATTCAGACCAAATGTTCATTCAGACGATTTCAATCAGATCTATCACTCCAAACACTAGATCTATCATCTCAAGGCTCAATAGACACGCAAAGCTTCAATCTTGGTGTCCATGCATGGTGTATATTGCTTTATATACCATTAAAACTCCATTAATGCTTCCTAGCTTCAAAGCTCTATGGTTGCACAACTATGGCTTCACACTTTCGGACTCTCTGGACCTAACAAGGTCCAGATCTATAATACCAGCCCACAGAAAGGGGTTTGATGCACTCAAAACCCCATCAAGAAGGTAATTCAAGCCCTAATCCTCAAGAGATGAGATCTACACAATAAGGAAGAAAGGTTTCGAATTGATACCTCCAACTCAAGCTCCTTGCTTGAATAACTCAGATCCACAATCTTCCCTAGCCCTCCCTTTTAGCTTGAACCTTCTTCTTTCTTGCAAAATCACACCAACTTGCTCAAGATAGCTTCTCTCTCACTTTACACGCTCAAGGCTCTTTAGGGTTGCTCTCTGGAAGGTGTGGCCACAATGGGAGGCCATAAGTGCCTTTAAATAGGTCCCAAACCGGGAAATTAGGGTTTCTCTGCCCATCACCTACTCGGTGAGTCCCTCCTCTGACTCGTCGAGTCCATTCATTAAATCCACACGAGTAACTCGACTCGACTCGACAAGTTGGACCCTCAACTCGTCGACTCTCTCCTTTATTCTCAAGATTAACATACACAATAATATCCCTGAAAAATCTGGATGTTACATCCATATTATTTCCTCAATTTAAAACTTTAGTTGAAAATATTATAACACTCCCCTTGTCTCCTTATTTACAGACAATGGAGGAGAATATATTTCCCTTGCTTCTTACCTACAAGAACATGGGATATCTCATTTCACCACTCCTCCACACACTCCTGAACAAAACGGAGTGGCTGAAAGATGACACATACACATTATAGAAACCGGTATTTCTCTCTTACATCATGCCTAGTTACCTCTTACCTCCTGGTCCCATGCATTTTAAACGACAGTTCACCTTATCAATCGTCTACCTACACCTATTCTTGATTTTTAATCCCCATACCAACAACTATACAATGCTTCACCAGGTTACAAAAGACTAAAATCATTTGGTTGTCTATGTTACCCTTCGTTGCGTTCTTATGCCTTCACCAAAGTTCACCCACGCTCCACCAAATGTATTTTTCTTGGATATTCATCCTCTAAATTAGCCTATAAATGCTACGACCCGGTCTCCCATCGTCTCTACCATTCACGACATGTTGAATTGTAGAACATATTTTACCTTACACCACCATTAATTCCACCCCAGTACCTCTCCCTACAGTTGCCGAATTCCTTCCAAAACCATCTATTCATGATGACCCAGACCAAAACCCACTTCGCACCACTAGTCGTAACACATATACTACTTATTCCACTACACCTGTCATTACTCCGACAAATACTTCCCTACCAACTTCTCCTACACCGATGCCAAACACGTCACCCTCTTCACCATCGCCACCGTCTTCTTCCTCTTTACCCACTAACTCCCAATACTCCACTACTCCATCATCACCATATTCTTCCACTTCACCTATCATCACATCTCACCCTACCTCTCAACTAAACTCCCCAATATCCCAGACCACTACCTTACCTCCCCAACGTACCCGTAAACACCATCCCAAATATTACAATTCTAATTTTATCAATTCCATTATCCTTCACCCGATTCCACCAACACTTGAGCCATCCACCCATAACCAAGCTCTAAAAGACCCAAAATGGCGTAATGCCATGGACTCGGAATTCAATGCCCTTCTTCAAACCCAAACCTGGGAACTTGTACCTCCAACATTTCAAACTCCCATTGGTTGCAAGTGGGTATTCCGTGTTAAACGAAAATCCGATGGATCCATTGACAAATACAAAGCACGTCTCGTTGCTAAAGGCTTTCTCCAACAATATGGCAAAGAGTACATTGATACCTTCCGTCCTGTCACCAAACCTGTCACCATTCGTACCATTCTCTCCGTTGCCTTATCAAAAAATTGGCCATTACGACAACTAGATGTCAACAATGCCTTCCTTCAAGGAACCCTTCACGAAGAAGTCTTTATGACTGAACCTCTGGGGTATGCTCATCCCCAATTCCCTCACCACATATGCAAGCTCAAAAAATCCATATACGGTCTAAAACAAGCTCCCAGAGCTTGGTACACCGAGCTCACCACCTTCCTTCTTCAGTTTGGCTTTCAAAAGTCATAGCCGATGCCTCTCTGTTCATCTACAAACGCATAATGTCACTTGTCACTTTATGGTTTATGTAGATGATATTGTTCTCATAGGAAATGATTCCATATTTCTAAATCACTTCATCAATGCCTTAAGCAACAAATTTTCATTAAAAGATCTTGGCATACTCCATCATTTCCTAGGTGTTGAAGTTATTCCCACAACTTCAGGCCTCTTCCTATCTTAGCATCGCCATATTCAAGATGTACTTAATCAATTCCACATGGATGGTGCTAAAGATGAAACTACCCCTCTTAAAGCCATTGATCCTTTGTCTGCTACTGATTCATCACCTACTGTTGATGTCACTCCTTACCGTAAGCTTGTCGGTTCTCTTCAATACTTAGCATTTACCCGCCCATATATCTCCTTTGCTATCAACAATCTCTCCCAATTCATGCATACTCCTCGTCAATCTCATTGGCAATCCCTCAAACGTCTTCTTCGATACCTTAAAGGAACCATTCATTATGGCCTATTCATAAACCGTAACTATCCTCTCACTCTCTCATCCTTCTCTGATTCCGATTGGGGTGGTGTTTATGACGCGGGCAGATCTACTACAACATATATTTTGTATCTTGGTTCAAACATAGTGTAACATACACGTTTTGAAATCGTGTTATGTAATTTGAAAAGTTAATAATATTATGAAATATTATGTGAAATTGAGTGTTGAGTTCTAACAGATAGTTTTTACTAGAAATAAAGTAAAACTATGTTTAGAATCACTCATAAAATGTTGGAAGTCTTATGAAATTCCAATTAAAAGCCAAATAGTGAAATTTAGCGAAAATATAAAATTTGAAATAAGTAAAATTTTATTATTGAAAGTTGTAGATAATCTCGTTAGAAACGCGTAGGCGAAAACCTCGTCGAAATCCGAGTTATAACGAAGAAGTTATTACCAATCGAAGATCCGCGATAAAACCGGCACGGTGCCGAATGATGTAAAAAGTGAGTTTTTGATAAACTACTTTTTAGCCTTAGTGATCTAAATGAAAGTCGTAGCATTCATTAACCGAGAAGTTCGATAAAAAGAACGCCAAAATCTGACTTCGTATGAGGAAGTTATGATTTTTACAAGTTTCAGCTTAGCAGTAGACAGCTAAAAACTCGAATTTTAGATCGAGTGATTTTTAGCCGACACGACCTAAACGAGAATCGAAGGTCTCGTCATTAGTAGTACAACGGTAAAAAGTCTGACGAAAACGGACGTGGGATGAAGAAGTTATGAATTTTTAACGGATTTACCAGTCCCGGTCTCTTAAAAATAATAATATAAAAATAAAGTCAAAATTTTCCGACGAAGTCTAAACAAAAGTTGTAGAGCATAATTTTCTCTACGCGTGCATATAAAGAACGTCAAAAACGGAGCTCGTATGAGAAAGTTATGGATTTTACAAGATTTGGCACAATTTTCGAGAAAAATCGCATGAATAGTGATTGCCACGTCACCCTCGCTCGGAGCTGGCCACGTGTCCGAAGCTGCTGAGTGGCAGGTCCGAGAAGCGACGCGTGTCGCACAGGTGTCCGAAGGAAGCCACGTGATCCTCGCATGCTCCCACGTGATCTGACCCTCGTGTAAGCTCCTGATTCGACCGAGGAGGAGGCCCAATCCGAAGCAGCCAGCTCTCCGGCCGAAGCTTCGCCCTGCTGACGCGTGTTCCGAGCCTCGCACACATGCCCCCCTCTCCTCGCTTCGGATCCGAGGCTCGCACCTATATAAGGGGTGCGAAACCTCCCGGTTAAGAGTTTGAATTTTGGCCTTTTTCACCCCTTTTCAACATTTACTTTCATTCTAACTTCCCCCGAAGCCCCGGTACTTATTCCAAAGCCCGAAACACGCCCCGAGATTCCCGAGAAGCCCGAAAAATTTATCATTTCGGTTTCGATGCCCTACCTTCGCAGGGCCCGGTTTTCAAGAAAACTCCCGGTTTTCAACGACGAAAGTCATATTTAGAGCTGAAGTGCTGCCCAAATTATTATTTTGACCCCCGGTTAATTCACGGTGAGTTTAATATGTAGAAACAATTGTATGTTATGTGTTATATGTGCTATGTGCTTTTCCATGTTATCATCTCGAGTTGTTGTATCCGCTATTTTTATAGCAAGGTTGTACCTCTGACTTGAAGTGTATGACATAGGCATCACTTGGGTATTGGTATGAACCGTTGACCATGAAGTGTATGACATAGGCATCACTTTGGCTTCGGTAGAATGTTATTCCTGAGTATTTTCCCATGTTATTTTTATTTCTGCTATTTATGATAGCAAAGTTATACCTTTGACCATGTGATCAGTTTAAGAACTCAGATTCACAGTGGTACTGGTATGTAGCCTCTGGCCATGTAGAGCATGTCCCCCAGTAAGTGAATGACTCTATTCTATGGCATTGGCATATGGTTAGACAGGGCGTGAAAACCTGAAATCTACCTTAATGTTAATCAGAAATTGTTTGTCTTCTGTGCCATTTGGGCCAAAGCGTTATTGATGTATATCAAGTATGGAAATTGTTATGTCTCGATGATTGTATATCTTTGAATCAAATCAATGATTGTTAGGGAAAGCTTATCACATTATGCCTTTGTTGTTCCTTGCTCCTATTTGCTTCTGCCATATTGGTATATATATGGCATAACGTTATATTGTATCTATTATTGAACTCACTAAGCGTTATCGCTTACCCCTCCTAATGTTTTAACATAATGCAGGCAATAAGCACCCATTATAGTTGGAAGACTTAGAATAGTTGTAATACTATTTTTTTGTATTTTGGTTTAGGTTTGTATAGATTTACAATATCCTGGGTAGTCATGTAAAATCTTAAAACATAGTCGGTTTGTATCCAATCTTTTGTAATGTCTTTATCAATGTAAAAATATTATTTTATGAATATGCATGTAGCATGTTATGGAGTAACTATATTGTCAAGTATGAAAGTTCGGGTCTTTCAGAAATATGAAAATATAGAAAGGGGTTCTTTCACATAGTCTCCTGGAGGTCTACCAGGCAAAATTCGGTCTCTTGCTCCTCCACCGAAGCTGAGTACAATGCCTTAGCCAATGCCTCTGATGAAATCCTCTAGTTAAAGAACTTACTAAAAGAATTGGGAATACCGGCCACGCAAACACCGACCTTATTTTGTGATAACGCCGGTGCTACGTATTTGATGGGTTTTGAGCAATACATCAATCCTATGGTGTACATGCAAACCCTAATAACTTTGGATCTAGTTTATCTAATGAACATGCAATTAATAATCCAAAGTCATAAACCCTAGATCTAATAAACTATAACTGAAATTAGGGTTTAGATCATACCTTTGATTGTTATATAACAATAACAATCAATCCTTGGCTTCAGAAAGCTTAGTGCCTCAAGTGTTGCACCTCTAATGGAGTCACAAACACCACTAAGCAATTGGATGAAGGAGAGAAGAGAGAGGAGGCACCAAAAACGGCTGGAAACCCTAATCCAAGTGTTAGCCACGTTTTTGGTGCCCAAGGGTTCCTTATATACTTAGGCTATTAGGGTTATCCAACAAGGAAACCCTAATTTGACTACTTAAGCCCTAAGCAGCCCATGGACCCCTTCTGGAACATGCCTTCGATGATTTCTAATGGGCTTCCCCATAGAATTCGTCCAACCTATTATTCCAAGGTGATCCATAGCCCAATTGCAATTATCCTATAATTACAATTCCAGTCCCCTAAGTTTAATTAATCTCTTTTAGCCACAAAATTAATTCTTTATTAATTCTTGACTAATATTAATTAAACAATATGATTTCTCCTTTAATATATTATTCTTATAATATATTAATAAATCATAATTAAACCTTTCTCTCCTTAATTCATCCTACATATTGCTATGGTGAAGGCAACCCAAAAGGACCATGCTCATAATCGGGTCAAGTACATACCAAAATAGTTATGGACTTAGACACTAATCCAACAGTCTCCCACTTGGATAAGTCTAATAACTATTTTTTATAACTTCAGAACCTGATCAGCAATCGTAGCTTTCAAAAGCCGCTGTCAACTCTGATCTTATCAGATACGCGTGTCCTTTAGATAAGGGATCATATATTCCTCCATTCTCAAGATATCGTATAGACATGAGACATGGATTTAAATCATTCTCTCTGTCTATGTATTGTTTCCCGACATCTGATTTATGACGACTGACAACAGACTACAATTGAACACATCAAATTAGTCCCGGCTTGGCCAAGCGCTTAGGGTGTCATCACTAAATCATCGAGGGGCCCACATATATCGCTTTTATCCCACTTTGGGTAAAAGGAATGGATAAACTTTGACTCAAATGCTTGCTTGCACCTACTAATCGAATCACACACAACAATAAGTTTTATAACACCAAGTTACTGGTGCGTTTACTTATCATCAATGTGCAACCGACCAACAAATAACAACTCACACGCCTCGGTTTCAAGAATATACAATGTTATCATCTCACTAATCACCCGTGATAAATCCATGAAGTGATTCAAGTGAGCGTGGGTTTAATCCAATACTTTAATCTTATCAAAACACTCATGAACTCTGCAGCAAACTTGTGATATGTCTAAACACTTTAGACAATCTACAGACAAATTCATGACAGTCTTCCTTCATACCTACTTCCAACGTATGACCGACTGTGGAGGTTCAAATAACCCAGTTATTCTGGAAGTCAAAACATGCAAAGTGAAACGCAATAATAATATTAATCCTATATGGCCCCAAAACTTTTGAGCGTAAATAAAAACACTTTTATTTAAACACCATATTGATTACTCATTATTCATTGCTTACTGTTTCAGAAAATCAACTTATTACTCGAATTACAACCACAATTGTCCCATGCTCCAAGCATGCACACTTTGGTTTCCTATGGTCCATACTTTGTGAAATAGATCAATTGAAAAACTTTTCCAATGAAACTCATTTCACAATCCCCAATCCTTATTATTAGTATAAGAATACCAAATTCTTGCCACTTTTAGAATATGTCAGATTCTAACATTTTATGCAACGATTCTTTCGTAATGTCATAGCACAAAAGTTACCAAGACCCGGCTAATGAAATTACAAGGTATTCTATCGAAAATTGTTACAAGACAATTCCATAGACGTGAAGTCTCACATTCAAAGTACATTCCTTTGAACATCCTTCTCGCATAAAAGTTTCTAATCTAGACATATTTCTTAATATCCAACTCCCATTAATTGAAACATTTCCATATTTGCCATATGACAACTCATTCTTAATAGAATCTTATCTATTCATAATAATGTCAATATAGTCCATCCACTACTATACTTCCAACTACTCACAAGCGACAAATCCTCAGTGAACCTCTGATCGTCCTTTGATAGTTGTTTAATTATTTTAGTCAAAACTGATTCTAGTCCCTTTTTCCCTCTTAATGCCCTAGGCATTTGGAAAATTTTAGAACGGTCAAATATTATAGCATATGCAATCGATCCTATACTCGAAGCGTATTGGACACGATGCATAATGTCTCACATAAAGACGTGATACTTTATCATCCTACTTCCATAATATTTTATGTGTCATGTTCCCACAATTCGAACTATGAAGAGGGATGCCGTAATCATAATCGAATTTTGAGAATGCACTATGTATCCTTGACTAAATTTATTAACATTTCTCGATCTAAGCTTTAGAATTTTGAAACGAAGTATAATATTCTCTCCCTTAATTATAGCAAAACAACTTTTCAACCTTTGCAACTTTGCAAAGTGAATCTTTGTTTTTCTATAATTAATATTGCTAACTTGCAATACTTACCATAATAATCATGCTCCCACTAACATGATGATTATTTTCTTACCAGCATAACACTTATGCTCCCACTAGCTTTGAATTCCTTAAGTTCATATTTCTAATACCTAATGCTTTGATAAGCCTTTATCTAAGCTTTTTAAGCTCATACACCTTTGCCTTAGATAGCTCACATGTGTGTCTAAACAATTCAAAATTTATGTTACTAAGTCCCAAATGTTCAGACCAATTGCCAAATTTCACAATTCGAGCTATGAAAAGGGATGCCGTAATCATAATCGAATTTGAGAATACAATTATCACAATTGCTATCTTCTTAAAATCTCTCTTAGTGAAAGCATTTCCTCACAATTATTTTCATGAAGGAGGGAAACCTCATGACACTTATATTTTAAAGTGTATGTGTTCCTATCCATGTGAATTTGCCAAAACCAAAGTTTGCGACAAATCCAAACTCATATGGACCGAACGTGCTCAATCTCGATTTCTTGCATCATGGTAACACGAGTGCCCACCATGTCTTCCAAGTGGTTTAGCAACTCATCCTTACTTATCAATGTACTTTCCATTGATCAAGGTGCTTTGTCTTTATGCATTCACATGAGAACTCATAGAACTCACATGCATAAGTAACTCAATTGGAATGGCACAGAAAAAGAGTATGTCATCCACGATAGGCTTTAAACCTCAAGTCGTGTGCTAGTGATGATCAACTAGGTTTAACTCTTGATTTGTTCTTGAAACCTTTCAAGACCATTAAGACTCCCACTGACTCCTTGACATATAAGATTCTCTTGTCAAGAAACATTCCTTGACAAAACAAATATTCAAGAGTTAGTGTAGTTTTTATCAAGACTATCACTTCACATAATTGGTTCTAGTTGGTCTTTGTCTTATCCAAGACATCACAACTTATAAATCTCAAATGTGCAGGAATAAGAAGACTTTTTCCAATTCCACATTTGTTGATTGTTATAAACCTACTAAAGACGTGTCACTCAAGTCACAATCTTGGAGTATGACTCTTAAGACTTGATATTGGAACGAAGTATGATTGACTTATTGATTTAACTATTTCCATAATTCTCGATTCCTCTTCTTAGACATGCAAATGCACTAAGACTCACTTAGAGGACCAATTGAGAAATAGTTCTTAATCATTAAGACCTATCATAAAACACAATAAAAGGTACTCTCCCTTCTTCTTAGAATAGAGAAACTTTTATCTTTCTGCCTACTTGATTCTTCTTATTCGTTCTGCTATTGATTGAAACTATTTCGATCAACTCAGAATTATACTTAATCTTATAAGTATAACCATATTTACTAAACTTTTAGTAAATCATGACGAATATCTTTATCACTCTTGTGATGGACTTGATCAACGCACAACCTAGTGTACTTGATCTCCTAGTCCTTCTCTTGACACTTTGTCAAAAATAGTCTAATTTCCAAATATGAAGTTTCTCATTCATCACGCAATCTAGTTGTATGATTCCAAGTTTCTGTCCAATTGAAACTTGGGCGATGAGAATCTTCCCTTATTTGGCAAATTCTCGACATTTCCACAAATAACATAATTAAGAATCAAATCCATTGTTTCTAATAATAGAAACAATTAAACATCAATTTTTCATACACACCATTGCAAGGATAAATAAATAAAACAAAATCAAAATTTATTTTATTGCGGAAAAATTTGTCCTTACAATGCAATTCAACTGAAAAACTATGCTATTTCATATTTCTTATCATTCTATCCTAACTCTAGAGTAGCAGCTCAAAAAATCTGATCTTCGAATCCATGCGATCGAAATCCATTTCTTCATGATCAGATTCAACACGCTTCTTCCTTAAGCTTTCTCTCTTTTCTTTGATCCTGCAAAACATCAAAATGTAATCTTATCACATCATGTATTAAGAATAAAAAAATCGGAACTTACAGAGTTAGATAATGGATTTTACCTGAAGTAGAGCCATATTCCTTGACTCTCCCATCTCTTAGATCTCTCAGGTAGTTAGGGCAGCTTCGTCTCCAATGCCCCTTCTCTAGGCAATAAAAGCAAATGGACTCCTTTGGCACAACACATGGGACAATCTCATGCTTAGTCCTTTCTGGACTTCCAATGTTGCCAGTGTCCATTGAAGTTTGGGCGTTTGATTCACCAGACAAATTTTCTTGACCAGCACGCCAAATCATTACTGATTCAGCAGCTATAAGCAAATAGGTGAGATCAATGAGGGTCACGTCGTGGTCCATCATATAGTACTCTCTAACGAACTCACTATATGATTCAGGAAGCGACTGAAGAACCCAATCAACAGCCAACATCTCTGAGATATCGACACCCATCATCCTTAACCTATCAATGTGTGACTTTATCTCCAAGACGTGTGCACACACAGGTTTCCCATCTTCGTGTGTACTTGCCAATAGGGCTTGAGTGAGCTTGAACTTTTCAAGCCTTTGAACTTGTGGGTTAGGGAGAATAATTGGAGGAGGTAGAGGAAGTGAAGTATGACTCTTATTTCCTTGATCGTATCGTGGAACGTCATCTTCATTTGGAAAGCTTGTTCCAAGGGACTTGGGAAGACCATTGTAAGATTTAGACATCTACAAAACAGGAGAAAATTCAAGTTAGTTGATAAGAATCCTTAATGTAACACCCAAAAGAAACATCAAGGCTAGGATCCAACACAATACTCTACAACCTAGAAGAGGGATGTCGTAATCTAGTTGCAGAATATTTGAAGGTAGGTAAATGACGATTTACCAATTCCCACCATGAAAAACAAAATTGAAGTTTAAGTTTTAAATGAATTGAAACTCCTAGATCTTTTGAGATTCATTGAACTTTTCAATGGCATGTTTAATCTCGATTATGCCCTTCTATTTGTGACTGGGATGCCGAGGATCACAAATGAGGTGTGAATAACCATACGAATCTACATGATGCACTCAATGATACTATCACCTAATCAATGTGCCGGTTAACCACACACGCTTCATTGATCTATGATAAACATCGAGCCACCATTCACTACCAATGTCAACCCCAAATTAGTGTGCCGGTTAACCACACACGCTCCACTAACGTTTGACAAGGGTACGAAGTGTAATTCCATGGATTAGCATACAATTTCACATTTTGCCTAAAGTAACTAGAATTTGGGAATTTGTAAAGCATGTAGTTACTTTGTACTTCATTATACTTATAATGGAAGGTTTCGTCCTATCCTACCCGTTCGGCTAACGACCCTCCACTAGTCAAGAGTGCGGTGGGTAAGAGTGGATACCCATTTAATCGCCATTTTATAGGCAATTTCCTTAAACACCCCTTATAGACCAGCTTCGTGAATGAGGCCTACTAACGGTAAGACTGACTGTTTACTTATACATATATAATATTAGACTTTTAATGTCATATATACATAGTATAGGGTGTATTTTAAACTTTTAAAATACTAGGTGGTCTAATTTAATTAATTATACTTTTAATTTAATTAAATGTAAACCAAAACTTTATGGATTTATTAACTCTCTTTTAATTATACACTTTAATTAATTAACAAAACCATAAGGGTGTAATTTGAACTTTTCAAAAATACGAGGGTTTTAGAATTTAACATTTCAAAATTAAACTTTTAATCAACTTTTAAATTCCAAAACTTGAGGACAAGTTTTGAAACTTTTAATCAAAAATTAAATTCCAAAACTTGAGGGCAAGTTTTGAAACTTTTCAAAACATTAGGGTTTAACTATTTAAATTTCAAAAAACAAAACATTTAAGTTCAAAATTAAACTATAAAACCTAAAGGGGAAAATTGAAACTTTTTCACAAGATAATTCAAATCTAAATTACAAATAATCAATCTTTATCTAATAAAACAAAAGATTATCTAAATTTTGACAATTATCTTCTATTTTGGCAAGGATAATCACCCAATATAGATAAAATTCGGATTTTATTGACAAAAAACGTTTTAGGTAATTATCCACAGCCAAAATAGGTCAAAATCTCGCAAAAACAGCATTCTGCGTCTCAGACTCGTCGAGTCAGAACTGGACTCGTCGAGTTCACAGTGGACTCCAGCCATGGACTCGGCGAGTCCAGCCCCCAGAAACTAAAATTTTTCGATTTTCAGCATGAATAATCAACTATAGCATCAAATACATCAAACAAACAAACTTAGGCTCTGATACCACTGATGGGTTTTGAGCAATACATCAATCCTATGGTGTACATGCAAACCCTAATAGCTTTCGATCTAGTTTGTCTAATGAACATGCAATTGATAATCCAAAGCCATAAACCCTAGATCTAATAAACTATAACTGAAATTAGGGTTTAGATCTTACCTTTGATTGTTATATAGCAATAACAATCAATCCTTGGCTTCAGAAAGCTTAGTGCCTCAAGTGTTGCACCTCTAATGGAGTCACAACACCACTAAGCAATTGGATGAAGGAGAGAAGAGAGAGGAGGCACCAAAAACGGCTGGAAACCCTAATCCAAGTGTTAGCCACGTTTTTGGTGCCCAAGGGTTCCTTATATACTTAGGCTATTAGGGTTATCCAACAAGGAAACCCTAATTTGACTGCTTAAGCCCTAAGCAGCCCATGGACCCCTTCTGGAACATGCCATCGATGATTTCTAATGGGCTTCCCCATAGAATTCGTCCAACCTATTATTCCAAGGTGATCCATAGCCCAATTGCAATTATCCTATAATTACAATTCCAGTCCCCTAAGTTTAATTAATCTCTTTTAGCCACATAATTAATTCTTTATTAATTCTTGACTAATATTAATTAAACAATATGATTTCTCCTTTAATATATTACTCTCATAATATATTAATAAATCATAATTAAACCTTTCTCTCCTTAATTCATCCTACATATTGCTATGGTGAAGGCAACCCAAAAGAACCATGCTCATAATCGGGTCAAGTACATACCAAAATAGTTATGGACTTAGACACTAATCCATCAATATTTATGTGCAAATCCAGTCTATCACTCACGCATGAAGCATGTAGCTTTGGACTATCATTTTGTTAGGGAACAAGATTGGTGATATGTTAACAAAACCTCTATCACGAGCACCGTTTCCGCGAAATCGATCCAAGATTGGTGTATCCACGGATCCTCCATCTTGCGGGGGCGTATTAAGGATACCGGATCCACCGGGTCAACAAAACCCATTTATATTTATAGTGTATATTTCAAAAGATATTTACATGTACTGTCAAATCCCTAGATTAGCTCCTATGTCATCTCCTGTAAATGTGATTATTTCCTTTGTGTAATCTGCCTATATAAGGCATGTAAATTATTGAATGTATTCAAACTTTTTCTTCTCAATTTCATACCTCTTTAGGAAATTGGTCCTTACATTTACATGTTGCTTATTTATTTTTTATTTTTTTTGAATTTTGTAATTCTCTTTGTAGTTTATTTTTTATAATAAAATGTCATAAAACTTACCATTTAAAAACTTAATATTATACCCATTCAATAATATATAGAAATAAACTCATGAAACCCAAAATATTTTCATGTCAATGTCTTTTTTTACAGTTTGTTTTGTTAATAATAATTATAATATATATATATATATATATATATATATATATATATATATATATATATATATATATATATAAGTAATTAATATTTATTTTTATTTATAGCTTTTAAAGGATATAATAAAAAATAGTAACCAATACAAAGAATAATAATTAATCTTAATACTATATCAATATTATAATATAATGTGTTGCTCATGTAAGCTTATTTTTTGAAAGCAAAATATATCTTTTAAGGAAAGTTCTTGTCAAGAGTAAACCATTTATAATGATGGTTAATCATTCAATATATTAAGTTATCTTAAAATTAAATGTTTAATACAATTTTCGTTACAATGTTTTCTTTAATACACTAAAATCTTTTTTCATACTTTCAACCCTCGACCATTAAACTTAACCATTGAGTAGTTAAACAAATATAAATAGACAAATAGTCGCTCACCTTAAATTAACGATTAGGTTTAATTACGAGAACTCACTCCACGATTAGGTTTAATGACAATCAGACCATTAGAACACAAATGGAAATCGGTATAAACCATAAATCCTAAATCGTAATAATCGTAACAAAAACTATTGTCTAAAAGCAAATTAGTTACCGAAAAAAAGTATTCACCGCCCCTTTGGGACGCCCGCTGCATTGCACGGGTACGCTATATATATATATATATATATATATATATATATATATATATATATATATATACATACATACCTATTCTAATAAATGAATAAGTTTATTCTCCTATTGACAAGTGTCATTATATTAGAATTCCTCATTAATATTATATATCCACTTGTCAACATATTAATTATCCATTTTAAATTTCAAATTTCAAATTTCTCACCCTAATTACATTAAATTTTAAATTTTTTCACTTTAATTATATTAATTAATAACATTAGATTAAAAAATAAAATAAAATTAATACAGATTATAAGGTGATATAACTTCATGTATTTATTTAAATCAACGATTATAATTTTATATAACTAAAAAAGAATATCTCTTAAGTAATAGTTTATTTAAAATAATTGATTAATAATTTTGATTTTTTAATATGAAAGTTTAATTAATTTTATAGCCGTGGTTCTCACGGGTTATAAACTAGTATATATATATATATATATATATATATATATATATATATATATATATATATATATTAAATGGGGCATGCTTATGAACAGTAACCGACTGAGCTTGTTCATCGGCTTCTCACTCTAATTTTAAGCCACGTCACCACCATCATCCCCTAATCGTATTCCTCTACTTGCTTTGTTCAAGGCCTTGCAACCAGCTTACATTTAACACTTTTTAAATTTCGTCCTTCTACCTCATATATTCCCAAATTGTCTAATCACACTACGAAAAATCATCGAAAAATTTCCAATTCGAACTCTATCGCCACATTGGATCCACCGTCGGGCACTGCTTAATTCGCCGACCACCGAATTTATTCCAATTAGATTATCCAACGCTTACATGAAGCTTGCAGTGGTTAGAAGTTTTAATTTCGACATATTTTGTTAAATAAATATTTTACTTGAATCGTTGTTTCTCAAATTATGTGTTTTTTTACATATGTGATATCTAAATCGTTGTTCGACTTTCATTGATTCCAAGTACGTGGAGGATGCAAAGAGGAAGTTTCAGGCAATATAAAAAGCCTTTTTTTGGTAATATCCATATATACCCACTTTTCTCATGATGTTATACTTTGATTTTTGATTATGTAAAAATGTTTGTACTTAAAAAAGATAGATGCTTTTTGAGTTTTTTATAATTGACTTCATAAGTTTTTGACCGGCTTCTTTCTAATTTTTCTGCTTCATAGTGCTTTCAATGTCAACAAAAGATTTATGTACGATGTAGGACTTTATGATAATGATGATGACGAAAATGTAAGTTCCTTTAACTTTTGACCTGAAAATACTGGGTCACCATACAAAAGAAATAATTGTTTAATGGGAAGAATTATGATTTTATCTCAAAACATTTTGATGCTAGAAACTTTCCATTTGAGTTACAAATTTGATCCTCCATCCTCTTGAGCCTCTAACTCAAAACCCTAGCCTCCTCTCACTTATTTTGAGCCTTGGCATCATTTATGAGCTTATCTCTCCATTAGAAGGTTGGATCTTGAAGAACTAGGTGGTGGCAAAGTGTATGGCAGAATGATTCAAACATAGATACAACAAGATTACATCATTTATGGACCTTTGTTAGTAAAAAACTTCAAACTTACTCATTAGTTTCATAGATCTTGTTAATTTTCATATTTGTCACTTTTTGGTCACTTTAGTGCATAAAGTTTAGATCTTTATTGTTTATGACCTTGTTATGGATAAATCTGGAAACTTTATCCATCTAAACATCATATTGATTCAAATCTGAAGGTTGAGATTTGGACTTAACGGATTAAGTTGAGAAAGATGCATTTTTGGTCCCTTTGAGACTTAAAGACTAGATCTTGCTTATTTGGACCATCGTAATGGATAAAGATGGAAACTTTATCCATTATGGAGCTATTAGGAACCATAAAAATGTGACCTTGGTCCCTTTCTTACCTCCATGCAAGAGTTATGATACCTTGGTTTGTGTATTAAGTTAGGGTTTTGGTGTGTGGACTCCTCCTAGCCATGGAAGGTCATAAAGTTGGAAATTTTTATGACTTAGAATAGTATTTGGAACTAGATTTGAGCTTTGGATGTGAGATCTTAATGAAATAAGCACTAAATGAAGGTAATTAAATGGAATTGGTCAAGTATGCTGAGTGTACCTGGTTGTACGCTGAGCGTACCACGCTGGAGCTAGGGGTAATCAAGCAGGGATCTACTACACTGAGTGTAGTAATAGAGTACATTGGGCGTACTCAGTCTGTGTTGACCTCCTTTGACTATTTGAATTTGACCAAGTTTGATCTAAGGGCATTTTGGGTAATCTGAGTAGTAGTTGAGATTTGGGTCCATGTTAACTGTATAGGTAACCGGTAGAGATAACTTTTGGAGCAGTGATTGGTGCAGCTATTCTTTCAGACTGTGAGGTGAGTCTCCTCACTTTACTTGTGGGTCGAAGGAACCAATGTCGGTCCATTGGATTATGTTGTAGGAAAGTAGTTGTCTTCGTGACACTTACTGATATGTCTGTATCTACTTGCTGTCTTTGTGACTCTTGCTAGTATGAATGTGCGCTTAGCTATAGGGGTGAAATAGACATGTACCAGTTGAAAGGTATTGAAGGTGTTGGAAGGGACTCAGAGAGTCAGAAGGGACTCAACGAGTCGGAAGGGACTCAACGAGTTAGAAGGGACTCAGAGAGTCGGAAATGACTCAAGGGTGAAATAGACCCGTTACATGTTTTTGTATGATATGCATGTATGATGTGTATGTATGATATGTGGTACTTTGGGGAACTCACTAAGCTTTGTACTTACAAGTTTTGTTTATGGTTTTAAGTATTTCCGTTTCCAAAAGGAAGGGCCCAACTTCAGTGCACTGCATCCCCTGGAGTTTTATTCCGCACTGAATGTTTACAAATTACTCTGATGTTTTGACAATACTTTGACTCTAGTTGTCTTTTGAAAAATGAATGAATGACTTTATCTTATTTAAAATGAAATTTTTACTCGGTATTTTTTGGATATTACAGAAGCGCTAGTTTATTTCCTTTCCGTCCTTTATACGGTGTCATGTCCTCCATCCATTTCCTTGGCATTCGATTTAGAAAATACACTACGTGACAAACAACCTGTTGGATTAGGTGTCTAATCCAATAACTAAATTAGTATAATCTTGAATTATTAGCAAAGTCCTTTTTGGTTGCTCTCAAACCTAGTAATGGATTGGAATGCTATTTCGAGAGAGAGACTAATTTATTATATTATTATATGATTAATAAATTAATTAGAAATCAAAATAAATAATTTATTAATATATTATGAGAATAATATATTAATTAGAAATAATATTATTTAATTAAGAATTAATCAGAAATTAATTGGAATTATGTAACACCCGGTTTATTAAATAAATAAACAAGATTAAATAAACTAAATAAATAAATGAACCCCAGGATGAGAAATATATTTTTATATTATTTTATTCGAGCCCTAAATCCATAATAATTTAGGGATGTTAGCCATGGGAGTTAGTTGTCATAGTTTTTGGAATTGTGGGGGTTAAGTGTAAATTTTGGAGCCACTTTGTAAAGATTTCCGAGGGCAAGGGATAAAGTGTAAGTTTTGGAGTTGAATTGAAAACAATATTATGGGGAGGGACTAATAATAGATAAATGAGTGAAAGTATGAATGGATACAAGACTTAACCCGATATCCTCCCCATGTCGCATCTTCAACCCTAAACCTAAGAGACCATTTTCCAGCCGCCATGCGTGAGTTGCCAGCCGCCACCTCTCCTCTTCTCGATATTCCGACCATGCAAGGATACCGCCTGCTGCTCCACTGATGAGCGCCGCCACGACATTGCTGCCGAAGACGTCGCGGGCACCGGAGAACCGCCAAGGGTCGATGGAAACACTGTGTTTGTATGCTTGGGTCGCGAGCTACCGAGGAACTCCTGGTGAGACCCTCTGCCATCTCTCTCTCCTCTCCTCTGTCCCTTTTTGTGTGTGTGCGACGTCAGACGCGTCCCTGCTGCCGCCGGTGACCTTTTGGCCACCGTTTCTGCCTTTTCCGGTGACGACAGCCACCCGAGAGGTGGCTGAATATGAGTATAATCAAGTATGCAGGTTGTTCTCGGTATTTGAGGGTTGTATGCGAGATAGCTGGCCAAAAATCCACCTCCACCACCACAAGGTGGTGGCTGCCATCGTTTTCTGCCACCACCAACCACCGTGAAGGGTGGCTGTGTGTGTTATTGTGTGTGAGAGTGTGTACTTTTTGGGTATAAATTTGTATATGCAATTTTTGGGCAGGAATCATCACCACCACCATTGGAAATGGTGGCTGCCGCCGCCTGCCGCCATGAGCCACCGCCGACCACCACTACCCGAGGTGGTAGTGGGTGGTGTCCGACCTAGTGGAACCCTAATTGGCCCAATAGCTTAATCTTGGACTTAGTTGGTTTGTGTTAGGGTTAGAAACCCTAATTAGGGTTTAGAAAACCCTAATTTTAGAAAATGTTAGTTTTGGATTGCCAGGACCCGCGTTTAGACCAGTAGACTGAAGTTATGACTTATGTCGATTCCATTGTATATTGGCTTAGTGGAATAATGGACTTAATGGGTTAAGTGAGAACACTTAACCCTAATCGTCATTTCATGTGAAAACCCTAATTGTGTTGGGTTTAGAGTTGGGCCTAGATGTCTGGACTCTTGATGGGCCAACTATTAACAAGTAAATAGACTAGAACACTTGGATTGGGCTTAAGGATAAGGCCCATTGGAAAGGTTTGGGCCCAGTTTGGAAAATTGGGTCATAGATGGGCCATAACCGGACCTTGATGATTATGAGATATTGGACCATTGGATTGCCAGGTGTTTGGACCAGAATAAATGGTTGGGCCTTAAGGTAAGACCATGTAGGGGTTTGGGCCCAATTTGGAAAATTGAGCCATACGTTGGGCTTTGGTTCGTTATTAGACTTTTGGGCCTTTGGATTGGGCCGTGGGCTTGAATCAAGCTAAGTTAGGGGTAAAGTAGTCTTTTACCCCAAGCATGGACTTATGGATATGTGTTGGCACCCAATTATTAATTGGGTGTTATTTTGATGTTGACAGATTCGGGAATCTGTCATCCAGCAGCTAGGGTTTTGTCCGCGGGACTTCAGCAGTGGGAGGTGAATCCTCTTCCAGTAGGAACGGGTCTAAGGCACCAATACCGGCTCGTGTAGTTTATATGTTCTTGATAGGAACACAGAGTGTGGGCGGGGCCCGTATCTCATTATTATCTGAGTATAGATATCAGTCAGATTATTGGATTGCTATACTTGTTGTCTGTGTGATACCTGTATGTGTTGTTAGGAATGTGAGTGTGGGCGGGGCCCGTATCTCATAGGTAGCTGATATGGTACATATTTATGTGCTTAGTGATACTTGTTGTCTGTGTGGTACTTGTATGTATTTTCATGACTAGCTGAGTGTGGGCGGGGCCCGTATCTCACAGTAGCTGAGTGTGGGCGGGGCCCATATCTTATGATTGGTTGAGTGTGGGTGGGGCCCGTATCTCCTAGTCATCGGAGTGTGGGCGGGGCCCGTATCTCCTAGTCAGCGGAGTATGGGCGGGGCCCGTATCTCCTAGTTAGCAGTGTGTGGCGGGGCCCGTATCTCCTTGAGTGTGGGCGGGGCCCGGATCTCTCAGTAGCATGATTATGTGTATGGTATGTGGTAGTTTGGGGAGACTCACTAAACTTCGTGCTTACAGTTTTCAGTTTTGGTTTCAGGTACTTCGGTTTTCAAAAGAGGAGCTCGGGATGATTGCAGTGCACACACCATCTGTTTCAGCCTGGGATGTTTATACTCTGATATATTTGACAGTTGTTATGATATTTTGAGATACAATGTTTATGATTTTTATATGTTGTTTGATGACTATGATTTTATTATTATGGTTTTATTAATTATTAAAAGCGAAATTTTTAGACTGTATTCGTGGGATGTTTCAAATTAATTTTGGGATTAACTGGATTAATTAGAAGTAGAAGGGGTTTTAGTATTTTCCTTGGGTATTAAGGAGCCTTGGATGTCGTAGGGGGGAAGTAAGGGGACAAGGGCTTATCTAAGGAAACTGCCTTATCCTAGCATCCCTTAGTCACCTATACAAACCCTCTAAGAGTTATGATTTTCATCCATCCCTTTTTTAAGAGAGAAAAACCAAAAATTATCCTTCTCCTCCTCTCTCCTATTTAGTCTCCAATTTGCTAGGGTTTGGGTGTGAGCCATTAGAGGTACGAGACTTCTGTTGCTTGCTTTCTGAAGATCAACAAAGACGAATTACTAGTTTACTTGCAATAATAAACTAAGGTATGTATTTTCTAATAAGCCTTTAGTATTTTTGAAAATAGTAATGTACTTCTAGGGTTCTTGATATTTAATAGTTGTTTGCAAATCATAGTGAGAACATAAATCCTTAGGGTGCATGTGAACTTAGGGTTTATGTTTTTCGATCTAAAATAGTTTTTTTTGTAGTATATAAAACTCATCAATGGTATCAAAGCCATTGTTCTCATTGATCTTGTATAAAGTTGAATAGATCAAAATTAGGGTTTATAAAAACTAAACTCTAAGGAGCTATTTTCGAAAATCCCATAGGGTTCTTGAAACCCTAGCCTCCACCCTATATTTTTGAAATCTACAAGGCTATTAGAAACCCTAGCCCCTTGCCTAATTTTCGAAATTTAAGGATCCCTCATAGGGTTTGCCTTGTTTCCTTATTTTTTAATTTAAGAACCTTAAAATTTGAGCAATTAAAACCTAGTAAACCCTAGCCTTTTTAAAAAATTAGAAGGCTTAGGATAAGGATTAAATTGAATTATTTTATTAATTTTTAATTGTAAATAATTATTTGATCCATATTGATTAAATTAAATTAATTAATTGTTTAATTAAAAGATAAAGATTAAATCAAAATTGGTTTATTTTTAAATTAAATTAATTTTATATTAATTTTGAAAATTTGAACTTATAACTAGTATTTTAGAAAGGTTTTAAAATACAACTTATACTATATATAATTAAAAGATAAATATTATATATATATATATATATATATATATATATATATATATATATATATACTATCTTATAAAAGAAATTTCATTATTTCTATAAAAAGATTGAATAAAATAATAATATTTTTTTAAGACGTCCAAACAATTAAGCTAACAATACAAGTAAATATTAATAAAATAATATTAAAATTTTGAACTCAACCAATTATACAAATGATACAACACAATATACAAATGTAAATTGCATATAAACCATTTCCCAAATCTATCGCATAACTACTTTGACTCATATTCCCCAAATTTTTTGGAAAAATTTAATTGATCCCCATTTTAAGCATAATCTAAAACGACACCTCTCTCTCTCTCACTTCTCCAACACCCTAAACCTCCTGCCCTTTTTGCAACTACCCAAAGCCATCATTATTCTCTGTACACCACCGCGGTAAAGTCATCATTACTACCACCAGAAGACGTAGAGACTTTTTTTGGGAGTTGGATCCAGAAGCTCTAAACGACCTTCATCTCTCTGCCTCCTTCTCTGAAGATCTTCTTGTAGTTGGTCTTCTTTATGTGTAAAGCAAGTAATCTACATGCTATGTCTGCCTAGTATTTCACATGCTTTTTATGTTCAAGTTGGAATTCCAGTATCCCCAATCTCGGCATCTATCTCTCGAATCTCACCTCTATACCACTGCTCACCACTCCTAGGCTCCCTATTCTACATAAACCTTAAACCACTCTTCATCGCCACCACCACTCAATTTCGCCATTCATCACATCTGAAGAGTTGCGTATTTGAAATCAATGGAAGAATGAGAATGTCACGACGTTCAGTAACTACACATTTGTGTGTGAGGTCATGCATGTGAGCCGAAAATCTGCTATTTTTACCTTCTCCGTCCTGCTATGCCACTAGCCTGCCTTTCTTCTTGGCGTGTTCAGTTTACTCAGATTTTCCAAGGTACCCCTTTAATCTTCATATTTGGAACACTTTTCTATTAAAGAATGATCAACAATTCGGTAGTATTCAAATGGTGTATGCTGAATCGATCTTCATTCTCGATATTATAAATACTTCTCTACATGATTTGGTTATTTCTTTAGAAAATCGAGGGTATTATGTTCAAATTCTGTAAATTTAATGTTTTTGATATTGAATCTGACTGGGTTTCATCAAAATTTGATTTTTTTGGGTTGAGTTTTACTTTGGTAAACAAGGGTTTTTATTTGTAGGTTGTTTTGGGTTTTACTAGGGGTGGCAAATCGGGTCATCGTGGCGTGTTTTTGTCTGACACGACACGACACGACAAGGTTTTATGTAACACGAACACGACACAACAACGCGATGTCGTGTTTTTTTTAACTAACACGAAAACGAACCGATTAAAAAACAACAAACACGACACGACACGAAAAAGATAACATAACATAAAAATTAGTTTATTTAATTAATACTTAATCATATATAACACGACAAACACGTCAAACACGAAAAACACGATAGAAAAATGTTTATTCTTGTCAATTTCGTGTCGAATTTTGAACACGACATCGTGTTTTTTACACTTGACACGAACACGACACGAACACGAATTCGAATTTCAGTTCCGTCCCAATTTCGTTTCGTGTCGTGTATTTTTGTCGTGTCGTGTCATCAATTGCCACCCCTAGGTTTTACCATACGCTTTTGTTGCCATCGTCCAAGCAGGTAATTTCCAAACAAGTTCTCCAGTCTTTTTAATAGTTCATTCCTAATTTTATGGGTTTTTGTGGATGTTTTATTATTTCTTATTATGCCACCAGAGCGTTGATTACAAGTCAGTATTTTAATGCATTTCTTCAAGTTCTTATTAGTTTATTTCATTGATTTAAGTTCTCTTTTTCGGTTTTATGGGTTCCCACCTAAAGAGAACTTGAGATCAATTAACTAGAAATTGTCTGTTTAAGCAAAGATGACATAAAAATTCTCTGTTGAATCTCTGTTAATTTAAATTTCACTTGTAGGCTGTTGATTTAAGGAGTTTGGAGGTCTTAATTCACAAAACATCAAAAGGTAGGAGCCTAATCTTGATTCCCATTTTTTGTATTCAACTCTTTATTAGGATGACATTTAATTAGGTGGATATTTTCTGAAGTAAAAAAATGTACCAGGAAGAATGAAAAAAGGGGTACTGATGCTTTTTGGCATAATTGATGTCTTAGTTGACTAAAAAATGGAGAAATAAAATCTTAATTATTTCCTATGGATTCTGTTTTGTAGTGTTCTTAATTGTGTGGGATGGTGTTGTTCTTACTCACAGGAACATGCTTGACCCTGCTTTGGTAATTATACATCAGAAATGCAACCGGCTGTAAACATGATTTCATATTATCGACATTCTTGAAGACAATAAATCCTTAAGGAAGAAAGTTGTAAGTAGTAGCTGTTTATTTTCCATTGACATTTTTTTGGACATTTCTTACCTAATGATTTATGTTTTCTTATTTGAATGATGTTCGATAACTGTTTATGTCAAAAGTATCTATTTTATATATGCGATGATCCAAAAATATAGTTGTTTATATCAAACTTTAGTAAAAAAATAAAAACAAAAAAAATAAAGCACCATGCTATTTCTTACATGAGTAGTTGTTTGTAGTTGCAGGGACCAGTCCCAGAGGCTGCACCAACTGAACTCTCATTTTCAAAATATATGTATTTGTTTAAGGTAAGTTTTACAACATGCCATTTGTTTATGCCTACAAAGTATTTTATTTCTTTTATTGGATAATAAACATTGTCTTTTAAAATGTAGATGCTAGGATCCACTACACATGGTCAAGAATGTTAGTTAAATTGTTATCTTTTTGTGATGTGTAGGAATAAGGTGTTGAAGTATAATCTGATAATAAGAAGTATGTTTCTATTTCTTGTAGTGTTATTTTGTCTAAAAAATTAGTTAGGAGCGATAAACAGGTAGGTGTTCAATTTTTTTATAGGAGTAATTTAGGAAGATGTTTGAAGTAAGAACTTGGGCCTTAATTATGGGCACAAGGGCCTTAATAAGAAAATATGTAAAAAATGTAAGAACTTGGTTTTTGTTTTTTCTATGAATAGAAAAAGTCAAATTTTTAGGATAAAGTTTTCGGGAAATGATTATTTGAGATTTCAAATGGTCTTGGTAACGATGGTTTTGAAAGGAACAGGTAATTTGGGTAATTTATAAATCTGTTGGAATAATAGTGTTAATTAAATCATCATTGTCTTAAAATTTAGTAGTTGCTTGGACAAAGTTTGGATATTTCTTTATATGTCTGATTATAACATTGTACTTTGAAGTTTGATTTTTCATTATTCTACAAGTATAGCTATTTTTTTCAGACTAAATCTTTGTATAACCAGGTTTCTTTACAGTAGCCTTGATTACATATCAGAACCTTTTTAGACTTTATATTCCATTTTTCATTCATTGAAAGTCAATTTAAACCTTAATTTGACAGTTAGGAGATATAGGTTAAGTGTCTTCCTTACAGTTATTCAATCATTTTTCAGGCAGAATGTAGCTACATAATCATTAGTATGCTCTCATACCTAGGTTATAAACTTTTGGTGTTTAGGAAGTTCTTCTCTAACCATAAATTATACGAACTTTTGTCTTTTATAGGAAAGAGTTGGTTAGCATATGGCATATATAGATAGCATAACAATCGCGATGTGTAAAAGTTTATGTATTGTATTTCATGTAATTATTTTTTCCTTTTCTAATTTCATTATTTTAAATAACACATTGATTTGTAATGAAGTTATGATCATCAAAACGATAATTTACTATTTTCTTATACAATTACTAAAAATTTATTAAAAATGTATGACATGTGAATCTAGCCTCCTTTGATCTATACAAGAATTTTAATCTTTTTGATTTTATATTTGAAATGTAATAAAATCAATAACCAGAATAAAAAAATATAAAATAAAGGATTACAAATGTACTTTTTGGAAAATTAATAAGAGATGGGATCCCCTAATTGTCTAAAAAAACTATTCCTTGCGGCTATTATGCATAAAACAACGACACACATGCGTATATTTTGAAACCAAATTGCATTAACCTAAAACGGCTATTTTGCATAAAATGACACACATGCGTATATTTTGAAACCAAATTGCATTAATAACCTAAGATGTTTATGTTTTTAATCAAATACATCGTCGAGATGAAAAAAACCAACCACTTGCATCTGTGCTCAGAAACTATTCGTCGTTCACCGGAAGGGAAACAATTCACAAAACCAAACTATATGTGGCCCTCAAAATAGAACGTTCAAAAACTATTCGCCGCCGACGCATTGCGCGGGTAAACGACTAGTATATATATATATATATATATATATATATATATATATATATATATATATATATATATATATATATATATATATATAAGATAAGTCAGTCAAATCGCTAGTACACCTCGTTCACGAAACCAAGCTATAAAGAGGCTATTAGCAAGCGACCTATAAAATATACATTGAATTGGTGTCCACTCTCACCTACTGCTCTTTCCTGTGGTGGATGGTTGTTAGCCGAACGGATTTGATATGACATAATGTCATTAATAAGTATAATGATATGAAGTAACTAAACTATTTTGTAAAATCTCACTCTTAGTTACTTTAGGAAAATGTAAAAAGCATGCTAATCCATAAAATTACACATTATACTTTATATGTAGTTAGTGGACCGCGTATGGTTAACTGGCACACTAATAGTGACTATAAAGAGTAATGATAGGCATCTCAAAAATTATCATTGTTATGAAGCGCGTGTGGTTAACCGACACACTAAAGAGAGATGATAAATGACATCGAGAGTGCCAATCATATTTGTATGGTTATTCACATGTTGTTTGTGATCCTCGACATCCCAGTCACAAATAGAAGAGCATAAGTTGAGATTAAATATGTCATTGATAGATTTAATGAATCTCAAAGATCTAGAAATTTCATAGTTCGAAATTGTTGAATTGCTTTTGCCTACCTTACTAAATTCGCAATAAGGTTACGACATCCCTCTTCTTAGTTGTGAAGTGTTATTTTGGATCCTAGCCTTAAATATTTATTATGGGTTAAAATATTAAGGATTATTGCCATCTAACTAAAATTTATTTTTCTCTATAAATGTCTTCTTTTGGTGATGCTTTTTCTTCTCAAACCACTACCCACAACTTCCCCCTTCTCTTGATCGTGTCCAAGGTGACATTGGATGGCACCAACTACAATGATTGGACGCGTAATATAAAAATGGCTCTTCAATATGAGGACACTGAGTATGTCCTTGAGAAAAAAATTATCGAGATCGATGAAGCCCATGCTACTCCTGAAGAAATAGTCTCCTACAAGAAACACTATGACGATGCGACTAAGGTTGCTTGCATCATGGTTGCCACCATGATTCCTGAGTTGCAAAGGTTCTATGAGGACTATTGGCTATACGAGATGAACTTAGATCTTGTTGAAAAGTATCACAAGAGAGCTCGTCAAGAAAAGTATGAAGTCGTCAAATCTCTTATGGCATGCAAGTTGGAGGAAGGAGAATCAGTATGCACCCATGTGCAAAGAATGAAAAGATACGTGGAGCGCCTTGAAAAGATCAATGTGAATTTCGACGAGGAGTTTGCCATTGACATGGTCCTTAACTCCTTGCCACCTTGTTATGACCAGTTCATATTGACTTATCATTTGAACAATAATTAAGCCACATTGAACCAACTCCACACCCTATTGCAGAGAGCAGAGTCAGGGATGAATAACAATCACACCCCTACTGCTACCAACACTCATGTCCTAACTATTAGGCAAAACAAAGGGAAGAAAAGGAAATGTGCTTTTAAGTAGAACTGGAAGGGTAATGCCCATATTGGGTCGTCTAGCAATGCCCCAAAAGTAAAGCCTGGTTCTGACATCCCTTATGTGAGTGATCACAAAGAGGCTAATTGCTTCTATTGCAATGATAAGGACCATTGGAAATGAAACTGCCCCAAGTACTTGCAAGACATCAAATATGGCAAAGTGAAGCCATCTTCATCAGGTACATACACTATTCAAACTAATAACTCATAACCTACTTGTTCTTGGGTCCTTGATATAGGATGTGTTTTTCACATTTGTTCTGATTTGCAGGGACTAAGAGAAAGTGAAGAGGTGGAGCATGGAAGGATAATTCTGATCATGGGCAATATGTGATCTTCTCCTGTTACCAAGATTGGAACTTATAGTCTTATTCTCAGTAGTGATGTTAGATTAGACTTGGTTAATTTTTGCTATTTGTCAGAAATGACACGAAACATTATTTCTTTTCATGCACTATTTAGACAAGGTTTTCGATATTCGTTTAATGACATGAATGGGTCGATTTTGATTTATAAGAATGACATCTTTATGTTTAAATCTTTACCTTGTAAAGGTGCGTGATTTGTGTTGATAGCTTAGGTAATAGTGTATTTAATATTGATTCGTCTAATGGTAAAGACAAGGCATGCTTATGGCATTGCTGTCTTGGGCACATTAAAAAGAAACGCATCGCCCAACTCTAAAAAGACGAAGTGTTGGAATCATTTTGACTTAAGTCCAAATGCTGAATGCGAATCTTGTCTTTTGGGGAAGATGACAAAATCACCTTTCACTGGATCTTGTGAAAGAGATGAAGGTTTATTGGCTCTCATACACAAAGATGTGTGTGGACCCTGCAGATCCACCACAAAGGATGCTAATCGATTTTATGTGACATTTACTGATGATTATAGCAGACGTGGTTAATCTAGCATAAATCAGAAACCTTTAAAAAGGTCAAGGAGTTTAAACATGAAGTCGAGAATCAATTAGGCAGGAAGATAAAGATGCTCTGATCTTATAGAGGCGGAGAGTATCTTAGTATCGAGTTCCACGATTATCTAAAGGAATGTGGAATTGTTTCACAATTGACTCTTCTTAGGACACCACAACTTAATGGTGTGGCTGAGAGGCGCAATCAGACCTTGGTAGAGATGTTACGTTCCATGATGAGTCGAGCTTCTCTTCCCATTTCTTTCTAGAGGTATGCCTTAGAGACAACCGACCATATCCTCAACCTTGTCCCTACCAAGAAGGTTGCCAAAACACCTCATGAAATGTGGACATGGAAAGTTCCCTCATTTGCACATATCAAGGTCTAGGGTTGTGAAGATTTTTTTATACGAGAGACTTTTGACAAGCCAGAACCTATAAGTGAGAGATTTATTTTCGTTGGCTACCCATAAAAGTCTTTTCGGTATTTGTTCTACAGACCTAGTGAGAACGTGGTCTTTGTAGCATGAAGAAGAGTCTTTCACAAGAGAGCGCTCATATGAAAAGAGGACAGTAAGAGTACCATTGACCTTGAAGAGATTCAAGAGTCAGCCAATGAAGGAACCTTAGAAGATGCTAGTGCTCACCTAGAGGATGAGACTCCTATTGAACCCATTGACAAATCATTACCTCTTCGCCGATCTAGTAAATTTAGCATGCCACCTGAGTTTTATGGTTTCCATTTAACTATAGAAGGTGACACGTTTGTCAGTGATTGTACACTGGTAAATTTGGATGAGCCAGCTAACTACAAGGAAGCAATGACAGTCCCTGAAGATGCCAAGTGGAAAGAGGTAATTGATAGCGAGATCAAGTCCATGTATGATAACCAAGTTTGTAATTTAGTTGATCAAGAACCTGGTCAAAAAACAATTGGTTGCAAATGGATCTTCAAGAAGAAGATTGACATATATGGAAATGTACACACTTTCAAGGCATGAATGGTTGTGAAGGGCTTTACTCAAACCCCATGAATTGACTATGATGAGACCTTCTCACTAGTGTCCAAGATAAAGTGTATTAGTATAATGCTTGCCATAGCTGCCTTTCATGATTATGAAATATGGCAGATGGATGTCAAAACCGCTTTCCTTAACGGGAAGTTAGCTGAAGATATTTACATGAGTCATCCAGAGGGTTTTATGGATGAAAAGTTTCCTAACAGAGTGTGTAAGCTTGAGAAATCCATTTACGGATTGAAACAAGCATCTCGTAGATGGAATCTTTGCTTCCATGAAAAAGTCAAAGAATTTGGTTTCTCTAAGAGTGAAGATGAGTCATGTGTGTATGTCAATGCTAGTGGGAGTATATTAATATTTTAGTGTTGTACGTTGATGACATAATCCTTATAGGAAACGACATTCCAACCTTGCAAGAAGTTAAGTCTTGGATTGGAAAGTGTTTTGCTATAAAGGATCTAAGAGAGGCAGCCTATATTCTTGGGATAAGAATCTTAAGGGACAGAAAGAAAAGACTAATTGGATATAGTCAAAGTACATACTTGGATAAGGTACTAAAACATTTTAGTATGGAGATCTCCATGAAAGGAGAGCTACCTATTCAATGTAATGACAAATTGAGTAAGACTCAAAGTCCTAGTACATATGAAGACATAGCAGAAATAAGTTGAGTCCCATATGCTTCGGCTATAGGATCGATCATGTACGCTATGACATGTACTCACCCTGATGTGTCTTTTGCTTTGAGCATGGTTAGTCGCTTTCAAGGAAATCCTGGTAGAGCTCATTGGACAGCGGTAAAGAACATTCTCAAGTATCTTCAAAGGACAATGGATATGATTCTAGTCCTTGGTGGCAGTGATACATTAAGAGTGACAAGTTATAGTGACACCAACTTTCAAAAAGATAGAGACAATCTTCGTTCTCAATCTGGCTGGGTATTTCTGTTAAATGGAGGAGCAGTCACTTGGAAAAGTTCCAAACATGACACAGTGGTTGATTTTACTTGTGAGTTAGAGTACATAGTAGTGAGTGAAGCATCAAAGGAGGCGACTTGGATGAAGAACTTCATCGGTTATCTCGGAGTAGTTCCGACCATGCCGTAGCAATGGAACTTTTCTCCGATAATGAAGGAGCGGTTGCTTTAATCAAAGAACCGAGAGATCATGGTAAATCAAGACATATCGATAAAAATTACCATTATATAAAACATAGAGTTGAAGAAGGTGATCTCATAGAGAAGTGAGTTTTGTCAGAAGATAATCCTACAGATCCTCTCACAAAGGCCCCGAGTAGGATTAAGCGTAGTCAACATGCTAGGAGCATTGGTTTGAGAGATGACATTAGTTTTAGTAGTTAGATGATTAGTTTGAAACTTGTAAACAAAATAAATGTAATAGATTTTGGTGATTAAATAATAGAGATTATTTATGAGTATTGTTTACTGCCTTTGTAAATTATTTATTCTTGTGTTTCATTTTGCATGTTTTACTTCTTGAATAATTTGATTATTCAAAGCTCCACAGTCGCTCATACTTTAGGAAGTAAGTAGTGAATAAAGACTGTAATGAATTGGATTGTAGATTGTCTAAGGAGTTTAGACATATCAATTGTGTTGCTACAACGTTCATGAGTACTTAGAAAATGGAGATTTGAGTATTGGATAAATCCACGCTCAGAGAATTACTTCATGGATTATATCATGAGTATTCTTAAAATGGAGATATATGAGTTGTAATTTACAAGTCAGTTGTACATTGGTGTTACGTAAACGCATCAGTAACTTGGTGTTATAAAACGTAGTGTCATGTGTAGTTTGGTAAGTAAAAGATACAAGCATATGAGTTAATGTTTATTCGTTCCGTTTTCCCTAACGGGAAAAGCGATATCTTTGGGCCCCTAGATGATTTGGTGTTTACTTATAGTGCTCGGCCCATCCATGACTAAATTGATGTGTTTAATTATAAGTCTTATGACGTCATCACAAATCAGGAAATCAGGAAACAAAATTTTGGACAATGAGATCGATTATAATCCATGTCTTATGTCCATAGGATATCTAGAAGAATGGAGGAATATTTGATCACTTATCTAAAGGACAAATATCTGATCGGATCAGAGTTCGACAGTTAATTGTCTTTTGGTGCATTCCTCACATGCTATTTAAAGAGTAATATTGTGGCTTCAAGAACAGTCTGATTGCGACCCTCAACTACACCGTTATGTTGGGGCGAGTACGGTGCAATTGATTGTCTTTTGGTGCATTCCTTACTACAAAGTTCTGAAAAAAAAATCTTGCGAGGTGAATACCTCTCCCCGATAATACTACTACTACCATCATCATAACCTATTCCAATACTTGCACCTCTTTCAAACATGCATTCTACATCTAATCTATATTTATAAGATGATTTCTCCTTTTTGGATGGGACATTTATTTTCCTCAATAGTTATCTTCGCACATGCTATGTTGAGGTGACAATGACATGAAATTTACATGCAACCCCAATAGGTTTTCACCTATTCTATCATTCAAGATACACTGAATTACCTTATGAAAACACACATGTTTTGCAAGGTTTAGGAGATCATGTTCATAAACTTTTATCATTATATCACATCATGGTTTCTTGAATTGGTAGTATAATAGTGTACCGTATATAACCAATTTATTTCATATTAAATCCATTTCATGTAGGGAGAATTTGTCCATTTCTAATCTATAATAAACTTACCCCCATGGTGGATTTTTAAAAAGGGTCTTATCCATTGGTGAAAATGAAAAGAATACATGTAATGAGCTATAAGTTAACAAAACAGAATGCAATCATTGAGCGGTTTGTACCAAACACAAAGTTTTTTTTTGCATATAAACACTTACGATATATATGATTTACCTGTTGCAAAGGTCGTAGATTCTACATATTATTTACCACTGGCACACAAAACTAAAGAAAACTAAAGTGATTTATGGTTCTTTAATTTTTTGCAAATCGAACGAAGTCTATATATATATATATATATATATATATATATATATATATATATATATATATATATGTTCAAATGTTTCTCACATCTATTGTGTGCTAGAATGCACCAATAAAAATTTAGTAAAAAATAAATTATTATTTAATTAAATAAAGATAGATATTGAATGATTTCCATAATTATATATATTAAATGATATCCATAATTATAATTATTTTTTAATGGAAACTAATTAAATTCGTATTAATATCAGCAATAATATTCTTTCGGAATGAATTCGCATCTGATTTTTCATGTATGGGTTCGTATTTTGTTTCATGACCCACTCACTCAAAATACAACAAAGTAGCTTAGAACATGGAGGACGAGAGTGTATTCTAGTAGAATGAGAGTCTATTCTAGAAGAATGAGAGTATGTTCTAACAGAATGAGAGTGTATTCTAGTAGAATACACTCTCTTTCTTCATATTCCATAAAAAAGAGAATTATAACTATGGATAGAAAAAACTTCATAAATGGTCCTTGTGGTTTCCCCATATCTGAAGTTTAGTCCCTGTGGTTTAAAAACATCATAGATGGTCCCTGTGCTTTCAAAAATTTTGACGATTGGTCCTTATTTTTAACTCCGTTAAGTTTTGTTCGTTAACTGAAGGGCATTTTTGTCACTTCACTACCACAGGGACCATTTATGATGTTTTCTCTTGTTTTTTTAAAAGAAAAAATTAAATATAATTATTTAATATATATAAAAAGTCTCTCTCTCTCTCTCTCTCAAGAAAAAAACCCACATAACTATACCCCATTTTCGTCTTCCTCAACCCCTATACAAACAATAAAACAATCACCCTATTCCTCAACCCCGTACCACCCCTGTTCTTCAACAAATCCCAAATATGACAACCAAACCTAAACAACTTGAAAAACACAAAAACTTAACTGGTTTTCAAAATAATACAATCATACATCAAGTAGGCCTCGTGTACACAGTTGATCTCAGGAACGTGTTGCCAGAATGAGTAATTTTTGGGTTTTCAGCAGCAACCAGAGCTCTATTTCAAATAAATAATGTGAGATCTTGGAGTTTCAGTAGTTTTGATTGACAGGTTGATGAAAACAACGGGCTGCCTCCAGACTTAGGCCCAAATCCAGTAAAAAACAACAGCAGGGTGGGATTAGTAGTTGGATTATCGGTTGGAGTTACTTTTTTGGATGTGCTTGCTTTTGTTTTATGGAGGTGGAAGAAGAAGAAAAGCAGGGAAGATGAACATGAAGATGAAGAGTCTGGATTTGATTTTGAAATGAACAATGAATTCGAAATGGGCACCGGGCCTAAAAGATTCTCTTACCAAGAATTAGCCCGATCCACCAGTGAGTTTTCATAGAATGAGAAGCTTTGTGAAGGAGGTTTTCGTGGGGTTTATAGAGGTTTCTTGAAAGATTCCAACACGTATATTGCAGTGAAAAGGGTGTCAAAGAATTCCAAACAGGGGATCAAGGAGTATGTGTTGGGTTTTGAGCACTACAACACTCCTATGGTGCACATGCAACCCTAAATGCTTTGGATCTATGTTTTCTCTAATTATACATGCATATATTCATTTTTCCAAAGCATTGTCCTAACTAGCATACAAATTGCCAAATGAACAATACAACTAGTTAGATGACTTACCTCTTAGAAGGACTTGTAGTTCTTGACCTTTGAAAGCTTGAGCACCTCAAGTGTGATGCCTCTAATGGTTCACAAACACCAATATGCAAGAGGAGGCTTGAGAGAATAAGTTACTTAACACAAAATCCACTTCACTCTCTTAGAATGAATGTAGCCACTCATGTGTCCGATTTTGGCTCTAAGGGGGTTTATTTATAGCGTAGCAAATGCTAGGGTTACAATTTGTAAACCCTAATGGCCTTTCATATTACTTAGCTCCATGGGTTAATCTCCATGGCTTATCTCATTGCTTTAGCCCATCTAAATAATCATGGATCATTAGCCCACACTATAAGAATCATTGATTTACACAATAGATCCCCATATATTTAATTAGTCTCTTTTGACTACAAAATCAATTCTAAATTAGTTCTTGATCAATACTAATTAAATAATATGATTTCATATTAATATATTATACTTGTAATATATTAATAAACTATAAATAACCTTATTCTCAAAAATCCATCCTATCAAATTGCATTGGTGAAGGCAACCCAAAAGGACCATGCTACAATCGGGTCAAGTACATCTTAGTTATAGTTATGGGCTTAGACACCAAATCCAACAATATGCATCGGAAGTAAATATCATTAGTCGATTGAGGCACAAAAACCTTGTCCAACTCATAGGATGGTGCTACGAGAAAGGCGTGCTCCTCCTTGTTTATGAGTTTATGGAAAACGGAAGCTTAGATTCACATCTCTTTAGTTTTTTCTTTTAAAAAAAAGAGAAAACATCATAAATGGTCCATGTGGTAGTGAAATGACGAAAATGCACTTCAGTTAACAGACAAAACTTAACGGAGTTAGCAATAAGGACCAATCGTCAAAAGTTTTGAAAGCATAGGGACCATCTATGATGTTTTTAAACTACGGGGACTAAACTTCAGATCTGGAGAAACTACATGGACCATTTATGATGTTTTTTCTTATGAATATCATTTAATATACATACAATTATGAAAATCAATTAGTATCTATATTTATTTAATTAAATAATTATTTAATTTTACTAAATTTCTATTGGTACATTTTAGCACACAATAAATATAAGAAACACATGAACTTAGTCTATATATATATATATATATATATATATATATATATATATATATATATATATATATATATATATATATATATATAAGGTAAGGTTCAATAGAAAACCATTATTGATCATGCAACCAAGGAACCAGTCTCTTTTTTTTTTGCTTTTGTAAAACTTTTAATACAGAAATTTGTAATTTTTTATCATTTTTCCAATTATGTCAAATTCGATAAAAAAATTATTTATTTTTTTTTCAAATTCACAGTGTGAAATTGTACAGATTCACAATGTGAAGTTATGAATTTAGATATTTTTATGTGAATCTGAATTCACATGGTGAATTCGAAAAATATATAAGCATACACAATGTGAAGTTATATATATATATATATATATATATATATATATATATATATATATATATATAGTTTTTTTATAAAGAATAAGCTCTATAACTTAAAAAAATATTTGATTCCTTGGACAATCATTGGTAATAATTCTCTATTTAACTTTTCAATATATATATATATATATATATATATATATATATATATATATATATAATTTAATCTGAAATAGGGATGGAAATTGGAAAATGTTTCTATATAATGTTCAAAGTAGATTAAAAGCGGAGTAACATTGAAACACATGACTAACACATGATTGAACAAAACATGTTCTTATTATGCTGTTAATTCATGGGACTAATTAATACAGAGTAAAACCAAAAAGACCATTCTTCGACTAATCTTTGAAAATACGTCATGGTAAATATCCTATATATGATTAATTGCATATTGATTCAAATTCAGTGTAAAACGACTAGTTTTGCTAGAGAATGGGTTCTGAAATGGTGCGGCACCTCGATGCGTCAATTTTTTGGAGTCATGGACTTCATTGACTTTGCTACAAATTGCCCTAGAATACATTTTCGTTTCCATATCGTATTATTTATTTTGGTGCAAGATTATCAACAACATACTGAGTTCCTTTACAGTTATTGGATATCTGAAATTTCGGATATCCAAAAATTTCGGATAATTGATATTGATATCCAAAATTTCGGATATCCGAAAATCAGATATCCAAAATTTCAAATAATGAATGGGATGTCCGAACTTTTTACAAGGTTGCTTTCTTCTTCATTTGTTGTTTTCTTCTTCCCTAATGCAAAATAAATACAACAGTAGTTTAACGGTTAAATTAAACGTTTAGCCCAACAATGTAATTAATGTTTTTTTCCTTCTTTTATACAAAGATATATCATAAAAAAGAAGAACAAAAGCCTCCTAATTGTATTGGATAGTAAGTATTTACTTCTAATTGTTTGTCTGTGGGTCTCTTTACTTTTCAATTCTCATTCACAAGTTTTAGCAAATTGATGAAGTAAAAAAAAAAGTAAATGTCAAACTCAAAAACTCAACAACAGGAAGGATGAAAGGAAGACAAAACTATGAACATTAAATGTAAAAGAGAAATTAAATATCATTTTATTTTTGTTCCTATAAATCCTCCTATCCAATTAAATGTTGACATGCTTCATTAAATATTACACATGTCACTATTTAATTGGGTAAGAAGATTTGTAGGAACAAAAAGTAAGAGCATATTTAATTTCTCAATGTAAAACTCTAGGATACAAACAACAGCAACAAATTGCAGCAATCCTTTGCATAAGCATCAAAAAGCTAGGATCTGATATACTTTTAATATAATATTTCCAATTTAAGGTAATAAGATGCGGTTACTTGATACCAACGTAAATGGAGATGGTCCATCAAAAGGATAACATATAGAAATTACCAAAATTAATTGTCTTATTCATCAGCCTAGCAGCAAGTAAAATTACTTGAGCAAGCAGAGCTTTTTTATCATCATCATTATCAACACCAGGATCAGGCCAATTCTCAAGAAAATGAACCTGCCCTGTCTCGAACAACATCTTTCCGAGCTCTATCTGCACATACCCCAAAAAAGTAAAATCAATCCCGTGTGACTTCATTTCATAACAGACACACACATCCACATACAAATACCTGTTCGGGAGATAGAATCGAGAGTTTTTTTTTGGAGATTAGGAGATGAAGATGTGGAGAGTTCATTGAGTTGAAAGGTGGCGAGTTTCTTAATGGCGGAATCGACCGCTTAAGCCATGAATTAGGAAATTGTGAGAACGCTCTAACTCTGATCCAGAAACAGAGTTGTGCAAACTGCAAATGAACATCGATAATGGTATAGAGGCCGAACCCTAAATCGATAGTGATATGGGGAAGAACAACGAGAAATTTAGTAGGAGACAATAGGGAAAGCGAAGTGTATTTCGTTTGTGGAAAATCGAAAGCCTCTTCTGAAGGGAAAGTGTTACATATATACCTGGAGTAGCTGTTATTCTTCGTCTTCGTCGTCATGAAGCGTGTTGATTGGAGATTGTGGTGTCGCCGAATCAAAGGAGGAAACCGGCTAAAACCTTGTATTCATACCGTTGCTTTCGCTAACCCAAATGTTCAAGAATAATCGATTTGTGGAGTTCACCAGAGACGTGAAATGTTCGTTTCATGGATTCGAGAGGAGATAAAGATACGATGAACAAAAAAGCAGAGAAGACGCAAATTTGAGGATCAATGGAATCCAACGGAAATTCGAGGATTAGAATAGCAAAAAGGAAGAATCGGTGGAGAAACAGATGGTAATGGAAGAAAAAGGGGAAGTCTGTGTTCTAGGTTGAAAGAGGTGGTGACGCTTAGATTGGAGCCAAATAACGGTCATGTAGATGAGAGGAGAACACGTGTATCATCTTCACCTGCAAGCCGATGACGATGTAAATGAAGCCATAGCTCCACCACAACTACTACCAGTTATATAAGCCAAACCACAAAACCACCAGCTTCAAAGTGGAACTGTAGATAAGCATGCTTGGTTTTTATTGTATGATAAATTACAATTATGAAAGACATATGGACACTTGAAAACTAAAATATAAGTAGCAAGCTATTACATTTAAATAATTGCAAAAATATAGAAATAAAAAACAAAAAAATAATATTTTTTTTTTGGATTTCGGATATATCCGAAAATTCATAAATCTACTATCCATATCCGAATCCGAAAAATTGGATATCCGAAATTTTCGGATATCCGAATTTTCGGATAATTTTGTTTCGGATCAGATTTTGAATAAGGATATTTTTGAACAACCCTAATTATGAGTGGGCTGAATGGTATTGCTCGGCCTAAAAGATATTTAATTTTGCTCTTTGTATTTTGTTTGTTTTTCAACCCCATTGTAGTATCTAGCTACCCGGCCTGGTTGCTTTTTGCTTTAATATATTTCTCTTTTTAAAAAATTCAAATTCAAATTCAAATTTTGCATTCCAGGATATTTGCATATCTTCTAGAAATTTCATAGAAATATAGAAATAAAATTACATAACTTTCCATAAAGACATAATCAACAAAATTACCCTATAATACTATTAATGCGTCATAAAAGAAAGTAAACATTTGGATCAGTACTAAATCATTAAATTAGTACATTGTACAATACAAATATACATTTAAAGCTTCGTTCTCCTGATATATGCTTACTTCTTTTTAACAATTTGGGAGATATCATTAGCAATATTCTTTGCATCATTTGAAATACCGAACAATCCAGCACCTGCAAATCCCACACAGTAAAGACCATGTTCCCCTTTCCAATGATTCGGGCTCTTAAGATGTGGCATTCCTTTTTCATTAAACAACCCTTCATCATGCTGAATAAAACCAAAAAAAATTGGATCAACCATAAACAAAATCGTAAGTAAATATAAATCTAATCACATTAGATATATACCTTAAGCCATTTCCTCACATTGCTTCTAAAACCAGTAGCAAAGACTATGGCATCAAATCGTTTCTGTTGACCATTTGAAAACATGATTTGATCACCTTTTATCTCTTCAATTGGCTTCATTACCTTATGACACAAAGAACATATCATAAAAGTTAGTCATTGTTTAAACTGTTATGAGTTTGATATTAAAAGAAGATATATAACAAGGTTTACCTCAATGTCTCCGGTTTTGATCCTTGCAACTGTTCCAACATCAATAACGGGTGATCTTCCAGTTTCCCGTTTAAGATAAAATGGCCCTTTTGTTGGCCTTTGTATTCCGTGTTTACAAAGATCTCCATACAACAACTTACTAAACATTAAAACAATTTTATCCACAAAACTACACGAAAGATATTTCAGTAAATACATCCCGAGTTGTACTAACTCCTTTGTGAGCACATGTACCTGTCACAACAATAAACCATTAAAACTACATGAAATGCATTTTAAAATTATAGTATATCACAAGTGCATATTCAAACACCGAGTGGGAGAACATTTAGATGAATGAACGTAAGATAACATGGAAAAAAGAGAGTACTTACAGGGCTACGAACAACAATCGACGTTTGGGCACCCCAGTTGAACAAATCATAAGCAATTTCCATGCCAGAATTTCCAGCACCAACAACAAGCACATTTTTGTATCCAAATTTCGTTCCATTTTTGTATTCACTAGAGTGTATGATTGACCCTGTGAAGCTATCTAAACCATTAACACTAGGGATATATCCTTCACTGTTTTCACCTGTTGACACCACAAGAAACTCTCCGACATACTCTTCCACAAAACCTGAAACCCCATTTTTGGCTTTAACAACCCATCTCTTTGTAATCCTGTCATACCATGCACTCTCGACATTACGATTGTACAATGGATCTACATTGAATTCAGTAACATACTTATGCAAGTATTGAACAAACATATATTTGGGTACAAATGTGGGTGCTGAAACTGGAAATGGCATGTGAGGGAGTTCACAAAAGTTTTTAGCTAAGTGAAGCTTCAAACAATCGTAAGTCTTCTTTTGCCATAAAGATGCATAACAATCATCCCTTTCCAAAATGACATTTGGAATAGAGAGAAGATTGAGACATGCAGATGTTGCAAGTCCCGCAGGTCCTGCTCCTACTATCAGAACATCGGTTTCATGCTTCACCATCAAGCTCTTAAGTGTGGTTTTGTTCTGATGATTGTACGGATGAATGGATGATGAAGTAGACCATGCAATTATAACTCTTTATATAGGAATACGATGAACAGACAAACCAGACTAATTTTCCTTGATCCAAGGAACCGTTATACTTCGAAATTATTTTGTTCATATTGTTCTTAAATACGTGAATGAAATTGCATCACTCATCGAATTTGTCCCCGCTTTATTGGAAACAAGCTTTGAGAAGATTATTTAACGTTACAAAACTTCATTCAACAGAAATCTATGTGTTCATACTAATGGTGTACCCGGGTCGGTCAATGAGCCCAATACCAACCCGGTTATAACAACTCAGTACGTAAGAAACAAAGAGCAGCTGTTTAACCCATAAGCAATCCATGCCGATAGAGCTGGCAAAAATCGACCCAACCAACCAAACCAATCCGAACTCAACCCAACCCAAAATTAGCAGGTTGGGTTGAGATTTTCAACCCATTTAGGATAAATGGGTTAACCCACCTAACCTATTTAATTAAATAGGTTGGATTGGGTAAAGTTATCAACCCGTTTTAACCCACCAACCCGTTTCACTTTAATATATATTTAATTTAATAATTATTTAAATATTACCATGTATTAATCTAAGTATTAATTTATAAACTATAATGTTTTATTGTTATTTTTTTTAAAAAAAATGCAATCCTAGTTCTTATCTTTTTGTTTGCGCCGACAACACTAGTCACTCTTCAAAATCATTTCGAAATAACATATCTTTAATGTCATTTGAACAATTTTTTTGTATTTTGTGAATTAGAATTTTGTGCTTTTATTATACATTGAAAGTTTATTTAAGTTTGAAACTAATTTAAGTGGTGTAATCTTTTGTTATTTTATTTACTTTTTTATTTTAAATGGGTTAACCTAGGTTAACTCATTTATTTAATAGGTTGGGTTGAGAATTATATAAACGGGTCAACCTGATGACAACCCATTTATCTGAAAGGTTGAGTTGGGTTGGAAATATCCACCCATTTAAATAAAAAAGTTGGGTTGGGTTGAAATATTCAACTCAATTAATAAATGGGTTGAACCCAAACCCAACCCAAGTCGACCCATTGTCAACTCTACATGCAGACCCGACTCTTACAAATCAGCCTATAATCAACAAAAGACAACTATTAAATAACTAATCCAGAAGGCAATACCAATACATAACAAATAAATAAGAAAAGAAACAAGACAAATCCCACAAGTTATGCAAATACAAAATCCTGACAATAAAATATAAAAGTTGTACATACGAGATAGTTGTATTTATCCGGGTAATGAATGAGGACCGGATAAAACTTTTTACTCTAATATATGGAAAGACCTATAAGAACTTTCAAGGACCGAGCAACAAGGTAAGTTTACGAAAGGGACCAAAAACTATTTGCAATTCATGTTTATCAAACAACGTCTAACTTAAGCATCAGAGAACAATACCAGAGTCCAACCATCGGTGTAGCTTTCTAACATAATAGTTGTTCCATTTTTCAATTTTTACCGCCATCAATTGAATTTTTTTCTTTATCTTATAAAGTAATGTTGAAAGTATATATAAAAATTAAAGATTATTAATGACAATCCATATAAACTTATCAAATATTAAATATAAAAAGTTGTGCGTTTTGACCATCGTAACTATCAAAAGGACTACCATTAAATTCATCTAACAATGGTCGGTAATTTTATATCGTAAACAAACTAATGTTCTTAATTAATTGAAGACAAAACTAAAATTTACTATAGTAATTTTCATTTTTTTTGCTAATAATAATGTGTGTATATACAGTGGTAGTTATAATTTACCACATTCTATAATTAATGTGTAGGTTGAAAACTAAAATTTGATTTATAACGTGTGATATTTCTATAGGAGTGCATAATAACAAATAACTAATTACATGCATGTTTATGTATACGAATTAAGTTATGTGTATTAATTACAGTTAAAAATATATTAGTTAAAAAGGTTTAACAAATGTAAAACAAAACAATATACTCTCATCTTATATTAAAAATAAAAGCAACACTTTAAAATGTTGCATTTTACAATATGAATAACAAGCCTTGCATTTAAGCGTTAATCAATAATTTTTTTTTAATTTTTATATATTTGGTCCGTAAGTTTTTTTCGTCTATATTTACCCCTTCAACTTGTTAAACTGTACAGATTCAGTCATTATGACCGGTTACTCCGGGTTATCCGGGAAAAATGACTTAATAGGGTAATATATTTCCATTTTGTACACATTTACTCTTTATTAATTTTGTACACATTTAGTCCTTAATATTTTTTGTTTCAAAATAAGTCATTTTTGTTTTTGTACTCATTCAGTACTTATGAATGATTTCTGTAGGTTTTCTCACGATATCTTACGTCTGACAATCATTGTTGACGTGTTTGTGGCTGTTGATGTTTATATCCATCGCAATCTCGACTGCTTGGTTGTGTAGGCCTTGTGGTTTGACTTAGGTCGTGTGTTCTGAACGTCATAACTTCTTCATATGATATCATATTTTAACGATCTTTATATCCACATGTTCGTTTTTTACTCAACTACAACTTTCGTTATGATTACCCCCGTTACAATGTAATATATTTTTACTTACGATTTTATGAAAAAAAAACATTCATACCTGCATTCATAAAAAACGTATGGATATAGAGATTGTAAGTAAAAATATATTACTTTTTAATAGGAGTAATCTAAACGAAAGTTGAAGTAGACTAAAATACGAACGCATGAAAATATGTGTACAAAAATATTAATGACTAAATGTGTACAAAATGAGAAATATGTTACCATATTAAGTCATTTTTCCCGGCTAACCTAAAGTAAACGACCATAAGGACTGAATGTGTACAGTTTAACAATTTGAAGGGGTAAATATAGACAAAAAAAACTCAGTGACCAAATGTATATAAATCGGAAAATATGTTACCCTTTAAGTCATTATCCCATAAAGAAATATTGCATTCATTTTTATCTCATTTTTTGTTTGCAAGTTTTGGAAATGCCTATAGGGTTCATCTAAGTAAATTCTTATAGAATACTCGTGTGTGTGTGTGTGTATGTGTGTGTCTATATATATATATATATATATATATATATATATATATATATATATATATATATATATATATATATATATATATATATATATAACCCTCGATCTACACTTACCATTCTATTATTTCACCATCATCTTTTTTGCGTGTGAAATTTTAGAGGGATGATACTTTTCTTTCATATGCTTATTGCAACATCCATAAAATTCATAAAAAAATAAAACTTTTTCAAACATCCAAAAACCATTAGTTATTACAAAATGTTTTCAAAATAGTTTCATATCATAGAATCCCAGAAATTAAAATCATAGAATGTGAGGAGGTGCACGATCAAGCCTTCGCTTTCCCACGATCATCCGAAGTATCTAGAACAAAATCCACAAATGTAAGCCCGAAGCTTAGTAAGTTCCCCCAAAATACGAACACCATACAAACTAGAACAATATCATAATAAACAACATGCATATAGAGTCTTCAGTATGACTGGACCGCCTCACCGACCTTCAATTTATCTGGCCCACTCTCAGAACCTTCAGCATGTCTGGACCGCCTCAACGGGCCTTCAGCCTGTCTGGACTGTTCTCCAGGCCTTCAGACTTACTGGTACGCCCCGATAGGACTTCAGTCTATCCGGGCCGCCCTGGGTCTGTTGTCCTAGAGCACAAAGCAGGATCGCCTCAACCCAACCGCAACCACACAATCAACACATAGATATCAAACGCTAGCTAGCATGTACAAACAGTCATACAGATTTAACAGATCACTAATCATATCATCATCCTATATACCAGGATACAGATCTAACATATCACTAAACATAGCACAATCCTATATACCAGGATACAGATCTAACAGATCACTAAACATAGCATCATGCGATAACCAGGATAACAATCCAAAAGGGTCGGCCTTGGTGCCTTCGACCCTGTTAGCATAGTGAGGAAAACTCACCTCACAAGTAGTGCTGAATCAAGAAGATCAAACCCCAACTCTCAGCTCCGATCCCGACTACCTACAACCACCATGTGACTTACTTCGTTAAAATCCCGAATTACCAAAATACCCCTTAAAGTCAAACTTGGTCAACCATGGTCAAAGTCAACAATCAACAGTCAAGGTCAACAGACCATGTTGACCCAACTCTTCGAGTGCATGTAGCAACTCGTCTAGTTCCTTCAGTGTTCAGAAAACTGGGAAAACCCTAGCCAACTCGCCGAGTTATCTCATCAACTCGCTGAGTTCGCTCAGTATCCAGAAGGCGGGAAAACCCGAACCAACTCGTCGAGTTGGCAAGGCAACTCTTCGATTTTTCCTAGCCTTAATGCATTCAGACACTTCCAAGCAAAACTAAAGCCCCAAACTATAGATCTGGTCCCCTAGAACTGAGATGCCACATCAAGTTTCTAACTTTACGTCCATGCATGGCATCAAAGGGGCTAAAACACTCAAATAAGGCTTATCAAGGGATTTAGGGCATGAAGGGGGGGGGGGGGGAATACTTGATAAATCTTGGAACTTTAGGCTCAAAGAGCCACAACACATCCAGATCTGAAGCGACAACTTCAAACAATGCATCATTCCAAGAATGACTCAAATATGGATCAAGAATAGCAATATCTTTTCATAGAAGTAGATCTAAGCAATAAGAGGCCAAGGTATCGAGTTTATACCTTAAAACGGTTGCCACAACAGAGTAAACACCAGATCTACAGTCTCTCCCTTCAGCCAACTTCTTCAAGCTTCTTGTTCCTTCCAAAAGAGCACCAAAATCACTCTTCAAGCTCTCACACACACACACAATAAGAGTAAAAGCATGAACTAGGGGTTTTCTCTGGACAAGGAGGCGATGAAGGAGGCCAACAACGAGAGTTAAGGCCTTTAAATTGGATGCAAACCCTAAAAATTAGGGTTTTCATGTCCAACCTTCAACTTGTCGAGTTGGGGCCTTCTAACTCGTCGAGTAGACATTGAAATATACGCGGGAATTAAATACTCTACACAACGATTTGGAGCCTTCCAACTCGTCGAGTTGCCCTGGAAATACATATATAAGCTTTTAAATTCATACCTGAAAATTGGGATGTTACAACTCTCCCCCACTTGAACTAGGCTTCGTCCTCGAAACCTGCTGCGGTGAACAATTCCGGATAATGCTCCCGCATCTCGGCCTCTGGCTCCCAAGCCCACTCGGATCCTTTTCGATGCTGCCATTGTACCTTTACCAAAGGTATCTCTTTGTTTCTGAAAACCTTCACCTTTCTCTCCAAAATAGTTATGGGCCTCTCAACATAGTTCAGGCGCTCATCCAAGTGAATGTCATCAAGTGACACAACCGCATCATCATCCAATACACACTTTCGCAACTGCGAAATGTGAAATATGTTATGCATCTGACTGAGCTCCTCCGGGAGATCTAGTCTATACGTCACCTTGCCAACCCTATCAATAATCCAAAACGGCCCAATGTATAGGGGACCAAACTTTCCCCTCTTCCTGAAGTGGACCACACCCTTCCAGGGTGAGACCTTCAGCAACACCATGTCACCGACCTGAAACTCCAACTCAGATCGGCGTCGGTCGGCGTAACTCTTCTGCCGATTCTGAGCAGTCTACAATTGCTGCCTAATCGGCTAAATCATCTAGGTAGTCTGCAGAACCACCTCAGTTCAACCCATCATCCTATGACCAACCTCGCCCCAACATACTGGGGTACGACATCTCCGCCCATACAACAACTCAAAAGGTGGAGCACCAATACTCGAGTGAAAGTTGTTGTTGTAGGAGAACTCTGCAAGGGGTAGGTAGGACTCCCAGCTCCTACCAAAATCAATGACACAAGCCCTCAGCATATCCTCGAGGGATTGAATGATCCACTCGCTTTGGCCGTTAATCTACGGATGATAAGCTGTGTTGAAATGCAGCCTCGTGCCCAGTTCCTCGTGGAACTTTTGCCAGAAACGGGAGGTGAACCGAACATCACGGTCTGAAATAATAGAGACCTGCACCCCATGGAAAGCAACGAACTCATGGATATAGACATCAAATGGCCAAAAAATGGGCGCTCTTGGTCAATCGATCCACGATGAACCATATAGCATCAAAACCCTTTGCCGTTCTCGGTAATTTGGTGATAAAATCCATCGTGATCTGCTCCCATTTCCACATGGGAACCTACAAAGGTTACATCTTGCCATGCGGCCTCTGATACTCGGCCTTGACCATCCTGCAGGTCAAGCACCTCTCGACGTACCAGGAGATCTCTCTCTTCATTGAAAGCCACCAGTAACTCAACCTCGGATCTTGGTACATCTTGGTAGACCTTGGGTGAATAGAGAAGCGACACTTATGAGCCTCCTCCAGTACAATCTGTCTAACCCCACCAGACATCGGAACCCACACTCGACCGCAACAGGTCAACAATCCACGACTATCCTGCACGAATCTGGTGATCTCGCCCCTGATCCTCTCAATTTTCCAATTCTCCTGTCGTACCCCCTCTGTCTAAGCTTCCCTGATCAAGCTCACAAGTAGAGAATCCACAGATATCCTCATACATGACGCCGGTACAGAAGATCCTGCCGACTTGTGGTTTAGGGCGTCCGCCACAATGTTCGCTTTACCAGGATGGTAAAGGATCTCACATTCATAATCATTGACCATGTCCAGCCACCTACGCTGTCTCATGTTCAGGTTCAGTTGATCCATAATGTGTCTCAAGCTCTTGTGGTCCGTGTAGATGGTGCAGCGGACCTCGTATAGATAGTTCCTCCAGATCTTGAGGGCGAACACTACCGCTCCCAACTCATGGTCATGCGTGGGATATCTCATCTCATGCGGCTTCAACTGCCGCAATGCATAATCTATCACCCGTCTTCTCTGCATGAGGACTACCCATAACCCGGTGATGGACGCATCATAGAAAACCACAAAATCCTCCACTCCCTCAGGGAGGGTCTACATCGGGGCCTCGCAAAGTCTCTGTCGCAGAGTCTCGAATGTCGTCAGCTGCTCAGGGCCCCCCGGAAATCTACTCCCTTCCTCGTCAGACGAGTGAGGGGTACCACAATTTTGGAGAAGTCCTGAATGAATCTCCAGTAGTACCTTGCTAATCCCAGAAAACTCCTAATATCCGTGGGAGATTTCGGAACCTCCCACTGCATCACCGCCTCGATCTTGGCCGGATCCACCAAAATCTCATCCTGGTTAATGAGATGTCCAAGGAACTGAACCTTTCGCAACCAAAACTCGCATTTTGAGAACTTGGCATAAAGCCGTTCTCGCCTCAAAACTCCCAGAAGCTCACGGAGATGTTCCTTATGCTGCTCTCTGGTCTTGGAATACACCAAGATATCATCGATGAACACAATCACTGAGCGATCGAATATCGGTATGCATATCCGATTCATCAGGTCCATGAATACGGCTGGTGCGTTGGTGAGCCCAAATGACATCACCACGAACTCGTAATGTCCATAACGAGTCCGAAACACAGTCTTCTCCATGTCCTCCTCCCTCACCCTGACCTGATGGTACCCGAACCTTAGGTATATCTTGGAGAACCAAGATGCTCCCTGCATCTGATCGAATAGATCATCAATCCGTGGTAGTGGATAACGGTTCTTCACCATCAACTTGTTCCGCTCCCGGTAATCGATGCACATCCGGTGTGAACCATCCCTCTTCTTGAAGAAGAGAATCGGCGCTCCCCACGGAGAACTGCTCGGACGAATGAACTGCTTGCCTAGCAGCTCCTGCAGCTGAGATGACAGCTCCTGAATCTCAGGTGGTGCCAATCGGTACGACGCCTTGGCGATAGGGGCCGCACCTGGCACAAGGTCAATCCTGAACTCGACCTGCCTCTCCAGAGGAACTCCGGGTAACTCCTCCAGGAATACATCAGTGAACTCTCTTACGATTGGAACCTCTGAAACCGAGACCTGATCCCCAACCCGTGTATCCACCATATACGCCAAATAACCCATACACCCATGCTGAATATACTGCCAAGCCTTGGCGGCTGAGCAAAACCCTGAACACAACCTGGTGCCCTTACCATAGATAACCAACTCTTCCCCACTTGGGGTTCGAACTACTACATGCTGACCCTCGCAGTCGATCATGGCACCGAAGCAACTCAGCCAGTCCATCCCCACTATAACACAAACATCCCCCATTGGAATCCGAATCAAGTCAATCGGAAAAGATACTCCAAATATCTCTAGATTGCAACCTCGATAAAGTGATGAAGCATAAACCCCGTGTTCGTTGGTGATGGAAACTTGCAACGGACACTCTAGCTCTCCTAAGGGGAAACCAAACTCCCTACTAAAAGATCGAGAGACAAAAGACTGACTCGCCCCCGAGTCAAACAATACCATAGCAGGTAAGGAGTTCAGTAAGAACGTACCTAACATAGGTACAATACATATGAGCATAAAATAAATATAATCAACAAGATAAGGAATAGAAACATACCAGCCACCACATCTGGTGCTGTCCTAGCCTCCTCGGCCGTGAGCTGGAACGCACGTCCCCGAGCCCTCGGGGGCTCTGCTCTACCCTGGCTCCCGTCAGTGATCCTCAGTGTAGCTGGCGCAGGAGCCTGCGCCGGCTTAGCAGCAAGCAACGGACAGTTGGTCTTCACATGACCAATCTGATCGCAGTGGTAACAAATCCTCGTATCCTGAACCAGGGATAACTGGCGGAAATCCCTTGCAAAGTTACCCTCCCTTCCACACTTGCGACACACACCACTGGATCGACATGCTCCAGAATGACCCTTCCCGTATTTCCCATAAGTGCGGCCGCGCTGGCCTTCAGACCTAGAATTGGCGGTCTTGGACCGCATCGGCGCCGGCTGCGACTGCGTCGAGGCCTGCCTCTACTCTCTCAACTGTAGCTCAATCTCAAGCTCACGCCGCCTAGCGGCCTCCTGTAACTCCAGTAATGTATCACAATACTGGGTAGCAACGAACTGTCTGATGTCAGTCTTGAGCATGCTCAGATAATGAGTCATCTGAGCTTGCTCAGAAATAAACTCTGGGCAAAACATCGCCCTCTCAGTAAACATCCGGGTGATTTCCATCACCGACTCCGTACCCTGTCTCAAATCCAAGAGCTCCTGAGCCAAACTTTCTCGGTCAAACCTAGGAATGTAGCGAGTGCGGAACATCTCCCTAAACTGATCCCATGTTACTGCAGCCCTCTGCTCATCGGAGTATGATCCTATAACAAGTCTCCCCCAGTCCTTCGCTCTGGACCTCAGGAGGTTCAGAGCGCATCTAACCTTCTGGTCAGCAGGGCATTAACAAGTGAAAAAGCATCCCTCCACATCAGATAGCCACCTCATGGCTATGACCGGGTCATGAACTCCATCATAGGTCGGGGGCATTGTATTATCGAAGTTGCAATACTGAAAAGCCCGACATGTCCCCGTACCTGCAGCTGCTACGGCCGCGGAGGCTGCAGCGGTAGCCGTCTCAGCAATGGCTACATAACGCTCATCAAATTACTTAACCATAGCGGTATTAATCGACCCAAACATCTCTGGGAACTCAGCCTGGAAAAGTGCAGCAACCTCATCGTGCAGGATCTCCTGAATCCTGGCATCCTACTCATCTGGTCTCATCTGACCAATGGTCCCTGACAATGCTGGCCCCCCCTGACCGCTAGTACCTGATCCTGACCCAGATCCGGTCTCGAATCCTCTCGTAACCACCATACTGAAAATATACCAGAAAGATATCAGATAATCCACATAAATAACGGGGAACCAACTCCCAACGAAACCCTAGGGGTTGTGACTACCTTGCTATGTGTATGGGTCCTGTGCTTTCAGTAGTACCGGCCCATACTACCTTCCACACCTACCAATATTTGTCTCAAGGATCATCACAATGCCCTAACAATATACATAAGCATCGGCGAGCGCTCAATTCCTCACTCCTAGAGGAAGGCTAAACATCTCACAACTGGCCGACTGACCCCGCACAACTCATCCATGAAACTTCCACCAACCCTGCATCACTCGTGTATGCTAGCCATACATAACGCTGGACCCTATAGACATTCGAATATCTGATCCTACCCTAAGACCTTCATCAAACAAGAACAGGAAATAAGGCCAAACCGAACATTCTCAGGCTATAATATCTTAGATATGTACAACTATGATGTATACACTAAGCAACTACAGTAATGATGTCAATTTCATATAAAGAAAACCCTAGCCTATTAGGCATCATCTAATCAGGTAATTCTACCATGTAATTCCCGAAGATCCCTAGCTTATCACTAGCATGCTAACATATAACAATATCAAATAACAATATGGTATTTTGGGGTCTACTTACTGGCTCCGGCTAATCGTACACTTCACATCCTCCTTTAGTATTTTGAAAACCATTTGAAAATCATTTTGAAAATATTTTCCTTAGTTTGAGACTGGATTCACACGATTGTTCCTCCAATTCACTCAAACCAAGGCTCTGATACCAACTTGCAAGATCCATAAAATTCATAAAAATTTAAAACCTTTTCAAACATCCAAAAACCATTAGTTATTACAAAGTGTTTTCAAAATAGTTTCATATTAGAGAATCCTAGAAATCAAAATCATAGAATGTAAGGAGGTGCACGATCAAGCCTTCACCTTCCCACAATCATCTGAAGTACCTGAAACAAAATCTACAACTGTAAGCCCGAAGCTTAGTGAGTTCCCCCAAAATACCAACACCATACAAACCAGAACAATATCATAACAAATAACATGCATATAGAGTCTTCAGTATGACTGGACCGCCTCACCGTCCTTTAGTCTATCTGGCCCACTCTCAGAACCTTCAGCATGTCTGGACCGCCTCAACGGGCCTTCAGCCTGTCTGGACCGTTCTCCGGACCTTCGGCCTTACTAGTACGCCCCGATGGGCCTTTAGTCTATTCGGTCCGCCCTGGGTCTGTTGGCCTAGAGCACAAAGCATGACCGCCTCAACCCACCCGCAAGCACACAATCAACACATAGATATCAAACTGTAGCTAGCTTGTACAAACAGTTATACAGATCTAACAGATCACTAATCATAGCATCATCCTATATACCAGGATACAAATCTAATAGATCACTAAACATAGCACCATCCTATATACTAGGATACAGATCTAACATATCACTAAACATAGCATCATACGATAACCAAGATAACAATCCAAAGGGGCCGGCCTTGGTGCCTTTGACCCTGTTAGCATAGTGAGGAAAACTCACCTCACAAGTAGTGCTGAATCAAGAAGATCAAAGCCCAACTCTCAGCTTCGATCTTGATTGCCTACAATCACCATGCGACTTACTTCATTAAAACCCCGAATTACCAAAATACCCATTTTTGTCAAACTTGGTCAACCATGGTCAAAGTCAACAGTCAACAGTCAAGGTCAACAGTCCATGTGGACCCAACTCGTCGAGTGCATGTAGCAACTCGTCGAGTTCCTTCAGTGTTCAGAAAACCAGGAAAAACCCTAGCCAACTCGCTGAGTTATCTCATCAACTCGCCGAGTTCGCTCAGTATCCAGAAGGCGGGAAAACCCGAACCAACTCGTCGAGTTGGCAGGGCAACTCATCGAGTTTTCCTAGCCTTAATGAATTCAGACACTTCCAAGCAAAACCAAAGCCCCAAACTATAGATCTGGTGCCATAGAACTGAGATACCACGTAAAGTTTCTAACTTTGCGTCCATGCATGGCATCAAAGGGGATAAAACACTCAAATAAGGCTTATCAAGGGATTTAGGGCATGAAGGGGGGACAATACTTGATAAAGCTTGGAACTTTAGGCTCAAAGAGCCATAACACATCCAGATCTGAAGCGGCAACTTCAAACAATGCATCATTCCAAGAATGACTCCAATATGGATTAAGAATAGCAATATCTTTTCATATAAGTAGATCTAAGCAATAAGAGCCCAAGGTATCGACTTTATACCTCGAAACGGTTACCACAACAGAGTAAACACCAGATCTACGGTCTCTCCCTTCAGCCAACATCTTCAAGCTTCTTGTTCCTTCCAAAAGAGCACCAAAATCACTCTTTAAGCTCTCTCTCTCTCTCTCACACACACACACACAATAAGAGAAAAATCACGAACTAGGGTTTTTCTCTGGACAAGGAGGCGATGAATGGGGCCAACAATGAGATTTAAGGCCTTTAAATAGGATACAAACCCTAAAAATTAGGGTTTTCATGTCCAGCCTTCAACTCGTCGAGTTGGGTCCTTACAGCTCGTCGAGTAGACATTGAAATATACGCGGGCATTAAATACTCTACACGACGAGTTGGAGCCTTCCAACTCGTCGATTTTCCCTGGAAATACATATATAAGCTTTTAAATTCATACCTATAAATTGGGATGTTACACTTATACGTATATACTATTCTATGATAGCTGGAGTTTTAATCATTGTAAGTGCCAAGAACATCCTATTGTTTAAATAATGAAATTATTGTTATTGGTGATCCTTTCTTTTTTGGGTTTTTGTTTGTCTGGGGAAATGAAACAAATGTCTAACAAAGTTTCCCTAAAGTTTTTGTTGGGCTTTATGGGGGTATAAACTTGGATACACCCTGCTCTTTTAGTCCCTTTTAGTCTGTAATAGCCGGTTCATCATGAGACAGTGACCATTTAGACCAAAAAAACTCATATTATGCCCCTATAAAGCTAAAAAAAAAAATAAGTTCGGGAATCAAATGCTTATGCCACTAGATCGAAGTGATTTGGGAGAAGAAGAAACTCGCTAATGGAATTAATGATAACAATCCAGATGCTAAACCCTATGTTCGCTGGATCAACCATGTGACACCACTACCTCTGCCGTCAATCCTAGCCGGAAAACAAGAAAATCAGAATAAACCCTCGATTTCAGAAAGAGAATGAGTTTTTGGAGCCAGAATTTTGAAAGATCCTAAAATCAACAGGCATATTTCTTCATATAATTAAGTGAAATTCAATAGTTAGTTTTGTTTATTCGACGTGAATTATGAACTTTTTAGGTTTCCATTTTCCAGTTTGAAATTTGTGCTTCTGTGTTGTGAAATCGATCTTGTGGCATAAGCATTTGATCCTTGGCCTATTTTTTTGGCTATATAGGCGCACAATGTGAGCTTTTAGGTCTAAATAGTCACTGCCGCATGGTGAACAGGCTATTACAGGTTGAAATGAACTAAAAGAGCATGTTGTATCCTATTTTATACCCCCATAAAGCCAGACACAAGCTTTAGGGACTAAATCAATTTGTTTTATGCTTTCGTTTGCCATTATTGAATGGTGTGAAACTAGGCAAGTATCATTACCTCCACAAACCATGTATTAACCAAATAAAGATGAGGGATTTTATTTCAAACCTTGCTCTCATTCAAACCACAAAGAAAAACAAAAATGATCAAATGTGTCATGTAATCCTTATTTAAACAATTTAGTTAACAAACACCGATCCATACCAAAAGTGAAATGAATATTTTTTTATGCTTCTTTTCAATCATAACACTTTCTAATTAGGTGTTTTCCTTTCGTGGTGTTCAACCATATTCCCCCGAAATCTAACAAATACCATGTTCTGATTTTGGTTTAAGCATATTTTCCTCCAATATGGTACCTAATTTTGTGCATGTTCACTAAAACAAAATGAATCTAAGACATGCCAATAAAATATTGTATTAGGCCTTGAAAATGTTGCATTATGCTTAAAACAACCTTTTACCATAAGTTGTGTTAGGTGATGGTTCATTAGGTCTAAAGAAACCCTTTTGTGAGAATATGCCATCTTTTTTTAAGGAGTTATAATATATATATATATATATATATATATATATATATATATATATATATATATATATATATATATATATATAATTATTTAATTAAATAAAGATAGATATTAAATAATTTCCATATTTGTATGTATATTAAATGATATCCATAATTATAATTCTCTTTTTATGGAAACTAATTAAATTCGTCAGTAATGTCAGAAAAAAAACATTCTTTCAGAATGAATTCGCATCTAGGTTTTATGTGTGAGTTCGTGTTTTGTTTCAGCACTCACTCACTTAAAATACAAAGTTGCATGGAAGATGAAGAACGAGGGTGTATTCTACTAGAATACACTCTTATTCTCCTAGAATACACTCTCATTCTTCAAGATAGGATTTCATTCTGAAAAAATATTACTATTGACATTAATGACGAATTTAATTAGTTTCCATAAAAAAAGAGTTATAAGTATGGATATTATTTAATATACATATACTTATGGAAATCATTTAATATCTATCTTTATTTGATTAAATAATAATTTAATTTTTACTAAATTTTTATTGGTGCATTCTATCACACAATAGATATGAGGAACATTTGAACCTCTCTCTCTCTCTCTCTCTCTCTCTCTCTTTATATATATAACCTTTGTAAAAATAAAATATATCAATTGTTAACTGAAACCTAACCTTTTTTATTTACCCCACTAAGCTATGGCAACATTTTTGTCCATTAGTTGCTAACATTTTCTTGGTATCCCAACATATAAATGCAATACTTCTCATTACTTATTGCAACCTTTATTATGTTTTTAGTTACCATAAATGAAACATGATTTATTATCAAAGGAAACACTTTGTTTTTATATTTTTGCAAGTATACCTTTTTTCAAGTCAAAACAAAAACCTTTTCAAGATAGTAGAGCTAAAACTTATACATACAACAGACATGTATATATCATACAACCAATGCATAACTTGATCATACTTGAACAAAGAAATACATCATTTCTAATTAGAATAAAGAACATATCAACCTTTTTTTAATAGTTAAATAATAAATTAAGTATTAGGAATATGTACAGAAAACTTATTATTCTAAGAATCCTTCTTATTGATCTCATGGCTTCTTCCAATCCCAATAGCTAAAACAATCAATATTTTTGTACCACTAAACTCATTACTTGAATTTTAAAATCATACAAAGTTAGTAAATCAAATAAAAAAACAGAATAAATAAGTAAGGAACACATGAAGGTGATATGTAATGTGTCATATCTACACATATTCTTTAGTCTACCAAAGGAGAAGAAACAAATTAGAAACGTATTAACACTACTTATACTTTGTTGGAATTTTATCGAATACAAACCAAACATGATGTGGACAATGTCTAAAGTTGTTGAAAAATAGGCTAAACATGAAAACGAAAATCTTACTTTTAGATTTAATTGTTTAAAGATTATTTGTAAAAGTTAGAAACTTAAACATGCATGATTTTGGAAATAACATACTTACTATCAAACAATATACACCTTTCTAAATCATACGTTATGATAATTAGTTATCGAGAAGATATATATCATCGTTTTTTAACGTTATTAAGATCATCATAAGCAAATCTTGAAACACTTTACAATTATGTTTGACATAAGCATTAGAAAAATCCTTGAATTTATTTTAAAATTACTTTCACATGGATTAGTTAAACGGTATTTACATTGCATTCGAACAATATTAGGATTTCAATTTTGACCGATTTCGTTGATCCTAACAAAGGAATCCATTCTTGCAATTATTACAATGCTAACAGTTTCCCCTCTACATATATGTTCGAACTAAAAAACTTGTATATTATTGATGAGTTAAGAACATGATTATGAAGATGTTTTCCAGCAAAACAGTAAACCCCAAAAACAAAATATCATTGATGCATACCCCTAGTGATGCCAACATACTCTCTAAAATCTTGGTGAAGGAATAAGAAGTCTAATCACATCATACCGTCTGAATTTGAATCGAAAGATTAGAAAACATACCAATGTTGTCTTTATTTGTGGTGAATATATCATATACCTTAAAACATCACCATTTTTTTTTACTTTACTTCACTTTTAGTCCATGTTGCTAGCTAGAGATGGTCAAAGAAGAGATATCAATTGATGAACCAAGGGGAAAGTCGAAGAAGACATAGAATCGGAAAAAGTAAATGTCCAAAGAAGAGAGAACGCTAGAGAAAAGAAGATGAAGTGCTTCAGATCTCGAAGGTTATGAACATTTCATTTTTTATGGAACAACGAAATTAAAAAAAATCGCAAGGTGCTAGAAAACAGTCATTACAAAGAAATAAAAGTTAAGACCGGGTTTTGCAACCATGACACCCACAACAATTTAACTTTTCTACACCTATTAGAAATCCAAAAAAACATCATATCTACCACATCATAAAAAATAATAGATTTCCTAGGAATAGCCGTTGTCACACCCCCAAAAAAAGAATGACGGAAACGTTTGGGGGTGGGTTGACTTCATATACAGTATCATAACAATTGAATAATAATGATCAAATCCATACAACCATCATATTGATAATTTATAAGTTTACATTGTATTCAAATCATTGTTTGTTTGACATCAAATACATATGACAAAAATATATGATGTGATGATGTAGCGCTCTATCCTCAAAAACCGTTTTGATTACCTGTTTAGTGATTTCCTGAGAATACAAGCAGTTTTGAAAAGAGTGTCAACAATTAAGTTGGTGAGTTCATAAGCGTTTTGTATGACACAAATCGGTAGTTTTTCCTTGAAAAATGATAGAGTGTACTTTCAGAAAATCCAATATTTTCTTTAAAATGAGCTATAAGTCTTTAGTCCAAAAGGCTAAAAATGTAAGTAGTTTTGTACTGGAAAATAGTATTATGAAGTTTTATCTTTATATAAAACTAGTTGAATATATGTTACCCCCGTAAACCAAATGTTTTGTTAATACCCCATGTGAGTTATCATAACCATGCTAATGACTAGTTGGCCTGCTACGACGTTCTTCAGGCGTCGGAACTGTTATGACATTTGTCACCCTAGACTGTCTGGTCTAACTGTAACTAACAGCTCAGGTGCGGGGTTGTCAATCCCGTATAGATCTATACACAAGTGTCACACTCACCCTACAAGAGACTCTGGCTATAATGCAGGACTTAGTATGTACTCTGGTAGGTATGGTGAAGCCAAATGTCTCACAAAATTTTATCAACCGGTTTACGTGTACTGAAAACCTTTTTCTTGGAAATATAAGTATTACCCTTCCATGGTGGTTACATAGTGTAAAAATAATTATACTTCTAAATAATTACTTCTTTGTCCCGAAATGGTAAAATAGTGTGAATGCCCCATGAACTATACCTATTATAGTTTATAAAAATTGTTTCACTGAAATGATGAATCCTTTGTATGTACCCTATATATATATATATATATATATATATATATATATATAATAAGAATATACTAGTGTATTTGTAATCGTTTCTCGTGGTTTTGTGTTTTTAGCAAAACGTTGTATGAAAAGTTCATGAGTTTTGACGCAAAACTATTTATGAATTTAACACTTTTGTATAAACGGTGAGAAAATGTATTTAACCATTTCGTATTTTTAGCACAAGTTTTCTTGTGTTTTACTTGTATCCCCCCTAAAACATAGAAATCTCGGAAAAATGTAGGTGTATAAACTCACCTTGAGTGTGATTGTGGTTGTGTAGGGAGGTGATGGCGGAGATCTTCAAGTAAAAAACACTTGAAAGTGGTTGTATCCTATGATTTTTTAACACATAGTAATGTGTATGAATGAGATGAACTAACATGAATGTGTTGTAAAAACACTAGATTAAATAAGGAAACTTACAATAATCGTTAATGATCAACTCTAAGAATGGTTTTCCTGGGAATGTTTTGAGCTTGAGCTTGGAGAGAAAAGGACTTGATTTTTTAGGGAAAAGGTGGTGAAATATCTTAACTATGAAGGGTGTTGAGGGAGCCTTTGGTCGTAGTTAAATAGGGGGAAAAGAGGGTAGGTTGAAGTGACATGTGCATTGGTTTGTGTAATTAATCACATTGGGAAAGTAATACACCAATCAAGTGGCATGAATCATCTAAATATGAAAGAGATTTTGGCCAAGGCATCAATTGAAATCACATGTGATTTTGGTCTAGCACAAACCGAGATCACCATGGTGATTTCGGTCATGGCCTAACCGAAATCACATGTGATTTCGGACCAGTGCCAACCGAAATCCCAAGGATTTTTGGGCTTTAATAATTTGACTTTGTTGAATCGTTTGATTCTTTGTTGACTTGTTGACTTTGCTTGACCAAACTTGAGGGTTGTCACATCATCCCCCTGTTAGAAAGAATTTCGTCCCGAAATTAGTTCTAGAGTGGGTATTCATGAGCTAGGGAAAATATGTGGGTACTTCTGTTTCATTTGATCTTCTCGTTCCCAAGTGTATTTAGGTCCTCGCCTGGCATTTCAATGGACTTTCACTATGGGTATGCGGCTCTGTTTCGTCCTTTTGACCTCTCTGTCCATGATTTCCACCGGTTCTTCTACAAAGTGTAGACTCTCGTTTACCTAGGTTTCATCGAGTGGGACTACCAGAATCTCGTTGGACAGACACTTATTCAGATTGGATACGTGGAAAGTGGGGTGTAAGTTGCTGAGTTCCTGTGGTAGTCGAAGTTTATAAGCTAACATGCCGATTCTAGCAAGGATCTCGAATGACCCGATGTACCTTGGATTCAGTTTCCCACGATTTCCAAAACGTATCATCCCCTTCCAGGGTGAGACCTTTAACAGCATGTGGCCACCAACCTGGAACTCTAAGGGTTTGCGTTGCTTATATGCATAACTCTTTTTTCGATCCCGAGATGTCTTTAATCATTCACGGATCTGCACAATCTTCCCCGTAGTTTCTCGTATGATCTTGGGGCCGGTGAGAGTGCTGTTAGGAACTTGCCCATTTGCTAACCGTGTTTCACCCACTTCAGCCCAACACAGAGGTGATCTGCACTTTCGTCCGTAGAGGGCTTCGAATGGCACGACTTTGATGCTAGTGTGATAGATGTTATTGTATGAGAATTCGATAAGTGGTAAATGGGTATCCCAAGCTTTACCAAAGTCTATCACACAAGCTCTCAACATGTCTTCTAGCGTTTGAATGGTTCTCTCGCTTTACCCGTTAGTCTGGGGATGGTACGATGTACTCATGTCGAGTTTGGTTCCCAAGGACTTTTGTAGTGAATGCCAAAACCGTGAGGTGAATCTACTGTCTCTATCAGAGATGATGGATATTGGGACCCCATGTAGCCGTACAATTTCTTTAATGTACGTCCTTGTTAGCTTCTCCATCTTGTCGGTCTCTTTTATTGGTAGGAAGTATGCGGATTTGGTTAATCTATCGACGATCACCCAAATGGTGTCAAGTCCACCCGTCGTCTTGGGCAATTTGGTTATGAAATCCATGGTTATCCGCTCCCACTTCCACTCGGGTATTTCCGGTTGTTGTAGTAAACCTGAGGGTTCTGGTATTCTACCTTGACCTTGGCGCAAGTCAGGCACTTACCCACATAGGTAGCAAATTCTGCTTTCATGTTTGGCCACCAATAAAGTTTCTTGAGGTCCAGATACATCTTGTCCGAACTGGGATGAACGGAGTATCTGGTCTTGTGAGCCTCGTTCATGAAAACGTCTCTGTACCCTCCAAATTTCGGTATCCAGATTCGGTTCATGAGATAACGAGCTCCGTCATCCTTAACTTCAAGGTTTTTATCCATACCCCGCAAAACCTCACCTGCGATGTTCTCGGGTTTCAAGCCTTCTAGATGTGCCTCCTTGATCTGTGTGGACAGGTGTGAATGGATGGTCATGGTCAATGATTTTACTCGGCGACCCGAGTATTCTTTTCGGCTTTGAGCGTCTGCTACTACGTTGGCTTTGCCTGGATGATAACGAATTTCACATTCGTAGTCATTTAGTAGTTCTACCCATCGTCGTTGTCTCATGTAAGCTCCTTTTGATTGAGAATGTGTTGAAGACTTTTATGATCGGTGAAGATGGTGCACTTCGTACCATAAAGGTAGTGCCTCCAGATCTTCATAGCAAACACCACTGCTCCTAATTTGAGGTCGTGCGTGGTGTAATTGACCTCATGAGTCTTGAGTTTCCTTGAGGCATAGGCAATGACCTTCCATCGTTGCATGAGAACGCATCCTAGGCCCTGCTTGGACGCATCGCAGTAGACCACAAAGTCTTCGGTCACTTCTGGGAGAGACAAGATTGAAGCACTGCACATGGCCTGTTTAAGTGTTTGAAAGGCAGTTTCTTGTTTATTCTCCCAACTGAAAGTCACTCCCTTCTGAGTCAAGGTAGTGAGCGGCTTTGCGATTTTGGAAAAATTTTGTATAAACCTTCGGTAGTAGCCAGCAAGGCCCATGAACTGGCGTATCTCTGTCGGTGTTCTTGGTGTTGCCCAGTTTTCAATAACCTTGACTTTGGAAGGGTCCACATATATCCCTTCCTTACTGACTGCAAGACCCAAGAAGTCTACTTTTCGAATCTAGAATTCGCATTTCGAGAATTTTGCATACAGTTTCTCTGCGATTAACGTCTCAAGACTTGTCGTAGGTGCTGACTATGTTCCTCCTTACTTCGTGAATAGATTAGTATGTCATCGATGAATACTATTACAAAATTATCCAGGTAAGGTCGGCATACACGGTTCATTAGGTCCATGAACATTGCTGGCGCATTAGTCAAACCGAAGGGCATTACCACAAGCTCGTAGTGACCGTAACGAGTTCTGAATGTCGTCTTAGGAATATCTTCTTCTTGAATTCACAGCTGATGGTACCCCGACCTTAGATCAATTTTGGAGAAGTAGCTCGATCCTTGCAGTTGATCAAATAAGTCGTCGATTCGAGGTAAGGGTAACGGTTATTGATAGTGAGTTTGTTCAGTTCACGATAGTCTATGCACATGCGGAATGATCCGTCCTACTTTTTCACGAACAAGACCGGTGCTCCCCAAGGTAAGAAGATCGGTCGGATGAATCCCTTGCTCAGTAGTTCGTTTAGTTGACTAGACATTTCCTGCATTTCTGCCGGTGCTAAGCGGTATGGGGATTTGGCTATGGGGGTGACTCTAGGAATCAAGTCGAAAATGAACTCGACTTGGCGCATGGGGGTATTTCCGGAAGGTCTTCTAGGAATACGTCGGGAAAAATACAGACTTCAGGAATATCTTTGATGTATTTCACTTCTTGTTTCTCATCCACCACGTGGGCTAAGAAGGCGTGGTATTCTTTGCGTATATACTTTTGAGCCTTGATGTAAGAGATGATTTGTAGATTCACGCCGGGCTTGTCGCCATAAATGACGAGGGTTTCGCTACTTGGAAGGTTAAGGCGAACGACCTTTTCGTAACACAGGATATCGGCATGGTGAGGACTTAACCAATCCATGCCAATGATAACATCAAAACTTCTTATTGTGACCGCATTAGGTCAATTTGGAAGGAATGATTATTTAGAGTTAGTGTGCATCCTATGTATATATCTTTTGTGCTTTCTGTTTTTCCATTGGCCATTTCTACGGTGAATGTTTCATTTAACGATTGGGGTTTTTGTTTGAGTAAGTGTTTAAACTGGTGGCTCACGAAATTTTTCTCCGCACCACTATCGAACAGTATGCATGCATAAGAGTTATTGAGGGGTAACGTACCAGTAACTACGGTGGGATCCCTCATGGCCTCCCCATGCCCCATTTCTAAAACCCTTCCCACGCCTCTGCCATTTCTGTTTTGTGCCTTCGGACACTCCCTCTTGAAATTCCCCGTCTCATCGCATCCGCAGCATGCTCGACTTACCCCAACATTAGCAGCTTGGGTGATTGGTTGTGCTGGCGTTTTACAGAAACGGGCGGTATGCCCTTTCTTGTTGTAATTGTTACATTACATTTCTCGACAGGCCCCGCGGTGATGGTAGTTGCACTTGTTGCATTTTGGAAGGGTCCCAACATATTTCTTGGCTATTGTAGGGGCGGTAGGGTCGGTGATGGCATGGACGGCCCGTTTGTTGTTTCTGTTGGATTAGTGTCTAAGCCCGTAACTATATTTGGTATGTACTTGACCAGGTTGTGCATGGTCCTTTTGGGTTGCCTTCACCAAAGCAACTTGACATGATGATTTATTGAGAGAGAGAGAGGTTGTTATGGTTTATTAATATATTATATGAATAATATATTAAAAGAGAAATCATATAGTTTAATTAATATTAGTCAAGAGTTAATTAAGAATTAGGTCTGTGGCTGAAAGAGATTAATTAAATAAATGGGGACTGGAACTGTCAATTGTGTGATAGTTGGTTTTGGGCTGTAAACTCTCTTGGACATAAGGGGGACGAAATTAGGAGTGGAAGCCCACTCTAATTTCGTCCAAGGAGGCTTTATTCCAGAAGGTTCTCAAGCTGCTTAGGGCCTAAGTCATCCAATTAGGGTTTTGACTGAAACCCTAGCAGCTCAACTATATAAGGAACCCCAAGGCTTCAGTTTCGTCTATACCAAGAAACCCTAAGGTTACTATAGCCGAAATTGAGTCTCTCTGCTTCTCTCTTCTAGATCATTCTCTTGCTTGTGGCGTTTGTGAGCTATTAGAGTGATGGGTTTTGAGCATTCTAACACTCCTATGGTGTACATGTAACCCTATAAACCTTGGATCTATGTTTTCTCTACGATACATTGCAAATATGATTTTTCCAAGGTTCTCATCCTAACTAGCATACCAAGGGGTACTTGTAATATAAAACTTAGTAGGATAACATACCTTTTTCCTTGTGGTTGATTCCTTGGAGCTTCAAGAGCCTAGCACCAATAATGTGGATGCCTCAAGTGGAATCACAAATCACCAAAACACCTTGGAAAACTTGAGAGAATAGTAAGCACCAAGTAGAAGTCGGCCCACCCTTTTTACTCACACACTAGTACCAATTTCAAGTGCCAAGGACCTCTTTATATAGTATGGTGGATTAGGGTTACATTCATGTAAACCCTAATACCCATGACCTTTCATTTCCATAGGATCCATGGGTTAAAACTCCATGGACTATCCATGCAAGTTTAGCCCAACCTAAATGAACTTGGCCCATTCTATATATTACAAGAGTCCATATTTAATTAGTTCCTTTTGATCACTAAATTAATTCTAAATTAATTCTTAATCAATACTAATTAAATAATATGATTTCATATCACTATATCATAACTTATAATATATTAATAAACCATAGACATACTATTCTCAAAAGACTATCCATACAAATTGTTTCGGTGAAGTGCAACCCAAATGGACCATGCTACTCTCGGGTCGAGTACATACCAATAATAGTTATGGGCTTAGAAATCTAATCGAATTTTGAGAACGCAATAGGTATTAGGTTTTTATTGGATTGAAACTCCTAGATCTTTTGAGATTCATTGAACATTTCAATGGCATGTTTAAATCTCGATTGTGCCCTCTCAAGTTTGTGACTGGGATGCCGAGGATCAAAAACAAGGTGTGAATAACCATGCAAATTAACTTGGTGCCCTTAATTTTATCACCTAATCGATGTGCCGGTTACCCACACATGCTCCACCGATCTATAATAAACATTAAGTCACCCTTTGCCACTCTTACTAGTCCATGTTAGTGTGCCGGTTACCCACACACGCTCCACTAACGACTTGGTAAGGTACAAAGTGTAATGTCATGGGTTAGCACCAATTACACATTTTCCTAAAGTAATTAAGATTGAGAATTTATAAAAGGTTTAGTTACTTTATATTTATCATTATACTTTTAATGAGAATTATAGTCCTTGTCCTACCCGTTTGGCTAACGACCCTCCACCAGTCAAGGAAGCGGTGGATGAGAGTGGACACCGATTAAGCTGCCATTTTATAGGCAACAACCTTATACCCGCCTTATAGACCGGCTTCGTCAATGAGGCCTACTAACAGTAAGACTGTCTTGCTCTTATACATACATATATATATATATATATATATATATATATATATATATATTATTAACTTTTAATACTATAAAGTATAAGGGTTGAATTTTAACTTTTAAAACTCTAGGGTTTGGAATTAAAGTGTGTGTGAGACTTTAAAAATTCCAAAACTTGAGGGCAAGTTTTGAAACTATTCAAAAACTTTTCATTTCTATAACTTATGAGTTTTAATGGTTTTAAAGACAAGACTCTTGAAAATCCATAACTTCAGGATAAGTTATGGATGTCATAAAACAATTTATGGAAAAAGACTCTTCAAGTTTCTATAACCTATGGCTTTAAAAAACTCTTTTAAAGAAAAACTTTTGGAATTCCATAACTTGAGGACAAGTTATGGAGTCCATTAATTGGCATTTAGATCAAGAATTACACTAACAAACAATTTGCAAATAATTCATATGATCTACTAAAACTCATAAGCAAGAACATTCATATCAACAATTTCAAGAATCATATAAACATATTCAAAACTTGAAAATTTGATAATAACCATTGAAAATGGATTATCATAATCATTCCCACACCCAAAACAGGTTTTATAAGTCCAAAACAGTTTAGGGTAATGATTCTAGTCCATTTCCAGCAACAAAACTCGAAAATCTGCACACAGGGCCTCATACTCGCCGAGTGCAAGAGCCTACTCGACGAGTAGGATGAGTTTACACTTGGACTCGTCGAGTCCCCCTATGGACTCGGCGAGTCCACTGAATAGTGAGCAGAAAATTGACTTTTTTCAGCAATTTTCATCAAGTATAAAGAAAGCAAGCCTAGGCTCTGATACCACTGACGGGTTTTGAGCATTCTAACACTCCTATGGTGTACATGCAACCCTATAAACCTTGGATCTATGTTTTCTCTATTATACATGCAAATATGATTTTTCCAAGGTTCTCATCCTAACTAGCATACCAAGGGGTACTTGTAATATAAAACTTAGTAGGATAACATACATTTTTCCTTGTGGTTGATTCCTTGGAGCTTCAAGAGCCTAGCACCAATAATGTGGATGCCTAAAGTGGAATCACAAATCACCAAAACATCTTGGAAAACTTGAGAGAATAGTAAGCACCAAGTAGAAGTCGGCCCACCCTTTTTACTCACACACTGGTACCAATTTCAAGTGCTAAGGACCTCTATATATAGTATGGTGGATTAGGGTTACATTCATGTAAACCCTAATACGCATGACCTTTCATTTCCATAGGATCCATGGGTTAAAACTCCATGGACTATCCATGCAAGTTTAGCCCAACCTAAATGAACTTGGCCAATTCTATATATTACAAGAGTCCATATTTAATTAGTTCCTTTTGATCACTAAATTAATTCTAAATTAATTCTTGATCAATACTAATTAAATAATATAATTTCATATTAATATATCATAACTTATAATATATTAATAAACCATAGACATACTATTCTCAAAAGACTATCCATACAAATTGTTCCGGTGTAGTGCAACCCAAATGGACCGTGCTACTCTCGGGTCGAGTACATACCAATAATAGTTATGGGCTTGGACATATAATCCAACATAGAGGTGTTACACTTTTGACACTAAGCTTCTTGAAGATTGAAGATTCTTGCAACTATTGAAAGGTATCATCTAAACTTGTTTTTGTTATAGATCTCGATTTCAATATATGTTAGATTATGGTATTCAAGTCTTGGATGAATTGCATGTACAATAGAGAAACCTAGATCCAAGCTTTAGGGTTTTGCATGAGCACATAGGATTGTTCTTTTTGTATAAAACCCATCAGTGGGATCAGAGCCTTGATTGGTTTCTGTTGTATTTAATGTTTTTGTATATCATTCATGCTTGAAAAAATCGATTTTTTGGTGTTCTGCCTGACATAATCGCCGAGTCCCAAAGTGGACTCGCCGAGTCAGATGAACTCGACGAGTCCATAAGGGGACTCGGCGAGTCGGGCTGTTAGACAGAGGGATTTTCGGGATTTTATGTCTATTTTGCTGTGAGATAATTACCAAAACGTTTTTAGTTGATAAAATACGAATTTTATTGATATTGAATGATTATCCTTACCAAAATAAAAGATAATTTCAAATTAATTAAATAATTATTTCCTTATATGATAAATGTTAATTATTTGAAATATTTGATCAATTATCTTGCATGAAATTGGATTAGGTCAAAAATTAGATAATCACCAAAATTAATTGTTTAATTATTTATTTGAATTTTGATCTAGTTAATTTTGAAATGTTTCAAAACTTGCCCTCAAGTTTTGGAATTTAATTTTTGGATTAAAAGTTTAATTTTGAAATAATTAAATTCCAAACCCTAGAAATTTACAAGTTTAAAATTCACCCTATACTATTATAATATTATAAGAATAATTATTATATATGTATAACATAAATGCTAGTCTTACCGTTAGTAGGCCTCATTCACGAAGCCGATCTATAAGGGGGTATAAGGTTATGGCCTATAAAATGGCCGTTTAATGGGTGTCCACTCTCACCCACCACTTCCTTGATTGGTGGAGGGTCGTTAGCCGAAAGGGTAGGATAGGGCAACCTTTTCCTCATTAAAAGTATAATGATTTATAAAGTAACTAAATGTTTTTACAAAATTCCCAATCTTAGTTACATTAGGAAAAATGTGAATTTGATGCTATTCCATGAACTTACACTTTGTACCATTGCTAAGACGCTAGTGGAGCGTGTGTGGTTAACCGACACACTAATTTGGCTCTAAGCAAAGGTGGCAAAGGGTGACTCGATGTTTCTCATCATTCAATGGAGCATGTGTGGTTAAACGGCACATCGATTACGTGACTGTAACATTGGGGGCACCATGTATATTTGCATGGTTATTCACACCCTGTTTGTGATCCTCGGTATCCCAGTCACAAACTTGAGGGGCATATCGAGATTTAAACATGCCATTGAAAAGTTCAATGAATCTCAAAAGATCTAGGAGTTTTCGATACATTTAAAACTTAATTCTCTTTTGTTTTTCATGGTGGAAATTAGTGAATCGTCATTCACTTACCTTCAAATTATTTGTTGTTTAGATTACGGCACCCCTCTTCTAAAATTGAAAATAATGTTGTTGGATCCTAGCCATAATTTCTTATTTGGGTGTTTAATTGGGGATTCTTATCTAATCAAACTTTGTCTCTTTTCTTTTTCAGATGTCGAACTCAAACCACAATGCTTCAAGCTCAAACGCCTCCGGCTCATTCTCACTCATGAATTTGTGTGGGAGGGTGATCTTCGACGGAAACAATTTTAATGATTGGATCCGCAACATAAGGATGGTCACCCGCTACGAGGACAAGGAGTATGTCCTCGACAAGGAGCTGAAAGAGGTGGACATGAACACTGCTACTCCTGAGGAGATCGCTGCCTTCGAGGCCCATGAGCATGATGCCACGAAAGTCCATTGCATCATGCTAGCGACCATGACTGCTGAACTCTAAAAGTCCTACGAGGACTTCTATCCCTACAAAATGCATCAGGACTTGGTTGAAAGGTATCACCAAAGTGCAAAGTAGGAGAGGTACGAGATCATCACTTCGATGATCACGACCAAGATGAGAGACGGAGAGTCTGTCACTGCTCATCTGCAGAAGATGCAGAGGTATGTTATCCGCTTGTTGAAGTTAAATGTTAACTTTGATGAAGAGCTGGCGATTGACATCATTCTTCATTCACTACCACCCTACTTCAACCAGTTTCGCATGACCTACCACATGAACAAAGAGAATTTCACGTTGAATAAACTTCAAGGCATGTTGAGGACTGCTGAGAGCAACCTCAAGGACAAGGCCATTGCACAAACTCCTACTCCTACTGCTGCCCCAGTTTTGGCGATTGGGCAAGGGAAGGGTAAGAAGAGAAAGGCTCCCTCAAAGAGCCACCATAAGGGAAAGTCCCATGATGGAACCTCTTCTAGTGGAACCAAGGCTGGTCCCGCTGCACCCACCTCCAACCTAAAGGATGCAGAGTGCTATTACTGCCACGACATAGGGCATTGGAAACGAAGCTACCCGAAGTACTTGCAAGATATCAAGGATGGGAAGATCAAGCCGTCCTTCGCAGGTATTTACACTATTAAATCTAATGATTCATCACATGCTATTTCTTGGGTACTTGATACAGGATGTGGTTTTCACATTTGTTCTGATTTGCAGGGCCTAAGAAGAAATAGGGATGTGGAGCATGGGAAGATAAACTTGATCATGGGGAACAGAAGATCGTCGCCTGTCGCCAAGATTGGAGTTTACTCTTTTAGTGCTTAGTAATGGATTAGGACTAGATTTGAATAATTGTTGCTATTCGCCAGAAATGGCTAGAAACATCATTTCTTTTCATGGTTTGTATAGACAAGGATTTAGTTATTCATTTGATAATGAAAAGGGTTCTATTAATGTTATCTTAATGGTGTTTTCTTTTTTGAAGCATTGCTTTGTAATGGAATATATGAAACTGTGATGGTTGTAGACAACTTAGGAAATGATGTATTGCATATCAAATCTTCCAATAGTTTGGACAAAGAATGCTTGTGGCATTGTCGTCTTGGACATGTCAACAAGAAACGCATAGCCCAACTCCAAAAGGATGGAGTGTTGGAGTCATTTGACATTAGGGACGATGACGTGTGCGAGTCTTGTTTACTTGGAAAGATGACCAAGTCACCCTTCACTGGTACTTGTGAGAGGGGTGAGGGTTTATTGGATCTCATACATACAGATGTATGTGGGCCCTTTAGATCCACAACAAGGGATGCGAGCCGCTTCTATGTGACTTTCACCGATGATTATAGCAGATATGGATATATCTACTTAATCAAGCACAAGTCAGCAACCTTTGAAAAGTTCAACGAGTTTAAGCAAGAAGTGGAGAATCAGTTGGGCAGGAAAATCAAGATGATTCGATCCGATCGAGGTGGAGAGTACCTTAGTCTTGAATTCCATGACTACCTCAAGGAATGCGGGATCGTTTCGCAATTGACGCCACCTAGGACACCATAGTTGAATAGTGTGGCTGAGAGGCGTAACCAAACCTTGCTGGACATGGTTCGTTCCATGATGAGTCGTGCTTCGCTACCTATCTCATTCTGGGGGTATGCCTTAGAGACTGCCGCCCATATCCTTAACTTAGTCCCTACAAAGAAGGTTGCAAAAACACCTCACGAGATGTGGACAGGGAAGGCTCCCTCGTTGGCACATATTAAGGTTTGGGGTTGCGAGGCTTTCGTAAGACGAGAGACTCACAACAAGCTCGAACCTCGTAGTGAGCGGTGTATTTTCATCGGCTACCCACATAAGTCCTTTGGATATCTCTTCTATAGACCGAGTGACAATCTTGTCTTCGTTATGAGGAGAGGGGTTTTCCGAGAACGAGAACTCATAAACCAAGGGGACAGTGGGAGGCAAATCGATCTTGAAGAGCTTCAAGAGTCGAGGGATGAAGGAACCTCTAACACTGGCATTCAACATGAGGAGGAAAATCCAGTTGAATCGATTGACGAGTCCCTACCTCTTAGACGTTCTAATAGAGTTAGTGTTCTGCCTGTGTTGTATGGTTTTCATATAACAAGTGAGGGTGATACGTTTATTAGTGATAGTACACTAATAAATTTGGATGAACCTAATAGCTACAAGGAAGCCATGGCAGGCCCGGAGTCTACAAAATGGAAAGAGGCTATGGACAGCGAGATTCAGTCCATGTATGACAACCAAGTTTGGAATTTGGTTGACAATGTGCCAGGTCGTAAGACGGTCGGGTGCAAGTGGATCTTCAAGAAGAAGACCGACATGGATAGGAAGGTATACACTTATAAGGCGCGATTGATTGCGAAGGGCTTTACTCAAATTCCCGGAGTTGACTATGATGAGACCTTCTCACCAGTTGCGAAGATAAAGTCTATTAGGGTGATGCTAGACATTACTGCATTCCATGACTATGAAATATGGTAGATGGATGTCAAAACCGCTTTCCTTAATGGGAAGTTAGCTGAGGATGTTTACATGAGTCAGCCAGAGGGTTTTGTCGATGCGAAGCATCCTAATAGAGTGTGTAAGCTTGAGAAATCCCTTTATCGATTGAAACAAGCGTCTCGCAGATGAAATCTTTGTTTCGATGAGAAAGTCAAAGAGTTTGGCTTCCTGCGAAGCGAGGATGAATCATGTGTATATGTCAAAGCTAGTGGGAGTATAGTTAGCTTCCTCGTATTTTATGTCGATGACATACTGCTCGTAGGAAACGACATCCCGACCCTACGGGAAGTTAAGTCCTGGCTTGGGAAGTGTTATGCTATGAAGGACCTCGGAGAGGCTGCCTATATTCTGAGAATAAGGATAATGAGAAACATAAGTAAAAGACTAATAGGACTTAGTCAGAATACTTACTTGGACAAGGTACTAAATCGTTTTAGTATGGAGAATTCCAAGAAAGGGGAGTTACCAATCCAAAGTAATGCCAAGTTGAGTAAGACTCAAAGTCCGAGTACCGAAGTCGAGATAGCAGAGATGAGCCGAGTACCTTACGCTTCTGCAGTTGGCTCGATCATGTATGCTATGACTTGTACTCGCCCTGATGTGGCCTTCGCGTTGTGCATGGTAAGCAAATATCAAGGGAACCCTGGCAAAGCACATTGGACCGCAGTCAAGAATATTCTTAAGTACCTTCGGAGGACCAAGGAATGGTTTCTAGTCCTCAGTGGGAGTGATGACTTAAGGGTGCGAGGGTATAGTGACGCCAGTTTTCAGACCGACCGATATAACTACCGTTCGTAGTCGGGCTGGATCTTTACCCTAAATGGAGGAGCAGTGACTTGGAAAAGTTCCAAGCAGGAGACCGTAGCAGATTCAACGTGCGAATCAGAGTACATAGCAGCGAGCGAAGCGTCAAAGGAGGCGATATGGTTTAAGAACTTCATTGGAGACCTTGGAGTTGTACCAGCCATAAAGGAGCCTATGGAGATATTCTGCGATAATGAAGGAGCGGTTGCCTTGACCAAGGAACCGAGGGATCATGGCAGATCTCGACATATCGACAGGAAATATCACTTTATTAGACATCGGGTAGAAGAGGGACTCCTCGTAGTGAAGAGGGTATCGTCAGAGGATAACCCAGCAGATCCCCTTACGAAGGGACTGAGTAGGGTTAAGTACTTGCAGCACGATATAAGCATTGGGCTGAAAGACGATATTAGTTTAGATTAGATAGCTTAGAAACGTGTAATAGATAAATTGTGTTTAACATTTGATGATTAAATAAAAGAGTATTATTTATGAGTAAAGTTACCGTCTTATGTTAATTATTTACCTATTGTTTCACTTTGCATGTTTTGACTTCCTGAATAATAAGATTATTCGAACGTTCCACAGTCGCTCATACTTTGGAAGTAGATATGAAAGAAGACTGTCATGAATTGACTTGTAGATTGTCTAAAGTGTATTAGACATAGCAAAAGTTTGCTACAGCGTTCATGAGTGCTTATGAACTAAGATTTGAGCATTGGATTAGACCCACGCTTGCTGCTATCGCTTCATGGAATTTATCACGAGTGATCACAAGACGATAATATCATATAATCTTTAAACCTAGATATATGTTTTATTGTTTGCAAGTTGGTTGTGCATTGATAATGCGTAAACGCATCAGTAACTTGATGTTATAAAACGCATTGTTGTGTACGATTTGATGAGTGAATAGTAAATGCATATAAGTCGAAGTTTATCTGTTCCTTTTATCCTAAGATGGTAAAAGCGATATCTGGGCCCCTCGATGATTTGGTTTCACTTATGTGTCGGGCCCAGTCAGGACTGAATTGATGTGTTCGATTAAGTTCTATGTCAGACGAATCAAAGATCGACAAACAAACTGCTGGACAATAAGTATGACTATGTTCCATGTGATTGTCCGCACGATATCTAGAACGGAGGACTATACGATCCCTTATCTAAAGGACAGGTTACTGATAAGATCAGAGTTCGACAGCGTCTTTGAGAGCTACGATTGCTAATCGGATCCTGAAGTCGTACTTGCATTTATAGTTACTAGACTTATCCAAGTGGGAGACTATTGGATTAGTGTCTAAGCCCGTAACTATATTTGGTATGTACTTGACCCGGTTGTGAATGGTCCTTTTGGGTTGCCTTCACCAAAGCAACTTGACATGATGATTTATATATATAGAGAGAGAGAGAGGTTGTTATGGTTTATTAATATATTATATGATAATATATTAAAAGAGAAATCATATAGTTTAATTAATATTAGTCAAGAGTTAATTAAGAATTAACTCTGTGGCTGAAAGAGATTAATTAAATAAATGGGGACTGGAACTGTCAATTGTGTGATAGTTGGTTTTAGGCTGTGAACTCTCTTGGACATAAGGGGGACGAAATTAGGAGTGGGAGCCCACTCTAATTTCGTCCAAGGAGGCCTTATTCCATAAGGTTCTCAAGCTACTTAGGGCCTAAGTCATCCAATTAGGGTTTTAACTGAAACCCTAGTAGCTCAGCTATATAAGGAACCCCAGGGTTTCAGTTTCGTCTACACCAAGAAACCCTAAGGTTACTATAGCCGAAGCTGAGCCTCTCTCCTTCTCTCTTCTAGATCATTCTCTTGCTTGTGGTGTTTGTGAGCCATTAGAGGTGTTACACTTGTGACACTAAGCTTCTTGAAGATTGAAGATTCTTGCAACTATTGAAAGGTATCATCTAAACTTGTTTTTGTTATAGATCTCGATTTCAATATATGCTAGATTAGGGTATTCAAGTCTTAGATGAATTGCATGTACAATAGAGAAACCTAGATTCAAGCTTTAGGGTTTTGCATGAGCACATAGGATTGTTCTTTTGTAGAAAACCCATCAGTGATCGGGTGTTGAGTGGGTTGGCCCTTTTTCTTATTCCCGAACTTCCGCTTGCTGTCTCCCCTATATGGTTGTTCGGGCGTGGGGGTTATAATGCCTTGGCGAAATCCCTAGTCGACAAGAGCTTGTGCCAACCGCTTGGCACCGTCGAAGGTGCTTGGGTTGGCGGATATGACCATTCCCTGGATCTGAGGGGATAGCCCCCAAATGCAACGTTCCCCTTTCATGGCCTCTGGGGTGACCATTCCTGAGCACAGGGTTGCTAGTTCATTAAATCGGGCAGTGTATGTGGCAATATCAGAGCCCTTCATGGTGTGTTCCCACAGTTCTTGTTCTAGTTTCTGCATCTCACTCCTTAGACAGTATTCCTTGAGCATCATAACTTTCACGTCCTCCCAAATCATAGCGTTGGCTATAGCTAGAGTCAAAGTTTTAACGTGGTCGTTCCACCACGACAAGGCCGAGTTCGCAAGTGTACACGCTGCATATTTAACCTTGAATTCATCCGGAGATGCACAAATTTCGAATATGGACTCGGTCTTCTCAAACCATCTTGTCAGAGTAACAACACCGTCTTCACCATGATAGGTTCTGGGTTTGCAGTTCATGAATTCCTTGTAGGAGCACATCCGTTGTTGCCCTTGGTTTTCGCCCATATTGGAACTGCTATTACTGTTTCCGCTTCCGTTGCCGTTTCCGTTCGTGCCGTTACTACTGATTTGGGCCATGCTGGCAGCCACAACGGCTGTTACAGTAGCCTGGAACACGGCAGTGTCCATCTGTGGAGGAGGTGGTGGTGGCATTGTTGAGGTGTTGATGACGCGCCTGATGACTCTTCGTGGTGGCATCGATCTGTCATAAATTTAAAGGTGGAAATGATGATAAGTCTTTGATAAAGGTTATGAGTCGGTCTTTTCCGTAATGGAATGTCTTGGTTATATATGTATCAAGTCTCGTTGTTATTGAAGTTTGTAAGAAATTCGTAAATGAAATTTTACTATAAAAGTAAACAATTGTACAACAAATAACAACACCCAATGAAATAAAATGCATGCCCATTCCATTAATAATATAGTATTAGTACATAGCTTTGTGAAAATTGACCTTTAAGAAGGTCTACAAGAAAGAGTAGCACCAACGCTTACTCGTAAACCTAATCTATAAGAAAATGCGAGTATTATAAGCCCTTCTCGCGGCAGGTGGTCTCTTGTGGGTTACGGAATGAAGTCGTGGAGGCTTGCATCTCCGCTATCCGACGCTCAGTTGCACTCACCCTTTCCTCGAGAGCCGAGTATCTTTCCTGGTACTCCCTCGTTTCCGCTCGAGCGGTGGTAAGGTCCTCCTGGAGGCGGTCAATGATATGACATGTCCGAGGGTAGTCCCTCTCCAGTCGTCGAGCTCGTGCGTCAGCGATCTCCGCAGTAGCCCCCATTTCGAAGACCCGACTAGTCGATGCCCTGGCCTGATCCCCTAGTTGTGTGATCTGCTGAACCATGACAGGGAGGACCCTGTCTACCGGACCTCCGTGACTGAGGTTATAGAAACCTTGCTCCATGCCGTATGGGGAACGCTAACGTTGTTGTCTGCTCCACCTCTCCAGGTCCTCCGCCCAACGGGGCGTGGGTCCTTGGTAACCTAGACGATGTGCGGGAACTCGGGCGACATAGGGAGGATTAATGACCTCGGACTCTGCGTCCGAGTCCTCTTCCATCTCCTCCTAGTCTACTTCCTCATCTGGATCCTCTTCGGGATCTTCCTCCATTTCCTCCTGAGGATCCTCTTCGGGATCCTCTACGATCCAACCACTATTTCCATGGTTAGGGAAATAGGGGTCTCCAGGCATGTGAAATCCTACCATGACGTCTGTGCAAGAGTAGAGATATGAGAAATATAAGAAGGTTTTAAGTGTATGACTCTGTAGTATTCTAAAATACTCTTATAGTATTTTTTTAGCTTTATGTTTGGTTCTTAGAGTTTCTTCGCATGGGGTTAGTAAGTTTTAGATTCGTTGCCCACCGCGACCATTCCTAAACACATGTTAGTCATATATCGTATAAATATAGTTGATCAGACAATATTTATCACAGATATGATTACATAAATGTCTACGCTTAATCGTAGTGTTCAACTTATCCAAATACTTTTTATAACGTTCTTGTTATGACACAGTCCTAGTATGTATGCATGTAGGTATACTTTTTATAAAAATATTATTATATTTTGAAAATATACTTCTTAGTCAGAGTGTTTTAGTCTCATTGTATTTATAGCTGTATATCTTACATGGTTTGATATACTTAGTTCACAATAAACATTGCTCTGATACCAATCTATCACACCCCCAAACCAGAACGACAAAAACGTCTGGGGGTGGGTTAACTTCATGTACAGTATCATAACAATTAAATAATAATGATCAAAGACATACAACCGTCATATTGATAATTTATAAGTTTACATTGTATTCAAATCATTGTTTGTTTGACATCAAATACATATGACAAAAATATATGATGTGATGCTGTAGCGCTCCATCCTCAAAAACCATTTTCATTACCTGTTTACTGATTTCCTGAGAATATAAGCAGCTTTGAAAAGAGTGTCAACAATTAAGTTGGTGACTTCATAAGCGTTTTGTATGAGAGAAATCGGTAGTTTTTCCTTGAAAAATGATAGAGTGTACTTTCAGAAAATCCAATATTTTCTTTAATATGAGCTGTAAGTCTTTAGTCCAAAAGGCTAAAAATATAAGTAGTGTTGGCCTGCTACGACGTAACCCAAATGTTTTGTTAATACCCCATGTGAGTTATCATAACCATGCTAATGACTAGTTGGCCTGCTACGACGTTCTTCAGGCGTCGGAACTGTTATGACATTTGTCACCCTAGACTGGCCGGTCCAACTGTAGCTAACAGCTCAGGTGCAGGGTTGTCAATCATGTATATATCTCTACACAAGTGTCACACTCTCCCTACAAGAGACTCTGGCTACAATGTAGGACTTAGTGTGTACTCTGGTAGGTACGGTGAAGCCAAATGTCTCACAAAATTGTATCAACCGCTTTACGTGTACTGAAAACCCTTTTTCTTGTAAATGTGAGTATTACCCTTCCATGGTGGTCACATAGTGTAAAAATTATTATAGTTCTAAATAATTACTTCTTTGTACCGAAAGGGTAAAATAGTGTGAATGCCCCATAAATTATACCTATTATAGTTTATAAAAATTGTTTCACTGAAATGATGAAGCCTTTGTATGTACCCTGTATATATATATATATATATACTAGTGTATTTGTAATTGTTTCTCGTGGTTTTCTGGTTTTAGCAAAACGTTGTATGAAAAGTTCACGAGTTTTGACGCAGAACTATTTATGAAATTAACAGTTTTGTATAAACGGTAGGAAAATGTATTTAACCATTTCATATTTTAACACAAGTTTTCTTGTGTTTTACTTGTATCCCCCCCTAAAACATAGAAAATCTCGGAAAATGTAGGGGTATGAACTCACCTTGAGTGTGATTGTGGTTGTATAGGGAGGTAATGGCGGAGATCTTCAAGTCAAAAACACTTGAAAGTGGTTGTATCCTATGAGTTTTTAACATGTAGTAATGTGTATGAATGAGATGAACTAACATGAATGTGTTGTAAAAACACTAGAATAAATAAGGAAACTTACAATAATCTTTAAGGATCAACTCTAAGAATGGTTTTCCTGGGAATGTTTTGAGCTTGAGCTTGGAGAGAAAAGGACTTGATTTTTCAGGGAAAAGGTGGTAAAATATGTTAGCTGTGAAGGGTCTTGAGGGAGCCTTTGGTCGTAGTTAAATAGGGGAAAAGAGGGTAGGGTGAAGTGACATGTGCATTGGTTGTGTAATTAATCACATTGGGAAAGTAATCCACCAATCAAGTGGCATGAATCATCTAAATATCAAAGAGATTTCGGCCAAGCCATCAACCAAAATCACATGTGATTTCAGTCTAGCACAAACTGAGATCACCATGGTGATTTCGGTCATGGCCCAACCGAAATTGTAACGCCCGTAGATTCGGGCTAGTCAATTTAGAGACAATAAGCATCAAAAATGACTTTTTAATAGAATATTATTTAGACTAAATAGTCTTAACCAAGTTATAGTATATGTCACGAGGATTCCGTACATATAAAGAACGCCGAAATCTGAGTTATAACGAAGAAGTTATGACTTATCGAAGTTTTACGGCAAAACCGACACGAAACCGGGAATCGTAAAAAGTGATTTTTTGATAAACTACTTTTTAGCCTTAAAGATCTAAATGAAAGTTGTAGTATACATTAAACCGAGAACATACATAAAAAGAACGCCCAAATCTGACTTCGTATGAGGAAGTTATGATTTTTCTAAGATTTAGCATAGCAATGCACAACCCGAAATTCGAATTTTAGATCGGTCGATTTTTTGTCAAAATAATCTAAACGAGAAATAAATATATCGTTAATAGGAGTTAAACGATAAAAAGACAGTAAAAAACGGAGCTCGTATGCGAAAGATATGGACGAAACTTAGTCCCTACTCTTCAAGTGCGACGAATTCGATACAGTTTTGTAAATCTGAGATAGAATGAGAATTAGCCGACGGGGTCTAAATGAAAGTTGTATTACTCATAAATACCAACGCGTGGATATAAAGAACGTCGAGAATAGAGCTCGTATGTTAAAGATATGGACGAAACTTGGTCTCTACTCTTCGAGCGCGATAAATTCGATATAGTTTTGTAAATCTGAGATAGAATGAGAATTAGCCAACGACGTCTAAATGAAAGTTGTAGTACTCATAAATACCAACGTGTGGATATAAATAACTTAGAAAATGGAGCTCGGACGCGAAAGATATGAACGAAACTTAGGGCCTGCTCTACGATAAAACCCCTATAAATAAAGGGTGAATCCTTCATATTTTATTCACACCATAAGCCTTTCTTTCTCTCTAACTTCTCTCTAGACTCCCAAAACCCCTATAAATCCCTAGTAACCTCAAGTTGCTAGAGAAAAGACCCGGAGCGCCTGAAGGCTCCGAGAAAAAGAACTTTTCGGCTCAGAAGCTCTTCTCCAGCCGAACCCGGTTTTTAGCAAAACCCGCTGTAAGGGAGATACGTCTACCCTACTTTAAATATAGCTTATATTTAAATATAATATCGTTATTATGAACCTATAAATAAGATTTATCAATGATTCAAAGTCATTATACTGATTGATCTACTTACGGGGATGATGTCTAGGCTGTGATTTAGTGAGGTGTTTAAAGTGGGATTTCCAAACAGTATACTTCGTGTACCAAACAGACCATACCTACGATATGATCCTACATGGTTGTTCCTTACTTGATAGATCATGAAGTAGACTCTGAGTTGATGACGAATCTAGACTAATAATTCGTCGCAATAAATATTAGACTAAAATCTAGTGGTAATAATACTAGGTTTCGTCGAAGGAAATCATATTGTTAAGAAGCGAAGCGCTGCTCGAATATTGAGTCGTCACTTTAACAAGTGAGTGCATAGTTACTTTCATCTTACACATAGATATGAAGTATTTATATAAATTACGTGCTACGTGTGCATATTATCTGTATACTTGCTATCTATGTTGGATGAACGATTTTATACATATTTTAAATGATTTAAACTGTATATGTATTTTATATCTATAAAATATGTTGGGTAAAACATGGTTATATTAGAGATGAGATAAATGATGAGTGATGAAAGATGAGATGAGTGATGAGCAATGATATATGAGTGGTAAATTATGGTGAGAAGCGATGACCCAAGTGATGGACCAAGCAATGGCCCCGTCATCTAGCAGAGTATGGATGACAACCACAGACTATTCTAGACAGTCCAGTGGAACACTAGCACGCTCGCAACCTGTAGGTGTTGTGAACGATGTGTTCACCCGGTGTACTCTAAACCCTGGTGACTATGCGACCTAGTGCCTATTGTATAAACCCTGGCGACTATAAGACTTAGGTAGTGTTTGTTTTTTGTCTGCAGATCTGCATGGCCTCTTCTGTCTGCGCCGCGCAGACCACGCGCTGACATTAGCCTTCGCAGACTGTTTGTTTTTTTGAAGACTGCAGACCTAAAAATGTCTGCACGCCCTCTTCTTGGCGCAGATGTGGACCAGAGTCTTCTAACATCTTCAGATATCTTCTAGCAAAAAAAACATGTATATCTTTATTTTTTTTTTAAGTTTTTTTTTAATTTATATTTTTTCTAACTTTATTAATGATAAACAATTTGAAAAAAAAATTACACAACTTAAAAAAAACGTTCGACGATACAAACATGATATTTTTGACAAATTTATAAATAAAAATTTATTACAATAATAGTCGTTGAAGTTGTTTATATAAATATGAAAAAAAAATCATAATATATTCTTATATTTTTTTTGCCAAATTTTGTAAAACATTATTTAATACAGTATTGTCAATTTCTCGAGAAAATATTTATGGTACGTTTTTAATGGATTTAATTGAAAAAATCGAAGTTTATTTACATCCATTTATGTATCAAATTCTTTGATCACTAATTATAATCTTTAGTTATAACTTTGCAACCAGAGTTGTTGGTTTTTATTAAATATATGTGTTAATTCATATCATTTTTATTTTTATTTTTTATATACAATAATACATAAAAGTTGATCTAGATTCGTTAATTGTTTATAACAAAGTCATAAAAATATTAAAAATCACTTTGAAGTATTAAAAAATCAGTTTATTTAGATTTTAGTTTATTTTAGTAGCCCGCAGATGTTAAAAAAACAAACAGTCTTCTTGTTTCAGACTGTAGACGTTTGATCCACCTCTTCTACTGCAGAGGTCTACAGATGTGGTCCGCAGACTGCAGACATTTTGTCTCAGAAAAAACAAACAACACTTTAGTGCCTAAACCCTGGCGACTATGCGACTTAGTGCCTGTCGAGTAAACCCTGGCAACGATGGATTCCGTGCCGATTCCTTAGGATGATCCTTAGGAATGAATGAACGAGGAATAACTAATTCTTAGGGTAGATCCTTAAGAGTAAAGAAGATAATGAGGATGGGTAATTGGGTTGATTGTTTGATGTTTAAACATAATAATTATATTATTGTGGGTTCAAAACCCTATGTACTCACCAGGTTTCCCAACCTGACCCACTCAAGCTTATTTGAATCATAGGTGCCGATACGAAGTTACATTACACTGAGAGATTAAAGAGGTGTAGATCACTAGTGTAAATGAATGTAAGTTCTGTTTATGCTTATGTTTCTATATTGACAATGACATCCCAAATGTTTTAAAATGAATAAAAATACATTTCTTCGGAAATGCTTTGATAATGTATTTATCATGTTTTACTGGAAACAAATTCCGCAACATTTTTATCAAAAGAAATACTCTGATTTTTATAAAGCATAAAAAAATCGGTCTTTTCTAGCCGTGAAAATGGGACTGTCACAGAAATCACATGTGATTTCGGTCCAGTGCCAACCGAAATCCCAAGGATTTTTGGGCTTTAATCATTTGACTTTGTTGACTCGTTTGATTCTTTGCTGACTTGTTGACTTTGCTTGACCAAACTTGAGGGTTGTCCCAGCCGTCCCAAAAAATAATGGAATTACGAAAATTCCATAAAGACCATATCACAATCATCACCATTACATCTAATGCCTTTTTCGGCCTCCTGCAAAATCTGCCTATAGAAATAAGTAGTAAACCATGATAGGAGTGGGGATATGCACCCCTTCCCACAAAATCATAATATGACCCCACAAGTCCACCAAATTTGAGCATCCTGCTAAAATATTGTCAATCGACTCCACCAAAACTAAACATAGTAGGCACATAATGGAATCCACTGCGATACTCCTATAAGAAAACCTCTCTCTAATAGGAATGCTTAATAACGAAATACACCAAAGCAAGATGTCCAACTTGATATGAACCCAATTATTATATCGAGTCTCCATTCATTCAGTAATTAAGATCCCATTATCAAAATAAGCTCAAGCAGAAGAGTCTAAAAACACATAGTTAAGAAGCCAACAAAGCCTATCTACAAACAACACCAGGTGCAATCCCTGCATCAAAGAAACAAATTCATTCCATTCTGTCTGGCCGACCCCTCCCATGGAACTACACCTTAGGGAACCCACTTCCCAAACTAAAGACATCAGATCTTTAACTGACACCATTTTATAAAGATTTATACAGATCATGTGAAACAAAACTGCAAGGGGCATATCCCCACACCAAAACATCCTACCAAAACATCGTATATCATCCATCACCAACACGAATTGGGAAAAAACTCAAAAGGTCATAACTGCGATTCCTCAAGTACCCTAAAGAACGTGTAATTTTATTCTAGGGAACAGAATACATCCACAACGGAACCAACACGGCTCATCACATCAACTCCATACAGATCCTTAACAACCCCAAGCCAAGAGAGTCATGCAAATGAAATAATCTCCAACACTATCTAAAAGTCATAATATGATTAAAGGAAAAAGGTCTCATAACCCCCAAACCGCCATTTAATTAATTATAATTATAGTTATTCTAATGTTATTTATAATAAGATTAATTTTATATTTTACTGATTTTTTAATTCTAAAAAATTAAAATCCAGTTAGTTATTTTCAACTTGTAAATTATAATTTGTTAGATGTATACAAAATTGTATATGAGTGTATAATTACAAAAAAGAAACTATGTGTATCTGTGTTTATGTATGTATACAAATCAAATGTATGTATTAATGACGATTAACTAATAAATCTAACTAACGAAAGTAACAATCATATCATACGATATTATCATATCATTTGATACTATGTTATAATGGAATCATTTTTCCTTTCACCACACCCATTTGAAACTCCAAACTCTTCATATTTCCATATGATATACTTAATTTATTAAATTAAATATGTTGTTAATTATAAACATTATAATAAATGGAAGACTTCTTGAATTATCAATATTATATATATATATATATATATATATATATATATATATATATATATATATATATATATAGGTTTAGGTTCTATGGAAAACAAAAAAAACCCTAAAAATCATAAAAATGCATAAAAAAAATACTTAGAGATCACAAATCTTTTTTTGACTTTATATATACAAAATTCGCAACTTTTTTTTAACAAATTAAGTGAAAATATAAAAAAAAAAAAACCAAAAAAAAAAAATTGATTTTCTAATTTTTTTTTTTTCAGTGAAACTTTTAAAAAAGCTACGAGTTTTTGATGTGTAAAGTCAAAAAAATGTTTGGTGATCTCTAAATTTTTTTTATGCATTTTTATGCATTTTTAGGGTTTTTTTGTTTTCCATATAACATTTCCATATATATATATATATATATATATATATATATATATATATATATATATATGATGATTCTTTTGAAAACAGTAGGTAGAGTGAAGACAATGAGGACAATTTTAAGCCAATCATTTTCTTTAATGAAGTATTTTTGGTAATTAATAAAATAATATTATCATGCAAAAATCTTCATATTCGTCTACTCTAATAGATGAAGTTTTTTTGTCAAATGTCACACTTTCATTCAATTTACCAAATTTCATTTTGTGGTTATTTTGAATTAATTTCTTTTCTGCATGTCATTTTATGGGTTTTTCTATTTTAATAAATTCCACATAATATTTTAATGTAATAATTGCAATAAATGTAGTAATAAATTGATATCAATTTCATTAATAAACTTATCTTTTAATTTCAAAAATTTCAAATTAAAGCTCATTAATTTTTTTTATTTATTTAATGTTTTTTTAAATTTAAAAGATAAAAACATTTCAATTATAATAATTCATTATTTTTCTTATTTCTTGTAAATTCAAAGTTCTTAAATATTTTGATTTTTATATTTAATTTTTTTTTTTAAAATTAACCCATGTAATACATGAGTCTCACAACTAGTATTCTAATAAAAGAATTGGTTTATTCTCCTATTGACAAGTGTTATATTATTAGAACTCCTCATTATTATCACATATCACTTATCATGCCACTTGTCAACCTATTAATTATCCATTTTAAATTTTAAATTTCCACTCTAATTACATAAAATTAATAATTGATTATCCATTTCAAAGTTTAAATTTTAAATTTTTCATTCTAATTACATTAATTGATTCTCCATTTTAAATTTTAAATTTTAAAATTTTTCCACTATAATTATATTAAATTAATAATATTAGATTAAAAAATAAAATAAAATTAATAATGATTATAAAGTGATATAACTTCACATATTTATTTAAATCAACAATTATAATTTTATATAACTAAGAAAATATCTCTTAAGTAATAATTTATTTAAAATAGTTGATTAATAATTTTGATTTTTCAATATAAAAGTTTAATTAATTTTATAATCATGGTTCTCACAAGTTATAAACTAGTAGATTAATAAATATATATGAGTAATATGGTAAAAGTGAAAGAGATAAATAAGGAAATCAGATTTCTAGTGGATTTTTAGGGATTCTTATAGATAATAATAATTTTTTTTAAAAAAAATTATTTTGGATTTTAAAGTTTGAATTTTTAAAATACTAAGGGCCTGTTTAATGTGTGGTTGACTAGGTCTGGTCAGCTCTTTTTGCTGACTCGGTCCGGTCAGCGTGTTTGATAAAGGGCTAATTATGTCTGACCCGGTCCAATGAGTTGAATGGGTCATGAGAAAATGTCTGATTCGGTCTTAGGAAAAAAAGAGGCTGACTGGAACATTTCCCACATTGCCCTGATGCTTTCAACGCTCCATCGTGAACGAACCAACCTTTTCTCCCTCTCCCGCTTCTGTGTTCGCCGAAGTTTGCTCCCTCTTCTGCCATCATCGGTGCATCCCTCCCCCTCCACTTACTCCAGCACAACCATTCTCCACCATTTACCCAGCGACGCAACCTTAACGACTCCATCACAGATTATCAGCCGACCTTGTCCTCCATCTCCTCCGGTAAGGTCTGTAATCGAACGTGGTAGTTTTCCTTAATTGCTTCAAAGTTTGATCTGAAAAATCGTTGATTGATTTTCGATTTCTTGTTTATGGATAGAATTGGTGAATTCATTAGTTTGATAGAAATTTTTGGTTACCTGATTATTGATTCAAATTATCGAAAGTGACTGGAATCAATTCGAAATTAGATGTGACTAAATTTGAAAGTCAAATTGATTTTCCAGGGCAAGCTTTCATTTTCCATATGTGATTGAATTTGAAAAGCGGGTTGAATTTGATTATTGATTCTTGATTCAATTCGTGGAATTACTGTTAGAACATGTTCTTGAAATAAACTTGTTCTGGAAGCTGTTTGTGATTTAATACTTTCAGGCCTTTTGAGATTTGTATTTCTACTGTTATTTTGCTGTTAAATGAAGGTCTTAGCAAACATACAACTGATGAAGGACTTAAACAATGCTTTGGAAAGTTTGGTGAAGTTGTTTGTGGTTTGTTTCTTCTCAGTGAACTATGATTTTGATTCATAAATGTGCTGTTTTTTACCTCTAATTATATTTTTCGATTAGGAAGTAATAGACTTGCACAGATATACAAGCAATTGGTCATAAAGGTTTCAAATTTTCTGTTCTTTATCGAGTTTAATTGGGTTTTTTTGTCATCCCTTTGTTTTCTTATTTTTAGGAAGATATGGTCTTTGGATTGTTATATCAAGATGACGATTTGTTGATAGCAAAAGTTTGAAGGTCGGTGGAATAGCTAATACAAGTGTTGGTGGAAAAGCAAAATCTTGAATGTTGTATTTATTTTTATAATTCTCAAATAAATGAAAGTATGTTGTGATTAATATTAGTTATAGAGTTTTATGCTAATTCCAATATGTGTTGTATTTCAGATGTTACAAGGGTAAAATAGTCATTTTGTACAGTCAATTAAATGCAAAATCAAACAACAAATTTCAGTCAAAAGTTAACTCAGTTAGAAGTTTTAACCCAGTCAGCTTCTAACTCAGTCAGCTCTGACCCAGTTAGTAACTATCAAACGACCCCTAATTTTATCTTGATTTTTGAAAAAAATACAGAATTTGAAACGACTATGCAGATTCACGTTAGAATGTCCAAAACGTTATATTTATGTGAATATATCATTATAAAATTTTGATGAGAATATTAACTATAACCAATTAACATTGCAGATTCATACTAGAATGTATCAAATTCAATTCAGAATCAAACATTAAGTTAATATTCATACTTTAAACATCCAATAAATAACTTTCGAGTAGCAAGATAAGTCAGACAACTTCAATTATGAATATAAAAATATTATATGCAATAAGCATGGTTTGAAACTAATGCAAATTCCATTAAGAATATAAATATATTATCAATGTCTTATATAATTCATATTAGCCTGAACTTGAAGTGTATCATGTTGCAGATGGAACGATGAACCAGCCGCACATCAAAATGATTTCTTAAACATTTATTTGCATTTTCACCTTTAACTAACTGCAACTAGGCTACTGGCCTATCTTAGTTGAAGTACTTGGGAAACACTCCTAAAATTAACATTGTTTCACGGCATTAGAATATGGAATATCAATAATGTGTATTAAAAAACTTGAAAAACAAACTTATGAGAATGTTATGAAATGTATAAACTACATACCAAATTGTACAAATGAAGCAAGAACGGGTTCTGGAACAAAGAATCCCGCTTCTTTACAAATTGCAGAAAAAATAGATTTAAGATGGTATATCAACAAAACCCACAAAATTAAATCGATTTAACAGATATATATATATATATATATATATATATATATATATATATATATATATATATATATATATATATATATATATATAAGTGTGGGGAACTAAATAAAGGTGAAAGACAAAGAAATCCAAACCTCAGTTTTCCCAACTAAAAATAGATAAGTTAAACTGAAACACAGAACCTTCATCATCGCATAAAAATCCGAAGGACACAACTACGCAGAGTGTAAAGGTAGAGGATACGGCCATTATGCATTATATAAGACATTGATAATATATGCGATGATGAAGGTAAGGGTCGTAGACCTAATGTCATTGATCAGAAAGACAATGGGACGGAGTGTAAGGGTGGAAGAGACGGCTATTATGCAAAGGAGACATCCAAATATCCATGGGAGGAAAACAATACCTAAACCGTAATTGCCGACGCCTTGGCACGTGATCGGTTTCCATTGCAGCAGGTGCTTCTTCCTAATTGAGAGAATATGTAGATTAGAGAAAGAGAAAATGGAAGAGGGAAACGTGAGGCGGGGTTGTTACTTTTCAAGAATGGATACTCTTTTAACCCTAATCAGACAATTTTCCAAATAAATTGGGATACGATATTAATATATTGCATGTATAAATGCCCGAAACTACCCCTAATTAGTTTCGTAAATATACAAAAGAACCTATTCCTATATATATATATATATATATATATATATATATATATATATATATATATATATATATATATATATATATATATATATATATATATATATATATATATAGGTTTAGGTTCTATGGAAAACAAAAAACCCTAAAAATAATAAAAATACATAAAAAAAATACTTAGAGATCACAAAACTTTTTTTTGAATTTTTTTATCAAAAAATCGCAGCTTTTAACATAAAATCGCTGAAAATTTTTTTGAAAAAAAAAAATTGATTTTTTATTTTTTTTTTCAGCGAAATTGTCAAAAAGGCTGCGATTTTTTGATAAAAAAATTCAAAAAAGAGTTTTGTAATGTCTAGGTATTTTTTTATGCATTTTTATGATTTTAGGGTTTTTTTGTTTTCCAAATAGCCCTTCCCTATATATATATATATATATATATATATATATATATATATATATATATATATATATATATATATATATATATATATATATAAGAGTTCATTTGAGACAAACATAATTTTGTGAGACCGTGAGACCAAATTTTTTTATTGAAATATTCTAATATTCTATTGTTCGTAAAAAAATATACAATATATTCTAACATTATATGTTTTAGAATATTTCAATGTAAAATATGTTAAAATTATTGTTTTAGAATATTAGAATATTACACATATTTAATTTTTATAAACACTAGAATATTAGAATATTTCACTAGAAAAAAATGGTCACACGGTCTCACAAAATTAGGTTGTTTCACATAAACCTAACCCTATATATATATATATATATATATATATATATATATATATATATATATATATATATATATATATATAATACTACCAAATTAAGAAACCAGGATGAAATATTAAGATGTGATATTATTATATATATGATGATAATCATCAGCTTAATGAACATGATCGATGTCCTAAACCTTGCAATACGGGTGTATGTTTATAAAGTAATGTAGTTTATCCTGAATGATAGAATATGTGGAAACCTTCTTGATTAGGGTTTGCTGGTCGCATGTATATTTCATGTCATTGTTCATTTGTTTGTCACCCTAAAACCATGTCTAAAGTTAACTCCCGAGGAATTGGAAGAAGCGCTGCTTCGCCATAATATATGAGGAAAATTATTGTTCCATCGAAAGTGGAGAAATCATATTGTGAATATAGGTTAGATGCGAAATGATCTGAATGAGGTGCGACTGGAATAGGTCATAATGTGGGTAGTAAAGGTTTAATTTTGGAACTATTAGGAGAATATGGTACATAAATGGTAAATCATAACTATAAATGAGACTAATGCAATATTTTGGGAGCAACCCTGTTAGAATTAGTTATTATAAAACAACTCTTTCAAAATAAACATTGCATTAAAAGATACAATGCAACATTTTACAAGGAAAATTTGCAAACATTATTGATCACAATGATATTGCTAAAAGAAAAATGTTTTTGCAAAAGTTATAAACAACCATAAGTGTGCATAAAATATTTTTTTTTATAACAAATTTACAATTCTAGACAATAAAATTACAATAATAAGATGAAAGACATATGGGCAACGATTATTATAATTCCTTTTTTAACAACGTGTAAGGCAAAATTTGTTGTATTTTCCCATACTGCACATAAAAATACGTTACTATTTTATATTACTAGGCGAATATCCACATGTTACACATAATAAAATTGTACAATAATAATATGTTATTGAGAATATTTGTGTTCTTTATATTAACTACACAATAATACTTATTACATTTAGTTGATGTAAAATTATAATTAATTTAAACAATAGATAAAATAACACTTATTAAAATCAAATCATTTAATGTTCTCCATTCACGTTTTACGTATGTATAAAATTAGTTATATTTTTCAACTATTCTAATTAGTTATTGTTATGACTTATTAATTTTTAAAATTATTTGACGATGTTTTAATTTCATCATGATGATTATTAAAATTATCAACCAATGTTTGTAATGTAACATAGTTTAATTCATAAATTTATGTTATTTTTAACTATTATTATTATAAATTATTTTAAAAGTGACTTAAATAAATATTAGTTATTATAAAAAATAGATTTTGGATATTTTTAGTTAATTTGACTTTTAAATTTAGGTTCTTTTTACATTTATTGTATTTATATTTTTCTGTTTAACTATTTTAAAAAATATATGTTGGATTTTTTAAAAAGTTTATTTGATATTTTACTTTAGTTTTTAAATTTTACACTATATTTTTTTATTTGATATATTAATTTAGGTTATGTATTTAACAGTATATTGAAGTCAACAAATTAAACATACACTACAAGAATATCGATCTTTAGTGGTGACAGACGTCACAGCTAAAGGTCCAACAAGTTGCCACTAAAGGTTAATAGGCGACATGTCGCCGCTAAAGGGTCGCGTCTGTTGGTTTGCCACTAATGCTCTAATGGTCGCCGTTATTGCATGTCTTCACCGCTAAAGGTTTGTCGTCAGTAATTGTAGTTTTATCTCTCTTTTTTTTAGTTTTTTTATTATTATTTAACATTAAAAAAGTAGAAAACGGTATAAAAATATAAAAACTGATACGACATATTAATTGCAGAAAAATAGATCGAAACATTAAAATTTAACACTACAACTTCCCAAAGTATTAATCCAAACTCTAAGTGCAACTTATGTTATAATTTTAACAAAACATTACATAAATCCTACAAGCAGCTACATGTCATCATCACTCCCATCGTTCCCCTCATTCTCTCCGGTATCATTTCGTGGTGGAAATGATCGAAATTGTTCTTCAAGTTTTGCACAACATGCATGGTCTTTTAGCATTGTTTGAAGCATATCCAACTACAAAAGAAACAACATAATCTTATAACTTAACAATTACCAAAACATAACCAAGCTAACAATTACTAAAATATAACCAACTAACCATTACCAACATATAAACTATTACAGAATTAACAATTACCAACATATCAAACAATTAGGAAAACATAACCAAGGTAACAACTACCAAACGACACAATACCAACATATCAAACTATAACCAAACTAACAATTATCAACATATCAAACTATTACCTAACTAACAATTACCAAAATGTAATCAAGCTAACAATTACCAAAACATAACCAAACTACATATACCAACATATAAAACTATAACCAAAGTATATATATAAGAAATTTTAAAATTAAATAGTCTTTTTACATGTGATTGTGGTTGAGATAGTGGTGTCGGTTGTGATGGTTGTTCCTAATCGTACATCGACACAACCATAGAAGGTTTACACCCGATGCCTCTAATGTGGCTTCGTCGAGCACCCAAGATTTTTTCAAAACTATTTCTTACTTCACGCGGTGTTAGTCCTTTTTCATTAGTTAAAGCTTAAGTTTGTTGATTTAACTCTTGGACTAAAGCATTCTGTATTTTCAAAAAATGATTAACATCATAATACAAATAAACAATTATATGAAAATATTATAATTAACCACCTACATATTGTTGCTCAGCTCTAGCACCAACGAATACCCCTTGGCGATCGATATGAGTCTTATAAAAAAAACTTTGAGTCTACTCAGGTCCTATTTTGCAATAAAAGTTTGATTAATTATACTTTAAATAAACAATTAAATATATCATAACTTACTTCTTTGAAACAAGCACTACTATACGAGCACAACCCCCCTTTGTGTGTGAATTGTTGTAGTGTACATACTCCTTTGTTTGCAGTTGAACACTTTATAAATTTGGGTGTTTGAAAATGTTCAACTTCTTAAGCTCAATTTTTACGTGACATACCCTCAGGGGTAGGCTAATTCCCTTGGGATATCTGCAAGCCCTATAACTCTCTTAAAATAAGTATGTGCTTTACTTTTCCAATCTATATAACATTTTTGTAGAGATGCATCAATGCTCTGCAGAAACTGAGCATGATGGGAATCCAAGTTAAGTTGATCCAAATCAAACTTTATCTAACGTTAGTAAATTAAAGACATCACACATAAACTTAATAAGTTATCATATAAATAATTTACCTTCGGATGCACAACTGTGGTATTCCTTAAAGCGAAGGAAATATTGTCCCAATAAGATAAGCTATATACCACCCAATCCCATAGGTAAACATATTGCCACGTTTCCCGATAGGGAAAGTGTGAGATCTCTATCGAAATACAGACCCACAGGCTTCCCTTGTTTTTTTTAACAGCTTTGAGAGGTTGATTGTTTTTGGGTAATCCTCTTGTTCTTTTTGGTGGCCTAGCTGAAAAATATTAGTCACGATAATTTATAATAAATGAATAAAAATAGCAATTAAGTAAATCATAATAAGACTCACCATCCTCTTCGTGCAGTCCACGACCAAAGCCTACTAGATGTGGTGGACCCCGACTCCATCACCTTCATGTCCTAGCCCTCATCATATCGGCCATGATGTAAAATAGTATCATCCAACTAAACCCTATATATAGCCTACAAATCATAAGATGTACAATATAGAGACACAATATGAATAAAAGTTAAAATTTGAATTTAGAATCAAAATAAAGTTTCTATTACAAATTAAGGGCATGCTCATTATAGCATCCTAATTTATTTTCATACTTTCCATTATAGCATTGTACTTTACAAATTAAAGTCATGGTGATTATAGCATCCTACTTTTTTTTTTCATTCTAACATTGTACTTTTCAAATTGCAAACAAATAGACAAACTACATACATAATTTTCTATACATACAAATACACACACACACATACACACACACACACACACATATATATATATATATATATATATATATATATATATATATATATATAACATACTAAAACACACACACACACAAACATATATATATATATATATATATATATATATATATATACACACACACATATATATATATATATATATATATATATATATACATAATCAACATGCAAATACACATATACATACATAATAAACATAAAATCACAAATATACAAACATAATACACATACAAAATGCACATTTACATACAAATACACATCTACATACACAAAATCAATATACAAATGCACATACAAAAACACAGAAAATAAAAACCTTTGGTGGTTGTGGTGGCGGTATACTGCAACAACATTAAGGAGTCCTGATGGGGGATCTCAAAATTTTGGCAGAATGCTGGAAATTCCGGCAACCAACACAAAATATAAGTATTTAGTGGGGAGAGGAGAAAAGGAAAAGAAAAAGAAAAAAATCAGAGAAAACGCACCTGATGGATGTCACTGGAACTATGGATGTCGCTAGAAAAGTAGACGTCGTCGATGAAGTAATCGATGTTGGTATTGTGCTGCAATTTCCGGTAGTGTGGAAGTCGGCGGCGGAAAATGTATGGTGGTGAGCTCAACAGATATAGAGAACGAGGGATGGAACACAGATCGATCGAGAAAGAAAGGACTGAGTAGGATGGGGTTTATCTCAATGACTTTTAGCGGTGATGCCTAATCAATTGTGGTTACGGGAAAGTATCTGCAGCGACACACCGTAGGGAAAACAATGTGGGTTTTTGAACGTTCTCCGAGCCGTTGGATCACGACTTAAATGAACAGGTGGGGTTGAAGTGTCGCGGATAGCCAACATCAGCCTTTAGCGGAAACTGGCCCTTAGCGATGACACCAAACACGTTTGTTTAATGTCGCCGCTAAAAGCCATCTTCGCCGATAAAAGCGTCACCACTATAGGTTGATATTTCTTGTAGTGGTATCATATTTATAATTCAAGAAGTCTTTTGTTTATGATAATGTTTATAACTAACAACATATTTGAGTTAATAAATTAAGTATGTTATGTGGAAATATGTAGATTTCGGAGTTCAAATGGATGTGGTGAAAGGAAAAATAATTCCTTTATAATATAGTTATATTAACTACAAAATAATACCTATTACTTATAGTTGATGTAAAATTATAATTAATTTGAATAATAGATAAAACAACAATTATTAAAATCAAATCATTTAATGGTCTCTAATCACGCTTTATGCGTGTATAAAATTATTTATATTTATCAACTATTTTAATTAACTATTGTTATGATTTATTAATTTTTAAAATTATTTGACGATGTTTTAATTTCATCATTATGACACTCTGTGTAATGTAATATAATTTAGTTTATAACTTTTTGTTATTTTTAACTATTATTATTGTAAATTAGTTTAAAAACTATTTAACTAAATATAAGTTACTATAAAAAAATATTTTTTGGACATCTTTTTAGTTACTTCAACATTTAAATTTAGTATATTTTATATTTATCGTATTTAATATTTTCTTTTTAAATTTTTAAAAAAATATATGTTGATTTTTTAAAGTTTATTTGATATTTTAGTTTAGGTTTTAAATTTTACACTATATTTTTAAGTTTATTTGATATATTAACTTAGGTTATGCAATTAATATTATATTGAAGTCAACAAATTAAATATATCATGTTGATAAGTCAAGAAGTCTTTCATATAATATAATGTTTATAACTAACAACATATTTAACTTAATAAATTAAGTATAGTATATGGAAATATGGAAAGTTGGGAGTTTTAAATCGATGTCGTGAAAGGAAAAATATTTCATTTATAATATTTAAGTTAATAAATTAAGTATATATATATATATATATATATATATATATATATATATATATATATATATATATATATATTATGTGGAAATATGCAGAGTTTGGAGTTTTAGATGAATGTGGTGAAAGGAAAAATATTTCATATATAATATAGTTATATTAAACTATAAAATAATACTTATTAAATTTAGTTGATATAAAATTATAATTAATTTGAACAATAGCTAAAATAACACTTATTAAAATCAAATCATTTAATGGTCTCTACCCACGCTGTAACGTCCAAAAATGTATAAGGTAAAAGTTTCATTTTTAATTCAACCATAAACGCCATTTATCCTTTTCAATCATTCAAAAGCATATAAAAGTAAAAATAGTTATCAGAGTACAATCCCAAAATCACAAAGAGTGGAAACATGGGTGGACGCACTGCGATCAAGTCGGGCCCTTCCCTTTCGAACTGGAAGTACCTGAAACCATAACCATAAAACCGTAAGCACAAAGCTTAGTGGGTTCCCCAAAATATCACATACCATATATATCATTGGACCTAGCCCTCACATTGGGCCTAACCCATAATATTGGGCCTAACCCTTCCTAACCAATGGGCCCAGCCCAACATACATTGCAAGAGTCACAAAGACAGCTAACATCCTACATAACATATATTAGGCCTACCCCTTCCTGATCCATGGGCCCAATCCAACATACAAATGGGCCTAGCCCATAATACAATGGGCCTATCCCGTCATATAATGGTCCTAGCCCAACATACCATGTAAGAGTCACAAATACATCTAACATATAACAGGTCTTAGAGGGCCGACATTTGTGCCTTCAACCCACGGGTACAATTAGGAGACTCACCTCAATCCAAGATAACTAAAATACATGAGCTGCTGCTACCGGGATCCTCACACTGAACACAAGCAAATTACCCCTAATCAACAGTTAAGGTAGTTCCCCATAATCCAAGGTTCAATTCATAATCTATCATTCAAATGGGTAAATGACCATTTTACCCTTCCCATATCTGACCCAACAACTCATGGACCAACTCCTAAAATACCCAAGGCCCAAAAGGCCCAAAAAGGGAGTCTCACGAGTACACCCCGTGTACCAAACTCATATGACCCACGTACTGCTTGCTGATGCTCAACATATAACTTGTCGAAGCAAGGAATCGAGGAAACCATGCACTACGTTGAGCGTACGCATACGTACGCCCAACGTACTCCCTAAGTAACCAAATCCCACTTTAAGCACTTAATGGTTAAGACCAAAACGTAAAAACTCAGATCTAACCTCAAAGGGATGTCTTAAGTCATAAAGTTCCTGACTATATGACCTTGCATGGCTTAATGGGGCCCAAACCAAAATCCAAGCTTCATGACTTCATTAAAGGTCACTACTTCTTTCATGAAGGATAATACTCCTCAAGATCCAATTTTTATGACGTAATAACCTCAACAAGGACCAATTATGAGGCTCAAAGGTTCTGGAGTAACTTCTACTCACAAGAACCACAATCATCGGACCAAAACATAATAAATCACAACCCCAAACTAGATCTACATGAGAAAGCCATCAAGATTAAAAAAATTTACCTCCAGAAGTTAGATTAAGATGAACAAGGCCTGGATCTCCAAGATCCAAGACAACCAAAACTTATCCAAGGAGTTCTTCTTCTTCCATAGGAACCAAAAATCCACCAAAATCAATCTAATGCTCAAAATCTATCTAAATGGGGGATAGGTTTTCGAATCTAGGGTTAGAGGGGATGGAGGCCAAATATAAGGAAGTTTGGAAATGAGTTTGTAACATCCCAAAAATTATGAGGTAAAAGTTTCATTTTTAATACAACCAAAACACCATTTATATTTTATTCAAACATTTAAAATTATTTCATAATAAAACAGTCATCGGAGTACAATCCCAAAATCATCACAATGCGGAAACATGGGTGGATGCACTGCGATCATGTCGTGCCCTTCCCTTTCAAACCGGAAGTACCTGAAACCATAAGCATTAAAACCGTAAGCACAAAACTTAGTGAGTTCCCCAAAATACTGCATACCATACATACCATTAGGCCTAGCCCTCACTTTGGGCCCAACCCTCCATAATGGGCCTAGCCCTGCCAAACCAATGGGCCTAACCCAATCATACAAATGAAAAAGTCACAAAGATAGTTAGCACCTACATAACATACAATGGGCCTAGCCCTTCCTGATCCATGGGCCTAGCCCAACATACAAATGGGCCTAGCCCACCATACAATGGGCCTAACCCAACATAATAATGGGCCTAGCCCAACATACCATGCAAGAGTCACAAAAACAACTAGCATAACATATCCTAGTGGGCCGACATTTGTGCCTTCGACCCACGAGTACAGTGAAGAGACTCAACTCTAGCTGCTGAATCTCGCAAGTGAATCTCGGTCTGCTGATCTGGAAAAATCCCCGTGCTAAATTTCCATTTTACCCTTTCCTCATTTTACCCAAAACCAAAGCCCAATGCAATTGCATCAAAAGCCCAAAATCCTTAAATGGTATCACAATACCCAATAAGTCCCAACTTCCAAATTGGGCCCAAAAATCATCATGGACCTAATCCCAAGAAAGTCCAATATGCTAGTAACAACCCAAAGTCGGAAGTCTAATGGTCCAACAAGGCCCAAACCCTAAAACTCCAAAGCATTGCCCAAACCGTAAACACTAAGCCCAAAAGCCCATCTGCTGAGTACACGGGGCGTACTTAGGTCGTACGCTTAGCATACTCCCTCCGGGGCCAATACGCGCAACGTACCAGCTGGTTACGCCCAACGTACTCCCAGACCACCAATCAACTCCATTAAGCACTTATTCAGTTAAGACAACTTGCCAAACTCTCATATCTGATCACAAATCGGGGCTTAATACGTAAAGTTGGCAACTTTACACCCATGCATGACTTAATGGGACCCAACACTCAAAACGAAGCTTAATAAGAGTCTTAACACTTTCATGGACCAAAATCTCTCATGAAGATTACATTTTTATGGACAAGGGACCTCAAATGATCAAAGATCTAACTTCCATAGCTTCTGGAGTAGACCATAACTTCATATATTAATTAAAAGATCCAAAAATGCACAACAAGGTCCCAAAACTAGATCTAGTTTGAAGAACCATCAAGTAGAGAACTTTATACCTCAAATGGCTTGCAATGATGATGATGAAGCTAGATCTACAAGCACAAGCTTTTCCTCTAAGTGTTCCTCTTCTTCTTCTTCACCACAAAACAACAAAAAGCTCACTTCAAGCTCCAAAACTCACAAAAAGCACTTAGGATTCCGATTTTAGGGTATAGGATGATGGAGGATGGTTAAAAGAATGTCAAAAGTGTTATAAGTTGTTAAATAGGGAAAAGACCCTTAAAAATTAGGGTTTGGAATTATCCTACGTACACCCCGCGTACTCCTAGTACGCCCAGCGTACTAGGTTGCACTCCGCAATCACCTCTTGCCTAGTATGCCCAGTGTACACCCTGTACGCCCAACGTATAGGCTATACCTAAAAACCCTCCAACTTCGAATGACAATAACTTCTTCATTCTAACTCTGATTTCGACGATCCTTATATCCACAGAAAGGTAACAAGAAGATCTAAAATTCTATTAACTAATCCTTGCCATAAAACTTCCCGAACTAAAATCCAATATTCATAGAAGCCCGAGCTGCCACTTTACGGTTATATCCTTGGGCTCCAAATCAACAAACCGGACTCCCAGATCATCCAACTTACATTACCCACACCCAAATAGGTCTAAGTATCTCTTTACCAAAGGCCCTAAGCCTCATGATAACCGATCTTCGGGTCACTGCCCTGAATTAGGAAACGATTCGGAACAGGTTGTTATAGAGTTAATGACTTTAAATAGGGTTCAAGACCCTAAATTAGGGTTTGCATCTAACTTGAGTATGCCCTGCGTACTCCAGGTATGCCCGTCGTACTCAATGACCCTCGACGATCATCCCAACTTAGTACGCCTGGCGTATGCCCTGTACGCCCAACGTACTCGGCTCAGCCCAAAAATCCTCCTAACTTATGAAGGCTATAACTTCTTCGTTCTAACTCCAATATCAATGATCCTTATATCCACGAAAAGGTAATGAGAAGCTCTATACTCCTATAAGTTCTCCTTCGCGTTAAAATCTTCCAAGCTTAAATCATAAATTCATGTAAGGCCCAAACCATCACTATTACCATTATACCCATGGGCCCAAAGCACACACCGAACTTTTAGATTACATAATCTACATTACCCTCAACCAAAAGGGTCTAATCCTCTCTTTCCTTAAAGCCTAAATCCTTATGATAATTGATCTTCGGGTCACGACCCCAAACTATGAAACAAATCGGAACATGGTGTTACAACTCTGTCCCACTTAAACTAGATTTCGTCCTAGAAATCACTCCTTACTACGTTCTAAGCAATCAGACGATTTCAACCAATTCCTCTTAAAACTCCGTTTCGGAGAGAAGTTGACTAATACTCATAATGACCTTTCAATGCTACCATTGAAACCCAATCATAGCAGTACTCAAACGCCCTGATGGAGAACGAATTATCAATCCACTAACTTATACAATACGGAAAAACCAGCACTTCACTGCTATAATTTCAAAACCACCAAAACTTTACCTGACCTCCTCACAGGCAGAACCATTCTGAAACACAATTAATAGGTCCTCTCTCTACAATCTGAACTGAAAGACATCCTTCTGATCCTAAATTGTCCAACTGATACCCTTAGCAGCTAGAATCCCCGACCATACCCTACTGTTGAAAATATCTTTCATAAAAGAAAAGGCGAATCCCAACGTGATTCGAAACCATATGTGCCAACCCAAAACATGACTCACATTCCTAAAACCAAAGACTCACACTTGCATCTATCCGAAATCTTCTGATTCCATGGTGACCTCCCACTAAATTGAGATATAAACTCCCAGTCAACCCCGGATAATGACAGTCTCACACCTGGTCCTGCCACAAGGCTCTGAATAAGAGTCTAACTGATAAGGGCTACCCTAGCCTAACCATCACACTGATACCAACCACTAACCATAGAGTCATCCCACTCTAAACATGATCTAATACCTTCCTCAAGCCAACTTCCACCAGGCCTCACCCACTCTATCATAACCATACGGGCCTCGCCCACGGGTCTCACCTAGTCTCCACAATCGAACGGTCCTCACCCATGGGTCTCACCCAAATGAGTGTTGCACAGGCCTAACCTCGCCTCAGATCCAACGATCCTCATACCATAACAAAGAGAAATCCTCCGACAATATTGCCCGCCTCAACCCAGGCATGCGTTGATCCTCTTTCATCCCAACGGCCACTCCTACCATGGCCTACCTCATTCAGGTAAACGCTATGACTACATCGCTGACTTACAACACTTCCCTTATAGCCTATCGTCCTTATGTATGCTACAGCTACCCCACAGTCTTACCACATTCCCCTATTAGCCATGAGCCCGACTCATGATATTTTTCTCCATCTACCATGCCAACCCACGATCAAACACTAGTTAAAACCACATTGATTGCATCCCAATCAGATGTTCGGGTCATGCTTTAAACCCCAAAGCCTTAATCAGACAAGAACAAGCAGGGAGGATCTAACACAACCATCAACCTAGATTCAACCACATATCTACTATGCATTACAATGAATGTGTCAACCTATCTGTAACGACAGAATATTCTCAACCAAAATTTTCATTTTTAATCTCATAAAACATATGTCATATTATTTAAACACCAAATATCAGTCAACAAAGTTTTCAAAACATTAAATCGAATCCATGATCCATGACATAACTCCTTCTCAACTGTGTGTGTGTACAATCATGCCAGCGCCTTCCCGCGGTCCTCTGAAGTACCTGAAATACATATCACATAACACGGTACGCACACATGCTTAGTGAGTTCCCCAAAATACCATGTATATAAAATTAGCCACTCGAGGCTATAGCTCTACGAGACCTTCCGGTCACTTGTGTCTCAGTGGGACCTTCCGGTCCCACAACTCTGGTAGACCTTCCGGCCCTACCCATGATGACATTCCGGTCCTAACTCTGTTGACCTTCCGGTCCAAACGCTGTTGACCTTCCGGTCCAAACCATGCAACATATACATATACATATCACATAGTGTAAGGGTCGAATTGTTGTAATTAGTCGAAATGTATTTTGAACTCTTCAAATATTTTGTAATATATTTTACTAGGGCGCTTTCATTCGAAGCTTAAGTATCTAGGCCTTAGTATATTTTTTGTACGCTTTCTGTTCCCTATAAATAGGGATATTTTACTAGAGTTAGATAAGAGTTTTTACAGACCTGTCTATTTTCTCTGTAAACATTCAAAAGCGTAAATCAAGCTGAAACAAGATCATATTTACATCCGGTGTTCAATCTCGCATTCTTACTTGAATTCATACTCTGATTAATTCAATACTCGATTAATTGGTTCATCAATTGGTATCAGAGCAGGAATCATATCTCTGATCTGATTTTCACGCTGTTCAAAAGGTTTTTGAATCAACTTTTTGATTCAAAAGTTTCCGCACTTTTTCAAAGTGAAAAATTGTCTAGATCTTAGTCTGTGATTCGATTCTGCATTTGAATTGTTGAATCGAGTGTTATTCTCATCAATTCGATTTGATTCATCTAGTTTGTTTTCAAATTCTCAAATCTTTTCAAACTTCTCAAAATCATCTTCCGTACAACAATGGCGAGTTTCAATCTCAATTCGATGACCTCGTTTTCTCATCTGTTAGGTTCATCAACCAAAATTCCAATGCTAATCCCTGAATACTATGATCAGTGGGCTGATCGTATGTAGGATTATCTGAATGGTCTTGATGAAGAATTATGGACATGTATCACTGGAAATGTCAATGTTCCAGTGAATGTTCAACCAATCGGATCTTCTACAACAAATTCTGGTGTTGATAATCAATCTGATCGTCTGAAGAAACTGGAGAAAAGGTGTTTGAGGGAACTGCGAGGTGCTTTACCTCCAGTTGTGTACAATTACATTAGGAGTTGTACAACTGCAAAGGAGGTCTGCAACAATCTGAAAGATAAGTTTCAAGGAAGTGAGAAGACGAAAATCAATTCAGTCAAACAGTGTTTAGTTGAGCTAAAAGATTTCAGACAAAAAGAAGGTGAAACAATCGAAGTCTACTATGATCGACTGAACGAGTTAATCTATAGTTGTAATCGCTATGGAATTATCAGGACTTCAATGGAATTCAATCTCATATTTGTGATGGGTCTTCGAAAAGAATGAAGAAGCGTAAGTATGATGGTGAAGAATCAGCAAAGTTTTGATACATCAACTCTCAATGATTTATACAATCAGTTGAAAACACACGAAACTGAGGTAAATGAAATTGCTGAAGAAACGAAGCTGAATTTGGGAGGTCCAATGGCACTGGTATCAAAGATATCTGAGAAAGAAGCTGAAAATGGTGATTCTGAGGAAGAAGAAGGATTCATCATGAATTCGGATGACGAGGCAATAGCTTTTTACTCGAATAATCGTGTTAAGAAGTTTTTCAAAAAGCCGTTCAATCCGAAAACTAAGCTTGCTGAGGGAAAAGGAAGTGTTGTGAGTAAAACTGCTGATGAGGAGAAAAAGAAAGTTGAGAAGAAAGATTCGAAAATGTCTGAAGGAAAGATTGAGAAAAGGTTGAAAGGTGATGCTGGAATAGATTGTCATTATTGCAACGGTGCGAATCATCTTGCAAATGACTGTATGCTTCGAAAGAAGGATGAGAGGAAGAATAAAGTCAAGGATGAGGCTTATTATGCAGAGAAGCTGGAAGAGGTTCGTGCGAAAGCTAAGAGTTTGTCATTAGTTGCAAAGGGTGAACATGAGGATGAAGATGGAACTTATCAAATCTGGTCATCTGGATCAGACGATGAAGAAATGCGAAATCCGACACATGGAGCGTTGTATGCGAAAATGGAGGAGGACTCAGATGATGAGGAATTCGAAGTGAAAGGACGATGCTTCGTATCCAAAGCGGCAGACAAATCTCCAATGACAACAAAGGTACGTAAAATTCTCGAATCTTTTAATATTCCTACTCATGCTTATGATTCTGAACTAATATCTTTTGATGAGACGGTTACTTATTTTGATTCAATTGTTGTGTCTGCTAGTAATGAGGCCAAGAAATTGTCGATGGAGTTGTTAGAGACCAAAAAGAGATTAGACTTGAAAATAAGCAAAATTGAATGTTTGGAATTACAAATTACAAACATTATGTGTGATAGAGATACTTTAACGAGTGAAGTCAAACTTTTTCTAGCACAAAGAAACATTTACTGTAATTCTGCGAAAAGACTTTATGGCAAATTAACTGATTTACATCATTCAAGTGACATAAGTAAAGAGCAACATAGAAAATTACTACCTTTTCTAGCATTCGAAAGAGCTAAGGTAGATAATATTTCGTATGATTGTGAGCAAATAATAGCTGATTTTGACAAAGTTCCTGATGATAGATATAAATATGGAATTGTCAAAATTGATGAATGTCTTGATGCAAAAGAATTAGTTAACATCGTGAATGATACTTTGACTAAATCTGAACAAATTCAAATTTTGAAAAAGACTGAGAATTCAACATCTGATTCTCAATCTAATTTTGCTGATATTGAAGATAATTCTGACAATATTAGTGAAATTAGTGAACTTGAAGATGTTGATTGTTCTCAGTTGTCTGTTATTAATGTTGCATCAACATCTAAAGGGAAAGAAAAAGTTAAGGATTTGATGGTTGAAAATGAAACCGATATACCCTCAACTTCGAAAGTTAGTGATGTGAACTTTGTGGATCTCAAAGACAGTCAAACTGATGATAGTGATGATGAAGATGAAGAGAAAATTTCAAAAGAAAAGAAATCTTCAAAGGAAGAAGAAAATCCACGAATAGTGGTTGATCAGGTGTATGGTGATACACAAAAGTTCGAAAAAGTGATGAATGAAAAAGGTGAACACTATCTTGAAACGAATACAGTGGTTTATCCAAATTTCAAGTGTACAGATGATGTCATTTTTCCAAATCAAGTTTTCGTAACTACTGGAAATGTTGAGAAAATTAAACAAGAATTAAAGAAGTTAGTTGAAGAGGATAATTCAAAAACAATTGATGAACGTTTTTTTGCAAATCATAGCACAGTTGAAAACAACTTAACAAAGAATTCGTATGTTTTCCAACGTCAAAAACCACAAAGAAAATGGGTTGAAAAATCAAAAATTGAAAAAGAGAATTCAAAACAAGTTGAAAAGGAATGTGAAAAAGTTGTCAAATTAAACTCCAAGGAATTCAAAGATCAAATTGACAAATTTTCGAAGGAAAACAACATTTCAAAAAGAGAAGCAAGAAAGAAAATATTTTGGCAAAATGTTGAGTCTCAAAAGGTGTCTGAATCACAATCACCCAAAAATGTTTTCAAAGCTAAAAATTCATCTTTTTCAACAAAACCTCAACATTCATCTCAATCAAATCATTCAAAGTCTGAAGTGAATACACAACCAAGGTTTTCGAAAGTTTCAGAAACTAATATTCCAAGAAAATTTTCAAATAACTCAAATCCAAATCAAAAATTCTTTCAACGTCAACATTTTAAATCAACAGTTGATACATCATATGCTAAATCTTTTATAACAAATCCAAAAGTTGATTTTGTTCCTAAAAAGCCAAATTTTCCAAATCAAACGAAGAAAGAAACTATGAAAATTTCACGAGAAAAAGGAATGACTTCAAGGAAGAACATTGATCATTGGCTTGAAGGCAAAGGAAAGATGTATCAATCGAATACATTTTCAAAGGAGCAAATTCACGAAGCATATGAGAAGTATGTGAATACTTCATCGAATGGCAGTTCATCTTCTAAGGATTCGAACATTTCAGTCAAAGCTTGGAAACCAGTAATAAAAGCAAAGAATGTTCATTCACAAACTCAGAATTCAAAGGGTAATGTCAGTGAACATTCGAAACCATCAAAAACTTATGTTTCGGTTCCTTTAAATGAAGATGTAAACTTAATTGATAGTCTTAAAACAAAAGTTTGTGATTGGGTTAAGAGTTCTTCATTGCATTCTAAATTGAAATCTAATTTCCAAGGACCCAAAAAGCCTTGGGTACCTAAATTTTTCCATTGAATGTAGGTACTATGTGACGAGCAATATGATAACAAGTGGTACATCGATAGTGGTTGCTCTCGTCACATGACTGGGAAAAATGAGAATTTACGTGATTTTCGAAGTCTCAAAAATGCTGGAGTAGTGAAGTTTGGGAACAATCAAAAATGTCAAGTCAAAGGATATGGGAAGATCACGAATGGACAATTCACAGTGAATCGTGTGGCGTATGTTGAAGGTCTTCAACATAACTTGATAAGTGTTTCTCAACTTGTTGTGGGCACTGGCAATCAAGTTCTTTTTAACGAAGAAGGAAGTATTATTTCGAATGTCAACACAAAAGAGGTGTTACTGAAATCCAAAAGGAAAGGTGACATGTTCACTTTGGACATCAATCAGATAGTAGGGAAACCTACTATATGTCTTCTTTCGAAAGCAACATCAGACTTAAGTTGGCTTTGGCATCGAAGACTTTCTCATCTCAATTTTCGAAACATCAATAAACTTGTGGTACAAGATCTGGTAAGAGGTTTACCTGTACCTAAATTTGACAATGATTCTTTATGTGCAACTTGTGAAGTTGGCAAGCAACATGAACAAGGTCATCCAATTACGATTGATTCGAAAATAGTTGCACCTTTGGAACTCTTACATATTGATTTGTGTGGTCCTTCAACTGTTTCCACTCTCAACAAGAAAAGATACATTTTAGTGATTGTTGATGATTTTTCCAGATTTACGTGGGTTTATTTTCTCAGGCTTAAATCTGAAGTTGCACAAATCATGATTGACTTTATCAAAAAGATGGAAACAACATTGAAGAAAACTGTTCGAAAAATTAAGAGTGATCATGGAACTGAATTTAAGAACAATGTTCTTGATTCATTTTTGGTGAACAAAGGAATTTCGCATAACTTTTCATCTCCATAAACACCACAACAAAATGGTGTTGTTGAACGAAGAAATAGGTCTCTATGCGAAGCGGCAGGGACTATGTTGGCATATGCGAATCTTCCACAATACATTTGGGCTGAAGCAGTATCCACCGCATGTTTCACTCAAAACAGATCTTTCATTCATCGTCGTTTTAACATAACTCCATATGAAATTCTCAACAATCGAAAACCTAACGTCAAATTTTTTCATGTTTTCGGATGCAGATGCTTCATTATGAATCTTAAGGATAATCTTACGAAATTTCAAGCTAAAGCAGATGAAGGGATTTTCTTGGGATATTCGCATAATTCAGTCGCATATCGTGTGTTGAACAAACGAACACGAAAAGTTGAAGAAACTTTTAATCTTACATTTGATGATTACTACATTAAACAAACTTCCTCACAGTTTGAAAATCATCCTATTCTGAAAGACATACAAGATGAATCTGAATCCTCACAAACATTAGATATTGATTATGATTTAATTTTTGGAATTTTAGATCATGCTGTTGATGCTGAAATAAAAGCAAATGATAATCATCTCTCTAAACTAACAAAGCTTAATGATTATTCGACATCAACTTCTACAGAGAAAGGCGAAAGTATGCAAAATAATCCAGTGGAGGGGGAGCAAATGGATTCGAATACTATAGTTGAGGGAGAGCATTCTTTCGAGGGGGAGAATGAAAGAATGAATGCTGATGTTGAGGGGGAGCATAATGTTGAGGGGGAGCATTTAGAAAACATTGAGGATAATAATGATTATGATGATGTTTTTTCTATTGCAGGTTCAGAGAATGAAGATATATACGAAGATGCACCTTTGGAATTTGATCCAGCATATCCGCCAATGGAAAAGTGGACAAGAGATCATCCGAAGGATCAAGTAATTGGGAATCCACAAGAGGGAGTTTTAACAAGAGCTCAAATTCGTGCAAAGAATGAGGTATTGAATACTCATCAAGAATTTTGCATGTTCAATGTTTTCATCTCTAAAATTGAACCAAAAACAGTTAAGATTGCAATGGAACACTCAGATTGGGTTGTTGCAGTGCAATCTGAATTGTCTGAATTTGAACGAAACAAGGTTTGGAGATTAATTCCTCAACCTGAAAATGTTTCGATTGTCGGGTTAAAATGGATTTTCAAAAATAAAACCGACAAAGATGGAAATATTGTTCGAAACAAAGCCAGACTTGTTGTTAAAGGATATTCACAACAAGAAGGAATCGACTATGAAGAAACTTCTGCCCTTGTCGCAAGACTCGAGGCAGTTCGTATATTTCTGGCTTATGCAGCTCACAAAGATTTTGATGTTTATCAAATGGATGTGAAGTGTGCATTTCTAAATGGAGAGCTTGAAGAAACTGTTTACGTGGAACAGCCCCCAGGTTTTATTAACGAAGAATTCCCAAATCATGTTTATATTTTTGATAAGGCAGTTTATGGTTTGAAACAAGCACCACGAGCATGGTATGCAACTCTTACTTCATTTTTGAAACAATCTAAATTTAAACAAGGATCTGTTGATCCCACATTATTTCGAAAGAAAGTTGGGAATCATCTAATGCTTGTTTAAATTTATGTTGATGATATTATTTTTGGCTCAACTGACCCTGCTTTATCTAGAGAATTCGAAGATTTGATGAAAAGTAAGTTTGAAATGAGCATGATGGGAAAAATCAATAATTTTCTTGGTTTGAATATTCGTCAAAACAGAGAAGGAATTTTTATTAATCAAGAAAAATATACGAAGAATCTGTTGGAAAAGTTTGGATTGACGAATAGCACGAAGTTACGAGTTCCAATGGCACCTGGCATAAAGTTGACACCTTCGTTAGATAAACCTGCAGTTGACCTAACTCTTTACAGGAGCATGATTGGTTCATTACTTTATCTTACAGCAAGTAGACCTGATATCATGTTTTCTGTGTGTAATTGTGCTAGGTATCAGTCAAATCCACGAGAACCACATATCACTGCTGTGAAGAATATATTTCGTTATCTTAAAGGAACAATTTCGTTAGGATTGTGGTATCCTTCGAACACTGGGTTCTTTGTACAAGCATATTCGGATGCAGACCTGGGTGGTTGTAATCTTGATCGAAAAAGCACAAGTGGTGGATGTCAATTTCTCGATGGCAAATTGGTGAGCTGGCAGTCGAAAAAGCAAACATGTGTCTCAATATCAACAGCTGAAGCAGAATATGTGGCTGCTGCTGCTTGCTCTTCACAAATTATATGGATTCAAAGTCAATTGCGTGATTATGCAATTAATATGAAAAAGATTCCGATATATTGTGATTCTCAAAGTGCAATAAGAATTTGTCATAATCCTGTGCAGCATTCGAAGACTAAACATATAGCACTTCGTTATCATTTCATCAAGGATCACGTGGAGGATGGGAATATTGAAGTACATTTCGTGAAAACAACTGATCAGTTAGCTGATATTTTCACGAAACCTTTAGATGAAAAATCCCTTGTGAGAATTATAGAGGGACTTGGAATGATCGATGAAAATTCTGTTCCATGCGAAAAAGAAGAATGATGCATAATAAGGACTGATTCAGAGGCGCTGAATGAAAGACAAAGCAATATCTGTTAGCATTCAGAGGTTACTGTTCATAGTCAACGCTTCGACCCCTTCGAATTTGTAAATTTGTCACTTATTTTAAGGGTTGATTCAGAGGTTACTGTTCATAGTCAACGCTTCGACCCCTTCGAATTCGTATATTTGTTACTTATAAGGGGATAATAAAATTTCGCATATTTGCAACAAGTATTGTTTATTTTCGAAAATTCAAAAATCCAAAAAGATTTTCGTTTGTTTTGTCATTTAATTTTCGAAAATTCAAAAATCCAAAAAAAATTTCGTTTGTTTTGTCATTTAATTTTCGAAAATTCAAAATTCCAAAAAGATTTTCATTTGTTCTGTCTTTATTTTCTAAAATTCAAAACAACAAAAATATTTTGATTCTTATTTCTTTTTAGTATTTTGTTAGAGACAATCTTGAAGACAAAGAATGGATTATGCTTGCAGTTCTAGGGTCAGGTACATTTTTTCGTATCAATCGATAAATTTTTCATCATTTGAACTAGTTAAGTTGTCCCTAGAAGCATGCTGCTGCATGTTGTCCAAAAGGCTCAATTGACTCAATGTGTGTGTACGAAAGCCTTAATGAAATTTGTCATACGAAAATTTCTTCCCAATCAGGCTTATATTCACATTAGTCTCTGAGCTACCTGACTCTTCTCAAAATGAGTTAAGAGTTTACTGTTTGGTCCAAACATAACAGAGGTACTTTTCGTGTCTTACATCAATCTTTTTCATCCATAATGTTCTTACACGACCACACACGAAGACATATGTCCGAGAGGTCTCTGATCAAACCCATCGAGACTTAGACATATCAAAAATCTGTGTTTATGATCTAACATCATGAGACCGTGATGAAAGTGAAACCCAATTTTCACTACACTTTTAAGGCATTGACGGGGAACAATGTTCCAGATTTTCACGAAACTTTTGTTTCAGTACCAAAATTCGAAACTCCAAATCATATTCATTTCGAATAAGTGGTCTTGATCAAACATTCGAAACCCATGATGTTTGTTACCCAACAAGGTCCAGAACAAATTTTTTTCATGAATATGATTTCCGTGTGAGTTTCATTTGAAAATCCAAGTCACTTAAAATTTTTCAAAACTACACTGGTTAAACAAGTAATTTCTGTTACAATTTATCACCTTATGTTTAGGTTGATATGTAACGAAATTTTTTCCCTACCCACGAAGCATTATAAAAGAAGCCCTTTGATACTTATCAACAAGTATTCGATTGTAATTCACGGGAAACCACATAAGCTATTGATCATTTCTCTTAATGATTAATGAAGTAATCTTTGCCCGGGATTTCATCTGGTTTTGTGTCAATTGTTTGACATCACAATATCCCAAAATTTTCTAATCTTTGTTTCTCATCTACATTCTTTGGAACACTGCACTCACGAAATCCTTGAGGTTCTGAGTAATACCAACTCAGGCTGATGATTTCGAATATCTGGCATATGACTTCGCTTTTCATCCCAAAAGTGAAAGAGCCTTGCTTCCATTCGAAGGGTTCTGACGGTTACAATATTCTTGGGGATTACAAGACAGGCTGTTTATAAATGGCGTATGGTATTCTGTCCGTTTTTCAAGGCGATGTGACAGCTACTTTTTGACGCATGGCTACTTTTATGCAGTAATGGTCCGATTTTCAAGGTGCCACGTCAGATATCATTAAATACCTATCCCGCTTCAAATTCAAACTTCATGGTTACATATAAAAGGGGATTCAAGGGTTCATTATTTGTTTACACGATCAAAAAGCAAAATTACCCAAAATTCTCTGATCATCAAAATCTTCAAACCCTAACAATGGCGACTTCAGCTCATGTTGATTCTCATACCACTGAAGATGCCTCTTCATTACCAATAATGAAGATTCAACCAACAAACTATCACTTGGAGGGTGATGTTTCTCAATATCCGGAAGAACTGAAGATGCTCATCGTTGCTTTGAAGAACTCTGTGTTGTCAAAGGCGATGTTCAGTTCATTATCTGTTCCAATGTCATGGCTGTCTCAAGCAGGATCTACTGCTACATATAACAAGGCTTCTGATACGATTACTTTTCATCTGGTGAACGACAAAAAGGCCAGGTTATCCAAGAAACTCTTCTGTCAAATTCTTGATATTCCGAATATACCTCCATATGTTGCTTTCACATTCCCCCAGATCGTTAACATGTTTAATGAGATGGGATATCAGCCTCCATTGTCCAAGATAACTGATTTTAAGAAATCTGGTCTTCCACGACTATGGAATTTCTTATTTGGAATCTTTCTACGATGTTTAACTGGGAGAACAGTTGGTCTTGATAAAGGAAGAATGGAAGTCTATGCAATGGTTGCTGGAATCTACTATGATCTTCAAGTGGATTATTTTACACAATTATGGAAGGAATTCCAAAAGGGTGTAGAACATACGAATGCTATTCATGGTATTTCGTGTGCAAGGTACTGGAGCCTAATTTTTCAATACTTTTATGAAAAGGAAGGGATTTTGATTCCCAATGATGAAGAAAGAGCCATTTTCCAATCGTACCACTATCCGAAGGATGTCACAGATAGTGCGGAAGTTTTTCCATCATTTGCTCGTATTCCTGATGCAATGCTTAAAAGAGTTGATCCTTCGAATTCTGTTTTGGTGGCATATTTGAAGACTATTGATTCTACAATCGAAACTGGCATATTATTGGGAAGAGATGATAAGAAATCAAAGAAGACGAAAAAGCCAGAGACAGAAATCAAATCTTCGAAATCTCCCAAGAAGAAGCCTGAAACAGTTGAGGTATATGTTGATGAAACTCAAGTGATTAAGCCCATTATTGAAGAAACACAAGAGAATGTAGTCATTCCTTCGAAGACTGGTATGTTTCGAAGAATCAAAATGAAGTCAACCCATAAATGCAAGTCTCCTATCCATAAAGTGATTCGAAAACCTGAAATCACTCATCAAGGTGTTTTGATTAGAGAAGTGCCAGTACCTGTTTCTCTGGTGTCTAAGAAACGAAGGGATGAGGATATGGCAAAACAGTTATCAAAGAAGAAGAAGAAGAAGATTCGAAAACTTGTAATTTCTACTGAGTCAATAGAAGATGATGAGGAACGAATTCCAGAAACCCCAGAGATAACTCCTGAGCAGACAATCATCATACCACTCGAAGATTCGGTTGACAAATCAGTTTCTGAGGAGGTACAAACTTCAGGCATCCCTGCACACGTATCTGATACAGATGCAAATGTCAATATGGGTGATGGAGATGCGAAGAATGAAGATCAAGGTAAATCTACTTCTGCTCCATTTGAAAGCATTGTTTCTTTGTCACAATCCACAATTCCAACTACTTCAACCACTGATTCTCCTACATTCGAACACATTATCAATCAACCATTCACTTTAATTTTTTCTTCTCAATCCACTGATACACCCAAACCAACTTCGAATGTTCAAGAACCCATTTTTATGGAGACAGAAACTGATATAGAGGGGTTTGGAGGTACCTTTGAAGAATTGGAATTTCATGAAGAAGAAGAACAGTTTCCAGATCATATGCTGATGACCATGAAGCAATTTAAAATTTTGAATCAAAAGTTGAATTCGATAATTCAATCTCAAGCTGATCTGGGGGGTGGTTCATCTGTTTCTAGTTTGGAGGTTTATTCACTGTTGAAAATGCTCGAAGCCAGAGTTGTGAGCAAAGTCTCTGGCATGATTACTGATTCTGAATCTCGAATTTTGGAGAAGGTTGATGTGAAAAATTTGAAGAATGTCACAAAGGAAAGGCATGTTCTTTTTGTGCAAGAAGTGAAGAAGGTTAGGGAGGATGTAAATTTGCAGATTCACAAACTTCGTGAAGACATGCAAAAAGAAGTTGCTACTGTTCAACAAGATTATGCATCCTTGAATCAAAAGGTTGATATAATTTGTGATGTAGTCACAAGATTTGTTAAATTGTATGAAAATTTGAGTCCGCAACTTACTCAACTTTCAACATCCTAAAGAACAAGCTTTGAGGAAGTGATAACTTTGCTCAAGGAGTTAAAAGAAATTTCTAACAGGCCGGTTTCTTCTTCCTTGATCACTCCTGAATTTTTATCACAGAAGTTTATCCAATTCGAAGCCATTCTCAACAAACAACTTGCTCCACTCTTTCGCATATCAAGTCTTCTTCCAACAACGCATGCCCCGCCTGTTTTCACAGGGGTCCAAGGGGGAGAAAGAAAAACTAGTGAGTCGAAGACTAGTGGTGAAGATGCAAAAGTTGTAGGAAAAGTATTTTCTTCGAAGATCCCAACAACAAAGCCAGTTATTGTGTCTGCTGGGATGGTTACTTCAACAGTTGTTACAACGCTACCTATTACAAGACCTTTTTCGAAAGGAATTGCAATTGGTAAATCTACAGAGACTGGTGAAAGTGGTTCGAAACCAAAAGAGGCAATTGACAATCCAGTCATGAAAGATAAAGGGAAATCGATTGTAGTGGAAAAATCGAAAGAAGAAAAGAAGGCTACAGCTGAAGCTGAAATTGAAAAACTCAGGATGATTCAAAGCATTATGGCTCAACGTGCTGGTGATCCGAAGGGAATGGACAAAGGTGATCCTACCAAACACTACAATTATGAAACAATCGAGGTCAAGGTAGCGTATAATCACATGTATTCGTTTGAGAAGAAGCCAAAACAGAGTTATTTGGTTACGAATACTGATACAAACCAGCTGGATTTTCCGATAAACGAAATGATGTTCATCATGCCTCAGTTCAAGGCTGAAGGAAATTTTAAAGAAAAAGATGAAGGTACACACATGAAAATTCGTTTTCATGCTGTTCTTGCAAAGGCCCCTGAGGAAGTGTGGTCACTGGTTAAAATCAAGAAAGTGATCAGTATGAAAAAGGATGTGATATTCGAAAACACTGTCCAAAATTTCAAATATGTGGTTGCCAGGGCAAATGGAAATATTTACGAATTCACTGTTGCAGATTTCCCATTAATGAACTTGTATGATCTTATACAAGTTGCATTACTTTTGAAAGACAAATCATTTTCATACCTTCAAAACACAGAACCCGATGAATTCAAGCTTGGAGTAGCTCACATCAAGATTTTTATCGAAAACTATTATGAGTGCTTGGCACTAACAGATGTTGAATTAGCTACTGCCAAAGGAATGGAAATTAAAGCTCTGATGGCTCCAACGAAGACTCAAGTAGAATTGAAAAAGTATGCTGATGGTGAAATCTGCTTGAAGCCTTTTGGAATGGTATTCGCAGGAAAAGACAAAGCTGGGAAAGCTAAACGGTTCTTATTCCAAGCAAGCGAAGTGGAGAGATATTCAACATCTCAATATACGAACTTGATTGTTCGTATGAATCATTGCAAGAAAAACAATGAAGGAGATAAGAAAGAGCTGAAGAAGATTATCTCCTGGTACACAGAGATTCGAAGAGTGTTACTGTATTTTATCACGCTTCTTACGAATTGAAGACTTCGACTATGATTACAAAGGGGGAGATTGTAAGGGTCGAATTGTTGTAATTAGTCGAAATGTATTTTGAACTCTTCGAATATTTTGTAATATATTTTACTAGGGCGCTTTCATTCGAAGCTTAAGTGTCTAGGCCTTAGTATATTTTTTGTACGCTTTCTGTTCCCTATAAATAGGGATATTTTACTAGAGTTAGATAAGAGTTTTTACAGACCTGTCTATTTTCTCTGTAAACATTCGAAAGCATAAATCAAGTTGAAACAAGATCATATTTACATCCGGTGTTCAATCTCGCATTCTTACTTGAATTCATACTCTGATTAATTCAATACTCGATTCATTGGTTCATCACATAGAACATATATCACATAACACTTATAAACACATAAGACCTTCCGGTCACACATAATTACCACTCCAGGTAAGGTATAGTGAGAAGACTCACCTTTCAACAATCGGATAGTCTCGAACTCGTCTCACCAGTCTAGCCTCCGTCTAACATTCACAATAGATATCCCTATTTAATAACAGCACGCACAAGGCCAGACGAACCCTTCCTATGTACTTACAGAAGGGTAAAAGACCATTTTACCCCTCCATGGGTCCAAAAGTCCACTTGTTGACCAAACCCTAAAAGTCAACGAAAGTAAACAGTTTCGCGTACGCGAGGCGTACGGCCCTCTACGCTGGGAATACAGCCTCACCATGCATCGGGGGATCCTTTACCATACGCTGGGCGTACCAGAGTAACGCTCGGCATACGACCCAGTTTTGCTCTTTCCACTTATTTGGTCTTAACCCGTTAACACCTTAGCTCCAATCCCATATCTGGACTTCTTACAGGCTCTTACTCCATAAAGTCTTAGACTTTAAGCCTTTGCATGGCTGAAGAAGTCTCAAACACTAAAACCCCCACTCTATGCACACAAAAGGGCTCATAACTCATGCATGGGGTGATTATGAAGTCCAAGATCCCATTTTTATGATTTTACATTACTAAGGACACTCTAAGGAGCAGGTATTAGGTCCTGGAGTTGAACAAACTCATAAAGTTCCAAACTTTGGGACCAAAACCCTAAAATGGTCCAAACATGCACATATCAAAAAGATGAGAAAGCTTTGAGCTTTTTACCTCTAGCAGATGCTCCAACCTCAGAAAAGCTTAGATCCAAGGCTTGCACTCCAACTCTATCTTCTTCAAGGCACCTCCTTCACTCTAAGAATATCTCAAGGTTTCTTCAAGCTCACAAATGGACTCTTAGCACAAGGGGCGCGATTTAGGGTTTATGAGAGGGTTGGAGACTGGAAATGGTGGCCAGAAATGAGGCCACCATGTTCCTTATACAGGGCTCACCCCTCATTTAGGGTTTTCATCCTGAGCCTAGTATGCCCAGCGTACCCTATGGTACGCCCAGCGTACTGGGTGATGGGTTTTGAGCATTCTAACACTTCCTAAGTGTACATGCAACCCTAATAACCTTGGATCTATGTTTGTCTAATAATCATGCAAAGTTGAATTCCAAGGTTATATTCCTATCTAGCATACATGGGGAACATTTTTAACTTGAATGAAAGATAGAATAACTTACCTTGTTGTTGATTATGATCCTTTAAACCTTGTGAGCCTAGCACCCCAAGTGTGATGCCTCAAATGCTTCACACAACACCAAATGCAAAGGAGTAAACTTTGAGAGAATCTTACACTTGCAAAATCGGCTCTAGCCCTCTTGTTTCTTAGTGTCGCCTATTTTGGTGGAGAATGGGTTTCTTATATAGTGTTGACACATCTAGGGTTACACCATGTAAACCCTAATGTGTCATGACTCTTCATTTCCATGACCCATGGGTTTGTAACTCCCATGGAGCATCTATGGAGCATCCTATGGGTGGAACCCAACTTGATAATCCATGGAGCCTCTTAGCCCACTATATAAGATATGGAAGATTTACATAATCTACCCATATATTTAATTAGTTATCTTTTGATCACTTAATTAATTCTAAATTAATTCTTGATCAAACTAATTAAATTATATTATTAATATATTAGAACTTATAATATATTAATAAACCATAAGTGTTATTTCTCCCATTTTAGTTTATCCAATTGCATGGTGCCATGCAACCCAAATGGACCATGCCGGGTCGGGTCAAGTACATACCAGAAATAGTTATGGACTTAGACACCTTATCCAACAGTCTCCCACTTGGATAAGTGTAATAACTATAACTGCAATACTTCAGGAACCGATCGGCAATCGTAGCTCTTTCAAGGTCTCTCGGAACTAAGAAGATGATGATACGCCATTTAAGATAAGTGATCATATAATCCTCTGTTCTAGATATCAGCCGGACAAATACATGGAACAATGTCTTACTTATTGTCCAGCAGTTTGTTTCCCGATTTCCGATTTGTTTGACAAAGAACTTAATTAAACACATCAACTTAGTTCTGACCGGGCCCGGTACATAGGTCAAAACAAAATCATCGAGGGGCCCAGATATCAGCTTCTAATCCAAGAAGGAACAGATAAACTTCGACTCATATGTTTGTTCTACCACTCATTGAATTATACACAAAAGCACGTTTTATAACATCGAGTTACCAATGCGTTAACGTACAATCAATGCATAACCAACTCATAAGTAACAAATCATATCTCTAGGTTTGAAGACTTATATGATATTACCGTCTCACGATCACTCGAGATAAATTCCATGAAGTGATTCCAGTGAGCGTGGGTTGAGTCCAATGCTCAGAACTTATGAGCACTCATGAGTGTTGTAGCCATGTCCAACAACTTAGACCTCTGCAACCAATCATGACAGTCTTGATTCATACCTACTTCCGACATATGACCGACTGTGGAGGTTCGAATAATATGATATACCAAACATAATTATTCTGGAAGTCAAAACATGCAAAAGAAATATAGTAAACGATCGACAAGAGATAGCAACACTTTACTCATAAATAAAACACCTTTTATTCATCATCTAATGTCAATTACACTTTACAAATTTCAAGGTTATCGAACTACTAAATCTAATATCATCCTTCAGCCTTATGCTCCGAGCATGCTGGAGATGCTTAACCCGAGTCAGTCCCTTCGTGAGGGGATCTGCTGGATTCTCATCCGATGATACCCTCTTTGCCACGATGAGTCCTTCTTCTATTCGATGTCTGATGAAATGGCATTTTCTGTCAATGTGTCTGGATCTCCCGTGATCCCTTGGTTCCTTGGCTAAGGCAACTGCACTTTCACTATCACAGAAAATTTCTATTGGCTCTTTAATAGTTGGTACAACTCCAAGGTCTCCAATGAAGTTCTTCAGCCATATCGCCTCCTTTGCTGCCTCGCTAGTTGCTATATACTCTGATTCGCAAGTTGAATCAGCCACTGTCTCTTGCTTGGAACTCTTCCAACAAATTGCTCCTCCGTTTAAGGTAAAGACCCAGCCTGACTGAGAGCGGAAATTATCCCTATCAGTCTGAAAGCTAGCATCACTATACCCTACAACTCTCAAGTCTTCACTCCCACCGAGGGTAAGGACCCAGTCCTTTGTCCTCCGTAGGTACTTGAGGATATTCTTTACCGCAGTCCAGTGTGCCTTGCCAGGGTTCCCCCGATACCTGCTAACCATGCTCAAAGCAAAGGCTACATCAAGTCGAGTACACGTCATAGCATACATGATCGATCCTACAGCCGAAGCATAAGGTATTCAACTCATTTCTGCTATCTCAGCCTCAGTACTAGGGCTTTGTGTTTTACTCAATCTGGCGTTACTCTGGATGGGTAACTCTCCTTTCTTGGAGTCCTGCATGCCGAATCTCTTCAGCACCTTATCCAAGTAGGTACTCTGACTAAGTCCAATTAGTCTTTTACTCCGGTCTCTCAAGATCCTTATCCCTAGAATATAGGCAGCTTCTCCTAGGTCCTTCATAGAGAAACACTTCCCAAGCCAGGACTTAACTTCCTGCAGAGTTGGGATTTCATTTCCTATGAGTAGTATGTCATCCACATACAATACCAAAAAGCTAACTATACTCCCACTAGCCTTGACATATACACAAGATTCATCTTCACTCCTAGAAAAGCCAAATTCCTTGACTTTCTCATCAAAGCAAAGATTCCATCTGCGAGGTGCTTTCTTTAACCCATAAATGGATTTCTCAAGCTTACACACTCTATTAGGGTACTCTGTGTTGACAAAACCCTCTGGCTGACTCATGTAAACATCCTCAGCCAACTCTCCATTAAGGAAAGCGGTTTTGACATCCATTTGCCATATTTCATAGTCATGAAATGCGGCTATGGCTAACAGAACCCTAATAGACTTAATCTTGGCCACTTGAGAAAAGGTCTCATCATAATCAACTCCCGGAGTTTGTGAGAAACCCTTTGCAACCAGTCGTGCCTTATAAGTGTGTACATTACCATCCATGTCGGTCTTCTTCTTGAAGATCCATTTGCACCCTACAGTCTTACGACCTGGTACATTCTCAACCAAGTTCCAAACTTGATTGTCATACATGGACTGTATCTCGCTGTCCATTGCCTCTTTCCACTTGGCTGACTCAGGGCCTGCCATGGCTTCCGCGTAACTGTTACGTTCATCCAGACCTATCAGTGTCTCATCACTGATAAGTGTATCACCTTCCGCAGTAATATGGAATCTATAGTAATGCTCAGGTGCATTCCTAACCCTTGTCGAATGCCTCAGAGGTACAGACTTGTCAATTGGCTCAACAGAAGTTTCCTCCTCAAGTTGAGTGCTAGGGTTTGAAGTTCCTTCACCACTTGACTCTTGAATTTCTTCAAGGTCAACTTGCCTCCCACTGTCTCCTTGGCTTATGAACTCTCTCTCTCGAAAGAAAGCCCTTCTAGCTACAAAGACCACATTCTCACTAGGTCTGTAGAAGAGGTAACCAAAGGATTTCTATGGGTAGCCGATGAAAATACACCTCTCACTTCGAGGTTCGAGCTTATCATGAGTCTCGTGTCTCACGAAAGCCTCGCAACCCCAAATCTTAATGTTGTCTAGTTTAGGTACTTTACCAGTCCACATCTCATGAGGAGTTTTGGCAACTTTCTTTGTGGGAACTAGATTAAGGATATGGGCGGCAGTCTCTAAGGCATACCCCCAAAATGAGATTGGTAGCGAAGCTCGACTCATCATGGAACGAACCATATCCAACAAGGTTCGATTACGCCTCTCAGCTACACCATTCAATTGCGGTGTCCTGGGAGGTGTCAATTGTGAGACAATCCCACATTCCCTAAGATAGTCGAGGAACTCTGAACTAAGATACTCACCACCTCGATCGGATCGAAGCATCTTAATGTTCCTGCCCAATTGATTCTCGACTTCCTGTTTAAACTCTTTAAACCTCTCAAAAGTCTCTGACTTATGCTTGATTAAGTAGACATATCCATATCTACTGTAATCATCAGTAAAAGTCAAATAATAACGATTAGCATCCCTTGTGGCAAGTTTGAAGGGCCCACACACATCCGTGTGTATAAGATCCAACAAACCTTCACCCCTCTCACAAGAACCTGTGAAGGGTGACTTTGTCATTTTTCCAAGTAAGCATGATTCACAACTATCATCTGACTTTAGGTCAAATGACTCCAATACTCCATCCTTTTGGAGTTGGCCTATGCGTTTCTTGCTTATATGTCCAAGACGACAATGCCATAATGATGCTTTATCCAAGTTATTATCATTAACAGAATCAATACACAATACATTATTTCCTAAGTTATCAACCACAGATACAGTTTCATACACACCATCACAAGGTAATGCTTTAAAATAAAGAACATTATTAAAGAAAGCATTAATCGAACCAACTTCATTATCAAATGAAAAGGTGAAACCTTTTTTATACAATGCATGAAAGGAAATAATATTTCTTGCCATTTCTGGCGAATAACAACATTTATTCAAATCTAAACTAAACCCACTACTTAGCGATAAAGTATAAACTCCAATCTTGGTGACAGGTAAAGCTTTCCTATTCCCCATGATTAAGTTTATTCTTCCATGCTCCACATTCTCACTTCTTCTTAGTCCCTGCAAATCAGAACAGATATGAATACCAC